>NC_052533.1:120183656-121601156 GCF_016699485.2 Gallus gallus | reverse complement strand
GCAAATAAGTCACCCCGCAGCCTTCTTTTATCCAGGATGAACAAGCCCAGCTCTCTCAGCCTGTCTTCATAGGGAAGGTTCTCCAGCCCTCTGATCATCTTTGTGACCCTCCTCTGGACCCACTCCAACAGCTCTCTGTCTTTCTTGTATTGGGGACTTCAGACCTGGACACAGTACTCCAGATGGGGCTTCACAAGAGCAGAGTAGAGAGGAACAATCACCTCCCTGTCCCTGCTGGCCACCCCTGTCATGATGGAGCCCAGGATACCATTTGCTTTCTGAGCTGCAAGAGCACACTGCTGGCTCAGGTTAAGTTTTTCATCCACCAGGACCCCCAGGTCCTTCTCTGCAGGTCTACTCTCAAGGACTGCTCCTTCCAGTATGTATACATGTCTGGGATTCCTCTGGTCCGAGTGCAAAACATTGCACTTTGCCGTGTTAAACCTCATTAGATTCACCTGGGCCCACCTTTCAAGTCTGGTGAGGTCCCTCTGAATGGCATCCCTTCCTTCCACTGTGTCAACTGCACCGCTCAGCTTGGTGTCATCAGCAAACTTGCTGAGGGTGCACTCAACTCCATCATCTATGTCATTAATAAAGATGTTAAAGAGCACCAGTCCCAAGACAGAGCCCTGGGGGACATTGTTCATTACCAGCCTCCACCTGGACATACAACCATTAATCACCACTCTTTGTCTGTGGCCTTTCAACCAATTCCTTACCCATATCCTCACGTGGTCAAGCATGTCATCCAGGAGGATCTGTTCCATGATCTTTCCAGGTACAGAGGTGATACAGAGGCCTGTAGTTCCCCAGGTCCTCCTTGCTCCCTTTCTTACAAATGGGAATGACGTGACCCTTACTCCAGTCATCCGGGACCTCACCTGACAGCCATGAATTTTCAAATATGATGGAGAACGGCTCAGAATCCACCTCAGCCAGCTCCTTCAGAGCCCCGGGATGCATGCCATCTGGCCTCATAGACTTGTACACGTTCAGTCTCGTGAGACAGTCTCGGACTTGCTTTGCCCTAACAGTGGTTTCCACCCAGAGGATTAGGGATGCAGGACTCAGGGACTGGAGAAATATCAGAATCCTGGCTACCAGTGAAGACCAAGGCAAAGAACTCATTCAGTACCTCAGCCTTTTCTTCATCCGTTGAAGCCAGTTCTCCTTTTACATTTACCAAATGAGGTACACTCACTTTGGCCTGTCTCTTCTGGCCAATGTACCTGTAGAATGTCTTCATATTGTTTTTCACCTCCCTCAACAAGTTCAGTTCTGCCTGTGCCTTGGATTTTCTGATCCCATGTGTGAAAGTCTGGATGGGATCCCTATATTCTTCCCAGGTGACACAGCCTTGTTTCCAGAGCTTGTATGCACCTTTCTTTGCCCTCAGTTTGCACAGCAGATTCTTGCTGAGCCGTGCTGGTTTCCTGCCTCCTCAGCTCGCTTTCTTATTCAGAGGAACAGAGAGCTCTTGTGCTCTCAGAAAGGCATCCTGGAAGAGTAGCCAGCATTCCTCAACATCTTTGTCTTTAGGGACAACATCTGAGGAGATCTTGGCCAACAATTCCTTGAAGAGCTTAAAGTTCGCTCTTCCAAAATTCAGCGTCTTGACCCCACTCTTCGCCAGGCCCACATTCCTTGAGATCACAAACTCGACCAGGGCATGGTCACTGCAGCCCAGGCTGCCTCCAACCTTAACACCTTTAATGATCTCCTCCTCATTGGTGATCAGCAGGTCCAGCAACGCTTCACATCTGGTCAGTCTGTCCAATATCTGAATCAGAAAGTTATCATCAGTGCATTCCAGGAGCCTCCTGGAGCAGCTCGCAAGACCAATCAGAGGTGGGCATGGGAACAGAATACAAGAATACAGCTCTTTCATTTTGGGTAATAATACGTAATACAAATGTGCTGATGTTCTCTGCCTTTATTTCAGACCTACTTTAATTAAAAGAATCAGAGAACTGTAAACTATATTTTAGCTTAATGGAAGCTCATTAACCTGTTTTTTCCTCCACTCGTCTGTCCTACCATCAGCAGAAAACCACTTCTAATCACACAGGATATATAACTGATGAACACAGAAGGTCTCTATCATGGATTAGCAAAAAATATCCCTATGTTTTCCTAATATAAGCTTAATGTGTCTTGAGTATGAATAAACTATCTTTACTTTCCTTTTTCTCGTTTGTCTAAAGACTGTTTAAGACTAGTTTTGCATACCAAAATGTAATTCTGTCTCTACCTTGGGAGTTCAACAAAGCATTATTTCCATTGCCTTCCAGAGTGTACAGTAACTTCCCAAACATGATTAGTTTATGACACAAACTACCACACAATTCTGTCACTTTAACACTTTAAAGAATAAATATGTTAGTGTTTGGTCCATACCTAGCTAAGCAAACTGAAAAACTTCTGGCAGTACCCATTCATTTTTCAATATTTCTATTTCCTAAGTAATTTGGCAAAAAATGAAATCTGGCTCCAGCTTTCTACAGTCACACAAACACAAGTTTAAATGACACTCTGCTTTCTAGAGTTTAAAATATCCAATTACAGCAATTATAATCAATTTGGCAATTGGCAGACTTTCAAAAGTTGTTTGCTGTTATATCAAACTGAACAAAACTATTTTCTGTATTCAGGAAGACACTTATTTTGCAGTAAAGACAAACTACTGATTCTCTCTGCTTTCTGGCTCACATAACTTTTGAATTCTACCAAAAACAGCATACGACTCTAAAATATTTTTTAATCTTATTTTGTAAAGTTTTGTGACATCTACAACAGAACATAAAACATAGGTTCCATTGTAATTGGAATTTTATACATAAATACTACTGAGGTATAAAATTTGTATTAAAAGGAGTACTAGACTTCATTTCATACCTACTGATTTTGATCTTACTGCAAAAAATTCACTCATTATTTTATTTGCTCATGGATTTAATCATTCATTCACTGGCAGTGCAGTTTAAACAAATTGAAATGAGATATTCAAACACATCTGTCTCAAATGATAATTTATGTTATTTCAGAATCTGGATGATTTGCTTTTTAATAGCTCTTTTCCCTTTATGAATTCTATATTAATGACAGAAAAGCTGATTTTATAGCACTCAAGAATAATGAGGTTAGTAAGAAATAATTTTTAAAGGTAGACAATTTCTTACGTTTAATAATTATTTTGGCTTAATCTTAGAGGCTTCATATGGTTGTGAAAGTAAAAGCTAAAAATTGATGTGAAAGAACAGAAAAATGACTATATAAACTCACAACTGCACTAACGTGTCTATGTAGACCTGTTCTGGAATACTAATTGCTCTACAGTGACTACTGTTGAGTGTTTAACACCTTGCAAAGAAAAGTTCACAGCAAATAATGTTTTTCTTCATCTTAGGATGTGAAGTGGAACTTATGATTATTGTGTCCCTGAATTCTGAGTCAAGACATGTCTGTGTTATATATTTTATGCCACATTTCTAGCCCTATTTTGTCACTTTGATAAAGTGTTTTCCAGAGTTGCTTTACAGTAATGATAGAAGTTTTATTTTAGCAAAATAAAGTACCATTATTCTTACTTCTGTTGAAACAAAAACAAAAAGATTTTTCCAAAGAAACATCATTTCCAATGGTAATTATTTGCCTCTTGCACTTTGTGATCTTATTTGCCTCACTGATGGCTGTGATGATACCTTTCATGATTCACTTATTTTTCCTTTGTATTTCATTAATTTATTTTATTTCTCCCACTTTTCTAATCCTAAGGGATTAGATCATAGTTCTATTCAGAATTCTCATTAGTAATCTCAAATATATGACCTTGAACTCTACTTCTTTACAACACAACTCATCCCTGTATCTCTGGCTTCCAAGATACACTTTTTTTTATATTGTTGTGCAAGTCTTCCAGTTCATCCATCCTTATTACTTCCATGGGCATACAAGAAGTCCTCTGAATTTTATTGTCTTTCTAGATAACCTGTTCTCTTGTAATCATGTGAGGGTTAAATTCATACCTTCTTGTTATTGAAAATAACAACTCAAGGCATGCTAATTTTTATAACTGAAATCATTGCTTATTATCTTTATTATTATTATCTGCTGTGTCTCTTTTGGAGAAAGATTACTGCAACATTTTCTTAGAAGAAATTAGCATATTAATTTAAGTAATATTTCAGGAAAACATACATATAGTAACTAAATAGAGCAACATAGTTCAGAATTAAATGGATGCTTATAAACCATTCAATTTAACTCTTAACAAATTGTAATTATATTTCCAAGTTAACCTTCATAAAAGTTGTCACAGATTTTACTTGCACATTAAAAGGAGAATGTTTTAATATGAAACAGCATATTCAACATTGTGATTATTATTAGAAATGCTAATACTTAAACACAGTATGTTGGGGAAAAAAAATTGAATTATTAAGTTTCATAAAACTTATTATTGGTTCCAACTTTGTGAAGTTATACTGAGGTCACTAGCAAATGCAAACAGTTTAGATACATAAATGCATATACACAGAGAAAAAGGCTCTCCATGATTACTTTTTTAGCTAGAGCATTAGCAGCAAGAACAATAGAGAAAAAAAAAAGTCATAATACACTTGAGATCAAATTAATGAACCTCTGGACAGAGGTATGCTGGGTGTCACCTACATTATGCAATTTGGCTGAGAAAGTTGTGTGCAAAAGTTAAGATGTTTGAGAGTCTGAACCTGCCTCTACTGAAATACTTCAGTATTTCAGTATTGACTTCACTGATATTAAAAGTATACCCAAGAAATCATTTTTATGAGTTTTATGAGAAATTTGTCAGAAACCCCTTGGACAAAAGGCAGGCAGCGTTCATTAAGGAGCATTAAAGAATAATTGCATACATTCAACCATGACTTAAAAATTTGAACCAAAGTTTTCAAATGACATTCTCACTGCAAATACCTGATAGCAAAAAATCAAACCATTTGTTTTGTTTTCCTGTCAGTTTGATTTCCATCAATAACAATATTGCAAGGCGAAGACTTATGTGAACTGAAAAGAGGAGAGCTAAGTAATGAAAGAGAATGTTCACTTTGAAGGCTAAATGAATCCAAAAAAGTGAAAGACAATACAAGTGAAAGAAAAGGTAAAACTCCAAAGTCACTGTATTGAATTTTGTCACTTTAGAAATTCAACATGGACATAAAATACAGAAACTGTAATAGATTATTTCAAGATAACCTTGAGTCTTTTTTTTTTTTTTTTTTTTTTTGTGCTACACAAGTTAAGTAAGGTATGTATATATTGCACCATGAAGTCTGCAGTGATTCCACCCAGACTCCTGCCTTGATTTGTTCCACGTGTGTTTAAATATTTTTAACATCCTCTGGCAATTTGGATAAGTTTAGTTTTTCTGGAGTGACCTACATGATAAATGATAAATAAGCATCAATATACATATTCAATATTAAATGGTACAATTGGATTCCCAAGAGCAACTAAGCAAACATAGATAAGAAGGTAATGCAGAGATGGGTTATATTAGTCTCATTGACACCTTAGGCAATTTTAAAAGAACTATTTTCTCAAGCAAATTATTCCTTTCTCTAATTGACCTCACTGTCATAACTTTTTGTATTAATATGTAAATTGATATTTCCTGTTTGAATTTCAGGCTATTACTCCTTTTTTTCTTTTTTCTTTTTTTTTTATCACCTTTAGTAATCTTAAATAATTCCTCCCTCTCTTCTTTGTTCCCACCTATTCAATTTTTATAGGCACTTAAATCCTTCTAACCCAGCCCTCTACTTTCTCACTTTCTTTCTCACACACCCCTTCTTTAACACCTCTCTGTAATTCACTCTAACACTTTTCAGTATATTAGTGTCCTAATAACACCTTTGCTAGTCTTTCGAAAGAATAGACAAGACCAAAGAACAACACTGCAAAGACATCATAACAATCCAACAGCACAGAATCAGCATAAATAGGAACTGATACTTTGAACAGAGGAGTTCAATGATCTTTGAAACCAAATCCTGTCAATTCGCAATCCTTCCAGGATGGGTGCAGCAGTTTACTGTCAGGGAGCACCATCTCCTTGCTCTAGAAAGGAATATGAGCCTGAAGCTAAGTTATGCTAAAGCAGTGTTCCTGACTGCAAAACACGGTGTACTCAAGCAAGGTGAGAGAGCAGAGGTGGTGACAGGAAAAAGGCAAAAATGCCAGGAGGCATGCTGGTCAAGCAAGCAGTGTGTTGGAGTGAGACTCATTCATGTTTATCTGAATTTTGTATTGTTTTTTCTTCATTTACTTAACTCGGATCTGAGTAGGTTACTTCTTTCCATCTAGCTATGATAAACAAGATTTGTGAGATGTAATTAAAAGAGTGAATAAAAAGGAAACATGGGCACTCACATCTGTAATTTAATATAGCTGTCAGTAAATCTCTGTGTTATCCCACCATGTGTATTGCACCAGATCAAGCAAGAGTTCTTCTGGGGTGACAAAAACCATTTTAAACAAGGAGCTGAATATCACTGAACCAATCCTTCTGCCAAGGAAGAAGGCTGATATGGGAACAGGAAAGAATTAACTTATGTGACTCTGATACTAAGCTCAAAATATGAAATGACACCACTGTAAAAATATTTTGGAGAGTTTGTAAAAAGGTGGTGGATAACATTTAGAGTAGCCTCTTTTAATATGTTTAATTATATTTTGATAGTTTGTTAGACAGCAACATGTAAACTAAGGTAGCTTATTATTTGTGATTTTTTTTCTGAGGATATTTTACTATTGCTTACTACAACGTTTTTATGTCTGGAAGTTAAACATAACAAAAACTATCCTATCTTGAAATTGAACACAAATTTCATTTGTAAGAAGGTTGGAAGAATCTCTCCTGTGAGAAATCTGCTTCCTGACTTTTTGTTAATAACTTGTACAGAGACAAAAGAAACAGATGTTTATTTGTGTTTATACCGATGCCTGACGTACAAAAGATATTTTCATTTGCTTAGTAAGTACATCTATTGCCAAAACCACTAAAAGGTAAAGGCACAATATAGCAAGATATTAATACATACTTTAGGATGCTGTAATCTTTAAACCTTATACAACAGTGTATTTGATTCTACAAGGAATAAAACATATGTAGTTTGTTAGTCCACTAAACTGTAAACACTATGAAGTATATCTATCAAATACTTAAAAATCAATCACTATGTGAACTTTGGTATGATGTGATTGTGAATTTTAGATTTTTAAAATAGAGCTACTAAGAAAACTAATCAGACCAAAAAAAATATTGAGATTTACATTAAGATGACTGTGACTAAGCCATTGCTGTTTTTACTGCATCAGTGTCACTAGCGTATTATTTCTATAGCCTTTACAGCATCAGTATGTTTTCTGCGCTGTTTTTGCCTCAAGCATATAACTCTCCTGCTTATTTGAGCTGACATCAAGATTTTCTTTCTTTTCTGAACACATCATCCAAATTACATTTTTTTTCTCTGCGCTTAGTTTGTTATACAAAATGTTATTCGTGCAATTTTGCTATCATGATCATCATATTATCAGATTAAGGATACAGACATTTTACGTAAAAGAATTAGCAAGTGAAATATGAATCATAAGATATATCACAGAAACCTCATTCTTGATTTCCTTTCCCATTTGAAAATCTGTCTTAGGGAGCTAACAGGAAAAGAATAAATAAATAAATAAAGATATATTAACTTTTCCCTCTTTCCAGTTCTTTTTTTCCTTCCCTGAAGAAGTGACAAGAGTCCAAAAGCCACTGTAGAAAGACAGTGTCTTACATTCAAATTTCAATGCCTAACACAGGATATACTTTTTTATTACTTAAATTTCTCCTGTATAATTTTGATGAAATTAAGTGTAACAAAAGGCTGTAATCATGAAGGTAACTGTTAATAAACTATGTGTTTGATGCTGGGAATTAACTTATGGATCTCTTAGTTGGAATTTCATTTTTGAAGAATTAATTTTCAGAAAAAAAGAAATCTTCCTACAGAATGTTCTGAAAAGATGGGAAAAATCAACAAAATACATGTCAAGAAATGCTGAGAATCTCTAGGGGAAGATATTTCTAGTTATTTTACATTTATATCAAATTTAATTTTCATTCTGAAAGTGAAAATTCCCTAGTAAGGTACTTTAACTCACATTATTGGAAACAGCAGAAGTCTTTTCTGGCAGTTTATTCACTAACAAAACTTTTAACAAATTTCTTTCACTTTTTTTGTTTTGTTTTGGTTTGGTTTTTTTTGTATAAACCCTAAAAGTATCTCATCAGCAAAAATGTTACTATGTAAAGCTGTACACTGAATTTCTGGTCATAGGAAACTTGTCTATTCTGACTCAGGAGGAATAAAAAATGTATTTTAAATACACAACAGTTTCACAAACTGCACAAAGAGTTAAGTTACTGAGATGTTTTAAAAATGCATTTTAAAACTTTTTAAAAGAAAAGCTTAATTTTTTTCCAGTAACATACATACTTTTCTTTCTGGTTAAGATTATCTTGGTTCCTGAATGTATTTTAAATATATATATATATTTACAAAAAATATCTTAAATGGATATCTCTAACTTTTATGTTAGACCATTAATTTACAATATCTTATCTTTACAATACCTTGAAACAGTGCAAAAAAAAAAGGATACTGTGAATTGATTTCCTTTGATTAGCTGATGCTCACGCACTCCTGAGTTTCTGACAGAAAGAAAAAAAAAAAAAAAAAAAGGAAAGTTAATTGTATAAAATATTCTTCTATATTTACAGAAAGACTAGTAATCTGGGTTTTGCAATAGTATTTATTTGACAGTAAGTAAAAGGTTGTAATAAAAAATAAAATATAAAAATAAAAGCACATCTAAGATAGTTGCCCAAAGACACTGTTCTTATATTCAGGATTCAAGCAGACCTTGCTGGAGTAGGCAGCAGTTCCTCTCATCACACTTCTGGAAAAATGAAGGCTCAGTGACAGAGATACATCTTGTCTTTCAGAAGTGATTTTTTTTAATGGGCCGATTGTTTCTACAGGATTATGCTGTATAGTATTTGCTGGCAAAGAAATGCTAACAGAATAATCCAGGCTCATAGTGAGGCAGCATGAATGATGAATCTGGAAATTCTTCATTAGATTTTTTAATTATTATTTTTAAGAATAAATACTGACATTCTCAAATGAATTAATATCTCTGTGCTTTGCTTTTTAACAGGTCCTGAGAGAATCTTAGAGTCCAGATATTTAACTTCATAGAATTGCAGATTCACAAGGTTTGGAAGGGACTTCAAGAGATCACTGAGTCCAACCCCCTGCTAGAGGAGGTATCCTACAATAGCTCACAAAGGTGGACATCCAGACAGGTCTTGAATATCTCCATAGAAGGAGACTCCACAACCTCTCTGGGCAGGCTGTTCCAGTCTGTCTGTCATCTTTACCATAAAGAAGTGCTTCTGTATGTTTTTATGGAACTTCCTATGTTGAAGTTTTAGGACATTGCTCCTTGTCCTATTAATACACACCACCGAGAAGAGCCTGTCCTCATCCATTTACCTCCCACCTCCCTATACATATTTATAAACATTTATCAGATCCCCTCTCAGTCTTCCCGAGGCTGAACTGACCCAGGTTGCTCAGCTTTCTAGTGCTTTTTTTTCTTCACCTCATGTTGTGTCACTGTTGACAGGCTGGTTGATAGTGCTGGGCTTAGCATTTTAGAAAATGGAACACTGTTCAGAGGAAGGTCCCAAAGTAAGAGATAGTGAACACTGCCAAACCTTCTTCAAGATTTGGTTTCTTTGCAGCCATGTTAACTACTGAAGCAGAATAATGGATTTCAATGGGAATGATAAAATTTTCCTCAATATAATTAAGTTCTCTTGCACACTGAAACCTTTTGAAAAAATATTATAACTTAGATTAGCAAACAATGAAACCATTGTTTCAATGATGCAAAATAAAGTCTGAAACAAGGTTCTGTGCCTTGGAGGCTCTGATCATATTTGAGTCTCCTTAAATCATGCTCTTTTTAACAGAAATTCTATTCTAACTTCTATACAAAACTTCTGTACTTCACTGGTTGCCTCTTGGGGGGTTCTCAGCACCCTGAAGGATCAGGTTTTTGAGAGATGATTTAGAGAAAATTACACTCTTCAACCTACATTTTTCCAGCCCATTCTTCTGTATACTTCATCACTAAGTGACCTTATGTGGTAATGACTGCTGAACTGAGTAGACATCTGCAATTTTAGAAAGTAATCACAGCTTCTGCTCTAGTGCCTCCCTGCTGCTTTCAACAATTTATGGACAATAGTTGATGATGGCTAAATAATTAATTCAGCTGAAAGAAAAAAAAATATAAAAGAAATCTCTGAATAGATCTCCTATTGTTAGGAAAAGAGAAATGTCACATAAGGTAAAGGAGAAGGAAGGAAGGGCAGACTTTCTATTTAAATACAATAGGTTCCCATTTCTGTATGAATGTTAGAAAATGTTCATTCTTTCAACAGATACAGATAATGTTTTTTCCTCCTCTTGTTTCCATCTTCCTGAGTTTAAAATGACATCTATGCCTATTTATGGCTTAGTATTAGTTTGAATTAATTCTTGCTAGCTCTTGGTTTTTACTTCAGTGGTTTACTGTTAATTCCTTCCTGATGTTTCCCGGTGTTTAAACAATGTAACTGTGCTGAGGAGTTTAGCTGAAGGTGTATATCTACTATTTTCTGCTTTCTATTTAAAGAAGATCATGGATGGCACCTCACTCTAATTTAAGATATTTGCAACATTTCTATTGATTTCAGTTAAAAGTGTAGAAAGTGATCCCTTGAAAGAAATAAAATGTGATATTTCTCCTTTCAGACACATAGTAGCTGAATAGTAAATATTTTTCTTTGGGCTGTTGTGGTCTGAATGGCAAATAAATCAAACAAACCAAACAACAACAAAACAGGGTTGATAACAACTGTTATCAGTACTGATAACAATTGCACTTGTCTGGGACCAGAAGACACTTAAACTTATGCCACTGTTCTCATTTAAAAGCCTTTTTCTTATAAACAAGCAAGCAAACAAACAAAATCAGCTGCATACCACTTCCTTTGTCACTGAGATACAGAATATTGTGTTAGATGAACCAGCATTCTGACCTAGAAGGACATCTCTTGTGGATTACAGCAGAGTAAGTATGATCTATGCTCTTTAGCATACTGCTCAAAGGACATTATGAACTGATATACATATTTGCTGGATGAGAGACAATAAATAAAACTCAGAGTAGAGAACACACTATCCTAATACTGTTAGCAAATAAACATTAAAGTATCTCTGAATGCTAGAGGGAAATCAGTGTTAAAAAAAAAGAGAGAGAGAGAGAGAGAGGGAGAGAGAGAGAGAAATAATGAAACTATTCATTTCATGAATCTGGAAAGGGACAAATTCATATGAAGGACAATTTATTAAAATTGGATCATCTAATATAATGTACAGAATTAGATTAGCTGAATTAAAATAAACTGGAAGCAAGCAATAAAGAAATATATATTTCTTCTACAATGAACAAATATGTGAAGATGAAAAAATCATTCATTCATGTTTTAAATATAATTAGAAAGATTAATTAAATACCAGTTTTCAGAAAATATGAATGAGAATAAAAGGAGATAAAAATATATCTCCATTTAAGTCAGGCTCAAAGCTTTCCTGAATATGCCATTGTCCTTTCCTCTTAGCAGATTTTGTTACCATGTAAAATGTATCATTTCTGAAACAAAGGTGGAGGAAAGCTATATAGCAATCTTAAGTACCTGCAAGGTTTATACTTCTTCTCTCACCATAAATCTCTTACTCGCTTCTTCCTACCTTGCAATGTCTAATCCTTTAGTTCAGTAATAACCATTTCATTCCTACTTACTGCTCCCCCAAGTTAAGAACTTTTCCTTTCTTCTCCAAGCTTTCATAACTTTCTCACATAAAAAGACACAGGCGAGATAGGAGTGTAAGAGAACATGAGAATAATTTCCTAGAATTGTGAGTTTGAAAAAAAAAATCCTCTACTGGTGAAAATGAAGCATTGTTACATTCCAAATTAGGTCCTTAGTGGACTTCCAAGAACAGTCTGCACATTTCACAGTGACTCTTCCTCTTGGAAGATTTAATTTTCAAAGGTTGACAGAGAAAGATGCAGTTCTTTTCATCACATTCATTGATAGTAACAAAAAAACTCTTTGTTACACACACACACACACAAACTGTCTAAAAAGGATGATACTCATATACATATTCATCAGGGAAAAAAAAAGTACTGCCAACTCTCCTTGTTTTATAAATAATAACAGTACAACAGTACATCCAAAATTCCTTTTTTTTTTTTTTTTTTTTTTTTTTTTCATCCTGATTACACTAAGAAGTGCACTTTTCTTGGGCATTTGGAACTAATGCTTAGATTTTAAAGAATTAAATTCTATTGCTACAAAAGCACAAACTACATTTATGAAGATGTCAAATCAGCATCTAATCAGCTTGGCTTATGAGTAGCAGCTAAAGAATGTTTTTCATCAGTTTTGATAATAGACTATTCTAGTCATACATGTAAATATCCACTCACTACCAAAATACTCAAGTTGCATGTTTGTGGTGACACTCTGCACCAAGGTTTGCTTATGAAGGAAAAAAATGGTAAGTGCTTTTTACTGAATACAGGAATAGATATCTTGTGAAATTCAAAAGAAGAGCTATTTCTAAAGTTAAATTAACCCTAAAACTTATATTTGCCTCAACTTCTCAAAGTCACTGGGGATATCCTGAAGTAACTCTAATAGTTCTGCTATTCGCTTCCCCCAGCTATGCTGCAGATTCAGCTCCTCTCTATTTATACTGGCTTTCTTCAAGCTTGTGTAGTAAACCTTGTTATCTTTTTCAGTGTATTTGTTAGTGGTAGTTGCCCACAGATACATAATGTTCTCTTCACCTGTGTAAATTCAATGTCAGCTTGAGGTCAAGTTGAAACACACACACAAATATGTGTCAAAAACGTAACTGAACTCTGCATCTACAACTAAAATTTCTACTGACTTCTGGGACAGAGCCTGACAAGTCATATTTAAAAGAAGATAGCTCCAAGCTCAGCAGTTTGTTCATCATTTCAGATTCAGCTTTCAAGGTAGACAGGACACTATTCTTGAAATACCTATGAGAAAACTAGACCTGGATAGCTATTTTAAGCTAATCTGATTCAACAACTGCCTTTTCAAAATGTCACTTAAGGTATTTGCTCATTCATCTGAAATCTGCTGAATGAAAAAAAATAATATATATACATATAAATAAGACAGATAAACATTTTGAAACTCAACTTAAGGTCAGGCTGTGGGATAAAAAAAAATTAGAAAAATTGGTCATGCAGTTTCTCATGAAAGTTGCAGATAATCAGATGTCTAAAATAATTGGGACAATGTTTCAGTTTCTTTAGTTTTTGTGCTGTTCTGATAATATAAGATTTTATCAAAAGCATGAAAATTCTGACTTATTTCATATTTTTTCACATTAACTATTTGCAAAATAGTAATTTTACCTCACCACTTTTTTCTAGAAACTTTTGAATACATTTGGTATTGGTAAGTTTCTGATTATATTGTTTTTGAACATGTTGTGCCCACTTTCTTTAATCTGCTAATACACGTTCTCACTCCTTGTCTCTTCTTATCTAGCCACTTCCAAAGAGCCATGATTTCATCTTTAGCTGGAAAATACAACCTACTGCCAAGTGAGATATCATATGTGAATAAAGTATCTCAATTTCCTTGGCAGATATCTGAGAAAAATATTTCAAGAGAGTACTTCCTGATCTTGCAGCAGTTCTTCCACTTTCTCCGTATAAGAGGCTCCTCCCAGAGCACAAACATTTAAATCTCATTATCAACACACTGACTCTCACCTCTATCTTCTATATTGTCAGTTACCCATTAGTTTTTTTTCCTAGACTATTTTTTTTCCAGTTTGCTAATTCCATTAGGGAGGAATTAAATTCAGTATTATCCTGCAGATCACTCTTTAAATTGGTAATGTGCACAACCCACCAAACCAACCAAACTATGAGAACGTTAAGGGTATTTCTGCACCACAGTAATGTGGTGGTGTGATTCTAATCATAGAATCAATAAGGTGGGAAACGATCACTAAGATCACCAAGTTCAGCCATCGACCCATCACCACCACACCCACTAACCCACGTCCCTCAGTGCTACATCTACCCATCTTTCATTTAACTTTCATAGAGTACAAGGAACACCTTTTTTCAGCTACTTGTACCTTACACAAGGAAAACTAAATAGAACTGAAAGTCATAACAGATATCAAAAATATCTTCATTAGGAGAAAAGAATGTCATTTATTTTTAATAAGTTCACAAATGTAAAGTGAAATCCTACAGTTACCATTAGAAACAAATAAACTATTTGTTTTCCATCTCAGTTTATAGACTGAAGTGCAAAACTGAAGACTGAACATTAACATTATATGAGGAAGAAATCCAAAACCCTCCTTTTTTGTTGTTTGTTTTGTTATTGAGGACAAGAAAAACAACATCTATAATATGATGGAACCTGTTCAGTTTTTCTGGACTTTATCATAGTCTATGGAAAGAATAATTTCCATAAGAGAAGATACTGAGGTGAGCATTAGGTTTGTGCAGCCTATATTTAGAAAAAATATTTATTTATTGTAATTTTAATTACAATGCTTATCACATACCACTTCTCATTATTTTTACTTTTAATTGAAAAACAGCACAATTTTTTGAATTCCTTAAATACTGTTCAAAATTTGTTTTTAAAGTTTTTAAATTAAATATATATATATATATATCGGTGTAGGAAGATAAAAGAAAATTTTGAGCAATGGCTATGGCTTTATATTTTAAATATTAAAATTAACTGATATCACTAAAGATTTGATTTTCAAATGCATGACTATTTTACTATTTTTTATTCTGTATGTTAGTGGAGATAAACTTCATAAAAAAATTCAAGTTAAAAAAAATACTTGAAACAAATTCCTAGGGCCCAGCTAATCTGAATTTTTAAAAAGGTCATTTTTAATCAACTAATGCATTATTCCTGACTGCAACTGGTTTTGTTCTGTGTGTTATTGCTTTGTAAATGAGAAAGTGCTTGAATAAGTAGCATGCAAGATTTTAATTAATGGTCTAGTTACATTATTATGGGCTGTGAAGGTAGCAGATTTTTATTACAAAACATACCTGATAGTTTAAAAAAATAATTAATAAATCTAAACAATAATTAGTTATTATTCTGTGTTCTAATTCTGTGGATGTAGACAGCTGAAAACAAGCTATTTTAACATGCTAGAAACTTTTTTTCCAGAATTGCTTCAGCACATAAGAAAAAAGACGCCCTAGTCAATTATTTTGTAAACAGTTCTCAGAAATCTTGGTTGAAAATCTGACTAACTTAAGGAGTCATGCTAACACCACTCCAGCTCCCCAAAAAAACCAAACAACCCATCAGTAACAAAATAGTCCAAACAATGCAACAAATAATAAGCAAAAGTAATTTTAAAAAAAAGTCTTTGGAAGGTGTATGCGTGTCTTCCTGAATTTATATTATCTACTGAATTTTCAGGTATCACTTAAGATGAAATAATGCAAGGACAAATTCATATAATGAAATTTTCTAGAAAATACAAGCGAAACAGAGGACCTTACAAACTAGACATTAAGAACAAAGGGCTAAAAAAAGTGACATGCAGAAGCATGGGAGCAGATGACCAGCAGGACTCTTGGTTTGCATTTTATTTCAAGCCATTCTCCCTGAAAACATGCCTGATCTACACGGTACCAGAAAATGGTGGATTATGTTCAACTCCAAATGTAGAAGGAATTATTTTATCCAGAGGGATATGAGACAGGCAAAGAGTAAAATCAGGATGATAAATTTAAGCCTAACTTCCAGTTCTTCAGGGAAAGCCGTCCGGAAAGCCAAGGCCCAGTTTGAACTAGACTTGGCAATGGATGTCAAGAAAAAGAAAGTCCAGGAGGGCATACCACCTAGTGAGTGACACAGGCAAGTTGACAAAAACGGACAAGAAGGCTGAGGTACTTAATTTTTTTTGCCTTGGTTGTCTCTGATAACTGCTTAGCCCTCAAACATTTGGTTTGGTAGGAGGTATTCAGGGAAGCAATGTCCCTCCCACTGTAAGTGAAGATCAGTTCGTGACTACCTGAGGAACCTGAACATCCACAAGTCTATGGCCCAATGAAATGCATCCCAGAGTTCTGAGGGAATTAGCTTTTGTAGTCCCCACGCCACTCACAGTGATACTGAAAAGTCATGGCAATCAGGTGAAGCCCCTGGTGACTGGAAAAAAGGCAACATCACACCCGTGGAACTACTGACCTGTCAGTCTCACCTCTGTACTGGGAAAGATCATGGACCATATCCTCCTGGAAGCTATGCTAAGGCACGTGGAAGGCAGGGAGGTGATACGGGAGGACCAGTATTGCTTCAGCAAGGGCAAATTCTGCTTGACCAACATAGCGGTCTTCTACAATGGGGTCACTTTATCAACAGACAAGGGAAGAACAAATGATGTCATCTATCTGGACTTCAGTAAGGCCTTCGACACAGTTGCCCACAACACAGTTGCCCATCATTCTATCCAAATAGGAAACACATGGATTTGATGGGTGGAGTGTTCAGTGGACAAAGAACTGGCTGCAGGATCCAGACCAGTGAGTGGAGGTCAATGGCTCAATGTCTGGATGGAGATCAGTGATGAGTTATGTTCCACAGAGTTCAGTTCTGGGACTGACACATGTTAACATCAGTGACATTGACTGTAGGGTCAAGTGCACCCTCAGCAAGTTTGCTGATGACTCCAATCTGTAGGGTGCAGTTGACACGTCAGAGGGATGGAATGCCATCCAGAGGGACCTAGACAGGCTTAAGCAATGGGGCCAGGTGAACCTCATGAGATACAATAAATCCAAATACAAGATCTTTCACCTGGGTCACAGAATCATAGAGTTGCTCAAGTTGGAAAAGACCTTCAAGATCATCAAGTCCAGCTGCAACCTAATCATATTACCCTAGCTCTAACAACCCTCTGCTAAATCATTTTCCTCAGCACCGCATCCATACAGTTCTTACACACATTCAGGGATGGTGACTCAATTAACTCCTTGGGGATCCTATTCCAGTGCTTTACCACCCTTTCTGTAAAGAAGTTTTTCCTGATATCCAACCTAAACCTCCCCTGGTGCAACTTGAGGCCATTTTCCCTCACCTGTCACCAGTGAGAAGAGACCAGCCCCACTCACACTGTAATCACCATTCAGGTATTTGAAGAGAGAAATAAGACCTCCCTCAGCTTCCTCTTCCCCAGACTAAAAAGCCCCAGTGCATTTAGTTGATTCTCTTTGGTCAAGACAACCCTCACTACCAATACAAGATGGGGGATGACAGACTTGAGTGCAGCTCTCCCAAAAAAGACCCGGGAGAACTGAATCATCACAGGATCATAGAATGGCCTGGGTTGAAAAGGACCACAATGATCATCTAGTTTCAACTACCCTGCCATGAGCAGAGTCGCCAACCACTAGACCAGGCTGCTCAGAGCCACATCCAGCCTGGCCTTGAATGCATCCAGGGATGGGGCATTCACAACCTCTCTGGGCAACATGTTCCAGTGCTTCACCACCCTCTGGGTGAAAAACTTCCTCATAATATCAAACCTAAAACTCCCCCATCTTAGTTTTAAACCATTCCCCCTTGTCCTATCATGATTCACTCTTGTAAACAGCTGTTCCCCCTCCTGTTTATATGCAGCCTTCAAGTATTGGAAAGCCACAATGAGGTCTCCCCAGAGCCTTCTCTTCTCTAAGCTAAACAAGCCCAGTTTCCTCAACCTTCATAGAAGAGGTGCTCTAGTCCTCTGATCATCAAAACTGGTTGTTGGGAAGGTGGACATGAGCCAGCAATGTGCCTTTTCCAGCCCAGAAAGCCAACTGTATCCAGGGCTGCAGCAAAAGAAGCATGGCCAGCAGGTTGAGGGAGGTGATCCTGCCCCTCTGTTCTGTGCTGGTGAGGCCTCACTTGGAGTACTGCGTCCAGTTGTGGAGTCCTCAGTACAGAAGAGTCACAGACCTGTTGGAACACATCCAGAGGAGTGCCACAAAAATGATCCACAGAATTGTACACCTCTTCTATGAGGACAGACTGAGGGAGCTGGGGCTGTTCAGCCTGGAGAAGAGAAGGCTTCAAAGTGATCTAGTAGCAGCCTTTCAGTATCTAAAGGAGAGCTACCTGAAAGAAGGGGACAGACTTTTTAGCAGGGTCTGTGGTGACAGAACAAGAGGAAATGTCTTCAAACTCAAAGAGGGTAGATTCAGATTTGACGTAAGGAAAAAGTCTTTCACACTGAGGGTGGTGAGGCACTGGAACAGGTTGCCCAGTGATATTGTTGATGCCCCGTCCCTGTAGACTTTCAAGGCAAGGCTGAATCAAGTCCCTGGCAACATGATGTAGCTGCAGATGTCCCTGTTTATTGCACGGGGGTTGGACTAGATGGCCTTTAAAGGTCCTTTCCAACTCTAAGAATTCTATCATTTTTCAAAAAGGTTTACTTTTGTAAGGTAACTTTTGTGTGGGATAGGAAAGATTACTTTAAAGCCATCATGTTATCCATAGATTTCAATTCATTGATCCTTTCCCTATAATTAAGACTGACTTGCAATTATATGTCATGCTAAATTAAAATAAATTAGAGAGCAAACACCAAAAAGAGACCAAGGCAGGTGGAATTTGCACATTAATGATTGAAATAGACAAATTCTGACTAATTCATTCAATAATATGCAAATGAAGAAATCATTATCACACTAATGTGAAGAAATTGATCCCTGATCATAGTAATAAAGTTATTTGCTTTTATATAGAGCATTACACATTTACATAAATAAAAGTGTTGTCATACCAGTCTTGTGATATGTTTACAAAATATAATAGCTCCTTTAGCTGTAGGAAATGGAAAATAATCCAACAAAATAAATAAAACATGTTTTTATTTCTCAGAAATTCCCACAGCTAAAACTGCAGAGATCTTGATCTCCTACTACTTTTTGAAACCATCAGAGTTTAGACTGTTCTTGCAGTTCACAGAAAGCTGTCTTTCAAAAACCCCACAGATTCAGAAAGCTGAGCTAAGCAAGAATTAGTACTCTGAGCAAAATCAATAGTAGCAGGTACCTGGAAAAGCTGCTCATAGGAAAATTAAAGGGTAGGTGACAGCTGAGCAGCATTGGGCAGATTTCATCAATCCCTAAATACTGGATGCAAACATCATAGTCTCACTGGGAATATATTCAGATTAATTACAGAAAATAGATATTACTGGAGTGAGAAATTCTTAGGTATTCAGAAGTGCCTTCAGTCCTCAGGATACTGTGTTTGTACTAAATGTACTCTTAGCTACACTTTTTTACTTTATAAGAGTGTATTGCAGAAGGCTGGCATAGCCACATGACACAATACAACAGCTATGTGTTAAGCAATATGTTGAACTGTGAATCCTAAAATGTTCATATTTGCATTACAGCAGTATGGTATCTCTACAAAGCTAATTAGCCTCAGCAGAGAGCAAGTATGATGAGGTTATATTCTTCCAGTTCCAGAACTGCACACAATATCATTAACTCTGATGCCTCTGTCCTCTTCTAAGCACGATAGAAATCCTCTTACAAGGTCTTGAAAAATCCTTCCTTACGACAGTTTTTGTGTTGTTGTTTTTTTTTTTAAAGGAGGAAATACATCTGTCCTGCTACACCTTTTTAAACTGATAAATCTTCTCAGAGGTTTACACAACATTTTGGAACGTGTTATTATCTAGACAACTATTGATAAGCCAAAAAAAAAAAAAAAAGAATACAACAAACAAACAAAAAAACCACCCAAACAGCACCTTACATATCTATAATCAGTTACATAATTATTTTAAAGGCTTGGAAGCTGAAACTTCTTTACAATTAGTAGAAGTACTAGCAATCATAACTGCAATAAATATGTCAAATCTCAAGTCTTTGTATTGGAACTTAGAAGACTGAATGAAATTGCTTTCGTACATTTCTGCATAGTAAAACTGGAAAAAAAAAGATGAAAGCAGTTCAAGAGCAAATTTGTACACCTATGTCCAAGAGATGTGGTCATGACTGTTGTCTGGCAGTGGACGTTGCAAAATGCTCTTTGGCACTAGGAAAGAAGATGCAACATGCCAATTCTTCTTCCCTTGAATACAGGATACATTTTCAGATCATCTGAAATCATAAATGCTTTTAAACTTTAACTGAGAAATTTAATATAATTCTGAGTGTTTAGAACTGAAAACTAAATATTTTTACAGATAGGAATAGGAAACTTTTGTCTGATGAGTAAATTCAGCAATAGATGTTGGAATTTTTCGTAAAAAATGCATTCTGATATTTCAGGTACACTCAGAGACTGAAGTAATAACTATGACCTTCACTGAAGAATGAGAAGTCTTTGGGAAAAAGAGGACATGGGACTGAGGAGAGAAAAAGTGAGTGAGAAAATGAGAAAGAATTTTGACTTTGTGTATCTGTAGCTTTGATTTAATATTATCCGTCACCTGTATGTAGTGATTACCTTCTTGAGAATTCTGTTTGTTTCAAATTCGTTTTATTTTAACCAGTCTTGATTAATAAAGTGGTTAATTAAAAATAATTAACAGTATAATGCAGTATTACTTGGCCATAACCTGCTTGGCAGTCTATCAATAAATAAAGGCATTAAGAAACCTAACAGTCATCTGACCACTCCATCTTGGCTTTCACTGTGATCAAAAGGTTGATTCTCACAACAGCTACTTGCTAGATCTAACCCTATTACACTGCAGCATTTGCAAGTGTAGTCTAGACATAAATTTAGATATTCAACATTAAGAGTGGGAGTAGTGTGGGTAAACAACTACAGCCCCATTAAGCAGGAGGAACAAGTTCCAGCCCAGCTGTGGTATCTGAATCATGATTTCTTAAAGTTCAGAATGAAAAAAGAACATAAAAACAAAACACAATAACTACAGATAAAAAAAAATAAGGTCTTGAAAATGAGGACATGCAGCAGAAGTCTAAGAATAAAAAGCTGGATAAGCAAAAACAGCAGGTAAAGAGAAATGTTATACGTTATAGCAGGTATAGATGAAGAAAGTGTCTAAAACATAAGTGAAACTAAGATGCAGAATGCCAATTCTGCTTGAAATAGGGAAGAGAAAAAACTATAGCAACCACGGGGCCTGTTTTTGGCTTGTGGTTGCAACCACAGAAGTACTGAAAGGATATTAGATTTGAAGACATCTTAAGTCAAACAGAAGAAATGAAGAATAAAAAGCATTTCACTCAATGGATGGCACTATGATGATATGTATGATATCACATCCCTGTTTTTGCAGATTGTGAAATTAGTGGAAGTCCTAAGTAACACCATTCAGGACACAGAAGACATAAAAGACCTAAAACATGACAGCACAGTCTTTTTTTCCTAGATATCCTTGTGTAGATTGAAAAATCATTCTTTGTAGTCATTATACCAACCTGCTTGTGTTTCTTTTGGCTAAATTATGTCATAACATATTACCATGCTTTAGTTTTCAATGTACTTACTCTGGCAGGATAGGATGAGTAGGTATATTTACACAGAGTCAAGTGAATATCAAAATCCTTATTACTCTAATTTGAAAAGTGAAACATGGTAATTAACAGTTTAGATTGTGAATTACACTAGTTTTAGATATGCCTGCTTCTGCTAAGAGGATATTCACCTCTGGGCTAGCACTGTATTGCCTGAAAAATGCCTCACTAAATCTAAATGGGGCTATCTCTTCCAGCTGGTTTAGCCACAAGATGGTACTTCAGATGTTAGATATCACTAAGATTTGCAATATATGTTTGAGTTGCTCACTATGTTCAGTCCTGCTATCTAAAATTTTTATAGTAGTCTGTGTCTTTAAATGAGTTTCACTGAAGACCTTTCAAGAAACATATAATTGACTCTCAGAATGTTGGCTTGATTTAAGAACAATAAAATTAATTCATTTTCAGTAGCTCAGTATAACTCAGTTTCAGGAAGAGAGAACACTTGTCTTTATTGCTATCATAAAGATGAAGACTTTGGCTACAGCATTTCCCACTAATCCAGCTTTTTGTTTTCAGAGTGTTTTTTGTCATATGTGTATTAATACAGCAGGGCATTGGCCTTGGTGTTGTGACAGAAGAGATACACTGCCTTATGGATCAGTTAAAAAGGAAAACTCTCTATATTCATAATCTATTTTCTAATGTTTTAGTTTTTCTCATTGAAACTGCAAATTGTGTGTGAAAGAGTAGCCTACAAATGCACTGGAGGCAATAGGAATGGATACATTCATTGCACTTTCTGAACACTTAAACAGTTCCAGAATTTTTCACACAGTCAGACTGAATTATAATGATAAATACACACACACACACACACACACACACAGACACACACACACACACACACAAAAAAAAAAAGTCTGTGATGTGGAAGAGTTTTGACCTTCTCTTCTGTCTTGAACTTACAGTAGATTTTTTTTGGTTTTTTTTTTGTTGTTGTTGTTTGTTTTCTAAGCATTATTTTGTAAATAATGTTAACTGTTTAACAGATAGGGCCAGACAATTTATACAGTCAGACATACATGGCAGAGTCACAGAAAGAAAATCAGATCAGTAATTTAGGTCATCAGAAAGTGTTATATTTCTATGATTCTATGAATCTATGGTTCTCTTTGAAATAAGTATGCAAGGTAATCATAGATTTGTAGTCTGAATTTGTCTGGTTCTAATTCTGTCCTCACTTACATTGTATCCAGACCACAAATAAAGTTGCCTAAAATCTCATCAACTTGTTGATCTGGACCTTAGGCTGTTTATGTAGGTTAAAGGAATAAACCCTATTTAAAAAGATGCTTATTGTTGGTCTAGTTGAAATAGTCAAATTAAACAGTTATCTTCAGCCCAGATTTAACTGTCAGAGAAACAGGAGGAACATACTGCTATTACGTAAAACATCCCAACAACATCACAGTTAAAATTTTTATGCATGCTTTTGGAACTTTCCACTGTTCCTCCAAGTCCTCAACTTTAGGCAGATTTGGTCTCAGGAAAGCTTGCACTGAGTCACCAGCATCCTAAGTTATTTCTGAAAGGTGTTTGTTGCTGAGAAGATTCTGAGCAGATCTGGGATCTACTCTGGACTGTTTTTCTACATTTTCTATTATACGCTAAAGATTACTCTTTCTTCACTGCTCTGTTATTCCATGATCCACATCTGAATTTGAAAACCTATCTATTATATGTTTTAGAGACATTAGCTACATTGTTCCATTGTTAAATGCTTCTACCTAACTCCCAAGGATACAATCAATAGCTGATATTTAACCACTAGTAAATTGTTTATGACTTTAAGCAGTCTGGGAACATCTTGTGCCCATGCTTTTTGTTCTAGGGTCATAAATAGTTCATTCCATATAATGTAACTACTTACTACTGCAATCTACTGCTTACAAAAACTACATAGAGCAATAGATGTTGTACCATGCGATCAATTAAAAGCTAAGCAAAAACTAAAGCAAATGAGGTAACAATCACGTTCTTAGGCATCTGTTACACTTAAACAAGCTTACCAAAACTGCCATATAGTCCAAGCCCAGGTAAAGCCTGACAAGCCCTGAGGTCATCATAGCCTAGCATGTTAGCCTAACACAAAGTCCACGGGCTGTTGCAGTAAAAGTTATACCACATTCAGTAGGCTACAGATGTACAGACTCTTTTTCTGTTAGATGCTAATGCTCATCACATATATCAGGAAGTAGCAGTAGTCTTAGCAGCACCTAGGCCCTTGCCTAATTTTCACAAAGAAGATTTCAAATATGAGGTAAGAAAGAGTCATCATTCAGAATGAAGATAAGTTCAGGACTGAAATAACAAATTGTGTAATTTAGTTTTATACACAACTTTATTTGATTTTCTTTCATACCTTTTTGAGCTTGTACCATAAATCAAGCACTGATAAACCACACAGAAATTCTGAAAATTTTCTCCATGTTACTATAGGGTCTGACATGGAAATTATTGCATAGGAGTGCAATCATCATATAGAAAGGCAAAGTTATAGTCACAGCCTTTTCAGATTCAAATTTATTAGTAGCAATCATTGAGAAAAGAATATTTTTACTTTACTAGTTAGTCATCAGTTGAACATAACTGTATATGCAAGACCAAAAGAGTTTGATTACAGGATTCAAACTGAAAGTACTTGTTTCACCCTATAACCCAACAAGCAGAAATTTACCTCAGAGAATTTCACAAGGTTTGGTAAATCTTTATGCCTTTGCAAGGAATGGAAATTTGGCATACACATAGATGGTTAAGTTCAAAGATTTAATGGCAAAATACAACTTTTTATCATTTTTTAACCCAAAGAGAAGTAATCTGTGATGGAAATTCTTTAGCAACTACCAGTATCCTGCAACATTCAATCCAGTCAGCCCTGAATAGATGCCCAGCCAAACAATGGCACTGATTTTCACTCTGTTTTCACCATCTTGTTAGAATAAGAATTTAAGAGGAATCCTTTGAAAAACAAAACAAAAAACAAAAAAAAACCAAACAAACAAACAAAAAACAAACAAAAAAACAGTTTTATTTGTAAGAGGCATTTGCTCTGAAAGCTTTTGGAGTAGCACACAAGTTCTCACACTCACTAACCACAAATTAATGGTTCTGGGAAAATGATGATTTGATTCAGGGAGGGCCTTTTCCTAATCATTTTTAGATTTGCATGATTGTCATTTTTTCATCCTTTTAGTATACAATATACATCAACACTACATTTGTTTTTTTAATTTTATTTTTTTAAAGAAATGTGATTGTTGTATGATGTATACAAGAACAGATGGCTTTATCAGCATTTACAATGATTTTATATAATATTTCCTGTGCATATTTTATTCCATTTTTTTTCTTTACTTGAATAAATAATATTTTTTATCAAATTTCAGTCATTTTCCCATGCAGAACTGCAAATTCTTCACAGACACTTCGGTAGGAGTGTTCTACCTCTACTGTGAGTACAAGTAGTGAATGCTGGATGGACCAACAATAGAAATATACTAAATTTCAATTCTCAGGAAAGATGGTAATTAAAACTTCTACTTTCCAGGTCCTGCGAATAGATAATGTGAAAAGGACAATATCTAAACCTCTCTTATCAATTTAAATAAATTCATTCACAGGCAGCGTGCCTTAAATCTACCATTATTATTTTTGCCATAAGATTAAGAGTCAGTTATAACAGCGGAGAATCCACAGCTGTGTCAGTGGAGAATCTTCAAGAGTTCAAGTTTCATATAAGCATTAAGCAGCCACGAACACTTACCTTAATTTAAATCTTCTCACAATGTCTTCTGGGTATACACAGTGTAGGGCAAATGAAGGTGATGACAAAGCCTTTATTTAAGAAATAGGCACACGAGGGAAAGATAGCAAAAAGAATCGACTCACCCCTCCCGGTAGCAGCGCGCAGCCCGAGCCGAGCTGAGGAATGTGTCCCTCCCCCGTTCGTACCGCCGCGCCGCCGCACTCACACACTCACAGAGCCCACCCATTGGTTCAGGCTGTGACCCTGGAATTCCACTACACTCCACCCCTTCACAGCATGAACCAATGACTGAGCAGGTAGGGGGTGAGCCCCTGCAACCTGGTGGCCCAAGACACAATGCGCATCGCGACGCATACACAACACCCGCCGCAATATAGGATGTCAAAACAATAAAGGCAATCAGTGGCAGTCCCCTTCACGGTTCTGTTGGGCCAGTACTTGATGTTCTTTCTCGAGGCGTATCTTTTTCAAGGACCAGTAGCGCTTCTGATTCATGCTCTCCAGTCCCCAAAAGTTCAGCAGTGCGTCACAGGGTGTCATGATGTTTCCTCATAAGCGTGTTTGAGTGATGTTGCTCCTGCCTGGCTCGCCAAAATGTAGGGCAAATGAAGGTGATGACAAAGCCTTTATTTAAGAAATAGGCACACGAGGGAAAGATAGCAAAAAGAATCGACTCACCCCTCCCGGTAGCAGCGCGCAGCCCGAGCCGAGCTGAGGAATGTGTCCCTCCCCCGTTCGTACCGCCGCGCCGCCGCACTCACACACTCACAGAGCCCACCCATTGGTTCAGGCTGTGACCCTGGAATTCCACTACACACAGGAACCACTGTCTCCATGAAAATAGTGTTCTGCAAAATCCACATTACAGGGATCATTTCCTGAAGTTTAATTAATCTATGCACACAGGAAAGGCAATCTAAGAGGAAAGGGTGAGAGAGCTGGGGTGTTCATTCTGGAGAAGAGAAGGCTTTGGGGAGACCTGAGAGGAGCATTTCAGTATCTAAAGGGAGGCTATAAGAAAAAAAAAGGAACAGGCTTTTTAGCAGAGTCTGTTATAATAGGAAAAGGGAAAGTGGTTTCAAACTAAAAGAGGGGAGATTTAGATTGGATATATGTAAAAAGTTTCTTATAATAATGGTGGTGAGGCACTGGAACAGGTTGATCAGAGATGTGGTGGATGCCCCATCCTTGGAGACATTCCAGGTGAGACTGGACCAGGCTCTGAGCTGTAGGTCTCTCTGCTCACTGCAGGGGAGTTGGAACTTTAAGGGTCCCCTCCAACTCTAAGGGTTCTATGATTCTATCATGCAAAGGAAGGAATAAAGAAGAATGCACCTTACAGGTACACTCTGATTGCAAGTATAGTAGTTATACTGGGTTTGGTGACCAAGGAAGAGCAGCTGGGTTTCCCTGAGGAAAGGCTGGGACCACTCTGTACCACTCACACCTGGTTTCAGCCATCTCCAAAGACCCTGCAGCAGGGTGTAGCTGAACCTTGTAGCCAAGGTGATGACACCTATGAGAAAATGTACTACAGAAAGGGCAAAAAAAGCACTGGAATAAGAGTGTAGAAGGGAATCAGAGTGCTATGTAGCTGAATGAACATCAAGGTCAGGGAAGGAGGGGGAGGAGATTCCCTTGCAGTCCGTGGAGAAGACCATAGAGGAGCAGGTAGCCACCAGCGAGCCCACATTAGGCCAGATGAAATGTGAGCTAGGGAAGGAGCAGTACAGAGAAGCCAGTATGTACTAACTGTTCCCACATCCCTCCTGCACTGATCAGGGAAAGGTAGAGGAGTTAAGAGGGAAGACAAGACTGGGGAAGAAAGAGAAAAGGAAAGGCATTGTTTTAATGTCGTTTTATTTCCCACTACTCAAATTGGCTTTTTTTATTATTATTTTTTTCTTTTTAATTGGGAATAATTTATGTTAATTTTTGATAGATTTAGTCTGTTTGGACCACAGCAGTGCCATAACTGAAAAATTATCTGCCTGTCAACCCACAATTTTTCTTCCACGGGTTTTTCATATTTTCTTCTCCTGTCTTGCTGAGGCAGAGTATGCAAGGAGCTGGGTGGTAGCTGTTAACCAGTTAAAACACCACAGAGGTGAAGGAAATTCAATGTTATTCCATTATGTTCAGCTTGGGTTAATGAACATGGAAAGAGTATTACTGTAAAAAAATAGGTAACAAGGGTAATAAAATAATGACACCATTTTGTGATGATAGAAAATGAATATATATAGATTGCTCGAAACGGTCTAGCAAGGATTTGAGGTGTACAGGCAGAGGTACTAGTTATGTTTTAACACGCATAATGATTCAATTACACAATTTATCAGAAAACCATGTTGTTTGCAACCTTGGAAGGGAAGTGTTGTGGGGGTGCTTCAAGGCTTAGCTGGAGATTAGAAGTCCTATCAGAAAAGGCTTCAAGAGCTAAATATGTTCACTCCTCTTTTTTCAAGGATAAAAAAGGACTGGATTACAGTGTATAAATGCTTAGAAGGGTCACACATGAAGACTTTGAGAAAAGCCTGTTCTGATTCCAAGGGATTATTACAGCAAGAATATTGCTCTGAAGCTAGTAAACAGTCCCTCAGAATCAGCAATAGACTGGATTGATATGCATGAGGATTTCAAGAAAATCTACAGTTACTATATTTGTTGTAATGACTTTGTTAGGACTGGTAAACATTATAGCTGAAGACTTAAATTTATTGTTAGCTGGTAAACATTAAGATAAAAATCAAATGTATTTATTTATTTATTTATTGCACATATTTCTCTCATTGCTCTGGATATGTTGCATCTGTCCAAGAAACTTCTAATAGTAGCTGACAAAATACTGAGTTAAACTGATTATGTCCTGAGCAGGCCAATACACACAAGTATGACAACTCCTTTCAGAAATTCAAAGACATATGAAAACTTTTATTTGTTTAGAATTTTCTAACGAGACTCCAGGCGTGTCCACAGCAAATTTTCAGCTCAGGGTGGTAATGGTGGTAATGCTGGAATTGCAAAAAGTGCATGTTATCTATTGTAGACATGTAGGGATAGCCCAGCAGTGCAGTTTCCAGTTAGAAACACATTTTGTTTTTCATTTAACTGTCATTAGATTCATGCATGTGTTCTACACACAGATTAAATCAGAACAGAATTGCTAGAAAATGGGTACTGAAACTGACTGCTTGGAAAGCACATACTCCAGAATCAACCTGCAAATACCTCCAAAAAAAAAAAAAAAGAAAGGAAAGAAAAGAAATTTCACTTAAAAAAAAAAGCAATGCAAACAGGTATTTTAAAAATTCAATAACCTGGTGTCTTTTTTTTTTCTTTCTCAAGAATTACTTAATGTAATTTAGTAGTAGTAATAAAATGCAAATAAATAAATAAATAAACAATCAATAATCAATAATTATTTTATTTGTACCCTTTTATGAACAGATGCCATAAATTTGAGCATCCTACAGAAATCAATTTTAGTTACGTATTAGCTAATATTACCTATATTGTGTAATTTCTAATAATATACATGTTATTCTCTCTATATATACCAATAAATATGCATGTGTGTGAATTGGTAGTAGATCTTTTTGGGTGTTATAAAAGTACAAATGAAATAGCCCTTAGATTTTTCTTAATCACTCTCATATGTATATTCAATTAAGTATTTCTTACATTCTGTGCTATCTAGGATATAAAGGCCTATATTCAAAGATGGAAAGGAGGGCTTTCTGTGTACTCTGCCCCTATTTTCTGAACTAATTTAACAATAGATTTGTGACTGGTTATTTTAACACAAATACATTTGAGATGGTACAATAGACATGTCAGGTTTTCAAAAAAATACAGAAAAAATGAGGAAATGAAGTATTTCAAGATGCTGTACTGTAGACTGAACGATGTAATTCAAGACAGGATATTGATGACCACAGCTAAAAAATTTTCTGGGAACAAAAAAAAAACACCCATAAAGATTACATTTCTTAACAATCATCCTTAAAGAAAGGGTAGAAATATATATCCTGAATTCTGAGTATAGACTAGAAACATGAACAAAAATTACTTTGTCTGGAAACAATGATGAGACTGAACAGAGTCACATTTTAAAAATATAGAAATGCACAGAATCTATAAATCCAAATGGAGATTTTTAGACTAAACTGTATTAAACCTTTTAGACATTTACATTGTTTTTGCAAAATCATTTTATACATTGTGTATAAATATCTTTTTTCATATAGTATGGTATATTATTTTCACCTCAAATTAGATGTTTTATGAAAAGTAGTAACTTTTTTTATATTTCAGTTTTCCAGTGAATAACCCATTATTCAATCAGTTCTGCTTACAAGATAGGACATCAACAGATAGCTAAAGAATGTTTGATAATATTAAGATTGCATTTTTTTGTTAAGGCCTCTTGAATGTTTGATAACTTTAATATTAAATTTCTTGTTACAGCATTTTGTGCTGGTGAGCTCAGGCAGAGATCTATCCTTTCTATTTCAATTCCATCAAATGACTTAATCCATTCTGATACAGGGAGGGACTCATTTAAAAAAAACTCTCATGTTTTATCAGTAACATCCTTTTAAGGAAAAACTCCAAAATGGAAATTATCAGCCCTGATTGGTTAGTCTTTGTTATGTTAATGTGGTTAAAGTTTTAACTGATCACAAGAATATTCACATTACAGATGAAACTAAAACCAGAAAATCATTTTGTGTAGTAAGACAATTTTTTAAAAAAAGTTTTCTCAGTCCTGTCCACTACCTCCCTATTCCTGTACTCATTCTAGTGATGTCATGGATATTTATTTTCTGTTCACTTTATATTGCTGAATCTATTTAATCACAAAAATAAGGCATAGTCTTTACAATCCATTATAATTTACAGGCACTTATCAAAGCCTCTTGCAGTCCTATTCATTTTCCACTTTTTATATTCCTGAAAATATATGTGTGATACCTTACATTTTTAATGTTAGGTTTCATTTATCATGTGTGAAGTCAATTATACAGTTGAGCCTTATCTACCTGAACTTCTTTTGATGCATGCAGTTTTTGCTAACTACTTTCTAAAATTTCTGAATCATCAGAAAAGTCAACAAGCTGTTAACTGGATTTTCTGTCAGGAAATGTATACATAATAAGAGGATTTGATCAGTGATTTTCTATCATGTGTTTGGCATTATCCTTCCATCTATGTGCCACTACCTATTTTGAACTGTAGTAGTGAAAATCACAACTTCCCATTTGTGTCAAGAAAGACTTTATATGATATTTTTAAAATCAGCTTTTCATCCCTTGTTCTCTTTCACTCTGACTGCCAAAGCAAAGCAAAACATCTACATACAATTTACCAAAGGATTACGAAAATCCCAGTAAATGGTCTTATCTCATCTACCACTGGAATAATTTCTTATCACTTTCAAAAATGTAGCATTGTTGGTTAGGCAACGTATTCCTTTTCAGTTTTCATGTGGGAGATCTTCTATTATCTCATTACTGCACAGGTGTTCTTTTATGCTATTGTTTAATGTACTCTATTAGTTTCCTTACTCTTGAGAAAAAAATACCCTATTTTAAAATATTGATGGAGGTTAACTTAGCTGAAAAAATGAATATTGCAAGATTTAGTGAATAAATGAGTTTTTGCAAAACCCTCAGTCAATTTATCCCTGGTATGAAATTATAGAATTTTTTTTCCCTAATATGATTTTAAACTAGCAGGAGACTAATCAGATAGTGAGTAGGAGAAAGTCATAGCTGCTAAAATTAAATGAACCACACTAGACAAAAAAAACCCAAACAAATACTTCTAGAGACTTCTACTCCAAGGCTCATTCCTAATAGAAGTTTCTATTCCATGTTTGGAATAGAAAAGTTGGAGTTTGACTATACAATTTAGAGATCTTCTTAGTTAAAGGCTAGTTCTGCAAGAATCATGTGAAGAACTTAATGGTAAAGCTGTAAATGTAGTATATATATCATTTTGACAACAAAAATATCATGTGAAGAGAAAAGTCTCACATTTAAAAAATAGATTAAAAATGTAATACACTACAGTAAGTGAGCTGAACTTATTACTGCCTTCACTGATGATCAAATACATAAATACATGATTAACCTGTTACTGTCACAGAAGTTGAATAATCCCTGAGAAACTGGTTCAGCTCATCCTTATTCTCTCTTTCCTAGACAATGAATTTACAGTCTGACTGAAAATAAGACAATAATTGAAAACAGGAAGAACTCACTATACATATTACTTCCCAGCTTGCTCTTTGCTGACCATTTTTCCTCTTTTTTGATCTTCCTCCTTACTACTTGCTATACATGATTACAGTACGTGTTTTGATAAATATAGCACATAAAATCTCAGTTTTAAGGGCTTTTAAGTATCACACACAAGTAACGTATCCTAAAGACTGGGCCATAGTTGTAAGAACAGCCTTTTTGGCACTTTCTGTTACATATGTTTCCAGTCAAGGAAATACAAATACCAATAGAATTCACTTTTAATGTATACTCTATACTACAAGCCATAGTGAGGGTCAAAGGAGGCTATGGCTATTAAATTATACAAGCCGAGGAGTGAGAAGCCAATAGTAAATCAACATTTTACTCAGTGGTTACATTTCAAAAGCTTTCTACAATTTTGAAATTTAAAAAGTCACTTAGGGGGTGGGTGGCTCTCAATAAACAAGATTCAGACTTTTTATGTGGAAAAAAAAAAAAAAAGGCTGTAGGGGCTGTAGGGACAAAAAAAAAAAAACTGTATCATCTCTGCCTTTTCTCAAGTTTTCTCAGGAAATGTAAAGAGAACCTTGTCTATGGACCCAAAGGAGAGTGCTAGCACCCCATCAAGATCTCAGGAAGGAAATTCTGAAAATTTGAGGGAACCCTATGTTTAGAAAAACATCATGTAGTGTGGATATGTCTTTTGATCTCTCCCACCTGGACTGTTGAAACAGGTTTTGAAAATGTGATCTCTGTTGAGAGGACTGAGCACTCTCAGTAATGTACTTGTAACACTAAGCTATGGGTGCTAGAGGAGACATTAAGAGGAAAAACAAGCAATAACTTTGGAATAAAAAGCCATAGTCACCGCCACAATCCTAAACTATAAAAGCAAATAGAATCAGAGCCTGGAAAATTTAAGTGACTTTTGTTCTCTAAAGTTTGTATGTTTGTGTCCTTTTATATATTTGTTTTCCTACTAGCATAGACAAACATTACTATTCAATCTTAATACACATTCCACACTCATCATTTCTTCTGAGGTCTCATAATCCCTTTTTGTTTCTTCTATAACTTGCTTGAGATTGCAGGGCCCATGTGAGACAAAACTTCAGAAAACAGCAAAAGTTTTAGGCAGACGTTATTATACTGTATGAGATACAGTAATGATTTTGGTTAAAAGGCAAAGAAAGAAGCATAACTGCTATCTCATCCTAAGGGACTTATTAATAAAAAGACGTTTGAAAGTTGTTCTTCATATAATGGAAGCAGAAGAATAAAAAAAAAAAACAGAGGTAAAATGGTTGAGTCATAATTACATACTGAAAAATAAAGTAAAATGTGAATGAAACTACTATCTAAAAAGAAACTCTGGAAACAACCAACCAACCAACCAAACAAACAAAAAGCTGTAAGCAATTCCATGCCCACCACCCTCTGGTGCACAACCTGTCCCTAACTCCCTCCCACCCCTCCCCTGACACAGCTCCATGCCATTCCCTCGGGCCCTGTCGCTGTCACACAGAGCAGAGCTCAGCACTGCCCCTCTGCTCTTTGTGAGGGGCTGCAGTCACCATGAAGCCTCCCCTCAGCTTCTCTGGGCTAAACAAACCAAGTCATCTCAGCCACTCCTCATATGTCTTGTCCTCTTTGTAGCCCTCATTAGGACACTCTCTAATAGTTCTATGTCCTTACATTGTGGTGCCCAAAACCATACACAGTGTTCAAGGTGAGGCGGTACCACTGCAGACCAGAGTAAGACAATTCCTCCCCCTGATCAACTAGCAGTGCTGGGCCTGATGCACACCAAGACATGAAGTAAATAGATAAATCAACCACTTCTATTTTGACTGTGAATAAAATATATTAATATAATAGCTCAGGAGAATAACATAAAATGAACAATGAAGTTACTTCTAACTTCAGCTCCATGACTTTTGGCTTCTTTGAATCTAGTTTTCAACCTTTAGAGGTTGCTGTAGCAACAAACAGGAGCTTGCTAAAGTTTGACTTTCCATCCATGCTAAATTTTACATTTGCAATAAAGGTTCTGTAAATTAATTCCTGACCTTTATCTTAAGCAAAATAGGTTCTGCTAAATATTAATGCTTGTAGTACCTTGAGATATCCTTGATTCATTTCATTTGGTTAGGGGTTGATTCTGGCTGCTAGTAGCATATTCTCTTTCCTTTATCAATACATTGTCATGGTTAAAATGCAGTGATTGATCTCAAAACTCCTTCACAGAGCTTTACATTACTATAATACTGTAAAAATTCAAGCAATAGGCCCGAAGAGGCTTATTACCATTCTTCATATATGCTTAGAGGAAAAATATTTTTCTTTTGGTTTTATCTAAGTTTATATCATTCTGAGCTGTACTTTACATTCATAAACCACCTTTTACTTAAGAGCATCATGCCTTACAAACCTTGTAGTTCTTACTTAACCAATGCAAAAACTGATGCACAGGAACAGCAGACCAACAAAAAACACTTTACCTGTGGTATACCTTGAATTGTCTCAAACACTTGCAAGATAAGACCATAACCATGATTACAGGCTAACAGTTGAAGACCTGGTGAGACAAAGGAGCCCTGTGGAGATCAGATAGCCTTGCTCTGGCTAAAATTCCCCTTCTCAAGTGAAGTTGTTTGCTGCAAAGTTTTGAAGTATTGACTGAGAATTTGTTGACAATGAACTCTGTAATACCCAGTATACATAAAAGGATGTATACATAAGGTATACATAAAAGGATGTATATACATAAAAGGATGCTTGAGAAAATCTGTGAGAGGGGACTTGATACCTTCGGTTGTTCCAAACTTTGGAACCTCTGTAAGAGCACTTTCGTGGACAGCAGACTGCCACACATCCACCTTCTTTGCACCTTTGTCTGGACCAGCATTGGAACCCAGACCTGTGATCTCTTTCATCTCTTTCTCTGTTCATCTCTCAGTCTTCTCCTCCTCACTCTCTCTTTTTCTTATGAAGTTTTTCCTTCATAAAGTTGTTAAGTAATGCAAGACTTACTCTGATTTCTTATAAAGTGACATAATAAAGCCACACAGCTTAGACAGATGTAACTGTAAGAGTGCCAGTACTTCTAAAATTATTGTAGTACAGAGATTCTCATTAAAATTGATGATTATGTTTGGACTTTGAGTGTTGTTTTCACCTTAACCTAATGCAGAATTTGAGAATCTAATCACTCCTCCATCCCTTCATGGGTGGGACATGACAATAGGACAATGAAGATCAGTTGTTCAAAAGGCAAGCTCTTTGTAGCTGATGGAGGGAAAAACTCCAATACACTCCAAAGAAAAGGGCATTATTCTATGAGTAGTTGGGCCTTTTCTAGACTGGTGAAGGACTAAATAGTCCAGCAAGAAGGGGAACCTATGTCTGCTTTAGAAGACAAACAACTAAACCCAGTCTCCCACACTACTGCTGCTCTCCAAAAAGTACACTGCCATCACGTTATCCTGAAATGTTTGCTGAGTTCTCAGCAAAAAGTTGCCTCTGCTCAGGAAAAATCTTATTTTAAAGCCAGGAGCGATAGTCACACTTAGGAAGTATTTGTTTTACATCAGGTAAAAGAGTTCAGGTTGTAGATTCTATCATCAGTGAGTTCTGAAATCATTCATTTTCCTTTAGAGTTTCTGGTAGTTTCCCTCATTGCCTATCAGCTAGACATCTACTCACAGACACCTAATCCAGGCAAAACTGTTTATTTCTCACAGTGCCACTGCTGCCAGGATGGGGAAAAGCAGGCAAGTGGATGACAAGGGACAAATATACTTCCTTCTCAAATAAATTTTTGATTCATGCCTATAGCTATTCAAAATCCCTGTTTTGAATTGCTGATGTATGGTGACGGTTCTTACTGTTGCCTGTATCAAATATATCCAGACTCCAAGGAACTCCAGGTAGCTCGTGTTTTATTGACTTGAGAAACTAGAAGTGTGCTATTATTTTTTCTTTTAAATTGTTGTCACAGATACCAATTAATCTGTACTTCTTTGAACCATCTCTACATGCTAAGAGGTCTGGATCAGTAATATTTAAAGTTCTCTACTTCTCAGTGTCCTTTTAAAATGCCTAATTACATTTCATACACACAGAATACATAGAGCCTTTAAAATCAGGTTTATGCCATGACAGCTGTGGTGTGTCTGCATATCTGTAACATAGGTTTCTTTTACATTCTCAAGAAGCTATGTTTTTACCAATCACATTATTGCATGAGGGGAGAATGGAGGAGGTAATTATTTTTTCAGAATAAAATAAAACTTATTATCATTAAAAAGTTTTCCTCTAAGAATCAGATGATAACAATCTTCATAAATATGAAGAAAACAACTTTAGAATAAGAAAAATTTAATACTTTGTACTTCTAGCTTTATTTATAAAAATTATCTTTACTAAATATGCTTTCTTTTAAGTTGCAGTGACCTAAACTTTCAAAAAGACATAAATTATTCTAATGATACGTTTAATTTCTTTGTAACAGATTGATTGATTGATTGATTGATTTTATTGTATTGGAGCAGTAATTCATTCTAAATAGCCTAAGGAGCAGGAAACAGCTGAATTCCTCTTCTACAAAGAGCAGTTATAAGATTTCCTGTTGAAAAGTTTGATTTTCAGACTTTTCAATTTTGACATGGATTTTTAGGGAGAATTAGAGGAAAATAAGTTAATTTAGAAATCATAAGATTATGGTAACTTGATTCTGGTATAGATGGGATACAAACAAGTATTAACAGAAAGAAATGGATAGGAGAGCAATTTAAAGAACAGTTGTTTTGTGTTTAGTACAAGTCATATGACTTCATATAAACTATATGCAAATTACTGTTCCTTGAATGATAAAAATCAATATGCCCTTACTTCGATGCCAGCTATTTCATCTGATAATTCCCATATCATATAAAAACAGTGTTTTGTTTTGTTTTAGTGTGTTAATAGGTGTTGATAGTATAGAGTGAGGTGGAATATTTAAAAATCTGTATATATTCTTACAACTATCCAATTCCTATATTCTTGTGTGATTTATTGTGTTACATTATTTTAATGTGTTTTGTTACATAGATTTTAAATTGAATATGTTGATAACAATAGATTTTTTTTTAAACTAGAAACTCAGTATAAAACGTGGGAAAATTAAAAAAAGAAAAAAGGAAAAAAGAAAAAAAAAAAAAAAAAAAAAAAAAAGCTCCTAAATAGAAAGCAGGGCATTTTGTTATGAAGATGTTTAAATGTATATAAATGTCATTTTTTTGTTAATATGTGTTTCATTGACTGATTGATACTGGAAATAATTGTGATATTTTCAGTGTTACATTTGAGTGCTCTAATCTCCACTAAATCATTTTCCCCAGGTGTCACCTCCAAGACAATGATTAATGATATACTAATAAAGTTCATTTTGGCAATCTAAAACTAAAATGTCATATTGGGTATAATTATCATTTAAATAGAGCCTTGAATCACCACCAGGATTTTTTGTTCAAGGACTGTTTTTTTAAAATGTTTGAATACAGCTGAAAGTGGGAAAAAAAAAAAAAATGAATGAGAGTTATCTACATGAAGTGAAGTTTTTGCTGGCTAATTCTTTGTTTTGTCTTGGCACTGTGCTCTTCAAAATAAATGTGCCATTATCAATCACTGGGCATAATGAGGTTTACAAATCACTCTACAGCACTGTTAGCCAATCAAAAAATGAGAACTCTAATTCCTGTTCTCATACTACTCCATATATTCTCTTGTCTAGATGCATGCCTTGCATGAAAGCGAAAAGCCAAACTCAGACTCCGATATTATTCGTTAACTGGAAAAATTACCAGCTGCACAGAATGAATGATAGCAACCTGTACTGCAAAGAACTTAAAATTTGGAAGATAGACAATGATGCCAAGAGGACATATTGAAAAGTCTAGGGAAGAAACTTACTGGACAGTTTTAAGTATTACTTTTTTTTCTGTAATTGAAGTTACTTTTCATAAAGAACATAACAGCGAAAGAATTTGCCTAAAAGACATATATTGTAGGTTTAGGCATAAAAAAATAAATGAAAACAAACAAACAAATGAAAACCCAAAGAACAAAGGTGAAAAATGAAAGAAAGACTATGCCTACTGAGATCTGAGATCATGTGAAAAGATGAAGATAAAAAGAATAAGAAAGGAAGAAATCTGTTATGAGATGCAGGTTCTGTTTAAGTTGTAAAGAATGCTAAAGGGGAAAACAAATCACATGTTATTGTGGTTTCACACTGAGAGGCAGCTAAACACCACACCACTCTCTCACTCCCCCTCCATAAAGGAAGAGGGAAAAAAGTATGATGAAAAAGAGTACTCAAGTTTTGAGATAAGGACAGGGAGATGGCTAACCAAGTACAGTAATGGGGAATACAAACTCTGTGTAGGGAGATTAATATTATTTCTTTACTATTACTGACAGACTAAAGCAGTGAAAAGTAAAAGCAAACTAAAAATACCTTCCTCACATCCACCTTGCAGCACAGGAGAATGGTGAATGAGGGTTGTGTTCAGCCAACTTGTGAATACAACTTTGTTACATTCTGCAAAGGGTATAAAATGAAATACTCCATTGTCAGTAACATAAATATGGCAGAAGCTATTAAATAACTTGCATGTGAAAAAATAGGGTGAGAAAGAAATATCTAGACTGATATTCACAGCCTTGCATGACTGGAAGATGGAAACGAGAACAAGCTTCCTAGATAATAAAAGACTTTTTACATTCCCAGAACAGCTCTCTGAAGGGAAGACTGAGTCAAAATAGAACTACATTTTAAATGGGGATTAATCCATTTTTTAAATGATTTCTTTCTGTATTTTTTATTTCTTTTCTACCATTTTGATTTTCTTCAGTAGACTAAGAGATCATTATCCAAAGTTCTGTCCCAGGAGCTAGCAATATAAGCCTCTGAAGATAAGGATTATTTCCGAAACACTTGAGTATTTATGTTGTCCTCCTTAGGGAGCTCTTCACTATTTCCACGTTCTTGGAATCATGTCATGAGACTTGTATGCAATATTTTATTTGTATAATGCTGAATACTTAAACAAGATTATTCGTCAGGCTACTTTCAGTAGTATAATACTGAATAAGTATAATAAGATAGTAAGGACACAAGTGGGTCTTTTAGGATCAAGACCCAAAAGCTTACAGTCAGAAGATAATTGTTTTTGAATGCTAAACATGTTCAAGGAAGTTACAAAGTGAAGAAGAGGATCAAATCATCGACTAAATAATTCACAACTGTCTGATTCTCTTAAAGCAGACTTATTTTGAAAGGAGATATAAAGTACATGACAAAACCTTTTTTCGAGCTGTTGAAAAATTCATATCTAAAATACAGAATTTCTGCAAACTATCCCTTTCTACAACAATTTTTTTTGAGCTTAGATTAGTGATACTTAGCTCCTAAGTGGCATTAAGTGACCTGATGGGCTTTGGCTAGCATAAATTTTTGTTTCCCAGGAAAGCAATCAACTTTGCTTCTCTTCTTCTATTTAAAACTACATTGTATTGTTTGTTTTAAAGTAGTTTCTGTATGCTAAAGCATGAGGAGAACATTACTTCCAGACTCAAGTTAGTAATGTGAATATATACAATTAAACCTCAAGAGAGAGAAGAGAAAAAAGAGAGAAAACAGTGAGAAAATTAAAGTTGAGAAGAAAAATAAAGGTGAGTGTGGGAAAGATTGAATGAGGAGAAAAACAGTAATATATTAAGCTACAGAAATGAATGAATTATTCATAAATTACAAGTTCTTTTTATCTGGAAGACGTCATGGAGAAAATAGATGTCCTTAAAAATTAATTCTGATTTAGTTGAATGGTGGTTGCCATTAACTTTTGCTGTACACCTTCTCATTATTTGAGATAAGCCAAAATGCCACTTCAGCATTTGAAACAGCTATATTTTGCACCAGTTCTTCTGTCCCTTTATCATTTTCACCACTTTTTTTTTAATGGTTGATGTATTTGCTAAATGTCAAGATTCGGCAAAGCAGTACAATAGTTGCATGTGTCTGATGTAAAGAGCTTTGAGATCGCCTTTAATGCAACTATATGTAAAATAGGTAGGTTTTTATTAGTCATTAGAAGGGAAGTTATGAATCAGGCTTCTAAACAAAGAGCACTTGGAATTCAAATAATATCCACTGTGTCAGCTTACCACAGTGACTCACTATATACTGCTAATTTGTTTTGTAGCAACCCAGAAAAGCATGACTTCATAAACAAGTACAATGTCAGTAAAGCAAATGACACTTTTCAAAAAATAGTGTATATAGTCTTAGACCTTATTTAAAAGCACGTGAGAAGCTAGAGGGTGTCCAAAGGAGGGCTACAAAGATGGTCAAGGCTCTAAAGGGCAGGGAGTATGAGAAGCAATTGAGGTCCCTGGGTGTGCTCAGCACAAAGCAGAGGAGCTGATGGGAGGCCCCATGGTGGCTGCAGCTCCTCACAGAGAGCAGAGGGGCAGCTCTGTAACAGCGACAGGGCCCGAGGGAACCGCATGGAGCTGTGTCAGGGGAGGGGCAGGTGAGGGTTAGGGACAAGTTCTGTACCAGAGGGTGTTGGGCATGGGACAGGCTGCCCAGGGCAGTGGGCACGACCCTGAGCTGCAGGAGTTCAGGGACCGTATGGAAAATGCTCTTAAACACAGGGTTTGAATTTTCAGTGGTCCTGTGTGGAGCCAGGATTTGGACTCAGTGGTTCTTGTGGGTCCCCTCCAGCTCAGGGTATTCTACTCTTCTATAATTTAATATATATGAGAAAAATTAAAACTGTGAAAGAGAAGGTAGTAAAACCTATGTGAAACACGCCATTCTGATTGTTTTTTTTTTAACTTTATATTAACTATATGTTTCCATAAGTTTTCAAACAAAATTAGTATTTAAAAACAGAATCAAAGCAGAAGCAATATGAGATTAAGAAAATAGGAAGTGTGTAAAAAAAAAAAAAATCCTAACGGTATCTCAGAATATTAAATTGGTTTGTTCCATGATAGCCTACAGCCACTTTTCATTGCAAAAGTCCATGTGATAGGAAACCTGAATTGTTTCTGTGTTAGGTTTGTTGTTATTTTTCTCTCCTTTTACTCTTCAGTCACACTCCACATTCAGCAGAGTCTGCAGAAGTGATTTCTACTTTCACTTAGAAAAATTCTGTCATGTTAGGTAAAATCAGAATCAAATCCTTCCAAATATACTTCCTGCTTATTTCCTTCTTTCTTGTATCCAACATTTTTTATTTCATAGCCCATTTACCCAACTGATTAATTAGACTACTAAATTAGACATTTTCTTTATGCAGGTATTTGTTGTTGAATGTTATGTGGAGTATCTGTTGGCATTCAAGAGATTTATGAATATTTGAATACTAGCAACTGGTAAAGTATTTCACTATAATTAAATATAGTTTATAAGTAAAAGGAGGTAGTATACTTTCATTAATTCTTCTGTGTTTTTATATTTTTAAATTTAGTCCATGATTGTTTAAAACAATAAACTAAGAAGATATGTACCTGCACAAGGAATAGTGGTAAATAATAAGGTATAATTCTATAAATACCTAAGTATTTGGCAGCCAGACTCAACTTCTAATCCATTTCTCAAATAGGTAGAATGTAACCTTTTAAACACGCACACAACCCCACTCATATAAAGTCACTGTTAGTAAGGCTGAGCCTCGCTAACAGACTACAGTAGACATTAAAAAATAATTAAAAAAATACGCATAGATATCAGAGATAACTACTTGGTTTTGCTTTATATTTCAATAAATTATTATTTGTATGCAAGGAATTTTTCTCTTTAAAAAGAACTTGAATAGTGAGTACTGCTGAAAGTGAGGCAAAGAATCCTGAATGTTCATTATTATTGTCCAATATTCTTCACATTAGTTTTAACAACAGCACATATGGATAATTTCTTCATGCCATTTTCCTTATTTCTCAAAGTGACTAACACTGTTGTTTGTGTACGGAGTTGTGAAATATTCAAAAAGTGATACATTTATTGATATAGGAAAAGAAAATGATGCAAATATAGATGCATATGTGGAAGGGTGCTTTGTTACTGAAAAAAAATGAAATAGATGGGAACAATTGCTATCAGATGTCACTCAGGGAATAATGATGGAGTGGAAAAATTGGCTGGATGAACTAACAGGTCTTTCATGGAAAGTCTTTTTAAGACTAGAGAAAACAATGGGAATAAAATTACTGTTATTCTGGAGATTGTCTGCAAATACTCAGCTCTATTTAAAATTTAAAAACAAACAAACAAAACCACAAATGAAGCAAAGAAAATCCCAGAAAGCATTTCAGAATAGCTCCAAGAAAGAGCATTATCTGAACAGAACATGGGCATGCTAAACTCTAATTTCTTAATTAAGAAATTCTGTGGAATTAGGTAGCAATGACTGTTGGCAAACCTTCTCTAGAGATAAATTTGTGTGTATGAATCACAGAGCTCAGAGAGAACTTTCTACTCAAAAGTGCTGTGGAAAATTACTAATCATCACTTCCTAAAAATATTCTGTGGGTTTAAAATACATTTATTACTTGGAGGATTTTTAATTTGATTTTATTTTTTCCTTCTGATAGAGCATACATTTTATTTTACGTATCAGTAATTATTGTTTTAGAAGCTAAGATGCAATTTAGTTGATAAAAGTCAGAATGAAGGAAGCAGGAGAAAAACACACACGCTCAAAGAAACAACAAATAGAAGGAGAAACAACAATTTTTCAGAATTTTATTATTTCACCCAAACTGATATATGTCTTTTATATTTCTGCCCCTGAGATTATATAATTTAACTTTTTCTATGTGTGAAGAGATCTTGGTACCACTTACTACCACTTCTAATCATTGTAATGAATTTTTGAAATGTTGCTTTTAAGAACCCCTTATATAATTCTTGCTTTAGTTGGATGTAAGCATACTGAAGTTCAAAGAATAATCTAATACATGATCCATACAGATGAGCCATCTATAAAGACAATCAAGAGAACTCATTCAAATTCATCTAACTCGTACATTTAAAATTGGTTAATTAGATTACATTAAACATTTATAGAGACTCTTTTCTTCTTGGAAAGTATCGTTTGTTCAATTTATCTCACTCAATTTCCAGGTGAATTAAAATCCCTTTAATTTACTTCACTTCTGATTCTAAATGTCTACACAGGATGCTAAAAGTGTCTAACTAGTTCTCCATAAATCAAACTTGTTAATCGATTTGGATTAATTTCCCTAAGCATCCCCTTGTAGATAACCTCTAAAGAGAAATATCTCGACAACTGGATGTTGAATTTAAGATAAATAAAAGAAGATGAATGTGTTAATATCTTTGTGAAGATTTAGGTTCTGTTGTCCTATTTCACAGAGTCCTTTCCTGCATCTGTTTGTTTTGTTTGTTTCTTTCAAAATTTGAAAGACTACTTTATCTGATGTCCATATCCAATATTCTATACATCTGTTCAGTAAGGTCATGCCTGTCTTTGTAACCATTGATTGGGAGTACAGCTTCATCTCTCCTGCCACACTCCAGTTCTCTGGTGAAAAGGATTGGTTATGTGTTAGGCTTTTAGATAAGGGAAGTTTATGAATTGTGTTGGACTTCCCGTGTTTTCACAACTTATAAATTTACATTTTTTATGGTGACACACTAGATCAAATTACCCCAGTCACTTGCAGAATCTGAGGAACAATTTGGAAGTTCCTGTGTATCCATAACTAAGATTTTTCACATGTTGAAATAACATAAAGTCCAACTTCAGAGCACTGAATTGTTATAATATTCTGCTGACTTGCTCTGAGGAATAAGACTGCTGACATTTTCAAATGCACGTTAATCACTGACTCTCTGCTAGCTAACATCACACAAAGCTAACAAACAACACTGTGTTACAAATGTCATTTCCTTTACATTATATATTAGATTTTCTATTTGGCAATGACAGCAAATGCATCAAAAATGATTGGTGACCTACAATTGTCCATCAGTATCTTTTCTCTTTAACTCATCATGATTTCCTGAACACTGACCTAGACTGCTTTTATAGCACATTCATTGTATTAACATTCCCCTTTATTACCTGGGACAATAAATCAGTTTCATAAAGTTTCCCAATTTTTTATCACTGCATTTTCAAATTCACAATATCTGGCCAAGTTTGTAGTTTCTCAGTTCTTGATTCACATAAGCTAAACATTTTGCTAAATTTGCATCAGACTTTACACAAGTTAATGACAATGAAATAATTCTGTACACATTTCTGTAATGAATCAATTTTCACTTATCGTGGACCATCTGTTACATTGGTTGTTAGATTTATCCTCCTTTTTTCTAGCTTTCCAATCATATGTGTTACCAGCACTTGCCTTATAACATATGGTAAACCTGACAGGAACAATTTTTCAGCCTTAAGTACTGTACTTTTATTTCTTAAAGCTTGATCATGGTGCCATTTGCTACAGTAACCACTATTTTAGAGGACATACACTGTATTTTACAACTAATCTTACACCTACAGTGAACACAAACGTTGAGCTATTATCTAGTAAAATGATCTGCTAAAGTAAAATGCAGAAGTTTATTACTTATTAATTTATTAGAAGATTATTAATAATATTTCATATTAATCTTTCTACTTTTTGATATAATTTTTTTGGTCAAAATAAAATATTTCAATATAGCTAACACTTCTTTTTTCCTTAACAACATGAAATTTGGGCAATAGTTATGATTTTCAAGTGTTTTGGTGGTTTAACATCAGTGGGATTTTTTGTTAGTTTTCAGTATTTATATGTTCTGAATGATTAATACAAAAACAAAAGTGTCAGTATGCTAAATCCTTTGCCTGTTTATCTCCTTTCTATTCTGTGTGCAGACTCATGGTTGCCACCTGGCATACTCTTATCTTTGGTGATAACTCCAAATACTATGTGTATGGGAAGTGTTGAATCACAGCCTGAACCTCTGATTCACCTGAGGCAAGCTCTGAGTCAGCCACAGGAGTACAGGTGAAGGCAAGGCAACTGTGTGACTGGAAGGGGTGGAGCCTGGCTCCACCTCTTCTAGAGCCCCCATTTAAGGGCTGACTGCCAATAGGGAAGGATCTCTTCCTGGAGATCACTTCTCTTGGAGTTTTTTCCTGGAAGCATATGGGTGAGCGTTTTTTCTCTATTTCCAATCATATTCTTTTTAGCTATATTATCTGTGGATACTGATCTGACTGGTGTGTACTGATATGTGTACACACCAATGTGTATTTGTTGATTATACACTATATAATTTCTATAAACAAAAGATGATGACTGATGAAGTACTCTACTCACAGTTTTGGCAGGTTAAAGCACAATGTGCACATAAATGTAAAATAGCTTATCTAAGTAGCTAGAGATTTTTTTTTTTTTTAAGAAAAAAACTTGAATGTTCAGAAAACTTTATCCTCAAAGAATTTATTTTAGGACAAGGGAAAGATTTGCTATCTCTCATCCCCTAATATTTGTTTGTGTATTTTTATTGATGATTTAATTTGCACTGCTCTTTTGGGCCAGGGATGGAAATATTTGTGTTACTAGCAAGCAGAAGAATGCAACCCCCAGTTTACACAAGCCTATGGTTATGAACAAATGCAATTTTTTAGATATACAAAAGATGTGACTTTTTTCAAAAGTACATCAAATTTCAAGTAGCGTTATCTTAGAATTAACACTGGTTAATTTAATTAAAGCTTCTCATTCATAGAGCAAGGAGTTTTAATAGGGATTATCCTTTAGTATAAATCCTGCATATTATGAAAATACATTGAATTGTCTCTTTAGGAGTGCAGCTGTCTCTTCTAGTTATTGAGCATAATGAATCCACTTCATAAATTATCAACTGTGGCGCAGTACGTTCTTTATGCGTACCTAACAGGTGCTACAAACCTTTGGATACTACACCTAATAGATGGAAACAGATGAGCCTGGTTCTGACAGCACAGTGTATAGTGTCCAAAATACTTCGTGTATTCTCCTCTCCTACTACTTCACCATGTGCATCCCTATGAACCAAAGAAAAAATGTGCTTATAAAGAGGATTGCACTAATATTTTACACTTTGGACCCAAAGTAACATCTGCATTTTTTTAGAATTTTAATAAATTCTGCAATTATATCTGTGATTAAATTAAGATAATGAATTTAGCGTAGATTTTACATGTTTTACATTTCTCAGCGTTTATTGGAAATAAACATCACTTGAAAATTTATTTTAGCTTTGGCCTTTTATATTTAGCTTGGCCTTCTGTGATGGTGTAACTACATCAGAAGATAAAGAAAGCATAGGCAGATAATAGAAAAACTACATGGATTATCATTCAAAGCACAGAGAACAAAGACAGTAAGTAACCTAACAGTAGAAGACTATCAAGACTATCTACTTTCATGTCTCATTTTTCAGTAATAAGAACCTTGTAAGAACTAAGCTTGATTCAAGAGTCATCTCTTCTCTCAACCCTGGTTTACTGTAAAAGATACTGAATTCCTGAAAATCTGATGCAATGTTGAAATCAAATTTAATGCATATTTTGGTCTCTATCCATCAGTGCTATCTGAAAATCAGTACCTTTTAAGAATGCCTGGTATTGTGTTTCAAATGTATTCTTAGTCCTGCATTTTCAGTCATTAGGCAGTTACCTACAAAATCTAATGCTGCCTGTATGCAGAGAGCAGAAGAACCAATACCAATTTGGGGGAAAAAAAATGAAATTGTAAATACATATTTGAGGTTTTGAAACAACTCTACCATGCCTCCCCCCCTCCAGCCATACCCCACCCAAAAAAGTCCACATCGTATTCATATATTTCCAGGTTCCTTTGCTTTCTTAATGCTTCTATACTAAACATATATGAACTTACTGATGTTACTCCAACGGGAAAAAGTAATATTCTAAACTTTACAAAAATGCTATGGAGAAAACCAGTGTAAAGCACAGAAGTTCCCTCAAATAGTTTCTATATATCACCAGTATAAACATATATATTTACCAGTGATGAGAAGTTATTTATTTATTTTTTAAAAAAGGACTTTTAAGCAGGAATTCAAAGCTGTAAACTAAATGAGTTTTAAAAACAAGGCATCAATGGAAGGTATGTGTTCAGCTGTATGTTCTGTGTGATCAGTGCAATTAAAAATTTAACTTGTAACAGTCTGTTACATTTGTTTGACGCTTTAAGTTGGAAGACTGGTAATGTGTAGAGGAAATGTTAATCTGGAGATTTTACAGTATGACCTCTTAACAACACTTTACTTTGCAGATTTGCCAGCTGCATGCTGCTTTCTCTGAATTAGACTACTGAGACTCAGGAGTGAACTTTTTAATCAGAAGTCACGGGGCTTCTGAAAATCATGTCTGTTTTTAAAATGTGTCAAGTGCAGCAGCTGAAACAAAGAACATGACAAAAATACCATATCTCAGTGATCCGTATGGAAAACTCTATGATGTAAACTGTTAGCAGAAAATTAAGTCTAAATCTCATATTCTAGCCTTAACCATTGCTATTACAACTGAGTATCAGGAGTATCAGATACTGTATAGGCAACTGCTTCTTGGAAACTTTTAAAAACTTGGGGGGGTGGGGGGGGAAACAAACCTTACATTTAATACTGTAAATAGTTGTGTAAAACACTAATGGTAGTTTATTTATTAAACTTAGGTCTACAGCATAGGTACTGTGACTAATTTACACTATTTTTTTCTGATTTTTTTCTCTGTTGCTGTAGGTAGAATGCTAAAGAATCTCAAATACTTTAGCATTTATGCATAGTTGCACAATAATTTGAACACTTCAGGTCTTATTTCTAAAGGTGTACAGCAATGATATGTATGCGTAGTTTCAACGTATCATTGCAGATATACACCATATGGTAATGTATTATATTTTCCCTTCAACACTCTTGAGCATTAAATGAATATTTTATGTATTAAAATCAAAAATAAGAACACATGAATCTTTGTAATCACTAACATTTATCAAATAAAATATTGCAAAATAGTAGCCAAAACTATGCTGATAAATGACAGTAGCACCACCATTTTGTGGAATGGTCCATACTGGCACAGTTGTTCATTAAAGACTAAAAATATATGGGGGGCATTTTGGCTGCTTGTGATGCTTAGAACTATCATTATTATATGGGAAAGCTACATTTAGCTAGTTATCTCTTTCTACTAATTCTTTTTTTTAAAAAAAAAAAAAAGCTAAGAGAGAAAACCTTGGGGGATGTAACCATGAAATCTAGCTGACTTGACAGCCCTAGTCCAGAGGAGCTAGAACACTGAAAAAATAAGTATTTCTAATGCTAGATTAGCATCTCTGTTTTGTCTCAGTTTGAAAGTCTTCAAAAAAGAATCTTTTATAAATCTCATTATCCAGTGTCATGTTTAATAATCAGATGATGTTCATATATGCTTTGTTACTCTTGTTACTACTACAGTTTTATTAAATACTAAAGCTAAAAGTCATACAATTTCTCCCTTATTCACAAGCTGACTCTATTTTGCATTTTTGTTATAGTAACCTTATCATTCATTTTGTATCCTTCATTTATTTTGCTAGTTTCATAGTCCCTCTTTCCAGAGCAACTAAAGACAAATTCGTAGCCCAGAGCTACAGACTGCCCAATCTCTTTGCTTTTGTAGCATGACAAGAGATGGTATGAAAACACTACTGAACACTAGTGGAAAAACCTCATTTGCCCTTCCTTGTAAATGTTCTTCATGTATTCAGCATAACCCCAAACTCTTTCTAATTTGAATAATCTTTTGTATGCTTTGAAGTCTGTATTCCACCTCCCCGCCACCAAGATTTTGTCATTCTACCCAGTAAGAGGCACCCCTGTAATAATGTAGATGTTGTTCTAAGGAAGTCTCAACACCTGTGCATTAAAGAGTGAGAACTGTGTTCTATTCCCAGTCTTCTAATCTACTGTCCTGACTACCAGACACCTTAAAAGGAGGTTAAAAGCAACAGTTCCTGTGGGAAAGCAGCAGTGCTGCGATGTGCTAGGTAACTTTCAGCACACTAAGTATTTGATTTAAAGAATGCCATGTCATAGAAAGACATTATAGTGTTCTTAAACTGTAGAGTTCTTAAAAAAAAAAAAAACATCTTTTTTTCAGTATAACTCTTGCTATGCCTTTTTTTTTTTCTCAGCATGAAACTCATTCAAAATCATTCCAAATCTAATTCATGTGTACTGGTTCAAAGGACATAAATCTTTCACCAGCTCTCAACTTCTTTGAGACTGCATCAGCTAACGCTTAAGAAAACAAAGATTATGAATGGTATTTTATAGTCTTTGTTTTTAGTAGTCTGAACTATTAACAATATAATGTGTCCAATGAACATATAGAGTAGTTTTAGACATGAAACATTTACAAAAAAAAAGTATTTTTAAGAGTACTAGAGCATTTAAATTTTAGTCCTAGAGACCTCAGTTACCTGCTTCAAACAAAATAGCATGTATCAGGTTAAGGACAGCATAAATAACCTGATAGTGGAAAAATTCCTATTGGATTTCAGTTTGTATCTCATAAGGACTGTAGAGACAATTTATGTCATCAGTCTATATAGATAAAATGAGGATTTTTCAAGAGAGGGATTGGGATTCCTGAGCTCAGAGTCTAAAATATTTCATGTAATATTTTTCTATTTCTTTAAAAAAAAAAATAGAGTATGCAGCAGTACTTCTCTAGCTTCCTTGTTGGTTGTGAATTAAAACAGAATTTAACTGTATTTAACAGAAAAAAAAAAATCTATGAGGGAAAGAAGAATGTTCTCTGAATAATCTGAGGGTGTTTTTTAAAAAAACAGATTTTTTTGACCAGAAAGTCTCTTTCTCTATCAATTTCTTCCAGAACAACAGTGGCAGATATATAACCCAGTATGAGTGAAGAATTATGTTTAGCTAGAGTGAAGGGTAGTACAGGCAATTGAGACATCATAGCATGTTTCATATCTTATGTAGCAACGACAAAAAAAGTGAATGTATTTATATAGAGAGATTCTTAGCTTACAAAAGACAAAAAAATGCTTCATAAAAACTAATAAAAAATATTTTCCTTCTCAGTTAACTGGGAAATTTTTTAGCAGAATTTGTATTCTTAATTCTACTCATGTCACCTCAAGAGTCTACTCAAGTATTTGTCATTTCAGTGGGCACTTTTAAACAGACTTCTATGTGAATTAGATCAGATATTTCATCTTTGAAAGATCAGTACTGTACTATGGCTAGATAATAGCTTTCCTTTAAAGCATCTTTTGCATAATAAATGAGACAAGTACAATCAATGTTGTGTCTTTTGGCAGCTTATACAACTGTTCCTATCAGTTTCATCTTTAAATTGAGGCTGAAGTCTATGCCTTAAGCTTAGAGAAGTCTTTGCACAAAAGGATGCCTGATAAAGTGTTTTAGGTTTTCTTTTAAAGACAGAAAAAGAAAAAAAAAAAGCATGTACACTTGAGACACAAACAAAATACAAACATTTCTCAAAACATCTTTTTGTTTTAATAATTTGTTCATTGTTAACACCACATGCTCTTACCACTACAAAGTAAAAGCCCGCTGTAAAGTCTGAGCAGTCAAAGGTGTCTGGAGTCTTTTGGGAGTCCTGAAAGTACATAGCCCAGGTGCTGGCATTCTGCAGAGGTGAGCAGGTCTGTAATCAGCTTGTGCTTGTTCATCCTCTATGGTCAGTTCAGAGATTATAAAATATCCATATATTCTTCTCTACCTGTGTTTAGGCATTTGGATTGTTGTTTATGATTACTATTCCTGTTTCCATTGCAGTTTCATTTAAAAAAAAAAAGTTAAGTACTTCAGAGAATTTGAATTTTTTTCAGTATTTTGATAACTTGCTCTGGTGCAATTAAAAAGTAGAATCATTTTGAGTAGATCTACAGAGACAACAAATTCAGTGTAATACATTAATCTCTACTCCCACTAATCTCTGATCATTCCTTAGAGTTCAGTCAGCCAGTGCACGTTGAGAAACTCTCACATGGCTCATCTTTAAAATACTCCAAATTATCAAACGGATTTCTCATTAGCAAAACTGCTTCTATAAAAATAATTTTGAAACAAAAAAAAATCAGAATGGGATCTGTTAAGAATTTATGCAGCGTTCCTACTGAAATAAACAATGTGGTTTTCCCACATTTTTTCTATGTAGCACTGTATCTTGAAACTCTGTATAATCCAATGTGGCACCAGCCATTAGTAATTTATATTAGTATTACATGCAAATAAATTAGAGAATCTGATTTTTAGGTACTCTAACTATACCAATATTAGAAACTATTAAACATAAATGTGCTTGCAGAATAGAAAAGAAAATAGGATAACTTTTATTTTAGGAAATGAATTTATAGCAGTTGTTTCACAAAATGGGAAATGAACAGGAAATGAGTACAAGAGTCCAAAATCACTGAGGTAACTGGAAAGCTAAGATTGATTGATGCTTTAATACTGCTTGCATCACGGGATATTTTTGAAATATATTTGAGTTAATCATCATGATCACCCATTGTGATGTTGGACAGAAAATTTTAGCAAGAAATGAGTCATGTGAAGAGGAATGCTGTTAGAGAGATGGCGTCTGTCTTTTTACATGTCCTAACTGGAGTATGGAAAGATTCAAATACAGTGTTAGGGATAAAAATAAAATAAAAGTATTAATTCAGAACATCATGTCTGAAAAGATCTATATATGCTTTCAAAATACATCCCACAAGGTATTTTTAAAAGTATGCTAAAGCTTACAGTAAAGTTGCACTACTCAGTTCAATTGCTATTCCCTCCTGATGGGGATGAGTAGGTAGTCGAGTTTTCAGCTTTATTGCTTTCCTTCTAGGTTCTCTTCAGCTCCTAAAGCTTGTTGTCATTTCCAAGTTAGAAGGTACTGTCTAATTTAATGCTTTTCCCCAAGTTTTTTCTATTTTGTACCTTAGGAGGGAGAAATTAAAATAAAATCCTTTAATTCATTTAAATATATCTTAAAAGAGACTGTTTTCCTAAGAATGCTGACACTTATTCTCTTCATGTAACTAAGAAGTAAGCAATGCTTTGTCTACCAGAAGAATGAAATGCCTTTCTCTTTCATGAATGAATGCTTATCATTACTCAGTAAGAAGCCTATCTTTCCTTCTGATTTTACATTGGAATTACAAGAGAATTTACATTAAAAACACAGAACATTTAACCTTTTAATTTTCTGTTGTGTATAACTGGATATTAACTGAGTATAGGTACAGCAGCAATCAAATGCTTTGGAGAATTATCTGCAAGAACTTGATGAAAGTTCCTTTAAATGTAATAGAAACTGAATGTTCTATTGGTTCAGTAAATGTTTCCCCATTGCCATAATACATCTAATAAAGAAGATGTTTGCAGATTAAAAGCAAAATAAAGCAGCGCATAAATCTGTCAATTTTATCATATTATTTAAAGGAAGAAAGTTATATTAGATTTCAGTTTTCCTTGCAGATTTCTGCTCAAATGTTCCTTTAAGTTCACAATTCCATTTTCAGTTCATTAAATTTTCCAAATGTTGGAAAACTCTGTTATCATTATGGCACTGCATCCATTGCTGAGTCCCCAAGACAGAAAAAGTACCGATGAAATGAGTTCAACAGCTCCTCTAGGATTCTCAGGGCACTGGAGAACTTGCCTCTACAGCTGCAGGAGCTGGTTTTATTAGGTGTGATGAGATGGTTTCAGAGCAGGGTGTGGCTGACAGCATCCCCCAGCACCTACAAGGAAGCGAACAAGTAGAATCGTAGAATTGCTCAGGTTGGAAAACACCTTAAAGATTATCCAGTCCAACAGCAACCTAACCATACTACCCTAACTCTAACAACCTGTCGCTTAATCATGTCCCTGAGCACCACATCCAAATGGTTTTTAAACACATCCAAGGATGTTTTTTTTAAACACACCCACCTCCCTGGGGAGAGTAGTTGGAGCCAGTATCTTCACAGCAGTGCCTATTGAGACAATGAGGTACTATGTGTACAAACCATATTCCAAATTCATTATTCCTAGTGTTTTTATTCTGCTATGTATATGTATTTATACCAAAATGGAAATCTAGTAAAACTTTTATCTTAAATTGTGATACTTTATATATTTGAAATGCCATATAGTTTTCAAACCACAAGTTTCAAAGTTACATATTCCATATTCTAATACCATTTTAAACAATATTCCTGGAAGCACACCTTTTCATTTACAGTATTCTTCAACTTGATATCAATACAAATTTTGTATTTGACTTAATTGTGAAACAGAACTGTCTTTCCCATAAAAATGTGATTTTAAATCTCAACACTTAAGAACCTCCCAAATATTATACTAATACTTAAAATATACCACAATCACAACTAACGAAACAACCTAATACTGCTTTTAAAATAAGAGATTTTTTTTACATGTGTATTTCATGCATGTTTTATACACTTAAGTTTCCAGTGAGATTTTGTAGGTGCTGCAGAAATGAAAGTGAATAACTATGAATTTGAATGGTTTGTTAATCTGCTGACCCTCAAGTTTATTTTGCACATTACGTAAATCACTCTTTCTAATCAAATGTGCTTTCTTGCTGAGCAACCTTATTGGTGAATTTCAGTTCCCTACTGAAATCCTTTATAATAAGAAGGGATTATTAAATTTTGATTAGCATCAGATTATACTCATTTTATCCACCAACTGACATTTCTGTTAATTGAGGATAAATGTGCTAGTCTGATACCTCCTCCAAACATAGAATGTATTAAAAGTCTCAGCACAAGCAGAAGACTTAATTAATATTCATTGTGTTTCCTGGAAACTACTGGTTGCCTAAATCAGAGGTTTGCAGATAAAGCTGAAATGGCAGACTTTACAATATCACTATTTGGCACATTTTGTTTGAATTATTAAATGGAAGCGATATATCTAAAGTTATTAGCAAAGTGTTAATGTAATGACTTTAGTCATTATAGACCTTTCATGATAAACTATGCTCCTGTGCAGTCATTAAAGAATACTGGCCAAATGATGATTTCCTGGTCAGGAAAATTTCACATGCTTGAAAAACAGCAACAGAGTAAAGAATACAGAACCAGGCTTCTTTTCTGTTAGTAATGGTTAGGATTGATAAGAAAAAAAATACTTTTCTTTCTTTGATTACTTTTCCCAATCCTGAGCAGAAAACTTTAGGCAACTATGACTGTCAGTGGCAGTTCATTTTTTTGTGAAGCCACTTTCATCAGTACTTCACTGTCATGCTCTAAAATGGCTTTGCTTTGACATGAAACATTTTTATTCTGAAAGAATTAAATTGCCTAAAATATGGAGTCTCTCTTTAAAATGTGTTATTACCTACAGTTTAGCAATGAGCTGTTTGTCATTTTAGGTATGGAATCCAGGAACTGCAGCATTTAGATAATGATTACAACACTGAAGCTGAAAGGATAGCTCATGATTTTTGAGGATACACGAATAATCTCCAGTACTCCTTTGTAGAAAAGTTCAGATCACAGAAAATATGCAACACTAGCACTTTCTCACCTAACTGCGATTGTCATAAAGATAATATTGATTTAGATAAAGAGGAAAAGACAGAAGATTTAGCCTATGCTAAATTAAATAACAGTTTATTGGTTCCTTGATATGAATACAAGTATATTACTGGCCTTATGACTAACTACTCTCTGTAATAATCGTTTCTTAAGTCATTATTTTTCTCTGCATTAACAGTTTAATTAGACCGAAGTCCAACTGAAATGTAAGGAATTCAATTCAGATTCAAATTTGTGAAAGGTACTTTGAATTTCCATTGTAAAAGGGCTGCTCCAAAAGTGATGTAATGCTTCCTATTTTATTCTGTTGGTCCACGATATCAGAGGTGGGTGTTGGTGGTGTGGCAGTAGAAGTTGAATCTTCCCACCGATGTTCTGTTCCATGTTGTTGCCATGTGACAGATGGCAGCAGAGGGGCAGTCTGACACAACAGTGTCTGACATGGGGTACCTCCTTTGCACTTGCAAATCACTGAAGTTGCTGGAATTTGCAATTATTTATCAAAGCCAGAAATCTCTGTGCCTGTCGTGGAAGTGTGTTTGAAGCAAAGGTGTGTCATTGAATTCCTCCATGTGGAAAAAATGGCAGCCACTGGCATTCATTGATGCTTGCTGAATGTTTCTGAAGACCAAGCAGTGGCTGTGAGCACAGTGAGGCAGTGGATGGCGCATTTCAGCAGCGACAACAGCAGCAGTGGTTCACTGGCACAGATTTTTCCAAGTGCGGCAAGCAGGCTCTTGTTCATAGCTGGTGAATAAGCATATCTAATTGTGAAAAATAGTATTTTGGGCCAAGACTTTTCTCTATCAGTGTTATCGTGTTCTTTGTATCTATTATAGTTTCCACTGAAATAATTTGGAGGAATTATATTCAGAGTGACCTACACAGATGGCAGGCGTGATATAAATTATAAGGACTTTTCATTTTGTGATACTTTTTTTTTTTTTCATATACTGGATGTGTCCAGCCACCCAATATTTCATAATAATAATTTTAACACCAATCAAAGAATATGATGTAAAACAAGCTGGAAATTTCAGTTTCTGTGCTAATTTGACTGTCACAGTACAAAAAAATTAGCAACAAATTCATTAAAATCAATGACAATTAATTTTAAAATCACAATGACACATTTTCAATAGGCCAAGTGTTCTGTAAATCTTTTGTTGCATATTGTGCTAGATGTTAACACAGAAGTTCTCATTTCTGCACAAATTCAGAAATCTACTTGCACCAGTTGTGAATTTCATTAGATGGATATTCATTGGCTTTATATTTTGAAACATTTTGTTTCAAATTTCTCTCCTTAAAATTTTGTTCAGCATGTCTTGGCTGAAAAGGCAGTAGCTCTTAAACACATACTGTAATCTGTAGCCCCACAAATTTCTTCAGGAGATTCTGCGTTAGGGAAATTCTTGTTCTTATAAACTTTAAAAGGAAAAGCTGAAAAGCTTTAAGTGCTGCAGACCAAATCAATGATCTAGTTGATGGGTATCAATGGCCTTCCACTACTTCAGATTGATCTGTTTGAAGCTTTGAAAACAAAAATATCATAAGGTGGGATACTAAAAAAGTAAGTGAAACACAGACCAAAAAAGAAAAAATGTTTTCTTCTCTTGTTTCATTATGTTTATAGGATTTTAGTTATTGGTGTTTTTTGTTGTTGTGGTTGTTGGTTGGTTTGGGTTGGGTTTTTGTTTGTTTGTTTGTTTGCTTTTTTTTTTCCTTTAACTGCAAAAGTGGATTTTAGTTTAGTTAAATAATATTTTTCTTTTTGTGCATCATATTCTTAAGGAACAACTTTGTGATTCTCATCACAAAAATCAACAGGTAAAATAATATTTATATTTATATTTCCTGTCAGTTTGCAATACTGATGATGAAATGAAAGGGAGAGAGAGAGAAAAAGAGAGCAATAGTTGGTGTTTACAGGTACCTCTGGAGGCCATCTAGTCCAGCCTTGCTCAAGCAAGTTGCCCAGGTGGCTTCTGAAAATCTCCAGAGAGGGAAATTCCACAAACTTTCTAGGCAACATGGGCCAGTGCTCAGTCACCTGCACATTAAAGAGGCTGCTTTATATACAAGTGGAATATCTGAGTTTGTGTCTGTTGCCTCTTGTTCTAGCACTGGTCACAACTGAAAATAGCATAGCTCCATTTGCTTTCACCCTTCCTCTAAGTATTCATACACAATAAGAAAGATAAACCTTGAAATGCAAGATTTTAGCTCTTAGGATACCATATAATATGGCAGGATTTCTAGAGTCAAGAAGCTAAGGAAAACTGAATATCTTTTTCAAGAGTAATGGAGACAGAAAGATTTCAGAAAAGGTAGCAAAACTACTAAAGTATATAGCATCCGGAAAACTCAGGAGTACACGAGAGTTAATAACAAGTGTGTTCCTGTAGCAAGTACCATCGCAAAGTGGTACTTCATAGAAACACAGATATCCAAAACCAATAATCCTTTGTTTTTTGAATGCTTTAAACCTCCTGCTTCATCTGATTTTGCCTAAGATGTAGGCAACCCCTTTCAAAAAGTCTTCTGTGATTGCTTTTCTTAGCATTCAAGTAAACAGCTGGATCCAGAGAAGTAGTTTTAGCCAGGTGCAGGTGAGCTTAATACAAATGAATCTTAGATAAATACAGAATCATCTTATGCATAGGTTTTCTTTGCATAAATCTATGTGGTATAAATGTATGAAAAGTGTTCAAAAAAGTTGACAATTGAATGCAGTGCTATTCATCAGCTGAAAAATTTTAAGCTATTGTTATTCTCTACTGCAAGTTTGGTTAATGTAAATTAAGGTCAAGAATCCTCATTAATTTTCTTACCATCTGTGCAGGAAAGATATGAGATAATGTCATTTTGTAATGAAATCTCACATTGCGCATATACCATACATACTGAAAGATAAATCATCAGATTCATCACAGAAGGCCAATTCTAAAACACTTGCATACTAATTATTTTTTATAGGTTACTGTATCGGATTTACTTGGCAAGATTTTGGTAGTGGGGGCTACAGGGCTCCTCTGTGAGGAGAGGCTGGGACTGCCCAATGCCAGCTGGTTCCAAGTGGCTACAGACGGTACTGGTGGCTGCACCTCAGGGCACAGCTGAGCCTTACAACCAAGGTGGTAGTGCCTCTGGGAAAATGTGTTTAAGAAGTGATTTAAATATGCTGCAGAGAAGCTGTGAGAGAGAAAAGTGAGAAATCGATGTGAGAGACACCATGGTCAAAGAAGAAGGAGAGAGATTTCCCAGGAACCAGAATAGGGATTCCTCTGCAGCCTATGGAGAGAAACATGGTGAAGTGGTTTGTCCCCCTACTGCCCATAGAGGATAGTGTTGATGCACATCTCCAGACTGCAGCCTGGGTGAACCCCACAGCACAGCAGGTGGGGAGCCCTGAAGGAAGTTGCAACCCATGGAAAGCCCACACAGGAACAACTTCTTGGTGGGTGCTGTGACCTCATGGAGAGAAACCCATTCTGGAGAAGCTTTCCTGCACCCCATGGCGTGGACCCGTTCTGGGGTGATTCTTGAGAAATTGCATCCTGTGGGAAGGACCCACACTAGAGCAGTCTGTGAAGGATTGCACAATGCTGGAGCTGAACCCCACAGCATCCAGCTTCCCTAAACACTTTTACTAAAGGTCTACTATCTATTACAGTAACAAACAACTGAATTTTTTTCCTCATTAGAATAACTTAACTGTGAAACTTATCTGCCAGGCACCGGTGTGAAGACTGCTGGTTTTAAAAATAAAGTCTCACTCTAATGACCATTCTATTCTCATTTTAGTCATTATTTCATCAAGATGTTGATGTGAGACATTTTGAAGAGGTTGATTTTGGTATTGCTGTCTGTAAAAGTCACCGGAGTTAACTGTCACATTAATCCTCTGCAGTGTGATTAGGCTTTTTGTACTTAATGGAACACAGAACTCTATGGATAGCTGCCAGAAGTTAAATCAATCCTATTTCACAGAACAGAACAAATTTACAGTTTTAGGTGCTCCACAGTAACTTTAGTATAACAACAAAATATCTCAGACATTCTAAGAATTTAAATATTAAGGCTCCTCTGAAATGACAGATTCTTCTAGAAAACTGTGACCATGGGTATCCTGTAATACAGTCATCAAAGGAATTTTTTTATGTAAACAGGCAGCTTATGACAGATGCTAGTACACCAAATTGTTATGCTTGTGCAAACAATTATTGAAGACAAATGTATTTAAACCAAACCTTCAGAGCTTTGCAGTGACGAAATATTCTTGTTAAAGTTTTTGTAACACTAATGATTACCTTACTTACTTCTTGCCTAACAGATTTTGTGCTGCAAAATGGTCAGAGAATACATTTTTCCTCCATAAAATATCATTTGCATGCTATTTCAAATAACTCGTTCTAGTTATTTTGTCAGTTTTGTAACAGCCTCTGTCCATTCCTCAATTTCATGCATGACATTTTCCATTACCTTTTAGTAGCCAATGGCAGTTTAGAGTTTTCCACTTGAAAATATTTCTGTTGAAACTAGATTTAGTCATTAAGATGGGGGGCACCTTTTGCACGTGCAAAGCACTGAAGTTGCTGGAATTTACAGTTTTGTGTAGAAATTAAAAATCTCTGTGTGTGCATGTTTGTACACAGTTACGAGTTTTGGTGGTGATGGCATTAAAATCATTAAGATCAGGGTTTAGCTAATGATCAGGTCTACAGTGAGACTGAAAAAGCTTCTTCAGTCTTTCTGTATATTAAGACACCAATGCACTTAAGATAATCATGTATTGCATACCAAATAAACCTCTCCTCGTTTGTCTGATCCGTTAATCTAAAAAAACTCTGTAGAACAAACAATGAGTCCTTGAGTGAGCAGGATGGAAACTAAAATTCAAAGTTTATGAGCAAATAGCAGGTAGTATTACAGCAGAGGACAATGGGGAAACTGAATCCCAATATTGCTCAATATGTAAATTATTTGAAACTTAAATGTGATATTTTTTTTTCCCCAAAAAATCTGAGACACTCTCAAATCTTCAAAAGAAATAAGAAAATAAATTATGTAAAGCTATAATCCAAATGTTTTCACACTCTTCAGGAGAACCATCACTACCTTTAATAAATAAATAAATAAACAAACAAATATGTTTTTTTTCACAGGACAAAAATCTCTTTTTCTTGCACAAAACTCTCGTCCCCAACAGCCATAAATCAGATTCAAAGATTGTTATACATATCTATTGATCTATCAGTAGAGATTTTATTTAGAACACAACCATATGTTTCTGATCTTTTAAATTCAGGTTAAGATTTATACCGAAGGAAAAGTATTTAAATTACAACTAGATGAAAATTATACAGATGTAAAGATGAAGACCATTATATAGACAACAGTACAAAATAGGCCATTGTTGTAGTTATTACTGTCTGGCAAAACATGGTAAAAGTACTATGTTTTATAATATAATGTCCGCTATTTATTACTATCAGTTCTCATACAAGAAATATTACATTTCTACATTATTTCTCCTTTCAAACATTTTTTCTAAGGCAACAATTCTAGCTGCATAGTTCTAAAATAATGTTTCACAGACATTATTTCATTGTTAATTACAATGTTGTACCAATCACAACGTAAGCTAATTGACCCAAGGAAAATAAATAAAAATTTGTACTTATAAACAAATTTAGGAGGTATGAAGAAGTGAAATTTTGCCTAAATGACATTTTGTCAATTTTTCAAATATGAGAAGAGAATTCAAATTGCCAAAAATCTGCCATATCTTCTGCTTGTTGAAAAGAAAATTGATGCAATGAACTTGGACAATAAAAAAGTGTTATTTCACTCAAGAATCTGTCTTATTCAATAAACCCATAAGAGTGAGGCATAGAACATAAATGCTGGTAAACCAAGATGAAGATACTTTATTTTAAAGTGGAAGATCTCATTGGTATATTTAATAAGCATTTCAATTTCATTTGAAAAATTCATGCATCATGCATTACTGACATTTCTGCTTTCAAAGCACTTACTTCAATTCATAATATCACTGTAGGATCACATCATTTGCATGCATAAGTAGTTCCAAATCCATTTCATTAAAATGTAAGTACATCCTAGTACATATAATTATGCTCTGACCTGGCAGTCTTGGCTGGGGAGCAGACTAAACCCCCCATGATTCAGGAGGAAACAGTCAGAAACCTGCTACTCCAACTGGACTGCCACAAGTCCATGGGACCAGATGAGATTCACCCGAGCGTGCTGAGGGAACTGGAGGAGGTGATAGCCGAGCCGCTTTCCATCATCTATCAGCGCTCCTTGTTGACAGGCGAGGTCCCAGAGGACTGGAGGCTTGCTGGTGTGACTCCCATCTACAAGAAAAGCTGCAGGGAGTATCCGGGGAACTACAGGCCTGTTAGCCTGACCTCGGTGCCGGGGAAGATTATGGAGCAGATTGTCTTGAGGGAGATCACGCGGCATGTGTGGGCGGGTGGGATCAGGCCTAGCCAGCATGGGTTCACGAAGGGCAGGTCCTGCTTGACCAACCTGATCTCCTTCTATGATCCAGTGACACGTCTGGTGGATGAGGGAAAGGGTGTTGATGTAGTCTACCTAGACTTCAAAAAAGCCCTTGACACTGTCTCCCACAGTATTCTCCTACAGAAGCTGGCAGTCTGTGGCTTGGATAGGTACACTCTTGGCTGGATAAGGAACTGGCTGGAGGGCCGGGCCCAGAGAGTGGTGGTGAATGAAGTTAAATCCAGCTGGCGTCCGGTCACGAGTGGTGTTCCCCAGGGGTCGGTGCTGGGGCCTGTCCTGTTTAATATCTTTATTGACGACCTGGATGAGGGCATTCAGTGCACCCTCAGTAAGTTTGCAGATGACACCAAGCTGGCTGGAAGTGTTGATCTGCCTGAGGGTAGCGAGGCCCTACAGAGGGATCTGGATAGGCTGGATAGCTGGGCTGAAGCCAATGGGATGGGATTCAACAAGACCAAATGCCGGGTCCTGCACTTTGGCCACAATAACCCCAGGCAACGCTACAGGCTTGGGGCAGAGTGGCTGGAAGACTGTGTAGAGGAAATGGACCTGGGGGTGTTGATTGACGCTAGACTGAACATGAGCCAGCAGTGTGCCCAGGTGGCCAAGAAGGCCAATGGCATCCTGGCTTGTATCAGAAATAGTGTGGCCAGCAGGAACAGGGAAGTAATTGTCCCCCTGTACTCAGCACTGATGAGGGCCACACCTCGACTACTGTGTCCAGTTTTGGGCCCCTCACTGTAAGAAAGACATCGAGGCCCTGGAGCGTGTCCAGAGGAGGGCAACAAAGCCGGTGAGTAATCTGGAGCACAGGCCTTATGAGGAGCGGCTGAGAGAGCTGGGATTGTTTAGTCTGGAGAAGAGGAGGCTCAGGGGAGACCTTATTGCTCTCTATAACTACCTCAAGGGAGGTTGTGGTGAGCTGGGGGTCAGCCTCTTCTCTCGTGTGACTAGTGATAGGACTAGAGGGAATGGCTTCAAGCTGCGTCAGGGAAGGTTCAGGCTGGATGTTAGGAAATATTACTTCTCTGAAAGGGTGGTCAGGCACTGGAATGGGCTGCCCAGAGAGGTGGTGGAGTCACCGAGCCTGGTGGTGTTCAAAGAGCGTTTGAATATTGTGTTGAGGGACATGGTTTAGCGAGAACCGTTGGTGAAGGGCGAATGGTTGGACTGGACGATCCTGTGGGTCTTTTCCAACCTTAGCAAGTCAATGATTCTATAATTCTATGCCAGTCTATTATATTTGTCTGGACAACAGGTGTGTTTAAGCTGCCAGTTTCAAAGTAAACACTAGCACTTACTTATTGGGTTCGTTTATGCTTTTGATTTTAATATTTTAACTTCAATATTGTGTATAAGTTGTTGGCTTCTTTGTTTGTTTGTTTGTTTGTTTTGTTCTTTTGTTCATCTTTTTATTTTCTTTATCCATGTAATTAGTCAATACATTGGATAAATTGCCAGTATGGTAAAACTTCAGTTTCTCCAAACATAGGTGCTTTCTAATAGAAAGGATCGTATGGTCACATTCATTTCTTTCACCCACAGGAAACAGGTAAGTTCTAAATCATTAAACATAAGTAAATGCTTAAAAATCATAAAACATAGACCATTAATCTGTAAAAATAACGATTTTTTTTTCCTGGTAGCAAGAGAAATACTTATTTCATTTCAGAGAAGCACCACACACTTATTTATAGGAGGCGGACACTGTAATTTACCCAATATACTTTATGACCTGTCCGCTGAGAATATCTGTGGGAGTCATTGGGATATGCTCTCATTTATTTCCCTGAAAATGGACAGTCCAAACAAAATTTTGTAAGGGAATATCAGTCAAGAGATATTTGTATTTTTATTAAAAAGCAAACAACAAAAAAAATCAAAACATCCTAACATATCGATATGTTACAAATAGCCTGTAAGTCACAAGCTTAGACAGATGTATTCTAAATCACTATTTTGAAGTCTTTAATATTGAAATATCTGGACTGGAAGTGGTAGACTTTTCCTCTATTGAGTACAAATCCTAACACAGATTATTAGCAAAAGCGCACAGATACATATGTTGATTATGTAATGTATTTTTTAAATAAGCAAGCACAGTACAGAAAAAAAAAAAAGGCAAATAAAATCTACTGCAGAGCACTGACATTTCTTGACTTTCTTGAGAATAATTACCAGTTTATCATTCAGCAATGCAGTTTTCCTGTCATTAGTCCCCAGTTCTTCCTTTAAACCTTTTCCTTCCATTTTCATTCATAGTTTTCATCAGTGCTAAATTATAGGAAAAGGTGGTAGTTTTTCTCACTGTAGCTGTCTAAGAGGCTACTGTATTGATTTCTACTTTCATTGATAATATAAAGATTTTTTTAATCTAAATAATAATTCAGGGAAATAATGATGATCTCCATAGTTTCTTTTTTGTAGGATTTCTTTATTTAATTTCACATTTAAACAAACACTGCTCACAATATCAAATATCAAAAATATTTTCAGATAGATTAAGTATTAGGAGGCTATACAGCCCATTTAATTCCTATGTAAGTATCTATTGATTTAAGACAACTATTATATTAAAAGTGATTACAAATTACTCATCCTTAAGCCTTTTTGTTAAAACTAAGAACAAAAGGAGGGCTTTGTACATTATTTCATAAGTACTTTGTGTCTCTAGCTGTTAAGCCTGCTTAAATCCACCCATATATGTCTGTAAGAAAGCATTCATTCAAAAGGTCATGAATTGTTGATCCCTCCCTAAAAGTCTAAATCCTCAGGAATTCATTTCATCTTGCAAATGTAACAAGGCAAACTATTGTGTAATAAATGATGGACATCAGTGATAGCACTTCTGAATGTTAATTCTCTGCTCCAAAAGGAACTCCTACCATGGTATGGACTTTATTAGTGGCATAGAAAGTTATTGAGCCTCTTCTGATCTTGGCAGCAGACAGGACGTCTTGTGCATGGAAGCTTACAGTGTTTTATAGTAAAAAAAGAAATGTACGCATGATAATTTATCATGGCCATGATAAAAAATTAAAATATATTTATTTAATGTAAAAACAGTTTATTTACCATCTGAGAAAGTGTTTGAAATGGATGTGAATAATTAGGATGAAGACATTCAAATTGGACAAAGAAGTATTTTAGAAGTATAATTTCAGAAATGACACATCAAGAAATAGCTATCTATAACACCAAGATAAAATGGCAAACACTTTTAAATAATGGTCAGATAATTAATGCTGAATGACAGTCTTCCAGAAATGCTCGTTGCTTTCATAAAAATAAAAATGAGTTTACCAGTGTGCTTGTGAAACCAACATTAAGTCAGAGAAGTAGTAGAAACAGTTATTTCTATTTCTTGTTTTGTCCTACTTTGTCTTTCATAACCTCAATCCTCCAAACAGACTCATGAGTAAATGAGTACATGAGTACACATTTTTCATGTGCGTAATTCCATGGAGTTAAGTTTATCGAAGTTCAGAAAGCTTGTATCAGGGATGAACCATTTGTAAATTGATTCTATGGCCTTATTCTTTGTCTTGTCTATATTTGTAGTTCCTGCTAAGACATCTGAACTTGGAATTATCTCCTTTCTTTGTAGATGGAAACGGTGCATGACTAATTTGCAGTAAGCTAGAATTAATATTGATAGCTGAGTCAGACTAGGAACAAGCCTGACAGAAAAGCTGTTTATATCACAGTTTTTGCTTGGTGAACTTTTAAGTTTTCTTCTAGTGTCTCTTCCTTCTTGAGAAACCTGATGTTGTATCAGCACAAATCTGAACTAAATTATCTGATTCTTAAGACCTAGAATTATTATTTTAGAAATATATGACTATGTCAAGAGGAAGTGTTCAGTTTTATTTCAGTTACAGTGATGAACTTCTGAAGAAAGTTTACTTTCTTGCCCATAATTTTTGCATACAGTTCATACAGTTCTTAAATAGATTAAAGCATGCATTTCCAACCCACGGCCCATGGGCCACATGTATCCCTGTATAGCCTGTAGTATGGCCCCACTTGGTCATGAAGTTTTAACATTTTTATGTGTTTTTTAGCAGTATTTTTCATGAGTCAATTGCACACAGCTCAAGTGCAGACTGCATAGAGGACAGTGGGATGTGTGGAGAGGAGGGCGCAGTGCAATGTTAACTCCACCTCTGACAGTGCCACACACACTCAGTCAAATCAAAACCCACATATATTACATGGTACATGCAATTACACCACGTAGAGAGTAAAAATCAGTGATTGCCAACAGTAATATTTCAGCCTACCTGCATAGACTAAAGTGTTCAGTAACCACATGCAGGAAGTTGGAGAAGACTTTTCTGTCGTAGTCTCCCCATAACTGTGTGCAAAGTTACAGAATAGCTACTGGTTTCCTATTTAATTCCAAATCTGGTAGGCTAGTGGGATTTACTTCCGAGTCAGACAAACACCTTTTGAGATGAAATATATGATATCATTATAAGCTATTATATATTATAGATCCATGAAAAAAAAAAAAAAAAAAAAACAACCATGAAAAGGAAGGCTGGAACAAACTCACACCATGTAACTTGATTTCCTTCAGCCAGATCTGTCTTACAATGAAAGAGCAACTTCTCCAGTCATAAATGTAACATTTTGGTACCTTTCAAAGTTACTTTCCATTCTGAATCTTGAAGGTAAATTGCAGAGAATTTGCTAGTTTTTTGAAGCAAGCTGTAGAGGATCTGCTTAGTTTGAATCTCTTTCAAACTATTTGAGGCTATTCAGCATTTTTCTAAAATATGTTGTGCTTCCTTCTATTTTTATATATCTATATATATCTATCTTCTATATCTATTTTTAATAAATATTACCAGGGAAAAAAAAAAAAAAGACATGGATAATTAGATTTAATTTACATGTAATTCATCAGACAGCACTGATATTCCAATGTATTATTGAAACATAGATGAAGCTAGTGCCTTATTTCAGTGTCTCTTCCTCTTCATCCTTAAGACTGAAATAATGATAATAGAGCTCTCTTGCTTTATGGCTAGCAAATACTTTCTTGCTGGGTGAAAAAAAAAAAAAAAAAAAAGATTTGTTAATGTATTCTTATAAATGTTTTGTCTTTTCATTAATAGTCATTTCCTACTCTGGAGGTGATATCAACCTCCCTGTTACTCAACAGCTTATTTCAAATGCCTAAACACAGATATTTCTTATTACTTGCTCTTCTTTCATGTGATGCCTTATATGTGACACAGAATCTTTGAGACATCCATTGTACAGACCTATCTCTTCAGTGCCTCAGTATAATCTTAGCTAGCATCTGGTGCCTATAATAAGGAAAAGCATACATCTCCTTGCTATCAAATCAACAGATGCCCAAACATACATGTTTGGAGACCATCAAACTTGAGGGTTGTGGGGAAATTAACAAAGGATTTCTCCTTTCGCAATTGAAAATCTAAGTTGAGATTGGAGTTTTCATTACAAATAGTCATTACATTACTCATTCTACTGGACATGTATTGTAACCTAATGCAAACAAAAGGGCTAAAATACATGACATCTCTCAAAAACTGGATGAATTCTGTGTTGCTGTGCCATTGAGAAGGAAGTATTACATATAATGTAATGCTCTATATAAATACTTAACATAGCATTGACTATATATCTTACAGTAATCAAATCAGGTCAAAGATGTGGAGTTTTCAGTTAGAATGTGACCACCATCAGAGGTACATAAAATTATTTTTATATCTTGCTTAATAATCATCATGGTAACTTCTATTTTATTGCTGAGGATATTTATATTCTAGGATATAAAGCAAACTGCCTCTCGAAGCTCAATCAATACAAGTAGTCATCAATTTTAATGTATGATTGAAACACTAGGAAAAAATGTTGTTTTCTGATATATTGTTCCATCTTTTATTAATAAAATATAAAAATGTGTTTAATGAAAATCCTACCTCCTATAACATTTGAGGAATTAAAATTTAGTTTTCTTAGTGCTCTTCTAGGACTTTTCTGCCTCTTTATCTCTGATATCCTCTTGATACTAATCAATCTAGTGCTGAAATTCCAAAAACATTCATATTACCATAATTCCAGGCCATCTGTTCTGGGTGAAATAAATTAAAAATAAATTCATTCCAAATGCAAAACTATCTTAACATAGTACTTTATTTAAGAATTTAAATCAGAAAATCCAAATTTCCACACAAATCATGCCTAAGGAGATAATGTTAACATGTCAACTTACAAGAAAATTCATTCTTCCTGTTTTCTGTCTCTTCAACCCACAAAATGGAATGTACATCTAGATATTTATTAACACATAGTAGTAGAGGTTGAACATTCCTAAATATTCCTGGATTATACTTAAGCAGTGGGCCCAAGTGAACTTCATGAGGTTCAAGAAATCCAACTGTAAGATCTTGCACCTGGGTTCAGGCAACCCCCACTACCAATATAAGCTGGTGGATGAAATGATTGAGTGTAACCCTGATGAAAAAGACCTGGGAGTACAGGTGAATGGGAAGCTAAACATGAGCCAGCACTCTGCCCTTGCAGTCCAGAAAGGTAAACTTAACCTGGACTTCGTCAAAAGAAGTGTAGCCAGCAGGTGAAGGGATGTGATCCTGCCCCTCTACTCTGTCCTGGCTAGGTCTTACTTGGAGTACTCTACCCAGATGTGGAATCCTCAGCACAGTAGTGACACAGATCTATACTGTACAAGGCCACAAAAATGATTCATGGAATAGAATACCTCTCCTATGAGGACATGCTGAGAGAGCTGGGGACTGTTTGGCCTGCAGGAAAGAAGGCTGCAAGGTGATCTGATAGTGACCTTCCAGTATCTAAAGGGGAGCTACAGAAAAGAACGGGACAGACTCTTTATCAGGGTCTGTGGTGGTAGAACAAGGGAAAATGGTTTCAAGCTCAGAGAGTGTCAATTTAGTTTAAGTATAAGGAAAAGGTCTTTTACAGTGAGAGTGATGAGGTAGTGGAACAAGTTGCCCGGTGATGTGGTTAATGCCCTATCTCAGCAGACTTTCAAGGTGAGGCTGGATCAGGCCCTGGGCAACCTGGTCTAGCTGTGGTGTCTGTGCTCATTTCTGGGGAGCTGGACTAGATGGCCCTCAAAGGTCCCTTATAACTCCAAGGATTCTATGATTCTAGCATTCCCAACAATACAACAATATTCTGTTAAGTTTGTCCATATCGTGGACAAGAGAAGAGAAGGCTCTAAGGAGATCTCATTATGGCCTTCCAGTACTTGAGGGGAGCATGTAAACAGGAGGGGCAATGACAATTTACATGGGTTGACAGTGATAGGACAAGGGGAATGGTTTAAAACTAAGACAGGGGAGATTTAGGTTGGATATTAGGAAGAAGTTTTTCACTCAGAAGGTGGTGACACATTGGAACAAGTTGCCCAGAGAGGTTGTGGATGCCCTATCCATGGAGGCATTCAAGGCCAGGTTGGATGTGGCTCTGGGCAGCCTGATCTAGTGGTTGGCGACTCTGCCCATGGCAGGGGAGTTGAAAGTAGCTGTTCTTTGAGGTCCCTTTCAACCCAAGCCATTTTATGCTTCTATGATCATTTCTCATAAAGTGAGATACATGGTAAAAAATTGGAGGTGATAGACTCCAATTGGGTGAATGGCAGTGCCTTTGAAGAACAATCCTGATGTTCTGGCTTAAAATTGGATGAATAGAGTCAGAGAGAGCAGGCCTTTTCACATTTCCATTACTGTTAAAATCCAGTTTAAAGACTACATGCAGGATTATTACATATGATGTTGCCATAAGCATACCTTAAAATTAAGACAAGCAGTTAAATACAACTTCCCAGAAACTGATAATGCATTTCACTGAATAAATAAATAAATAAATAAATAAATATGATTTATCCCTGGGTTTTACAAGAGGAGGAAAGGATCCTGAGTTTTGTGTGGATCCATGAGATTGAAAGGACTAACAAATTTCCTGGAGTTGTTTTATCATTTATGAGTAGTCCTTGTACACAAACTCTGAAAATGAGTGAATGAATGAATTTCAGCATTCAAATCCCAGAAGATGGCAGAGGTGAAAAAATGGATCAAATAATTCTAAAATTCTTTTTAAATATGGTCCATTCACTATTAAAAACAGCATTAAATGTAAAGGTCACTCTCATTTGTGGATAACATTCTTTGCATTTTTGGTCCTAACTCTAAAGAACATCATCAAAATAGAACCTGTAAACACTGAAGAAAAATATTAAAAGTGTGGTAGGTTTAAGTTGAAATAAATATAAATAATGAAAAAGCCATTACAGATTTACAGCTTCACTCTAATAATACCACAGCAACATTTTCTTAGTGTTCACAGATCTACTGAAATTATATACTACCAAGCTTGGATAATTAAAAGAAGGTCTGTATCAAAAAAATTATCATAAGACATTGTATGTTAGGTGACACATTACTAGAAATACATTTTATACTCACATTTTCCCTCTGAAAGTTCTAGAGATTCAATTTTATTAAATAAATAATAATTCTGCAGTTCACAAAGATAATAATGAAATTAAGCCATATAATAATCTGTGTTAGTTTTTTTTTTTTTTTTAATAAAAGTTACAAATCATAGTCCTCACATGTAAAAGGGACTTGAAATCTACATTAGTTTGAAATTGGCCACATTGCATGCTATCAGTAAAGCTTTTACAGCTTTAAGAGAAATACGCCTGTCCTTGGCGCAAAAGTCATTTACAAAATCAGCGGCCACAGTGCTTTTTGCCTAGGTGACTGCCTGATTCCTATTATGCTGAAGGTGTCCTTGTGCTTTCATCTGCTTCTTTCAATGCTCCCAGCATTGCTACAGCATAAATGTTACTTAAAATGCTTTCAACACCACTTGCTTGACCATGCTAAGGTCAACTACAGTAATCTTAGTAGTTTTTGGTTACTACATACATCACCAGCTTTAATTATGTTAACCAGTGCCATTTGGCATATCCTGAAATATTCACCTAATTTTCAGTTTAGGGAGAATGATTACTTTCCAGTAAGGATGAAAAGAATAAAAATAGGAGAGTCAAAGCTGAAAAAATTATGAAGATATTGATATCAGTTAATCTGTCCATTGATATCAGTCAATCAGAAGTAGTAACCAAGGATTGCCAAAACAGTGCTCTAGGAAGGATAATTATTATTTCTACAGAGAATATACCCCACTTCTCATATGGCACCCTGGGCACCTTCATTTTATCACTATTGTCATTGTAATACCAGATTTTTGATGTGACTCAGAAAAGCAATTCTCACATTCTTATGCAAAAAAATTACAGTGAAAGCAGAATCATTAAGTGTTGATATATTTTAATGAAAGAGATAAAGTTATCTTCTGTACTAGTAGATATCCAAGAGATAGAAAAATATACTCATCCAGAAGTGTATTCTTTCAAAAACAGTTCCCACTAATTAAACTTTGGGTTGTTTTTTGAGAGTAGTGAATTTTTGTAACATCCACTTCAATGTATTATATGCTATGTTATCAAGCAGATATTTAGAATAATGTAACATAATTCTATGAATCTGGCAAAATCCTTGATACAAGTTCCTCAGAGGAAAAATGCCTTGAATGATCGTTTCTTCATAATTTATGTCTTTGAAGGAAAAGAAGGAAAAAAGAGAATAACTTGTAGAAGTAAAAACGTGAAGCATTTGTGTTAAATGATAAGTCACAGTAAATCTCCTTGTCTACACTTTAAACCAGTAATAACAGAAGAAATATTATGGAAATTCAGATGGATGCTTGGCACAAGCAACATATCTAATGCCCCTGCAATACTGCTTTTTGTTTATGATTAATAAGATACGCAGAAATCTTCCTTTGTTACAACAGATAAAGTGCAATGACAAATATTACTGATCTGCACTTCCATGCTATAGCACTTTGTAGGCAGCTGGGTGATCTTCTGCAACTGTGGATGCCACAAATTGCACCATTTCCATGCTTTGGGTGAAACAGAGAGATAGAATGTCATTTTGCCCAGTTAATCTTTACTGTATGCCTTGCCCTGTTGCTGCTATTAGAGTTTTCATTAACATTTTCAAGTAACCCACATAAATAGTTAAAGGCAACAGCTGAATTGGAAAAAGATTTTTCTTAGTTCAGTATTTGAATTAAAACTGGGAGAAAAAAAAATGGAGAAAAAGAAAATAGTATCTCCTTTAATTCCAGAGAACTCTACAGAGTAAGCAGGGAAGCTGAAGTGATTTCAGGGGAACAAGAGCATTATTTACCAAGAAGGCAATAGAGTCAGAAAAGACAGCAATAGCTTTCAAATGTGACCAGTGAGGCAAACTAGATCTTAAATAACAATTGTGCTTTGCTGCAGGAAGACTTTCCAATTTCAAATGTGACCGGTGAGACGTTAGATCTTGAACAACAACTATGTCTCTCTGCTTAGATAATAAATCAGTGTTTAAAAGAAACTTGTTTACAAAGCTGTGTGACAGAATTTATTGTAGTAACATTAACCTATAATTCTAATGGCTTTTTAAAATGAAATACTACGATATTGTTGAACAAATACATGAAGGCTTCCAAAGCTGGAAAGTAGAATCTTTTTTCTACCAGTTCTTATCAGAAAAAAAAAAAAAAAAAAAAAAAAAAAAAAAAAAAAAAGATGCTGAACTTCTCATTACATAAACTGTTGTTTTGTTAGGAAATAAAGCAAACTACAGTAGGACAGATGTATTAAATGGTACAAAGCAGAACAGATAATTCAGATAGAAGTAGAGGTTTAGAACAAAGTCCATCAGCTGACCCCAGGCTCAGTCGTATTTTCCATTTTCTACTCAAATGTCCCATGTGCTATTGAGCGCCCCTTCCCACATCTTACTTTGTCTTATGAGGAAAATTATTTTCTTTCCTTTGCTTCTCTATGTGGGTGTGCTGGGGGAGAGTAGGGAGGTGAGAAGTGAGAGGTTTAGATGTGCTCAATTCACCAAAAAGCTTTGATTTCCTCTCAGAAAACTCTTAGTCTGGATTTGTGCTCTATGAACAATACATTTGACTCTTGCTAGTGACTGCTTCTTAAGTTATAGAACAGTCTACTCAGTCTGAACAGATGCGCCTCACGAACATTACATTAATGTTACAAGACATAGATGCATACCGTACAGTTCCAATAGAATACTTTTAAGCATAGAGAGTATTTTTTTAAACTTAAAGAATAACACTTGTGTTTGAAAAACTGCATGTTTAACTTTTTATTTGCCTGTGAAAAAAACACAGGTTTAAAAAAACAATGTAATATGTTCTTCTCACTCAACCCTTCAAGTAATGTTCAAGTCTATTGGAATAAGTCCAAAAGAGAACATATTGTGGAGTTGCATGGTTTTTATTTGTTGTTGTTGTTTGTTTGTTTATTACAGTACATTGTTTTAAACAGATCACCCAAAATGTGACTTTACTGGAAAGAGCTTCTGAGTCATATGAAGATTAAGATAGCCAGTAAGAACAAGAAGACATAAAACATAGGAAATTTAAGGGCAACCTCTTCCCCTCCATTCCACTCGTCTCTTTAATATCATACATTATATAACAGTCAACTTATTAAAATATTGGGAAAAAATATATGTTTGTACAATCTTGCAGTTTTTAGTATAACAAAGATAATATGTACTGTGAATGGCAGAAATCAAGTTTATAGTGATAGAATGTCTGTAGAAAAGTCAGTTTTAATACATTTGAGGATTTTAATTATGGAAATAGAAAGTTAAATAGAAAATTACTAAAATGTTTACTCTTGCTCACAGTAAGAATATTTATCCAAAGGACTTTTGAAGAAAGTAAATTTCGAATGCTTTGGGAAGTAAGAAAGAATGTTGAATACCTGTTATTTTTCTTTTCCAGATCTTTGCTCTCAGTTTGATCCGTTTATCTTATTCAGAAAAAGCAGCTGTGTAGAGAAAATGTTATGTAGCTCTCTCTTTTTTTTTCCCCTTTTCCCCCGCCTCAATTTTTGCCATGGAGCACAGACACAGATTCATGGAAATTCATGGGAGTAGCCTCATCATCCACAGAATGACTGATTCCAAGAAAAACTAAGGGGTTGGGGAAAAACTGTAACTTTTTGGTGATCCTTAAGAGAATTCGTGAGGTCAATGTCATTCTGAGGGAGATTGCTAAGCAGATGCATTGTTTCTTTTTATAGCGAGAAAAACCTGTCCCTGAAAGTGCTTGGTTCTGTGTTCTGTCGGTATATTTTTTAAAAACTTTTATTTGTGGTCTCTCTGAATTTTTACACTGCTTATTAGCTGGCATGAACAGCTTGGTGATGTTAAGGACTGAGAACAAAGTGAAGTAAGAATTATATTTTATAGTTTAATGTTATACTTAACCAGTGTTCCTCTTTTGTAGCAAAGAAAACTTTTCCTCTCCGTATCTTTGAGGCTAAGTGCTAATGGGGTCATTTTTTTATACCACACCAGCTGAGGTTGTTAGGATTTTTGATTTTCCTAACAAATTCAGCCATGCCTAAAACTTAATATTACAAAACCAGTTTACACATAAGATGAAAATAGTACAAGGTAACTTAAAAACAATTTAGCAAAATATTAATTTCTCTAGTTGAATCAGTACCTTTTTTTCACTTAGGTGGTTGAAATGTTTTAAGAACTTGACCTGTTATGTTGCACTCTTATTTCCATTCTAGTGAGATTTCTCGTGTTTGCCTATAAGCTGTATTTCCAGTTATCAGTTGGTTCATCAGCAGTTTGTATGTCTATACATCCAATGATAACATCAAAAAGATAAAGTATGAGAAGAACATTCAGTAAAAAAAAAATTTGTTGTAGAAGCATTTATACATATATACATTATATATACAAATGTATAAGTGTAAGCATATAAGTGTATATGTATGCAATTAATTAGAACCTTGGAAATTTTCATTTCTGGAGATTCAGTCAGAAATTGAACAATTCTGTGGGTATAAGAGCACATGATGATGTTCTGGTTGTCATGCCAAAGTGCATTTTGTGAACGAGACATCAACATTAGGCAGTCTATTATGGAATCTTGTGAAAGGTGAGAGATATTTCTCTACTGCAATTCAAGCTAACTACATTTCATAACTAAGAACCTTGAATCACCATTTTACAAACTGCGTTAGTATAAATTTTCTCTTAAACAAATTATTCTTTACAGAATAATTATGTGTAATTAACCATTCTTCTAAAAAGATGTGTGAACGATATCTAATACAAAGTTTTTCTATAATACAGTTATAGTAATACTAACGTTTTGTGTGTCAAAGTATGTCTTTAATTGACAGTTTAGTGCAGATAGCTTGCCATGCATTGACACACTACAGTGTTTTACTAAGCTGGCATACAGTAAATAAATTCTAACTGGTGTATGCCTGAGGAACATCCACAGCTGTTGCAAAGAGCAGCTCTGAGAAAGATGCAAAGAAATGTAGATATGGTGAAAACAGATAGTTAACATTTTTTCCTAATTGTATATTTCACAGTTCTCTCATGCCTCAAGACAAGCTCTGAGGAGTCTATTTCTTTTTGCTTAGAAAGAAGTGAAACTTGTTACATTGTTCCATGGATGTTCTATAGATCCAAGGAATCAGAAGAATTGCATAGAAATCTTCTTAAGAAGAATTAAAACTCTGTTATTTTTTTCCAATAAATTATGATAGTACTATTGTATTTTTCCTTTAAAAATTTAATCTTTTTCAGTAACTTCAATTTTTGAGGGAGTGTTAGTTTTTAAGACAGAAATACTTGCCATAAAACTACAGAATCTCCAGCTTTCGATAATATGGGAAAGCTACAAGTCAAAGTCTTCATGGTTAGCTGAAGCATAGTGTGGTAAACTTAAAACTGACAATTTGAATGTTGTCTTGAATTTTCATCTTGCATAATTTTTCATATTTTTATGAAAAAACAAATAATTATATTAAATGAATTTCTAATGAAATCTGCTGGATCACAACAACTTCTAGTGAAAAGTACCACTGCCAACAGCAGGTGATTGTAGCTAGATAGTCCTGAAGATCTCTTCCAACAATCATTCCATGACTGTATTAATATTTTTCTTTTCTAAGTAACTGTTCTTTCTGTGACATATGTTTCTACTGACATTCATTCAACAAGCTCTGCCGAAAATAGGCTTATTATATTACTGTTTCACTGCTGTCCATACTGGTGCAACATTAATTCACTAGAGAAGAAATGCCTGATTTTCAAAAAATAAGCCATTGTGCTAAATGGAGTGAATCATTAGTAGCAGTGAACCCTGTGGAGATTCAAAGCTGGATCAAGACTGACTGATGAGAAAATGAAAGGAATATGGCTTCCATCCTCAGTCATCAATCAATGAAAACCCCATGCCAGAGACTTGAACAACAGGAGAAGACTACTGTGTGCTCAAAGTCCTCAATTTTAATGCTTCTTTTTTTTTTCTGCATTGTTCTTTATTTAATTACTCTTTCACTGCCAATCCATTCAAGCTACTGCCTACTTCTCTACAGTGTACTGAAATACTATCCTATGTAAACTACAGTATAGTCATAAATTTACTGGGTATTTTTTGTAGTGTATCACAAATGCAGACACTTTGGTTGTAATAGATTGCTGTAGACCAGGAAGCCACATGCAGGTTTCAAATTCCAATGTTGTTTTCTGAAATCCTTTTAACACAAAACAAAATGTAGCTATTTATATTTATGGTGATTCTTGTGGTAATGTAATACCTTACTATTCAGCTATGTTATTTTTCTCCTGGACATCTAGCATGAGATAAATCTTGGAAGAGCAATGCACAAATGTGAAGTGGGCTGACATCGAACTTGTGGACAATCTGTTTCACCCAACATCCTTGTATGGATCAAAAATACTACATCTAGTAAGTCAGCACCTTCATGGAGAATCTACAAACCATCATATTTTCTAGGTATGCAAAGATCACTGCAAATAGTGGGTCCAATAAAAGATATTCTGGAGGCACTTGTTGCTAGTAGCTGCACTTTTGTCTCGCTCCAATTTATAAGAGGGAGAGGAGGTTCTCTGATATATGTATACCTGGCATGAGATTAAGAAACAATGGTTCAAATGTTGGTCTGACCAGTTTATTACAAATCTTAATCAGGGAGATGGGGAAGGGGAGGACAGACATAATTATGAATTAGAACGATGGGGAAGGGAAGGCAGGCAGTAGAAAAGATAGGAAAGAAGCAAGAATTGCGTAAAGCAAGGATAGTCACCACCAGGATCCAGCAGCAGTCCAGTTGCACACCATTCCAACGGTCTGAGGCAAAAGCACAGGGGAGAGCAGCAGCAGCAGCGTGGCCGGCCTTAGGCAGCAAGCAGGTACCAAGAAGGAGTGGCAGGGTAAGTCCAGGAGGAAGCAGCAGGTCTCAGGTAGCAGGCCCAGGGGAGAGTCTGTCAGCATGCAGGCACAAGCTCTTGAGGCTTCTGATATCAGACACCTGTTCTTCTTCAGCATGCAGGCATCACATCATGAGGAATCTGTTGTCAGAAACCTAATCTCATGGTTGTAGGTTCCCTTTTTATCCTTCTTCCAATGTGGCATTCCTGGGAGCTTAGATAAGAGTCATGTGCAGTACCCCTGAGATGGCTACCTGCTTCGAGATAAGCCCACAGAAAAGGCTGCTTCCCAGCCATTAAGCTCTGGCTTCCCTCTCTCTCTCTCACTCTCTCTCTCTCTCTCTCCCATTGTCCATGGCCTTTTCCATCTGTGTCCCTCAGACAAAGGGTTTCTGAACCCTTGCCCAGTACTTGTCCATCAGTGTTCTCCAGACAAAGGATTTCTCAACCCTTGACCAGGACATGCATGGAGTTGTTCACCAGTGTCCTTAGCAAGCTTTGAGACAGTGATGCAAAAGAATAATCTCACAACTTTTAATACCAATTGTTGTGAACTTCCACTTAAAACACTGTTCAGGTCAGAAGATAGCAATCAAAAGGTCAGAAAACAATGATGCGTGTTGAATTCAAGGAATAGCAGCACAAATATTTCTTAGGAATTCTTGCTCAAGTTTTGAGCCAATTCCCCATGCGTTGAATAAGGTTTTATGATTTAAATAGGTAAGAAACTTCATATGAAATGAATTGCCATTTCAATTTCTTTTTTTTTCAAAACAACTTGACAGAATGGAGTTAGATAAAGAATCCCACTTTATTTTCGTTCAGTAAGTCTGTTCTTAAAGTAAGCCAGATTGCTCTCCAGACATTTGTTTCAAGTGTATGGATATTTAATAGTAAAGAAAATATCAATATATATATATTAATATAGATGAAGAGGCAAGCAAGAAATCCAAGTTAGAAAGTAATTCTTGCTGTTTTATTCAGTGAGTGCTAGGGGTAATTTTCACCACTCTTTTTCCACTAGCATGAAATATATTTTCATCCAGCTTGAATTTAAACTGTGGGCAAACTCTGATTTACTAAGTAATAGATCTCTCAAAATCTCAGCTGCAAAAGTATATACATTCAAATAGATAACAATGGACTAAGGACTGAAATTCTTTTATCTTTTTGTCATTCCTGTGGATTGTGGGTGATTCTGCCTGTTCTTTGAGCCAGGACTCAAAAGTCATTATACTTTTAAGAAACAGACCATCAAAGAAGGAACTGCTACTGCACTAATAACATTAACAACATAGGCAGGATATTTTTGCAGGAAGCAGAATAAATTTACTGTACCATTATCATCTCAATAGAGATTTTAACTTATTGTAACATGATTTCATAGCATTAATGAGGTTTGTATTCATTTTCCTCACGGAAGATACTAACACAATAGTTAAGCATGAGTCATCCACTTCCAGTGTAATTATCTCTGGATAAGAATTCTACAATGTATTTATGATTCATTTTCCTATTACCTTACCACCTTGCATAATTCACAGCATATCAATTATATATATAGAATAATCTGCAACAAAATCATCAACACAAATGAAAAAAAAAGCAAGTGGAAATGTACATTTTTGAAAGGTGTATAGACTAAAAAAATAAGAATTCTTTATCATTTTTTAAACTAGATTTTAACTCTTTTCAAATATCCAAATTCCAGACAAATAATTTCATTGTCCCTAAAGAAATATCTGAGTGTTCGTGTTTGTTTGAATCTTACGCTGGGCATAATTTACCTCCTTATATGTATGTACACACACACAGGCTAACAAAACACCACTTCAAAAGTCATGCCTCCTATTTATTACCATGGAAACTATAACAGACATGAAGCACAAAAACACTATTTGATAGAGCAAAGTCTCAGCCTAAAAGCACATTTTTTTCAACATAGTCACCATCATTAGCTATGCATTTTCACCATCAATGAACGACAGCCTGCATACCATGCTCATAAATGCCTTCACCAGCAGAGGTGATCCACTGTTGTTGTCACCCCTACTGAAATGCACCATCCACCACCTCACTGTGCTCACAGCCACTGTTAGGTCTTCATAAATGTTCAGCAAGCATCAGTGAATGTGAATGGATGCCATTTTTTCCTCATGGAAGAGTTAGTGATGCATCTTTCTTCACACTCACTTCCATGTCAGTTGCCATTGTGTCACACTGTCCCTGCTGTCATATGTCACACGGCAACAAAGTGTAATGGAATATTGGCAGGAAGGTTCAAACTCTACTGCCACACCACCACCATCCACACTTGATGTTGCAGGCCAAAATAATAAAACAAGAGACATTACTTTTGGAACAGCCCTTGTATTTAAACTTCTTTTTACTGATCTAAATAAAATTGTAAATGCAATAGATGTTCTGCAAAGTACATGCCTCCAGCATGGTTGCCTTAACCACAGTTATCTCTCTATTGACATAAGAAATAATGCACCGGAAAGAAGTGTCAGTGCACTATATTGACTGAGTGCACTGAGGCAGAATAAGGAGCATTTTAGCAGATTACTAAGGGTTATAAAGGTGAATCCTACAGCAAACTGTGTTACTATGTATTACTACAGTTGACTCTCCCCAGTAACATGCAGGAATCTGTCAGAGGATTTCAACAGGTAATTACCATCCTTCACACCTCAGAGAAAGGGATAATTTGCAATAAGTGCAAGTGCTTTATAATGGACAGCTGAAGGACATTCACATACCATGTACTGGTAATAGGCATAGGCATCCTATGTATGAGAAGTAATGAACACCTTAGCAATGTCCACTGGACAGACCTACGTTACATTTCAAATCTGTCTATATCATAGAAAGTTTTTCTAGTGATTTAACATTTTATCCCTCACCAAATTTTCTAAAAGCTAATGTGAGAGGCAAGCACAGGAAAAAGTTCTAGGGACTTCTACATCTTATCATGGACAAGCTTATCACATTTTATAATAAGAAAGTGCAATGCCTAGACGTCATTCTGAGCTTTTTCTCCTCTATCAAACAGAAGTGCATTCTTGGCTCCTTGGGGAATTCTTCTGTTTGCTGTTATGCTTCCAGATCAACACATCATTGTAGGTCAGGTTTGCTGTCAGCTGGAAATACAATACAGAGGCACCCTGGGGACTTATTCTCTTATGCAATGGACTTAAATAATCCAACGTCTTTTCAACAAGCATGGTATAAGTGTCCTGGTTTGTCTGCAAGAGAGCATCCTAAGGGTGAATTCAAAGCTTTTTCTTTCCCTAAACCTCAAGCTTGCATTGAAGATACCATTAAAAACAAATGCAGGAGTAGAGTACATTTTTGCTCAAGGTCAAAGGCAATTCTCAACGTTTTTTTTTTTTGAAGGTTTTTTTTTTTTTTTTTTGTATATACATTAAACTATTATCAAAGGATTTTTTATAGAACATGCATTTTTATATATAGATACAACCCCAAGTGCAGTTAGAAAGCTATAATAGACTGTATACAACAGTTGTTATAATTATTGTTTAACTGTTGTAGAAGAGAATGAATGTGATTATCCACATATTGAGAATTTACGTAAAGCTGTTGCACCCATAAAGGAGAAGAATATTAGCCAAGATACAATTATTATTTGCTTGCCTTGAACACGGATATGGGCATACCCAAATACTGTAGCAGTTTTTAGCCTTTTTGTAATGTCGTAACACCACTGATAGATATAACCACCAGCAAGCAGAGCTTGTTTGCAACAGAAAAACATAAATATACAAACAGCGTGTAATCAAGAAATTGAAATGGAAATTTTTTCCCATTTATAGAAACGGGCTAAAGGAAAAAGTGCAAGCAGATCTGTGAGATATAAACAAGTACTTAGAATAGGCAGGAGAGGAGTTCATTTCAAAACTGCATGTGCTCTTTTGTTGCCTTTTATACTGAAGAAATACATTGTGAAAATGGTAAAGGTAATACTGTGGAGAAAACGAGATGCCCAGATAAAACAAAAGTTCCAGTCCCGAAAAAAAGGATGAACTATTTTGGGAACAAGTGTGTTTATCTTTTTTTGCTTTTGGAGAATAGCACGAGAAATTAAAAAACATCAACAGAACAATTTATAAAACAGAGGAACTGGTTCCAACTTTCCTTGTGGAAGAGCTGTCAAAACTCTTGACCTTGACTTTGGACAAAAGACATCAAGGAATGTAGTTGTCAGCATTAATCATTGAGTATCAGCTCTGTGGTATTTTATACCCATAGATAATCTAGATTGTCAAGGATTAATTGTTTGTGTATTTAGTGATAACAAATGATAATAAGTGTTCAGCATTGGCAATGTGTAGTTTTAATGACTATTAATCTAGTAAATAGTTTTCCTGAAGTTTGAGAATGTCCTTCATTGATGGTGATTTACCAGTCATTTAAATCAAAATGATTTACCAGCCATTTAAACTTCTCTGTTCTCCTAATTTTTATATATACATATACATAAAATATTTCAATATATAGTTTAAATTGCAACACAATCCACTGTCAATTTAAAAGTTTAGGTCTATTAAGAAAGGATAGACAAAAGGAGGAAAGAAAACAACATCTCTAAATGCTAGCAAGTCACAAAAAGTACCCCTTACAATCTGTGGAAATTAGTTAAGAGGGCAATGAAGTTCATGAAAAGTTTATGTTTCAGTGTCATGTTCATACTGACATTAAAATTAGATGAATTACCTTACAAACTATATGTCTAGATAGCCAGTGAAAATGAGAGTTTCATGGCCAGGTCAGTGTAACTATCCATATGATAAACACCAAACTCTATGTAAGTTAAATTCTACTCCTGCTAGAAAAGAAAGAATCAGAAAGTGGAATACAGCAAGACACAGGTGGAGAATACAGCCTGAAGGGAGACTTCTCTGGATTTGCTTTCAAACACAAGGGAGTGATTGGCTGAGAAAGCAGAAAGCCTGAAGGAGTGCTGGGTAATGAGGGCCACCATGACTATCACATCCATCAAAGATGGCTAATCATTAGAAAGGAAAGAGAATGACCTACTGAAAGTGGTGGACTTAAGAAAAAGCAGACCTAATGAGCACTGAAAATTGTTAGATGAGTACTTCTGTGAAAAATTCTCAAGAAGAGGCAGGTAAAATAGAAACACTGAATACCGTATCTGTCCTCACACATTCTTTTACTCAGCAGAATTACAAGCTACTAAAAATGGTTTTAAGAAGACAGAAAATTTTAATATGTTTTTTGTTTTAATATTTAGTTACAAAAAAAAAAAGTAAACTTGTCTTGTTGCAGGAGTGTTTTTATGATAGTAAAAGAGACAATATCTTAGCTGTGCTAAAGAGATACATTTTAAAGTAATGTAAAAATTCAGATATTTTTGAGATCATCCAGAATTCATGAAATTCATCCATGAGTGCCTAGGACAGTACCTGAAATAATGTCAGCAACAGTTGTCTATAAGAAGTCACAGAGTTATGTAAGAGAACAAGTGTATATTTTATTACAAAAATTAAGAGAGTAGAAGGCAGGCCTGTAATGTCCTTCTATAATGAACTTCAAATATCTTTAATTTCAGCCATGCTATAAGAATAATTAACTGAAATAATTGTAAAGACAAACCAGAAAAGAAGTAGCATTTGTTATGTGAAATGAATTGTTATTTACAATGGAGAAGCTCAAGCCACTATGCTTAGGAAAGAATTCTCAGATTTATAAATACAAATTAAGAAAGAAAGAACTAAGCAGTATTTCTGAAAGAAAACATCAAACTTTATGTAATGTGATTCTTACAGAAGAAGATTAGTCATTTCTAAATAACAGGATACTCTTAACAGTGCTCCATCTAGGCAATAACTCACCTGCATTCCTGTGTTCCACTTGAGGCTATGTTCTCCATCAAGTTTAGAGTAAAACTATGAAAATGCTTAGAGTTCTGGCAAGGTCACTGATTAGGTGAAATTAAAAAATATTCAGAGGTGAGAAGTTTGAAGGGTTACACTATGTTAATCTTCAAATAGATTTTTTTAAATACTGTGAAAAAAAGAAAGAAACAACTGTGTTTTGGGTTTTTTTCTTTTTTGTTTTTGTTTTTGTGGGTTTTTTTTAACTCATAATAAATACTACAGAAAGTAATGGGTGCAAATTTTAGCAAGAGCTTAAGAACACATGTAAAATATCACTGTCCTCTGCTGAGATACGATGTTGGACTACGTAAACTCAAAATGTACATCCAGCCCCATTTTTCTCTCACTTTTTGTAGAAAAAGGAAAAACAAAAAGTCCACTATATTGTTTAAAATATGGCAGTGACTGGAATTGAAATTTAACTGCTTAAGACATAGATTATTCAACACAGAGAAATCTTATATTGAACTGATAAAAAGCAGAGCACTCAGCATAGTTATATAAATAATTTGGCAAGTGACTGTGTATGTATGTATAAAATTAATTACCTGTGCATATGTCTGTAAGATTTGATTTTTTGCATGTTATCTGCTAACTATAAATTTTGTACTGGAAAATGTTGTCAAAAAATTAATTCATATCTATGATAAGTGCCACAAAGATTATCAATAACATTTTTCCATTGAGTCAGTCTTCAAAACCTGAGGAGATTGAATTTGCATGTAGAAGAAAATCAAGTAGTCTTTGCTGGAATATCTACAATCTAGACTGGTTTATCTATCCTTCAGTGAATGTACTTGTATGCATCTGTGTGCTCCAGATTAATAGATTCCTTTCATACACTGAAGATTTTCTGGAATAATTATTTTAAACCTGACATTTTCAGATATTTATGCACCTTTTTTTCCATTTACAGTTGGATATTGTATGCATACAAAGTTATTTGTACGAGTTTGAAAGAACAGAATATTTTTTTCTTAAAATAAGATATTCAATCAAAACAGAAAAACAAAAGAAATGCCTGGAAAACTTGTTCAAGCAACTGTTTAAATACAAAAGGACATTGCCAAAATATTTTTGCAAAATGATGTGTGACTCCTAACAGAGAGATTAGGAAAAGATGGGGCTGCATTCAGATGTAATCACATCAAAATATTAGGGTAGAAGAGTCAATAACAGTAGTTCAAGATTAATAAAACCTCATGATGTAGAGCAGATATGACAGTTGCTGACCTTCTAACTGGATTCAAGCAGCTCAAGGATTAAGATTATATTGAATAAATAACTTTACACAAGTATTCTTTTTAAAATGGAAAGATCCCATAGTCACCAAGCAATAGAAGTGGCCTTGTTACATTAAGAGTAATGATCAATCCAAACAAATAAATTACTTCAGATTTAAAAAAAAAAAAAAAAAAAAAAAAAAAGTGCATGCTTGATCAATATTTGTCAAGTCCAGATTTTAATTTTACTTCTTTGCCTCTAAGATGTCATTTCAGAACATTTTTGGACTCTGACAAACTGGTAAGATGTAGTCATACTTACCAAGAGTGCAGTTTTCAACTGTCTCTTGTGGATTGCAATGTATTTTTGGTCTGGCAAAAACATGACTGCTTCTTCCAAAACTTCTTCATCAGCTTATTCTAAAAGAGAAACATCACCACTCCATTTTTTTTGTTTCATAGATCATGGATTTTCAGTAAGAAAACTTCAAAACTAGTAATGTACAGGTTCAAAGTACACTGCTATGTTCCAGTGGAATCACATATGTCTAAAGAATAACATATCTGTTACATTTTAGATATTTTCTTTGATTCTTTGCTTTTAGAAACAGACATATTGTTTGTGAAGAGCACCTCTGTGATTTGATTTTCATTCTATAGCATGTGGATATGGCGATTTCTTTCTATACATAATACTATTGAGTTAAAATAAAATTCAGAAAAAAAGTTTGCTAAAATATTTGTCTGAGATAAGAGAAGCATTGTTTCTGACATCTTGTTGTTATCACTTAGGAGTATGTGTCATATTACTAATCATTACATTTTTCCTTACACAATATTTGGAGAGCTCAGCTGAATTAAGCCTCTGTGTTAAGAATTGTACAAATGACCACTTTATAAAGTCTTGGAAGATAACTGATAAAATGTAGCAGATAGATTAGAAATGGACAAGTGTGGAGAATGAGAGGAACAATAGAAATATTGCAACTTTAATTTTTAATAATTCCATGAGTATACAGTGTTGTTTGATTTAGTTTTTGGGTATCACATTTGATGTATTTTCCATTTGCATCTTTCTTCTGAAGGATTTCTCTTATACAGATGTTGACAGTTGTCTGACAGCAAAATACAGAATACTAATGCCTCAAGATAGGCAAGTACACTATTGTAGTCAACAATGCGCTTAAGTGTGATCTGGCTCTAAATAAGCTAGCACAGTTCTCAGAGCACATACCTCTTTCTTCATTCATTTCTCACTGTTCTAGAACATCCATCTCCGTAGCATCTTCTACAGACAGTTTCTCAGAATCATAGAATCATAGAATCATAGAATCGCTAAGGTTGGAAAAGACCCACAGGATCATCCAGTTCAACCATCCACCCTTCATCAATGGTTCTCGCTAAACCATGTCCCTCAACACAACATCCAAATGCTCTTTAAACACCACCAGGCTCGGTGACTCCACTACCTCTCTGGGCAGCCCATTCCAGTGCCTGACCACTCTTTCAGAGAAGTAGTATTTCCTAACGTCCAGTCTGAACCTTCCCTGACGCAGCTTGAAGCCATTCCCTCTCGTTCTATCACTAGTCACACGAGAGAAGAGGCTGACCCCCAGCTCACCACAACCTCCCTTGAGGTAGTTATAGAGAGAAATAAGGTCTCCCCTGAGCCTCCTCTTCTCCAGACTAAACAATCCCAGCTCCTTCAGCCGCTCTTCATAAGGTCTGTGCTCCAGACCCCTCACCAGCTTTGTTGCCCTCCTCTGGACACGCTCCAGGGCCTCAATGTCTTTCTTACAATGAGGGGCCCAAAACTGGATACAGTAGTCGAGGTGTGGCCTCATCAGTGCTGAGTACAGGGGGACAATTACTTCCCTGTTCCTGCTGGTAACACTATTTCTGATGAAAGCCAGGATGCCATTGGCCTTCTTGGCCACCTGGGCACACTGCTGGCTCATGTTCAGTCTAGCGTCAATCAACACCCCCAGGTCCATTTCCTCTACACAGTCTTCCAGCCACTCTGCCCGAAGCCTGCAGCGTTGCCTGGGGTTATTGCAGCCAAAGTGCAGCACCCGGCATTTGGTCTTGTTGAATCCCATCCCATTGGCTTCAGCCCAGCTATCCAGCCTATCCAGCTCCCTCTGTAGGGCCTTGCTACCCTCAGGCAGATTGATACTTCCAGCCAGCTTGGTGTCATCTGCAAACTTACTGAGGGTGCACTCAATACCCTCATCCAGGTCATCAATAAAGATATGAAACAGGACAGGCCCCAGCACCGAACCCTGGGGAACACCACTCGTGACCGGTCACCAGCTGGATTTAACTCCGTTCACTACCACTCTCTGGGCCCGGCCCTCCAGCCAGTTCCTTACCCAGCGAAGAATGTATCTGTCCAAGCCACGATCTGCCAGCTTCTGGAGGAGAATACTGTGCGAGACAGTGTCAAAGGCTTTGCTGAAGTCTAGGTAGACCACATCAACAGCCTTTCCCTCATCCAGCAGACGGGTCACTGGATCATAGAAGGAGATCAGGTTGGTCAAGCAGGACCTGCCCTTCATGAACCCATGCTGGCTAGGCCTGATCCCCTGGTTGACCTGCATTTCCGTGTGATCTCCCTCAAGACAATCTGCTCCATAATCTTCCCTGGCACGGGGAATCAGAGCTTTTACAAACACTGGCAGGATATATACACCCAAAAGAGTATATATTGCCTAATTTACATCTGCTGGTGATGAAAAAAAAAAAAAAAGGAGAAAAGCAACTCTTGGACTGAACTAGTACAGTATGTCATCAACTACAACAGATTCCATTGCTCTGGTCATGTCAATGCCTTGTTCCCCATGATAATCCATTCATTAACATTTTAGTGATCATTTGTCCCAAATAAGAAGTGTTCTGTCAGACCACAATATTAGTCATAGTCTTAGTGGCATCTTGGGATCATACTTAACCTATTTAGTTTCCCTTACATTCCTTAATGCCATTTAGTTTGAAGGGGTCAATCCAGAAACTGCCCTGAACAGCTAAACTGAGTAATGTCTTTTTTTTTTTCCCTTAGTAAGGTCACTATAACTTCTACTAGACATCTTGAATGAAAAATAAATAAATTAATAAATTAGAAGAATCTGTTATTTCTACTGATAGCACCATCATAGTGTTGTTTCAAATCTACTCCTTTGTGCTGTCATTATAATCATTGTTTGTATTAACATCTAGAAGTGGAAAATTGAGAATAAGCTTTACATTTTTCATCTCATCTCGGAAAAAGCTTTCTGCACAGCATCAGCTGTCAGCACTGAAAGCTTTCTTCTCCCCCAAGATTTGTTTTTTTTTTAATTGTGCTAAGAGGCACTTGCCTTTTAAAATAACATAATGTGGAAGATCATTATAAAATGAAGCAATCAAGTTTTGATGATCTGTTTCCTCTTAATTGACAACTGTGAAAAGTTATAGTAGTGCAGCTGTCATATTCTTTGTCTACATTTATCTTCCAGAAAAAGAAATAATTCCATGATTTCTTCCATGCTTGTTAAGTAGTAGGATATAAATGGGAAAAAGACTGCAACGTCTTTCAACTCTCTGTAAATAACTTTTTGAGTCAAGAGAAAATGTAGATAAAAAACAATTCATGAAGCTGAATTTCAGCTGATGTTTCTTCCATACTGCAGATGGAGCAGTGTTTATGGGAAGTTCTATTTCATATTTGGAGCAGCATTAATAATAATTATTTTTTTAAGTGATGTTTATCAGTCCATTAGAAAAGTTAACAGCTGATTGACGCCTGGAAACTCCAGGATATTCATATTGGCTTGTACTAACCTTTTAGCATTCTGCTTTGTATATATCATAGAATCACAGTGTCACACAATGTCAGGGATTGGAAGGGACCTCACAAGATCATCTAATCCAATCCCCCTGATATTAGAGTATATATGTGTTGTGCTCATTGTGGACAACTATATCTACCTATCTACCTTTTTTTTTTTCTTTTTTTAATGAATTATCCTTAACTTGCATATTAAAGAGCAAATTCATTTTATTGCATTTTGTTAAAAAATGCTGAAGACTGAAAGCAGCTTTTGAGTGAAAGCACAAAAAATCTGTCAAAGAAAAATTTATTAGCTTCTAAATGAGGATTCATATTTTGAGCTCACGAAGAAATGAATAGTAAATCCTCTAAGTGCTCCAAGTATAGAAGAATATACAAGTGATATCATGTATTTCGTTATTCTCAGGGCAGATTTGAACATTCTCAAGTTCTACATTTTTTTTTTTTTCTAAAATTGGTTTCTAAAGTGGATAGACAAAAAAGTAACATTCCAGATGTAATGTGAGTATAAAGAGATGGCACTACTGCTGTATTATTTGATATTGCTGTGGTTTAACCCATCAGGCAGCTCAGCACCACACAGCCAATCATTCATTTCCTTGCAGGGGATGGAAAGAGAACTGGAAAAAGGTAAAAGCTGTGAGATGAAATAAGAAAAGTTTAATTAGATATTAAGGGACAGAAATTCTAATCTGGAGTTATAAGCAGAATAATAAAGTACAAAAATACTTATACTCTGTAAAGAAGATAAAATGTTTCAATAAGGAATTTCTCAGTATTTTATACAATTTATGGCCAGGGTGGGGAAATAGCAGTTAAGAGAAGAGGCAGGAGGCCAGTTATTTTAAAGACAATATAAAGGAATTTTTTTAAAGGGAAAAAGCACTTTAACATTTAATATAAAATATAACATCTTTGTTCACAAGGTTCTTTGGGAGGGAACTAACCACTGTTATTGAGGGGGGCATTAATCTTGGTGTTCAGTAGGTATCTGAATTTGGTAACATTATCATTCTGAGCAAAGTTTATATAAAGGGATTCTTTGTATAATATAGAACTGATCTGATTTCCAATTTAATGTAACCCTTGATATAAGTCATCTCTACCTCTTTATATTTTTTGTTCACCTGACTATTATCTCTGCAAGACGCAAAGCAGAGCAGCAAGGATGATGAGAGCAAAAAGATAATCAACAAGCTATCTCCCTGTACATATTGCAAGAAAGTCCCCTTGAATAAAAACTCTAGAAGCCAAAACTGTGTCAGATTAGAATAAGATGGCTACATCATCCTTCATTTTTTTAGTCTAAGTGCAGAGACAGAATGAAGAAATTGTATATACATGAAGAGGAGAAATAGATGTTAAGAGTAAATGGCCATTAATTGTAACAGAGGAAAAGCAGATAAAGCAACAAAAAAATTCCAACCTGCATATTATTCAAGAGTCCGTGAAAATTGTGGAGATTTATAGGTCAAGACTTGAGGATTTTCAAATGACTTTAAATTTTACAGAAAGAATTGGAAGTCAGACAGAAAAGAAAGGAAACTATTATTAAACTGAATTACGTATGCATTGTTCTCTTGCTCCATTGTCCTCTTCACTCTGTAGAACACAGAGAAGAAGAATCTTTATAGAAAAATGTGGACTATATTTTACTGCAGTACAAGCCAATGATATCCAAAATTTCTAAATCTAGTATTTTTATGGAGTACGAGATACTGAATTTTCAGAATTTTAGTAGCATTTCTGTACAATATCTATAAGAAAGAACTTTGCTAAAATAATAGAAACAAGAATGTATGACATACATGTGCTAGTGTGCCAAGGAACAACAACAACAAAAAAAAAAGAGTTCAAGAATTTATCAAAATTACGGCAAGTCAGAATTTTTTTACTGCTAGTAGAGAATATATGTACATATAACTCTGTGAAGAATTTGTGGAAGCTGTTCATTGCTGGATTTTTTTAGTGCATATTGAGTTTTGTTTTCCTGACATTGTTGACTGAGACAACACAGAATAACTAGGGTTTTTTTCCTGTTGACTAAGTAGTATCAGGAATCACATAAAGCTCCAAAGCAGAAACCTAATCTGTACTAATGCAGATGCCAACTACAAAACTGATGAAGTTTATGGTTAGTAAGTTTAGGAGGTTTACAAATATCATCTGATGTGGTATGATGAGCTTACCAAATCAAAAGTTGCATCAAATACATACCTCAGGAAATCAAGCTTGTTTTATTTCCCTTCAACCTAGCAGGAAGATCTGGCTGAAATAAGCATTGAAGTATAACAACCATCAACTTACTTGTTAGCATAAATCTGAGGTATTTCAAAAGCAGTAGTGAATATCTGTTGCAGATATGAGATTCGGTGGCTTTTTGGTGGTTAGTAAAATTTCAGTATGAAAAACAGTTGAAAACTAAATACAGATGTAAGTTTCCTACTGGAAGTTAAGCAGATGCTTATACATGTGGCCATGCAATACTGCAAATATACAGAAAGCATGCAGAGCTATGCTACATCTCCTCATTCTTTCCTAATCCATATCAACTCCTAAACCATAATAGTAAAGAAGACTGAGAGAAAAATATGTACCGTTTTCTATGAATCTTACTTGCTACAAACTTCAAAATTCATTTATGTTCTCAGGATGGATTTTTGTTGTTCCAAGCTTAGTAGATGATGACTGTGGTTTCATTAAATGTGAGGAATACAAAACCCTCCTAAACAAGGAGCCTTCCAGAATGAAAAGAATACATTTCCTTCATGAATACTTTTTGTTTGATCACATTAAGTATGCACAATAAAGAGCAATCCTTAACATTCACACTGATATGTATTTACATATATTTTTAATTCTAAGGTCACCTGTAAGAGAAAGAAACTTCTGAGCTACCTAGGTCTTAGATAAGTGTACACTCAAAGGGCATTTTCAGGGCCAAGACACACTTGTAGATACTTTCTTCCTGCAAAAAATTCCCATTTCCCCCCAAGTTTGATTCTGTGTACACTAGTGGGAATTGATAACCACTGAAATGTACTTGAAGCTTGGTCTTTGTTCAGCAATTAAAATAGAGTATTGATTTTGCTATTCCTAATTCTGTTGCTCTGTTTGCCACAACTGTCCTTTCTCTATTTTCCCCATTAACCATTACTATGTTATGTACTTTTCTTTTTCTTATTCCATAGCTACCCTGCTCTTAAAAGAAGGAACTTTTTTACTGTTTTTGCTTTTTTACTGTTTCATTTCCATTCTGGAGCATGATTTATGTATGTCGGTCCACAGGTAAAACTCAGATCAAAATTAGATATCTAAACTTAGGTGCCAGAACATGATGTTTATTTTTCCAATATAGTAAATGGAGATCAATCTAATCAATTGAGCCTTAAGACACATTCACTCACTTCCCAGAACTTGTCTTCTTACCAAATGACTCTCTAGGTGCTGTTGATGGTATTTGCTAGATTTCTGTTAGGTAAACCAGGAAATTACATATGTGTCATGGATGTACATCATCTTCATATGGACATTCAAAAGAAGATGCCTTAGTCGAAAAAGAAAACACACTGTATTTGTTTATGGTAACTTACTCCTCCATATCCTATTACAGCTAAGGTAAAAATAAGAAATCATCATTTCATGACATTTCAGAGCTGATTTCTTATTGCAAATAATTTTACTGAGGTTCTGTGGTTTTATTTTTCTTTTTTGATGGAGAAGGCTTTTAAAAGTTACTCAAAAACACCTTGTTAACATTAAAATAGCAGAACTTTGCAAAACTATGTAATGAAGTGTATGGGAACTGTTGAATCACAGCCTGAACCTCTGATCGACCACCTGAGGTGATTACTGAGTCAGCCGCAGGGGCACAGGTGAATGCAATTTCACCCGAGTGACCAGAAGGGGTGGAGCCTCCTAGACCCCATTTAAGGGCTGACTCTCAAGGAGGAAGGATCTTTCTCTGGAGACTGCTTCTCATGGACCTCTTTGGTGGGCCCAGGACATGGGGAAGCTCTTTATTTCATTATTCCTTTGTAACATGATAATCTCTTTGGTCCTATACCTGTATACCTATTTACCTTACAATCTGTATACCAGTTTGCCATACGCTTGGCAAGCCAGGCAGTGTAGCCAATATATACATATATACTAAAACAATGATGTCTTTCTTGTGGGGTCTTTATAAACAGATTGGGGGGAGAACAATACCCGCCCTAGATAAAATGATCACTGGGCAGATTCTGGGATTTCTTGGGTCTCCCTATTACAAATTAGTGACCATCATTGAAAAATGGGGTCCTCTGCAGGTTATAGGGAATATGTCCCCATTCTGCATGGTGAACTACTTTCAAGGTTTAGATAGAGATATATTAATTACAAAGGAGTGGCAGTTAGCTGCCTCTACAGTGGCATGGTGATTGCTGCATGCCCTAAACCAAACTGAAACATTAGAAAATGAAAACCAGCTATTAAGTGACCGCATTGAGAAACTAGAGCAGGAGCTGAATATATTAATGGGAAGAAAACCACCTTTCATCCTCTGATAGGCCAGGTCCATAATATTTCAGTATATAATGAACAGATTTTCAAAACAACAGACCTGGTGTAGCAAGGAAATAAAAATTCTAAGGTGGATTTAGAAGCTTCACTTATGACGGATTCCGTAGAACTCTGTCCTGTTATAACTTAAAAAACTAAAAAGGTGCAAGATAGAACAGCAGGGGTACCCCCCGATCAATGGCCCCCTGCCCAAACACATTTTCATGTGATGGCTAGGCCATACACACCAATGGAATTGATGGATATGGTACAACAATTCCAGCAAAGGCCGAAGGAAAGTGTACCAACATGGCTATTAAGATTATGGGACTCAGGGGCAGAAAGTGTCATGGTTAGTGGTCCAGAAATATCTAAATTAGCCACCATGATGGTACACCCTGCCCTCAGACAAAGATTATATGCAGGTGTCCAATTCCCTGATGAAAACCATTCCATAGTTGATTGGCTAATGGCAGCATGCCGCATGGTATGGCCCAACAAATCAGACATACCATTAAATTCAGGCCGTGATTCAACAGTTTCTATACATGAAGTAAATACTGAGGTGCTTTGTTTTGAAACCTGATATCATCTTAAAGCCTAATCCATCTTCCAGCAAGTCTGGTAAAAACCTATGTTTGGCCTTCAGTGACAAATGTCAATGTCTGATTCTGAAATTGTTTTCTCTAATGATAAGATGTAGCTACAGCCAGGCTCCATATACTACAGCTATATAAGGGGACTGAAATACGTCTGAAATAATTTTTCATTCTGAATTAATTTAATGTACAGCTCATTATTTTTATTTTATTTTTACTTTAAGTCTAGAAGCGTCTTCTTGCTTTGTGGATGGATTGTAAAGTATTGCTCAAGGACAGTAAAACAAGTGTGTAAACAAATGTAGTTTAACCTAGTAGGCAGCTCAACACCACGCAGGCATTCACTCACTCTCTTGCAGTGGGATAGGGGAGAATTGGAAAAAGGTAAAAATTGTAAGATAAGATAAAGACAGTTTGAAAGGACAGAAAATGAATGGGAAAAATGATCTCTTGTTCTACTTAATACACAACATTATGAAGATGCTGAAGACAAGGTTGCATTTAAGAGATAATTTGGCTCTGGAATAAAAATTGTTAATATCTATCTAATATTCTATTCATTATGTCTTAGTCTTTACTCCCTAAGGCGCAATGATTTTCCCCAGATGATCTGCCACCTTGTGATATTTATGTTATAATACTGTTCTGCTGAATATGCATCTTATCTAGAAAAATATTTTTTTTAGAAAAAAATATTTTTTTCTAGATAAACAAGAAAAACTTGTTTAGTTGGAACAGAATGATGAACTATATGGAAATCACACCTCCTAATTTGGACCATTTGAGGAATTGGAAGAAAGTGAAAATGGTTTTAGTGTCCTATTTAGAAATTTTCCATTTTAGTTTTATACACTCATTTAGTTTTATACACTCATTACATACAGTGCTAAGAATTCGGATTAAAAAAAAAAACAACCCAACCCAATGACAACTATAATCAGAAACAACCAACCAAGCCGCTTGGAACGTAGAGCGAATGGTACTACTCTTGGGAAATTCTGTTTGTGTAAGATGAATCAGAGAGATGGAAGCAGACAGGCATGATGGCTGACAGATAAAAGTTGAATTATGTTTGATGTTCAATATCCCACAAGGAGCATATTGTATGCATACATTCAGTTCAATCCACTGGGGAGTAGCTTGAAACTATATGCCTGTGCTCTGGATGACTGGAGAGTTACCAATTAATATGCATCAGTCTTCTCACCAGTTCACAAGAGCATACGAAGCTAAAATAGTATGATAAACAGAAACAAAGAACAAACAATCATCTTTAAGAAGGAAATCATTGCCTTTATCTGCCTTATCCACCATTGTCAGAATCTTCCCTTAAAGTTTATAGATGTATAACCAGTAAAAGACTGTTAGATACACATCTTTTCTATAAACAAATGGAGATCTGAACGTGTTTACAGTTTTGCCTCCTGAAATTTTCATGCACTGCTTATAATACAGATTAACCAGCAGAGTATTCAGTTATTCAGTGATGAGATGAAACATGTATATACCGGTTAAAAATAAAACTAACTTCAGATTTCCAGATTTTAGTTGAAATTTATAAAAGCCTCTACCTTACATAAGCACAAGGTTTTTTTCTTGTAATAAAGTACAAAATATAAATGATATCATGTGTGATCTAATTTTGTAGACAAAATACCAACAGCTTTTGCTTTACCAGTAAACTGTTTTTATCTCAAACCATGAGTTTCTGTGCTTTTACCCTTCCTATTCTCTCCCCCATCCCACTTGCAATGAGAATGAGCAAGTGGCCACGTGGTGCTGAGCTGCCTGCTGGTGTTAAACCACAACAAATACTAGTTATTAGAGTTGCCTATGATGGGCAACAATATGCTTGATCACAACATCTCAGAGAGGATAATGGTACAAATCTATCATTTTGTCTATGATTTTTGTCTTGCTTTTTTCTATCAGGAGCACAGGTTAGGGGCAGGCAAAGGAACACCCAGATAGAGAAGTGAATCATCCTCATATTACTTAGTCTGCACCCATTCCCAGACTGGTAGCTTCAGCAACTACCTGCTGCTTCATAACTTCTCCTGTAGTTGTTTTCTTGTGTATTGGTTCCAAGGCCTGACCATGACTCAGTGAGCAGGAATCACAGACTTAATTAACAGCAGGGGTGTTCTCAGCAGCATAAGCATCCCAGCAGTTATATGGCACATGCCCCATTTTTCCTAAAGGCTGGGTATGAAGGCACTCACATGTGGAATAGATAAAAATCTGATAGCATCCCTGAAATTCATCCTGGAAATGAGTTCATAGAAATTCAAAAAGTGTAGAACAGGGAGATGAAGTCTTATAGTTAACTCTCGCTTAAACAGAATGAGCTTCTAAAAATATCAATATCAAAATTAGTTTAATTCAATCTAACATCTGCGTATTTATTTTGAAATTGAGATCTGGATTTAGCTAATGCCATTTGCTGAGGTTTTATCAACCATTTTATCTCCTTTCTTACAGACTGCTTATCATGTTTTGTGTTTTCCCTCAGGACTTGAGTTGTTATGTTTCTAAAAGAGGAAAACTGAATAATTAATCTGCAAGCATCTTTTATTTTTCATTTACATGACTTTTAAGACTGTAAGAGGTCCAAAACAGTAATTACAATCCATCAAAATGTTTAAAGTACTTCCTGTGACAGACTTGTGTATGGGGGAACAAATATACTGCTAGGGAAAGGAGTTCACATTTATTTCACATAACACAGAGGTGTAGGAATCAGGCATTTTAATCCTATTAATATAACTTCAAGCTTCTTCAGTACAAAATTTAGATTTTCAAAGCCCCATTTTGTAGAATCATAGGATCGTAGAATCATACAATTGTAGAACCTTAGAACCATAGATTCATAGAAAAATAGAATCATTAATGTTTGAGAAGGCCTCTAAGATGATTGAGTCCAACCATCCACCTACCACTAATGTTGCCCACAAAACCATGTTTCTTGAACATCACCAGGGAACTGACTAAGCCATCTCCCTGGGCAGCCTAACCAATTCCAGTGCCTGACCACTCTTTCTGAGAAGTTTTTCTTAATACCCAACCTGAACCTCCCCTGGCACAACTTGAGGCTGTTCCCTCTAGTCCTATCACTGTTATCTGGGAGAGGAGGCCAGCTCCCTTCTTTTTACAACCTCCTTTCAGGTAGCTGCAGGGGGCAGTAAGGTCTCCTTTTAGCCTCCCCTTCTCTAGACTGAATAATCTCAGTTCCCTCAGTTTCTCCTCGTAAGGCTTGCGCTCCAAACCCTTCATCAGCTTTGCTGCCTTTCTCTGAATATGGACCAGGGCCTCAGTGTCTGTCTTGTAGTGAGGGGCCTAAAACTGGACATAGCACTCAAGGTGCTGTCTCACCAGAGCTAAGTACAGGGGAATGATGCACTATTTCAGATACAAGCCAGGATGCCATTGGCCTTCTTGACCACTTGAATGCTACTTTGTGAGAATATGCCAGAAGAACGGAGGTAAAGTATTAGACCCAAAACCACAAAATACTGTCTTTTTCTGATTCATTTCAATTCCATTAGTTCACAAAAATAGACCAGCTACAGATCTATATTTCTGTTTGCTTGTTTGTTTGTTGCCTAGACCATACTATCATGTAAATGTGATCCAATATTTAACATGTATGTTAAGATATATATGTGTGTGTATATATAAATATATATATTCCTTTATCTTGCAAATAGCCTGGTCTTATTGAGCAGTCAAAATCTGTCTGGTACACACAAAAGCATGCATGCTATTTCATAAGAATTTTAAATGCCATCCCATAAAAAACAGAAAATAAACACACACACACACACAAAAATAACAGTTGGATAGAATTACATGCATTATTTCAATGTCAAGAATTTCCTGTTCCATTCATATGATGATATTCTATTTTTAACGAAACAATGTATTCATTCCTATACAACTACTGGAACAGTTTCAAGATGACAAAATATAAGTATTCAAAAATGTAGACTATAGAGAAAATTTACATTCTTCCTAACCGGCATATAATAAACCTCATATCATTACTAAGTAAATCAAAAATATTTTCCTAATTGTCTTCATAGTCTTTTCTGGCATTCACAAGTACTGTAATTTGGGAGCGCTGTCTGTTTACTTAATATGCAAAATGTAAGTTGCTGTTGATTGTTCCTTGGGACCATTGTATCTCCATTGCATTCATACAGTACTTTGACAATTTTTGTTTTGACATTTTTTCTCTTTCTTTTCCTCCCTCTCTTACATTTTAAGTTCTGTGAAGAGAAAGAAATAGAGAATAATGCAAAGAGGGTGTGTGAAGAACAGATCTTTTCTACTGCTTCAGTTTGCATTCCTTTTTAACATTGTTAGCTTTCAGTTAGTAGGAGGAGGAAGTACTGGGTACTTTCCAGTATGAGCATGTTATGATATATCTGCCTTTGGAGAATATATATGGAATATATTTAATATATATGGAATATAATATGGAATATATTTAATAAATATCTGTCAGAGATAGTATAGATACACTTGGTCTGGCTCAGGGCAGAAAAGCTTGAATTTCATACATTACAATGAAATTCATTGTTTGTAGAAATCCACTCTGAAGTATAATGCAAGACTGATTAGACCAAATTTACTGAATGTTGCACTTGTCTAGACAAGCTCCATTTATTTATGTTTCAATTCCTGAGGCTATTTTGTCATCAATCTGAAAAAAAAATCCATGAGAAAGGAGCACACCTATAGTAACTCTATACCCCATTCCCTTGTGCTTCCTGGGGGGAGAAGGTGGATGAGCAGAAGGTATTTTTAGTTTACTTTTAGTGTTTGCTGTTCTAGACTGTTAATACTATCATACTAATCTCCCTACTTGAGTCTGTTTTTCCATGGTGGTAATTGATGAGTGACCTCCTGCTCCTTATACTTCAATCCAAGAGCCTTTTTCATCTCATTTTCTCTCCTTGTGTTTTGAGGAGAGGGAGTGAGAGAGTAGGGTGGTTAAGCTTAGCTAGCCATCTTAGTGAACCCACTACAAGAGCAAATCTCATTATATTTGTCAGTGGACCCATAAGAATAGAAAAATAAAGTATTTGAAATATACACAGTAGGAAAATGGTCAGGACCTGAGCAACAGTTCACAATAGCATATATGGCCGAACTGTAAGATTTGTAACTAATTCATCAACCTGAAAAAAAAAAATATTAAAAATAAAAACAAACCAACTAATATATATTTTTTAATATTAGCGAACCTTCTGTTACTGTATCTCAGAGAAACCTTCTAGACAGTAACCTTCTGGTATACAGCTAGGCAGGTACATAATACTATGGGTTGCCAGGTCAGGCTTGAATTGTTACAGCAACATCAGACTGGCCACCTGTCACTAGTGGAGTTCCCCCAGGTTCCACTTTAGCTCCAGCAGTTTCCAATGTTTTTATAAGTGATCTGGATGCTGGACTGAAATGTATACTAAGCTTGTGAATGATACTAAATCAGGAGGATCTCTTGAATTTGTTGACTCCTTTGAGGGTAGAGGGACCTTGCAGAGAGATTTTGACAAATTAGGGGGCTGGATAATTACCAGCTGTATTAAACCTAACAGGAACAAGTTCCAGATTCTGCATCTGGGACAGGGCAACCCTTCATCTGTGTACTGACTGAGAGATGAGTGGCTGGAGAGTAGCTCCACAGAAAAGAACACGAGAGTTCTGGTGGATAATAAATTGAATCTGAGTCAGCAGTGTGTCCTGCCAGCCAAAAGGGCCAACCATACCTGGGGGTGTATCAGGCCAATCATTGCAAGGCAGTTGATGATATGGATTGTCCAGTTCTGCTCTTTGATAGCACAGCCTCACCTTGAGCACTGTGTGCAGTTTGGGGCACCACAAAATAAGAAGGATATAAAACAATTATAGAGCATCCAAAGGAGGGCTAGAAAAACAGCGAATGCTCTCGAGGTCGCGACACATGAAGATCAGCTGAGTTTGCTTGATTTGTTCAACCTAGAGACTGAGGTGAGGCCTCATGGCTCCTTCCTATCTGGCATATAATATACTTCCTTTCTGTTCTTTACATCTCCTTTTCAACTGCTAGCAAAGATCAGATGAAATTAACATTGACCCTTAGAAATTATTAAATCAAAGTTAAAACAAATAAAACCAAACTGCAGTGCTGAGGTGGCCCCAAAAGGATAAACATGGTCTTCAAAGAAAGGTCAGTGATGATACTTTCTGTCCTTTAGTACTACTAAATTCACCAGGAAGTATATTTTGAAGATTTAGATCAAAATATCGTGTTTTCTGACAGGGTAAACTCACAATCTGCCTGTCACAAAATCTACCATACACATTTATTTTGCCAATAAACTGTACGTATGGACCAGATCAGCAGACATAATTCTTTGCCTGCTTCATTCAAAAAGTTACAAACCTAAATTTTACAGCTCACCACTTTATTCACTATACTATTAACACCCTTTCAGCCTTTAAATTCACAGATCCACTTCTATGTCTTCTAACTTCTGAGCATTCTTGTGGCAAGCAGACACCCATATAACACCATTGACCCAAGCTACCCAATACAGATGAAGTGAGATATTATGGATTTTTTTCAAGTATACATTCTTATTTTCACTTTAAGTATGACTTTCAGGTAGTTCTTGGTTTTGCTTAGGTCACATCACAACACAATCATAGTTCTTACAAAAATTTTCAACTCGTTTATCATCTTTCAGCATATTTGTCCAGGACCTAGTGTTACAAGTGGAATGTTTCCGGATAATTCTGTGAGCTGAGAGCTACCAGCAACAGAAATTTAAAACTTCTAAATTGCTAGATGTTAAGGCATTTGAATTTTAACAAGAAATTTAGATTAATCCAGAATAAAAGTAGGATTTAAGGTACTATAAATGATGAAATATATTGCTTATCCCTTCTCTTCAAAATTGTCTTTTCATATAAGATTCTATATTTTGTTGTTGTTGTAAGGAAATCAGGGTTTGACATTATAATAAGAATTGCAGTAAAGATATAGAGTGTTTTCTATTTACTAGGGCATCCTGCATATCTTTGAACAGGATGAAATTTTGTATTTTTGTTTTTTTACTGACAGCTCCTAAGAAAGAAATCTTATTCTTATAACTTGATCTGTTCCTAAAGCATGAGACAATTATATTTCCCTGACCAATAATTTTCTGAAAGGTACACATAAAACTTGGAATTTTATCTTCATCTAGATGAACTATTGATAAGGTCATGGACTTTTGAGATAGGATTGTATTTACACCACTGCAGTTAACCACTGGGTTAATCCATTCGCAACACCCGTCAGCAGTGGACAAATCCAACCTGATGTGGTAGTTTTCATTAATTCTTATTATTTGTAGTTTATTAATCAGTATACGAAGTCGTTTTTCCTTTACATTCTTTCTACTTCACCAAAGTAAAAGTTGGGTAATCTAATCTAGTGGATTGTGTTCCCTCCCATGACAGGGGGAGTGGAACTATGGGATTTTTAGAATCCCTTCCCAGTCAAACCATTCTGTGATTCTAACACTTCTTCCAAGATCCCTTCACATACTGGATTCTTTACCAACAGTAACACTCAGGTTTACTTAAATTTTCCACAGTTTGATGTTCTGTGGATAAAAGGTTCTAACTACTCATGGTCTAACATCTACCATCTGCTCTGCCAATAACTACAGTCTGCCAGCAGTAATTCATGACTTCAGTCAAAAAACTCAAATCGTTTTCTGAACCATTCAAAACCTATTACTGTTCATTGCTGATACAATTATGAAGTATTGAGGAAAACAAAACAAAAAAAAAGAGAAACAAAAAAAAAAAACACAACACAAAAAAATGTTTGATGCCTTCCAATTTTTACAACCTGTATTCAGTTGGCAGCTTTAGAAAAATGGAGATAATACAACACCCTGATTTATGGTTATTGATGGATGTTTTATAAAGTCTGTTATAGACCAAAGTTTCCTTCAGAATCCAAAGCATGTAACTGTGCAGGATGAGTCTGCATCTACACTTAGCAGAGTGTGCCACCTGCCATGCAAGTCACAAATTTTTTCAGATTATAAAATGACAGTGGAAGACTGTCTACAGTAGCTGCCACTATGTACCTTCTAGCAGCATGTGAATTATACTGGATTCATTGGTGCTGTGAAATACTATGTCCATACCAGATGAATTAAAATTAATAATAAAATTGCTATGATGAGACAACATCACAGGGACACACACAAGCTGCATGCCAAAAAGCACCATCTAAAAAGTGCTAATGCCTTCTCTAAAACAAATAATTTCATCTCTCTCTCTCTCTCTTTTTTTTTATTTTATTATTATTTTTAATGGATTTTTTACTCTAGAGCATGCAGAGCTAGTAGTCCTACACAGAGCCCACTTTCCTCATGTTTCTAGTAGTGTTCTAATTCTGCAGCAGAAACTGTAGTTGACCCTGCTCCATTTATTAAGGCAGGTTCCTCAAATGGTGAATGCATAAAAGGATAGTGGGGTTTTTAAAAGGGTCAGTAAAAACAAGCAAGCAAACAAAATAGGACAGGACAAGGATACACTTCTTACTTGTTGCCAGTTGTTCCCAGAGGCTACATTTTTCAGAAAGGATATCATGAGTTATTTCCATTATTGACAAGGCCAGATTATGTGTCAGTTAATAGGAGCAAGAATAGTAATGGATATCCACTCAAAAATACCGTGTTTGATATACTGATGAGGGATGAGGATGGCTGAGTTTAGAAAGAAATGGTTAAGGTATCTGAAAAGTTAATTTGAAATGGTAGAAGGTCCCAGGATCTAGATCTTATCTGAAGGTCTTATTTGGAGCAAATGTCCAAACTTCTTGTTAGCTCTACATGTGCTCTAGATACATGATTAATTGCGGTTGGAAATAGACAGAGATGAAGGGATACACCAGAGCCGAGAAACCAGTTTAATCATAGTGTTTAGGGTAATGAGAGTGGATTCTCCTTCCTGTGACTTTTAACACTTCTCTAAAAAGGGCAGTCAGTTGTGTATGAATAAAAGAGGTGATGAGTATGACTAAGAAACAGGAATGAGGAAGGATGGCTGATAACATGCTTCTAATACATAAAAACAATTAGGGAGTGTCCTGATACACATTGTACAATTTATTGCCAGAGAGTTTCCACAAGAGTAGAGTTATTAAATTCATGTCCTAATCAAGCCACAGCCATTTTATTTCATATTTTCATCCTCAACACATGGAAAAATCTATAGTGGATAGCAATAAGCTATAGTTTTGCATCTAACAGTTGGTAGATACCAGTCCTCCCAGTACTATGGTTTAATCAGTTTGATCAATCTTTAAGCATGTTCTCTCCTCAAATTCAGTACATTACTATTGAATTCAGCTAATGATAGTGACTCAACAATTTTGCTACATCTAAATTCTAACTTCCATATACTGTTTTCTTGCATTTTCTTTTATTCCTCTTTAAATTCTTTTCTAACTCACGTCATTGCCTGCTCTCCTTAGATTCTAATTAACAGCTCTACTCTCTTTCCATGTAGTCCATACTGTGTAACTTTTTGAGGATTTATGACTTGTTTTAGATTTTCTCTAGTCAGTGTCATTTCTTCACTGCACAGTGCTGTAAGTCATGCTTTACTAATGTGGTTGAAAAAGACTGTGATGTTCCTTTTATAACATTTACAAAAATATTATAAAATATTTTAAAATGTTGTTAAAGTATATAATTTTTACTAATATGATCAATGTTACATCTCAGCTATTGCATATAAGTACAGAAATAAGTCATCTTCACATATTTTCTCTTCATATAGTTTTCTCATATTATCTCCTTAAATCCTTTTAGCCAGTTCTGATGCAGCTGAACCTTCTGATTTCTGACTCCTCCTAGGTCCTTCTGCCATTTTACTTTTTGCCTCTCACTCCACATTCATTTGCCCCAAACTGACAGAAAAACTGACAGTTGTTAACAACTGAGTGTATATATGAGAAGAGCAAATAGTACAGACCCTACATAAAACTGTAGTGCTCAGTCTAGTTCTGCAACATCTGAGACCTGAGTTCACTGTGTTGCTCTAGGAGAGCCTATTACTTGTATTGTAGGAGCACTTGGAAGATACAGTTCAGAGATGGTGCCTTACAGGCACTTCAGGAAATGGCAGCCATGGAGCATAAAGCATTAGTTTTAACATTGCAACTAGGTTTGTTGCTGCCAGAATTTTAAATGCTACACAAAACCAGAAATTCAGGTTATGAGAAGCTGGCTTCTGAGCTAGAATTCCTTTGAATACAAACTAAAGTAAGTGACAGGCAAAATGGAGGGTCCTCAGATAGGCAGATGAATAGGTAAAGGATTTGAAAGCCATAAACCCATGAAAAATGTGAAGTACTTTCAATGAAAAAGACATTGTTTTGTTTCTATTCTCTTAAAATTTTGGTATCTTGAATAACGGTTTTGCACATCATATCTGCAGGAAGAATTTGGCAGCCGTAATCTGGTGTATTAGAATCTTAATACAGTAATTGTAGTGAAAACAAAGGTTCTGCTGAAAAATATACAATATTCAGTGTGAGTGAAGGTATTGAAATCTTTTTCCATGCCTTTCACTAGATTACCTTATTTTAATGTGGAATAATTCTATTGAATGATGAAAATACTGAAATCTGCAGCAATAAGAAATGGAAATTAATATTCAAAATCGTGAATACAGAAAATATTTATTTCATAATTTGCATTAATATCACCTTAGAGAAGTACAAAAATGGAGACAGCTAAGCTCAGCTCAGATATATTCTGAAAAAGTTTTCACTTCATCAGCCAAAGAGATTATGAGTTAGATTCTGGAGAAAGCTTTTGTGCTTTTTTTTTTTTTTTTTTTTTTTTTTTTTTGGTGGTGGTGGATTTTATATTTTTAATAACAGATTAAGTGCCTTTTAAAAATGAAGGTATGGTTGGATGCTGTGAATCAAAATGTCACTGAAACAGCATGAAGCTGCACTTCCAGACTGATTTATGTTGATCGATAGAAGATAACTACCTCATGTCTTCTTTTATAGGAAACACTTGATATACTTGATGAATTTTACTAAAGCTTGAATTCTTACTTTGGACGATGGTACATTGTTCCTGTTCTATTACTCGCAGGGTAGCTGCAATACATTACAGCAGAATAACATCGTTCTTGTGTCCATCCACCTGAATCATTCCTGTTCTCATCTATTATGTACCTGGAGAAATGAAACAAGCACCTTTTTCTCTACACAGTCTGTAAATTATGAATCATTGTACAGGCAGCTAATGTGAATGATTAACTGAAATGAAGAGATATTTCACAAAAATGGCTCATTCTTCTCAATCAGAACCATAACTTGGTGTATCAGATCAGAAAATGATATCAAATTTGAGTATTCTTATATTAATCCCTGGTAAGAGGTACTGTCATTTTCCATGAACCAACTTGCCAACATTGGACCATGAAAATAAAACTATTATAATGGATAATTTTATCTATATGAAGGATAACAACTTTATACAGAATATTATTTTTATTCACATATAAAACAAATGAAAATCTATAACGAGAAGCTTTCTTAATGAAATCACAACTCTGTCAGGGTTTGAATATCGTAGCAAAATGTTATTTTCTCACGCACTTAAAATATAAACAACTTGCTTCATCATTCATTTTGTTAATGTCTGGCTTGAGCAAGATAATTCGTGATCCAAGGTGTAAAAATAGTGAATTATAAGTCAGGAAACATTTAAAAGCTTTGACTGGCTTCTACTTTGCCTCTTATCATTTGCAAGCTCAAATAAAAATATATTTTTAAAATCAGTTTCTTTCCTAAAACTATTCCTTATGTACACTTTACCAGTCTATGGTGTGCAATAATAATATGTTACTTTCTGCTTTACTTAAGGGTATTTATGAAATGTTTGGGGTTTTTTTTATTCTGAGGTAGAAATTATTTGGAAAATTGGTATTTAAATCAATAGTTTCTAGAATTTTTAATTGGTCTAGCAGCCTAAAAAACCTTTACTACTGTTAAGGAATTATGTCATTGTGCATGCACAAGACTATAACCAATGTTAGATATAAAATCTTTGTGAATATGTTACTTCCTTTATTACTGCAGGAACTTTATCTATATTAACCATTGTTTTGGACTGAAACTCTTGATAATTCATTCTGAGTTTATTGTAATTTCAGTTCCCTACTTTTTTTTTAATCTGTCCTGCTCATCTTGTGTTAATGTGAGCTTCATCTTGTGAATATTTATAACCAATCTATTTTTTTTTATATGTGAAGACTTTTATTATCTGTGTAGTTCCATTTTGCTTCTATTCTGAGTTGTACTTCATTACTTGCACATAAGCATAAGCTTTTCAAGTCCAGCTACTTAAAGTGTATTCAATGTTTGGACTTATCCTTAGGAAAAAAAAAAAATAGTTCTCAGATTAAAAAATGTTTAAGTGAATCTTTTTTGGACTTTTTTGGATTTCCTTGGCTAGCAAAGCAATGCAGTTTTGTTGTTCACGTATTTTCTTTTTTTTCCACAAATTGAATTTACATTGCCAGAATTTCCAGGAAATTGTAGCAATTATCTTTAAATTTGATTCAGTGGTGAACCAGCTCAAAATATTTGTTTTCTAGTCATTCACATTAGTTTTTACGGGACATAAACTATAACTTTCTTGCCTGGTCACTGTTTTAACAACCAAAATAAAGAAATTAATGATTATTCACATACCAAGCCTCATCACTTTATCAAACAATAGTTGGCTGTTAATTCCATCAGCCTTTGGAAGACTGGTGGTAAAGAGCAAGAAACAATAAGAAAAGATGCAGTAGAAGTCTGCAAAATATACACATGATAGAAAAAGTTAGAATCAATCATATAAACTATGAACAACAGATCAGCCATGGCCTGGAGTATTTTGTGCATGATCTCCCTTGAGGAATAAAAATGAGTGGTGCATTACATGGCTCATCATGCTTTATTACATTTGCACTTTCTTGATTGTTTCCCCATTTGAAGAGTCAGCTTCAACGGTGCCACAGAGATGAAGTTTCGAAGGAAAAATAATCCTCATACAAATTGTTTTCCCATTCATAATATATCCTTGTCAAATATGTTCATATATCTAACTGAAAACAAGACAGTTGATTAGGCACAGATGTTCTGAGCACATGCTTTTATTTGTCATTTTCCTGTATTACTTACAATATATTTATATATGTCTTCTTTATATGTACATATCACAGAATCACAGAATTGCAGGGGTTGGAATCAATCATCGAGTCCACCCCCCCTGCTAAAGCAGGTACCCTGCAAAAGATCACATAGGCAGATGTCCAGACGGATCTTGAATATCTCCACAGCCACTCTGGACAACCTGTTCCAGCATCCCAACACCCTTACTATAAAGAAGTTCTCCCACATGTTATTACAGAACTTCTTATGTTCATGTTTTAGGCCATTACTCCTTGTCCCGTCACTGTGCACCAGAAAGAAGAGCCTGGCCTCATCCATTTGCCTCCCATCTCCCTTTAGATATTTATAGACATTAATCAGATTCCCCCCTCAGTCTTCTTTTCCCCCAACTGAACAGACCTAGGTTCCTCAGCCTTCCCTCATACAGGAGATGCTCCAGGCCCTTCATCATCTTTGTGGCCCTCCACTGGAGTCCTTCAAGGAGCTCTGTCTCTTTTTTGAACTGCACAGCCCCGAATTGGACGTAGTATTGTAAACGTGTCTTCACCAGGCAGAGTAGAGGGACGAATCACCTCCCTCAACCTGCTGCCCATGCTCTTTTAATGCACTTTAGGATACCATTGGGTTTCTTGGCCACAAGGGCACACTGCTGGCTCATGGCCAACCTTTTGTCTACTAGGATTCCCAGGTGCATCCTGCAGAGCTCCTCTCCAGCAGGTCGTCCCCTAACCTGTACTGATGCATGTGGTTGTTCCTTCCCAGGCACAAGACTCTAGTTAAACCTCATCATGTTCCTTCCTGCCCAACTTTCCAGTACATCTATGTCATGTTGAATGGCAGTGCAGCCCTCCTTCTTGCTCTTTATGAAGACTGGAATGACATTGGCTACCCTCCAGTCTTCAGGCACCTTCTCATTCACCAAGACCTTTCAAAGATGATAGAGAGCAGTTCTGCAGTAATCTCTGCCAGTTCTCTCAACACATGTGGGTGCATCCACATGTTTTTGTTTTGTTTTGTTTTGTTTTGTTTTTTGCTATCCTTTACTTCCTTTGCAAGGTTTAATTCCAAGAGGGCCTTAGCCTTCCTCATTGCTTCCCTACAGGCCCTGACAACAATCCTATGTTATACCCAGACGGAGAAGCCTTTTTTCCACATTTCATGGACCTTGTTCACCTATGCAGGCCTCTTGCCACCTTTCCCCAGTACCTTACTGCTGGAGATGCGCTGTTCTTGAGCTCCTAAGAAGTGATGTTTAAACACCATCCAGCTCTCATGGGCCCCCTTACCTTCTAAGGCTCTAGCCTACAGGATACTTCCAAGAAGGTCTTTGAAGAGGTCAAAGTCAACTCTCCTGAAGTCCAAGGTAGCAATTCTACTTATTTCTTCTTCCACACAAGATCTTGAACTATGTGAACCATACCATGACCTCTGCATCCCAAGCTGTCCCAACCTTCACATACTCTATAGGTCAAGTAGCATGCTCCTCCTCATCAACTCCTTCTGTATCACTGTATTTTTTTTTAAAGTAGATGGTTTATTTAAATCTACATGCATGTGGACAACCACCTGAAAGAGAATGAGGGAATAAGGGGTTTTTTGTTCTGTTTATTTATTTACTTATTTATTATTATTATTTTTGAAGAATCTACTTATCAAAAAAAGAAAAAATCTCTGAGGAATAGAATTACCTTCCCACTTACCATTTGAAACAACCATTCATAGCTTTTTTTTTTTTAAATAACTCATACACTTACTAGTCAGTAGCTCTGCTCAGAAAGATGGCTTTATGTCCCATAGATATTTAGTAGCCTAACCTTAATTGATCTTTCAGATGAATAGGACTTTTAACTACATTACAGTTTTTTGAAGACTGTAATTGGTAGGTTACTAATTGAATTGTCTTTTAAATTGGCTGAAGGTTTGCCAATGTTTGACAGATAACTAAAACAATTTAAAACATCTTTAACAGGAAAATTTCTTTGGTTCTGGGAATATCACCATGACTACTATTCACTGTGGAACTAACTACACTTTCAATTGCCAGTGTTACATGTACAGGAATCATACTGTCAGCAGGCTATGCAGCAGCTGTGCAAGGTCTGCATAGGACTGTAGAGAGAAACTATTAAATTGGGTATGTCTTTGTAACAGACCTCATCTTTGGTGAAAAAAAATCCATTCATGTTTATCTTAACTAAATCAAAAACTAAAAACAAGAAGTGATTTGAATAGGACTTGGTGCACAGTAGAGCAATCAGCCATTTTAATTTCTTAATGTCTAAAATTCATGAATTTCTTGCCCAGAACATATACTCTCCAGAGTGAATTTCCTATTTTTCATGTCACATAAGAATAAATCTTATAAATACCAGAAGCCCAGCCTGAAATGATTCCACTACCAACTTTGGAAGCAGAAAAGTCATTAAAAACAACATTGATCAAATTGACCAAAAGAAAGGAATTTCTGAAGTGCTGTCAGCCTCCCTATCTCAAATGTCTAGAGGTCCAATTCAGACAAAGATCTGTCTTCCAGAAATGCCTTCTAAGGCAATCTAGCAGGATGTTGATCTCACTCTCTTGCCAAATGTTAATTTCTAACTTTGTTAAACTTTCAGGAAATCTGCTGATTAGGTATGATTAGACTAAATCAGCTTCTATCATACGCAGGCAGTTAATACAACTTCTTAGGACGAAACTGAGATGTTACTAGCTACAATCACATTCGTAACCTATTTTAAGATATCCAAAGACTTTCTGTCAAAATAACCAATTTTTTCATACACAAGAGAAATATAGTAATACTCATGATTCAGGCATACTCATAGGAATCTCTTATGCAGTTCCTTATTCACTCATAACTGACATCATGCTTAACATTATAGCAAAAATGAAAAAAAAATATTTATTATAATAATAAACCCATCAATTCATTCCTTCTGTCTTTAAATAACGAAGAGATACATTCTAATTAGAAAAAGAAAATAGATTCTAGTGTTTGTTAAGTGATTTTAACAGTTTTTTGGTTGTTTATTTTATTGATTTTTTTAAATTTCAATTTCTTTCATCTTTACTAAAATATTCAAGGTCAAAGGAGCCAAATGTTATTTACTGGAAAAAAAATGTAAAAAATTAAAATATCTTTTTGTTTAAATACCTTCTAGCTTTTCCTAGAGTGATAATTAATTATTTGGGCTTATTTTAGAACATTCTTTTAAAAGAATGGACAGAGTGTTCAATTTATTTTCTTTGGAGAATTACCACAACTACGTCAAAGACACTGTAGTATTAAACGATTTGACATTAAACCATTTTTTGGAAACATGGGAATATATCCTCTTTGGAAAACAAACCAAGAAAAGGATTCTTCAATATGAGTGATAAGCAAAATGAGACAAAATAGGTTTCATGAATCAAAAATACTGATATACAAAAAAGAGAACAATTGTGACTGTAAAAAAATATGTAAGCATTGAGAAAATTATAAAAGGAGAAAAAAGATAAGTTAATGAGGAAATTGCAATCAGTCTTCTTATCATCAACCAGAAATAATTAGCTCAGCACGTTTCCATCCAGCTGTTGATTAATGGTATTTACTTAATATATTTTAAATAATTGTGCCTGATCATAGGACTCTGTCAGCACTTCTATTAGGAACTATGTTTTTCTGTACCTTTCAAATTTGATCAGAGCTGCATACAAAAGTTCATTATCTTGAAATATTATAGCTTTAGTCAAATTTTATCTAAGTCATGTACATACACACTGTGGTTTTCTTAAAGACCAAAACTCTTGCATTCATTGCACATTCACATTCCCCAGTGAAGCAAAAAGAAAGTTATGGAATCTCAAGTCAGTGCAAGAGTGCTCAGAGAACAGTTGGAATTGATATATATACAGCATATAAATTATCTATAGACCTTTGAATTCAACTATTCATGAACTAAGGATTATAAGTTAGTTTTATATTGTGCTTCAATATGTTAGTTTCTGATATATAAGACATAAATGCCAGTATTGGTACCAAATTTTTGCACAGAAGTATAGTTAATTGGCATCTGTGAATTTGCACTCTTCATGAGGAGAAGCAAAATCCTTTGGGACTTTAATATTTTTTAATGTTCTGCTTCATGCTGCAAAAAACATTTAAGTTCTTCTTTAAGTTCTTCTTAGATGGTTTTTAGAGGTGTTAGACAGATTTTTGTTTGGTTTGTGCTTGTATTAAGTACTTGCTGAACACATAGAAATTTACAAAAAAAAAAAAAAACTCTTTTCAGTCCTCCAGCTCCCAGTTCAGGACTAAGCAGTAGGATGTTATGTATTCATAATCTGAGTATTTTTGATATCCTGTTCTACAGAATATCTACTACATCTAAACTCTGCTGATATGCCATGGAGAATAATTGTCTGTTTGTTTGTTTGTTTGTTCTTTATCTTGCACAAAGATGATGCTTTAGAATGATTTTATCCTTGTTGCACTTCTTCAAGCAAGACTCATGTAATTTAAAATTCTGGGGTCTCACTTATTTCTGGGATGATTCCACTAAAATTAATAATCTTGCAGTGGGACTAGCTTGAACATAATGAAAGGGAATAGAAGGGAACAGAAGGAAAGGGAAGGGAATAGTTGGAAGGGACTTGTGAAGATCATATAATCCCTCTGCCTGACCACAGCAGGTCTAACTAAAAGTTAAAGTGTATTACTAAAGGCATTATCCAAATGCCCCTTTTACACTGATAGGTGAAGGATATCAATTGTACTACTTGGAAGCCTATTACAGGCAGCATATAGCTGCTCTAATCAGTCCTAACCAAAGGAATCATTTAGAAACATTTGAGTTCTACCCATGATAAAAAACAGTTTTAGTCATATTCTATTTCCATCAGATTGGCTTAGACTCTTTGCAGCTCAGCATGCTGAGTAAGGTGAATGTTAATTGTAAGCACCTCAGATGAGTTTTGTAATAGAGGAATGTAAGAATATAGTTATGTAAAAATAGAGGAAACACATATGACTTGTTCTGATATTAAATAGTAAATAAAGTTTCTTTGAACAAGGACATAATTTTAAATTTTGGATACTGTTAAAATTAAAAATAGTCTCCCGCAAAATGAGTACTTGAGTTGCCTGTGTCCCTGAATGCCTTTTTTAATTACAATCAAAAATCAAAAATTTCTTAATGCAGTATTAGTATTTTATTTTGTACAGAAAGATACTGGTTTAACATTTTATGTAGTTTCCATAACAACCTGAGTATAAGGTTATAATAAATAATTTGCATTTCACTGCAGTCTACATTGTGGATGCAACAAAGAATAGATCCAAGATGAGCACTTTCACATTTTATTATTTTGCTTACTAAATGAACTGTACAATCATAAAGAGGTGTTATTTCTATTAAATAGCATCTCTGAGAAATAAATACCTACCTATTTACTCAAGTAGGCATCTACATTGCTTTCAGGAAATGTAAACATCCAAATATCTGCCATCAGGTGCAGTCAAACTGCCACTGTGTCAGCTGAGCAGAGCATCATGGTCAGATAGCAAGCAATTTGTAAGTCTGTGACTTAGCTTTTGTAGAAATTTCATATTCATTTTTTTTCTGTGTGTTTTTGAATGACTGTTTCTGAAACACTGTCTCATAGTTTTGTGCTTATTGGATATCCAGTATTATGCTAGACTGGAACACATATGACTACTATTTATTTGACAGAAAAGATTCTGTGTCCTGACTTCAGGTGAAATCAATAATCTGCAGCCACCAATTCATTAGTTGATGATATTTAACTAAAGCATCATTATTTCTTCAACTAAATGAAATATTCTTTCTGCTTTTAGGGTTGGTTTGTGTGTGAGTTTTTTGGAATTTTTGTTGTGTTTTTGTTTTTTTGTTTTTATTGCAATAGCTCTTAAATCAATTTTATTTTACTATTATATTATATTATATTATATTATATTAGTGTGAAGTTGTATTTATCTTATCAGGGAAGATTTTTGAAATCATGTTTCATATGAAAGAATTTTAGCTTTTTGTTCGTGCATTTTTTTTACAACTTTTCTCAGTGTTATGCAATAAAATGTCGTTAAAGTATAGAAAAATATTAGACAGACAGTAATAAAGAAAAAGGTTTGATTATTATCTATTCATTTTGCTTGAAAAATGCAAAGACAAACTGCAGAGACAAGCAGAGGTACCTCAAGCCATTAATGAGTGCCTTATACCAAAATTTCAGCACTGGCACCTGCAGCAGAGAGTCTGTACCATGATCATACAAGCAACAAAACCCTTATAAGTCAGAGAGGTTTTTGGAATAACAGAATGTAGTTGTGGCTAAAGTGCTTCAGATTTTTAAATGTAATTTATATCTTCCAAAAGCTTATATGGACTCCAGCTGAGATGAGGCTAAATACAAATTGTACTCTCTTGTCTATCCTCTTTTATTCACCCACATCTTATTGATTTAAATAGGAGCAGTGCTTGTGTGTGTGTGTGTGTGTGTGAATTTTTGAGTGGATTAATATGAATGGGAAAAAAATAATAATGTGATAGGATTTCACTGCATTTTCCCCTTGGGATTTTTCAATGATATCTACTGAAGCTAAAAGAACCTTGACCTCTTTAGTCATTAGAGAGAATAAGAAAACAACAGAGGATCATTGATTCACAGATCTGAGAGGCATTTTCTCAGTTTTCATGCTACTGCTACAGTGTATTTCTACACGAATGCTTTAAAAAGTGCTATAAATAGAACTTCATAATCATTCTTAGCTGTCAGGTTCACTAATTCTACAGAAAGCTTGACCTTTAATCAAGAGAAAGGAGCATCAGAAAATATCACTTTATTTTACACCTGGTGTGCATGCATACATCTCCAGTTTTTTGAAGATTACTGAACTTGCTTTTCATTTGCCTCCTGCTATACTATTTTCTCATTTTAGTTACTAATATATTACTATCACATTTACAGTGCAAGTAAATTATTCTATTTCCCCAAATCTTGAATCCAAAGGATCTTAAAAAATAAGTTTATCTATAGAAGGTATTTTTCATGTATTCAGATTTAGCTCTATTTTCAGACTTGTTAGGGATAACTCTTGCTTTTTTATATTACTTAGTTAATGTGGTGGGTTTAGTCATTCCCTTACTTATGACAAAGATAGACCAGCCCTTGTTCTCCTATTTATGAAGGTTGTTCCAAATATAAAGCCTCCTATTTTTTACCATGACCGCTGCAGTCACTTCAGCTGAAATGCACCACACAGGACCTCACTGTGCTCACATCCACTGTTTGGACTCTATAAATATTCAGCAAGCAAAAATGAATGTCAAAACGTGTCACATTTTTCCACATGGAGGAATTCAACGACACACCTTTACTTCATATGTACTTCCATGTCAGACTCCTTTTTTTCAGATTGCCCCTCTGCTGCCATTTGTCACACAGCAACGAAATGTAATGGAATATTGGCAGGAAGATTCAGTCGATACTGTCATACCACCAACATTTGCCTCTGATGTTATGGGCCGACATAATAAAATAGGGAATAATACTTCTGGAGCAGCCTTCGTGTATTCATTCTTGGTGAACATTCATGTATGTTACTGCTCAGAAGTCTCCAATTTCAGTTAAAAATGTCTTCTTAGTTGTGACATGTATCTTACTTCTGGAACAGGAATAAAACTTAGATGTTGAGTAGTGCAAGGATAGGCAGATAACTGAAATGATAAGAGACTGAAATCACATGACCTTATGGCTCTATGTGACAGATATCATGATGTCTCTGAAGGTATTCTGTCTTGTGAACACACCAGTAGCCCAGAGGCAGCGTGTCTCATTAGGCTTATGCACTCAGTATTCCATGCCCTACCTGTATCTCTCTCTTCAAGGAGCAGTGTGGGATGAAGCAGGGAACAGAATGCAGACTGGAAGATTTTTTCCTGCTACCAGTTTTCCACACAGCCCCGTTACAATCATGACTACAGAGAATTCACTTTTGGCTATTTATGCATACAAGAGCTATATAAACAACATGCTTTTACATGGAAGAAAAAAAAAAAAGAGACAGCAGTGCACCAGGAAATACCTGAGCAGGATTAATTTGTAGGTTCCATCATGTCATAAGGAGAAAGATTAAAAATAAGCCTTCAAAAAGCAGACTAAAGGTACACAAAGGATCAAGACAGAAAGAGTGAATCCACACGTCCATGGGACGTAAACTAAAAAAAATAGTAAAACTGCAGACACTCACTACATCAGATCATTTGCCAAGAAAGTATAAAATAAGCTTTGTCCTTTTATTATATGTCTTTACAAGAACAAAATTGTTGATAAATGAGGGACATAATTTTAATTAGCTAAATATTGAAAAAACAAACTTGCTTTTTAAGAGACATCTTCATGCTCATGCATAGTTTAAGTCATGTGATTGCTCAAAATCAGTTATTTATTTTCAACAATCTTATAGAAGATAGGACAATATGATTATACTTTCTCTGAAAAAGTTATCCTTTCTGGTCATGCCAAGGACACATATCCAATAGTGAAGCTATTTGTTGTCTGTTTAGTATTGCGTCTTGCACTGAGACTTGAATAGGAAACATTGCACCTATGAAAAATATGCAATATTTTTTTCTGTGTATATCCAATCAAATGTGTTCAGCTCAATAGTTAATATATGTAATAAAACATACAATCAAAATTGACTATTGAAATGACATCAATGTCATTATCCTTTCCTTGGAGTTCATTCAGTGTTCCAAGTAAATACTGCACGTAGTCAAGGCCCTGAGCAGGGTGCTGGGAGCAGCAGGAGAATGCTGCTACACTGTGGGGAGCATAAGATCAGGAGCCAAAAGAGGTAGTCAGAACTGTCAGGGTAGTGTCACCCCTGTGACGCTCTGTCCCTACCATGCTGAGAAGCACAGAACTCTGTAGTGGTGAAGATAATCAGCGATGTACAGATGAGTCTGGAGAAATAAAGCATGTTTAAGGTCAAGCCAGAAAGTCAAGCCAGCAAGGCAAGCTCAGTATCACCCCAATACTAACTGAGGCACAACATCGTTTCAGCTCCAGTTACTCATCTTGGCCCTTTCCTGGACTGTGCTGCAGATCTGCGGTATCTGGCCTACCAAATTCAACCCTCTGCTCCTGACTCTTTGCAAAGCTTCTTCCTCTTTGCAAAGCAGCCTACAATTGCCACTGCCTGACAGGTTTTATTTCAGAAAATATTTCCTCCAGTTTTGTGCACTGAATAGTGTTACTTTTCCAACATTAACATATTATCAATATATATATATAATATATATATAATATATGTATATTATATATATACACACGTATAGAATATAAAATAGTATTGTATATATTATAATATTATATATATGATGTAAAAATATTATAATATGATATTATCCATATTATCAACATCTAAAAAAGAGACTAGGTACTATGAACTCTCATTATGGGAACCAAAAGAATTTAAAGGTTTCTCCATACAAATGTAACCCCACACCAGGTGACAGTCATGCTTATTCTTGCAGAAGTTTCCTCCGTCTGTCTCCTGCCTAGTGAATCTTTTATTACCTCTTTCTGTGAACCACTGAATGTTTAATTTAATTTTCATATACATGTTTCATCCATGACTGCTGAATATTTAAGATAGGAGTAGTCCTCCTAAAAGGAACTTCAGTTCACACAATCTGCTTTCTGTCTCTTGTCTGTTTAAGATGAGTGCTCCAACAGCAAAATGACCCCACAGTAGGAGCATTTTTGTCAACCACTGGATGATACAGGTTTGAATTTCCTCAGGAAGTGAAGGGAATTAAAACCATATAAATCAATTTCTACAAGAGTACTCTGTCCTAGCCTGTTACATAAAATGAGTTGCTATCAGCAGTTCTGGGGTTGTTTTAACAGAAGGTATAATCCAGAACTGCACTTTGGGAAAAGGCTAATTCTGCTGTGTTCTCTGAGGGTCTTTTCAGAGTGTATCTATATGCTGGAGCTGCTGAGAGGTTTTGGGGAGAGGTAAACCAAGTTGTTGTTATTAGGTGTACTGCAAAATGTGTTTTATCTCAGCAGTGCATCTTGGAGAATAGTAAATTATGGTGTATTATTATTATACTTCAGAATGAAGAAAGAATATAATCCAAGGAAACAAAGATTTGACGTAACAGTGTCTGTCTTGCTTTCTTTTTGATTCCTGCTGGAAATCTGCTATTGCTTTTCTTTCACCTGCCTCATGTCACTGTTAAGAAAAGATATCACATACAATAACCAGGGTCTGATCTATGAAGTCTCTCCTGTCCTACGCAATTAATACTATTATCTAGTTCAGTGTCGTGACCAAGACATATGAGAAGAATAACTATTTTATTGTCATGGGCAGGAAACAGCTAATTGGTCCAAACCTATTCTGAATGTTTTAAATCTGTGAATCTTTTCTCCCATATCCTTCTCTTAGATGGTATTAGCAGATGGGAATTCAAAACTCAGTTCTCTTTCCATGTACATTTATCCCTAGGTTGATGAATCACAGCTCCTGCAAACTACATAAGTTTTAATTTTGGATTAGTTACTTTGACTAGAAAGTATTTTTTAATGAAGCTGTATTTATTAAATCATTTGCCTCTTAAGACCACAAAGAAAAAGAAAGTTTTCAGTAATTCAGAGTCTCTATTTAATTTTTTAAAGGCAATGAAAGAGATGAACAGATAACCTGGTGTCACTTGTCTCACTTTTTATTTTGGTGTATGAATTTCTTTTGCATTTTTTCCACTTTGACTATTACACAGATTTATGATCTCATTTACAATTTTATTTCTTACACCTGCACTTAATGAATGTTTTTCAATTCAGTCCTTTCAGTTATTGATATATTCATTGTCTTTCCCAGCAATGCTTCATTTTGAAAGGACACAATAATGGAATTCTGTTCTTAATATTTCCATGGAAAATAAACCCACAAAATAAATAAAATCATAATACATAGAGAGAACCTTAAGCTATTGCAAATTTGTCTCTACTGGATTTTAGGAATACTTACAATTATATTTCCAAGTATGATGCTGAGGATAATATCTCATGTTCCATTTATTACTAATGAAATGTTCAATTTCATTAACTTGTACTTAATCTTTTGTTTGATGTCAGACATTGAAAGCACTGAAGAGAAGAATTAGGCATTACTTTACAAATCCAGATGTAATTGAATAGTCTGGAATTTTTTCTGTGGTCTAGAAATCCATCTTGGTTAACCCTCTGTATTTTCTTTGATATTATATAAAATCCAAAAGGCTTGGGCATTAGTGAATTTTTGTAAATTATAGTGTTTTTGTGAGGAACCTTTAATGATAATGCAAAGACTAAGGAAAATACTCTATGCACACACAGAAAAGTCCATGCTTTGAGAGAATATTGTGACTAAAAGTCAGACACTCAAAAATAAGAAATACAAATCTGCACTGATGTGTGATGCATACAGACCACAATTAAGTAACATCTTTTTACCTCAGTAGAGACTGAGCTCACCTGGTCACCTCAAATTCATCACATTTCTTCATTTTTAATGATTCTTTACCTCCAATGTTACTGTTACTTCTTTCTCAAACTGAATTGACCAAAATGTTACAATATTATGTGCATAGCCCTACTCCTGTTTAAGAATACCTTGTTTAAATTCTCCAGGGTTTCATTAGCTCCTTTAGTTTTATTCCTAAATACCAATTTAGACTAACACAGCCTAAATTACCCCTGCAACCAAAGAAGTAGAAATTTCTCCTCACACCATATAACCTAATCATTTGTTTTAAAGTCAGCAATTGTCTTAAAATTAGCTACGCAGACTGGCAGCACAAACTATAATCAAGCTATTGCAAAAATCTTCACCCTTACCTCTCTGCTGCTAGTTAACGTACGTGACTATTCATAACCTAGCCTTCAAAGGGTTTTCCCTCTGAAGTCAGAACTTCACAAAATAGAGCATGCTTAACCTGCAACATGTCCTCAGCCTTTCTTATGGGGCAGCAGGACGGTAACATCTCAAGTCAAGACAGAGGTCTCTGAAGTGTTAAAATTATATCCCTGTGTAGCTGATGTATGGACTATGTTGTAGTTTGACTCAACACATTGTCATTTAAGGAAAAGAGAAATGTATCATTTTCCAGCTTTCAGTAAACAGAGTCAAATAGTTATTTGTCAGTGGGACATATGTTTTCAGTGATTTATCTCCTCCAAGGCCTGATCCTTGAGTGACAGTCGGGGAAATACAAGTATATACTGATCATTTCCCACCCAAAAGAATGCTAAAAGTACGACTCAACAGAAAAATTCCAACAGAAGAATCTTCCCAGTGAATCTATAAAAACAGAAATATTTCGTCCTTCAAACCACTTCTGTTTCAAAACTGGATTGCACAAACCTTCATGCTGTTTAAAGCTGTTTGCTGGCTTATCCAGGTCTTTAGCTCAGAGGTTAAGTACACCAGCAGACCATTCTTGATAAGGGCAATTCATGACTTTTGCATTCTTAAGACATTTTGCATGATAGTTCATCATAAACATTTCAAGCTATTGAAATCCAGCATGAGAAAGGATTACTTTGCTCTACAAAGCTTCAGTTCTGAGATTTCCCAGTTGACTAACAAATAAGTGTTATGTCTACTTCAATCAAAACAGAAAACTTGGCAATACCATTCAGAGTTATTTCATTCCCTATTTCAGGAAAATATATAGAGCTGACACTGCTAAGATTATTTTCTTATACAATGTTTATTTTTATTTTATGAATCATAGGTTTTTAATACTTGACTAAAATTGAAGCTTCCTGTTGGACAGTTTTTTCTGCAATATAAATCTCCCTCACCTTGTGATTAGATAGGCATTATTGACCTTAAAGAAAATTCATTTCTTACTCAAGTGTACAGAAATTTCAGAGGGGAAATTATATTAATGCAAGTAGAAAATATCTATCACCTCTGAATTTCCTCTATGACAGATTCAGTCTACCTGTTTGTGACACGATAATATGATTCAAACAGTATTTATTAGACCTTACGAATTAGGGGAAACACCATCTGTCTTGTTACATACAGCTTTCTATGAAAGAATATGATAAATATGTATTGAATAATTTGTGGAGATTTTATTCTTCACTGTATAGCTAAATAAGGAGCAGTGTGTTTTCTTCTTGAAATTTATAATATGAGATCACAGAGTCCAAATTGTTATTTAAAAAAATTATACATGCATATGATTTGGAATGTACTACTTCAGCAATTTCTGGAGAGTATAAATGTGAATCAATTCAATAATTTATGTTCACAGCGTTTTCAATTAATACCGACATTGTAACAAGTAGAGAGACAAAAAAAAATAAATTGCTGAAAATACAATTAGAAATGCAATCATTTTAAAGATGCATTGTTTATCTTTCACATTTCAATTTAAATCTTCCCTTATTGGCATAACTTTCAATTCAGTATAATTTGACTTTGAATTTATTACTGATCTGTTATCAATACAGGCAGGAGGACAGAAAAATAATCCATTAAAATTTTTCTTGTTTAAAAGTTCTTTAAGTTTTAGACTTCTCTGTTTAAAAATGTATAAAATTATTTGTCTGTATGTGTGTTTCAGTTGGGAGAATCCATAAGGATGCAGAAAATTAGTAATTCTGAGTATAATTTTCTATATCTCGCTGAGATGCAAAAATACCTGTTAACTACATTAACAACTAATGTTTTAAAGTTTCAGTGAGATATGCCAAGATAAATGCCATCAGTTTAGAATAATAGTTTAGTGGGAAAATATGTTTATACATTAAGTGGATTGTTTTGAATATGACTATTCGGAATCTTCTTGAAAAAAGACTTTCCTCAGAAGTTAAAATTCATAGTGAGACTTATTTATTTCCTTCAAGTTTTCATCAGGATGTTCTTTTTTGGTACGTACCTTTGGTCAGACGTGAGAAGCGTGGAAATTCCTACAACACAGGAGGTTAGCCATGGATTTTGCATGTTTCATTCCATTGCAGAACTTGGCAGACATTGAAAACTCAAAAGCTGCTACTGAGTAATGTCTGCAAAGATTTAATTTTTAATAATTATTCCTGAGCATTTTTAAATAGTAGATTTCACTACGAAATCTAACAGCATCAAAAATGTGATGTTATGTGAGCTTCTCAGAGCAGTTGCAGAAATAGGTATATTACATTTCACAACTTAAAAATTCACAGTATTCCTATGTAGAAATGAGAGAAAATGTGGTCCAAAAAGCCTCAGGAGGGAATAGCATGTGGACAGAAGAAGTCAGTGAATTCCAAAGCTAAAAACACTCAGTGAGTGAGCTTCTTGGATTTTACTTCCTTTCCCCAGTGTTGCCAGATGGAAAGTCAGAATGTCAATACAAGCATAACAGCTATCGTACACTATTACAGTTTCAGAATGTCTAGTTCACAGAGATAGATCCATGAAATTATAGCACCTGATTCTGTCTTACAAAGTTTGGAATTAGAATGTGTGGACTCTTCAGGAGAGCACTTTTAAAATCACTGCATCTTTTTTTAGTTTCTCTGCTCTTTTTTGGGGGAGGATGACCTGTGCCCATATGTAAGTTCACATCGTAAACTATGTTTGATTTTATCCCTGTTTCTGGTTCTACATAGACTGTTCACTAAAAACAACCAACCAACAAACAACAACAACAAAAAAGGGTTGTGGTTGAGCAACTCCAATCACTTCTTCAGTCATTTCAATCAAATCTCTTGGTCCAAGCTTCCCAAACGTATGGAGTAGGCATAAAAGTCAAGTCAAGCTAGTAAAGGTCTATTATTTTCAGTGCTTTGAATGATAAAAGTAATAATTTCCTGTAGCTTTGGAATTGAATAAACAATTATTGGAACTTTGGGATCTATTTTTTTGAAATAATGAGAGACAGAAAAGAAGTTATAGTGCATGACAAAAGAATAGTATAATACAGCTTTCTTTATCGTGAAGCAGCCAAGCCTTCTACTCAGGAGTCTTGCAGGAAGATAAATTGCCATAATCAACAAAAAGTAGTTTTGACAGTCTGTAATTCTGCCCATTCTTGGGCAAGTCATTTAGTCTGTAACTGTCTGTAAATGCACTCCCATGAAAAATATAAATAGTATTGCGCTAAGGTAAAGTTCCTTGAGTAACATGCAACACATAGTTAAATGTAATGTTACGTAGTTTTTTTCTGTATATACCTAGAAACATACAAATACTTTTCTCTTTCATCATTTTCTCACATATATAGGATTAAATGAAAAAGAAGAGTAATAACACAGTGAAATAAAATATATATCTTTAAAACTGAATGTCTTTCAATACTTGTTTTGACAGTGCTCCCACTGGAAGGAGTGTGTTGCATGAAATAAATACCGAAATATAGCTTTTAAGGTAGCCTCCAATATCCAATATATATTTGTCAAGGGCTGAAGTACAAAAAAAGGAAACTATAGAAAAAGAGAACAGGGTAGACTGTCTTTTTTATAGGTCCTAGGTGAGAATTTTTCAACCCATGGGTAGCAACTTTAAACTACATCTACAGCTTTTATTTGTTACAGACTTTTAAAAAACGTTTCTGTTTGCAGTGGGCTGTGGCATTTTATAGGTATTGGCATTCCACTATACAAGATCACATGGTTTTGTCAGCTATTCACATGTCTCTCTCATTAATATTGTGTAACCATTTTTGTTAAATGGAGGTGAAAAGATGTATTCACTTATGTTCTGTTCCTTAAGTTTAACATTTGATTAACTCAGATGACTAACCAGTACGTTCACGTCTGGTGCCTATGGGGCACTTGAAAGTGTTTATATTTACACTTGATGTTCTGTCATCCTTTCCACATTATGACCCTATGTTTATTTCCAATTCAGTGAGCTTAATAGACTGCAAATTTCCAAAATTGCATGTCTCAAGATCTAGGTGGGAACTGAGCTCAAATTTGTCCATGTCAAAGTTTTTAAATGGAGTTTGATATATGTAGTTTTCTTTTTTATATTACATTCCAGTGACACATTTTACTTGTGACTTACATGAATCAAACATTATAAAGTTGCAAAATGTGTTGATTAAATAAAGACAAAATCAAAGTAATTTTCAGATGTGAAGATGAATAAGCACCTGCTTGGCTAACTTTGTCTGTATTTTTACCCACATTGGCTTTCTTAAATATTTCAGTATTAAATGTCTGTAAAAATGACTGATCCTAATGAGTGAACATGCTTTTCTGTAGATTTCTGTTATTAAGCCAATAACATTTATTGCAAATTTCTGATATTACTACAACACTGGAAATTGTTACTGGGTTTAAACTTGTTCTCTAATTACACTGAATTTGCTTATGAAATTTCTTTCGTATATGCCTTCATACTATGTGATAAGTACCAAGTATCTATCAAATATTAACTAGTATCTAATTCAAAGTCTGTGAGCAAATATGAGAACCTTAGTGACAAGGATGGACTTCTTCTTGGTCGCTCAGACAGACTGAATACTTCCCATTTGGCAAAAAAAAAAAAAAAAAAAAAAGACCAAGATCGCTAAGGGCTTCTCTAACTAGGCATTTGATTCTACAAATTTTTTGAATTGTTAAGAAGATTAATAACAAGGTAATAAATAACTGTCTTTGATAAACATTCAACAGTCAGTGTCTGAATGTAAGATTACATTTATCCAGAAGATGGCTAACATATATTAAATGTACTGCAATTAACTGTACTGCAATTAAAAAAAAAAAAAAACCCTCCCCCCCCCCCCAGCTGATTTTTTCCTGTCATCTGGTAAAAAGCACAATATATAGTTCTCCCTTCTGATCTTACTTTTCAGTTAGAACCATTCAACTCAGATGATAATGATAGCATACATACAGAAGAGGAAAACAGGGAAAAATCATAAAGCAAAAGTAGCAAATGTCATACTGAGAAGACTTTTAGGTATCACAAAGCCCACAGTGGAAAAAAAATGTCTTGTCATACTAAATCTGCCTCTTTCAGTACAGCGTATATCTCTAAAGAGCACTGACTACTGCTACACACTAGACTACCACAGGAACTCAACTGTAACTGTACCGTGTAACTGAAATTGCTCAATGCAAATGAAAATGACTTTTGGTCAGAAAGAGTGATAGATATGCTATCAAACAATCTAGTAAAATCTATTCCTTTCCCTCACCAGCTAGGGCTGAGAAGTAGCTTCATGCAAAATAAACACAGTTCTGTCCCTCAGATTCAACCAAGAAATCATAGAATCATGGAATCATAGAACTGTAGAGTGGCTTAGATTGGAAGGGATATTTAAAATCATACAGTTCCAACCCTGTGCCTTGAGCAGGATTGCCACCCACTAGATCAGCATATTTGCTGAGGGTACAATTTATTCCATAGTTTCTGTCATTGATAAAGATGTTGAAGAGCACCTGTCTCTAAATAGAACCCTGGAGGACACCACTTGTGACTGACTTCAACTTGGACATAGAGCCATTGACCACAATCCTCTGACAGTGACCATCCAAGCAACTTTTTATGCATCAAAATAGTCCACCTTCCATAGCCATCTCTCTAATTTAGAGGTAAGTATATGGTGCAAGACCATGTCAAAGGCCTTTCACAAGTCCAGGTAGACAGCATTTGTCCACCATTTTGTCAATTACAGCTGTTAATTATGCAAAATAAATAAATAAATAAGAACAGTATTTTAAGATGCCCTGTCAGAAACAAGAACATCGTGTCATTTGATTTTCAAAAACAAGAGGAAGGATAAAAGAAGCATGCAGCTGAAGTAGCTGTATAATAGACAATTCTATAATGGGTTTATAATACTGAAACAAAGGTTCTGACAAGTGTTGTCCTTCCTGCTACATGACTGTTTGCATTTTTCTTTCCACAACTTTTGTCAAGAGAAAAGATTCTTGAGACAATGCCCAGGAACCAGAGGAGAATATCAGGTACCTTGAATTATTCCCAGATTCCCAGGGCACAATATAAACAAACTATAGTCCCACCATTCCAGAGATCCTGAAATGAAAACAGCACACATTAAAAAAAAATATATATATATATATTACAGTTCCAGGAGCGTGGTGTTTAACTGAGAAGGACAGATTTCACATAGTTTCTCTTTTGTCACCAAGGACTACTGGTTGTTCCTGTTTTATTTGCACTGTATGAAGCCACAAATATGATCCAGGGGGTGGAATACCTTCCATACAAGAGCAGGCTGAGAGAGCTGAAGCTTTTCAGTGTGGAGAAGATAAGGCTCCAGGGAGACCTGATAGTGGCCTTTCAGTATCTAAAGGGGAGCTAGAAGAAAAAGGGGGACAGACTCTTTAGCAGGGCCTGTTGTGATAGGATAAGGGGAAATGGTTTCAGTATAAAGGAGGGATTTAGATTGGATATAAGGAAGAAGTATTTTGCAGTAAGGATGATGAAGCACTGGCACAGGTTGCCCAGACAAATGGTGGATGCCCCATCCCTGGAGACGTTCAAGATCAGGCTGGATGTGGCTCTGAGCAAACTGATGTAGCTGTAGGTGTCTCTGTTCATTGCAGGGGAGTTGAACCAGATGATTTTTAAAGGTTCCTTCCAACTCAAACAATTTTATGATTATATGAAAGCAGTGTGGAAAATCAGTTACCCAGTCTTCTGGCTCAATAACAAGCACTGCCATGTTCACTAATGCAGACATGGCTCAGATGCCTTCACATAAACTACGTGCTAGGAGCAATGACTTCAAAAGTTTCTATCTACGTAGTATAGCTAATCTCTGTTCGTTGATTTCTGTTTTCTTCTCATATACTTTACAGTCTGACTTTGTTTTTCTAGAAGTCGCTGGAGCACAAGATAAGCAGACATCTGATGTGTGGTCCTTTACTGCCTCAAGTGCTATTCTGACAGGATGTTTTCCTGTTGCCAAAAATATAGGTCAAGATTTAACAGTGACAAACAATACTTTGTTGTGTGAAGGTTATCACCAATGTTTCAATCTTTAATCTTCCAAATACTTCATATTATAACCTTACTGCAAAGATGATCTAGAACTGCACTGACCAACAACTAATACACGAAATACTCTTTTTTAGTTCAGTGTTCTAAGATACTGAATTTAGCCTGGGGCTAACCAAAGAGACCACTCATTCCAATTGCTTTTTGAGACTCTGTACTGAATTGATGACTTAAAATATATTCTTTTAAAGAATTAAAGAGTAGAAAAAAAATCTATCCATTCAATTCAGAGATGAGAAAATCAGTCTTATCACTACTGCAGATATGAGACTGAAGTGACAGACAAGTTCAGAAGAGGGTTAACAAAAACTCCCACGAAAACTTGAAAATATATAAACAATGCTGAATATTAACAATGATATAATTAAGATTATTTATTTATTTTTTTAGTTAGTTAGTTAGTTATTTCTGAGGAGAGGCTCTGTACTGAGAAAATATTTATTTTTCTCTGGATCCTCAACTACATTTTCCTGCATTCTGTAGGATATCTGTAAGTTCAGGAGGGGAGTGTGACTACTGCATACCTTACAGGTTTCAAATATGAGTTTAGAATCAATCTATAGCTTTTCTGTAGATAGATCATAGATAATTGTGACAACAGACAAGTAGTAGTTGTTTTAAGTATGGATAAGCTATGGCTATCTCATGGATAATTTGCTACTGCTTTTTTACTGCAAATATTCTGTGAATCTGGAAAGGTTATAAAAGTTATCTAACATTCCCTTCTTAGTATTTCTAAAATAGAGATATTATTCAGTCACTGCACCTCAAAGGAATGTTGTTCATGGATAACTTACTTCACCAGTACTTGTAAAATACATTAAGAAATTAAAAGAAACTCAAAGAGTAAGGAATATAACACTGCAATTGTTATAGATCTGCATCAATATATGGCAGAGTGTGGGTCTTTCTTTGTACAGAAGAAGGAAATTTTCAAACAATAAAATGTCAAGAAAACAGCATTTTTAACCAGCTGCAGAAATAATTAAAAGGCTATAAAACGTAACAGAGTTCTATTCTTCTCTTCTTCATACAATCAGGCTTGAATTTTTAAATTAAATATTTTTTTCTCTGATTTTTGGAACAATATGTGCTCCAAGGAATAAGGACAAACTGTATTCCCTTAAAAAAAAAAATTTCACATATGGTTGAAAAGTTTGAGGGAACATTTTCAGTCTCTCTTTGATGATGTTTTAAAAAATGATTTTACTTATGTCTTTATTAAAATAAAAAATCCTAATAATGATTTTATGTCACAGTAAGATTTTTCTTTTTACATTTTTAAACAAAATTTCCCAGTTTTTCAATTCAGAGCAAATTTTATATTTCAATCAACCTGAATTATGTCTGAACTTATGTGTGCTCACAGTATTTTCTTAATTCTATTCTTCTAAAACCCAGAAAACAAACAAACAAGAGAGCAGAAATACTACCCATAGTTCAGAAAAATCATTTATTTACTTTTCTTACAGCCTCAGTACAACCCCACAGTACCTATCTCTGTACTACAGCCCTACAGAGGATAGTTAGCAGGCCCACCAACTTAATACCACCTGACTTCTCTGTTGAGGGGGACAGTTATTTCCTTCTAGTTTTAGGAAAAGGTTGATGATTATCAGGGCTTTCCTGTGCACACAGAGCATGAGTGCATTGGCACTCATCATTTTTCACTTGCATACAGGTGAACAAAGCCTTCCACAATAAGCAGATCTCCTGGAGAGATCCTGGAATGTATAATCTCACACCTGGACTAATTCAACTGGATTTTACAGAAATAGAATTTTTTTTTTACTGTCTTTTAACATAATTCCTGTGTTACTCAAAGAAAGCTACTTAAGCTTTCAGTGAGTTCTGCATGCCATGCTATTCATTCCAGGATCTAAGATCTTCCACTGCAGCACATTTTTTCCCCAAAGCTCGTGCTTTCTATGCGTGCTCTTGCAAACAAAATTTCTTATAAAGTAGCTAGAGAAAAATTCTCCTTCCTTTGGCTTTTTCCATTCTGCTCTCTAGGACTTAGGCTACAGAGAGCATGTAGAGCATGATGCATGTGTAAAACAGGTTACTTTAAATGAAGATTCTTGCAGAAGCTTTCCAGTTTCCCTAAGCAAATACTAGTCAGCCTGTATTTACACAGGGTAATCATCAGAATTCTGCTTTCTCCTCAGTTTGATGGTGCAGACAGCAGACAGTTGTCAAGAACAGAATACTGAAATCCTCACACATTTGTCATTTCATTTTTATCAGCCCTCTTATCTAGTAGAGGAGTTAAAGTGAATAAATCAATAATGGTTTTGTAGTTTCAGCTGAGATGGAATTGTTTTCTTCAGAATGTCTGATGCCATGTTTTAGTTCTAGGAGAAAAACACTACTGATAACACACCGATGTTTATAATTCCTGCTAAGCAGTGTTCTATAGAGCCATGGCCATTTGCAGCAAAGAGCCCAAGGGCTCCCTCAGAGAGAAAAGAGTTAGGGCAGCTGATTTAAATGGCCGGTGGGATATTCCATACCACATGACATCAAGCAGAAGGAAATCTGAAGGGGCTGGGAGTTCACTTTGCTCTTTTCTACTGATTGACAGGTTATCTGGGCATTGGTTGGGGAGTGGTGAACAATTGTTTGTGCATCACTTATATACATTCATATATATTTATATATAGTGATAACAGTTTTCCTTTTCATTTTCTCTATCTTACTAAATAGCTTTATATCAACTTTTTTTTTTTTTTTTTCCCAGTTGTCTTCCCCATTCCACTGGGAAAGATGGGAGTGATCAAACAACTGTGTGGTGCTCAGCTACCTGACAGGGTAAACTACAATAAACTGAAAAAATTACTTTGTTGGAATTATATACCTGTCCATTTATCAAATAGACTCAGTGCAAGTATCACAGGAAATAAGGGAAATGTGGAATGACTAGACCCCAAATGAAAAAGAAAATCCTGCAGAACTTCATTAGTTAATATTAAAAATAACCTTATGCTTGAGGTCTTTAGAAATGAAGTCCAACTTCATGGCAGCAGATCATATCAGGCTCAGTCATGATGATGATTACATTAGTTTCCTTAGAAACATCATATCTTGCCAAGACTGGACAGAAGAATCCATACATATTTAGGAATAGATAGAATATTGCTCTTAATTATAATATTAAGCCATCATTTAAAGAAAGAAATCCACTATATGTAAAAGATGATTCCAGATGATTCCAGGAACTCTAGTTTGAGCTAGTAGTGATGCTTAGGGATGAATTTATTCCACAATTAGAATCACATTAATATTCAGAGAAGGACTGTAAAATTAGTACTATTTAGAGTCAGTTCTTCCCAGGCTTCCTCTGCTTTTGATAGGGGTGAACAAGAGGTATACTGCATAAACTTTCTTAATTGCCTCAGGGTACTTTGAAATAGAGTTACAAAATTGGTATTATCTTCCTAAATACCCATTACCTGAACACAATTGCTTTGGAACAGATTGCAGTGCTGCTGGCTAGGAGCATCATGCTTACAGGACAAGCAAGCAAGAAATTAGCTTCATCAGAGCTGTCCGCTATACTCCAAAAACCTGTTCTTGATGCTGGGTGACAAGGAATAAGCCTATAATGATTTTCAGCATGTGGGTCAAAGTGCATAATCATGTCCATGAATCAAGAAATAGTGAACAGCAGAGGCTGAGCAAGGTAACTTCTGAACTGATCACTACAGATACTTAAACAGACATTATACTTTTTTTCTTCATTACCTTTTATTTTATAATAAAGCAGATGAAGAAAATGTTAAATGTTTAATTACATTTAATACATTTGACCTCATATTTCATTATTTAACACATATGGGAGTCAGATTTTCATGAAGCCTTTGTTTTCCTTTTTTTTTTTTTTTTTTTTTTTTTTTTTTTTTTTTTTTGCTCCTGCTTTGTTCTTCATTTTAATCTGATCCCTGATTTATACTACAAGCCCTTCATTTCTAAGGATTGCTGCAAATGAACTACCTATGCTGGATATACACCAGTCAGAGGTTTTTCTATGCTCTTATGCCAAACAGCATTTTTCTTACACTTTTAAAAAAGATAGAAAAAGAAAAGCAAAGAGATCACCCCTGATGAGTGATCAACTTTAATTAGACCCTTCTTTAATGGAAGATGATGACTATGTTTCAAGGGGCTTTCTAACTCTCAGTTTCCTCACTTGTTAATTTTTTTGTGTTGTTTTTTTTTTTTTCAATTCATAACTCCACATTAGCAACATTATGTAAATGAAGATAATGATAATCTCAAAATTAACATTTATATTGAGAAAAAATAAATCTGAAATTAGAAAGTGGAGTTAACAGATGTGAACGCATCATAAAAAAAAAAATGTCTCTAGAACATTTAAAAACAGGCAAAGCCTTGCAGTAAGTGTGGTATGAAAAATATTTAGGAAACCAAAACCTTTTTTCCAACTCTGAATGATGTTCCATTTCCCTGTGAGGCTTATAACTAATTTATTTTACGTACACATAGGAGTTCAGTAATGCGATCAGTTACTCAGCAGTGTTACTACAGGGCTGAAAGAAGGGCTAAACAGTGTGAGGTGTGCTGATCAAAAAAATATTCGATCCTGCTATCACAGAATCATAGAATCATAGAATGGCTTGGGTTGGAAGGGACCCTGAGGATCTCCAAGCTCCAAACCCCCTGACACAGGCAAAGCCACCAACCTCCAAGCTATCTTTCATTACTTTCCCATTTGTATTTTTCTTTGAATTTTTTTGCAACATAAAATTATTATTTTATTTTTCCAGCTAGATTGACTCTATGATGCTGATTTCCTAACTGCTGTACAAACTGCAGCCCAAGAGATGAAACAGGCAGCCACAGGCAACCCTGAACAGAAATAGTTTCTTCATCTGCAAAAGAAGCTCCACAGGTTTATTCTTCTCCAAAATAAATTTAAACAGAAAAGTCTGTGGGTAGTGTACAGGAAGACTGAAGGCCAGCTCATTTTTATGGAATGAAAAAGTATGAAGAAATATGTGGAGAACATCTGAAAATGATCAGGAAGTCATATGAAGGAGCTTTAAAAGTGGATATATTAGCATATAGGTACAGTACTTTTGTGGATAACCTAAAGAATGTCTTTGAAATTTAGTATTTTATTTTAAAAAAAATTGAACTCATTTATGCAAAAGGTTGGGAGTGTGCTGATGAAATTTACTAGCACAACACTATAAAACATGCTCAAAGAAAGATAGCTGAAAATTACGTAGAAAGAGAAGAATTGTGTTTATAGTCAGACTTTGAATAGAAGAAGTGGTGTAAACTTTAGTTTATGATGATCAAATTCATGTTTTTTGAGCATTCACAGCAAACTATTTTTCTATAAACTAGTCCTGACCAGTTTGGAATAGAAAGCCATCTTGTGCAATAGCACACTATAAGTAGCAACATACTTTATGACTCCAGAAATGACACATGATGTACCCAAATAAAGCTGTTCTACACAGATAGAAACATGTTCATGTACAAGAAAGACATTGATGTCATTTGCAAAAGAGTATTTAGTATCAACTAAGTATGTTCAAGAAAAATTAAACAAAAGAAGTACAAAGAGGATAAGATGAATTGAGGGCATGGAAATGCTCTATGTAAGGGACATCATCTTTACATTTGCTGAAAAACAGACCTTTGAGAAACCCTGAGAGAAGACATTCCGGCATCCTTAACAATACTCTCAAAATCAACTTTGTGAAATCTTTCAGTCTCAACAACTTGACAAGATCAAAAAAAAAAAAAAAAGAAAACAGATTTGCTTGTATTTCTTCATTTAAAAAAAAAAGCAAGCAAGCAATAAAAAAGAAATTTTGCAAAAGTGCAGGTAAAGTAGTTTGGAAACCTAGTTTCTGTAGTGTAAACCTAAAAAAGTATGTTGCAAAACTCAGTTCTGCACTATATTACCATGAATTAGCACCATCATCTTTTTTTTTATTAAATGTATTGGCAATGGTTGTTAACATGTAAACACAATTTTTTTGGACCATCTATATAAATATTTGTCAGTTTCAAGTGTTGATTATGCTGTGTTTATAGACATATATCAAATATGGGAAAATAATCATATAGTTATGAGAGATTTTGCTCTGCAAAACTAAAAAGCAATTCAGCTTCAGAAGAATGTGTCCCTTTAAAAAGGCAGCACAGTGAGTGATGAGGCTCACTGTAATAAAAATTTTATGCAACGGAAAAAAAATTACGATCCAATATTATTGTGCTCTACTTTTTTTATTTTGCATTGTGCTATTTATTCTAGTTCTGTTATTTTACTGTTTTTCTATACTCAGTAGGAGCATGCTGAAAAAAAACAAATAAGGACATTTCTTCTTCAGTCATGTATTCTGCTTTTGTAATACGATTAATGGCATTTCAGAACACTATCAGGAGAAGTGATAACTAAATTAATACAAACAATGATCTCTTCAGTATCCGTGGCTTATTGTTCTGTACTATTATTTCTCTATTTTGCTGTATATCTGCTATATTTGCATCATAATTGTGGAAAGTCTCTTTGGCTGTGCAACTCTGAACTATGAGCTGAGTTTTATCAATGACAAACCTCTCAGGTTGAAAGTACTTTTTATATTCATATCTAATGGTTCTGTGATCAAGCAGGGAGAAAAGATAGGTATGGAAATACTGTCTTTTGTTGTCCCACTCCCTCCCATTTGGGGATGTCTAATAACCCATGTTCCAAAATATCAGCTGAAACAAGAGAGTCAGTAGACTGAAAGTGTACTGCTCTGGGTATTAAGAACATCTGGGAGAAGAGATGCATAGTAAAGCTTTCTCCTGGTAGCAAATTATTGAAATGCCACACGATGAAACACGCAAGATAAACCTATTGCTGCACATAATAATGCTCCATCTGCCAACTCTGACAGCATTTGTTATCTGTACTTTTTCCTTGCACAAGGGTTTCCCAGCAGCCTTGATGATGTTTTTATTATTCTTTCCTAAATGCATTTTTCATAAGTAGTTATTAATAGCTGTATTTTTATCAAGGAAAACATGAATTTCACAGTCAATTTACATAAACTTAGTAAGCATATTTACATACATGTGTCTCAGGGAATCAACAAGTCAAACTGCATTTACAGAAGAGGTATTAATTCTGTCTCCTTTCTAAATGGGAAACTTTCACTTAAAAGATCTACTCTTCTTTGAAAACATGCAAACTGCAATCTAATTTGCACAAATTTGAATAGCCAGACTTATTACTATCTTTATACAACTACGTATGCATACTGAAAACAGTGCAAATGCATTTCACTGCCTTATTAATGACTGTTCAGAGGAGTCCCTCAGGTCCACTCAAGTTCCAAAACACTTCAAGGATGGAGATTTCACAACTTTCTGGAGTAACCTTTTCCAGTATTTGACCAGCATCTTGGTCTGGCTTCATGTTCTCTGTATCCCCTGGTCAGATGCAGAACTGGCTCTAACCTCTCCTTCCATGTCATGGAGATACATCCGAGATTGCTAGACTTTTGTCATGGAGTTATTTAGATCAATCTGTGCCTGTGACAAGGGGGCAGCAGGCCCGTAGGCCCCCTGGCCCAAAAATGGGAAGGGAAAACGGGAAGGGTAGAGAGATTGCAGCTGGCCCCCAAGAAAGAACAGCAGCAATGATCTAAGAAGGAAAACTCAACTTTACTAACTGATATCAGAACTCAAGATAACACAATGTAATACAATATAGTTGAAATTGAGGCTAACAGATCAAATAAATTGAGAGAGAGAGAGAGAGAGAGAGAGTCCAAAACTGAAAGGCCTACTTTGAACTGAAGGTGCAAGGCTGGGGAGCAAACCCACGCACTGCCAGGCAGCAAGCGAGAGAGAGCCAGAGAGCAAGATCCCGTTACTTCCTTCCGTGGCTTATCTTCCTCTTTGACCATGAAGTCCCCTGGGATATGTAGTTCTTCTATTCCGAGAATCAGGTATCCAGAAAGTTGTCAGTCCATGGAACTGGAGTATTAATTCTTTAATTACCCGTGCTTTAAATGATGTCATGATGTGGAATACCTATAACAAAATTATAAAACGATGACAGCTTTGCATTAGTTTTTGTTGAAGTTCATGAGGTTCATATCAGCCTATTTCTTCAGCTTGTCCTGATTCCTCTGAAGAGCAGGCCCACTCTCAAGTACGCTAACTTCTGCACTCTTAGTTTGATGTCATCTCCAAATGTACTTAGACTTCCCTCCATTCCATCACCCATGTGGGTAAGGAAAATTTTAATCGGTGGTTCCAGTACTGACTTCTGAGGGATTTTACTTGGTACTGGCTGCTAGCTGGACTTTGTACCACAGATGATAAAAATGATCAAGCCCAACAGTCAAACTAGTTTTCCAGCTTACCCAATCAATTTGGTGATAAAGAAACTGTAAAAGATTACTAAAGTCATAGTACGAAATATCCACTGATCTTTCCAAATTCACAGAGCCAGCCAGCTTACCAGGTGAGTCAGACATGATCTGCCCCCATTAAACCCATGTTGACTGTTCCATGTCACCTTCTTATCTCTTAAGTGTGCAAAAACATCTTGTAAGAGGATTTGCTCTATAATATTCCAAAGTGCTGAGATTAGTCTGACAGTATTTACTTGGGTTCCCCTTCTCTATTTAATATGTTTAATAAAGTTGATACTTAACAATATTTTTATGCATTTTTCTTTCACTTTTGAAAAATATTAAGATTCTGTGCTCTTATCTACAATTTGTAAAGGTATATTCTTTAAAGGAGGTAAGTTAGTCCTAGTGAAAAATGTATTTCTCTCTCTCAAATACTTTCCTTCAGGTGCTGTCTATTTCTGTCTACGCTACAATAGCTTCATTTGCTCCATGAAAATCTCTTAATGAAGTTGAATGTAGTCTACAAATTCAGATATATAGTCTACAGGTTCATATAGGCACCTGTATAAAATTTATTCTAGATAAAAAAATATTCTAGATAAATTTATTGTGAGTACGGTGAGGCAGTAGGTGATGTGTTTCAGCAGTGGCAACAACATTACTTTTAGAGTAACCTAAATATTTAATTGACAAGTAGCTAAGAAGTTTACATTGTGGAAACATGTTAGAAATGTTTTTCCAGTAATTTTAGTTTATTACATTGTTGCAGAAAGTATTGGCATTTAATGCATGAGGTATTGAGCTAATTACAATCCTTTTGTCCTCATCCCACAATATGATTAATAAACACTTAAATCTGAGGAAAGTCCTGTACAAGTAACAATCTGCACAAATGACTAATATGGCCGATGCAGAGGTTTGATCTATGCCGACGTGAAGGTTCAGAAAGGACATAACACTTTAAAAATAAGGGCTGTAATTCCCCCCGAAAATCTCAAATATTTCAGAACTTTTTGTGAGAATTTGTGAATAATACTATGTACCATTCCATTATTTATACTCTGTGCAACATGGAGTTGGCTGAAGTATCTATTACGTATATTGTTTTGTTTTAGTTATCAGATTAGTGGAACCTGAGTTATGGTTTAATAAAATGGTGAATTTCTGAGGAAAAAAAAAAAAAAAAAAAAAAAAAAAAGAAGTCTACAGTTGATTGAAAGTTCCTAAGCTGGCATTGTGCTTTTAGAATATCTTCTTCCTTCATTATTCATTAATCAGTCAGGCTTGGATTCTGTTTCCCATATGCATTTTTTATTTATTGTTACTTCTCTCTAATATAGTGATTGAACATTTTAATAAGGTAATGATTAATAGCAGATGGAAAATAATGACTAACACATCACTGTTTTTAAAAACAAGATCTCATATAGATATATCACAAAACATGAAAGTTAAGGAATCACAACTCTTTCTTCTGCTATCATAGCTCTGTTAACACTCATACCAATCAATGAATTTACTGTATTAAGCAGCAAAGTGAAAGGGATGTGGAAAGCCAGTAAGTATTCTCTTGAAAATAAAATTAAAACATCCCGAATTTCTTTGCATGACATAGTGGACATGACATAAAATCAGAGATACATTTGCAAGATAATGCAGCTCCATTGAAATCTGTGTGATCTGGGAAATTGTATTCCTAATCATTATAGACCAGAAAAAAAATAGTCCTTCTGTTTATGACATCGATTGGACTGTACTTGAAATAATGCATGTAGATACGACTCCTCAGTATTATGAAGGCAGTACTAAAGTATGTTACTAAACAGATACTCCACTTCAATGTATGCTTGGTATTTCGTTCATGCGAGCCTGCATTTACTGCTTACATTTTGATTTCCTACAAAAGTACAGCCTATGTAATCTTGCTTGATGTAATCCAGCATTAGCTGGATGTCCATTCATCCGTCTTCCATACTTACCTGCCTTGAGAGACACCACAATAAGGCAGCTGGTTTTACAAGTGTGAGGCTTATCTCCTGCACTCCAGGTGCGCTGATACTTTCAATTTCCCCAAAGGTATGAAACTCCACAATGTATTTTGTGGTAGTAGGTGACTAAATTTATGCTCTCACCTTAAAATTTTGTTTAAAGTTCTAAATGGCAAAGAAGTCCAGAAAAGCTGAAGGTTCTTCAAGAATGAAATTTTGAAAGGCACAGGATCGTACTATCCCCATGTGCCAAATGACAGGTCAGTGAAAAATAAAATCATCCTGACTGAACAGAAAGTTCCTTCTGGATCTCAGGATGAAAAATAATTTATGTGACCATCCGACCAGTTCCTTATAAACCAAACAGTCCAGTCCTCAAACCCATACCTCTCCAATTTAGAGATAAGGATGTGGTGCAGGATCGCCCTTCCTTTGTTCACCAATGCTGTCACAGCATCAATGAAGGCCACCAGAGGGGTCGAGTATGATCCATCTTCCTTATCTTGCATGTGCCATAACATAGCCTCCAGAGGGAAGCACAAGCAAGAGAAAATGCTCTGAAAACATTAATTTGATGCTTCACAGTATCATTTTGTTTGTAATAGTCAAGTGAGTAAAGAGGACAGGATATACGCCATTTCTATCTTGTTCTCTTACCTCCATCACACAGATTCAAAGTTCTTTCTTAAAAACAAAGAACAGGAAACCCATCAACCAAACAAAAACAGAATAAACCCACCTGTTTTATACTTGCTACTCACAGCATCACAGAATTGCAGGAGTTGGGAGCAACCTCAAGAGATCATTGACTCCAACCCCCCTGTCAAAGCAAGTTCCCCACAATAGCTCTCAGGTAGGTGTCCAGATGAGTCTTGAATATCTCCATAGAAGGAAACTCCACTACTTCTCTGGGCAACCTATTCCTGTGTGCTCTGACACCCTTACCATAAAGAAGCTCTTCCACACGTTAGTATGGAACTTTCTCTGTTCAAATTTTAGGCCATTACTCTTTGTCCTATCACTATGTACCACCAGGAAGAGCCTGGTCTCGTGGAAGGATGCATCAGTCATTTCCAGTGTTATTCTAGTCTATGGTAGTTTTGAGGCTCCAAAACCCAGGGTTTGTAGATCCAGACATTATGGTAACGTGTAAGCAGTGGAACTCCACCTTGTAGAAGTCAGCTGAGTCTCAGCCAGTACTATCCTGTCCCAGAACTTCCCTTCTGCTAAACCTAGAGAAAGCTTTTCTCACATAGACTCACTTTATGCTTTTCAGTTGGGAAAGGCAGTTTGCCCTTTTCATGGAAAAGAAATCTAGCATCCAGAGCTTGAAGATCTCATTGTTTATGTTAAAGTTTTTAGTAAAACCACCTGCACAGCGTCTGGTACCTTCATTCTACTCAGTTTTCAAATGAAACAGCTATTCCTGACCTCCCATGGGGGGAACAATTTATCCACAGTCAAAATATGTATTTTGTCACTCTTACCCAGCTGTGCAATTTTCATATTATTTCCATATCTGTTTTATGCAGAAGTTCATGTATTAAAACTCTACTCCGAATTTTCAGACATATTGTGGGTGATCACTGAGCAAATATATTACCAAGTTGTTTTCAGAAGTATCATAACAATTTCCTCATGAAATATAGAAACAGCATTGAATTTATGAGTCTAAAAAGGAATTACATAATTAAAATGTCATTAATGACTTATCTTTTACAAAAAGAGGATCAGTCTTTGTTTTTAAAAACATATCATTACATTTCACTTGTAGCTGGTTTTCCCAGGAGTAACTGGATAACTAGAAAGATTTGCTGCATATAGAGAAAAATAACTTTTGTAGGTAAATTCCCTGAACAGGAATTATTTTATTAAAAGCTACAAACTGAAAATAAACACTTTCATTTTATGGCAAAATTACTATCAATGGCATATTACTGCAATGAATTCTCTGACTTCTTTTTATTTCAGCATCACACTTTACTGCCTGCCTCTTCTGTTTCATATGTATACTACTTTAGTGTTGTTCAGTAAAAGAAAAATTGGTCATTGTTAGTACTCATTTGTTTGAACTTTTTAATTCCACTCAAATGGGCTTACATTAGGAAAATGTGTAAATTGAAGCTCAGAGAGATATGTCTTATAAGGTGTGAAATCAGGGTCCCCTTACATGGTCAGCTGCCTGCAGACATAATACTATACTCCTTCACTAAAAAACTTATTACCAGTAAGTCATACAGACACATTAAGACAAAACTGTGCTCAAGTCAACTCGAGAAGAGGTACCAGTATAGGCTCATCTCTAATCAATAGCATAACAACACTAAATCTGTTCTAGGATTTTATCAAATCTCTTACCTGATAAAGAATCTTCTTATCTTCTTGTAATTTTCTTCACTGGACACCACTATTATCTCATAGTTTCCAGTGTCATTCCTTTTAGATTTTCTTATTCAAATATATCTTTTGTATATCTGAGAGTATATTTTTTCTACAGAATTTGTTTTAATATGTTTTTGCTACTGTTGTTTTTTATTGTTTTCCAATTACTACCTGATGAACAGTTCTGGTGAAACGGAGTGGTACTTCAGAAAAAGTCACTGAGCACCATAGAGAAGTCTCATTGCAGGAGGTATCACACCAGGGTAGTGCCAGAACTTCCAGATATGTTCAACCATTCTGTAGCTTTTCCTGATAGAGCAATGTGAGTGTCAGTAGTGCCAAACATTCTCCTCTGTCCCCTGCCTCATGTTCTGAGACATCACCTTCTTCAAAGTCTTGCAAAAGTCTATTCCAGAAGGATGGATGGCCCAAAACCTGGCTGCAGAAATAGTTGCTATATGAATTTTAGATCAGACAGTGGTATCATACAGAGATGTCAAGGACAGAGATTTGTTGACTCAAAATACTGTGACCTCTCACTGAACATGAAGTATTAGCTTCACTTTTAAATACCAGAGTTAGACTTACTTGCTTAAATGTATAAATGGATGCTACTTTTAGGAGTTAAAGCTAACAAAATATCGTGCCATCCACTAACTGCAAAGTACCACTGATTAAAAAAGAGGCATTTTTTTGTGTATGCGCAGCTGGATGGAATATCCTGAACCTGACATTATTGCAACAATGGGAAGGGAAGTGGTAGAAAAAATACATTCCATTGCACAAACCTGAATGGAGAAGGGAGTTAAGAGCAAAAATTAAAAGATTTTAAACATTTTTGGTATTTCAGATGTACCCTCTCACACCCACAGCTCAATCATTTTTAGTCTTTAAGCAAGTTTTCTGCCTTCGGGTAGCCGGAGAGTAATAGGTCTGCTCATAAAACTTGTAAAGCTGCTAGTTTCAAGACAGTAGAATTTTAGCAAAGCAGTCATCCTTTCAACTGCTAGCAGTTCTGTACAAAGCATCTTTTGATAAATACCTGTACTGCCTGTTTTCTCAGTTCCAGATCTTCAAAAGAAATAAAGAATAAATATTCCCAAACCTAGAAGTATAATTCTATTCAGACATATAAATGAGTGAGGGCTTCACAACTGGGGGCTCTTTGCACTTCAATGTCAATTTATACCAGTGACTACTATATATGTAGTTTGCTCCAAAAGTAATGTCTGAAATTTATTTCCAAGGAAATTACAACAGATACAAGAGCACAATAGCACTATTTGATAGAGCTCATTGTCAGTTAGAAAAAACTGTTTTTCAACAATATCACTACCACTGACTATGCATTTTTACTAATAATGAACAATAATTTGCATGCCACGCTCATAAAAATCTGAATGGCCATCCAGAAAGTGGCTTGTTTTTCATGTCATTTTCACCAGTGCTGTAATCCCATCACCTCACTGTGCTCACATCTACTCTTTGGTCTTTGCATTCAGCAAGCATCAATGAATGTCAATGAGTGCGATTTTTTCCACATGGAAAAATTCAGTGACATAACTTTTTTTCATACACACTTCCATATCAGACACCATTTTGTCAGAGTGTCCCTCTTCTGTTATCTGTCGCGTGACAGCAAAATGTAACAGAACATTGATGGGAAGGTTTCACCTCTACTGCCATACCACCAACACAGAATCATAGAATCATAGAAACACAGAATGGTTTGGTTTGGAAGGGACCTTTAAGATCATCTAGCCCCAGCCCCCTGCTATAGGCAGGGACACCTCGCTCTACACCAAGTTGCTCAAAATCCTGGCCTTGAGTACTTCCAGGGAGGAGACATTTGCAACTTCACTGGGCAACCTGTTCCAGTGTCTCACCACCCTCACAGTAAATAATTTCTCCCTAATATCTAGCCTAAATCTACCCTCTTCCAGTTTAAAACTATTTCCCCTCGTTCCATGTCACTACATGGCCTTCTAAAAAGTCTGTCCCAGCTTTTCTGTAGGTTCCCTTCAGGTACTGGAAGGTCGCTATAAGGTCTCCTCGGAGTCTTCTCTTCTCCAGACTGAAGAGCTGCCTTTGATGTCATTGGCCAACATCATAAAAAAGAGGCATTATTTTCGGAGCACTCCTTGTCACAAATTATTGATGTAAATATGGCAGCATGATTAAAACAACTAAGATTTCTCAGCAAATAGCATATGTTTTTATTTTTGATCCATGAGAACTTCTTATTAAAAATGAATGCTGACAATGAATATGCTTTGGTATTATTCCTATCCGTTAATAAATGTTGAAATTAATGCATTGCCTGATGACATTAAAATTCAATAATGCTTCAAGTTTGTGAGATGGATAAGAGTAATCGTATGTAAGAGCTACTTTTCCTTCGTTGCACTGAAAAAATTTGTTTATGACTTTTTGAAAATGAAGGCTCACTTATTACATTCCTGCCTACTGACTGAAAAAAATTATAGCTTTCTGTCCGTTCTTCAAAACCCTTTATGACTGTTTGCTTTATGAACTACACAGATTCATATGGAACTGGAGTCTGGATTATGTTTGTTTTTTTTTTTTAAACACAGGATCTAAGGATTCTGGTAAATATTTAGAGCTTTTGAATATCCCACTAGAACCTCACTCAAGTATTAGTACTCGGATGTGTTTTTCTGTGCTTTTGAAACTTGCAGTCATCTTTAAATGCCTATATAACCTTGGTACCTTAATCACAACTGCTTCCTCCCAGTTAGTTGTAAAGACAGGGCTTCCTAGATCATCCATAGCCAGGACCGAGACCTCCTGAAGGAGGCTGTGGAACAACAATCACAGCACGGAATCCTACTTCATTCATAACCAGGAAAAAGGAGCAGGTTAGTGAATAATGAACAAGGGAGGGTGGAGTGTCCTATGTAAAATATGGTTATGGATGAGATAAAAATGCCTCAAGGAAATTAAGAAAGCACAGAAGGAATCTGACATCACTGTATGGGAGCAGATAGGAATTACACAGTTATATCTCAGAGGCTGCCAAATCATCCTTTTTAAATACCATAAATACAGACAAGGGACAGAGGCTGGGGAAGTCTGCCAAAATTAACCAAATTGATGACCAAGTATCTAGGTGGAGGCATATGTGTGATTACTGTGGAAGGAGGAAGGGCAGATCCCTTTGATCTCACTCCCTAACACTTTGCACTGGGCTGCTGGGGGAAGACAGAAATAATGCACACAGCTCTGCAGCTCTTCTCTTGGTGACATATCTATTTTCAGTTAACTCCAGTGTGTTGTAACAGAATCAAAGAACCACAGAACCAAAGAAGTTGGAATGAATCTTTAGAAGTCACCTGGTCCAGCTCCTTGCTCAGGCAGGGTCTTCTGGGTCAGATTGTTCAGGACTGTATCCAGGTGGCTTTTCCCGGTCTCCAAGAAAGGAGACTCTGCAGCCTCTCCATAAGCTTTGTTATATGACCAAGAGTGAAAGAACACTACATTGAGAGACTAATAAGTGAAATATGAGCATGAGCTTAATTGATTCCCTGAATAGGGCTGCCATATAGCACATCAGTAAGATCATTTTTGTCGAAATATATGTACATATATTTGTAAGAGAAAACTACAACTCAAATCTGATAAATATTTGCTTTTGTGGTTAACATATTAGTGCTAACTGTACTCATTTAAACAGTTATTTCAGCCACAGGGCATAATAAATAATAATAATAATAATAAAATAATAATTAAAAATAAAACATGAATGGATTTTTGGGGCAACGGTCAAATTCTAGGAAATAAAAATCAGTAAATTCTAAGAAGGAAAATTTCAGAAATTCTTCTCTAATCCTGGAAGAGTATTCAGAAATATTCTGCTGCAGCATTCAAATCTGAAAATCTTGACCAAAGTGTAGGAAGGAGCTCACTGTGATGGGCCACAAAATTCAGAAACACTGTGATACAGAATGTTTTTAGACTTCTGCTGTTTAATAAATAAACAAACAAATAAATAAATAAAAGTAAGAGCAAATGAGACACCCGGAACAGATATAAAGGAATCTCTGAATAATCAACCAAAAGTGATCACAGTTTCTACTAAAAGATTGAAGTTAGAACATGTAACATGTGCAAAGATAGAGACTTGAGATAAATAAGCAACATAGCTTACTCTGACTGCTTCAAGCATTAATGAAGATGCATAGCTAAAATTAGCTAGAGTCGTGCTATTCTTTCTATGCTGTGCCAGTGGTGTCTGCCTGGATTTTTGTTGTAATAATTTCCTCCAGTTTCAGTTTCCAGTTTCAGCAGATCTTGGTTTTCTCCAACACGAATTATGATTTCAAGGGAAAGTTGTATAACTTCACTGTATAGTGAATGTTCAAGATTCATGAAATTATGTACTATTGTGCATATTCATTTTGTAATCTCCATATTTCTGAAGCAAAAACTGAGACCAGATAAGTAAGGTCACTCCAAAAGCAATGACTCCTATTCATTTCCATAGAAATTACACAAATACAAAGAGCACAATGACATTATTTGATAGAGTAAATTTTCAGCTGCACTATTTTTAAATGTTGTCACCAGCATTAGCTAATGGTTCCAAGAGAATGAATGTAAATACCTCACACAGGTTCTGATTCTATGACGGAATTTAGATACTGCAGCCTTTCTTGACTCTCGTCTATGTTTCCTAAGTACATCAACATAAAATTGTTACAGACAGACAACACTGCAAAATAGAAACTAATTTTGTAATCTTATGAGTATTCCTCAGAAAAGAATGAAAGTATCAAAGAAGAAATAAAATGAACCAAACAAAGTTGAGTAGCAGAAGCTATCACAATGACATGAATTAAAGATTAATGTTAAGACATGGAAACATTTGGCTCAGCAGTAGCCTCTGCAATAGCAGTGCAACCAGCTTTAAGCAAAACATTGTTTACTGAGATGAAAATTCAACTAAAAATGAATCACAGAGCAACCAGAGACTGGAATGCATAATCTTTTATCAGTGCTGTCATGAGATAATCTTGAGAAGACTTAAAAAACAGGAAAAAAATCTATTTCAAGAGGTGGCAATCAAAAGACTGAAGTTACTCTTCATCTTTGCTTTTTTCCTCTTAGTTATATACTTGTAGTCACCAAGTAATCCCTCAGCCTCCCCCTCTACAAAAGGAAAGTAAGAATGAAAGAAAGAGAGGCAGGAGGACAGGAAGGAAGGGAGAGAGACAAAGAAAGAAAAGAAAGAAAAAGAAAGGAAGAGAGAAAGAAAAAAAGGAAGAAGAAAAATCACTGCAGAATTATTTTTATTGATATGAGAAAACTTGAGAATATAGTAAAAATGTATACATTTCTGATGCTTGTAGATATAGATCATGAAGACTTTTCTGAAATACAATTTTAACTTTCCTTTGAGAAATATTCCAGGGAATAGAATTTGAATAAGTATTCCCATCTTCTAATTGTGATTTATTTCAGTTTAGGACTTGAATCTGAAGTTAATTAACCTTCCAGAATAGAGTCTGTTGCACAATACTGTTTTGAATGAATGTAAGCCAATCTGTTTTATCTAATTCATACTAAGAAGTCTTCTCTGCTCAAATTACATGAGAGCTTGAATTAGTTTCCAAACTCATTGTATGTTACTTTACTTGAAACTTTTTACTTCTCTCAGAATCTGTTCTCTGGATTAATTAAAAAACTCAAGAACAAAAATGATTTGTTCAGTAAATATCTCTTTAGATGTATATTCAACAGCTTTCTTCCTATCCCTCTGCCTCACAGAATTTCTCTTTCCAAGTTGGTAGTTCTGTACTCTAGTCAGGAATTGATTCAGAGGATGTTTATTTTTGCTGCACAGTGGTACATAATGGTTCTCCACCCCATCCGCCAGGGAAAAAAAAAAAAAAGAAAAAAGAAAAAATCATTTGTTAATCTCAGCTCAGCCTCCAACACAACCCACTATTGAGATCTCCTTCTTACTCCATAAATCTTGTTTTTTCCCCTCAGTTGGCATTGGGGTTCATGGTGATCTGATTATCTACCAAAGCCTTATAATAGTTTACATCCAGTGTTCCAGGCATCAACCTCAAAGGAACAGAAAAAAGTTTATTTATCACAGACTGATAAATGAAGGAGAATGATACATTTCTCAGTTGTGGCAAACTCTGGAATTGTTGCAGAATCAGTATTCACGAAGTTTCAAAGTCAAATGAAGCTCCAAGTGACATTTAGGCATAGCAACATTAAGTGCATGTTCAGTTCCATCTAAGTCCTACTATAGATGTCTTCATCTTTAAATAATTCTTCTTAGACACTGGGAGTCCCTTATTTCTCAGCAAGAAAAAGTAACACTAGGACAAGCACCTAGTTCATTTAAACTATATTCATACATTAGAGCAACATATGCTATCACATTTTAGGCTGTGCCTTCAAAACATTTACAATTCTACACATGCTGAACATGTCTCTATCCTCATCAAAGACATCATTTAAACTACTCAGAAGTAGGCTGCATTGATTTTTTTTAATAATTAATAACAGCGTGTCTCCCTTTGATTCTTTCAACTCTGTTGCATTAATGTTGCTGTGTGTTCTAGTCCAGACTGCTTTACAGATAAAGTAGGAAGTGTCATGATTACATGCAGAAGAAGCTGATTTAAAAAGACAAATTACATGCAGGAGAAGCTGATTTGAAAAGACAAAGACTTCATTCAGGTCCAGAAAAAAAAAAATTCAGTAGTCACAATGAGGAAACTTGGTGAGACAGCTCATCTTCCTTCAGCACTACAAATAAAAGCAAAGAAAACAATCAGGGAAAAGAGGCACAGATGTGATCTAATAAAGTATGTGTAATTTCAACTCTACAAAACAAAAGGTCTGCTTTATTTTATTTCCTTCCCTCCCCTGCCATGGTTTCAGCCTTTCCTCCATCCGTCCTTCCTGTCCTCGCTACTTAGACTTCCCTCTTCGTATCTTTTCAGTTAATTGAGTTTACACCTTCTTCCAGTTTCCAAAGTACTTAATGCCATGGCATGTAAATTTGTCATTCTGTTTATGGCATTTAAAGGCCCTTTAATCTTTAAAATAGATAACAGTTTGTAAATTTTTTGTAAAATGGTGAGTATGTATTTCACTATCTATATTTAAAATTAGATCTACATTTTCTAAAATTTCAGAAGTCAGAGGTCAAAGATCTCTGTCCTCATCTGAAGATTTCCATACATTTAACTGATAATTTTAGATAAGCTCAGGTTGCAGGAGAACAGGTAAATATATCCAATCTCATAATTTTCCTATATCATTTTTCTCTCATTATTGTTTGGTCTAACACAGATGAAGGAGTTCCATTTTGTAAAAGAAAATTCTGTCATATAGAAACTTCCAAAAGACAAATAAGAGAGGGAAAATACACATTATTAGTTTTTAATTTTGTTTTTCTTTTTTTTCTTAGAGTTGATACTAATTATATAATTTAAATAACTGGGATTTGACCTGGCTTTGTTGAGATATATAAAGAATACTATCACTAACAATTCCCAGGGCAGGGAAAAGCCACTGTATTTTGCCTACCTGAATTTCTGTTTAGTAAAACACAAATTCTTGCCTTCCTCTTAATGATTTTTTTTTTTAATTGTCTAGCTATATTTTTGCTTTGGTATTGTTCTTTCATTCATTTATCTATCTATTTAAATCACTTTGCATTACACAACATCTAAAAGCAATTGTATGCTAGAGAGAGTCAACAAGATTCTGTTTGAGATTATTAATTAAATAAAGCTGTTGAACCCTTGTTTTCAATGCTAGAGATCATTGAAAACAATTCTTCCAAAGAGAAAGAAATATGTGAATTTTTTTCTGTCTCATCAATTTGAAATCATCATTCTGGTAGGAGAAAAGAGACAAATGCATTAATAATAGTTCACAGTACAATTTCTTCTGATGATGAAATTTAAATCTCTGTCACTGTTCCACTTTTTAAATTGTATCTTGCTTCTCTTGAATAAGACAAAATAAACAGAAAATTATGGATAAAAGAAAACAAGGATCAATGTTTTTCATGCTCGGAAGGATGATTTTTTAAAGCACCTTTACTATTAAAAGATCAGCCATCTTGCATTCCAAATCTAGAAACGGCCATAGGTAGAATTCTCCTTGCATTCATTGATTTCAGTATGCCTCTACAGGAACTGATTGCTTCAGCCATACAAATCAAAGCTGTACTTCATCAACTAAATGAAACAAGATGGACTCACTTCATTTGCAAGCCTGAAAGTCCAAAAGGAGAGAAAGATGGAGTTAAGGTTGATTGTTATCTATTAACTTTGACTAACAGTTTACAGTACCTTTTCTGTGTCCTTGTAATCCGAAATATAGATATAGTCTAAATTCATTGACTTTCAGTGGAGTATATTTTTTCATATTTCTACAAATCTTTATTTAAAAACAAAATCAAACATCAAAAAAACTTTATTAAAACTTTACAATGCACTTACATTAGACAAAATGGACACAATTCTGATACATGGTGACAGATTTCAGGGTAGATCAAAATATTTTCATGAGCTAAATACCTATATAACAGATCAACTATAGATACCTAGAATAATACCTAAATTAATAGAATAGAACCTAAATTAATAGAATAAAACCTAAATACCTAGATAACAGATGCTAGTTGTTGCTAGCAAAGATATCAGCCTATTTCTGCTGAAAGAAAAACTGTGACTTGCCTAACATAAATACATATATATATGTACACTAAGTATATCTGAGAAATTTTTATGATGTCACTATTTCACAAAATTAGGAAACTGAGATTCAGTATGAGGAAAAAAAAAGAGAGACGGAGGTATGTAGAGAGACAGAGAGAAAAAGAGGACCTTAGATAAAACCTGTATTAAACACGTGAAATCAGATAACCAGATGTCTGCCATCTCTGACCCGCCATTTTACTAGTGTAATGTTTTGAAGTAATTATAAGTACTTCTAGTGGAATCATATAGGGAATAACAATATCAGGAGCTAATAATAAGTTTGACCAACTAAGGAAGTTTTTCAGAGGTTCAAGTAGTGTTATTATTTTAATAAACTAGTTATTTCTGCTTTTTTTCTGTTTCATATATGGGCATATACACATATCAATGTCTTTGTATAGAGAGATAGAATTATGAAGGAAGCACTCAAAAATATTAATCAATATGTACGTGTTCAAGATGCCTTCACCTTCTTTACTAAGATGTTAGTAGTTCTCTTCTAAGAATCTCATTATCTTACCAAAAATCTAATATGTATTATTTTTTAATTTCCATTTTCCCACAGTGTTATTCATTATTATGTCTACATTTTATTCTTCTGCAGTTCTTAAAATACAACAGTCATCTTGCTGTGTTGAAATGTGGAAGATTTAATGATTCTCTTATTGGAAAAAAAAAAAAGTGTTTTACATAATTATTAAAAACTTTTAAAACCTAAGAGACAGGCAAGGTTCTAAAGTTTCACGAAATATTACTAACTAGAACTCTCGCACTTATTTGTTTAACTCACTAGCATCACTACTGTTTTAAAACTAGGACTTACTGTTTTCAAACTCTCTACCTACCTACACAGTACTAGTATATTTTTAAGAAATAGTTTTCTTTAAGTCAATACTAAAGAAAACATTAAAACATAAAACCGCATCATTTTCCCATATGAAAATCATGTGAGACATACTCAATTTCACATCTAAGAAGAAAAAAATATACTAAAATTTCACCATACATTTTAATTATACATTGAATTAATTTACCCTGACAGAAAATCTATAGCAAGAGTGGACACTTCCTCAGTGCAATTTTCAATTCCTTCTCTTGTTCAGGACATAAATTTCCTAAAATTTCTGCAGTAAGATCTTTGAGTAGATGGTTTAATAGGTTTTGACAGCAATTCAATAGCTATATCTGAAAGGCCTGTTGTTTGAAATTATTTCTTGGTGTGTGACAAGAGATTAATTTAGAATTCATTTGAGAGGACAAAACTCAGTCCCACCTCAGAACACTTCTTATACTGTACTTCCTCCATAATTGTAGGTAGTCAATCAACATCTGAATCAATGTCAAAAACAAGGTCAAATGCTTTAGTCACTGAAGTATTTTGGGTAGCCTCCAGTGACAAATACTGCAGAAAACATAAAATAGATTTCTAACATTAAAAATACATAATCTGAAAGGTTCCACATTTTCATTTAACTTGCCACAATATGAATAATTTGAAATGTTTTAATGGTATTATTGAATGCTGAATAGTGTAGATTTCACACATAAAACAGAAACATTTCTGAAAACCTTTCCCATGACACAGGTGGACATCTTTGCTGAAGTTCTTTTCTGCTACAGTACACTGACACATCTGAATTGCAGTTCAGATTTAAAAGCTTTCTGTCCCAGAGCTACTCAAATCCATTCTTTGTTCTCATCAAATGTTCTTTGCCATCCTCTTCCTTCATTCCTCTGTATCTGCCACACAGTGTAATCCACAGCACCATGTCATCATGTATGTACTGACATATAAATCAATTATATCATATATATTCTGTTAATCCAATACAACAGGAAGTGGTATTCTGCCATGCTAACAAATGTGAAAATCTTAGCCCCAATAAGAATAAATACTTCAGACCATTCAGAGAATAAAAAATCTTATGCAAAAGCTTTTAGATTATTCAGTATCAATTACAGTCTCAGCAAATGATGTGCATCTTTTCACAGCTGATGGTGCACACTGTCCTGCAAGAGTTTCAAAAACACAGAGAGAGCAATAACACAAGTTTCACATTAGGTCTTGGTATTTGTTTAAAGAAAGTTCTTTCAAGACAAGAAATGTATTTTCACTCTAATTCTATGCACTTGCTTTGCTTGTCACAAGCCAGATCCCACTACTCGTCCAAGTTAGCAGACTATTTAGTGTCTGCTAAAAGAATTCAAATTCTGTGGTGTTTTGCTGAGTTATGACAAGTGAATTTGAAAATTAGAGTAGACAGGTCACATACAAAAAATAAAATAGGTAATGTAGCATTTTGTTTTCAGAATTTAATTTCAATAAATTACCTTTTCTTATGAAGATGACTTGAAAGGTCAATTTAATTTGGTAGCTTTGCAATGCATTTTTCGAACAGAAGGAGGAAGAGATATTGCTGCACTAATAAAAAAAAAAAAAAGAAAAAAAAAAAAGCAAGTCCAATAAAACTAAGATTCTCTAAAACATTTCTCATGCTTGTTTCCAACTTGAATAGAAAAAGTAAAGAAAGTGAAATAAGCCTCTCCAGCTAAAGTGTTCTTAAAATAAGGGTGTATATTTCTGTACAGTACACTGCATAGGTCTTTAAGTGTAAACCTTTTATCTGCAACTTTCATTGGTTTCACTAATGATTCACCACAGAATAAGAATTTCTTTTAAGAATCTTGGTGGAGACATCTGACCAAGTTATCATTCTGAAAATGATAGTTGCCAGTCCCAGAAAGATGATCTGTAAAACAATGTCAGAAAAGAAGTTCAGAAAAAAAATAATGATAAAGTTGAACAGCAAATATTTCTTTGCCTTCTTAGGCACTAGTTATTTAAAATTCCTAGCAGTGACTCTAATACTTCAGGTGCCAAATTAAATACTGAAGGCAGAATATGCTCCACTGTCAAAAGAATTTTGCACAAATAAACAGAGTCCTCCTATTTTTTAAATATTCCTGAAACTAAATCTCTGCTTCTATCTCTGTTCTTCCTGGACAGCAGGCAACATTATCCCACAGATAATTCTGTCTGTGAGATTAGTAATTTATAAAAGGCAAGTAACTTTATCTGCCACTGAATATATTTATATGACCTCAAGTAAACATTTTTTGTCCAGTTCATTGCTAAGTTAAGTCACGAGAGGGAGTCTCACTGATTTCAACAGGGATTGGATCAAGTCCATTATATTTTTACACTTCACCTCCTCTGCATCTAAAATGAGATGACAATTTACATCCAGTATTTAAAAAAAAACTCCAAAATCTATAGGTGAAAGCACAGCAAATGTATTTCATATCACTGGATGGCCTATATGACAAATTATAAAACATCTCTTATTTTCTGGCACAAATTATTATCATTAGCAGTTTAGAACTATGTCCGTGAATTACCTACCAATTTCTAGGTAACCTTATTTCTTTAGTTGCAACAGGTTTGAAAAGTAAGAGAATTCTAAAACATCTGTGCAATTAGAAGCTCATCTTCATTTGTGCTTGACCCCAAAGAATTTCCCTTCATTCAATTCTCATATAAATGATTTCCAGTGTACTGCCTTGAGATGTTCCCTGGATGCTCACAAGTACTCTTTGAAATAGTTTTCTTACTACTGAAGTGCAGCCATTTTTTTTTAAGAAAGTGGCAACTGCTTGATAGTAGCACATGGTGCTGTGCAGCCTCTTAGAAGCTATACCTCTTGAATTCACATGGGGAAGAAAAAAAAAAAGAAAGAAAGAAAAAAAACATACAGAATTCAGGTTGTTCTTTATGAGAGCTTAACATTTATCTACATCCACATGGAAAGCCTTAAATCAGCTTTCTCTTTTTTTTTTTTTTTTTTTTTTTTTTTTGTCCTTGACAGTTTTCATAGCCAAAAGGTACATAAATCTCCATAAATTACTTGTTCGTGAAAGGGCAAGAAGGAAATCTGGAGTGCAATCTCCAGGAACTTAAGTTCCTCTGTTAATGCTTAGCATTTCCTTCCCCTCTCTCCGTTTACATATTGGTGTACTGGTAAGTTAAGCACTCTTCTTACCATCAGGAATGATTTATTTCTGTAGAAAATCATATGTGGTGAATGAATTGAGCATCTTTCTTCTCTTTAATAAATGATTTCTTTGTTCTGCATATCTACAAAGTTTGTTTATTTTTCCTCTGGCTTGGTTTCACCTCTACATTTTCAAGCATGAGAAGACTGCAAGGGTGACTATAAAGAAATGAAGCCAAGAGGCCTCTAGTTCGCAGTGGTGACCAGGCTATGTTGTTTTGGGTGCCTAAGAGGTCAAAATAGTGAAGTTGAAAGATTTCAGTTTCACTTTAGAATTCTGAAGAAAATAAATACTACTTATGAAGTTGCTTCAAGGAAGGCGGCCTGAATGAATCCACGCGTCTTCACAGAAGTAATGGTGGAAACTTCTAACAGCTACTTTATTGCCCAAATCAGCTCATACTTATACAGAAAAACAGGTACATACGGCAACTTATAATTGGTTAGCGAACAGAAATCATGTGTCTTGCTCGTTAGCTATTGGTGCAGCATTAATCATCACACAGCTTTTTTCACTGTTCTTCGCACTCCACTGTCTTGATCTCTTCCCAGGCTAGCTACCCCCTTATCTTAACTGAAGCCTCAGTTTTTCTTCCTGCTTTGACAACTTCAAGGTCTCATAGCCTGGGTTGTGCACATAGCACTCGAGCTCACAAATTATTGCTCCCTGAGCCACCCTCCTACAGTTGCTCATTTATGGTTGTTTGCAATAATAAACAGAACTAAAACACTGTCAAATATTACATGTTTGAAATTGCCTGGTTTAGTGCTTTTGTTAGTTGTAAAAGACTTGGCTACAGACAAGCATGTAACAGATGAGGTTACAATAATGTAGAACGATGGACCTACAGCTTAACAGCACAGAGCTGTGGCAGAAACAACTTATTCTTAGTTTGTAAGGCTCTGTGTTTGCCAAATATTCCTAATGCTAAGAAAAGGAAAATGAGTTGAGATGGAAAGCGTCTCATTGATTTCTAGATAAGTAAAGAAGATATTGCCAGAATGAATCCAGTCAAGTTTACTCTTAAAGAGAACTGGAACAGAAAACCATGAAAGTACAATGAAGAGACAAAATAGCTTGCACAGTTTTTATGACATTTTAGCTACATTTAGTGTGTTAGCCTGCTGGTACATTGCCATCTGTGACAAAGAGCTGCTTGGGTGACCAGAAGATACCGGCCATCATATGTGTCAGTTTAGCAACAGGAACAACATCTGCATTTTTTCTTGACAGTATTACAGTTTAAATAAAATATTTTCATTTATTTCAAGAATTAAATATTGTATCAGAAACTCAATTTTGTAATGTAAAAATACTTTTCTTGCTCTCTACAATTACATCAATTGCATTACTTCAGAATTAAAAATATCTCCCTGTTCAGCTCCTTTTTGCCAATGTGCATGTGAAAAGTAGAGAACATGTGCTCTCACTCAAGACAATACATATTATTAACTGCCTTTGAGAGGTATTTAAAAATTTACAAGGGCCCATGTAGACTTTAACTCAACTAGAACTTCATGTATAAATGTTCACATCTTTATATCTAGCTCTTTTTACCTCTGACAAATTCATCTCCTATAAAAATATTTCTCCTGCACAGATGCTGCAGAAACAGCTGAAAGGCTATCTTTGAGATATCTTAACAAATTTCATTTTATTTCCATATAAACTGCAACACTTATGAAAAAAAAGAAGAAAGAAGAAGAAAGACTGAGAAATGTAGCCTTCTTCAGCAAAATCAAAGTGTGAGTTCATTATGCAGGAGCTCAAGAATAAAAAGAGGGAAAACACGCAGTAACATTCTGAACCTAAATAAATTACGCCTGTGGTAGGCCATTTACTGCTTGAACTATTGATTCATCATGGTAACTTCTTAGAAGATGTGGTGAAATATGATGGAAATGAGTGAGTGTACTTGATGTTGAGATATTGGATATTACGAAAGCACTTCTGTGCTGTGCAGATGATGGACCACTGGCATAGACTGTTCAGAGAATTTGTGGAGTTTCCTCCTTGGAAATGTCCAAAAGCCACCTTGCCATGGACCTGGGCGCCCTGCCTCTGGATGTCCCAGATGGAGCTGGTGTTGAAGCAGATGGACCTAGATGTCTCTGCCAACCTTAACCATTCTGTGATTCTGTAATTCTGTTAAGGCTGTAAATATAGGAAATATTAAATAGCTGGTGGGTATACATAGATTTTTTACTCTATAAATCTACTTTTGCCCACTGACAACCATCTCTGAAAAATTGTGAGCACATGTGCAACTTTCTCAAATTCATATTAAGTGACATGACTACTACTTGGATCTATGCCCTCTTCAGTACATCAGTAGTGATTATTTATTCACCAGCCATGAGTCTAGTAATGTATCCACCCATTAAAATAGTGGGACTTCTAATGAGAAGTTCATGAGCTGATAGATGTGGTATGAATGAATTTAGGAACTTGAGTTAAGATATTTAATTTAAACCTCTTTGAAGAAAAAGTGAATAAATGTAATCGGTGAGTTTAAATGAGCTTTATTGATCATCAGGAAGCTTTCATGCTTCTACATGCAATCTGTAAATATGGTAGGCAGCACTGGATATAGATTTCCCTACTTGCATAACTGAATCAGGTAAAATTATTTCTAGCAATCAACACTAAATAATGGCTGTGAATTAATGAAGAAAGAGTCAGAGCTGAAGTTAGAAGATATACCTAACTCTGGTCCCATCTTCAGCTGCTGAAAAGGACCGAACTCTAATAAAGCCAAAAAATTTAACAGGAAACAATTTAGACAGTTGGCTTTCAAGCCCAAATTATTGTTAGTATTATTATTTTTGTTATTACAAATTCCAGTGCTGAGAAACAAATAAATCCTTGTAAATCAGAAAACATCTTCTGTTGGAACTACTCAGAATACTTCAGAAATGAAAATTGATTAGTCAAAGACTGCACAATTCCTGAAGAGAGATACTTACCATGAGAAGCTTTAAAATGGGAAACAGACAAAAAAAAAAAAAAAATCTAACAGCTAAAAATCTTGTCTAAGTATGAAGAGAATATCTTATGTAGGTCCATTAAAACCATGTTCTTCTTGAAAGCTTCCTCATCAAGACTGTGTCATCAGGAGGATGAAGGTATCTAATATATCTCCTTGAACTTGATGCCAAAACTTCAGAAGGGGGCAGAAGTTGAAACACAGTGCTTTCATTTAGCATCTTGCTAGACAATTGGCCTTCTGAATACTCAGCTACAATGACTCTATTTTCCTTAACTATCAAATGTTAATATTGTGGAAACATGAACGCCTCAGGTCCATACCTTAGGACTAATTCAGAGTACATGTGTCACTGCAAAAGACAGCATTCTAAAATTTCAGGCCCTTTCTTGTAGGCAGAAAGTAATGGAATGTTAGGACTATAGCAAGGTTGTGAACTTCATACTGAAATGCCTGAATTGTACCATTTTAAATTTCCTGGTAGTGCCATGCAATTGATGTATTATGATTTTATTTTTAACACTTTTTTAGTTTGCCTTAAATTTCAGATGAAAATCCAGTGAATTCTTTGGAACTTGACTTAAAGAATAAATATGCCTAGTGAGATTTTGTGAACAGAAGGTTCCTTTTAAGAAAGGGTGAATTGAAACTCTTTCATGAGTCTGAATTGCTAGTTATTAGAAGGGTTGTATGATCTAGTTTTGGTCATGAATCCAACTCACAGAGAGAGCTTTTATGAAAAGCAGTAGTCTTGGGTATTGTTTTTTTGGTTTTTTTTTCCTCTTCAACTCATAATGTTTTCAGTATGGGTCATATAAATGAGATTCCCTGTTAGCTTTGGAACTTTTGTGTCATTTCACTTGGTTGCTGTTATGGAGATCAAACAGTAGATGCAAGCCTAGTGAGGTGGTGATTGGTGTGTTTCAGTAGTGGTGACAGTGACAGTGGGTCACCTTCACTGGTACAGATTTTTACAAGCATGACATGAAGGTTCTTCATTGCTAGTGAAACTGTGCAGCTAAGATGGTGACTATGCTGAACAGTGGTGTTTTGTAGCTGAGAATTTGCTCTATCAAATAGTGTTATTGTGCTCTTTGTATCTGTTGTCATTTCCATGGAAATAAATAAGAGGTATTACTTTCTGAGTGGTCTTTGTACTTGAAATTTGAATGTTCATTTTTTTAATCACTAGTTAAGAAAAGTGAGACTATTACTTATTCCTCAGAGATTTTCAGCACAAGTTAAGACTTCCACCTTGAACCCAGTCTCCATAAGGTATCCATAGACAGGACCTAATACCTGCTAGAAATTATACTGCAGTCAGGATTACTCAGAGGAAGGTTAACTACCCCAGTAAGATACTGAATTAGCAGACATCATTTTATCACCTATGAAAACTATACGACATATCTTATTATAATGTCATGAGCATGAAAGAGCGATAATTGTCTGTTATTCTCCTACTTGTTTGGATCAGAGTTTCAACCTGAAAATTTTTAACACATTTGATGTTAAAACTCCTTGTAAATTCCTGAGCTTTCTAAGGCTGAAGTATCTACAAATTTTATATTATTTTCTTCTATAGGCAATTGCTTTTTATCCTCATTTGTACTTTTAATCTACTCCAAACACTTTGGAAACTAATAGTTCTTTACACAATAAATTAAAATAAACATAATGTGTTCCCTGTCCATAGTGTTCTACTAACATTTTTCTTCTTCTCACTTTTTTTTTTTTTTTCTGACAGATTCAAGCACTGAAACAGTGTGTAGGAAGTAATGGGGCATAGCTGAAGACTGGGATGAAAAGTAACAAATCAGAAGTGAATACTGCTTGAAGTCAGTTTCTGTTCCGCTCATTATTCCTGGATGTGTAAGGAAAGCTGACAAGCAGAATTGCTTTCCCACAGATCACTGTGCAAACTTTGATGAGATGGACATGTGAAGGAACACACACAAAGAAAACTTTAGTGATTGGCTTACCACTTCTTATTTCAGCGAGTATGTAAGGTACGCAGTAGCTGTAGGATAGTTAAATAACTTTTCTTATGGTGTTCTTAAGCAGATTCTGAAATACATGTCTTAGAAAAGCAGCAATACTATTTTATGCCAGGTTACAGGTCCTAATCAACATTTTACTGATACATGATAGAATAATGCTTTATAATATACCTTTTCAAAACTGTCATCATCTTCTTCATTTTTTAGTGAAGAAATATAGCTGACCTTCCCTCTTGTGCAGTCCCAGTATCACTGGCAATAGCTGAAAGAACTTGGAAAGTCAATTACTTTCTTGCCACTCGTGTCGGTTCTTTGAGAACAGGACTCAAAGACAAAGAGAGGAATGACAACTTTTACAGCACCTGTTTTATCTCAAACAAAAATTAGGAAAGCTGTCAAATAGCTCTCTTCCTCTGCAGTAGAAACATGTAGGAAACTTGTGTTTATTTGTTAAAAAAGAAGATGTGAGAAGATTGCAGAAGCTACCTACAGAGAGATTATTGTGTTAAATACTTGAACAGAATAGACAATAGACTTATAATGACTAAGAAAATTTTAGCATTCAAAAAGCAACATTTTCTTGTTCAAATCAAGTTTAATTATAGATGTTCACTGAATTTTGTATGAGTAAGCTCTTTAAATCAAGAGTTACTGAGCAGTCAAACACCCCATGAAGTATGTAACAAGGGCTGTGTGAAGCACTTAAACATCTGTGTGTAGATCTTCCATAGTATAAATCAAGCTCTAGGCTTTGGAATGCTAATTTATTAATAGAAAACAGAATCTGAGAGAGTTATAAATGTTAAAAGTAATTACAAATTATAATCTCACAGTAAAAGCTTGAGTCATGAAGACCTGTCGCACATGCTAAGCTTTAATCCCCTGATGTCAATGAGACTACTCAAATGCTTAATGAACAGGGCGTGTACAGGGCAATAAATCAATTTGTATATCTTAACATAAGAAAGAAAACAGGGAGTTTCTCAAATACCAGCCTAACAACATAAAGCTATTCAAAGACTGTCAGTACTATAGTTTACACATCTTACATAAGATTTTTTTTTTTTTCCCTATACTTGGGGATGTAAATTGACATTATTTTCTTCTACAGACAGATGCCTTTTTGGTACGTACATGCCTCATTGGTATTTAAAATAGTCTCCAAACACTTCAGAAACAAATGGTTCTTCGGACAAAGAATTAAAATAATTTTAATGTGTTGCATGGATAGTTTATCTGAAATTACAAAATATATAGTTATTTCTGTTGAGATCATTTAACTTCTTTTCTGCCTTAGTTCTTATGATATCTGCATAATTCTTGGTGAAGATGAAAATGAAAAATAATAATAATAAATAATAATAAAATGAAAAATAAAAATGAATTTTGTTGCTAACTTTGAATCTCTTCTACCTGCAAGTACTAAAGGGCTTCAGACTATGAAATACAAAGTGTATTAGAGAATGTAAAACTCTATTAGAATTTATTGCAACAAGCAAAAATTAGAGGCAGCAATTTTGTTTAAATAAATACTTTATTAGCATTATGCATATCTGGTGGCAATTAGGCCACCAGATTGTTCAGGAATGACTGACCTTTGTCTTGGATCACCTCCTTGTTTGCCCTTAAAATGTCTTGCAGGAGGATCTTTTCCATGATCTTCCCATGCACAGATATGAGGCTCGTGGGTCTGTAGTTCCCCAGGTCTTCCTTTCTCCTTTTCTTAAAAATGTTAGTAATGCTTCTCTTTTTCCTGTCACTGGGGACTCCACCTGTCACCCACAAATTTTCAAATATGATGGTGAGTGATTTGGCAGCTACATCAGCCAGTTCCTTCAGGCCCCTGAGACACACACTACCAGACACCATAGACCTACATGACCTACACCATACACCTCATCACATGACATTGAACTTGCTCTTTGCTTACAGGGATTTTGCTCCCCTAAATCCAGCCTGGAGATTAAGTGATGTGAGAAAGGTGGGAAGCCTGGCTGCCCATGAAGGCTGACTAAAAGAACTAGTTGAGTACCTCAGCAGTCTCCATGTCTGTTTTTTCCAGTTCTCTCTTCTCATTTTTCAGCCTTTCCTTTCTTACTAATGTACCTGTAGAATCCCTTATTGACATTTTTCATATCCCTCAATAAGTTCAGTTCCATGTACTCTTCAAGCCATACATTTCTTCTTCTACTACCTGCTCTTTTCCTTGTCACCCATCAGTTTGATCGTTAGGTCCTTGTTCAGCCATGATGGCTTTCAGCCTCCCCTGGATGATTTATAATGCATGAGAATGGAGAGCTTTCAAAAAGTTTCCTGAAAGAGCTGCCAGCTCTCCTCAGTTCCTCTGCCCTTAATGAAAGTTTCCCAGGGGATCTCTTGCACTAATTCTTTAAACAGCTGGAAGCAAGTTTGAAGTATCTTAGAAACTGTTACCTAATAAATGATTTTAAGCATCTAACAAATGAGTTCCCAGTATTATTACTTTATGATTTTTTATTGGGTGTGTTCTAGAGCACGAAAGGTATTTTTCTTGAGCATAGCTTCACTGCAACTGCTCAGATTCCTTGCCCCTCTAATATTAGAGTTGCAATAGTTTATTTTGCATGTATTCACTGAGAATAAAAAAAAAAATAAAAAAAAAAAAAGTATCGTCCCCAGATAATCAGCGTTGAATTCAATATTAAATGAATTTCTAAATAACACTGTGTTGACAGTATAGGTCTTTGAGACAGGCTTACTCTATCTATCAATACCCCATTTACTGTTTCATATCAGTACTTCTCTTACTTTTCAGGAGGAAGAACTACTAAAAAACAGTCATTGAAAATACAATTTGAATTAAATATTTGTTTCTATATCATCTATTTATCAGTCCAAGACAACACAAGAGCAGAACCACATATTAGACTTTGAAAATATCCCTCTTCCTCTCTGTCCCTCCATCCACTCCCCTTCTCTACTAATCTCCCTCCCCCTCCTCCCCCCCCCCCCTGGCCCCAAGCAAAAACAAAAAAAAAAAAAAGAGAATTAGAAAGGACATGAGGCAGGACACCTCATATTGTCATATTAGGAAGTCATCTTTTCTTGTATCATTTATGTGATATGAAGAGTTTGTGCTAAAGATCACATCATGATTCACCAATGACTCAAATGAGCTTTTTACAGTTTATGTATTATCTAGCTACGAGTGAAACTTATTTCCTTCCTGATGAAAGTTACCATTTTGGTTACTTCAGTTTGACATGTACATCCATTCAATTCATGTATGTTGTTCTGATTGCTTTAATGGCAGAGGAAAATGCAGAATTTCCCCTTATTCTCTCAGGCTAGCAAGTCAAAAGATTCAGTTTTTTTTAACTTCAGACATAACTATAATACTACTTTTCACATCAACCATATCTAATGCCTTTTTGTATCAAAGCCTTCAAGTTTCCTGAACTGCTCATTAGTCCTGAATGCACTTAAATCAGAAAGTTTAAAAATGCACTTTACTCTAAAAGCACATTCTAAATAAATTTATAAACTGTGGAGAGTAAACCTTTCAAACTACTCAGCAAACAGTTCTCCTATTAGTGTTACTGACAGATATATAAACTGAAAACCACAGAAATCCTTTCTGTTACTATATCAGGTATGTCAGATATTGTCCTTCTAGTTAATCTCTAAAAGTAAGAGGAAAGCTTAAGAAAACTATAAATTGGAATCCTTTGACATGAATCCTGCTCTTACCTGTGGATTATAATGTAATCCCATTATGGACTTTTAATCCATAGATATCCTTTATCTAACATGAAAAGTAGTGTGTTGAAAGCTTTCTTGTTTGTGAATGGCAGTATGCATGATTATGTTTTACTGGTACAGAACACAACTTACATATAAATATGCTGAAATGTACTACTTTCTATATTAAAGGTGTTTAAAAACACAAAATTATTTGCATTCTTTCATTTGGAAAGCATTTAGATTTTCAATATTAAGCAAGTATGGCCAGATATTCCTGAAGGTTCTCTCTTTGTTTTTGATAGCATATCCCTTGGCTTTTGAATCAAAGATTTCTCAGCAGCAGCCTTTCATTAAACTTTTATGTCTGGCTAAGGATGCAAAGAAGTTTTCTCCTAAGAGAAGATCATCTATCTGCGCTTCCTGTTTTCTTTTAGCAGTTAAGAAACTTCTCTTTCTCTTTCTTGTTAGAATTTGTCTGTTTCCTATGTCTCTTTGTGTGAATAAAGAAATAGTAATTTTGCTAGCTTTTTATGTGTAAAGAATTTGCAAATCCTTGGGACAATACAAGGGCATAATGAATAATAAAAATAATAAATATTAGACATTATTTTTATTCATTTCCAGTCCACTTCTGCAGTAGTAATGAGCAGGGAAATGCAGGCAACAGCTCTGGAATCAATATTGACCTTTATAATTTATTTCGAGTTCCACCAGGCAGGGTAGGAGATTTTGTGAAAGGATGATGCAAGAAAAGCATGGAAGTTATTGTTTTCCTGTTAAATGAACAGCTTGGTTGTTGACCATTACTTCTTTTCATTCTGCTGTACTCCCGGAATTGCTATAGAGAATGAAATGATTACATGGAGCAGAATGTCAGGTACATGTTTCAATTTGCTGTTCCATTTCATAATTGTTTTATGTATTTCCCCACTCTCTCTCACCATTTGTACCCCATGACATGTGAATGAAACAAAAAATATATACTCTCAGTTATTTAAGCATAAGAAAGAAAGAAGAAAGCAAAAAACATAAAACCAGAACCCAACATTTCATAGTTGCTATAGCTAATGTCTGCCACTTCCTGAAAATCAATTAATTTATATTATTCAATTAACCAACATAAACTCAGAATATGTAGCTCTTCTGCCCACTCCAAGTAGTGCAAGGCTTTTCATTCACTATTTGCTTGTTGTTGTTACTGTAGTTTTGTTTTTCCAAAGCTGATGATAGGATACAGTTTTCTACTTTTTAGATAGAAACAAAATACTTTCAAGAGCAGAGATGAAGTTTCTATGATCAAATTTCTGTAACTAATACAACTTTTAAATGTTTCATTTTGTTGTTGCAAAAAAACTAATGTTCTTCAAAAGGTAACAGACACCATGGCTAATATATATGTATAAAGATTTTTAAATATTTACAAAAATACAAATATTTTTTTTTAAATTATGACCTTTCCTGATATGAAGTCTTCTCATCGCAAGGCCATTTTAAAAGGTAAGATGTTATATTCAAAGTAGAATATCTTTATGATGTGAGGATTCAAAAAACAAAATTATTCATATTGCAAATGATAAAAAAAAAAAGGCAGATGAAATCTACAGTAAGAACTAATTATAAGAAATATATCCTATGCTTAAAACCCAAAGAAGAGATATATGAGGGAAAAAAGCATGACAAAAATCAATTTATTCTCAAACATTCTGAGACAAATCCTAATCCTTTTCAGATAATCCAGAATAGCTGTACACATGGACATCTACACATGGACACATCTAACTCTTCAATGATACCTGGTGACTGCCAAAAAACCAAAGTTTCTAAATATGTAAACTTTGTTCTTTCTATGTTACTGTCTCTGCATTCTGACCCCTCTCTTGTCTGCAAAAAACCAATTACTCCTGTAAAGTACTCCATCCAGGTTTGAACTGAAGCTAGAAAATTACCTAACATTTTTTAAATTATAGGCCATGAAATGGAAGTGCTGTGCAAATACTTCATAGTACTGATTTCAGCAGTGATTGACTTCTTACACAAACTTCATTTGTTTTATGCTGCCTGTCAGCCTGCAGCAAGATCACTGAAGTCAACATGGAAATACCACAGTTTAGTTAAGCAAAACAATTATCCCTTACTTTTTCAAGCTGTTGAAGTTACAATAAGAAGCTTTGGGGGATTGTTAATGAGCTTTGTAAAGGATTTCTTTTAGCTATTCACTGTTTGTTTCTGTGTTATTTAGGTAGAGCTTTGTTCTTTACTACATCCTGAATACTCAAACATAAATATAATGTCCTCTCAGAGACTTTAGACGCTGAAAAAAAATGTGAAAAAATGAAGAAAAATGGCAGGAGTTGCTGGGAAATACTGACAGTCATTGTCCTTCATTTCAGGAAGTAAGGAAATAGAAAATAAATGGAAAAATGGACTTCAGATGTTTTGCCCCATGCTTTGGATAGCCACAAGTATCTGCATGGCCTCAACTGCTAACCATCATCAGAGATGGGATTAATGTGATTCTTTTCTCTTTCCAGCCCAAGAATGAAAGAGTCAGAGGCAGGATTTCAGATAGCGTATCCCACATTCTGCTCCCTGAAATAAATGAATGGAGAAAGAAGAAGGCGGAGAAAAACAAATCATCAGACTGCAAGGATTCAACTTTTGTACTTGACTGTGAGTGGTAGAAACAGTCAAACACTCTATGATGTTCCCTACTACCAGTTTGCTGTCTGAGGCAGACATAAAATAACGATACCAGTGTCCTTGTTTCTGCTGTCACATGCATCAGGGAGTAGTTGGGTCAGCAGCAGAATATGCAGAATTTCCTGCAGTTTCAGCTCCTGGGCTAGGATGAGAACATTAATGAGAATCATGACAGCCCCTTCAGCTGCTGCTCTCCTTATTGGGACAGTGTGAAACTGCTGCAAGGCTTCACCTGCTACAAGCCTACACAGCTCCCAGGATGAGACGTCTCTAGTGTGGGGAGAGCTGCGTTATGTCAGAATAAATCTTGCTTAAATATAGAGCAGAACCAACAATAATCAAGTTGCATAGTTCAGTGCCATGAGCTGATTAAAAACCGTAACATACAGCATTCATGTCTTCTAAAGTAAATCATTATGTAATTCTCTTACCCTTTGGGAAAAAAGTAAGAAAAAGAAATAAAATGAGATATAAATCAAATATGGCTGTTTCATAATGTTCAGACATCTAAGTGACAGTTTTGACATGTATAATTACTTACAGGTCAAAGTAGATACAACCAGTGTTTATAAATAAACAATCTTCTGTTTCTACATCAGTATTTCCTGTATTTTTTTAATCTTATTTTTGGTATAAGTTTTCATAATATCTGTAACCTGCCAAGATCCATTTTTTTCTGCTGTTACGATGAGAATACATTTGGGACAAAGTAAGTGCCAGCTGAGTAAATGTTATGAAATCATGACTATCATGGTGTAACAGGTTGCTTCATATGAAAAGGAGAAAATTTCTTAGATGGAGTCTGTTGGGGATTACTCTTGCTTATATCTGCGAACGCTAGAAAAAGTACATCTAATATCAGGTAATTGCCTTTGAGTGGGTGACTGAACTAATCCCACTGTATTCTGATTTTCCAATTAAAAAAATAGGCTTACCATATCCTCAAGAAATTATTTCTTAAAATATGGCTCATTGGAGGTTATATAAAATATGACCTATTGAAGATACTGAAGCAGCTGTGCTCTTATACTCTAGAGAAGAGAATACTGAAAGGACAGTTGTTAGCAACCTTCAAACATGTAAAAAGTTGTTGCAAAGAGGAAAGTTGTACACTGCTTCCCTGCTTTCTGGGGGATTTCATAAAGAGTAATCATACAAATTGCAGCAGGGCACATTTATCTTTGACACTGAAAACAACCATTTAATGATATACAAATAATGATATTCAAATTGAACTACAAAACATAAGGAAGCAGCAGTATCTCCATTGTTTAATATTCTTAAGTCTCTTATACATCAGGAAATATTTTGGTTATATCTGACAACTGATCAGATATCAACTGTATAATTTACAATGATTTGAGCCAAAGAGCTCAACTAAGTGATCTTTAAAGATATTTTCCAGCCTAGTTTTCTCTGATGCAAAACTAATTATAAATCTAATGATATCTGTAGAAGACTATGGATTCTTTTATTTCTGCATTTTTCACATAAGATTTCATCAAAAAAATTGTGATTCCACTTTTAGCAACGCTGAGTATTACAGTGGGATCAAATAGTATTCATATCTTAATCTGAGGGAATCTGATCATTTAGTCTTGTACTGTTCATTGTGAGATCCAGGCTACATTTAGACAGTGGGTTTACAGATAACTTTTACTTGTCCTGATGTCTCAGTACGTCCACGACTATATCAGAGGTGGTCAGTGACAACTTTCCAACACTCTGCCCCACACACAATGTTGCAGAATAAGGGAAATAGCATTTAATCAGGTCTTGTTCTAAAACTTACCAGGAAGCAAGCAGGGACCACATTTGAACCTGGAAGAACTCCAGGTCCTGAAGTCTTTATCTGGCTAATCAAACACTGGGCTAAGTAAGCAGGGAAAATTTTCCTTTTTTTTTTTTTTTTTTTTTTAATGGCATCCACGTTACCTTAAAAGTGAAGAGGTCATTGTACAGATAAATCATAAAAGTGAATATAGTACTGCAAAAATGTCAGATTCAGTAAGATATCTGTATCATTTTGCTTTTTTGCTTCATTCTCTCTATATCTTATCTTATTCCTAGCTTCTGTTTAAACAGTCGTCTCCTAGGAGTATACATTCTAATATATGTATTTATACTATTTATTTATTTATTTATTTATTATTATCTATTTATTTATTTAGTATTTATACTATATCTATTTATAACTATTTATATTTTGCATGGGATTTATATAATTCTGAATTTCTGGAAGAAAGTGGATCAAAACTATTTTGCATTTCGATGACGTGCACTGAGCATATTAATTTTATGCTTTGCCCATTTGATATTAAACCTCTTTGACTACAAGGACCTGATTTTAATGAAAGCTGTGCAAGAAGACTATAGCTTCATTAGTCCCATTTTTTTTATTTTACATATAGAGTATCATTTGCTGATCAACAGTTTTAACACCTAAAATTATTAAATTCTGAAATGTTTCTCCTACTACATAGCTACTAGTTTATAGTATACAGGCAATGAAGGCAGGTTTTTCTTTTTTTAAGATTTGCTATATTTAGTTTCCGCATTTATTTACAGAGAGTATCCTTAACACAATATTTACAGTGTGTGTGTCTTCACACATCTGCAGACACCATTCCACAAGTAGCACTGACACTGGTAATTCTCTTTCAAAGCACAAGAAGGGGAAAGACTGTTGCTCTGCCCTACAAAGCAGCTGCTGTTTTGTTTTGTTTTGTTTTGTTTTTGTTTGTTTATTTGTTTTGTTTTTTGTCTTTCCTTGTTCTTTTACAAATGAAAATCACTCTAAAGACAGTGTTGAATTCTGTTCCCCAGTTCATGAAACGATGTCTCCTTCTCTCCATCAGTTTTTCAACTTGACACTGAGGGTATTTCCCTACCTCAAAACTCATTGAGCAACAAGCAGTCTTCAAAGATATGCCTGGATGTCTACTCTAAAGCAGCATCTTTGCAGTTCAAAGAAGATTCTTAACTCTGCCTGGCAGATGGTAGAATGTCTGAGTGACACAATCAAAGTTTCTTAATGGAGTATCCAATTGTACATTTTCCATATTTTTTGTCCACAGACATATATTTAAAAGACAAGAAAATGCTGATGAATACCTCTGTTCCAAAAATACTGCGTTACAGTTGTATATAAGTACCTAATTTTATTGATGTGTAGGTGTTTCAGAGACAAAGGGGCAAAAGTTATAACTTGAGTCATATATGAATTTGTGTGGCTGCAATATGATGGGCTAAGGACACTTTCAGCAACATTCATATTCTTAGCTTGGGAGTACAGCAAGTGCATTCAGGGAAAGTGAGATAAAGAAGTAGAATAAAAGAATGGTAGAGAATAGTGAGAAGAAATTATTTTCATTGTGTCTGAATTCTCTATTTAATACTTTATCCATTATACAGGTACAATTTGCACTTAAAAATGCTTCACCTTGCATCTAAAAACACTTTGTTTGTGGTTAAATACCTTTACTCTCTCAAGAAAGAGGATGCACTTTCTCAGTACATTTAAAACAAGCTCGCATAAACACAAGGAATATTCCTTTCAGTAGTCTAGAAATGGTAGCACAGAAGCTAATGAACCCAGCACGGTCAAAAGCACCTATGAAAATATAAACACTTTTTTGTTTCCGATACAGCTCAAAGTAGCATGAATGTTACAGTATATTTTGGCTGCATCCTCCATTCCTGGCTTTCACATAGTGAAGGGTCTCACAGTTTGAGATAGTGGAGAGTTGAGATACCGGCCTATTTTCTGTGTCAGCTAAAATGTTACCCAGGAAACACCAATTTGATTTGTTTATGTCACCCTTTCAAATAATTTTATTTTAACAGTTAATTCTGTTACCTGATGTCAGAACTAGCCACAGAATAGCAATATTATTATTTTCTTTTTCTGTATGAAAAATGAAAGAACCAGTCACAAAACAGCTATTTGTTCTTCACACATACACACTTGTTTAGTGATTTTTTATTCTTTTATTTTGTGACATTTAAAATATATTTCATTGTGTGCTGCCTCTTGAACTATTTTATCCTAGTTGGAGATGTGTTTTGATTAATATGTGAGGCTGGTTCAGTGTGATCCTACATTATGTTAATCTGTCAGCACACTTGTCAGACTAATGATGTTGTAATTCAGCGTTACAACACCTGCTGACACCAAAGTTTTGGCTGACTTAGTCGTTCTTTATATAATATTATTAAATTGTTGTGAGTAGTAACTGCATAGTCCATCTATATGAGCAGACATGTAAAAGAATCACTGTGCAAAGACTTTGTTCAAAATGTTCATCTGAACATTTATTTCTCTTTGCTTGTATACAGCAAATATAGCAGAAGTGCAGCTTCCATTTTTTGGAACACATTTGCTTTACTGACAAAATACACTTCAAAGCTGAAGAGGAAAAAAAATAGGAAATACTCAGTAGACAAGCCTTATTTGCATTTTCCTTATGTTTGTTTGTTCCCATAAGAATTGTCAGTCTTATTCCAGTTCTAACTTAGAAACAATATACACCTCAATATTCCTGTTAGGTTTGACCTCAGGCTATTTCTGGCCAAATAGAATTTGATGAATTTGAGCAATCTCTACTTGTAACCAAAATGATCAATATTTAGCTGATTTTTTTTTTTTTAAGGTTCAAATTTCAATAAACTGATATTATGTGTTTCATGCTAATCCAGTCTAGCATGATTTGACCAGGAAAAGTCTGATAGTATATAGTGCTTCTCAACTGGCTAAAAGTTAGCAATGAAATCATCAGGATACATCTATATCAGCAACTATTGTGGTGTAAAAGGAGCATCTTAGAAGAGAAGACTTTGGTGCTGAGGGCCTGATAGTAACACGTTTCACTATCCCATATGCAAATCCTGACTGATCAACATAGTGACCTCCTACCTTACTGTAACTACACCAAGAAGAGCCACTGATGTCATCTGTCTGGAATTCAGTAAGGCCATTAACATAGTCCCCCATAACATGCTTCTATTCAAATTGGAAAGATATGGATTTGATGGTTCCACTCTTCATGTCAACTGATGAGGAGCTGTTTATGAGATCGTACCCAAAGAGTGGTGGTCAGTGGTTCACTGTCCAGATGGAGATCGGTGATGAGTGATGTCCTGCAGGGGTCAATGTTGGGACTAATGCTCTTTAATATTGTCATCAGTGACATTGACAGTGGGATAGAGTGCACCCTCAGCAAGTTCGTGGATGACACCAACTGTGGGGTGCGGTAAACACTCTCGAAAGACAGAATGCTGTTCAGAGGGTCCTAGACAGATTCAAGCAGCGGGCCCAGGTGACCCTCATGAGGTTCCACAGATCCAAGTGCAAGATCTTGCACCTGGGTCGTGGCAACTCACACTACCATTACAGGGTGGGAGATGAAAGGACTGAGCACAGCCCTGCCAAAAAGGCCCTAGGGGTCCTGGTGGATGGGAAGCTGGACATGAGTCATCAGTGTGCTCTTGTAGTCCAGAAAGCCAAACATATCCTGGACTAAATCAAAAGAAGCAAGGCCAACAGGGCAAGGGAATCATGCCCCTCTACTCTGCACTGGTGAGACCTTACCTGGAGTACTGCAACCAGATGTGGAATCCTCAGTACAGGAGAGACATGGACCTGTTGGAGCACATCCAGAGGAGAGCCACAAAACTGATCTGTGGGATGGAGCAACTCCCGTACAAGGACAGGCTGAGAGAGCTGGGGCTGTTCAGCCTGGAGAAGAGAAGATTCCAGGGAGACCTGAGAGTGGCCTTTCACTATCTAAAAGGGAGCTACAGGAGAGAAGGGGACAGACTCTTTAGCAGGATCTGTGGAGACAGAACAAACGGAAGTTGTTTCAAACTAAAAGAGGAGAGATTTAGATTAGAAATATGAATTCATTTTTTATGACAAAGGTAGTAAAGCACTTGAACATGTTGCCCAGATAGGTGATGGATTGAGACTTTCCAGCTCAGGCTGGACGAGGCTCTGAGTGAACTTATATATTTGTAGGTGTTCCTGTTCATTTCAGAGGAGCTGGACTAGTGGTTCCTTCCAACTGAAACAATTCTATGATCCTCTGCTGGCATAACAGAAGTCATGCTGTAGTAGATCTAGACCCTAACAACAGACTTCCAGTAACAGCTAGAGTTCATATTAATGCAGCTCCCACAATGAAATTGCATCCAAAAGAAAACAATGTCTCAAGAGTACTAGTAGCACAAATGAAGTAGGGCAAAAGGAAAGAAACAGGAGATTTTTTGTTATTTTTACAAGGGTTTTTGCTGATCCAAATCAAATTTGCTGGACCAGGCTCTGGGCAACTTAATCTAGCTGCAAATGTCCCTCTTCTTTGCAGGGTAGTTTGACTAGATGACCTTTAAGGATCTCTTCCAACTTGAATGATTCTATGATGAGTCTATGAAACTGCTAATGCAGACACACTCTCCACACAGCTGGCAACACTCTATGTCTTTTTCTGATTTGTTTTGTTTTGTTTTGTTTTTCTGTGTGTGGGGGGTGTTAGCAGGTTATTTCACTGTGGAAATTCAACAGATATAATCTCTTAAGAGAGCAGTAGTTTCAATAGCAGAAACATCTGAGAAGCATAATAGCACATCCTGTCAATGAGTAGTGACCTACAAATGCCATAAACATACTGTAACTGTCTATTTGTTTAAAGTCTGCTTGCTAAAGGATATACCACAACCATGCACAATAGCAAAGAAATCCATAAATATGGTGGATCATGGACCATCCATTTGAATGAGCTGTTATCCTCTATCAGGTCAGCAAACTGCATTTTTAATATTCACATGATCTGCATAGATATATTTTCTTGAACACCATGATTAGATCTTTTGAAAATGCACTATAGGACATTTGGTTTTTCTGGTAAATGATGACATTGCAGTTCTGATTATATTTGTTTGCTGACTTTTAAAGGACAAATAGCTATGTCCAGAAAAACCCTGAGTTTTTCATCTTGGCTCTGGATGTCTATGTGGATCCAAACTTCTAAGGTATGCTAACACTTTCAAAATAAGTATTATCAATTTTTTTATTTCTCAGTATCTTACATAGTGATCTTTGCTACCATTAAATATATAAAAGAAACAAATACATAAACTGAGGGAGTGTTTGTTTTTAAAGATTATTGCCTTAGAATTTTAACTTAAGGCTCAAGGTTTCATTCTAGCTTTAAGGTCAATTTATTATATAGGAATTATTCCTTAAACTTTTATGGATTGGGTGGGGCTCATGTACTTGATTTGCCTTACATGGAGAAATAAAATAAAATAATATAAAATAAAAGAATAATAATAATTATAATAATTATAATAATTATAATAATTTTTTAAAAGTTTCAGATTTGAAAAGTTGAAAAGCAAAGTATTGAGAATGGAAAAATGCATTTCCATTGTTCAGTGTACCGTATTCAACCACTGAAGCAGTAAATAAACAGAATGGGCTTGTGGCACCTTTAACAGTATTTCTAAATTAAATTGAGCTTCTCTACTTCAGGGTGTGTTTTTAGGCATCCTTGTTGTTATGCTAGATTTGTCCCTCTGATTTTTCTTAAGATGCACTTTCAGTAGAAGACATTTGCAAGTTCCCTTTCCTCACTATAAAGATTTTTTTCATATTTTCAATAAAAACAAGGATTTATGCAGAACAAAAGCTAGTTAAAAGAAGACATTGGGCAAATACTCAAAGAGTGTATGGGCCAAAGAGACCACTGCCTGGTGTCACCTTCACTAGGGAACTGCCATTAAGATTCTTAAAACTGCATATATACCTAAAGATGAGTCTTGTGAAGACAATTTCTAGAGAAAAGAATATGAGTTCCTTTCTTTTTACAGTTCCAAATCTCATTAGAGAGAAAATATATATGTATATCTTCCTAGAACTATTGTTCTTTCTCTTATTTTCCTTCCTATCTTCTTCTTTATTGCTGTTCCTCTGAGATCTTTTTAGGTTGTTACTTATAGATGTATTTGGAGAAAAGCAAATAACATAAATAAATAAATAACATTATTTATGCACATTAGTGCAAATAATTTCTGTATGGAACTTCATTTCCATCAGGAGAGACCATCAAGAATAGCAGAGCAGAGGAAAACCAGTATTTATATTCTGATTTATATAGATTAATTTTCACATATTCTAAAAAGCATAGAACTGTGATTTATATAGGCATATAGTAAATAGTTAACATACCAGCAAAAGTTGTAACCTTTAGAAGTGTCAGTACTTTGTTGATGAAATCAAGTCTGCTAATTCCAGCCATGTAATAAATGCAATTTCAACTAATATTCTATAGTAGTATTATTTATGCTGCTTACCTAATGCATTCACCATCTGGCCCCCAAACAGGAGGTAAGAGCCATGCACTACTCCAAGTCAATCCTTGATCCCTGTTTTCACTGAAAAATGCTGAGAGCTGTTCCATGTCAACTCACAAACCAGGACTCACTCCATGAGGCCAACTGCAATTTTAATAAGGCAGGACATTTTAATACAGTGGATGTCTGTAGCTGTTGGTGTAGCTGTACTTTCACTTCTGACTTTCAGTCTTAATCATGACTTTTCCTTCATTATAAGTTTTACATGCTCATAGGAGTGACCCTGAAAAAAGCAGTGTCTTGTTTTATCATGCCTAAATCTCTAGTGAACCATTCCCTGCAGCTCAGGAAATGAGTGATTTAAATTTTTTGAGAGTGAAAAAGAAAGGTTATGCCAAAGTAACACAGTTCCAAAATAATCATTTTAACATCCTGAACAAAAAAAAATATACAGCAACTATGTCATCCCCAAATGGCATTATATTTATATTAGTAGCATTTCTTATTCCATTCCACTGAACCAAAGGATTTTCAGTTGTGTTTGAATAGGAATGGAACTTGATTCAGAAATGAGTTTTCATTAAATTGAACTTACAGTAGCTTATGGAGGGTGCCAACAAAGCATAAAGTGAGAATTAACTGAGGCCTTACTGTCATCACATTTCTTGAGCCAAGTATTCACTGGAGTTCACTCGGGAGAAAATAAATAATATATCGGAATGATTTCATCCTAGCCTGTCAAGCAGAAATAACTGCAGACATTGACTCTGAGGGAACCTTAGAGAAAATACAGACAGGAGTAAGCTCTGCAGTAATGTAACTTTCAGAAAAAAAAAATATTGCAACAGAAGAAATATATTTTAGAGAACAAGACCTGTTATAGTTCCTTTGTTCCTTAGTAAAAGACAAATATTTGTATCCACCAGAATTTAGGACACTCATAAAAAGTCTAAGTGCTGGTAACGGCTTCTTATCCAGCCATTAGAACTGCTGAAAGTTGTTACAGAGACTTTCTTGTTTAGATTTATACCTCTTGAACAACCGAGTTACAAATTGAACTTGAGTGAGATATAGGCTAAAAATATAAAACAGAAAGAAAAGTAGGCATAAAAATTAGAGTAACAAACACAGTTTTTGAAAAAAATATTATTAAATTTCTTTTTTATTTTGCCCAGTAGGAGTTTACCTGTGCTGTTTTGATTACTTTATCTACGTTCTAAAATATGCCCAGAATTCTGCAAAAATTGTCATTTTTTGCCCCCAGAGATGCCATTTTCAATTATACTCTTCGGTCTCTGCTGCTCAGATGTGCACATCATTTTGATCAACTCAATGTAAATAGTTCTTCTTTCTCATATGAAGAAATCTTGAGCATTTGTCTCACTGCTAACTGCTTCTCAGGTTTCAGGCTGCTTCTCTTGAACTCCAGGAGTTGTCATTGTAATGAGGTGAATAAGAGGACAGAATGCTCCTACTTTAGAAAGAATTTTCCAAAATCAGATTATTTTACACTTTCAGAATATGGATTTATTTTTGTCAACACTTTATGTTGATTAATCCTCCTTTTTGACTGATTTTAAAAGAAAATCAAGAATTATTTAATCTGGATTACAAACTTATCAAATCTCACTATATGTGTATACCTCTTATGTCCCTCTGCTGTCTGGGTCTTGGCTAAATAAAACATCATTTGTATAAGAGGTGAAAGAAGAGGCAGAAATTCACAGTATAAAAAAATAAATAAATAAAGTACCTACCTGCAGATTACTTAAATGCAACTCTTAGTTTGTGTGTTCGAAGAAAACACAAAAGGGATAAATTAACATCTCAGACAGTATAGAAATAACACTATGGGGAATTGGAAAATACTCAGTATTTCAAAACATATTTTATGGTAGTTGGTGCAGAAAAGTGAAAGTGAAAGCATCAATCTTTCCACATGTTGCAGGAAAAGTGGCATTAACCATTCACTGCAATTTTTAAGGGAAAAATGTAAACTGAGTATATTGTACTTGAAAACAAATGACCTATAAATAGTTTCAGTTTCTTTGTGTGCATGAACAGACTGGACAAACAACAGATCAGATATGAGTAGAAATCGTATTCAAATGTATGTTGTTAGTAATAAAATAGAGAGTAATAGGTGGATTTACAAACTACTGAGGGAGAGGCTACCTTGAGTGCAACATATCACACTAAATAAATTCAATTAAGAGGAAATATTTATTGGTTACAGAATTCAGTGCAATCTCCTTCCTATATCAGAATTCTGTCCCCACACAAATGTTGTCAACATAGAACATAGAGAGGAATTCTTGTGCCAGGTGCTAATCAAATGTACTCAAAAATCTGCATTAAAACTAGAACCTAAAAATTCATATTTCTTAAATCCTTCCCAGTTACTGGGATTTATCATAGTTCACCTGCTGGAAGCAGTCATGTCAACAATGTGAGGTGATATGAAACCCTAAACTGTGTAAAAACTCAGCAGCACTACTATAGCATTTGCATTGCCTGAATTCTGTCAGATCTCTTGCTCCTTTCTGTCAGCCTCACAGAGTCCAAAGGAAGCATTTGGACACTGAAGAACAAATGTGCCTGGGGAAGTGCAAAATGTCCAGGGAGAGAACGGCAATGCATGCTACTGCTGGCAGCAGAAAGTTATGCAGTGTGTTGTAACATGTGGCTTTCTTGTCATTTACCACCGTGGGAGTTCAAACTTACTTTGCTCAACACAAAATTTAGGCTTAAGATCTCAAAGTACTTTACTCACAATTAGTCTACTTTCTCATTAACTGTGTGATAACTAAGATTTTTACCTACTTTGGATCCATTTGATCACTTGACTTTTCTCTGAAATAACTGAGGAATTTCCTGGGCTATAGATTTCAGTGAAAAGTTTGCCCAGAGAGGCTGTGGATGCCATGTCCCTAGAGGTGTTCAAGGCCAGGTTGGGTGGGGTCCTGGGCATCCTGGTCTAGTATTAAATGTGGAAGTTGGTAGCCCTGCCTGTGTGTGGAGGGAGGGGGGGTTGGATATTCATGATCCTTGAGGACCCTTCCAACCCAGGCCATTCTGTGATTCTGCTATTCTGTGATTCTGTGAAAAGCCATAAGAAGTAGCTAAAGAACAAGATGGGCTTCACCTAAGCACTAAAATGGGCATGCCTGTTTGGTGAACTGTCTTAGGTTATATTCACACCAGACAGTTTTGGACATAATTGTTTACACAAGTTCTGTGATTCTCTCTTTCTGCCCTATATTTCTAGGAAGTGCAAATGAGAAAAGACTGAGCCTATGTTTGTTTAAAGTCAAATAAATGTGCATGGGTTACTACTGATCCAACAGGCGTTTCCTTTTGGGAGGATTTATTCATGAAATAAATCAGAATATTAAGCATAGGCACTATGTGACCTGCAATAACCCAGTATACATTTCAGGTTTTTTTAATTAATTAAAAAGCATGTGTCACTGAGAAGAAATTGGGTATTTATGACAACATAAAAATGACAAATCCAAACTTTCCAGTTAAATTATATATTGCAGGTTTTTTTAGAAGCATAACAAGACATAATTTTTCTATCATAAGTATTTATAGATTAATTATTCTCAAAGCATGCACCAGGCACTTTGATAGAGCAAGCTCTTCTGTGTCTTACCAAATTTAATCTTTACCACTGATAGCCTGCTCACTATAGCTGTACCACCCAGGATTAGCTCTGAAGCTGTCTCTTTCTCCTTCCTTCAACTACTCCAGGTTAAAACAGAACTGCTCCCTATTCCCTAGTTGGGATAGGGAAGTGACAGAAATCCCAGGTCCTAGCCCCAAGCCTGGATCCTGTCATCACTTCACCACTTTGGCATTATACATCAGCACTAGATGCAAGCTGTTTTTATGTCTGACCTGTGCAAAAATAACATAATTCACTGAAAATACTGTCCAGGAAAATATATATATATATATTCTTTATCAGTTATTTGGACACCGCAAGTTATCATACAGACCTACTCTATTTGTCAATTAGGTGTAGCCTTGTAGTCTTTCTATATCTGAGATAAACTTGTGGACATAAAGCATGATGAATGTCTCTGGGACCAACCCGTCTGTACAAAGAATTAGATGACTTCTATGTAAGAAATTTACTCTTTCTACTCTATTTTGTTGACACCAACCTAATCTGAAGTATCGCTTCAATTTCTCTAAGCTATTAAAACCAATTAATGTAGAACAAACTTGGAAGTGAAAACTATTTTTTTTTTTTTGTCACAAGATGGTTTTAAAATCAAGATGAATGACTTCTCTGGTTTATATATGTAGCACTCTACTATACTCAGTATGTAATGTGAAGATAAGGTAGAGCTATTAATATTCCAGAGTTCTTTGTATGAATACATTAAAATAAATGTGTATTAATAACATTTTAATAAAAAGAGATATTATTCTGCCCATGACATTAATGCTTTGACATAATGGCTCTAAAATCTTCTACACTGTGTGATCAAATCGTATTAAAAAAGGAAATAGACAAGTAAATGAATTACAAGAAAAAGACCATATATATTAAATTATGAAATTATTTAAATAACAATAAAAAATCTCATGTATTAAATGATGTAAAATATAAAAATTGATGCTCTTATTGGATAGAAAAGTTTCTTAAGACATTTAACAGTACTGTGATGATTGAAAAGATGTTATATTTGCATATTTTCCTTGCTTTTTCAAATCATACAATTCTAAGTTTGTTAATACTAATTGTTCTTTTCCATGCATTTCTGAGTCACATCATGAAAATCATTATTTCCTACTCTTTTTTTTAACTGTATAACTTTTGACATGTGGTTTCTGTGAGTCGTTAACAAGGATAGTGAAGGATCAGTGTGTTGTTTCCAGATGCTTTTGTAAGACGATAATAGAAAGATGTTTTGTAACAAGAAGTTATTTGTTCATGAATTATTCAAAATACAGCGAATCACACTATCACTGACTAATATAAGTTTTAGTCCAATTGTGTTATGATAATCTGGCCATCTTTATCAACTGTGCTGTCTTGGCCTTGCTAAGTTTTTTCCACGCTAAGTGATCCCCATAATCATGTCTATTTTATCACAACTGTTCAATATGTCATTCATTTTGAAGCTTTTCTGCCTTTATCACTATGGCCTTCTATTGTTTCCTTATAGGCAAAACAGCTGTATAGAACTAACATAGCTGTATAGAATTATTACAACACAAACAAAATAAAAGTTGATTTTTTTTCATATCAGACCTATCAGGTGCTAGTAAGAACAGTAAGTAGAAAGAGTTCATCCAAATAAAAGGGAGCTGAAGAAGAGAAGTTATGGGTTCTATTTTCCTTAGAAACCCTGCCAGAAACATGTCAAAAGAACAAAGACATGGAAAAATAATTTAAATTATCAGTCATATTCCTGAAGGTTTTTCTCTTTGTAGATAGCATTAGACATTCTCACATATTCACTCAGCACTTTATCCATAATTTAAAGCGGTCTGTGTTTGTTTATTTAAATTCTACAAGAGCAGAGTATATTGATAGTGATGGTTCTTCTAATTGCTCTACATTTCTCAGAGTAATTAAATAATCTACGTGCTTCCAACCTTTATTATTGGGTGAGGTAGCATTCCTGTGTGTTTGAGTCATGGCTCTATTGTCCCTGTTTTGAAATATGGGATACTCTTCTGAAAACTTGTGTTCCATTCACCTGTCTTGCTGTCCAGTCCTCCCAGTGAGTGAACATCCTTGAAAAACCCAAAGCCTCAGAACAGTAGTAGTACGAACTCCTGCAGAATGGGGGAAAAAAAAAAAAAAGAAAAAAAAAAAAGCATGAATTTATTCTCAACTTTAAAAACTCAATAAATATCTCAGATTTGATTCAAAACATTTTTTTTTAATTTAAAATATTTTATTGCACTCTGGAACATTTTCTTACTTTTTAAGTAATCAAGACATGACACTTAACAAATGTAAATGAGTAAATTAATATCTACTTAAAACAGATTTGTAGGTGGAAAACTTTCAAAGACAATAGTTACAGCAGTCTGTCTTCCAAGGAAAAAAACACGTTGCAGACAATAGGTTTTCAGAGAGAGCTAATACATACAGCTCTAGAAAAAACACACAAACAACAACAACAACAACAACAGAACAACTAAACAAACCAAGAACAGCTATATGTGATCAAGAAATAATTTACAGAATTTCAAATCTCTTTAACTGCTGGCTACAACCTTTTTGTCATCTCTAGGATAGAAAAGTTCTCACTGAAACATTTTAGCTTTAATATTGGTAGCATCACTGTAAGATTTACTGAATGTGCACTTGAAGTTACTATCATTTAATTTTCTTTGGAATTTCTTTCAGTATAGTGACCTGCTGTCATGGTACTGTATTGTGTACAATTTATACGACACCAGAATGCCTTCAGGTTCAATGTACACTATTCAGACCATAACAAATTATAGCCATAGGTTCTCTTTCAACTGTTTAACAGCATGGAATAAGTTCAAAAGGAGAAAAAAAAGGGGCCAAACAGGAAAGTAAATCAATTATATCGCATTTCATGTGGAATTCAGTTTAGAAGAATGCAGAATGTATATATAGTGGGAAATATCTATGCTTTTACTACTGAGAAAGAGATTTATCAAAACAGATGATAAAAATAAACACACAAAAAAATTAAAATATAGTAATATTTTATCTGAATATTTTTAGATATTTTCAATATTAAATTGTTTCCAGTGTGATTTTAATTAAATACAACTTGTTCACATAAACAAAAAAGATCAGAGAAAAACAGTTTTCTGTTCTTTTTTAAGAATGATTGAATGATGAAAAGAAAACTGTTTTAATCTCATTTGGAAAAGCAGTTGTAAAAAGCTTTTACCAATATTTAGTAGTATTTATCCTAAGTAAATGAAAACAAAATTCTATATCATGAGGCTGGTTCAAATTTTAGAAAGTCTAGTAAAGAAATTATTTAAAACTTTAGCAAACACAATTCATTTGAATTGAAAAGAAAAAGAAAAGAAAAGGATTATTATAGAACTCCTGCTGTGTATTTATCTTTTATTACTGTGGAAAAATACATTATGTTCCTAAAACATTAGGTAACTTATTGAGATCGATTAGATGTGTATGTGGTGGGTGGGCAGAAAGGCATGTCAAGAAAGGAAAACAGGAAAGGTGCAGAGGTTGGTTGGTACACCATTAACATCACCTCAAGACTCAGCAATCCCTGGTAAGCATGGGGAAAACTGATTTCTACCAACATAATTACGCTACTATAAACTCCATCAAACCAAGGAACCATGTGGATTTATGCTTATATTTCAACTATAGTGGCTGATATAAACTTGGTACCCTTGTTTCATACAATCAGAAAATACTTCTTAAAAAAGTTACTTTTTTGATTTCAGTCATTCTTTTGGATACAGAAGTTGGAATAGCAAGAAAACAACCATGTAGTTTTAATTTAATAGGCCAATAAGAATTATGGTCAAACTTAAGGTAAGTAATATATAACTTCTGATTGTTTTACACCATATTCTTATGGGTTTTTTTCACCATGTTCTAATGTGATTTAACAATACTTCATAGAAATACAGTAACTTTTTAAGCAGACAAATACAATTTTACTTTCCCTTGAAAAGAAAAAAAGAGTAACTTACTGCCTCAGTTAGTAGTAAATACAACCTATATGTGGCATTTATTATGCTTAATCAGATCCAGTTTGTTCATTTGCTCTTTCATGCAGTTATTCCTTATAACCAGTACAAACACATATGTTTTTTCGTAAGCATAGGACTACAATCTCAACTGCTTGAAACTCTTCAGAAATGCATGACAGTCACAGACTGTTCAAGTCCTTCCTGAGAGCTCTAATGAGTTAATTACCATGGCCAGCCTGACCTGGGATCACTACGCACGTCCTCTGCCCACTATCATGGAATCATAGAATCACACGCTTATTCCTTATGGTTTTTGTTAATTCCTATATAAAAATGTGTCCTTAAAAACATCAAATTTAAAGTACATTTCATATAATCTGACTATAATTAATCTGTGAACCAAGACCATAAAAATCTTTCTTCATATCCCTGATGGTTTGGTGAAATTCTAATTTAACTTACAGTACATTCATAAATGATTGTAACGATCATTTGTACGGAGATTAACAATCTAAAGGGGAAAAATAAAAAAGAAAACAGGAATGTGGTAACATTGTTTGGACTTAAAAGATCAGTTTAAAAGTTTAATCTCCAAATTCAGGTACTGATCATTGCAAGAAAGTGTTGCAGTCAGGTGTAGCAGGTATATTTAGAAATTTTTCAGTAATCTGTGCAGATTTCATTCTCTGACTTGAACCTCTTGGGCTTATAAAGGTGACATTAAGGCAACACAGTGTAATGCTAATTGGCAATTGCAGATTTGCAAAAACGTTGTTTCTTTTCATAAGTCTGGGAAAAGCTGGAAGTCTGAAAAAAACTGTGGATAAAACTTGTTGTCCATTACTGCTGGCTGATTTCATTGTGGCTGCACTGTCTGACTGCCAAGTTTATAATAACATTTCAGATAGGGACTTATAAAAACCAAAAACTTATGATTTAGTCTATCATTTTCATTTTGTTTTGGGTTTTGTTTAGAATAAGTGATTAATAAAATCTTATTATACATTGCTTGGCAATGTATTCAATGGACAACGTTTAAATGGAAATAAAAAATAAAAAAAAATCCTTCAGTGCAGTCCATAGAGATTTCTAACACATTTTTAGGTAGGTAGAATGGAGGATATAATTTTAGTAATACTTCCCTGTTCTCTTCCCTAAGTACATTCATTCTCATGTTGTGCTCTAGATGACTGCTGCTCTCCAGCTAACAAAACACTCTGAGGACCCTAGGTGCTCCTCTATCACTTCGAGAGAACATGCACGGTACTTTCCTCTGAGCATCATTTATAGCTTGTCTCTCCATTCCATAGTTCTTAAAGCACAACCCAGAAGAGAAACTGAATGAGAGCTTCTCCAGAGATGAGACTGGACTGAACATCATGGCAATCCTCATCTCTAAAGAGCATTGCTCAGTGATTGGAACTGAAACATAAAACCCTGAGCATGATAATAGACAAGACCCAGAGGTTTCCCTTAGCCTGAAGGCACATGACACTGTATTTAGTGATATGAATTTGGTAGCTCTACAAACCATAATACAGTAATTCAGCAATTGCCACTTCAAATTATAAAAATTAACCATGATTTCAATGCTTCTCAGCTCTTACCAGTTGTTTGCACAAGAAAGTTAAGTCTGGGGACATATTCTGAAATATACAGTATTAAAACTGTGATAAATGAAGTATAGGGACTTTGTTAAGATAATTCTTAACATAGTAATTCATTAGGAAAATTAAAAGAAATAACACTGGCATTATAAGTATTTTTGCCCAGTTACCCTTAGGGAAATTCGAGCCCCCAAGTTTTAAAATGTATTCCCTTGAATTCTTCCCTATGAAATCAAAATCAATGGTAGCTCTGAGATAATACTTTTTTTTCTTGTTTTCTTGGCAGAAGAAGAGGGAAATAGCATAAAGGTGCAAGGATTAATAGATTAATGTATTTTAATGAGCATGTGCTCAAATGGAAAATGTTCTTTTTGGAATGAACGGTTTCCTAGTGGATCACCCAAAGTTCATGCAGCAATTAACATTAATTATTTCAAACATATGCTGAAATCTTTATAACAGATATTAGCTAGCAAGGTTAATTATTGAATGTGAAAGCAATACACTGATGCAATAAATATAAGGAAACTAAAATCTAAGGGGAATGGTGCCAGAAACTAGAAGATGGAACCACAATCCATTCCCTTATTAACAAGTTGCTAATGCAACATATTGCTTTCAGATGTCCTTGACCAGCTCTAGTACCTCAGAAGACTAAGCTGAAGTCATATTCCTATGGAGTGAGTTCCTAACTTGTAATGCATGACACATTCATTTTTCACTCACGAGAATAACATCTGACACAAAAGACATAAGAAAAACCTTTTTAGTTTTCTCCTTAGTCTTCACATTAAGTAGACGAAACAGAGTTCAAGTTATTCTGAAACTTCAAAATAAAGACTGACAGACTCATAATAATTGTTATAAATTTCCACTGCTCTTATACTACTTACAAACACTATGTTGCTGAGGACAATTTTAGTCCTTATATCCAAAAGAATATTTCCAGACTAAAACATTTAATTGCATACAAACTAGAGAAACTTTGGACATCCATTACTGAAATGATTAGATTTCCATGATACCAAATTTCTTTTTTCTACACTGATTAATTTTGTCAGTATTATTAAGTACCAAAAAAAATCTAAAATAGTAAACATACTTCTTGCTTCATACTTCAGAACTTCAATAGCTATATTTATCTGATGTTGTACAGTTTAACTGTGTAGGAATAATTGGTTCAGTGTGATTTCCCCAATTGTGTGTCTGGTAAGTGTGTTTCAGCTGTTTTTCAATACTTGTATTGATCTTGAAACTTCACCAATGCACTGGGAGTTGCTGCTATGCAAACAAAAAAACCTGAATGTTAGCTTTAAAAATTATAGATCCATGTCCAAGAAGGCTGAAAAAAAGTTTTAATTTTCAGCTTCTATGAATTATAATAAATGTATTACTTGTAAGAAAGAGGTGTAAATGTTTATTTTTAATTTATTTTTAGAATATGAGTACAAGATAGACACATCATCTGGCTTTTGTTTTCAGTTCACTTTCATAAATTAGAACTAATTCAACTAGCAGAACATCTACTTTAAAAGTTCAACACACCCAGCAACTCACTGGTCCACATCCTTTCTGAATCTGTTGTAAAGTTCACAAAACTTGGTTCTGTCCTCAATTCAAAATCTGCATACTGTGAATTTTTCAATACAAGGATTTACTTTCTTTCTGACTAATAAAGATTTCATAAAGTAATAAAGTAATAAAGATTTCATTCTTTTAGCTGTAACGTCAGAAGTTATGCAGTTCATTTCTGTTCTGGTAATAAATTAATGTAGGCAATATTTATCTTGAATCACAGGAAGATATTCTTCATATATGTATTTAGATGTGAAGGTGGGCAAGGTTAAACTGGAATTCATGGCATCATATTCTAATAAAATTTTATAGAAAAAGTAAAGTTTCATAGAAAGCAACTAAAAGGAGGGAAAGGGAGCAGAACTGCAATCAGTGATGAAAAAGAAATAAACTCTCTTACCAAACTGTATTCCAGAAAGTTGAAGTCATAAAATTTATCAGACTGACTATGCAGCAGAACCCATGTTGAAGCACATATTTTTTTGGCATCAAACGTAAGCAGTTGTGCACAGACATAGGTGGAGTTCATGGTGCAGGACCTCCATGCAGAGCATGAATGAATGCAGAAGGAATGAGATTTTACCCCCTCAAAAAAAGAGAAAAATTTAATATTTTTCCTGCTTGTGCATTTGATTGATTTTCTAGAAATCAGATGCATAATTTGTATTAAAAAGAAATGGGCTAAAAGCACATTGGCATGTTATTTATGGGACTAGTTTTTAATACTGTCATAATAACTTCCTTCTGGGTTGGATTCAAAAGAATTAGCTTCTTTCCAGATTCCATTTTGAAAAAGGCAGTATCCTGCAAGAACAGCTTGTAAGAGATATTACTACAAGAACTAGATTTGACCAGAAATACAAATGTTAGCTTAATCCTCAGCAGGATCCTAATAATTTGGCTGGTACACATCTAGTAAAATACTTGTGCTTAATTATCTACTTAGTTCATACAAATGAATCTTTATCCACCTCTTAGTTTTCAGAGGATGTCTCATAGAGGATGATAACACAGAAACTGACCTTCAGCTAGAGGAAGACAGTGGAGCGGTGCCAGCTGAAATCAACCATGGACCTTGCCAATAGACAAAAGGTTTTTTAAAGGGTTATAAATGTGATGTTAGTGTTATTGAGTTTTACATGATGTTTCTTATTACGATGTTGGTTTTAATTTTCTGCATTTAAATAGTAGTACAATTTGCATTGCTAGTATGCTATTATCTTGGCAGTATAAGATAATCTCCAAATCCCTGCACTAAAAACCATTTGGTTAACATATTATTGGATTTCCACAGACTTTCACAGTCATCACTTGACCGTAGTTTTGACAAAGTAATGTCTCATAATATAGTTACAATTAAATAATTTTTCTATCAGTTGGACATGATATTGTCTCCATAGATGCATACTGACACTTGAAACAAATGTAGAATAACTGTTGCCATTTTGAACAGAAAAAAAACAAAAACAAAAACAAAAACAACTGCCACACACACAAAATAATACTGTTTTCTCAATACAATGATCTGCTTTAATAATAGCTTTCAGTTTTAGATGGCTATGCATTTTTTTTATCTTTTTTCCCAAAAGCTCATTACTATAAAAAACCCAACAAAATGAAAGCTTGTTTTCACCTTTGTTTGTCTAAAATGGCTTAATCTGTTGAAACCAATTTAGTTTCAAATAAAATTAAAATAAAAGGAAAAAAAAAAGGTTACCTACAAGACAGATATAAATTCTTCATGCAAAATAAGACAAAATAATGATTTTAGATTCCATCTGACCAGGAGATTTGTTTACTTATTCTAAGAGCTTTTTGTATATATCCATGAAATTAAATTAAAAAATCTGCACTTCTGTATCTTCATTTGATTTACTATTTGACTGAATATCAACAGATAGGTAAGGAAACCTTTTCTGAAGTACCATGCTCAAAATTCCCAGCATTGATTTTCCTAGCTTTTTTTTTTTAATTATCAGCCAAAATTGCATCCAGCTATTTAGACAAAAGTATATGCAGAACTCTACCAAAACCTTGCAGTTCCCGCTTTCTTGATTTTCTTGATTTGCCATGACAACCACATTTCTGTTATTTTTGTATTCCAAGCTTCAGCCAAGACTGTGAGACACAGTCTAAAGGAAGCATAATTGGAGTGAGATCATTTTCACATCTTAGTGTTTGTCTTGAAGATCCTTTTCATTAGTGACCCTGACACAAAAACTGCCATCTAAAGAAATTTGTTAATGGCTCAGAGGTCGAAAGTACTGTCTAAAGATATAAGGGTCAGAATACTAGTAAGCACTAGGTGACATTAAGAACTGGGAATGAGATGACATTTAGTAGCACAAAATAAAAGCTATGTCTCTGTAAAGGTCAATAAGAGTGTGTGTTATAAATCTGGAGCTCAGATCTGAATATAAGGTTTTTGTAATATAATCTTGAACAAAAAAAAAAAAGAGAGAGAGAGAGAAAAACCAACATGGCTGTATCAGGACCAGAATTTCAAATAAATTAAAAAAAAAAAAAAAAAAAGGCAAATACCATTATGGAACAAACTAGGATACAGGAATACAGGACTATGGTTTTTTCGTTAATGTCCAAGAAAGATTAATTCAGATTGGAAGAAAAGGGTGTTAGCATTATCAGTGAGAGCAAGATGAAGTGTTTGTGTTAAACAAAGATAGAAAAATAATTGGCTCCAGTTAAGTGCTTGCAGAGAATATGATTTTCTCATTGAGATTCAGAAAGAATGGGATTATCTCAGGGATAAGAAGCATCTGAGTTAGAGGACAAAGCTAGCAAAAGAACAAAGGTATTTGCTGGTTGTAAACACAGTTAGGCTGGTCTTAGACAATGATTTATTCTTTGGCCCTCCTGCTCTGCCTGGCTTTCTCTCTGGTAGTGATGAGATGTCCAACTCATGTACAGGCTGAGGTTCTAGATGCTGGAGAGCTGTGTCATGGAAAGGGATCTTGGGGTTCTCGTTGGCAAACTAAATTGGAGTCAGCAACATGCCCTGGCAGCCAGAAGGGCCAACCATACCCAGGGGTGTACCAGGCCCAGCACTGCAAGCAGAGCAAGGGAAGGAGTGTCCCACTGTGCTCTGTGCTGTGCAGCCTCACCTAGAGCACTGGGCGAAGGTGTGGGTGCCACCATATCAGAAGGTCATAGAACAATTAGACAGCATCCAGAGGAAGGCTACGAAGACAGGGAAAGGCTTTAGAAGACAAGGTGTATGAGGAACAGCTAAGGCCATTTGATTTCAGCCCAGAGCAGAGCAGCTGAGGGGAGGCCTCGTGGCTGCTGCAGCTGCTCACAGGAAATGGAGGGGCAGCTCTGATCTCTGCTCTCTGTGACAGTGACAGAGCCCGAGGGGATGGCATGGAGCTGTCAGGGGAGGGGCAGCTGGAGGTTAGGGTAGGTTCTGCACCAGGGGGCTGGGGGCATGTGTATGGTAACTACTGAGTCACATCCTGAATCACTTATTGAGAATCTGGGAAAAGGACCCAGTCAACCCTGGGAGCACAGGTGAAGGCAATTCACCTGTGTGACCAGAAGGGGTGGAGCCTGGCTGCACCTCTCTTAGACCTCATTTAGGGGCTGACTGCCACTGGGGAAAGAACTCTTCCTGGAGATCTCTCCTTGGTGAAGATTTCCCCTGTGAACATAGAATCTTCTGATACGGGTGTGCCATCCTCTTTCCTTTCTCTGTAGCACCTCCCTGTTGTGCCAGTCCTTTTGTCAACACAACTTTGTTGTAATGTCTTTCCCATTGTAGTGATCTGTCCAATTGCTACAGCATGGAACAGGCTGTCCAGGACTGTTGGAATGGCCCTGAGCTGCTGTCACAGTTCAAGGAGCATTTGGACAATGCTCTCAGACACAGGGTTTGAATTTTAGTTGGTTCTGCGTGGAGCCAGGAGTTGAACTGAATGATGTTTTGTAGGTCCGTTCTAACTTGAGATATTCTCTGATGCTGTGAAAATCAGAGGACTGTCTTCTGGTTAACACAGGTATAAACCAAAAAATAGTGTACTAAATAGAATAGAATGCCAAAAGACTTCAATCACAGACATGCAATTTTACTAACTGCATGACTTCCTTGTCTTACGGAAGAGAGAATGGCACCTAGGTTAGGGTCATCACTTAAGCAGTGTCAGCAGTGTAGTGAACAGGCCAGCTCTTTGGTGTTCCAATGGGCTCTTCCTTGCTTCCTGAAGATTACAGATGGTCCTGGATACTGGGGTGGCTCATGGGGAGTCCTCTTAAGGACTTTTTGTATTCTGGCTATCTTCGGTATTCTTAAATCTCATTAGCTGTAGGATTGGGTAGAAAATGCCCTGCTAGGAGCTGGATATCTCAAACTGCACTGTTAATTTTGGATTTACTGTTACCATTGCTGTTTTTTTCAGTCTGCCTGTCTGGGACATTTTTGGACATGCTTACACTTTTTAATGACCAACAGACTGTGTGCATTGTTTGACTATAACTTTTATACTCTGAAACTAATCTTTTGTTTGGATCATTTTGTCTACTCCCATTACAGCAAAAAGTTATTAAAATTCATAGCTAACAGCTTTTTGACTACTTCTAACTTATGGTAAATGCTATAGCAGTAAGGCTCAGAAACAAAGCTGATTTTTGTCTTAGTATTACATGATTTCTCTCAGAGACATTCTGCTGACCACAGGGGATTTGACAAAAGGTCTCTCACAGTCCTAAGATCCTCTTATTCAAAGTCCTTAATATCAGTCTGCTTTTTTTGGTTCTCTGAGGTATTTAGTGTGACTGTCACTTAAGCGAGAATAAAACTGCAGTTTTCAGTGCTGGTCAGCTGCCATTAAAAGGAGAACAAAATGTTGTAACACAAGCAAACATGAAAAAAGTATATTTAACAGGTACATTGGTAATAGAGTAGTAGATCTCTTAACTCAAGAACACTACAGATTTGGTCAAGGTGACTGCTTGTATTATTTCCTTGTGAAGCATTTATGAGAAAACAGTTCAGGAGGAGCTCAGCTTGAATACCAGCTGATAAACATACGCTAACACAAATCAGTTTGCATTGCCTCAGTATTACCAGGTGGCTGAGTGATAGTCCACACTTTACACCAGTCTTCATATGTTGATCAGGACCATGAGGCTGTATCTTAAAGATGAAGAAGCCAAAGAGCAAGTTTTTTCAAGGCTACAAATTTAATCTTAGACAGGTTAAGGTGATAGTTGATGAAACATAAACATTTGCTATCTTTTTCCCAAGTAATTACACAGTGGAGTGCCTCTACAAGTTGTAAAAAGGATTTTAAGCAGCCAAGCCAAAAAGGAAAAAGAATTGCATGTAAATAAAAACCTGACAAATTCAATGCTTTAAAACATTAGTCAGGTGTCCTAAAGAGCTGTGCTGCTTTAACTAATTGAAGAAGCCTGAGAATTCAGTAATACGGAACATAATAGAACAACAGTATGTTACCTATGACTGAGAGCTGTCAAAAGATAGGTCCAAGTTGTTTCTAGAATTTTGGCTTTCACTGCAATCACTCTTCTCCAAAATTTAGCTGTAGTAGTTTGCTTTGCCTGTGATGATAACTGGGGAGTGACCTCTTTGTCCTTATCTGAACCCCCAAGGTTCTTTTGTCATATTTTCTCTTGTAATTTTGAAGAGGGGGAGTGAGAGAACAGTGCTCTGGTGCTTATCTGCACATTGGTGTTAAATCATTATATCTCCAAATATGAGTAAGACACATTATGATATATAAGATATGTATTTGGCAGGACAATGCCAGAGTCACCTTGGCCACAAAATTTTTTTGGGGAAAAAAAACCAACTAACAAACAAACAAAGGTATCATAATTTCTTTCCCTCCCAAAATTAAGAATTTTACATTTCTCTATGAACAGAGCCAAAAGCAATGCATTTTTTCTGTTTTAGTAAAAAGAACCTTTTTAGATTCTTCTCTAATTCTATGGAAAAAAATGAATTTGTCTCTGCTCTGCAGATCTGGAAAGCAGATCTGAAACGGTAAATTACATTCTACAATTCTATTGCATGCATATTGGAATACTTAGATCATCTTGCCTCAAATTATGGTATGAATTAGTTTTTATTTCTTGTCAGTACATTTTCAAATCAAACCTTTAGAGTCAGTGAAGGGTCTACAACTCATTAACTTTAAATATGGCCCTGCATTTAAATGTATGAGTGAAATGATTTAAATGTAAAAGAGTGAAAACTGAAAAAAGTTGGTCTCACATTTCTGATTAAATAATTACGATAGGAATATTGGGCAACTATTTATTGCCAGCACACTCTTTTTGTGCTTATACTTTACCACTACTTAAGCTCTTTGCTAGCTGGAATATAACATTTTTACATAGTCAAACTTATAATCTTAATAGAAGTATTGTGTATAGAGTTTTTCCTATTTTCAGGAGGCTGATTTTTTTCAAGTGGCCTTAAATATCGAATGCAGTAGTGAACAAGCTTGTGGTCAGTTCTTTTTGACCTGCAGTCTGCTTACAAATTAACCAGCAGAAAGGTGGGCAGGAAGGCTAAGGAGATTAATTGATTACAGTGCCACAGTAAGCAGGCTAGCTCACACTGCACTGGGCTTAGTCTATCATTATAAATGGGAAAGGAGACAGAATCAAATAAAGATCAAAGCCAATCTGTTAAAATAATTCTCCATTTATACTGTTGACTTTTATTTTATTTTTTTCCATTAAAAATACAGACATTAAGAAAAAAATGGTATTTTTCTCCCTATCTAGCCTTCCTACTGATGACAAAAATTCTTTTCTCAGTGGCTCAAGATGAGGTTATTTTCTGTGGCAAGGATACAACACAGGTCAGATGACAAGTCCAAAAATGAAAGAAAAAGTTACTCCCAGATGTCTGCATGATTTCACAGCTAATTCTTATCTTTTGTTCAAATCAAGTTATGTATAAGTAAACCCAGATTTTATTACTATTTTGTCTCCATATGATAATCTTCTTACAAACACAAAAGTTAACAATACATTTGGTAATATTATATTGATCATAGAGTTTAAGAGATGCACACAGAACAAAATAACAACAAACTACTGAAGTCAATAAAAACACAATTTACAATACTTGTGAAGGCCCATCTCCAGTTCACAGCACTGTTAGCAAGTGCCATTTATTGCAGATGCAGCACATCAAAGACGAGATATGACAACCACCACAAAAACAGAAGGCATGCTTCAGGTAATATAGCTGGAGAACCTGAGAAGGAACTCATTAGAAATTTGATATTTGATTGGAAAATTCATTTTATTTAGCACATTATACAGAGACCATGTTCATAATCTAAAATTTCATGTCACTCTAAGTAAGGGCGCTATATCAGTGGGATGTTAAAAAGGCAAATTCGTTCCTTACTATCATTCCCAGCATACATCTGTTATAATTCTATAATATAAAATATAAATTATACATTAGTATTATAACTGTATTAAAATAACATCAGAATAATCAAATTAATAATTGGTAATTAGTAATCTATACTTTTTTACAGTGCACAGCTTTACTCTTTAACTGAATGTGAAGTGTTGATTTGCAGATGCAAGTCTGTAAATCCTACTGCCAAACCCCGGAAGCTGACACATACTGCAATTTTCAGTCCTTTCAAATTTTAAATTCTCTCATGTACCTCTCTCTTTAATGATAAAAAAAAAAAGATTCTAGCTACATCATTTTTTGTAAGACATGTACCTGTGTCTTTCTGAATTAGTCAAACATATAAACACATTTCATTGAGTTTTTCATTAAAAGTTGTCTTGATAATTACTTTTCTACGGTATTGTAATTACTTTGTAAGTATGTAAAGAAAACATCCTATAAATAAAGGTCATTATAGTAGCAATGAATTCCATACTGTAAGATCATGAATGTTCTAAAATGTAACTTCCCAAAACACAAAGAATGATTTAAGTGCAATTTTTGCTAAAGGACTCCTTGTCTTGGTCTCTGTTATGAATCATGGGTTTTTTGGACAAATGCATCTGCAAATTGAATTTTAACTAAGCTGTTTTGCTAACTACCCTTATCTCCTCTCCCATCCAGACAGTCACAACGGAAAAATAGTTTATATCTAATAGTCATGTAAGTCAAGAAAATGTCTGCTCAATTATGTCATTTTATGCAAGAGTGAACACCTTTTCACACTAGTTGCAACCTCAGAGTGATTTCTATACTAAAGCCTTAATTCTGTTGCCTAAATATAGGAAGTCACTGTCACTTGAGACCCTCAGTAGAACCCAAGAATTATAGGGACAGCAAATACAAGCCGGACCTCATGAAAAACCTTTGTCTACTGCAAACAACGTAGTAGCTTAAGTCCAGGCAAGATGCTCTCGGACCTATTATATTTGCCCTATCAACTAGATTGATGCTCTTATTTAGATAAATTAATTGAATTTTGAGTTTTTTCATTGCCCTTCCAGCACACAATAAGCATCTGAAACCAAGATCATCTACTCATACTTAAAAGCTGCCACCTAAGAAAGTATAGTACACAATATTTTTTGTTCCAAGTAATGTTATTCTATTATTTTTGTATCCTTATCTAAATACAGTCTCCTAGCTGGGATTCTTTAATTCTAACTGTAATAAATAACTGGGTTTTGTTCTATGAAAATTAGGGTACAACATGAATATTTTCTTAGGCAACAGGACAAGGAATAATGGCCTAAAACTTGAAGTTCCATACTAAGACTTATTTACAGTGAGGGTGATGGAGCACTGTAACAGGTTGACCAGAGGGGTTATGGAGTCTCCTTCTATGGAGATATTCAAGAGCTGTCTGGACGCCTACTTGTGCAACCTATTGTTGGGTATCTGCTTTAGCAGGAGGTTTGGACTTGATGATTTGTTGAGGTCCCTTCCAATCTCTGCAATTCTATGATTCTGTGTATACCATGTAAATTTGCTGTCATTTTCATGCTCTTTTAACACTGCTTTTTTTCAGCTACACTATTATTTTGCTATAAGTTCTAAATTTACTGAGTACAACTACTTAGGCAACACTAAATCTGGAAATATAACTATGTATTCTTCTTGAGAAATTATTTTTTTGTCAGAAAAACACAAAACAAACGTCTTTAGTAATAGGTTTACATATTAAGATGACTCTGATTCTCGTTTTCAGTACTGGTTGGCCATTCCTCTCATGAATTTATATTGGCATGAAGAATGTCAGCATGGATATGCATGAAGAGAAATACCCTGCAGTGCGAAAAAATCTGCAGATAAAATCGGAAGCTCCAGAGAACACACATCACTAGAATGTGTTTATAGTTTTAACTACACTTTTCAGCTTTTCAGGCAATCAAAATAGATCTGACGGCAGCCATCTGGAAAACATCAATTTACTAGTCAAAAGGATGCAAAAATGCTTGGTAATATTTAGGCCTGCTAAATGAATTTATAGGAGGTTGAAGATCTCCAAACTGAAGTATTTTTTTCCATAAATTATTGACTGTTTTTTTTTTAAATATATGATGCATATAGCTTTATTTCTCTTATCTACAGAATTAAACATACATAAAAGCAGAAACTCTTAACCTACATTTGACAACAAAATACTGTTGTTTTTTCTTATAAAGTTTTATTAGCTACTGAATCCATTAGAGCTAGTCCAATCTATTTAGCTGAAATGAGTACTAGAAAGAAAGGGCTAGCCCATCTTTCCATACCTAAATACTATTTTAATCAAATGACTCAAAATAAATTATTTGCTCTATTAGATTTTCCTATTTGAAGATAGACGCATTTAAGTGTTGAGGATGAAGATAAAGAAATATTGTCATATGGCTTGTACTCTTGGAGTTGTTTTTTTTTTTTTTTTAGTGTCTTTCTCTAGAATTAGGCTCAAAGACCCTCTATTGTATTTACATTAAGAGCACAAATTTATGATTATAATGCTACAGTTTAAGAAATTGCATTAATTCTGCTCTTATCACTCTTGCTGTGCAAACTGTTATATCCATACTTATGTCATCTGGAAAAGCTTGCAGAAGTGCTGCTGCTTTTATGTTTGCTCAAACTCAGTAAGTGCACATGGACAATCACTGTAGACAGTCACCATATGGCAAACTGCTAACCTACCAAAGTTCAGAGCATTTTAATGCAACCAGACTTCATGGGCTATTAAGACAGACAGACTTGCCATACATAGTTTTGGCCATCTCTGTAAAACTGAAAGCCAGCATAATCTAAGTGAAACCATACCTTTTTCACCGAAGTCAAACTAGTTAGAGAGAAGATTAAGTAGAGCGTAATGCCATTCAGTGCAAATAAAAACAGTAAAGCATAAAAAAGAATTAAAGACAGCAGAGAACTATTTTCAATACAATTCCCTTGTGGGATTTTTATAACATGATGACCCTACTCAAAGAGAAAAATGCAAGAAACAAAGAGTAGTCTTTTCTTGCATTTCAAATATGCTAAGAAAAGAATGACAGGCTGTTTTTAAAAAGCAAGGACATTTTATTTAGCTTTGTATTTCTGTGGGCAACATGGCAGTGCATTCAATCTCCTGTAAAGGTATAGAACATAAATAGCTTGTTTTAAAAACTTGGGGGTTTACTTTGCAAAGTGAATAAGAATATGATTGTCTGTGAAAAGGAGGTAAAAAAAAAAGGGGGAAAGGAGTATTCAATTTTGCCTAACTTAATACTTCAGTACAAAATCAGAACCATTGCAGATTCAGATTGTTTAATAGCGTGTAAAAAAGAATATTTGGAAAACATTTTTAAAAATAAGTAATAAAATTATTATTAGGATTTCTACTAGATACAAAGATAGCTCCTTGGGGGCTTGAGCAAAAAGAAGCAGACAGAGCATGATGCGTCAGTAGGTTGTAACATGGCAGTCTGTGTGACAGTTCATGCAGGTGGGATGGAGGGCAGCCCAACCTCTTCTTTTCTGGGAACATACAGTAGTAGATCTCCATTGGTGCAAATACAGTCATTACCCATCATGATGGCCAAGCTGAGGTTGGAACTCCAACTGGGGGGTCCACAAAAAAAAAAAAAAAAAAAATCATTTCCTTCCCTCCCCACCTCCCCCCCCCCCCCCAAAAAAAAAAAAAGTTTCACTATGAACATAGCCAAAATTAATGTATTCTTTTGTACTTTAATGGAAAGAGCATATTTACTTTCTTCTCTACTTCTATGGAAGAACATTTTTACACTGCTCTGCAGAGCTGGAGAGCAGTTCTGAAACAAATAAAAACAAAAACATCAAAATATAAACCCTTCCCATACATACTGGAATATTTTCATCATCCCGCCACAGATTATGATATGAATTCATTTCCATTTCTTGTCCCTGCAAAGGCAGAAGTCTGAACTTCAGAAGACTGAAATTTATGCTCTTTAAGGAATTACTGGATGAGATTTCCTGAGAAGTTGTCCTCAGAAACAGGGAAGAGTAGCTGAGCCAGCAACCCTTTAAATATGCTTTTCTGAGAGCACAAGAGCTTTCTGTACCCCAGTATAGGAAAATGAGCAAAGGCAGCAGGAAACCAATGTAGATGAGCAGTGACCTGCTGGTCAAACTGAGGGATAAGAAAGACATGTACTAGCTGTGGAAGCAGGGAGGGTTGTGTGGCCTGGGAATAATACAGAGATGCTACCTGAACATGTGGATTTAGGTTCAGGAAAGGCATAGGTGAAAATGGCCTTGGCAAGGGATGTGAGACATAACAAGAGGAGATTCTGTGGGTACTTTGGTCAGAAGAGACAGATCAAGAAAGTATACCCCCTCTAATAATACAAGAAGGGAAAACTGGTTACAGAGCAAGCGTCACATCTGTGCCTGGGAAAAACATGGAACAGGTCTTCCTGGAAGACATGTTAAGGCACATGCAAGATTAAGATGTGATCTAAGACACCCAACATGGCTCAGACTGCCTCACAATTGAGTGTAACAAACTTATTTCATTTTTAACACTGTATTTATATTCTTCAAAATTGGAATTTGAATTGTAGTATTTCATTTGCCCTTGCATTTCTGTTTTGATTCAAGCTGATGGGTATTCAGACATCTTCATTCCTGAATGATTTTTGTTGATTATTTGAAGTGATGTGTATACGTGTGCATATATATCCATTTTAGAAGTTTATATTGTAATTAATAACATCTATTTTAGAAAGAAGGATGCGGTTTCTACTGTTTTGGTTTTTTTCACTTCTTTACTGGCCTGAATTATGCTATTGGGTACCTGGAGAATTTGTAGAATGTGACAGGTGCCAGTGAGTTTTTTATTTTTCTTCCCAAAAGCTGTGTCTATGCAACAGACAAGTTGCTGTCAAAATGTTTGGCTTTGTATCATTTTTTCTCTACATAGAGATACAGTTCAGTATGTAAGAAGTCATTTAAAAAGTGACAGGATTCCTCATTGCCAATTTGTTAGTCTTTATCAAATGTCTTTTGAAACTCAGATCATGTTAACCTAAATTTGCTGTTGCTTATGTCACAGCGTGAGATGGAAAAGGCTAGATTTACACTAAGAAATATTGACTTTTTTGAAAACTACGTAACACTGTCAAAATATAAACACAGTTCTGCTGTTACGGTTCCAGGTCAGCTCAGAAGTGGAAAGAGCTTATACTTACCTGACCAGACTTCATAAGAAACTATGAAGGAACCAAATTTGAAAGCAGTATGAAATGATAGAATCATAGAATCATAGAATCATAGAATCGATAAGGTTGGAAAAGACCCACAGGATCATCCAGTCCAACCATTCACCCATCACCAGTGGTTCTCGCTCAACCATGTTCCTCAATACAACATCCAAACGCTCTTTGAACACCACCAGGCTCGGTGACTCCACTACCTCTCTGGGCAGCCCATTCCAGTGCCTGACCACTCTTTCACAGAAGTAGTATTTCCTAACGTCCAGCCTGAACCTTCCCTGGCACAGCTTGAAGCCATTCCCTCTAGTCCTGTCACTAGTCACTCGAGAGAAGAGGCTGACCCCCAGCTCACTACAACCTCCCTTGAGGTAGTTATAGAGAACAATAAGGTCTCCCCTGAGCCTCCTCTTCTCTAGACTGAACAACCCCAGCTCCTGCAGCCGCTCCTCATAAGGCCTGTGCTCCAGACCCCTCACCAGCTTTGTTGCCCTCCTCTGGACACGCTCCAGGGCCTTGATGTCTTTCTTACAGTGAGGGGCCCAAAACTAAATCTCTTAACTCATGTCTTCTGCCACAAATACTATACTAACAAGACAAGCCTAGAGAAGCCAATTAATTGACTTCATATGGGAAAAAAAAAAAAAAAAACTTTTGCATCCATTATGAGAAGTCTCAACTGCAGTACTTCAAATACACCATAATGTTCATCACTAATGAAAGATTAACCTAATGTAACAGGAAATTTAATTATATAGGATTGGAAAAAAAGAAATTAGATAAATCTTTACGAATATACATAGGTGTCTCTGAAAGTAATGCCTCCTATTTATTTCCATGGAAACTATAAAAGATAAAAAACACAATAACACTATTTGATAGAGCAAACTCAGCAAAAAACACTGTTTTTCTATATAGTTGCCACCATTAGCTTTGCATTTTCAGCAGCAGTGAACAAGAGTCTGCATGCCATGCTCATAAAAATCCAAACCAGTGGAAGTAACCCATTATTCCACAGCTGCTATGATGGCATTATTGCTAGGAAATTGCTACCCATACAGCCCGTTTTTTATCAGCCCTAACTGATGGAAGTCAGGAGGCGCCAAATCCAGAAAGTACAAGACTGGTAACGTGCCCTACGGCCTTCAAACTGTTATGGGCCTGACATTATCATGTTGTAAGAGAAAGGTTGTCTTCTCCAGTCTGACTCTGGAATTTGAGCCTACAAGCTTGGTCATCTCAATGCAGCAGTCACTGTTGATAGTTTATCCAGGTTCCAGGAAGTCCAGAAGGATCACCCCTTTCACAGTACACATCATTTTACTTTCTGAGGTCTGTGTCTTGAACTTTTTCTTCAATGGGGAATTTACTCTTCTCTCTGTGGACTGCTGTTTTGACTCCAGCTCATAGAGATGACATCACATCTCATCACTAGTAATGATGCAATCCAGGAAAATGTCATCTTCAGCCTCGTATTGGTCCAATAGGTACTGACAAATACAAATACAGTGTTCCTTCTGTTCCTATGTGAGCATTCATGGAATTCATCTGGCCCATCTTTATGATACTCCAACCACACCACCACTTCTTCCTACACATTGAAGTTGATATTCAGCTCTGTACATAGTTCGTTTGTTATAATCCATTGACTCATGTTTATGAGCTGGTTGAGACTCCATTTTGTGATGTGACAGCTGTATGGCTGTGTATGGCTGTCCAGAAAGTGGTTTTTCTTTTACGTCACTGTTGCCACTGTTGAAAAGTGCCACCCACAGCCTCACTGTGCTCACATGCACTGTTTAATCTCCATCAACATTCAGCAGGTGTCGATGAATGTTAAGGGATACGATTTTTTCCTCGTGGAGGAATTCAATGGTACACTTTTGCTTCATACACATTTCTGTGTCAGATGCCATTTGTCAGACTTCCCCTCTGCTGCCATGTGTTGCATGGCAACAAAACGTAGTGGAATATTGTTGGGAAGATTCAAATTCTGCTGTCATCCCACCAACATCTGCCTCTCGTGTTCTGGGCCAGAATAACATAGGAGGTATCACATCTGGAGCAGCTCTCATATCTGCTGTAAAACAACAGCTGCAAATGTAGTATATTTATAGTAGCCACCAAAACACTCAGACATTTTGTAACGTTGTGACAGTTACTTATTTAGGTATATGTCTAATATATCCTAACCTTAAATTATAATTTATTTTCATAGAGGGCTTTTCTTCCTTCACAGGAAAAGCACATACACATTTTGTTGTTTGCTGAGGACTGTGAATTGCCAAATATAACTTCTCTATCAAGTATTGTGTTTGATTGATTTCTTACCTTGATACTATCACTGCAGTGCTTGGTTACAATATGCCTTTCTCTTCAAGTCTTCTATTAGGTTCAAGGATATCTCCACTGTCCATACTCAACTCTTATTTTAGGAATATCTCAGAATCTCTTCTTTGCTTGTTTAAAAGGTGTTGCAGTTACCAGACAAATAGAATCTCATGAGACCTTATTTAACTTTTTTTCCTTTTTTTTTCTTTCTTTTTTTTTTTTTTTTTAATTACCTGGTAGGATTCTTCTGTCATTTTCTAGCAGTCATACCACTATCTCATTTAGGCAGGAACTGCTTTCCTACATTTTTTTTTAATATATATACTTTTCATTGGAATATTTTCCTTTTGTATACTTTATACTTTTTTTTTCTGTTGAGAATTCCTCTCTTGTTGATGGCATACATAAAAACTTTTCAGAAGACACCTGATGTATTCTGCTGCACTGTGATTGTGTCAAGGGGTGAAGTAGTTATTTCCCACAAGACTAGTTGTTCCATTTAATAAAAGCTAACACTTTTCTAAATGACTTCCTAGTCTCCTCATTTTACATAAAATTAGATGAAAACATGTGTTGCTTGTCCCTTTTGTGTTCCTGCAAAAATCACTTCCTGCTTAATATAATAATTTGTGTGCTAATATACACAAATTATTCTTGAAATTTTAGGTCCGCTATTTTTTTCATTGATCCATTTCTGTAAGTATTTGTTAGATAATGTAGATTTAATATTACTATTTTGAATTACAAATCTCACAATTTAACTAAAATTAATTGTGACACATATATATCAAATTAATATAATTACTGAAAACTGATTTGCCCATTGATCAAACCCAACACTACTCAATAAAAAAATACTGTATTATTTATTTCTTGAATCTACCATTCTTTCTGACTCAATGTTTAATACTGTTTCTTTTATACAACAATATAAATGAAGAAGAGAAAAATTGTGAAATAATCTTATATCCTCTACCAAAATGCAGAAAAATAATATATATCAAGCTAGGTGACAAATCAGACCTTAAATCCAAATTTTATCACTAACTTTACTTAGAAGATCCTTTTAAAATATGAAATTATCATTATACATGAGCCATAGTTACATAAAATATCTAAACAATTTTCCAGATAAGCTAAGAGCAGCACTCTCAGTCTTCTGACAACATCTTGATGTACCGGCATTTGTGGTATTAAATATTTTTTTTGTCCTGCTTAAAAAAGGCTGTATTCATTTTGCTAGCTTGTCTTAAACCATGATGAAAACATTCTTAGCCTTGGGACAACAGACATTATTTGTCTAGGTTAACTGATAAAAGAAATACAACAGCTTTTGGAAAACTTCAATAGACAGAAAGGATGATTTGTTGTTTGTTCTCTAGGACTGGCAGCTCCTGCTCAAGCTTAAGACAGCTTTTATACATTGAACAAGTAGCTCCAGTTTACACACACTTAGAACTTGGCTGGAACATGCAGCTGAAAACTGATAGAACAAAAGACACTTAATGGGTATAGCAGATTGAAACTAAGTTGTTAAAATGGATCTCCGTGACTTCCATTAAAATCTTTAGATGCATTTTCCTTGGACCTGGGACACAGACACTTAAAAAGCAAGGAAAACATGGGCATGATTGTTTTTCACTGTTCTACACATCAAATAGCAAGAATTTATATTCACCTAGTTGGAATCTTGTCACTGATATTAAAACCAACTGAATCAGACAGTTCCTGGAAGTATAACCTGGAAGTGAAAATAATTAAAAATGAAAATTTATTTGTTCATTTACAATTTATCATTTTTCCCAAGCAATGACTCCAGAGAGTCAGCAGGTGATTTGACAGAAATATTTGTTTATGGCTAAAGACCAAACACCCACCCATCTTTACTCAGTCTGGAAAATGTCTTGTGTTAAAATAAAAACAGTAAGATACCTTACACTAAAAAAAAAGAAAAAAACATCCTTTTCTCTAGTCTGAATTTTGCTAATTTACTGCTTTTTTTCTGCTTCTTTTCATCCTATGACTCTGCACCTCTGAGAGGTTTGATTAGCATTAGATTTACACTAGAGAAAACCTCTGCAGAAAAACAAAAAAAAAAAAAGTGATTTTTTTTACTATTATGTTGAATGTATCCAAGAAAATAAATAACTTACAATGAGACACAATTTTATCTAAGTTATACTGCATCATTTCTTGCTCTTATTCAGCTACACATAATTAGAGATCAGAAAAAAATATTCATCTTCTTGATTGCGATAATTTTCTCTTCTTTTAATTATATAAGTGCAAAATGGTGGATAAAGTGATCTATTTTGGAGGTCGTGGAAATTTTCCTATTGCATCTTTTTCTCATTTGATCATTTACAAATATGCCACTCAGAAAATTAGTTCGGTGCTGATTTTTGTGTCTTACTGTTTGCATTAATTCTACATAGATTGTTGGGCCCTTAAAAATGAATGAAAATGAAACCATTTTACAAAATATCTCTGAATATTGCATGTAATACAGATGGCATACAATTTTAAGTTAAGTTACGAGTTAAGGTGAAGTGGAAGGAAATAATAACTAGACAATAAAAAAAAATTCTTGAAAAAATGTAGTTATTTTCCAGGCTGAGGTTACTAGTCGTAGCCAATTTATTCAGATGTACAGCCTCATATTCTAGGATTCTAAAGGCTGAATTTTGATTGTATTGTCACTTCTTTTCTTTTCTTTTCTTTTCTTTTCTTTTCTTTTCTTTTCTTTTCTTTTCTTTTCTTTTCTTTTCTCTTCTCTTCTCTTCTCTTCTCTTCTCTTCTCTTCTCTTCTCTTCTCTTCTCTTCTCTTCTCTTTTCTTTTCTTTTCTTTTCTTTTCTTTTCTTTTCTTTTGTTTGTTTGTTTATTTATTATGTGTAACTCCATACTTCTAATGAGAGATATAACTCTGTCTTTATTCATGTATTCAAGAAAGTCTGACCAAGTTATGAGGATTTAAAAAATTAACCATTGTAAGAGACTATTCTTTATATCATTGACTCAAAGTTTGCTGAGGAACAAGTCCAGGCAAGTCCTGGGCAAAGGCAGAGAAATCTTTTGTCTTGAGGACACTGATGGACAGGTCCTGGCTAAGGATTGTGAAATCCTCTAAGATGGACAAGGCCAGGGGCAACGAGAGAGAGATAAGCTGCTGCTAATGGCCGGGAAACGGTCTTTTTGTGTGGACTTATCTCGAGGAAGATGGCCATCTCAGGAGGTATGCACAGGACTCTTGCTCAAGCACCCAGGAATGTCACGTAGGCAGCAGAAAATGGAGGATAAAAGAGGGTCCAACAACCACGGCAAGGTAGAGGCTTATCTCTCACCACGACAGACTTGAGGGGTTCTCTGCCATCTGGTCCTTCACCACAATGTGGAGACTGATCTCTACGTGGAGGCTGATCTCTCACCGCAACGTGGAGGCTGATCTCTCACCGTAACACAGAGGCTGATCTCTCATGATCTCTCACCACGACACGAGCTTCCTGCCTTCAGATCCTTCTCTACGGACCGTTTGCTGACGGACTTCCCTGGGCCTGCTACCTGAGACCTGCTGCTTCCTCCCTGACCTGCACCCTCTCGTTGCCCGGCCTCTCTGCTCCTGCCCTTCGGCCTCGGACCGTAGGAACGTCGTGCAACGGGACTGCTGCCGGATCCTGGTGGTGACTATCCCCGCTTTACGCAATTCTTGCCTCCTTCTATCTTTTCTATCGCTCGCCTTCCCTTCCCCATCACCCCAATCCTTAATAGTGTCCGTCCTCCCCTTTCTTCATCTCACTTATTAACATTTGTAATAAACTGGTCAGACCAACATCTGAACCGTTGTTTCTTAATCTCACGCCGGGCATACATATTTCAAAGAACCTCCTCTCCCTCCTATAAATTGGAGCGAGACATTTTTTATTATATGCTTTGTTTGTAAATTTACAAAAATTCCTCCAAATTTATAACAAACACGGTGTCTGAACTCCTCTTTGTTTTTGGCTCAAAGCTTGCTTTCTGAGGCGCTTCTTGCGATAAGACTGACTTGTCTAGGAGATGAGAAGTGGATGATGCCATGTGGAGGTCTGCATCATTGTGTGAACAATTTTACATTTGAAAGCATTTCTTTGGAGCTGTTTGCCTTTGAAAGAGAGTACTCAGGACTGTTTATGGACGGAAGATCTGGCCTGTGACCAAATAACTCCAGCTTGCTATGGGAGAGTGGGGGATGATACTACTGTATGCAGTGAAGGCAAGAAACAAGTTGTAGCCTCCATGTTCCCTCTTATCTGCTGGCAAGGCCCTGAAGATTGGAACAAAAAGAGTTCCTGCTGAGATCCAAAAGCCAGAAGCTGTCACTCCAAAAGGAGCTGACTCAACCACTTTGGACTTATTTGTAAGTTTGTACTGCCATTGGAAAAGGTTGTCATGGTCGTCGGCAACTGAACAACAACGCTGGAAAACCCACCACTACTGAAGATCAATGACTGAACTACAAACCACACTGGATCCATGGTGGTTACTATCTCCCTCTTGCTTCCTACAAAGATTCCTTGCTTTTACTTCCTATATTTTCTATCACCCATCTTCCCTTCTCCATCTCCCTAAATGACTAGGATTTTTAATAAACTGGCCGGGCTAATATTCGAGCCGCTGTGTCTTAATCTCACCATTGGGTATACATATATCAAAGAACCTGCTCTCCCTCCTATAAATTGGAGCGAGTCACATGGTAACGCTGTTAATTTTAACTCCTGATTACTGGTATATAGTATGATATTTGAAGTAATCATTGATTACTCACTAAAATACTACATTTCTTGCATCCTATATGCTTACATTTCAGTCACTTAAAAGTGTTTCGTTCATTCATTGTCTAAGATGTATATGTTTTTTTGCCATATTGCAATTTGGCTTCCTTCAGTTTTATAGCCTGTAGAGTTGGATTTTTGCCAGGAATTCTGTGAGCTTTGTAAAAAAAATCCTACAAGTCACCAGAGATTTTTCTTTTATTTTGTTTCAGAAGGATGCAATACATTTCAAAGGTAGCTAATTTTTAACAAGTAGGCAAATGTTATCTTGTAACTTGCCTAAAACTGTATTGAAAATCTTTTTAGTTAAGTTTAGAAAATGAGTGTACTTAGAATCATAGAATCATAGAATCGCTAAGGTTGGAAAAGACCCACAGGATCATCCAGTCCGACCATTCACCCTTCACCAATGGTTCTCGCTAAACCATGTCCCTCAATACAACATCCAAATGCTCCTTGAACACCACCAGGCTCGGTGACTCCACCACCTCTCTGGGCAGCCCATTCCAGTGCCTGACCACCCTTTCAGAGAAGTAGTATTTCCTAACGTCCAGCCTGAACCTTCCCTGGCACAGCTTGAAGCCATTCCCTCTAGTCCTGTCACTAGTCACACGAGAGAAGAGGCTGACCCCCAGCTCACCACAACCTCCCTTCAAGTAGTTATAGAGAGCAATAAGGTCTTCCCTGAGCCTCCTCTTCTCTAGACTGAACAATCCCAGCTCCTGCAGCAGCTCCTCATAAGGCCTGTGCTCCAGACCCCTCACCAGCTTTGTTGCCCTCCTCTGGACACGCTCCAGGGCCTTGATGTCTTTCTTACAGTGAGGGGCCCAAAACTGGACACAGTAGTCGAGGTGTGGCCCTCATCAGTGCTGAGTACAGGGGGACAATTACTTCCCGGTTCCTGCTGGTAACACTGTTTCTGATACAAGCCAGGATGCCACTGGCCTTCTTGGCCACCTGGGCACACTGCTCGCTCATGTTCAGTCTAGCGTCAATCAACACCCCCAGGTTCATTTCCTCTACACAGTCTTCCAGCCACTCTGCCCCAAGCCTGTAGCGTTGCCTGGGGTTATTGTGGCCAAAGTGCAAGACCCGGCATTTGGTCTTGTTGAATCTCATCCCATTGGCTTCAGCCCTGCTATCCAGCCTATCCAGATCCCTCTGTAGGGCCTCGCTACCCTCAGGCAGACCAACACTTCCAGCCAGCTTGGTGTCATCCGCAAACTTACTGAGGGTGCACTCAATGCCCTCAACCAGGTAATCAATAAAGATATTAAACAGGACAGGCCCCAGCACCGACCCCTGGGGAACACCACTCATGACCGATCACCAGCTGGATTTAACTCCATACTTGTACTTGGTAATCCTTGATAGAAGCACTGTTAACTCTAAAATTGTTATTGCTTGCAGAATGCTTCTCAAAAGTGTATTTTATAAGCACTTTTACATTTTAAAATACATATCTTAATTTTAAGCTCAATAGACTGTATCAAGTTGTGCCCTTAGTTTTATACTTTCCTCATCTGATTTTAAGTTAACCAAGCAAAAGTGGTTTAATTCTTTAAATATGTTTATTTAAACTATAACAGTAGATTAAGAAACTTTAAATAACTACAGAGTTATAATGCTTTTAAGATCGAAGGAAAATCATGGATAAGGTGTCCTTGTGAAGAGTGAGAACAAGACACTGCAGTTATAGATTGAAGGGCGTCACAGCAAGAAAAGGGAAAGTAGCTTCACAGAGTAGAAATAAGAGGCAAATAGAGATAGTTTAGGTAGAGAGTGTTAGAAAACAAGGGATTCCAAGCACTTTCACAGACACTAGGTCTGGAATAACAGGGGGGATGAAGGCCATAAAGATAAGGACTGGAGAGCAGCTCGAAAACATTTGACAGGGAGGTGATTAGATGTCTACAGGGCAAGCTGAAACCGGTGCGGGGGATGCCCCCCTTTCAGGGTCAGATATTTGCAGCGAGGAAGACTATGAGCCTTCGCGAGGAAGACTATGAGCCTTTATCATCACGACCTACTACGCACGCGCAAGGGGGAGAGGGACTGCATGCTAATGGGCTCTCAGGAATGTAATGAATATGTATCTGAACTCCTGTCAACTATTGGTTATGTATTAGTTCAACCTATATCTATAGCATGATTTCTCCTGACAGTGTGCAAGCTAGGTGGAACGATCCCCCTTGCACCAGGGTGTACGCGTGTCACCAATAAACACATACCTGCTCTATATCCTTACTGGCCATAGGGTCTGATTTCTGCACATCACTTGGAAAATATGTTGAAATTTGGGAAGAACTTAGGAAGGATAGGGGGTACATGCCAAACAAGATGAAGAAAAATATGAGAAGAGTTTCAGTCACAAGGATCTGGTTTAACAAGCTTATTTTGAAAGTACATGGCAGGAGATGCTATCTTAGCGCCTGTGTATAAATCTTGCTTGCTGGACAAAGAACAAAGAATGATAGACTTTACAGGATACAGAGATAGTTCTAGTTGGACAAAACAACAAACTTTGAATCCGGATTACAAAATATGTTTAAAAAAAAAAGGAAATGAAAATGAAGGGGGTACCAATTGGGGGGAGTAAGCCCTCATAGGAAAACTGAGAAGAATGTGATCTCTGAGTACCTCAGCAAGTGGGGAAAGGAGGAAGGGCTCACTAGCGTCAGGGAATGGGAATAAAAGAGAGGTTGTGTTCCCCAATACGTTGAGAGTATACACAGGTATGTCCCACTGGACTCACCCTTTATTCAAATGAAGAAAGCTGAAGATTCTCCTCAGTCTCTTTTGGGGATAAAGATGATTGAGCAAGTTCATTGGAGAAGAAATTTTCCTAACAAGATCAATCAGAAAAACTGCTGTGAACATGTTACATGCACAGTGATGTTTATACTTTTTCATACCTTGGCAGAATCTTCAGCATATTCCATTCTTACTGATGAACTTGAGTAGTGCTTTCTCCATAATAACTTAACAAACCATTCTTCTCAAGTCTTCCGTTTTGTCTTCTAGTGTCATACCATGTTTTGAAATATACCATATTCAGCATAACCTACTTACTGTCAGAGGTAGATTATGTTTTTGCAGTGGAAATTTCCAGTATTTCTGTATGTAGCATACGATAAGTTGCCTTTCACAAAGAAAGCTGCTGAACAGAGTAAAGTTGAGACTGGGGCATTCCAACGTAGGTAAAATTGGCACAAGCACTATATAAGGTAATTATATACAGTAGAAGAGAGTCTGGTACATGACAGAACCAGTATGCAGATTGTTGAAAATATTGTCCTCCTATCGCCATGAAAAGTACAGAACGTACCCAAAGACAATGGGTTGGTAACAGACACTGTATGGAAGTACAGTGTAGCTATGGAAGTGTAATTTAACAATAGCATCGGAAGACTGTGAGCCTGAGATACTCAACCAATGAGTACCAGGAGAGGCTTTACCTGCGTCAGACCCAGGGTAACATAACATCCATATCACAATGGATTTTAGTGATTAGTTGCATGATCTCTCCGTTGTCAGTAGGGGGTGTGTGCCCATTATTGCAATAATGAATAAATCGCTCTTCACAGAGATCTTTGCCTGATTAGAAATTTTTGATCTTGAGCTACTCATCATATTATTTTCCAGTATTCAGGAAGGAAATTTTCAAACTCACGTTTTATATATGTCTCAGCAACATCATGCCAACTGTTCTGAAAAACTCTGAAGCAATTTCTCAATGACAGAACAGATCTGATAAAGAATTTTTAATGCTCGGAAACACTGTTCTTTGAGATGCAGTGTTTATTGGCAATATTAGCTTTATCAGAAATATAAGAATATTTATATAAGATAAAAAATATATAAGATAAAAATAAATATTTGTAAGAATATTTATATAAGAATAATCTGGCTTAAAAAAATGTTACATCTTGAAATATGCATTCTTAATTTTTTCAAAACTATTCATAGCAACAAGGAATCTAATGTATACAGTTCAGTTCCAAAAGCACATCATTCTATCTCTCCTACTTCAGTCACAATTTCAGGACTTATTGAACTCATACTGCTAACAGATGTAAGTAATTTTCTTCTATGCAGTTATCTTCCTCAATAGACCATTCTTGTTTCACTGAAGACTATTCTAAATTTCCATACTGTTTTTGCCTCATTCCTAGACTGCATGCAACTATTTTCTCTGCAGTTTTTTTTTTTCCATCCAGTTTCTGTGACTAAATCCCAGATGCTTGTAGGATATACCTTTTCATAATATCAAATATCAGATGAACAGATTTGTTTACAGAAGTGAGAAACCACACCATTTGTTTGAATTCCTCTCATGATCTGTGATGTGGCACATTTTAGCTCATTTGCCTGTTTCTTTTAAGAGGCATGGCTGACAGATATTTCAGCTTAAAGGCCTGCTTGTGCTACTGGCAGCCTTTCCGTTTTGTATGTACATATTCTTGCAAAAATGTGCTATATAAATCATCCACTTACAATAATATAAGATAGCAACGTTTTTCCATCTTTAACCTTGATGGAATATGTATCAAATTAACTCTTTTTCTTTATTATTTGTTTTCCCTGATAAATAAATTTTCTTCCAGTATTTACAAACTTGTGGGGTGAAGTATTTTGTTATCAATGATTGGCTAAGGTTAGATTGTTGAGAGGAGTGATCACTCATGTAGTATTTCATAGCAGTTTTCAAGAATGCTACCATGATAATTTCCTCCATCCAATAGTATTACTCTGCTCTTTGTATAGGTTGTAGTTTCCATGGAAATAAATAGGAGGAGTCATTTTAAGAGCAAACTACATCACTGGCAGATTATCAAGAAACTGCAGACAAACCGGGGCTTTGCAACTGACAAGGATGTCACCTGAGTGTTGCTGAAAGGGAGTTAGTGGAACTAAGCAAACTGATGAGGGAACAGATGAGGGAGCAGAAGAAGGAAACAGAGAAAAAGATGGGGAATAGGCAGAAAAGAACATAAAAATTGACAGTCATGTGAAACAGTACATTTGTTTGACTGAGCCCTATGCCTGGTCACCTGTCTGTTCTGTCTTACTAAATACTTTCTTAAGTGTCTCTGTGTATGTAAGCTCACTCTACTGGTAATACTTTTGTGAGTGGACTCAGTGCCAGCTACTGGAGTCAGACTTGGATATATGGGTGCCTTTGGACTGTGTTGCCAGCTGCTGTATCAGGTTGAGTTCTTGACTCCAGCCACTAGTGTGGAAACAACAAATAAAAAACAAACAAACAAACAAACAAACAAAACCCCACCAACAACAAACAAGCTACTGGAATAGATCAGTATGAAGCACGAGAAGGGTTCTGTGCTGGTGACTGGATCAGGACCGCAGGTCACAACCCATGTGCCTGATGTGCCTGGTTCTAGCTGCTAGAGTGCACAACTGTCTCTATTTTTCCCCAGTCTGTTGTGTACAGGGTCTGCATATGTCAGTGTCCTGTATGTGCCAGTGTGTCTGTGGGGTGTGTGCTCAGCTTTGCTAATGACTGAACCTGCAAATTTGCAACTGTATCACTCCACAAATCCTGAGAACTGGAACACCGGGCTTGGCTTCAGCAGCCATGAGTTGCTGGAAGTGGCCACCACAACTCCTAATATCCTTTAGCAATACTAAAACAAATGACACTGAGGGAAACTAATAGAAAATCATTTTAAGACAGGACAGATATAATAGGTTGGGGATGGGGGATCAACAGAGGATATTGGCTTTCTCTACCTTGTTGCCACAAGACATAGTGAACTCCAGCAGCCTTGAGAGTCTCAGCAGCCGAGGATGCAGAGGAATTAAAGAGAAATGTACCATAAGGAGATAAGAAAAGGCTCGGAAGGGAAATGCTTTCTATCATCTTTAATACAACTGTTGTGGATGATGAGTAACTGGAAGAGAAGGAGAAACAAATAGGACCCTACCCATGTTGTCACCTAAGTCATGTTTCTTATCATTATTTTCTGAAGCAAAATTTGGGTTAAAACAGTTTACATTCACTTTTTTTTTTTTTAGCAGTTGTTTAGAGATATAAATAATTATAATTTCTCCTTGAGTTGTGGGAGGGTAGGTGGAGGAGAGGGGATTTCCTCCAGCAATTTTTGTGGGGCTTGTTTCTTTATCATAATGATCCTGAATTAGAGTGGTACTGTTCAAAAGGAACACAAACAAAACCATCAAGCTGTCTACTTGAGTTACTTTTTCCAAACAAGATATTGTATTATAAAGGCTCTTAGAATCACCTCAAGTACTTAATCCTCCTGTCCCTAATTTCTGGTTTGAGTAGCAGATGAATAGAATATGAGCAATTCTTCACTTAAGAAATGCCAGGCTGTTCAGAAAGTGTGTGGTACAGTAAGTTTCTGGAATGTGAAGCCAAAATTCCTACCTCTATCTTTGTCTATATCATGTACTGATTTTTTTCCAAATGTTCTAACAAACTTATCTTCTTTCCAGTAACTCTTTAAAAGTTAGTCTTAATTGTCTTAATTCTAATACTTTCTTCTAATTCTGTGATTTTTTTCATTTTTATAAATTCATAATAGTGATAACCATTATCAATGAATGTTAACACCAGAAACTGCATCAGTAATACAAAGTTCAGCAGATATTAAAACAGAGTTAAGATAACTCAGTAAATTGCCATCAGAGTGCCTATGAAACTTTGCACTGTTTAAAACCATCTAAAATATATTTCTGTTTTCTATTCAGTTTTCTCCAGTTAACTCCTTCTACAAACAGTCACGTTTATCATTCTTCCCTGATTCTCCCTATACTTCTAATTTTAGAACTTGGTGTAATGTAGTCTCAGCTGTAATTGGTACTCACCACCTCCCTGCTTCAGTATCTCCCATAAATATTAACAAAGCAGTTTTACCATCTTCTGTGTTTTTAATGATGAATTTCATCCATTCACTCATTTTCAGAGCTTGTGTACAAGGACTACTCAAAAATGCTGAAATAACTCCAGGAAATCTGTTAATTCTTTCAATCTCATGGATCCACGCAAACCTCATGATACTTTTATCCTCTTTTAAAACCCAGGTATAGATCAGGTTATTTGTTCAGTGAAATGCATGATCAATTTTTGGGAGGCTGTACTTAACTTCTTGTCCTAATGTTAAGGTACAATTATGGGAACTACATATGCAACAAGCTTGCGTGTACTCCTTAAACTGTTTTTTAACAATGGGGAAGTAAAAAGATCTGCTCTGACTTTGTTCTTCACCTGCTTTTGAGCCAGAATATCAGAAAATGTGCCTTAACATGTCTTCTAGGATGACCTGTTCCATGATCTTCCTAGGCACAGAGATGAAGCTCATCAACTTGCAGTTCCCCGGGTCCTTCCTCCCTTTCTTGTAAATGGGAGAGATGTTTCCTTCTTCCAGTCCTCAAGGACTTTGCCCAGCAGCCACAACTTTTCAAATACAATGAATAGCGGTTCAGCAACTACATCAACCAGCTCCTTTAGGACTCTGGGATGGATGTCATCCTGCCCCATAGACTTGTATACATTCAGTTTCACGAGGCAGTCTCAGACTTATTCTGCTCTTACAGCAGGAGGGGGATTTATTCCCCCAGTTCCCACCCAGAGGGTCAAGGATGCGAGCTTCAGGGACATGAGAAAAATGAGAATCCTGGTTGCCACGAAGACCAAGGCAAAAATTTCATTTAGTACCTCAGCCTTCTCCATATCTGTCATAGCCAGTTCTCCTTTCTCATTTACAAAAGGGAGTATGCTCTCTTTGGCCTGCCTCTTCTGAACACTGTGCCTATAGAATCCCTTCCCATTATTTTTAACATCCCACACCAGGTTCAGTTCCATCTGTGCCTTGGCTTTTCTAATCCACTCTCTGCAATTCCAGACAACATCCCTGTATTCTCCCCAAGTGATACACCTTTGTTTCCACAGTCAATACAATCCCTTCTTGTCCCTCAGTCTGATCAGCAGGTCCTTGCCAAGCCATGCTAGTTTCCTGCCTACCCTGCCCTCTTTCTTATTCAGAGGGATAGAAAGCTCTTGTGCTCTCAGAAAAGCGTCTCTGTTAATCTCAGAAAGTCATCAAGTTTACTACAAACCTTGAGGAAACATTTTTAAATTATGACAGTAGCATGAGAAACAAAATACTTTTTTCAGTTAAAATTCTATTTACCCATGTTGAAGTATACTATCATGGATTCCTGACTGTTACAGATAGCACGAAAGAATGAACTGTAAGTCTGACCTATAGAAACTGAGAAAAGAGATAATGATATTAACAGTAATATTTCTGATTTCTAATTTTGCAGCTAGTTGCTAACTAGGATTATTGTAATGAGACTTGCCACTATTCCAGAAATGTGCTCTAGCCTTTAAAATAGATACCTACATTTCCTAAAGATGTTTGCGTAAGTAGTGTATGAGTAATTATCCTAGCTGACAATAAAATATACCAGTAAAATAGTGAGCAATGTATGAGTAAGAATACTGCATACAAAAGACCTGAACAATAAGTGCATGCAAATTATGTGTTATTTTGATGATTTTTTTTAACTTAATGATGACAACCTTAATGCAAATAGGCATATGGTGCTTTGAGAAAATGCTTCAAATATTTTCCCAAACAGGAAAAATAGAAATAAGCATATTTTGTCTAACCAAAATCAAAGTTCTCTTTTCTCACTTTGATCATTAAATGTAAGACAATCTATGTATGCTGGTACAATACAGTTTAGAAAAATATTTGTATTTTATTGCTTGTATGACACAAAAACAGAAATGGAACTGAACATAATGGATGGGGAAAAAAACAGCAAGAAGTTACAGTTTAAAAGAAGATGTGCAATAGATTCTCTCCTGTACAGTCAAAAACAAGATAAATTTTTCTGCCTCTGTGTTGGTGCTCAGTTGAGTTAGAGAGCGGTCTCAGTTTCTTGTGGCGTCAGAATAAAACTTATATACCATCCACTTACAAACAGTAAGTTTCTGTAACATTTAATTGGCCCTAACTTCTCCCAAACAACAGTGATAAAGGATGAAATGTTTCTCACATGTGACAAGATTAATAATGTATGCAAAAGAACCTCCTTTTTATCCTTATACACTGTTTGCTCTATGTCTTACACCCCAGTCTCCCAAGGCTTCACAGTGATAAGGTCTCTTTGGGGACTCGCTCACAGTTACATCTTCCCCCACACCTCTGTAGTTGCATTCTGCAGGTACATTAATCCAACAAAAGCAGCCTTTACTTTCCAATCTGGAGATTAAAAGCTGAATATGAACCAGCAGTGTCCACCTGCGGCCCAGAACAACAACTGTATCCTGGGCTGTACCAAAAGAGAGGAGGCCAGCAGGAAAAGGAAAGTGAATCTTTCCTCTACTCTGTCCTTCTGAGAGATAACCTGGAGTACTACATCCAGACTTTAGTCACACAGCACAAGATATGGACTTGTTAATGTGGATCCAGAAAAGGCTAACAAAAATAATCAGAAGGCTGGAGACTCTTCATCAGGGAGCATAGTGTCATGTTTTTAATTATTATTTTTTTTATCAATATTCCACATCATAACATCATGGAGTATTCTGGGAGATTAAGAGTTAATGCTGAAATTCCGTAGATTGATGATAGTTCTGGTTACCAGGTCTCAGAAGAGAAGTATGTACTACAAATCCCAGAGGACTTCATTGTTCTGTTTCCGTTTTTCATTCAGAGAGAAAGGTAAACCTGATTGGGAGTCACATGGCTGGTTCTTTGATCTCTTTGCTCTCTGTTCTCCTGTCCATCTCACTTACAGCATTAGAGCAAGGACTTTTGTTTCAGAAACTCTCTCTCTCCCTCTCAGGGATGGAGCCCTAGGCAACCTGGTCTAGCTTGGTCTAGTGAGAATGTCCCTGTCCATAACAGGAGCTTGAAGCTACATGGTCCTTAAAGGTCTCTTCCAAACCAGTTTGAAGTAATACAAGTAATACAAGTAATACAAGTATGTATATGTTTTCTTTTAAAAATGTATTTAATTTGATAGAAACCTATGTTTATTCTCATTCCCTTTAAAATAAGTGTTAAAGATTAAAACAAAGAACTAAACACTAATTGTAGGTAATCAGCCAAGTTGCACTGAACTCTTTAATGCACAAGTAAGTAGGCAGACAGCAAAATTTTTGGATAGTTTTAAGCAGGAGCCTAATTCTAAAGATACCTGCTTGCATGGTTTGAGCAGTGTTATTGCATATGTAATAGCTTAATTAACCAAACTGCTGAGGAGCCTAACTCTCACCTGTAGACCTTGGGTAAAAACAAAACAAAACAAAACAAAACAAAACAAAAAACACCTGGCATATCAGAAAAAAAAACTTCATTTCCTAAGGACATTTATCCTAACTCACTTGTATCAAACCACATTTTAACTGGAGAAAGCAACAATGATAGAGATGTTACAAAATCTATAAGTTGGAAATGTTTTCAGTTCAAACACCATGGTTGAGAAGTGCTTAGGAGGTGTACTCCCACATTTCAGAAAACTGAGTTCATGCTGTTGAAGAGAAAGAAGTAGACAAATCCTAAGTGCAGCTCCGAATTTACACGGACCTCAGAATTTCAAACGTATTCTTCTCCCTGGTATTTGCAACTGTCCTGTCATATGTATCCCAAACCTTAGCATGATTTTTTTTTAAGACCTTCTAGTCTCCATTTACTCCAAAATGTGCTTAAGACATCAAATGTCAGGCTTGTGAATTACACTTCTGAAGCTACCTCCTTCCCTCCTACATTTAGGTTATACAGCTACACCACTTAAATCATTTATTATCATTTTCTAAATTTAGGTATTAATATATTCAAAGCATCACAGATATTTGTGTCAACTGCAAATATGTTTTTTAACCTCCTTTATCATTCATTTACTGTCTCAACACTATCTCGATTTCTTCTCTTGATATTTCTACTGGAACTGTTGCACAATGTCTTGATTTTTAAACTTTCATTTTCCAACTACATGTATTCCTAAATACTGAGATTTGTACCAAAAGCAAATCACATCTCTTTTCTGTTTACATCTATAAAGTGTTTATAATAGTGATAACTTTGGAAGTGTCCTTGTTTTGGCTAGCCTAATTTTATTCATAGTAGTAGCTGGTATTCTGGTGCATTTAGGATTTAGAAGGAAAATAATGTTGATAACAAACTGAGGCCACAGAACCACACACAGGCTCATGTCCCAGCCTAGCCTCAGCCTATCCCCATCCCCAGAGTGATCTTCCTGATGCCTGGAGCTAGGGCTGCCCTTGTGAATAGGCCAACTCGTGGCTAAGGTAGTGACATGAGACAAATTGCTAGGTCCTGCCCAGCTATCCCAGTGTTCCTCTGCCACTGTACCCCTAGGACCCAATGACTCCCATGGTACCTTGACACAGTTGAATTATAATTCATCCTAGTTTTAGCATTTATTCAGATCCATATCCATTTTACATTACTTTTATTAATTTCCTTTCTTTGACTGCTCAGGTAGAAATTTCATTTGCAATAATTTATCATCTTTTAAGAAAGAAGAGAGAAATTGAAGCTACTGCTGTCGTTTTACTTAAATTGTATTGTTATCAGGGAAGTCATGTGATGAAATCTCTTTCATTTTCTTTCTGTATCTTCCATTTCTTCCTCCTTTTTTTCTGCTTTTTTTTTTCTTTATATCATATTCAGATTAATGAGTAATCTGTCATTCAAGAATTCTTTTATTTATTCTTACTGTATAATTTTTGAGATGTCATTATAAAAAATCTGGCTGTTGGGAAGGCAATTTCTTGTACCTCTTCATCCCAAAGTCTAAGGTAGTAATTACCCTGTCCTTCAAAATTCCTTTTTTGTTTGTTTGTTTGTTTGTTTGTTCTCTGTGTTTTGCTGGTAGTGTCCTCAAGCCATTCTTAGATGCTTCCTCAGCATAAGTGTATTTCTGGAAAACGTAAAGCAAAATAATCCACTCTGGAAAACCTATATACATTACATTTATAAATTTCATCCTCACTGAAATGAGGCTTTATTCATCCTTGTCTAAGTTCTGTCCATACAATTATATCATTTTATAGTTAGAAGACATGTGTCATGCTTGTTTTAGACACCTTTATTTGTTTGAGCACAGCTTTTGTCTGGTCTTGCTTTAACCCTCTCTTCATTTTCCTCTCTTCAAAACAAGACCTCTTTTTTTTCTTTCTTTCTTTTTTCTCTCATTTCTATTTTTAAGTAGTTATCCATCCATTTCAATTTCAAACCATTTCCTGCTCATTTGCCTGATGCTTTTCATCTAGCCAGTCTTGCTCATTATCATGTAATTCAGCTGTGATGATTTAAAGAGACAAAACAGCAAAAGTCAGCTACACTAAGCTTCAGCTTTCCATTTACACATTGTGTGTGTTATATGTTTAGTGTTTTGTTTGATATGTATAACAGAGTTTTCTTTCCAGAGAGACTGAATACCAATACTCTGTACTTAAGGCCACATCCCACATACAGGGTCAGAAAAATATTTTAGCTTATTATACCTTTCTCATGTTATTCAGTAATCATTGCATTAGAGAAGGGTATGTCCCACTGGACATTTCCACTCTGATTAACGTTTTTTTCCACTGATGCTCGTGAGATTTAATCTCACAACAAAGTTAGAGAGTGGCTGGCTCTGAGGATGGAAGGTGTTCTTTGTATATTGGTGAATACATAGCCACTAAAAGTAGCTGTGTGTTTAATTACTGGTCTTTTCATTTTGACTGACAGGCTCTACCTACATATTTCAACTTAATTTTCCTGTAATTGCACAAACCTTACAATTTAGGACTGAAAAGGGAGCTTTACAATTTAATGAAGAAATGTAAAGATGACTTGAATTTTTTGAAGAGCTTTTTATAATTCTGTAATGTAATTCAAGTTCAGGCAAGAGTCATTTTTATTCAAACACTAACTGCTATACAAACCTGAAAAGATGATTTTGTAATCCTTTTATCAATTTAAAACAAAGACTGTCATGGTTAAGTTTAATTAAGGAAAAGTAAATTGCTTTCTGTTAACAAAATTAATATGTATCTATGAACCATGACCTTTTTCTTCACTTACACTGGAAAATTACTCAAAATGATAGGTCTTTTCAAACTATTTGTACTTAAAAAATGAATATCATCATACTAATCCAAGCTGGGATAGCAAACTATAATTTTTTTCTATTATATCCTACAGAAAGTTATCTGAGAAATAACGAGAATTAATTTGAAAAATGCCTTCACTTTAATTCCTTTTAATAATTGCTGGAGTATTTTTATTCAGTCAAAGTTAGATTCTCAGCTGGCATTAATGAGCATACTGAGATTTATTTTTCTAAAGTTTCATTCCAATGTAACATTATCAGAAAATCTAGAGCAATATTATTGCCTTCACTTTGTAAATGAGGCGCAGTGCAATAATTGTGATCTATCTTCCATCATTTTGTGAATGGTAATCAATAACAGATCCAAGAATACAAACAAGATTACTGGAAAGATTTTTACATCACCATCCCCTGACATTCCATACTAAAAAGACTAGTTTACATCAGTTAAAATTCCAGAAATATTCACTCTAGTCAAATGAGCTTTAACTTTCAAATCAAACCTTGTGAATACCACTGTATAAAACGTGTACTTCAAAGAATACAATCCAACGTCATTTGTATTACTCTCAACAGAAGTATTCTGTTCTCAGTATCCATGATACTGCTAAGAACTGACTATGCAAAAACAATCTTCGATTCTAAACTACACTCAGAATATATTTGTAACACAAGAATCCTAGAGTTGTGTAGCTGTAATTCCAAGTCCGACTGGTCTCGTCTAAGTAACTGTTCTGATCACTTTTGAGACAAGGCTTGAAAACAGATCTGCCATGCGTCTAGTTCACCTATGAGCTTTATTGCTTGTGTAGCAAGGTCAGGAGCAATCCCTCTAGCGCTATGGCTTATCTTATATGTGCTTGCACTTCAACAGGCATTTCAGCAAGATGTCCAGTTCTTCAGAGGGATTTCACCAATTGGCAGCAGGCTCAACTTTCTATTTTATACTAAAATATTGCCATCTAAAACATTTCATTATTAAAATAGGAACTTCCAGAAGAATCTTCAGTGTGAACTATTGCAAAGACAGGTGGCATTTTGGGGTAGCGTGAAGTGATGCTTAAGAGCAAAATTCTGAAATAACTTGAGCTTTTCAAAATGTAGGTCATATATATACATTTTCTGCCACATTCAGAAGTTATCTGCATACAGAAGAGCAGTAATATATACTTGATAATATTCAGAACAGAAGTGGACAGCTTTTAAGAGAATACATCTTCTGCCAAATTCACAGTAGACCTAGGAATTGCCTATGTCCAGTGATGATTCCTGCATATGAGTTCAACAGTGAAACTATGAGTTTTGTCAAACTAAATTCCCATTTTAAAATTTTTGTGAATCACTCCCAGAACTCTGCACTTGGTTTTTTTAATTATTTAAAAAACATCATTCACAATATCTCACAGCTTAAATTTGAGTTTGACAAATATAGTCTCATTGTCAATACATTCTGAGCAGATATTTTAGTCTATTTCACTTCCCTTTCCACTTCCCCCTGTTTATATCTGGCATTAAAGCCCAATATCAGCTGTCATGCTGCAGAACTTCACTGGCACTTTAGTCAATCCAGAAATTTAGAATTTCAGACTCCACATATCTTAAAAGATGCAGTGGAATTTCAAAAAGAATTGCTGGAAAAGGAAACACATTTTTTTCTAATAATGTGCCACTCTTCTAAGTCAGTAGGATGAATTTCTCTGCCAATTATGAAAATCCATTCTCCGTATACCACTAAATATTTTTTCATGCACAGTAGATTTGTAAACTAAAGAATGTGTCTTGTTCCAATAATAAGTAACAAGTTTTTGCCATGTACTATAATGGACATATTTTGTATGTACAATAGGTTTCATTCCACCTCTGAGTTATGCATTTATCTTATCCAAAATTGAGCTCGTTGCTTTTGAAGTGCTTTATAGTATGTAGTGCACACTTTATCTTGATTGACAAATCATTTGTGAAATGAGTGACCCAGTATATTCTGATGTTATGAAACCTTTTACACTGTTACAAACTTTCTTTAAATTTATTCAGAAATAAATATTTTATTTTGAGTTGAAGAAAATTGGGACATTTCTAGGATAGTAAGAAAGAATCTTTCTCCTCTGGTTAATAATATCTTTCCATTCTCTATATCAACAGATGATTTAGTGCTTAAAATAAACAGAGAGATTCATATTGAACATATCTGTGTAGAAATTCCCCGAAATATATCAACTACTCCAGAAAAAAAAAAAAAAAAAAAAAAAAAACAAACAGCCAAGTATTTTAAAAGTTTTTCACTTTGTGGTTGACTTTCAAAAAGTAATTTAAATGGATTTTTACATACGTTTTTAACTATGAAAGTTGAAATTAACATTTCCAATGCATACAATGCATACTTTGTAACATGGCATACTAGCCAAGGTACAGTATTTGAAAAATCAAAATCTAGACTAAATTTTGAATGATTTTCTGACAGTTATGTCCCTAAAGATGCATTTAAATACAGTAGATGTGTTACCCTAATTTATTTGGATTTGAGAAGAAACTATGGCCTTTCATTTACGTTTTGGTGTTTTCATATTAGACTAAAGGTCCCCCTGTGAATAAATAAATGAATTAATAACCAGGCTGTACAAGGATATTTCCAGAGTAATGTGGTTGCACCTGTTTCCAAATGATTTCCAAATGATTCCACAGAATTCTTCAGCTATATCTGTATTTCCTTATGTGTAATAAAAGACTAGTTTTGATGCATGCTCACAGATCTCCACATCTGTTCTGGTAATTTTTCCTGGACTGGAAATGATGATTTAAGAAACAAGTTCTGCAGCAATGTGACACAGAAACATTTATACACTACAACAAATCCAGCCTGTTGTTGCCATTTTATCATACCAATGAAATAATATTATTATATCTCTTCCATCATTTTAAATTTATAGGAACACTACTTAACATTTATCTGGTGTATTTACAAACGAGTTACATTCCAAAGTACTTCATAAACTTTAAATAATTAAAACCACTTGTAGAAAACAATAAAGATTTCTTTTATGTCATGACATTTACAAATCAACACAGCAATTGCAGCATTCAGATGCCTCATGCATTATAAAAAAGATCTTCTTGTGTTATTGTTATTCATGTGGTTTCAGACTTACAATTCCCCATATATTTTATCTTTAATTATACCACAATATTTTTCAAAAATTACAACATTTATATTTTTGACACTGCAAGTGTATGCCTTTGATATCCATCTTCACATAGGTGATTCAGATTTTGTTTCTGAGTAGGCTAGTGAATATCAAAGTCCTCTCCAATAAAATTTCCATGTTTGTATTGTTTTCTGAGTAGTATTTTATAGCATTAATATTTAACAGAATGAACAATTATTCATAGAATGGTAAAATCTAAGCATCATTTAGGTTAGTAAAGACCTCAGGATCATTGTGTCCAAACATCAACCTGATCTACACTCATCCATATCTCTGAGTGCTACATCTCTCAAATACCTCCAAGGATTAGGACTCCACCACCTCTCTGGCCAGCTCTCTACAATGCTTGACCACCTTCTCCAGGAGGGTGATGAGAGATAACACCTGTTAGACTTTTGAATATTTCTCCAGCATCTGCATCTCCCATTTATTAATCAGGGACTCCAATCTCTGTTATCAATAACTTCAGCCAGCATCTGTGTGACTGAGAAAGTATCAGAAGCACCACAGCAGCCTTGTACTGCCGGCAAAATCATGATCTCAAGTAAAACAGTCACACAGATAAAAGTTCAAACACTTTACACAAAAGTACTTCCTACTTAGTATAACTTCTACTTAAAACTTGATACATTGTTGTGCTCATTAAATAAATATTTTGCTCAGGCACAGTGTATAATTTGAGTTTTATCTATTCATTCATTTTACCATTTAGTGATGGAAGTTAATTTGTTTATTTTTACTAAATGTGTAGCTTTTTTCTTCCACTGTATCAAGTGAGATTCTGTGCATTCGACTATTCAAGTGTATAATTAATTAGGCTCAAATAAAGACAGTGATACAGAATCATAAATCCATAGAATACTTAGAGTTGGAAGGAACTTTGAAAGGTCATCTTGTACAGTTCCCCTGCAATAAACAGGGACATGCACAGCTAGATCAGGTTGTTCAGAGACTTTTCCAGCCTGATCCACTGTTGATGTCATTGATGAGGATATTAAAGAGTATTACTCCCAACACTGACCCCTGGAGGACATCACTCATCACTGATCTCCATTTAGACACTAAACCATTGACCACCACTGCTTGGGTGCAGTCTCACTAACAGCTCCTCATCCACTGAAGACACCACTCATCAAATCCGTATCTTTCTGGCTTGGAGAGAAGGATGTTGTGGGGTACTATGTCAGAGGACTTGCTAAAGTCCAGATAGTAGATCTCATGGACTGACAGGCTTCAGCTCTGCTTTATCATTAGGGCTAGCTGTGTATGACAAGGCTTAGACCTAAAGGATAAATTGTTATGTCAACACAGAAAAGCACTTTACTAAGTACAGTGTGATAACCATCATCTGAGACACTTAAGATTTTTGTATTAAAACATGTACTGCTGTCTGCAGGTAGCTTTGACACTAGAGCTCATTTCTGCCCCTACTCCCAGGATATATGGCTGATCATATATAAAAATGTGCGGGTCAACACAGCGTTCAGACCAGAAAAAGTCTTCTGGAATATCTCTGTGGGGAAGGTAAGTAGAAATTAACAGTACTAAACAGACATTCATAGAATTATCTTGTTCTATAGAATTTAAAAGAGAATGGCTTTTTATACGTGTCCACGTACTTTTTGTTTCACTTCCATATTCTCTAATTTCTAGTGAAGATCAAGTAGATACTTCCAGCAAAATTGAAATTGCTTTTGTATTATCTAATTCCAGATTGTTGATCCATAGCATAATATATTTTGATAACTATGACAATAGTAAACAACAATGTTAAACTGAATGTATAATAATACATATAAGACATTTTAAAAAAAAAACCATCAGTGATCAACTTTTTGAATAATAAACAATACATAAAATCTGTCTTCCTGTTAATGTCTAATATATGAGTGGATAAAAATAAATTATTAGTTTCATCATTAGCCTTCAGCCTGAGGACAATGTTCTACTGGTTTAAAGATTTGCAACTAGCTACATTTTACTGTTTCAAACAAAGAGTCAAGGCTGAATTCAAAGTTTCAAGAAATTCCTTATGATCTTAATCCATCTGATCATTATACTCCAGAAACTGACCAATCCAGAAGCCATTACTACTCAATTAAAATTAATTACTGAAAAAATATTTTCTGTTTTCACACATTGCCTAGAGAAAAAGTAGACACATTTCCTCAGCAAGTATGAAAAAATCCTGTTGTGTTCTTTGACATTTGAAGCCACTCCACCTGCTGGAAGCTAAGAGGTAGATATGCTAACAACAAAAAGGTATCCTGTTTCACAGTCTGTGATGTGTGACTGCAACATATGTTTCCTGTTCAGTAAGATAAGCAAGTGGTGAGTTGCCCAGAAGGAATATGTGGAGCTATCCGTGGTGCTGAAACCCAAGCATGTGTACTTCCTGAGACGGCACTGGCTGGATCTGAGACGAGAGATTGTTAGCCCAGTCTTCGTTTCTGAGAGAGCAGGGAAATTATAGCCTATGTGGACCTTTCTAAGTCAGACATGAATAATGTATAGAAATTTCTGCAATTTTTCTTAAAATGTTTATTCTTGCTAACACTGTAATAACATCTTGCTGATTCTTAAATAAGCCATTCCCTTCATTTTACAGATAGGTACTGCTTTGTCTTTTTGTTTGGGTTTTATGTTTACATAATTAATTTTTTATATTTAAATGTCTTTCTTGCTGTAATACGTTAGGAGATTTTTCATAGGATTATTTCCTTCTTTTTACCCTGTGCACATACATTAAACAGAAGACAAAGCACACTGAATAAATAGTAAATAGTTCATGGCTTCTGCCTTCACTGAAATGTCTATTTACTTAAGAAGTCATGAGTCGCATTCTGCAGACAGCAATCTTACTACCTTATTTGCAGGCAAAACAACATAGTATAACATTTGGATTATAATAACAAGTTCCACAATTCCTTCTGGGCAACTCACCCTAATAATGGAAATGTAATATCGGTGCTAAAAAGCATTTTGATTTGAGGTTGATGGGATAGCATTGCCAGCTGGGTGACCATACCCAAAAATTACTACTTCTATTTATTGTCACCAACTTCTATATTCATGCACTTTTTAGGCTAGTAACCTACTGAGTTGAAAAGAAAAACTGGAAATATTTCCAGTTCAATTCCATTTCATTTTCATTTTATCTAGTTCAGGTATGTTGCTTAAAAGCAATATTTGACCTCTAAGTTATGTATGAATTTGGAAAACCTAAAGTTGCTCTAATATTTACAGTTCAGCTTCAAAAAGCAGTTCATCCTGACACTCAGAGATACATCATAAACAAATTTCTAAATAAATTCCTTTAAAATAAATACTGGATATTCATAAATCTATTAGAAATGACAGAACCCATTAAACTCGGATTTTTGTGAATGCATAGGAAAGTTAAAACTAGCATTGCTGAACATTGCCAATAAAAGTAGAAATTATGAAAAACAATTAATATCAGACATAAACTTGAGTCATGTTGCAGCTTCCTTGTATGAGTCATAGTGTAAAGAGAAGCACTTTCCTTTGTCAAATAACATTACTACTGTGTTGATTGTTCATTACATTCTAAAACAGTGAAGTGTAAACTGAATAAATGCTAGAATGAATTGCTCATGTTCCACTGCTTTTTAAAGACTGGGAAGTTTTTTTTTTGTTTGTTTGTTTGTTTGTTTGTTTTCTGCCAATCATCACAGGTCTTATGAGGTTTACAAATTTGGTCTTCAAAAGCTGAGAGCGACCTCATTCCACTGATACTGTATCAAATCTGAAACTTCTAACTTCTGAAGACTAAGCAGTCACTATTTTCTTGTTACAGAATATGTTCCAGTATAGATTTTTTATTCAAGCAGAGTCTGAGTTCTGTTGAATTTGGTTATCTACTTCTGATTAATATTTTGTTTTGGGTCATTGCAGTGCTTTTATTTATTTATTTATTTATTTTCATAAAATCATAGAATCATAGAATGGCCTGGGTTGAAAAGGACCACAATGATCTTCTAGTTTCAAACCCCATGCTATGTGCAGGGTCACCAACCACTACACCAGGCTGCCCAGAGCCACATCCAGCTTGGCCTTGAATGCCTTCAGGGATGGGGCATCCACAACTTCCTTGGGCAACCTGTTCCAGTGCATCACCATCCTGAGTGAAAAAACTTCCTCCTAATATCTAAACTAAACTCTTTAGTTTAGACTCTCTAGTCTCTAAACTCTAAAGTCTCTTTAAACTGAGACTCTTCCCTGTCTCATTTTAAAACCATTCCCCCTTGTCCTATCACTATTCTCCCTTGTAAACAGCCATTCCCGCTCCTGTTTATATACTGCCTTCAAGTATTGGAAGGCCACAGTGAGGTCTCCCTGGAGCCTTCTCTTTTCCAGGCTAAACAAACCCAGTTCCCTCAATCTTTCTTCATAGAAGAGGTGCTCCAGCCCTCTGATCTGGGTGGCCCTTCTCTGGACCTGTACCCAGAGTTCCATGTCCTTCCTGTACTGGGGGCCCCAGGCCTGGACGCAGTACTCCAGATGGGGCCTCACAAGAGCTGAATAGAGGGGGACAATCACCTCCCTCTCTCTGCTGGCCGCACCTCTTTTGATGCACTGTTGGCCTTTCAGGCTGCAAGCACACACTGCTGGCTCATGTCCAGCTTCTCGTCTACCAGGACCCCAAAGTCCTTTTCCGCAGGGCTGGTCTTGGGGAGTTCTTCTCTCATTCTGTATAAACACCTGGTATTGCCACAGCCTAAGTGCAACTTCCTTATTTTAATGACATTGTTGAATCTAAATGGTGTCAGCTTCATTATTTTAGCCAGTTTGTATTCTCCATTAATCTTTTATTATCCCATGTTATGATACCCCAAGTTATATCCCACGCTCACATAAAAATAAAATGTGATTATGTATTTATTTGTTCATTTATCTTAGATGTATAATTAAATAAAGCATTGTGATTAAGTTGCTCTACTTAAGGATTTATTTATTTTAATCACAAAGTCCTATTCCATGTACGTGAAATATCAGACAGAATTAATTTATATATTCATACTTTTTTAATAATCAATATTATTTCTCCTTCTGAATATATTAAAGCCCAGACACTGCAATCATTGTGCCCACTAATTTGCAAAGTAATTGCTATATGAGTCTAAATGCCCACAGCAAAACAGAAACAATACAGACTGTTCCCACAATGTTCTCCAAAAAGAAAGACAAGGGTACTGATTTGCTTTTTATATTATTGTTATTTCCTGGAATTATTTTATGTGGCTTTACTCCTGAGCTTAATGTTAATCAGTAATCAAATGAATTACAATTGATAGCTCGTAAGTATTCTCAAGACTTTTCCTGTAAAATGTAACCATATTGGTCTCACAAAGTGAACTCTGACAGCTTGTTGACTTTCTGTCAAGGAACATACGCTCACTTCTTAGGAGCTGGAGCTTAAAATATGGAAAAAAAATTCATACTGTGATTTGTTGCTTTCTAGAAGGAATCTGGGCTATTAAGACTGGTAGTAAATGTTAAGAGAAGTGTACAAGAGCCCTAACAACTCATGTTTTTCTTCCTGGACTACTTATCCATTGATTTGAGCGGTACTTAACCATACAGTGTGCCAAAATGTCTCTTTTCCTACTTTTCTTTCAGTTTCAATAAATATGTTTCAGTTTAAACCATGTTACGCCATTATGTGAAACAAATATGATAGTGATAATATTCAGTATCCAAAAGTCCCACAAACATGACTCTAAGACTGTTTTCAAAGAAGCAAAGCAACTATTTTAGTAGAACTTTTCTTCAGTCATCTGCCAAGTTGTTCTGTCTCTTTCTATTAATATAAAAAAGGGGGGTGGACTCTTCAGTAGTGAAGTACAGGATTGTCCTTTCAGTTTTCTGTGACACAATGAGCTAAGGTACAGTCTTCCCTGTCAATCATAACTCTGTTTTCATCTATTATGTTCAGTGGTTCTGCAAACCTATTACTTACTATGGAAAACTGTATAAAGCACTTCCCTCAGTAGCAAATTTATATTTGAATATCAAACATCCTCTAAGTACACAGTGTTCAAAATTTATTAACACTTTTTCTTCTCTGACATAGCTACCATTACATTTGGATAGACACATTAATTCAGATTTCTAAAAATGCTAATAGAAGTGATGCTAGAAAACAACCCTTTTGTATTTACATTCAGATGCTACCCTCAAACAAAACTGATAGCCATCAGCAACATCTAATATAATTAAATAGAAGAACAGTTAGATAGATAGACGGCTAGGAGCATTACAGACAAACTATAAGAATCACAATTCACAGTAAAACTTCATAATAAATCAGCTAGTGGTAAAAAAAAAAAAAAAAAAAAAAAAGGTGAAAAATGAGAAGAAATTGCTTTTTAAAAGACTGAGAGCATTCTTTTAATTAAAATAGGCTCTATTTTCCTTATTCTTAGGATAGCTTGAGCTACTGAAGCTTGGTACTTCTGACTAAACAAAACAAAACAGACTGTAAAATAGCTGTATAATTACAGATCATACAGGGGTCTTTGTGTATTCCTCTCTGACAACACAAAACTAGCAAAGACTGATCTTACAATTCAGATTATAAATTATACTCAGCAAACATATATTCCTTATGTAGTGAAGAGATCAAGTAAAGGCAAAAGGTTAATTTCCATACAACATCCAAAAAAATAGGTTGTCTTTATTAAGTGCAAACAACATAGGATATATAATCTGCCGCAACCACTGCATTTAGTGAAGAGAAGCATAATTTTGTCCTTTCCTTGTTTAACTCACCTTGTTTAACTCACAAAGCCTGGCACTGGAAAGTGGAATTTAGAAAAATTTCAGAAATATTTTTATGCTAATGCTTGTGAGGTTGCAACAAAAACTATTTTAAAAGCACATATATTTTGAAAATTATTAGGGATTTTCAGCAGTCATTATCCCCCACCAATGAATCTACAGCCAGTGGAGAACTTCTTAAATAAATCAGAATAATTTTATATAAATATTTCTGAAACAGAACTTACCATATTCTTCAAACATTTAACCTTGAATTAATATGTCAGTTTCCCTCAGGGAAATAGCTAGTTGAAGCAATTTTAACTATTTTTTTTCTTCATTTCATCTTTCCATATAAATGTTGTATTTGTTTTTTGTAATAAAATGGATTTTAATGTATTTTTTTTCAAGTTAAAAAGTAAACCTTGCAATAGATGTTCTGAATTCATCTTGGCTCAGTGGAATGAAAATGGCTTTGTACTTTTTTCACACAATATTTAAAAATCCTGTGGATTTGTTTATACTGCAAAATGGGGGAAAAAGTCAAAATTGTAGCAATTTCTAGGGAATACAAAAGCTTTTTTCACATTAAGCCTAACAGTAAGCAATTTCAGTGACCCATATATTAGCCTTTCCTGAATTAGGGGTGAGAATGAAGAGAAGAATGGGAGATTTTAAAAATGCCCTTTGGTACCATGAGAACCCAATAAGACCCTTCAGAGCTTAGAAATCTAGACATTCTAATTTTAAAATATATTGGGAAGTACTAAATTCTTCTGCTTTCCTCTCATGTTCCAGCTTCTCTGCATGTTATGAAGACAGTAAAAGATTGAAATTTTAGTAAAATATTAAGATACTTCACATCTATCTAAATTATGGCCCTTATGATGATATAATTCAAATATATTCAGCATAGATTTTTTGCCCTTATTTTAAGAACTTATGAAGAGTTTGGCTTTGCCTTTGCCTTTTTGTAGTCAGGGGAGGTATTGCCTTTAGCAAAAAGAAAATTCTGCCTCTAACAGAGATTTACCTCTAGAGCAGTCAAGTCACAAACCAGCAGAAATGTGAACTGCACTAGCATAAATATTTGGTTTATATATATATATAAATGCAAAGAGTTGCGATGACTATAGAAAATGAATAAGAAGCGTTGAAAAGGAAATGAATAGTTATTACATTAAAATTAATGGTGAAATGAAGAAGTATTACTACCTTAAATTTTTGATCTTTTTCTCCCTCCTTCCCTGAAAAAAAAACCAAAAAACAAAAAACAAAACCTGAAAATTTGAAAATGTTAAGGAAAAGAAAATTAAAAAAAAAAAAAACCATTTCCATCAAGAAAAAAAAAAAAGAAAGAGGGAAAAGGAGTGGGAGGGAGCAGGAGAAAATGGGAGAGAAAGGGTGAGGGGGAGAGAGTGGGGGAAGAGAAGGAAAGGGAAGTACAATTTCATTCCATTTTGACAATTCAGCATCAATGCTCTTTGAAAACCCAAAATCCTGGTGAGATTTTATTGATTTTCATTTTCTGAAAGGAGCTTAGAAATAATCCATTGTGTTTTGTGCCTCTTTAAAGTAAACAATGTATTGCTTTGTTTGAATCTTTTAGTGTAAGATTCAAATGGGAAATAGATTCCTGTAATAAGGCTAAAAAGCTAGAATGCAAACCAGTGGACTCTGAACACCAAGCCCTGTTCTTTATAGTATTATAGTGATACACTCTCAGTAGACTTTCTCTGTTTAAACATAAAGAAAAGTTAAGAACTTAAATTTTTGATTATCTTCTCATTACATCAGTTATAAAATGAAGATCTAGGCCTGTAAGATTTTAAGGATCCCTAAAGCAATTTTCTGGGTGTTTTTGTTTTTTGTTTTTGTTTTTGTTTCAGTATGTAATTTGCTTTAATTATTTGGAAAAAAAAAAAAAAAAAAAAAAAAAGAACAGCAAAAGCTTTGCCAATATTTCTTTGCACTACCTGGAAGAATAAACTTGACATTATTTTAATTTCCTGCTTTTTTCCTATTTAATTGACTTAACTAATCATATTCCATTTTACTTAGAGTGATATAGCAGAACAAGCAGAGACAGCCTGGAGTTTTATATTAATCCAGCCTCTACATCTTCTCCATGTATTCAGATTCTTTGAGGGCATTTGGAAAGGAATCTGTATTTAGCACCATTTTGAGTGATTCTCTTATGGTACAACTAACTGCCCCTTAATGTTACTTCTGTTTAAAACATGAAATCAGTTTACATATAAAATGTCAAGTATTCAGTGACCCCTTGAGACTAAAATATTTTATTCTTTTGAAACAATTCTCTCAACCTCTATAAGGTACTTGATCAGGTAAGCCATTTATTTATGTTGGAATTGGCAAATGCAATCACGCAGATAATTAAGGAGCTGAAAATTATTGATCTGTTAGGTATAATGTGGTCAATGTCAGAAATGTTTACTAGAATAATGTTAGCTTTAATACATTCCATTCCCTTGTAAAATTATATAGTTATCTCTTATAACTACATTTATTTCCAATAATCTGTCTGTTCAAAAGAATTCTAGCTCCTTCTATTTAAATGTGAGGCGACCTTTAAAAGTTTATACAAATTTAAATTTGAAGCCTGTTAAAAGCCCTGAGATATTTTCAGCATGATTGTGTAATAACTGTCATGATCAGTCTGGTCACTGATTTCAAAGGCTGCTAGCTGAAGATATGGTAATATTAATTACGATGCCATGGCCAAAATGAACATTTAGGAGGAAGTATCATCTCTCTGGTGATCTTTTTGTGGACTGGATTTTCAAATGCAGTAATGCTCCAAGTGTGACCTCATGGACCTCAGCACAGATCCTACCAGTTACATAGGGTATAGGCAGTAAGCTTAGTCTGGAAATGCTGTTCCCATGGACCAGAATGAAACCTTCAGGCCTTGAAGGTCTGCATATCATAATAAAACTCAAAGAATTTGTTCCTCACTATTGGTTTCTTCTTTTCCCTTTCTTTCCCTTTCTTTCCCTTCCCTTCCCTTTCCTTTTTCTGCAGAAAGCTATTGCAGTGATCATATCCAGTCTGAGATCTTCAATCTTGTTCTAAGCATAAGTGTGAATGGTTAAAAACGCCACAGATTTTGACATCTTTATACTGGAGTATAAAACTATAATAAAGTTAAGAATCTAATATCTACACTCTTTATTTAAAATATCAGATTTTAGTTTATTTTTGTACACTTAATATTTTTGCCGTTATTTTTCAGCTATTATAATAAATGCACAAATCAAAATAGCTTTGAAGTTTCTATACTCTTTAGATTCACATCTCAGCCTTGCTAGTCCCTACATAAAATTCTACAACATAGTTAAGACTCTACTTCAGTGTTCTGCTTTCTCATGCTTGTCCTATGTATTCTCAAATATGACAGAAGGAAATTTACAGATGTTTTCTCAAGCAAGTTGGTTTAACTTTTCAGTGCTATTGTCAAGAAGAAATGTATTGTACATTTTCTTTGACCAGCCTACACCACAACATAACAATGACTTCAGCTTCCTTCCTATTATTCTTCAGTGGAAAATCTTTTGTCAATATTCAGACTTACGATTGTGATCTTGTGAGATATTTACTTAAGGAAACAATCCAAAAAAATGCATTCAATAAAATAGTGAAAGGAGAATTTTGTACTGAGTTTTATACAAAGTTTTCTTAATTAATCACCTATGCCACAATTAAGTAAATTTTCTCCGTCATGTTGAGGGCATACAGAATACTTCATGTTTCCATGAATTTTGCATGTACATTTTTAGTACTTCAGAATAAATTTTGGAACCTTTCAATTAAGTACTAAGAACAGAATAATGAAGAACAATTTATGCCCCCAGAATCCTGACTGTTGTTTGTGTAGATATTTTTTATATGAAATATCTCTTTTTTTTTACAAGTAAATACATAAAAGTGTGTGTACTCTTAGAATTAAACAGGGAATATAATGTAAGATATTCAAGAAAATGGAATATTAAATCCATGTTTCTGTTGCTATTATCAAATTACAATAGAAATTTTAATATGTATATTACCAAAGTGTATAGTACCAAAGTACAGTATGATTTTTTGGTAATGGGTGAACTCAGATAGTGAGAATGCATTTATGCATTTTTCAGAGTATGTGCCCATCCTTATGTTTCAGTCTACCTAGGTGTGAACCTTTCCTGGAAAAGAGTGTAGCAAAAATAAAGATGGTAGAAAAAAGAATTTCACAAATGCTCCTGGTCTGCAACTTCCTTAATTAATTTTAGTCTGATTATGGCAATATTTTTAAATCAGAGTTTTACCAAATTAAGATTATCTCATAGTATTTTTAAACATCAACAGTTGACTGCTATTAAGGAACTAGAAGGCTTGTTTTGGTTTGGTTTTGTTTTGGTGTTTTGTGTGTGTGTGTGTAGTTTTTTGTTTTGTTTTGTTTTGTTTGTTTGTTTGTTTAATAAAATCATAGATAAAATAGAGGAAAGTATTTACTTCCTTTAAATTCTGCTTAAAATTGAAAATGTTTCTTTTTCAGGTTAGTTTGATTTTGGGACTTGAGGGAGAGGACTCCTCTTTATTCCAATTCTACTGTGTTAGGTAAGCTATTCAAGAAATTGATAGATCAAGGAAGCTTGATCTATCAATTTCTCTAAACAGATAGCTTTGCGGATTTATGTGGGTTTAATCCAGGAGAACTTTGGCAATTCAGGTGCTTACAGGTAGCATTAGTTAAAATATTTCTTTCCAAAAAAAAGTGTTTTGATATTTAAATAAGTTTTAAACTCAAGTTTAATATTTCTTTTGAAATATATTTTCTTCTTCCTTCTCTAAAGAACTTCAACTCTGTTTTGTGAAAACTGAAACAAGTAGAATATTACTGCTAGGAAGTACACTGAGTTCATTTTTTTGCTCTTGTTGTTTATTTGTTGTGTACAGAGTGATTCACTTCATGCCAGTCTGCATTCATACTCTGATAAATTCTTCTGCAACTAGTAACATCACTCTGTTTTCTGCCAGCTCTAAATCCAAGTTGAGCTTGCACATCTTGAAACTGTCCTTACCACCAGTCAAACATACAGCACCTAGTGCAGGATGAAGGTAGAAGTGATTCTCTATCCTCAGCAGTATCCATGACACATGCATAGCTCAGAGTACCAGAGACCATGGTACTCCATGTCTCATTAAGGTATCCGTCCTCATTCTCACTTCTCGTTCTGCAAGCCTGACAGCTGTAGAAGTCTTTTATATCTGACAGATAATTGGTACAAGATTCTATGTCGCATTGATCTTACACAGACTTGGAGCTTGTCAGCACACTGTCACTGCATTCCAACAGAGCTCTTATTAGTTAACTGTACTTGACAGCACCTCAGAAACTCTATATTTTAGGTTTAAGCAGTTTGACACAATAAAGGTTATCACTTTCTTTTCCTGGATAATTATTGTCAGCATTGATAAACATATATTTCTTCTCCAGTCCACCAGAAGACAGATGGAAATTAGTCAAGAGCATGTCTCTTTATAATTTAAAGTTTCTGACATTTTTAGGATGATTTGTTGTTGAAACCCTTGGGAGATAATGTAATTGTAGCCATGTGCGTGTACACATGTATATCTGCATACTATTTTGCTCATTTTACTACTACTACTCAGATTTCACAATGCAAGTAAAGAATTATCTGCTCTCAAGTAAGAGGAAAGGGAATTCCAGGAACCAGAAATGACATTTTTAAAATTTCTTATGCTTTTATTTATTTTATTCTTTGCACCTCAAACACTACAGTTCTTACACTTCAAAAATAGTCAGGTTGTTCTATGAATGTATCCCAGGAATGACTGATATCTGGACAGAAGAGACTAAGTTCAAATGAGGTGACTGACCACATTGCTCTAGCAGTAGCCCTGCTGTTTTCTGTTTATGTTGTTCTATACTGTAGAATATAGTACAGTTACACACTGTAGATTAAACTCAGCAGAAAATTACAATGGGAAACTTCTTGAACTGACATAGAAAAGTACAAGACTTATTCAAATGAATATAACATCTTGATAGACGATTCCTAGTGCTGCATGCCTGTCACAGCCTGTATTCTGAATTTCTGAAGGCTTATTAGTAGTAAAAACTTTTTCTTTGCAGCGTACCCTTCCTGGTGAGAGGGAATAATTGTAATGTTATAGACACTTCAGTTTATGTTTTCAAAGGTGACTGGTGATTTTGAGGTAGTGAAATAGTTGAGTGAAAGACTAAATATCTGCTCTCTGAAAACCAGTCTTCAAATTATGCATTTTTAGAAAGTAAGGAACACAGTATTCACTGTGAAAATGCAGGAACATAACTTCCCACTGGCAGAGAATGAGGTATTTTACTTTAGTGGGAGGAACAAATGATTTTGACTGGAGTTGTCAAAGGATTGGGATGGTAAAGGATTATCTATGTTATTTCAGAAAAGGAGAATCAGTCATTCTGTTGTTATGGAGTGGATGCATGAGAAAGAAAATTTATGTACTTTATATGATATTGGTGAAAGAGTTTGATGTATGCTTTCTGAGAAAGTTGAAGCTGAGGAAGAAGAGTAACCTTTAGGAATTCAAATTCCAAAGAAGAGATGTTGAGGAGATTAATTCAGGGTATTTTACTTGAATTTCTGCCCTCTCTAGTGGGCATTTAATCATATATAACTCATGCATTGTACATCTGTAGGTTGATGTGGAAAATGAAATCTATGTTACTTCATCATGACCAGTCACAAATCCATTTAGACAGTTCTAAATGAAAGATTTTTTGTCTATATTACTAGTAAGAGGGATTTAAATTGCTTTGTTACTCAAAAGAAATAGATTTCTGTATGAAGAACAGTCTTCAGAGATACTATATCAAAACATCTATAGTAAAATAGACAAAATAGGGAGAAAAGAAAAATCTCTGTTAGAATTTATTTTATTAAGGGAAAAATGAGAGAGATACAAAAGTAGAAAAGAGAGAGGGAGGTACAAAGTGGTGACTGATTTAGGAAATATATTTGATAGGAAGAAAGCCTGATTTCAATAGCATCTGGAAAACTTCATTAACATGCAAAACTTTTAAAAATTTATTTGTTTTTTATTGCATATATATTACTTTTGGAATAAAGGAACTTATAACCAGAAATAAATTCTTGCCAGTGCAACTTCTAAGAAATTATTTTAATATTTATGCTGTATACAATCTAGTAGTTTCATTTCCTTTGTTTACAAAGTAAATACTGGGTAGTACAGTATGATCTACTGTCTTTGCTCAGAAATGTTCTCTACAGTTATAGAGGAATTAAAAACAAAGAAATGCTGAGACTGGAGTTTGTCTTTTAAAGATAGCAAAATTAATGGGATGATGCACATGCTAAATATTTCACAGCATATTAAGTATTTCTCTTCTTCCAATACAAAGAAGTTTGTTCATAGTGAATTTCACGTTGAAGAAAGCCAAATTAAGTGCCATAAGGAGGTTCCTGAGGGAATTCTTCCATAAAATTGGCTATATTTAAATAAATAAATAAATAAATAATCCTTAAAATTCAGGGACCTAATGCAAATAATCTAGTAATTTAACCAGCTCTTTTCTCTGTGGACATGTGCCAAAAGCCATGAAGTTTTCTTGATAAAATAATTAAAATATCTCTGAAAGCAGCTGACTATACATTTTAACTACTTGAATACATAGTTCTCTGATAATTTATTTAATGCAGTGTTTAAATAAGAACGGAAATAAGGTATGCTTTTTCAAAGACAATAATCAACAGATCCCAGTAACTTAATAAGCAAAAGATCTTAAATTTTAAGCCACATCTTGTGTATCAATTTTTTTTTTTTTAAGATTTTAAGAATATAGTTCTTTACCATTAAAACATACTACTATTCATTTGTTTACTTTCTAGTTTCTTTGGAAACACAGACGATTTTTTTCTTTGAAATATCTTCTCTTTTCAACTTTTTCCAAACTCAAATTTATTTATTTACTTATCCATTTACCTATTTATTTGTTTGTTCATTTATTTTCATTTGTCCTCCTACCTTTATTTATTTAAAATGAAAATATCACCAGGCGTATACAAAAAGGCTAAATTCAACTTTTTTTATCTTATGCATTCTACTAACCTGCTAAGCTAAAAGTTCAGAAATTTCCATGTATAATCAATATTATTTGGATATAGTTCCTTCATTATTAAGATTAATTGAAAATAATATATGTAGCTCAGAAATTCTGAGGTATGAATTTCTTATTCCTTGTAAGAATTTGCAAGCAGGTTTTTAAACATGTAACTCTTTCCAATGGGATTACTCAAAATGAGTAAGTGCTCTGATATGTACCTAAACTATTTACAGTCTTTCTCTAGGAGGGAAATTATTAAATTAGAATTAATTAAGCAATCTTTTTAATGGTAATGTTTAACTAGCTCTACTGAATAACATAAATTGTACTGATTAAAAACAAATACATAGGAGAGCAACTCACAAAAATGTTTCTCATGGACTATGACTGGGTTTTAGTAAAGTACCTTGACATCCCATGCTTCAAAGAAACAGAAAAATAAGCTGAAATGTAGCATCAGGCTAGAATAAGCTATGCATACACAAAAGCCTCTTTGCTGTATTTCTTTTTTTTCTTCTAAGCATCTATCCAGAAAACATATGACTAAAACCACTAGCCTCTGTAACAGAAGGATCTTCCTACTTTTGTTACTTCTTTTATTCATAATTGTCAGCTATCAAGCTTCATCTACTTTGACAATATTGGACTGCAAAGTAGTTTTTATTTTGACACTTGAATGCTGCTGCCTTAGGTACTCGGTATTATCTTAAGACAGTGATGGGGTTATTTTTGTGGATATATTCCACTGACTATCCACCTTTTGGGAGTAGTGTGGGAAAAAAAATAGAATAATCAAGCAAAAGAGAAATACATATGAATTTTTGAAATTATCTATTCACACGTTTTTATAGTTAGTATTATTGTTAGTAATCTTTGAAATTTTATCTCAGTTCACTCACTAGAGTACATGTTCAATTTTATGGGATAGAAATGGAAACTTGACATGAAATATGTAGACTATTCCCAAATTTGCCATTGGCATAATGCATACTCACTTTTTCTCAATGATGTCTTATTGTCTCCTGGCAAAGATGTGACATTTGTTACTTCACTCCCCTCTCATGAGCAGCTCACTATAAGTAATTAATTCAATTACATCATCTAAAAAGACACTAGGGAGCTTTATGTCAGCTTTACAAAGTATAATGGGAAATGTCATATGCAACATCCTACAAGGAAAAGATTCTCATGTGTGTTGTACGCATTTTACTCACATTTTAAGCTTTTTTTTTTTTTTTTTAATAGTAAGGAGTTAAAAAAAAACATTAAATAAATGATGTGAAAATTCAAATCAAGGGAGAAAAAAAAGAGAAGTGTTTGTAAAAAATTTGTATGTACAACTAAGTTATAGTTCTTGATAAATCCAGAAAGCTACACAGGAAATAACCAGAAAAAAAAAATGTAATTGATCCATATGTTTCTGTTAAATGCTGTGTTCCCCCCTTATATACCTAGGTTACTCCAAAAGTAATATCTCCTATTTATTTCCATGGAAACTGTAGCAGATACAAAGAGCAGAATAACACAATTTTATAGAGCAAATTCTCATTTGCAAAACACTATTTTTCAATAGTGAACACCTTCTGCCAATTTGCACAGATGAGTCGATCAAGACGCTCTTCATTTTTTGCTGTGATTGCTGTGCATGGCTTGTCTTCTACATTGCTGTTGTCGCTACTGAAATACCCCACTTGTTGTGGTTTAACCTGGCAGGTGCCTAAGCACCACACAGTCATCACTTATTTTCCCCCTTCTCAGTGTGATGAGGGAAACAATAATAATAATAAAAAAATAATAAAAGTGAAAGTTGTGGGTTGAGGTGAAACTGCTGCAATTTAGCATTTATTACAATAGAGAAAAGGAAAAAGATAATAGCTAAGACAATATATATACATATGCATATTACAGAATCAAAGAATTGTAGGGGTTGGAAGGGACCTCTAGAGATCACTGAATATCGGTGGGAAGGTTCAGCTTTTACTGCCATACTACCAACATCTGCCCCTGACATCACTGGTCAACTAAATAAAATACTTATTACTTTCAGAGTAGCACTCATACATCACTGTACACTGTAGTATTTCGTTACGTTGCATCATGGGGTTTCTTTGTATTTATTTTTCAAACAGTCGTCTTTTCTTTTAGTCTAAATCTATGTTTCCATTAAACATTTCTGTTGCATTGCACACTTTCCTGACAGCTGCTGTCCTGAGTAGTTTTGAGATTCAAGATATGTCAATTTTTAACCTGAGACATCTCATTTAAAGATTATTTGTTTTATAGCATTAGCAAAAGTTTTAAGAAACATTAAAATAGGAAGAATAATTGACTTGGATGGAATAAGCCACTAGATCAAACACTAAGCTATGCTTTATTGTTTTCCCAAGCAGGAAAATAAAATGTTTGGCAGTGGGCTTTTTCTTTTGTTTGTTTTCTTTTTCAGTTTTGTCAGGGATCCAAGAATGAAGAATTCATGCAACTCTATGATAAATTCATATTCAAGCTACCTAGATACTTCCCTTGGCCTTAGAGGAGCAAACAAGGATATAGTTCTGCTAATTCTAGTAGGATGATGTAAAGGGAATGCATATTAATTATTCAATATCCACTGATTGACACAGATTTATTAGTTCTATGAGGCATTGTAAAATCACTGTCTGCAGAGAGACAACAGTCATAGTTGAAGGGCCTGTAAATTTCATAGGTGCCATTTTCTAATTATGTTATATTTACATTTATTTTTTAAAACATTTGCTACTTTATTCAGGGCCTCAGTTCAAGATCTTGCATTTTGTTGGCCTTTTCATTCTAGAAAGTTTTGACAATCTTGTAGCTTGATCATAATTTTATTTGGATAAAAGAGAAATATTGCAACATGATTGTATTTGCCATTGTTTCCTAAGCAAAACATGTTGAATATGCTTAAATGATATTACACAGTGAGCAGCCAACAAAATGAGAGTGGGGTTGTGTGAGATTCCTGCTTTATGCCACAAAAATTGTGGACTGACACATAAATATGGCTCCCATTGTTATTTCTCCTTGGAAAGTTCGAAGGTTCTTCTCATTTTAATTTTAATTTTATATTTATTGATAACAAAAAAGCATGATGGGAGTGTGCTATGATAAGATCAATGGGTTATCTAGTTATTGTTTTCTTTCTTACAGAGAATATATAGAATCTCATTGTTAGTTGCTTGCAGCAGAAAAGTAGATGCTGAAATACTCCAAAATGACATTAAAAAAAAAAAAAAGTGTATTAATATTTACATTTTACTCAGCACAAATGAAAATAATATATAAATTTTATAGTGGAAAAAGGAGATGCATGGTTTGTGCACATTTATCCTTCAGTTCAGAGCAACTTCTTGGTGTTGACGCATTACAGCTCTCTTCAATAATCTCTTTGATCATAAAAAACTAGATATTTAATATGCAAAGCCAGCATAATCTAGCTTCCTCCTTCACAGTTGTGAAAATACCCGTGTGCATAGGGTTTCCATGGCAAAGTTGTGGTAGTGGAGAGGCTGCAGTGGTAGCCTCTGTGAGGAGCCCTGCTCTGTCCCATGTTGGAGCAGAATGAGCTCCAGCTCCTTCAAAAAAGACCACTGTTAGGCATAGCAGATTAGCAGATAGCACTGTTAGGCATAGAGGAGTGGGAAATGTGAGAGAAACAGCCCTTTATGTACCAAGGTCAATGAAGGAGGGCAGGAGGTGCCCCAGACTCAGAGCAGGAGCTCCCCACAGCCCAGAAGAGGGCTTCCCAGAAGAGAAATCATAAACTCCTTAATTGCCTCAATTAATCTCATCAAATGAGAAAAGGATGGAAAATGGTTTGTAAACTGAACAACAACAACAACAAAAAGATGAATTCCAATGCAGCACTTCCCCATTCAAAAAATATACACATGCCACCGAGTAAGGAAGGAATTTATTTCATCTTATAGTGACACTAAATTCCTGAACTGATATCAAGGAACTAACTGGGGCTTGTAATTCCTTTCTGACATGAAAAAATAGACTCTGAATTCTATGCAGCCTAGGGGAAAAAACTAAAGCTAAGAATGTGATCAGGAAAAAATAGCCTTTATTTAAACATGATGAAATTAATTACTTCTTCACATACAACCTTCCCCTACTAATTCCATTACCCTGGAATTAGTGATCATTCTCTGGAATTTAGATGGTTTCTTCTTGCTGCAACTTTAGCTCTTAACTTCTGCAGGTAATTGATCAATGCTGCACATACTCAGCTACTTGAACTGCCAAATTACACAAACATCAATGGATATTGAATAGTCTACACCAAATTCAGGATGTATAGTGCCCAGGGGATCACGCTTGCTCAGGGCAAGCAAGATTGTGTCCCGTTGTGAGTCTATCTTCTTCTATGATCTATCACAAAGGCAGGGCAACAGAAGCATCAGATGGAAACAAATTTTCCTGATTCAAGTAGATAGCTGTTGCACTCCAGGAAGAAGGATTGTGCAAGAGGTAGAAAGTGTAGTCAAAAGATGCTTCAGGGAAAGAGTTAAAAATACCCAAGAGCTAAAACGTGTCCCACTGTCATTCTAGTGTCATCTAGTGACAAGAAAAATTCCCATATGTGCAAGCCTTCTGTATCAATTACAAGGTGCTCAGCAGTCACACTGTAAACCCTGCTCACAGAGTACCTCACCTTTTGTCCTCTTTCATCCTGCAGCCTTGCCATTGCTTCAGTGTATATGTAGGCCGAACTGAGCATTCAGCTACATGCAGAATGTAGAGATTTTAAAAGGCTTTAACCTGCTCTGATAAATATAGACCCAAAGTTATATGTCAGTGCTGCATTTTTTTCTGGATGTACAAATATTTTGACACTTATTTTTAAGGAGATTGAGTTCACATTTGGGAGTAGTCAACACTAAAGGACCATTTTTCTTAGTGCTTGTTGTCTATATTCTTCTGTTGTGCCATCTAGGCTGCTAAATGAAACCAGGAGTAAAGTAATCCATGGTAGCAGCTGATACCAGTTGCAAATTTAACATGTCCTGAAAATACTAATTAATCTAAACTCCTTTTAAAAGTCATAAATGAGGTGGACAGGGGAGAACTTGACAGAGAAGGTTAACTAAACTACCATAGGGAGAATCTATGTCTGCCCTATGTGCTAATCTAGTAAAGACTGCAACAATTTATTATAGGCATATCAGCTGAAGAGAGATTGCTTCATTACCAAACAGTTAAATTGCTATCAAAGTAGTAAATGCAAAGGCGTTGAGAAGACCCTTTCTGCACTCTGCTAGAGGTATTGTTTCAGTCTTGAACAAGCTTTCTCCTATTTATGCATTGTTGCCAAGTCTACCGTGTCAAAGATCATGCATCAAGACAACAAACTGATTTTTTTAACTTCATGATTTCTAAGCTGGATAATAAATGTTTGGGCCCTCATAATTTCTTTCTGACCTTTGATATTTTCCATGTTATGTTTTTCTTCAGAATATCTTGCAAAGAATTTTTTACTTTAAGCTTTCTTATATTCCTTTTCCTACATACATAACTAAGTCATGAGAAAAGAAATACAATATGGGCAGTATGATATTGACATTCTAGTAGAAGATTTTCATGCAAACACTAGAATGCCAAAACTAATTTTCTTTTCAAATTATTGCTCATCTCCTTTTCGTGTTCAAAACACCAAGCTTCCAACTGTCTCATTGTGAAGCAAGTAGGGTATGATTTGTTCTGGAATTATATGCTCAATTTATTTATAAACAGAACCCTATATTGCACTAAGTGATAAGGTATTAACATTGATTGCCCAAGGAATTCTTCCAGTTGGAATGGAAGATATTCTGCTATTTCAGTGTTGTTATAAAATATGACTGACAGAATTTGATATGACAGTCTGCTACCATTTCAAATGCAATATTCTTGAAAAAATATTGAGTAAATATAGAATTTGCTAAAAATTTAAAATATCAGAAACAGAAGTCACACTGAGGTAATGAATGTCAATCTTATATTCAGAGTGCGTATTTTCATATATATACTTGTATGTCTTATTTAATGGGATTTTGATTTTTATTTAATAGGATTTCGATTTAAAGCAGCACGGAAATAAATTTCTACATCACTGTTTCCTAAGATTTGAAACCTCCAGCATAATATCAGATCTAAAAGGCATAATTTTTCTTTTCAGAACAGATTATAGAACTACGCCAGCTGCTAAAGCACTGAATTCATAAATTATATTTTGGGGACTTATTTCAAGACAAGGATTTGACCACAAAATAATTTCAGTTGAATCACAGAATCATAGAATCATAGAATCGCTAAGGTTGGAAAAGTTCCACAGGATCATCCAGTCCAACCATTCACCCTTCACCAATGGTTCTCACTAAACCATGTCCCTCAACACAACATCCAAACGTTCCTCAAACACTTCCAGGGTCAGTGACTCTACCACCTCCCTGGGCAGCCCATTCCAGTGCCTGACCACCCTTTCAGAGAAGTAGTATTTCCTAATGTCCAGCCTGAACCTTCCCTGGTGCAGCTTGAAGCCATTCCCTCTCATCCTATTACTAGTCACATGAGAGAAGAGGCTGATCTCCAGCTCACTACAACCTCCCTTCAGGTAGTTATAGAGAGCAATAAGGTCTCCCCTGAGCCTCCTCTTCTCTAGACTGAACAATCCCAGCTCCTGCAGCAGCTCCTCATAAGGCCTGTGCTCCAGACCCCTCACCAGCTTTGTTGCTGGTGAATCAAGAATCATAACTTTCAGCTGCAGGTAAGAAGAAAGATGCTACATGAGACCCATAAAACAATTTACTCAAGTTATTGTTGAGAAATATTAATGTGCCTGAACTCAATTTATCAGAAGTGAAATATTAGAAACTATTGACTCTTAGCCAAAAGGGCAGAAACAGGTGAGACCAGATGGATATGGTCTTAACCCCCAGAAGAAGGACAATTAGAGAAAAAGACAAGCTTTCAACAAATGCAAACATCTAAATTTAAAGATTTTTCTTTATTATTACTTTTCTTGACTTCAGCAAAACAGCCTATATCTGTATGCTCAGATTCAGTATAATGGGAAATGGGTAAGTCATAAATCCTTTATAGTGGGGGTGGGGGGAAATCATATTTTCAGTTGTTTTTCTCCTTCTTCAGTTTTAATAAACATATTCAATATTATTTTTATTTTAAAAACACAGTTGTTTACATATTCAAGAAAGATCTATAATCTGATATATAACATTTGAATGATAGCCCTGTATTTGTAGATATAAAAGATATAAAAAATTAAATAGAAATCTAAAAAAAATCACTGCCTGTATAAAAGTATCAAAATGTTACATGCTAACTTCAAAAATGTATATTTTTTGCAATGACATATAAAATCAAAGGAAAAATTATGTCCAATTCATATTGATTTAAAAAAAAAAAGGTTTTTTTTTTTCATTTTTTAATTCCACACTGATGATATTTGACAAAAATAAATAAGAGGTATCTAACTTGAAATGCATCTAACACACAGAACATTTTATTATCTACATATGAAAGAGGCTGAAGGTCATGAAATATCAAGAAAGGAGAAAACTTATTTGAGTTCTTACATGCTGTACTTCCAGTAACAGAAGCACAAATCAGTCTCAGTCCAGCAATCTAGACAAAAGTTTGTGTACTACAGGAGAAGAAACAGATCACCTGAGTAGACTACAGGTTTATTATCACCCTTGTGAACAACAGGCTCTGGGAAAGCCAAATTTGGCCTTGCATGTAGGAGTTTTACAAATCAGGTCAGAAAGTTAGTACATCTCAGGGCAGTGTTCTGTAGAAGTCTGCTGATATGCAAGTTACAAAGTACTGTACCAAAGCCCTTGCTAAGAACTGTTACTTCCAGATGGCATAGGAGTAAGCAAAATACATCCTTAAACCTGGAAATATTTTCTCATTGATCTTTGTCCCTAGAAGCTGCTTCATTTCTTGACAGATCTAAGAATAAACTACAATTACATAAAATGAAAGCGTAGTGCTGCCCTTGATCCCTCTATGAGCCATTTTAGCCATAACACTGTGACTTTCAGGTCCTTGTTCTTCCTTCTGGTCAACTTGCTAGCATATAAAGGAAAATGTATATAGCCAATACAAAGATACTTGACTGCATATTCCCTTGCAACTCTGTGCAACTGTTTCAACAAATTAGAGATATCGAAGATTTAACAAACTTGAAGTCAGTCTCAAACGCTGTAATCTCATCAAAATTTATGTTTCTGTTTATTTCATGTGTGATAGCAAGAGTTTGGGCAGAGTCAAGTTCTGTCTTGTAATTGTTTAACATAACAGTAGAGCTCATAGACCTTAAAGTGTTTATTTTATTGTTTTAAATCTAAATAAAGTTGGATGTTTTTTGGCCTTCTAATTGTAATGTAAACCATTCTAATTCAGTAAGACAGTTATAGTTGCTGCTACAAGTGGATTGTGTGGCTTCTGATACACATAAAATTGCATTAAAATAACTGTAACGTTGTTTTTTTTAAATCACAGTGAACAAGAGCAGTGTTATATCACATCTGTCCTACCTGATTTCCATAGTAGAAATGAATACTGTCGATTTGATTCACTTTGTCTATATACAACAGTTCACTTGTATCCTGCAAGATCTACCTGAAGTATATGCTTTGCTCCAAGTATGTGAAGAGGAATGAGACATAAGCCCTGACACTGCAGTAATTTACTACAGAAAGAATTTAGTTCCATTCTTTTAGAAAATGTAATATCCTTGTAGATTCTTATCATCACATCAAAGCTAGAGTGATTGCGATATCTTATATTAGTGGCATTTATTTGGAACATGCTCAAAATCACATTATGAAAAGCTCTAGGCATCCCAGCAACTGTTTAGGCAAACTATGTAACTAAATATGTTAAATGTATTTTCAACCTCATATGGGTTTAGAACCTCAACTATCCGAGTAATACCCATGCAATTTTTATATTTATTCTCATTAAATTTTATCACTACATTAATTTTTAATAAAAGTTTGCCATACAGCGTGTGTTAGGTGTTTAGACAGCACCAGACCCTTTGTTTCTTCTTACCAATGCGCAGCTGACTATATTTATGGAATGACATTAGTAAACATGCAGCGCTATAAATCTTGGCAAGCTTGAAGAGTTGCCTCCGCATGCTTTGATTATGCTTGGATGTCTCCTACCTAGTGCATCATATTAGAAAGCAAAGTGGCACAGTGTTACCACAGATGGGACAGAAAAGCTTTGCTTATCTCAGTGACCAAAGCCACTCTGTCCTCTAAGTCACTTAAGCAACTGAAGTCACAGTGGTGAGACAATTAGGTAATGATTCAACAATGAACACAGCTTTTTCTCACAGAATGTTACTAATTCTTTGTTTTCAGTGACTTGTTAAGAAACTTAATTTTTAACACTAACAATTTAAAAAATATATGGATTGGAACAGTCCCCTGAGAGTTATGAGTTCTTGAAGGGAAAGTTTTCCATTTCTTGTTTTTTATCATCCTGGGTGCCTTTGATTCATTTTATTTTTAACAGCAGATGTAGGATCCTCAGCATGTGTACATCCACAGCTGCAGATTTTGAGCAGCATAAATATTTCATGTGAAAATAAGAGTGAAATGAAGAAAAATTACTTTTTCAGAGTCATTCAGAGTCCACATATTTGTTTAATTTTAGTACACTTCTCTCATGCAGGAAAGTACTCTCAAGAAAAGCAAACAAGTATCTGAGAATGTCATTGGGGTATTTAAATACATGAATATGTTCTAAATAGATCACAAGTTCACTCTCTCCTTGGTGGCCACCAGCCACAGTAAATGTGAAGTGATTGAATTTAAAATCTTTGGTGATAGGATGAAAACTGTCAAAAAACCTAAACTCCGAATACAAAGAGAGAAGATTGCAGGCTGCTCAGGGATCTAATCAGTAAAGACCCCCAGGGAAACTACTTTTTAAGGCGCTGGGGTACAGCAGTGCTAGTAACTTTTTAAGCACCATCTCCTGATAGCACAGGAACAGACAATTCCAAAATGTCAGATGTCAAGCAGGTGGAGTAGAAGGCCAGCTTGGCTGAAAAGGGATTTTCTTCTAGATCTTAGGCAGAAAAAAAGGAAGTGTATGGCTGCTGGGAGCAGGTTCAGGAAACATGGAAGACTACAAGGATGCCATTTGCCTTTGTAGAAAGAAAATTTCAATGGTCAAAGCTCAATTAGAGTTGATGACAGCCAGAACTGTGGGGGGACAATAAAAAGAAATTTAAAATGCACAAACAGCAGAAAGAGGTCCAGAAAGGACACTGTTTCATTACTTTATGAGAATGGTCACCTTACAAGCAGGGACATAGACAAAACAGAGAGTTTTAATGACTTCTTTGCCTCTATCTTCAACAATGATGATGGGCTCTAGGACACAGGTACTCTGAGTTTGAGAACTGTGACTGATGTAATGATCAATGCCCAATCAACCCCAGACTTGTGCAGGATTTGCTACTTCACTGGATGCATATAAGTCCATGGGGCCTGATGCAATTCAACGCAGGCTACTTGGGGAACTGGATGATGTCATTGCAAGACCTCTTCCAATTATTTTTCAACAGTCTTGGAAATCAGGAGAGATCCCAGTTGACAATAAGCTGGCAAATGTTTCAGTTTTCAAGAAGGGCAAGAAATTATACTCTGATAATTACAGACCTGTCGGTCTCACTTCAATGGTTCATAAAATTATGGAGAAAATTATGCTGGGAGATATTGAAAAGTGCATGAATGACAATGCAGTCATTGGTCATAGCCAACACAGGTTCATGAGAGAAAGGTCCTGTTTAACTAACTTTCCTTTCCTTTTATGTCAAGATCACTCATTTAGTTGACCATGGGGAGTCAGCTGATGTTGTCTTTTTGGATTTCAGTAAACCTTTCAATATTGTTTCTCATACTACTCTTCTGGACAACATCTCCAGTATAGAGCTAGACAAAAGCATAAAGTGATGGGTGAAAAACTAGCTGATGGGTTGGTCCCAAATGGTTATAGGGCTACCTCGGGCGGCCAGTCACTGGTGGGGTTCCCCAGGGCTCCATCTTAGGTACAGTTCACTTTAATATTTTCATGAATTACTTGGATGTAGGACTTGTTCTGAGCAAGTTTGTTGGTATTCTCTCATTCCACGGTGGTAAGAATTTCACTTGTATGTTTTTGTTCTGTTCCACACCCGTTCCCCCACCTCCTCCCCCTCAAAAAAGCAATTGAATTGAAACATTTCAAGAAATATTCATTGTCCAAAATGACTCAGAAATGGTATTGATATGTAAACTGAACACAATAAATTAGTACCTGTGTTATACATCAATGATCTGAAAATGCCCAATTGTACTTTGAAAGACTTGAAGAATATGTACATGCATAGTGAAACTAAAAGGGAAAGAATTTATGAAAAATCCCTCCAATGCACTCTGTAATAAAAATGGATTTGATAAAAATATATACAAGCACTAGAAAGTTACTATAATCTGATATTTTTTGTTGCTTGTGAAAGAATGAACAGTATGTTCCAATAATTAAAATTAAAAAGCCAATCTTCTATTATTTTCTTCAGTAGAAACAGATGCTGAAGATGACATTTTGTACTTTTGAAAACCTCATGTTTCAGAATTTTCATGTAAAAGCTGACTACATTTCTCTTATAACCTATTAAATCATCAGACAAATTTACTGAAGACATTAGTGTGAGTTTTTATGTATATTTAACAGCCAGGTATAAAGTCAAAGACCTATAAATATATCAAGTTATACTGTAATTTAACCACAGTTTAATATGTAGACTGTGGGTAAAATACTTGGCTTCATTTTAATAGTGAAGAAAAGTTTCATAGCCTTCTGGTGCTGCTCATAAATCTATGTTGTATTTTGATTTCAGAAAGATAATCAATATTTTATTCCCTAGTATTTTGTTGCAGGTTTTGATAACTATTTTGGCAACTATACTAGCTGATCAGTGAAGGAGTTGTGAAACATAATATCAGCCTAAGTTCCAAAAAAAGTACTGAGCCATAACATGGATGTGCTTTGGTAATGAACCACATGCACTTTTTTAACTTCCAGAATTGCTAATGAATTTAGAACACACTAAGATTCCCAGTATGCTATCCAATTTTCATTTACTCTTTCTTAATTTGTAAATGTTGTAAAATAACTTTGAGGCTGAAAATTACCTTAAATCACAGCTTCTCGATTTGGGATGTGTGAGTAAAGACCTAACCTATAAAACAGGAAAGAAAGGAACACAGTGACTCTGGTATGGACAGTATAGGCATTCTCAACTGACACTTGATTCAGGAATCCCTGAACATTGCTGCCCAAGTTAGAATGCCCCTCACATTTCCCTTTATGCACTGGCCTCCACATAAAAGCAATGCATATATATGTCTGTCCGAATGTAAGGAGAGAAGTATAGCATGAAGAAATCCGTTTCATCTATGGTTTTGGGGGCGAATCTATTCATATGGGATGTTATCTCTTTACTAGAGGAAATGACACTGCTGCTTTGCAAACTCAACACTACAGTTGCAAAGCACCTGAGAACAGTAGTCACCAGAGTTAGATTTGTGCAGGAGCTGACCATCATCATCAGCAGCAGCTGAAACCTCAAATGGATAAGCCCTAAAAGATCACTCAAATTATACACTGAAGTGTAGAGTACCAACAAGACTGTTCTTCAGAAAAGCGAGATCTTCAAATATCTGAAGATACTGAAGGCCAGTATTAATGAGATCCTTTTCACTAAAAGATAAAAAATTGGAATCAGTATTCTTGTACAGAATCTTATACAACAGGCATTGCAGAGAAGGAACAAACTTAATATTTTTTTTTTTATAATAATAAAAAATGCAGTAGATTACCTTGACGGATATGCTTGTGTCAGTATAGTACTTGCTTTTATGAAGGACCTGATATCCATACGCTGGCATTAATCATCGCTATTAGTTCCATTAGTTCATTTTCCACTGTTATATTTTTACCTTTTTAAAGTAAAACTTTTTCTCACTTCAATCTAATACCATTATTTTAAAACAAATTTTAATATGAACATATAGATTAGAGTTATGAACATATGATTTGGCAACATCTACTAAAGTCATCTGTATATCACATAATCTCTTTCAAATACAAATACATAAACCTGATGCATGGGAGCAATACACGCTTCTATGACTGCAGACTTCAAGTGTTGAGTAGTATTCAGAAAGTTCACAACCAGTTTTGTTGTCACTATAAGATTTTTTACTGTGAAAGTTTATTTAATGAAAAATCTACATTCTTCAAGGAGGAGAAAATACTACTTACGTTATTCCATTTTAAAGTATTATGTAGGATTTTGAAGCAGAGGAGAAAAAAAAAAAGACATGCAAAAGTCTGTTTCATGCTTTTGTAAGTCACTTTTTAAAATATAAACAAAATGCCACTCTGTGTTCCAAGTTTGTTCTTTCTATAACAATATTATTGCAGTTTTACTATATTGCTGCAGCAAGTTTATTTATTAAAAAAAATACTATTCCCATAAGTTTCCTTGGAGAAAAAAAAAAGTTGAAATAATAAAACAATTATGTATGCCAAGTCCCCATTTCCCTGAACAGTAATTTGAACTACTGGAAGGAATCCTGTAGTTAATTTTTACTTCCATTCCCTTGTTAATCTCTCTTTTTTTCAACATCAAACCTGTTCATTTAGTCGTTAAAATAACCCAGATAGGACTCATTTCATCTAACTTTCATCTAACTACATTGAAGGTGTCCATGAGAAACACTTATTCTCATTTTATTAAGTAAAGAGAAACCAAGATAGTTGTCTGATGAAGTGCTGGCACCAGTGGACCAGCTTATGCCATCTATTTGGACTTTGCAAGGCCTTTGACATGGTCTCTAAATATATCTCTAAATTGGAGCAATATGAATTTTGAAGGTTGGACAACTCAGTGGATAACGAATTGGTTGGTGTTCACAGCCAGAGGGTTGTGGTCAATGGCTCTTTGTCCAGGTGGAGGTCAGTGACAAGTGCTGCCCCCCAGAGGTCTGTCTTGAGACTGGTGCTCTTTAATATCTTCATCAATGACACAGACAGTGGGATCAAGTATACCCTTGTCAATCAGTTGATGACATAAAGTTGAGCAGTGAAGATGATACAGCAGAAAAAAAAGGATGCCACCCAAATGTACCCAAAGGAAAGCTCAAAAAGTGGGCTCACATGAACCTAATGTGGTTCAACAAGGCCAAGCACAAGGTGTTGTGTTTGGATTGGGCAGTCTCAGACGTGAATATAGACAGGAGAATAACTCATTGAGAGCAGTCCTGCTGAGAAGGACTGGGGGGTCCTGATGGACAAAAACCTGGACATGAACCAGCAGCATGCTCTTGCAACCCAGAAGGCCAACTATAGTCCAGCCTGCATTAACACAGGGGTGGCCAGGAGGGAGAGGAAAGGGTTTGTTTCCCTTTACTCTGCCATCATGTGGACTCATATGGAGTACTGCGTCCAGGCCTAGGGCCATGAGCGCAAGATGTGGAGCTGCTGGAGCAAGGCTAGAGGACAGCTATGAAGAGAGTGAAAGGGCTGGAGCACCTTCCTATGAAGAAATGTTGAGGGAGCCGGACTCAGTCAGCCTGCAGAAGAAGAGGACTTCATTATGGCCCTCCAGCACTTAAAGAGAGTTTGCAAGCAGGAGAGGGACTGACAATTTACACTTTCTAATAGTGACAGGACAAAAGGGAATAGATTTAAACTAAAATAGGAGACATTTAGGTTAGTTGTTAGGAAGAAATTCTTTACTCAGAGGGTGGTGAGGTGCTGGAACAGATTGCCCAAAGAAGTTGTGGATACCCCATCCCTGGAGGCATTCAGTGTCAGGTTGGATGGGCCCTGGGCAACTTCATCTAGTGAGTGACAACCCTATGCATGATGGAGGATAGGAACTAGATGATCTTCCATCCCAAGTCATTCTAAAATCCTATGTTTCTGTGATAGTTGCCATGTCATTTATCTGATTTATTTTAGGTGTCTGTTATAGAGCATGAGCACTCTCCTGTATGAAATATTATCTTACTTGGAATATATGGGAATTCTGGTGTGACAGTTCTTTTGTAGACATTACAACACAAACATGTACATTGTCTGTTCTTTACTACCACTTTCCCCGTCACTATATTTTATTACATAAAGTTTGACTTTTTCATGATTTCTTCCCTTCTAACAGCATTTAAAATTTGGTAACTGGACAAGCAGTCCATTGATCCTTCCTTCCACAGCAGAAACAAAATCATTTTCTTCAAGTGGAAAGAACTGACCAACCTAAAAAATTTTTGATGGTTTTGTAGAAAGATTTATTCAAGAGGTACACATAGAAGAAATAAAGTGATGTAAAAAGATGCTGACATTTTCATCATCAGATCTATCATTTTTACGCCCTGTGTAGAGAAAAAAAAAAAAAAAAGAAAGAAACATATGTAACATTTTTATTCTATCCACCTCTTACTAGGATGCCAATAATCACAATATAGGATAGTAGATGTTTGGATTTTTGCAAGGCTGAATATAAGGGCTAGGAAGCTGGAGAGTCACTGAGATCATTTCAAGAATATATACATATACGCAAATCAGATGGAGTTCTGCACGTGACCTCAATCAAGTTACCAGATAAGGAAGCATAAATTTTCAAGACCCTGTAACCCATGGCCAAAGGGTTCATCTGTCTGTGACCAAATGCCCTGTTCTGTGGATCTCAGCTGAGTGAGTTTTCTATATGATAAAATGGGTGCTGAGGTATGACAGTATACAAAAGCTAAAGCCAAGCAAGATACAAAAAGGAAAAACTCAGCAGAAGTAAAAATGTTGAGACAATAATAGTTATGTGTTAAATAATTTAAGAATGGGAGAAAAAAAAAGAAGGCAAGTCTTCTAAGAAAATAAAAAATGCAAAGAATCAGAAGTTAGGCATTTAACAAGACTGAAGATCAGCCCTTTGCAAGAAGCAAGGTGGTTTTGCAGCTGACTGATGACTGCCTGGCCAGCAGAGACTGTGCGCATCTCATCAGGTCCACTGAAAAAATTATTTAATTAAACCTATTAGCATGTTAGACTTTGATATCAGCTGTGTACATGAGACAGTAAATAACTGCTTTGAAGATTTAAATGGTATATCCTTGCTTGCAGGATCTCTGTGAATGGTAAAAGATGCCTGCACAAAAGTGACCCAGTTAAGAAGGTTATAATTATTCATTTTTCTCCAGGAAACATTCTGCATGCAGAATATACACCTATTAAGAATTTTGTTTATTTATACTGTTTGCTAGTGTTGGTGAATGAACTCATTGTATGCTAGTTCTGGTCCAGATTGTTGCTCTGACCAACACCAGAACAAAATTCTATTCGCTCTGTAGAAGAAATAGAACAAACATTTCTATAACCCTAAAAACTAGATAAAACAGATCGTTAGGAAATTCACAACACATTTATATTCTTGCACCAGCACTGTATTTCCTTACCATTAAATTCTGCAAGGCTAAAATTCATTCCAAAGGTAATTGCTGTGACTTCTAGAGCTGCAATTATGTCTCACACTCTCAACAATATTTTGCCAAACGGTGTGCACTACAGAGAGCTCTTTATGTGGTAAAGAAATTTGTTTTGTCGTTCCTCTTTCTTATTCTACTCTTCTCTTAAATCTCTTCAACATTTCAGCAATTTCTATTGTGTCACTAATGAGTTCAGAACTAAATTATTCCCACAGGAAGATTCTAATTGTGAAGCGGATCTCTCAGGTAACAAACAGTCGCTTCAATATCCCTTCTCTCCCTAGGTCTCCATACAAGTGCTAAAATACTTGCTGTTCTACATATATAATATTTCGGTAATTTTATTGCAAAAGTTTCTGTAAAATCTACTGGTTACCTGACAGCTTCCCAAAATAGTAAGAAAACCCCTGTAATAAACCTGAATTGCTTGGTATTACAAAATCAGCACCCTTGCTGGTAGTTCTTAAATAGTTTAAGCTTGTGAATAGGTATGTATATACATATATTCTTTCATATATATCTAACTAAAGACTTTTTTTCCTATAGGAAAAGGATTGCAACTTTGATATCTAAAATGTTTTATGTTTCATCATCTACTAAATAGCTACAGGCACTGATCAATACCATAGACAAGCCATTCATCATTAATCTCAATCTGTTCTGGGTCAGCATTCTGTTATCTTCCACTGTAGATTTTTAATGTTCATCTGATGAACTAGCATATCATTTTCTTATTTCTTAGCATTTTGCTTTTCCTACTCATCCTCTCACATGGGAGCTAAGATTCTCTCTGGTGACATCTGTATGAACTCCAACATAAAATTTAACATTGACATAGCCTTGTTTTTTATTTTAACAAAACCATTTTCAACACTGCAGTAGTTTTTCATTTTTGCCAGGAAAACAATGAAGTGAGGCTTATCTGCTGGCATTCGTTTATTTGAATTAGCTTTTCCAAATGTGCTACTACTCCATATACTAGACAGATGTGGGAATTCTTGATGCTAAAATGTAATTGTATTCATAAACTGTAAAGCCATCTCAGTAAAGCACAGGCTAAGTCTGCTATTCCAGTGATTGTTTTCTACCAGTGAGGAATTGCCCTGAACTCAGGAGCAAAATAGCAGCTGAACAGCCAGCTGCTCTTCTAGACTCTATGCATGGCATTTATCTAATCTACTTTAAAGCAAGGAAAAACAACAAAACTAAGAGTTTCAGTATCTGTTTAGAGCCATTAGGGAGAGATGTGACTCTAGAACACAGTACCTCCCATTCTAAGATGAATGTTCAGAAGATAGGACATTTCTTTCTGTTGCTTTAGCCACAGTTTGACCTACCTAAAAATAATTGAGGTGATCATATAATGATTTCTGGGTGGAATCAACAATTTTGCAGAGATACCTCTGCTGTTTCTTCTTTCCTGTGATTGTAGGAGTTAATCAGGATCATAAATAAGTTTAATAATTTGATGGTTAAAATTGAGGTGAATTAAAATTTCCTTGAGTAACTGCAAGAGTTGTTCCTATAGAACAGTCTGTGAATGGATTAAAGCAAAAAATACGTGATCTTTAATATTTCAGTAACATATGAAAACTATTTTCTTGACCATTCAAATCATTTATGTAAATCTAGCTCCAAAGACTTAAAATTTTATAACATGTTCAAATTTCTTATCAGTTTCAAGAAATTGAGTCCTACCTTATGCCATGAAGTGGACTCGGCATTAATTGCAGGCTGTTTTGCTTGGCAAAAACTTTATTTCCTAAACTTTCCGAAAGAAGCTCAGCATTTGTCAGAATAATGAAGCTTCTTAATAATTTACTTGGGAATAGCAGCTAAGTATCACTCGTACAAAACATAGATTAAAATAATTGATTTTAATGAAAAGTACAGTTTATTATAATGAACAAATATTTCAAAAATTCTTAGAAAAAGTGCAATGCTGTACAGAGAGGGAAGAACTACATAAGTATTTCTACTGATATGAAAAAATACAAAGTAGCAATAGATACATGCAATTAATCTGTCATGATTTAACCAACCTGAAAGTGATTAATTTGGAGTAATTGAACTCATCTATTAGGCTTTTACTTAATTGTCCCAGAAAACAAAACAAAGAATGGTTTACACAGATGTGTGTATCTATATTGGCCTCCACTTGATTTGACTGTGACAGAAAGCTGAAATATCAACATTTCTCATTAAGGGCAGAGAGAGGTGAGTATTTTTGGCAGATTAACAGCAGAAGCAATAATACTGTGGGATAGGGACTCTTATCCCTAAAGCATGTCAACGATCCCTGGTGTATTGATGCCCTCAGTTTTGTTGTGATTTGTTGGATGCTTTTTTCAGTAGTACTTATATCAAAGCAGTAAAAAATAGCTCCAATTTAAAACAAACTGAATTCTGAGACTTAGGAGGTTTCTAGAAATAAAGAGCTCCTGAAGATGATGGTGTTTCTTCTGTTTTCATGCACCTGCACTACCAGCTGTAAGTAGCAGGTGCACTACCTATATGCCTATCTCATGATCCCCATTTCAGGACTACTTTAATTATCCCTACACACCAAGTATGTAGCATAGTTCTATGCTACAAGTTGAAAACTATTTTTTTTCAATGGATTGCTGGGAAGAGATAATATATGCATATAGATTATGTTTCCAAATGGGCTGCCCGTGAAGTTGGTGGAGTCATCGACCCTGGAGGTGTTCAGGAAGTGTTTAGATGTAGTACTGAGGGGCATGCTTTAGTGGGAAATATTGGTAATAGGTGGACAGTTGAACTGGATGATCTTGGAGGTCTTTTCCAACCCTAGTGATTCGATGATTCCATATGCACGGATTATTTAGCTAGCTCCAAAGCTAGAATTATTGGAGTATTCTAAACACAGTAGTCTGTCAGAGATAATTAACTGCTATTGAAAAAAGGAGGTAATTAGCTTGGGAGCAACCCCCCTCTGACAAAACCTTATCTTTTCAGGTATCAAAACTTCTGAACCATGTTATTATTATCACTGTAATTGCACTGCATAACAAGTAAAATTATCTTTTATGGGATGGTATTGACAAGTATATATATAAATAGGGACTTCACAGTTTCTGTTCTGGGTCTGCACTGCTGTCATCTGTTAAATGCAAGGTGCAGAAAGGCAATAGCACCATTGTGTCTCAGTAGTGTAGTATGAGAAAACTGACAGAGAGGCAGGGATGTTCCAGACATCAAATCTTGTCCATTTCCTAAAACCAGCAGTGCTACTTCTGTGTAGAAGTAAAGGAAAGGCCAGAGGGCTCATTGTGTGAATGGTCATGTGAGATAGAAGCTAAGTGGGAGAGGACGACAAAAAGTAAAAGGCAGAGCTGTGAGGTCTATCTGAAAAGTTGCAGGGACCTCCCCTACTTCAGAAGAGAAATATCCTCTGCTGTCACTGTCCAGACTTCCATGATTATGCTTGTGTAAGTGAATGTAAATTGTGGACAATTTACTTGTAAAGGAAATATTGCATTCGTTGTATGTAACAACATTTGTCTTGTGTTTCTGTTCATTCAGTGGCATACATCTTTAATTTTCACAGGAGAAAAAAAAAAAGGGGGGGGGGGGGGGAAGAGACAGGAGAATCATATTAATTTCTATAAAGTCCTGATGCAAAAGAGTAAAGAAGATGGAAGCAGTCTCTTCTCAGTATCTACCTAATGACAGGGGAGAGGCAACAAGCACAAACTGAAATATGGAAAGTTCTGCTTTAAATCGTAATGAAGCTATTCGACATAGGAGTGGTCAAACATTGCGAAAGGTTTTCAGTCCAGATAGCAGAGTCTCCATCTTTGTTTATACTCAAAACTCATCTGGACACAATCCTGGTCAGCCTGCTCTAGATGACCCAGATCTGAGCAGGTGTTGGTCTAGAGGATCCCAGTATGTGCTGTCTCGCCTCAGCTGCTCCGTGGTTCCGTAGTGGGTCAAACAGTCACACTGTGCACCAATATAGCAAAAAGTAATAGTTTTCATTCCTAGGCCAGGCACACCTTATCTAATTGATACCATATCTAGATTATGAAACATGGGGTTCCCAAATAGTTTAACAGCCTCCGCTGTAGAAAAAAATCTGCTGCAAAATTTTATTTAGGATTCAGGTTAGGCTAAAGGATTAAGTTAAACAACAATGTGTGAAATTCCTGTTAATAAAAAACATAAAAACATTTGATCACAATCATATAAGAATAATGCAGAGAAATCTATGAAATAATTATGTTACACAGTTGATTTGGAATAATAGGAATAAAATGTCATGAGAGAATAGAAGCAAATTGATTTATGTGTTTGATTTTGAGTCTCAACTAAAAAAGAGCAGAAAGAAAGAATCTAGAAGGAAATTATATGTGATAAAAAACATATGTAATTGCATCCTGAGCAATACAGATCAGCACATGCTGTTGTACCATAGCATGTTGCTGGTATTCACTACTACTCTGCTTTTAAGACAACTTTCTGTCCTTTACAAGCATACTAGGAGAATGGTTTTCTTGTCCTAAGACAAATGATAATTATGGGATTTAAGGGATAAATGCTCAGCTGAAGAACATCTATTATTTTACCTGACAAATACGTATTTTAGAAAATGGCTAAGGGTTAATTAATAAACAGTAGGATTTTGTATTTTGTTCCTATTGTGTGGCTCTTTTTAGACATATGCTTCAATTACTTGCAATGACACTTTCCTAGAAGTTTCTTCCTGTAAAGAACTTCTGTTTAACAATGCCCCAAAGTGAAAAGGCAAATTTCTAAGTTGCTGGTTTTGGTATCTGAATGCACAATCCTTTAAAAGGCATCTTTACAATGAATGGGGCTTGATAAGCAAATAAACAAGGAAAAAGAAAGCAATCTTAAATCCTTTCCAGTATTTACTACCCCAGAACTCTTTCTTTTACTTAGGATTTGCTGCACTTATACCTGTCTTGTATTCAAGGCATAAGATTGTTTCTTTCTTCAGAAATTTCTCCAGTTTTGTAGGCTCAGTAAGACATTGAGGCAAAAGGTCTGGTCCAAGGGTGATCTCGAGTCTATTCCTATCTTCAGTAAATCAACAGTAGGAACCTACAGTGATGTCAACAGTGATACTGTTTTGGGAAACCTCACTGCTTTTCACACTACTGTTCAGTTAAAACTATTTTTATTGTCAGTTCAATGGGACAGTATCCTGAGTTATTGTAATAGAAGAAACTACAGATTTCAACACCAACGTTGTTGTATAAGTAGCTGTGAAAACATTAATAGACTTTTAGATATTAAATAAATTTAGCTAGAGAACACATGGGGGGAAAGAGCGTGTTGGGAACCAGAAGAGAGTTTGTTGATTACTGTGGGTCTGACCTGTTCGATACTGTATGGACTAGAAGTAAACATGCTAATGATATTACTGAAAGAAATGAGAAACAGTGGCTCTGATCACAGGCCATGCTGCACGTGCACTTTTTTTCTGTATCTTTGCTGATGAACTAGAATTGAGACAGAGTGCAACCCTCAGAAAATCTGTGTGTGGTAGTAAGTTGGGATTGATGTACCAGTTGACAGAGTTTCATTTCAGAGGACCTTGAGAAACTTAAGACTCAGTAGCAGTTCTTCAGAAATCGACTCAGGGATCACAATTTATAGCAGTCTGAGAGAGAGTTTCTCTCTCATTCTCAGATGCAGGTCAGATACAGAATTATAGCGGAATCAGAATGAGGGTGGAAAGCTGAAGGAATTCTTTAACTTACTCTATTTGACAAGTGAGGCTGGACCTTGAAGGCTGTGTTGTCTTCACTTCAGAAGGAGACTTGAGAAACAGAAGAACAAGCGAACAGGCACCAAGATGGGCAGAAGCTTATGCCACATAATTTGTGAGGAGGGGTTGGGAGAACTGGACTTGTTTAGTTTGGCAAAGACCAATTTACAACTGGAGGAGGAGTTTCAAAGATAATGGAATCAAACTCTTTGTAGTATCAAGAGGTACTTTTCCATAACAAGGGCAGCAGTCACAAATTCCAGCTTGAGAGTTTGGAAATGGATAGAAGGAAAACTGTTTTCTCTAGGAGCATGGCACATTGTTGGAAGGGATACTTGTGAGATGCTCCAAATCTCTTCCATCACCCTTCAGAGGAGTTTGGGATTTGACTAGACAAAAGCCACAGCTGACCTGATGTAGAATGAGCAACAGTAATGCTTTAAGTGGGAATCAGAGCTATGTGACTTGCATATGTCCCTTCAAACTTACATTCCTGTCAGTATGTAAAATTATTCGTTAAAATATTACTATTTTTGCTCTTCCCACACCTGTTTTTTTCTTAATTTTTTTCTAAATTCTTCCTAACTGAATAACAAAAAAGATAGAAATGTTATGTCCTAAATGGATAGAAATATTTTGCACGTTATTGCTGTAGTGCATTAGGAATAAACAAACAAGCAAGCAAACAAACAAATAAATAATAGTGTGGACCAGAGTGTGTCAACTTTAATGCTTCTTTGCCGAAAAAAAAATTTGGACAAGCTATAAAAGAAGGGCCATGTGAACCTAATGAGATTCAACAATGCCAGCTGCAAGGTGTTGCGTTTGAGTTGGGCAATCCCAGACATGAATACAGATGGGAGAAGAGCACATTGAGAGCAGCTCTACTGACAAAGACTTGGCAATTCTGGTGGACGAAAAGCTGGGTGTGAGCCAGCAGCATGCTCTTGCAGCCCAGAAGGCCAACTGCATCCTGGCCTGCATCAGCGACAGGGGTTGTTCCCCTCTACTCTGCCCTCATGTGGACTCATATGGAGTACTGCATCCAGGCCTCAGGCCCCTAGCACAAGAAAGATGTGGAGCTGTTGGAGCAGGTCTAGACGAGGGCCGTGAAGATTATCAAAGGGCTGGAGTACCTCTCCTATGAAGAAAGGTTGAGGGAGCTGTGCTTGGTCGGCCTACACAAGAGAAGGCTCTGGGGAGATCTCTTTGTGGCCTTCCAGTGCTTAAAGGAAGATTATAAACAGAAGGGGGACTGACTTTTTGTATGGTTTGATAGTGATAGGACAAAGGGGAATAGTTTTAAACTATTAATCCTTTAGCTGAGGAACATGTCCTCCCTATATATCAGATTCATGGGAATACAACTCTGCTTCTGCCCTTAAGGCTTTCTTTGTGTATATATATGAAGATCTGCACCCTCGTATTTTTATCTTGGCACTCAGAAGTATTTGCTCAGCTAATAAAAAAGCACTATTTGTTTGAGAAATGTATCCTTTATTTCTGTCTGACCTAGTGTAATGAGTGTCCAGGAAACTGTAATCCACCAACAATTAGATTGGTCATTTATATCTTTCTAATATGTGTAAGTAATCAATAAAAATTACCAGCCAAGCCATTACTTCCAATAACAATGTGCACACTTTAATTACAAGAAATTGATAATGAATATCATTTATTTAAGGTGACAAATTAGTGAAAATAGCATCCACTGTATATGTTTATTCCCTTGTATTTTATCACAATGAAGAGTTGTCAAAAGAGATAAGTAGACAATCTGTAACTGGATATATTGAATGATTTAGCAACTGTTGCCCATAAAAGCTTGTTATGGTCTCTAACCCCTTTTATGAAACCATGAGAGAAAAACAATATTCACTTTGTAGAAGTGCAGCAGATATATGTCCTGAAATTGTAATCAGAACTCTAATTTCCCTATTACAGGCAGTAGGACACCACTAAATTTTCTGTTAAAGTACTCTTCTTGGATCTGCCTGTAAGTCAGCAATTTTCAGTACTAGTAACTACAGTTCTTGAACTAACAGAGACCTTTTGTGTGGCCACAAAATAAAAATGAGTCTTCACCTTAGAAATCTTCAACGGACATGGTCATTAGCAGCAAGCTCTAGGTGTCCTTGCTTGAACAGGGAGGTTGGACCATGTGACATCCAGTAGACTTTTCCAACTTCATCCATTGTTTTTATGTAACTATACTATTACTCATTTTTTCCAAATTAAGCTGCTACTACTCTTGTCAGTGTGAATATGCTGCTGCCATGTGTAAAGTAAATAAAAGAGCAAGCAAATATATAATTAAGGAGACTTCATCAAAGAAACCATACAATAAATATACACTTTCATACCTAAGGACTTTGTTTCAGACACATTCAGTAAACTAATCCTCTTTGCTTTACTACTTTGCATTTGGAAATTATTATAGCTATAACCAAGTTGAAATAAGAATTCCACATTTCTCATCTGTTTAGTATGGTTGTTGAGAAAATACTAAAAAATAAAGAAGAAAATTTCAAGGAAGGAATCACATTTGAGAGGGAATTAGGAAAAAAAAACAACATAGGAGTTATTTATAATGACTTAATTTTTGTGGATGTGTTGGGATGAGGAATGTCTTCCTCCTGAGAATGAAATTCCCGTAATACCCCAGGGACTGATGAAAAAGAGAATATATAAAACATAGAGTAAATTCCACAAACATAGTACCTTATCTAAATTATCCACCCTACAGTCTACATTTAGGCCTCTAAAAATGGATTGGTCAGTAAAAAATAATTCTTTGAGTACCCTAAAAATTATTTTTTTACAATTAGTTTTTAATCTTTTACACTTTAGAGAAAGGCAGCTAAGAATACTGCATTTCATATCCAAATAGTTCTTCACAATGCATTTTTACATCACTTTTTTCTGATTTCCCCTTTGAAAAAAAATGATGCTATATCTCATCTATAATTGAAATGATGTGATGGCAGGGTACAGCAGGGCTTCTGGTAGATCAGAGGTTAAAGTATGAGTCATGAAAGCAGAGGTCTTGGATGGCTGATGTCAATGATTACTCCTACCAGACTAATTGGTCAAACCTGTGAGTTTCTCAGCCTCCTTAACTCATATCCAGGATTGACTTTTGCAATGCAGGAGCCTTGACCCTGGGAAGGAGTTTGTTTATGCTTGAACTCAGGCTGAAGGAAGCCTTCATTGTACACACTGACTAAAAGTAACTTTGAGGCCTTTTCCTTGATCTGACCAAATACTGTAGTGATAGGCATGACATCTTTTGATATGGAAAAGAAGGCTGCTTTGTGCTGAAGGTCATTTATCACTGAATAGTTGTATACATTACGCAAAGCCCAGCTGGGAAAACTCACAGCTTTGGCAGATGGCTCACAGGAACCTTGGTTCTAATTCATCTCAGAAACAGAAATGCAGAAAAAAAATGCAGTGTATAGATCTGATGATCAAGAAAACAGCAAATTGAGGGGAAAAAAATCTAGTGTGAACCAGTGCTTTCAGTCTTAGTGTGGAACTGACTTTTACTTGCACAGCATCTTTATAAAAGCCACATTAACAAATGTTTAATTATTGAAAGAGTTAATCTGTTTTGTTTTGTTTTTACAAGAAGGAGGTAAGGAGGTTGTTTTGCATAAGTTAAAATAAAGCTTAAGCAAATCCAGAAAAGTTATTCTAAAAGAAACAAGCCTTCTCAAATATTTATAAATGTACTAATTAAAAGTACAGTACTTCTGTTTTTTACGTCTGCTACGTACTGTATAATAGTGCCTTTTGGGGCTAGTCCATATAATACATAAGAATCCCTGGCAGATCAGAGAATCCATGGAAATACACAGGACTGACAGCTAAAAGAACATAATCATTAATTGTATTTCTTATTCTACTTGGTACAAATATATGCCATTTGTATTGATTTTTTTTCCAGACAATGCAATAACCACAACAAAATATTGCTCTCTTCTGCACTACCTTTTTTTTTTTTTTTTTTCATTTACAAGAGTCTAAAATACTTTTCCTAGTGACTTAAAGAGTTAACACAACCAAAATGAATATATTTTGTTAGATCTTTTGTAATGATGAATTTTAGGTAGAAAGGGCTGGCTGTGAGGGGTCTTCTGTCCGTAAAAATCTGCAAACTCACTCAGCCAATGGAATTTAAACTCATGTTTAAATCATGGAAAAAAAGAGTATTTGTTTGGAAGGTCTGTGAAAGAAAAGCATTTTGAAAATTGCAAGAGCAGATCATTCTGGTATCTCTTTCCTTCCTTCTGAAAGAAACAAAAATTTTTCTCCTGAGGAATCACGATTGAAATAACTGGAATAACATCTCAGCCTACTGTATAACTACTATTATGAATTAAAACAAAACAAAACAAAACAAACAAAAAAACATTAAGTCTTTTTTAAAAAGTTTAGCAGAAAGTAAAACTTAGGACAAGTAAACATTTAAGCCCATGTAGGACCTAAAGTAGTTTTACATAATATCATATATAAAACATTGCTGTTTGCAAGACTGCATTTCATTTCATTTCACTATCAGTGCTACAAAAAACTCATTTAGTTCATTGCTTAAGTACCTTTTCCTGAGTATTTCTATCTTCCTATAAACATTCAACTGTATATACAATTGTATATGCAACTGCATGTCTATCTTTGTGGACAGTCCACATAATACCTCTAAAACTATGTGAGAATCTTTTTTCTCTGGGCCACTTTTCTTACACATTTAGATACAGCTCTTATTTATTAAAGCTGTTGTTTTATTTTTGTTGTGGTTGTTACTCTCAACACAATAGTTTTAAATTCTGCTTTTAAATATACAGAATTTTCCCCAGTCAAGGTAATTTTCCATCACTGTTCAAATACTTTAGCAAATCTGAAGTTTTTTCCTCTACCAAGTCCACTAGAGTAGCTGATCTGTAAGGATCAAGAGGATGCAGCAAATCTGTGACCTGCAGTATCTAGACTCTGGATATTTATATGGCTCAAAGTTATAGAGAAAAGATACTGATTTAATGCCATCTTTGCAGGCATGCACTTTTAGCAGACGCTCAAACACCAGATAACAGGTCTGAATTCTTCACAGTTTTAGGGTTACAGACATTAACAGTAAATAGAACTGTCTTTCACTTGTAACTACATCCACTTAATGGGACATATTCAGGAAAAGAACAAAACAAAACAAAAAAAACCATGATACATATTTGTCTCCTAATCCTCTCAAATGCTCAAATGTGAAATCAGTTTATAGATCTCTTCTTGCTCTTTTGAGTCATAAAATGAAATACAGAACACACTGATGTGCTGTTAATAAATTGAAAATTCATTGCCCCTGATAGATATCCATTTCCCTTGCAAGACAGGCATTATCTCACAGGCATTTTTCTGTCCTTCCTTTTAACCTCTTTGTAGTTAAACTAAAAAACAGTGACCAAGTCATAGCTATAATTTTGAAGCACATCAGATTCAACATCATCTTAATGTAAAAAATGCCCTAAAGATATAAAACACCACTGAAACTTCCCTAGAGTCAGACACACCCATGTGTTTGCACTGCTGCTGCTAAGCAACAAGAACAAAAAGATCCTAGGTGAGTCGGTTCTCTTTTAAAGAACCAGTGTTAATTTCATGTTTGTTTTAAAGGATACAAAAGCAAAGTCAAAAGCAAAGCAAAGCAAAGAAGGGAAGGGAAGGGAAGGGAAGGGAAGGGAAGGGAAGGGAAGGGAAGGGAAGGGAAGGGAAGGGAAGGGAAGGGAAGGGAAGGGAAGGGAAGGGAAGGGAAGGGAAGGGAAGGGAAGGGAAGGGAAGGGAAGGGAAGGGAAGGGAAGGGAAGGGAAGGGAAGGGAAGGGAAGGGAAGGGAAGGGAAGGGAAGGGAAGGGAAGGGAAGGGAAGGCGGCTCTCTTTTTATTTTACTAACTTTCTGATAAGAAAGCATGATGTCTGCTAACAACTTGACTGAATGGAAGGGAAATAAGATTTGTTGTTGTTACTAGCTACACAGAACAGAAATTCAAATGATGATTAGTACAATGAATTCTAAATAAATGAACTGAAATATTCAGAGCTGATATCGTGAGCTCTGTGATATTGTGAGCTTATTAATCAGCATGTGTTCCTGTTTTTCAGTTTGGTTTCTTGAACTGGTCCTCAGACCAGATCCAGAAACCTAGGTCTTTATGTACAAGCCCAGTTATTTCCAAGGCAATAATCTCTTGATGAGATTAGATGACTTGTTCTCTGCAGAAATGCAAGTGTGAACTTCCACCAAAGATTTTAATAACTCCTTCAGAAAAATCAAAGCTGATGTAGTAGCTTAAATGCAGAGAAAATAGCAAGAAAATGCCTAATTTAAAAATATCATAAGAAAGCAATTTTCACATTGATCTTAGGCAGGTTTCTTCCATATTCAGATTAAAGCCTTAATGAGTGATCTCACATGCTGATATAAGCAAAATGCTTATAGCTGAGTATCAATAACAAATTGTGTCTTGATGGAAACATCTCTGTCCTTGAGAAATACCTACTTAGGTTTATAAGCCTTCTGTCCCATGTGTTTTTTAAAGCAGTTGCCATGGATTTGACATTTGGAGTTTCTATATCTGCTTGATTTCTATCATAAACTGATTATCAGTAAAACAAACAATGAATAGAATAATGACTTGGTACGCAAAGGCTGTAAGAATTGTTTTGCTACAAAATGGCAGAAAAACATAATGAATAAAATGGTGCCTGCCTTGCAGATCAGTGCCTGTTTTGCCACACAGTAGGTACACAGCAGTGCAGAACAAAAAATAACAAACACCCGGCAACAACTTGAATATCAGAAGCTCATCAGTGACCCCTGGTAGCTAATAAATTTGAAGATGAAGTGGACTCTAGCAACTTTAAAAAGATAAGTGAGAAATAAATTCTTCTGTGGTGCCTTATTCCTGAGTATTTTGACACTGAATTAATTTTAAACAAACTAATTGTAGTATCGAGGTAAGTGTGCTGAGTCTGTACTGAGTTTGATTTCAGGTACCTGTCTGGAAGAGAATATGTGAACCACACTATGAAAGTAATATGGTCCTCTAGAAAAGATGCTGTGAAGAAATTTGCTTCCAAGAGTTGAAGCAAAACTAGAACCATGCTATTCCAGACCCTTTTGCTATGGATTTGAACAGCTCGTATTTGTTTCTCCCCTTGATTTCATTAGCAGGAGCAACAAAGAGATGCATAACCAACATATTTAATTTAAAATCAGGATAAATATTCTTAAATCAGCTTGAGAGCATCTCTAGCAACTAATGACAAGGCTCATCTGGGCTATACGTTACTAGCCTATTGATCTTTATGCCCTACTTAGGTGCATCAAAGAGGTTTAAAATACATTTTTAAAAAGACTAACCACTAGTAAAAAGTGTTGCATGGAGAGAGGAGACAGTAAGTATTGCTTTATTAAGATGAAACTAAATGAAGAAGCAGGAAACACCAACTAAAATTGTTCAGGCTACCTTGTGAATCTCGTATCTGAGACCAAAAAAGGCAAGCTAGCTCTAACTAACTTGGACAAGAGAGAAAGAGGCAGCAGAAATCATGATGTAACCCCAAATTCCCATTACTAATTTCTCAGTGGCAGTGATTTATTTCATGGAATAAAGTAGACCAGCTTTTTATTTATTTATTACTTTATAAGGATGTATTGAGGTCTTCTTGGTACCATATGTTGTTGTTTTTTCAGTAAATCCAATTTGCTATTTAGTCTATATATATAGCTCCCATTTCTACTACTAAAAGTCCCTGAAAAACATGTGTCACTGCCTTTATAATCCTGTGAGAAAGCACTACATTTTACAGAAGACTGAGATTCAAATCCCTGGAGATGAAAGGTACTGAATTCCTGTTAAAAAATAGAGGAATACTGCCTTGATAGTTTGAAGACCTTCACCAGAGAGACTTGCAACAAGCTTCACAAAGGATTAGCATGTTGACATTTAGAATCCAAAAGGCACGTTAGTTACCTGGATAAGTAAGGGGCACTTGAACAACTAAAGGCTTCAGTATCATTCTTTCTCAGCTTATTGGTTTGTTGTTGTTGTTGTTTATTTGTTTTGGTTTTTTGACCTTTGGGAAGTTATTAATATTTTATCAAAACAAACAAACAAAAAAAAAAAGAAGGCAAGAGAGAGAGAGAGAAAAAAAAAAACTCTGAGACCAGCTGGTAAGCTTTTTTGTTTATCTGAAAACAAGTAGATATATGAAAATCATTGAGTATCTTTGAGAACAAGTCTTCAGAAACTTATAGTCAAGTTACAGTATCTAGAAAATACATGAATGTGTTGTTTAAGAAAAATCATATAACTAAAACAGATAATCTAAAGACATTTGAGATGAACTGAGTGTCTCTAAAGTTTTCTCCTATTAAGATAATATTCCTCCTTTTGAGCTGAGATATTGAAGGAATATGTGTGATTATCAAAATATTATTTAGAGTTTACTTTTATAGGCTTATTTGCTAATATTCCACCAGTTCTTGGTGAAACTTTTTTTTTTTTTAACCAGACAAATCCAAAGAAAAAATATGCTTTTTTTGTTTCTTTCTCAGTGTAAGTGAGAAAGGAACTTAAAGTTGTGGGAGGGTTTCTTAACTTATTTTTAATGTATGGAGAACTTAATGTACGAGCCATCTTTCTATGCTCTGAGGGGAAACAAGCATGAATGACATAAGGGGATATCTCAACTCCACTTCAGGTCACAGTTAAAAGAGTTTGATTGTCTAAGCCAGACAGTCTTCCACCTGAGATCTCTGCCAAATGTGTCAAGCTTTGACGAAGTAATACGGAAAGGAACTGAGCCTCTTCTCCCAGCTGACTAGTGATAGGACGAGAGGGAATGGCTTCAAGCTGCGTCAGGGAAGATTCAGGCTGGATGTTAGGAAATACTACTTCTCTGAAAGGATGGTCAGGCACTGGAATGGGCTGCCCAGAGAGGTGGTGGAGTCACCGAGCCTGGTGGTTTTTAAAGAGCGTTTGGATGTTGTGCTGAGGGACATGGTTTAGCGAGAACCATTGATGAAGGGCGGATGGTTGGACTGGATGATCCTGTGGGTCTTTTCCAACCTTAGTGATTCTATTCTATGATTCTATGAAGATGAATGGGTTGACAAAGTCAGTGCTGACCCAAGGGGGGGACTCTGTTATGCCTAAAAGAAATGGCTTTCAGTTCTTCAAGAACTACAATGTTCCTGAAAGGGAGAGGAGGTTCATCAGAACTTCTCAGCAGTATGGAAATCTTGGTAACAAGTTCATCCCCCCATAAACCCAGTTGAATCTCTGTCAAAGAGACTGCTCAGACAATCATGCTAAGGAGCCTAAAGATCAGCTGGCTATGAAAGCACTCTCTGCTTGGAACATGCAAACAATTTAATGATAAAGAATATGGCTCATCAGGTTCCTTGAGAGTAAGGAAGATGTACAAAGGGATTGGGGATATACATGTCTATCCTTTTGGATCTGATTCATTTTAAATCACAGATTTTGTAAGTCAGTTGCGTCACCAGTGTTGCTGACCAGAAAGGAAGTTGTAGCTAGTTAGTGTAAACACTTAAATTAAGTCTTCAGATTTTATTACTACTGCTGTGTAGACAAAATAAAGCTGTTCTATTTCTAGCTCATGTTAATTTTTCCTCTTTGGAGACAACTTTTACTATGGCATACACTGGAAAATACTTTTTCTAAGAAGCAACCACAAACAGTCCAGCATCAGTGATATTCACTCTTATGGATAGGGACTGTCATGGAGAAAACATAAATAAATAAATAAATAAATAAATAAATAAATAAATAAATAGAAGCAAATCAGGTTAGTAAAGACTACAGAATTCTTTAATTTACCCGAAGTTATTGGTAAGTGATCAGCGTCAGATGATAAATTTTACCAGACAACTACGGGTAGGATACACTTCAAGAAATATTAGACAAACAAATTTAGATATTTACAGTAATATATAGTAAGATAAATTCTCTAGGTACCTTCTACAATCAATAGAAATAGATGGTTATTCTCAGGCTACAAAACTACTTCAGGCTGCACATTTCATGCTTTGATGGACAAAGTGAGATAAGATTAATCCCACCTTGATTCACCAGAAAACAGTATCACTCATAATGAATGTCTCTTCAGTTCAGAACTTCAGAAACTTTCAGTATCAACAGATACTTAGTCTAAAAGGACCTACATCTGTTACTTTCATATTTTTTTTCTATTCCTAAAAAACTAATAATCAAATCAAACATCAGTGATTGCATGTGATGGAGGAAATTTTCCTTCCACTTCAGTCTCCTGGATGCAACATGTGGAGAAAAATGTTGCAGATTATTGCAATCCCCAGTACTGATTTTTCACTCATGGTCAGAGTACAGTGTTTTGACAGTACGGCTTGTAGCACCGAAGTACTAAAGCAGTTGCTTTAGCTGTATGGTTACATTTGCATAGATACTCAAGAAGGACAAGTGGATATCTGTGACCTATTCCTGGGTGACTGTGACTTTTCTGATTTGATCCCCTATATCCAGTACTATGGCTTCTATACTTATTCTCTACTATAGTTAGTAATAGCAATTCTATGCTCATTAAAACCTTTTTTTTTTTTTTTTTTTTTTTTTTGCATAACGTGTTTATACATTCTGGTTTCCTGTTCCAGTGTAGTTGTTGTTTTAATAAAATGTACTGTGCTGCATTCTGGGTCATCAGAGAAGTTGACTGAGCTCGCAAATGTAAAACACAGTATCAAGAAAAGTTTTCCATTAACACGTAGTGGCAAAATGCATGTTTCTGTTATATAAAAATCTTTTTGACCTACAAATATTATTCTACAAGCATATATGCTTTAAGCAGAAACTCTAGGAAGATGTCTACTCAACTTAAAAACAGTGACATATCCTTAAACATTCAGGTTAAGAAAGAACATCATACTGTGACATCACAATTTAAACAAGTCTTTGGAATGGGCTTGTTCTATTTTCCTAATTACAGTACTTCGATTTTTGCAGAATGGAATCTTTGTAAAGTCTATTTGAAAGAGCTTATTAGAAATCTCATCTTCATTCCCAATAAATTCCAAAAGACATAAAGAACTCTGTTGGACAGGGCCTGAGTAATCTTCTCTGACTAGAACTTCTCTGAGCAGGAAGTTGGACTACATGGGTTCTGAAAGTCCCTTCCAACACACAGGATTCAATGGTTCTAGGATTCTCAAAAATACAGAATATAAAATCTTTTAATACTTTTTTGTTGTTGTTGTTGTTAATATTTTAACAAAGCAAGAAAAAAAAAAGTTTAAATATGAGCCTTCTACCATAATCTAAAATCCTTCTACAGTATTTTTCGAGTTTTTCATATGTTCCCATAGTATTTTGACTAACAAAATTCTTCTCCAAAACATCGCAATATTATTAATTGTCTCCGTTTCAGCAACTCTACATTATTTTAATAGAAACACTTGGAACACTTCTTGTGAGGGAGTTTTTGTTGCACAACTATATCACAGAAGGATAGTTTTAACTTAGTGGGTGTTACCTTGAATTTGGGCCGCACAGAATCCCTCTTTTCCTGGAAGAATGCCAGTTCAACCAGCTGGATCTGGTGGCCAGCATATGGGCAAGGCCAAAGCCCTATCTCCTTTAAAGTCTCTTAAGTAGGAGAGCAGAGACAGAGCAGGTCATTAACACATTCCCAGCATAGTCAGGAACTAGCCTTAAGTTTAATAGGATGGGCTGCTTTGTAACTCTTCATTGCCATTCCCAACACACAGCCTCCCCCTTTGTCCTTTAAGTATGAATCATTGTAGAGGAAGGTGAACTGTCCAGTTCATTGGGGAGACATGGAGATGAGAAAGTAATTACTACCTTAGCTGTAGAAAATAGTTTTTCAGTCTTGGCTGAAAGGCATGGCTTTAGAGAGTTCTTTTAGCATTGGAGATTGCTCTTTGGAGTATAGAAACCTGACTTTAGTCATGTTGGTAAGATTTGCTACAAGTTCTGTAAAACTTTGTCTTGTTGAATATACCCAAGGCAGCTCTAAAGTAACTTACACACATATCTGCACTAGACAGGTTTTGCTTCCCAAACTACCTTCTTGTTACAAAATATATTTCAAAGCAATGCGTTTCCTCTACATAAAGGAAGATGCAGAGTTTGATGGAGCAGACAAATCTCTCTGAAGTTGGTTATACAGTAAGAAGGTATAGTCTTGTACTAAGACTGCTGGGGAAAGGTTAACATCTGCTCAACTTAAAAGTTTCATACATTAATAATTGTTGAAATTTGTCTAAGAAAAGTCTATACAGCAGAAAACTGTAGGAAAATCTGAACTAGATGTAGCCCTACCTTGAATCACACATAAGAAATAATCAGAGCAACAGCTTTGCAAGTGAGAACTCAGTTTTACATGCTCTGTAATTTGGAAAATAATCAAAATACTTATTTGGACACTCAGCACCAGGCTGGTTCTGGGAATTAGTAGTCTTGCTGAGAAGGACTTATGGATTCAGCTTGATGAAAAACTTAACATGAGCCATCAGTGTGCACTGCAAAGCCACTGGTATCCTGCATTCCATTAGAAGACAGGTGGTCAACAGGGTGAGGGAGGTGATTATGCCCTTCTACTTTGACCTTAATGAGACCCCACCTAGGGTACTGTGTCCAAGTCTGAGGCCCCCAGTACAGGAAAGATGTGAAGCTTTTGGAGACAGTACAGAGGAAAGCCCTGAAGATGATCCAAGGGCTGGAGCACCTCTCCTATGAAGATAGGTTGAAGGAACTGAGCTTGTTCAGTCTGGAAAATAGAAAGCTGTAGGGAAATATTAATGCAGCCTTCCAGTATTTAAAGGGAGTTTATAAACATGAGGGAAATAATTTTTTTTACATGGAGAAATAGTGATAGGACAAGGGTGAATGGTTTTAAATTCAAGGAGGGAAGATTTTGATTAGATATCAGGAGGAAGTTTTTTACTGAGAGTGGTGAGGTGCTGGAACCGGTTACACAGACAGGTTGTGGATGTCTCGTCCCTGGAAGTGTTTGAGGCGAGGTTGGATCAGATGGCTGGGCCATCTGATCGAGCACTTTATCTAGCAGCTGACAACTCTGCCTGTGGCAGGGTGTTTGGAACCTGATGATTCTTGAGGTCCCTCCCAACCCGAGACATGCAATTCTCTGCTTCTATGACTTCATGCCACACATACGCATTGCTGATAAACGAATGTATACTGAGACAATTATAGCGATGTAGCTAAGAGTATAAGTCTGTTCCTAGCTCCCTAAGGAAGACTTTTTTAGGGGAAAAACCAATTAAACACTTAATTATGTATGATATTTTCAGATCTTTGAGTCTAAACTTGAACTTAACCTGGCTGCTGGGGTAAAAAGAAAAAAGAAACTCTTTTACAAATATATCAACAGTAAGAGGAGGACCAAGGAGAATCTCCATTCTTTACTGGATGAGGCTGGGAATGTGACCACTGAGGATAAGGAAAAGGCAGAGGTTCTGAATGCCTTCTTCACGTCTGTCTTTAAAAGTCAGACCATTTATTCTCAGGGTATTCCACTCTCTGACCTGGTAGTCTCAGCTGGGGAGCAGACTAAACGCCCCACGATTCAGGAGGAAACAGTCAGAGACCTACTATTCCAGCTGGACTGCCACAAGTCCATGGGACTGGATGAGATTCACCTGAGAGTGCTGAGGGAACTGGCGGAGGTGATAGCCAAGTCAATTTCTACCATCTTTCAGCGCACCTTGTCAACTGGTGAGGTCCCAGAAGACTGGAGGCTTGCCAATGTGATTCCCATCTACAAAAGAAGGGTTGTTAGGAGGATTTGGGGAACTACGGGCCTGCTAGCCTGACCTTGGTGCCAGGGAAGATTATAGAGCAGATTGTCTTGAGGGAGATCATGAGGCATGTGCGGGACAACCAGGGGATCAGGCCTAGCCAGCATGGGTTCACCAAGGGCAGGTTCTGCTTGACCAACCTGATCTCCTTCTATGATCTAGTGACCCATCTGGTGGATGAGGGAAAGGCTGTTGATGTAGTCTACCTAGACTTCAGCAAAGCCTTTGGCACTGTCTCCCACAGTATTCTCCTGCAGAAGCTGGCAGCCCGTGACTTGGATAGGTACACTCTTAGCTGGGTAAGGAACTGGCTGGAGGGCCAGGCCCAGAGAGTGGTGGTGAATGGAGTTAAATCCAGCTGGCAACCGGTCACGAGTGGTGTTCCCCAGGGGTCGGTACTGGGGCCTGTTCTCTTCAATATCTTTACTGATGACCTGGATGAGGGCATTGAGTGCACCCTCAGTAAGTCTGCAGGTGACACCAAGTTGGCTGGAAGTGTTGATCTGCCTGGGGGTAGCGAGGCCCTACAGAAGGATCTGGACAGGTTGGATAGCTGGGCTGAAGCCAATGGGATGAGGATCAACAAGACCAAATGCACTTGGCACTTTGGCCACAATAACCCCAGGCAACGCTACAGGCTTGGGGCAGAGTGGCTGGAAGACGGTGTAGAGGAAATGGACCTGGGGGTATTGATTGATGCTCAGCTGAACACGAGCCAGCAGTGTGCCCAGATGGCCAAGAAGGCCAATGGCATCCTGGCTTTCATCAGAAACAGTGTTACCAGCAGGAACAGGGAAGTAATTGTCCCCCTGTACTCAGCACTGGTGAGGCCGCACCTCGAGTACTGTGTCCAGTTTTGGGCCCCTCACTGTAAGAAAGACATTGAGGCCCTGGAGCGTGTCCAGAGGAGGGCAACAAAGCTGGTGAGGGGTCTGGAGCACAGGCCTTATGAGGAATGGCTGCAGGAGCTGGGGTTGTTCAGTCTGGAGAAGAGGAGGCTCAGGGGAGACCTTATTGCTCTCTGTAACTACCTGAAGGGAGGTTGTGGTGAGCTGTGGGTCAGCCTCTTCTCTTGTGTGACTAGTGATAGGACTAGAGGGAATGGCTTCAAGCTGCGCCAGGGAAGGTTCAGGCTGGACGTTAGGAAATACTACTTCTCTGAAAGAGTGGTCAGGCACTGGAATGGGCTGCCCAGGGAGGTGGTGGAGTCACTGACCCTGGTGGTGTTCGAGGAACGTTTGGACATTGTGTTGAAGGACATGGTTTAGTGAGAACTGTTAGTGATGGGTGGATGGTTGGACTGGGTGATCCTGTGGGTCTTTTCCAACCTTGGTGATTCTATGATTCTATGATTCTAAACTTGTTCTCTGATATTACTATATGACATTTTGTTCCTTATGATTTCAAGCCACAGTCAAACTCATAGAGTCACAGAATAGTTGAGGTTGGACCAACTGATCCAACCCCTGCTCAAGCAGGGATACCCATAGCAGGTTGCCCAGGCCCATGTCCAGGTGTGATCCTTCATCTCTCTAGTATGTCTCTCCTGTACTGGGGATCTGAAAACTGAACATACTACTTCACATATGGCCTCACTAGTGCTGAATGGAGAGCAAGTATTGCCTTCAACTTATTGTCAGTACTTTGCCTAATGCAGCCCAGGATACAGTAATCTTTTTTGCAGTCAGAGCACTCCGCTGATTTATGTTCATCTTGGAGTCCTCCATGACCCCACTCCCCCCCCAGGTCATTTTCTGAATAGCTGCTTTTCAGCTGGGTGGCCCCCACCGTTTTGTGGTTCTTGTGGTTGTTCCTTCTTGTGTTCAGGATTTACTACTTCTTCCTAAACATAATGAGGTTCCTGTCAACGCATTTTTCCAGCCTTTCCAGGTCTGTCTGGATGGCAGCACAACCCATTGGTGTAAAACCCACTCCCCTCTTATCTCTTATTTCACAAGATATCATCATTCTGAAAGAAGGTTCCCACAGTCATAGAACCAAAACATTTTCACCAACAGTTGTTCTGAAGGCAGTTACTGACCTGTTCTATTAGAGTCCTCACATTTTCCCCTCACTGATAGAATTAAGGATAACAGCACCTGGGTCTCCAAGGCCTTGACTACTGCCCCCAGAGCTCTGTAGTAACTTTTGATACTGTAAGGTTTTCCCCTGGTAGTATTGTTTGTGCCTTCGTGAAATAAAAGCAAGGGGTAGTAATAAGACGGTCAAACAGACTTTGGCAGTCCCTCCTCAGTATCCTGGATCTGGGCCTTCAGCAAAAACCAATTCCCTTTAGTCAATAGGCCAGGGCAGCAGGTGGGTGTCTCTGTCCCCCTGATGACAGGGATGGCATACATTGTTTTACATACATTCAGTTTTTGCCTGGGAATTTCTTTCATTTTTTTACATTTGCCAGAAACTGAATAGAGTGATTTTATTGTTGTTTGTTAAGTCATAACACATTTGATGTTTTCAGAAGTACTTTAAAACTGTTTTGGTACCCAAGCTGCTGTACAGATAAATCAGTAGTTGCAGTGAATGGGTCATAGCACTTTTCTTGAACCATAAAAATGGGATTTTAACCAAGAGTGCTAAACATCACAAGCCATTTATTCTGTGTTCACAGCACAGTTGAAAGAAACGTGACTATGTTACCTAATAAGTAAATGCCAGCGAGCAAGATTTATTCCAGACTGTTGACAATAGAATCATGGCTCGATTATGCTGGTTTTAAAGGCCATTAAAGCATTTTTGAGGGAGAAAAAAAGAAAGGGCACTATCACAATACGTCTTGAATTTCATCATACTAACACTATTAATGTCAGACTGTGAAAAAGAACTATTTGGTTTAGGTTTGCTAATAGAATTTATGATTTCATTGGAAGTCTTTGAAAGCTTTATTTCTGCCTTTTTCTACTTAAACAGGGGATTGTATTCAGAATTTCCAGGAGGTTCAAGGCAAGGTTGGATAGCATCTTGGGCAGCTTGATCTAGTAGGTTGGAACTGGATGATCTTTAAGGCCCCTTCCAATCCAAGATCTTCTATGATTCTAAAATTCTATGAAAATGATCAAAATGACTTGAGATATTACAGACTTACACACTAACCTTGTGTGGGCAGTAGGTAGAATAATTAAGTAATATATTCAGTCCTGCACCTATAACAGATTAGAATATAAAAAATATAATTTAACCCAACCAACAGAAGTTTCAGAAGAACAAGTTTTATAAAAGTCTCCTGCTTGCATTTTCTTACCAGACTACAGGTAGGATTTTGATGTAGTCTAATTGATGAAAAACAGCTGATATAAGCAATGTGGATTTTTCCAGTGCTCTTGCAGTGTAGTTGCAAGGACAAAGTCAAGTGTACAGATCAGCTACCAGGTGCTTTCCAGAATGGCCCAACATTCACGCACTACAGCAGTTTTGGAAGCAACCTGTGACTGGCCTCTCTACTGGGTAATGCAGGTGAAGTGAGATGACTTACTGATCAAACCTACTTTTCTCTTTGGTTAGGCCTCACAAAGTTGTCAGTGTAGCTTTGTCTCATGGTCACACCAGAATAGCAATAAAGAAACATCTGCTACAGGTCGTGCTGAGACTGCTTGCTATTGGCACCTTATTAAATCAGAACAGCCACTCTTGCAACTTCCAACTCTATCTATTTGACTTTTCACACTGTTAACAGAGCGGTCACTGCCAGCACTAGCTGCAGCCATGGGAAGAACCCGTCTCTGAGCACAGATCCGAGCCCAAGGCTAATGCGAGGCTTCTGCTTTTCTCAGGGAATGTGCAGAAGTAAGCTAAGGAAAGGCCTCAGTAGTTCTTTTGTACTCCATCATGTTAGAAATTTTTCTACTGACTTCTCTCTGTAAGAAATATCAAGTTGAGCAAGCATGTCAGTTTATTTACACAACTGAACAATGATTTAGCCACAAAATGGTTCCTAAAAATGGTGAAACAAAAGATCCTCTGAATAAGAGTTTTAAATAATCAGTCTACAGCAATAACTGTCCAACTGTAACTAAAAACAGCATTTAGAGCACTGCAGTTAACACAGTATCAAGGAACAGTTACAGAAATGACCTTCTTGAGGTCCTGCAGAAATATCACCCATGGGGCTTGCTCAATAATGAGCTGTTCACAATTCCTGCTCTTTTAAAGCTGTGACAATCTGTCCCAAGATGGTCTGTTACCTCTCCCTTCCTCTCCTGTGGCTACCAGCCTCCTCCCCCACCTGTCACTTCAATACGATCTGCTAATTATCTGTAAGGATCCTGAGTGTGTATTTCCTGTGCAAGGAAAGTTGCTGCCAAGAGATACTTTTGGCAGAAATGTTTAGGAGGAAAAAAAATCGATGTAGAAAAAAAGATGTGAAAACAATGGCTTGAAGTGCTTTATTGTAAAATGAAGAAAAAGTTTAATGTAATGGCTCATAGAGATTACACAAAAGATGAAAGGAGAAATCATGAAAACAAAGTCCACAGGAGAACATTTGGATTAAAATCATCTGGAGGTGTCTTGCTGAATGTTTATGGTGACCGAACTGAATGTGAGCACAGTGAGGCAGTGGATGGTAAATTTCAGCAAAGGAAACAGTTACAGCAGATCACCTTCGTTGGTGCAAATTTTTACAAGCGCAGCATGAAGGTTCTTGTTCATTGCTGCTGCAAATGCATAGCTAATGGTGGGTGAGTACATTGAAAATCAAATTTCTGTAGCTAAGAATTCACTCTGTCAAGTAGTGTTATTGTGCTCTTTGTACTGGCTGTGGTTCCCATGGAGATAAATAGGAGGCATTACTTTCAGAACAATTTACATAATGTATATGGATGCATATATTTTCATATATCTATATTCTGTAAGTGGGGAGAATGACTTCTATTGTCTCACTAAACTGGGCCAGCCTGGATCGAGTTAACTTCAGTGTGAAAAATAGGAAGTCACAAATTCCAGATACTAATTTCAATGGAAAGATCAAGAGAATTCAGTGCTATCATCCTTGTCATTCAGAGTAGACAAATCTAACCTAGTTTGCATGCCCGAAGTTGCTGTGTTCACACATGCAATAACCTTCCAAACATGGTCTGACTTCAATGTTTTCCAGGGAGAAGGCATTAAATGAACACACTGTTGCCCATCCTCTGGGCAAAAGGAACTACAAAGAGGGGGGTTCAAGAGAAACTCAGGCAATAGAAGGCATTTGAGAGGAATGGTGGTTTTAACTTCATCAGGATGGAGTTCAGTGCCATGCAATTTATATTACAGCTATCCTTTGTCTCCACCTTGTTTATTTCTCTCTGACTACTTACTATTTTTTTACATATTACCTCTTCCACACACATATTAACCCAGAGCTTTAGGCCATTTTATTTTATTTTTATTTTATTTTATTTTATTTTATTTTATTTTATTTTATTACAGCTTTTCAACAGTTACTTTGTAGAATTTTTTTAGATTCAAAACTCAAATAGAGTTCCAAGAATTCATCTGAATATAACATGAGATCTCTGAGTGACAACATGAGGTGAAGAAAATAAGTCATTACCTTGAAAGAATAACTGTGCTTTAGTGGTCAGCGTGAGAAAATCCCATTCCTCATCCCTCCATGCAGTAGCTCTGTGAACCCACCCATTCTGCTAAATTAAACTGCAGAATAGTAGATACCCTCTGGAGATTCAAAGGAGTATTTGAACTGTGTGGAAAAAAAAAAAAAAAAAAAAAAACCAAATACTGACAAAAAGCATGAGGACAACTAATCGTGGCTTTTGGTGTGCAATTTCCCTTGCACAAACATGAGCAAGGACCATATTACATAAGTGGGAAAGTTACAGCCATAATCCTGCTTGTCATGACAGCTGTTAGGTCAGGTCATCCAGTTCCCCAAAATATGACCCATCATTCTACGTCTTCTTCAGCATGTTTTAGGTAGTTATGAATTACATAAGAAATTCAACAAGATTTTGCTGTCTTTTCTCTTTGGTCTGTGTTAGTAAAGAACTTAAATATGTTCTTTAGTCTGTTGCTTCATCCCATGTGTCCTCAAGTATATTTCTGAGCCACAAAATGTTTATTCTGAACCTGTATCTGTTCAAATTCATTGCCAAACCATTACAACTTGTATGAAGGAGTGGAATGAAGACCAAAATACTCTTACATGCATGCATGCAGGCACGCTCATGTATGGACACACACACATACACCTGGAAACAGCAGCTCTTAGTTGCAGAACATTAGGCTAAATTGACTGGGTGATTAACTTTTTTTGTTTTCCATGACACCTGGAAAATAACTAGTCATCTGTGGTATTGCAAAAGAAACATAAACACCAGATGTTTACACCCACTGAATACCTTAGCATTGTTTTATGAAATGTGTAATAAAACATCTAATAATATAATTTCCTCTAGAACTTTCAATTAATTGTATTTACCATTGTTTTAGAAAACCAATTTTTTTCCTTTCATTACTGTAAGATTGCTTTTAATTAATATGCACAGATGCAGTGGCTGATTTGCATCATTAAGTCTTGAAAAGACTATTAAATTTTGATATCTTCCTATCTATTCTTATTATCTTTCTCAGTAAGCAAAACCGGCTACTATTGGATGTAGTATTTCAGTAAGATTACAGAACCAACCTTGAAACTGTAGAAAAAAATTAAACTATATATAAAATAAGAGCTAACAGAATATAGTAAACTATTTCAGTTAACGCTGCCATATAGCATATGTAGACAAAGGCCATAAACAAAGTGATAAAATATGGGATATGAAATACATTTTCTTACAACTGTGCCTGCATTTATTTAGTATAATTTACAGCTGACCTATACATGGATAGACTCTGTAATGAATAGGCCTGTTCAGCTCATTGTAGTGATAAACTATATCACAAAATTCTGTCTTGAACCTGAAACCAGATTCAGATTTTCCCTTGAGTTCTGAGAAATATAGAAGAGCAGAGAATCACATTCATTGTTCTGTGAAGACATCCTCTCCTGATCCTCTAATACAGCACAAGGTTAAAAAAGCAACTTAGTCCAGTGTCAGTACCTAAATCAGAATACAACAGGAAATGTTTAGGCCAAACATATTGTAGAATCATACTTTGTCATGCATGACTTTTCCTCACATAAGAAAGTATGGTATTTTGTGGACATCTTCAGACTTTTTAGGAGATTCCCATAATTTAACACCTCATTGCAGGAAATTAATATTTTCCTGAAATTTAACAGGATACGTTCCTGTAGCTTTTCTACTTGGAGGATCATACTCCTTAGGAGAATCTACCTTCAAAACTCAAATCCCAAGGTATGTTAAGCCATTTCAAGCCATCTCAGATACAGAGGATGCAGGAAATACACATACAGGAATTTAATTTAAAGGTTAACCTCAAATACTTTAATTTTTTGAAGAACTATGGCTTTACTCAATATTTGCCTCTGTTCTAGTATATAAGGTTCCCCAGAGAGTAAATTTTTTACCACCCTGCTGAATAATTTCATTTTGTAAAGATTATATCTCACTGTTTCACAGAAAAAGCTATTTTAAAATACTGCATCTGTAAATGATTCAAAAAATGTAGTATCCCAGTGTTGGGGTACTGCAGCGTTTTCACTATTGCTGCAATAACATAGAAATAACTGCATTATAGAAACAGAATAACATTCTATTGCTTGCATTTGTTTTATGGACAGCAATTCAAACACAGCATAGGTTCATTTTGTAACTGTTCAGCACAGTAGGTTGGATGAAATATTAACAGTTTAAAATAGACACGTACACTTTCAATTTCAGTGCAGCCCAATGATTTTTCCTATCTTGTCTGTTGGCATCATTATGCAATCAAAACAGTGCTCTCAACATTAACCTCCTTGGAAGTTTTGTTTTGGCTCAAGGACATGTTGAGTGGCTAAACCTTGATCTTGCTCCCATTAAAATCAAAGCTTCCTTTGATTTCAATGGCATAGGCAGAGATCTTAGCAAAACAGCAGGGTCTGCCTGGTAAATTACCACAGTAACAAGTTGGGATACATTTGTGAGACTACAAATGTCTTCTATGCTGTGCTCTGTATGTTTGGAAAGTATATTACTCACAAAATGTAATAATCTTACATAGATGAACTGACCCACTGTTTTGTTCGAACAGTAGAATAATTCTGTTGTGAATTACTTGCTTTGAGAATAATTGTATTGCTCACTTATTCTGCAGTTGGTATTCACTGTGTCTGTCTGTATTTAGTCTACAAACAGAAGTAGCCACTTCGCCTTTTATAAGCATTTCCTTCCTATTGCAAACAAACAACAACAACAAAAAACTGAATAATTCATTTTAGTTATCTTCTTTCTGTATAAACATTTTGAACTTTTCATAGGTTTCTCTAAGAATTAATGAACTGAAACTTTTGTTTCACAGATTGTGAATATTCACAATTTGCACAGTGATAGTAAGATTACATTCTTTCTCTCCACTGAGTTAAGAAACTAACACAGTATGAACACCATGTTTTGCAAAAAGGTGCACCATAAAAATATATCTTACACTAATTATTCAGGCTTTTACATTTAAAAATTGTTTTTAAGGAAATATTTGTGTGCTAGTAAAGCACGATTTTGCTAATATTTAGAACCAGAATGGAAGAATCATGAGTACAGTTGAGAGAGCCAGGAAGAAAAAAAGAAGAAATGGCATTTGTCATATACACAGACAAAATGGAAGACCCTTCCTAGATAATGTCCAGTTAGGTCACTGAACTTACTGTTCAACTTATTTATAACATTCAGCTTGACTGGTCACCCATCCTCGCCACATTGCTTTGGCTCTCTGCAAGAATAAAACCAGATGGAGTTCCCTTTCTATTTGTTGGTCATCAGCTAGTGCTCATCATTTTCTGTCTAAAAAGATTAAAGAAATACACTGCTGCAGTAAAAGCCCAAAAATTCAGGGATGAACCAAAAAGAACTGATCTTTAAAAAAAAAAAAAAACACCTGCAGCTTTGTGCTTGCAAACCATGCCCCTGAAAGTGGTCAGTGAATGTATGTGTAGCTACAGGTGGCAACATGGTAATTCCATACATGGAGCAAGGAACTTTACCTTCAGTTTGATACACAGGCTTCCTTTTGGTTAAAAAAATAAAATAAAAATTAAAAAAAAGATTCTTTTCTTCTTAGGTTTCTGAGAACTGGATCCTAAGTAAATGTAAGAGAATTGTAATTATAATATAATGAATGTAATAAATGTTGCTGTAATATACTGCTAAGTGACAGAAAATTGCCATGTACTATAGATACATTTTTGGCTCTAATTAGAGAGAAGCAACCATCTCATTTATTCTAGTTAAATCGGAGATGTAATTTTTGAAGTTAGCATCAAAGACCTTGTGATTTAACCTTACCAAGCACACTACTAATAATAATTTTAAGTGTACTTACATTAAGCAATAATAGCAGCTTTTCATTTTATTATAGGATAATAATTTGGTCTTAGGGTAGATAAACCAGGCGATGGAAGGCCAAACCAGTGAACTACAGAGTACTACAATACTATTATTAGTCCTCTGCTTTTTGAACCATCACTGAAATGGATCTTACTAAGCAGAAAAATCATGTTCCTGAAGATTTTATAACAATTCTTTTTTTTTTTTTTTTTTTTTTTTTGAGGATAGAGAGGGATCTGAGGTCAAAGTCAAATTTTTAATATGCATTGCTAAATTATTTTGATTTGCTGAAACATGCTACTGTGTCTGCAATTAGGAGGCACTTAAATATGTAGAATAATTGCCAAACTCACAGTATGTTTATAAACAAATGAATTAGGCACTACTTACTCTACTTTTCTCTGCTGATGCCTCAAGGACTCTCATGGGAGTAAGAAGACAAAAATATAGACCTTTCCTCTTTTCCCCATGGTGTTTTGAAAATGGAGGCACTGTGTCTTACTTACTGCATACTCCTTAGAAATGGAGACAGAGGTAAAAAAATCCACATAATATTGTCTGTCACTTGTTAGCTTTGCGCTACAGTCTGAGATTATTCTGGTAAACGTGGTTTGAAATCTCTCCAAGCAATGGAGATTCCATTAAGTTAATTATGTCACAAATGTGTTAGAAGTCCCTTTTCTCCATAACTAAATAGAGTTTCTGTTTGTTTCATGTGGTATTGTTCATTTGGAAATATCTTTATTCTCACCTCACAATCACCCTGAAAATATTTATTCTAATGACATTTGTCTTTTAACTAATACCCCAGACTATAACTGAAGCAGAATAAAATTTCGTAACGAATTATCGTCAAGGTCATGGGAAACCTCCATACTGTGGATGATTAAGAACCTCAGATGTCCAGAGGAGGCCACAAAGATGATCAGAGGGCTGGAGCACCTCTCCTGTGAAGACAAGCTGAGAGAGTTGTGTTTCTTCATTCTGGAGAAGAGAAGGCTCTGGGGAAACCTGACATGGACTTCAGTACTTCAGTACTTAAAGCGTGCCTACAGGAAAGATAGGGAGAGATTTTATCAGGGAGTGTAGCAATAGAACAAGAGAGAATGGTGTTAAACTAAAAAAGGGACAAATTAGATTAGATGTAATGAAGAAATTTTTTATTCAGATACTAGCTAGGCACTGGCACAGGCTGTATAGAGACACTGGGGATGCCCCCTCCCTGAAGGTACTCAAGGCCAGGTTGGATGGGGCTTGGGCAGCCTGAGCTGGTGAGTGGCAACCCAACTAAGGTGGAGGGGCTGGAACTGGATGATCTGTTAGGTCCCTTCCAGTCAAAACCGTTCTATGATTCTATGGTTTCGTTCACCTGAGGTGGGTCAATCAGAGCCTTCATGTACGAGCTTCTCTATAACATATCTTTCCCAGGTTTTCTGAGTATAAATCTAATAACGTCAAACAGCATGGTTAGTTTTGGGGTTTGGTTTGGTTTGGTTTTTTAGGCTGGGAGTATAGATGAAATAGAAGCCAACTCTGTAGAACTGGACATGTCAGTTTTCTAAAGTTTTGATATGTCTGGATATATGGAGAGCTTGGTGTTGTTGTGCTGTTTCCCTTCCCTCAGTCTTATCACAAAGCTACATTTTTCTAGCTTTCTCTGTCCTTCTGCTTGATTTCTTCTCTCCCCAGTCTGTCTTTCTGCTTAGCTAATCTTTTTAGTTGATAAAACCAGGAGCAGACACTAGAAAAACTCACAAACATAGACAGCGGGGGTGCTACTTGATTACACACTATTACTAATATCCTGGTGTACATTTTGAACTGCAGTGCCAGGAGCACTTAGCCTGTAGCTACATTCACAACTACACTGACTGTGCACCGAACAGGTTTGTGAAAGGTACTGTGACCACAGCTTTCTGTAGCAGCTGCTGGTCGTGTAACATGCACAAAATCAATATATGTGTCAAACCAAATGCTTCAGAGTACATTCCTACAAGGTGGTTCTCAGCAGATATTTGTCAGTAGTCTCACATTTTTTCAGACCCTTTTTTCAAAACGCTTCACCTTGTTTTAAATTCAGAAAGAGTCATAGAATCATAGAATCACAGAATTGTTCAGGTTGGAAAAGACCTTAAAAGCCCAAGTACAACCTAAACAAACTATCCTAACTCTAACAGCCCTCCACTAAATCGTGTCCCTGAGTGAGTCTTGTCACACTGTGCATTTCTTCTGAAATAGTACATATGGATATTCTTTACTTTGTGTGGACTGATGCCTTCTGTCCTGGCGTTCAGGGTTTTGAAATTCAAGCCTCAGACACAAACAAAATACAGTTTTCATACTATTTATATTACTTTTAAAAGAAAATATATACTGAATTCCACTCCATTACTTTGAAGGCAGCGAGTCTATGAAGTAAGTCTGCACTGGTGAACTGGTAAATTAGAAAATCAGAGCACATTTTTGTCTCTTACTCCAACTGCATTTAGTGAACATGTGGACTGCAAAGCGAAAATAGCAAGAATGGCTGAAATAATGGGATCCAATTCTGCCGTTCAAATTCTCAGGTGTTATTTGAGGGATTTATTTATTTATTTATTTTATAATTTTAAACTACAAGCTTCATTAATCTTCCTTTTCTTTTGATAGCACAGTATAATGTACAAGTACATGGAGGAAGCAAGGCAGCTTTTCAAAAATATTTTAAGTGATTTAGCAGCTGAGATTGCTTTTAAATCTGTAGGACTGAGACTTAAATCTTCACATAGCTCAGAATTTTTTGAAACTATTATGCAAAATTCTCATTTGAAGAGGAGGAGAAGAGGAAGTGTCAAGATGGAAAAGAAGTCTGAATGTTAAACATAACCTCTATAAAATCTATCCATGGGGAGTGCAATACAAGGAGTTCCTGTGTGGTCCTCTGCTTTTGGACTTACAATCCAAATATCTTGAATTATTAAAGATAACAACTTAATAATATAACATGAAATAAATAAAACAGTATAACAATTGCTGAGTAATTTAAATATTGAATAAAACAGACTACCATAGTGGCACTTCTTGTGCTACTGTGACAATGTGAGAGGGTGGGATTGTTGTTTACATGCCCACATGCTGCTGAAGAAGAACCAAACCACAGTCTGCCAGACGCAAAATGAGTAACAATATTGTTCTGGTAGAAATAAAAGAACTATCAGCTAACATTAAATGAGCAGAGGATATCAATCTAAGAATGTGAGCAGATAAAAATTGTTTTATGTTCATGTACCTGCCTACACAAGCAGGTAAAATTCATACATGCCATGAGCTAACTGTAGTTGTACCAATAAGTTTGATTTAGTTTGGTTTCACTCAGCTCATCTTTTGTCTTTTCTATCTTGCCTCATAACAGCATGTCTCTTACCTTGGTCTGAGAACTGCATAGCACTACATCTGACATTTGTTTTTTGTTTTTGTTTTTGGACACTGAAAAGGGGACAAAAGTGTCTTTTCCATACAAGTAAATGCTTTTTGGAATGCAGATTGAATTTGTTCAATAATGTTGAGAAATATTTTGAAGGCTAAATTTAAAGCAAAGCGCAGTAAAAAAGGAGATGCCAGCTGCTGAAAAAGGTGTCAGCAGTATGCTGGTTACATAGACCTGGGTTAAACTCCAGAGAAGGGAACAGTGCAAGTGAAAAGAACAGCAAAATTCCAGTCCTACATAAGTGACAAGCTATGAAGCAGAAAATCAACAGTAGGAAAAAGAAAAAAGAGAAAAACATCCAAGTCCAAACCCTCTGCTTGATACAAGACTGGAATTTGAACTCATATGTTCTACTTTTTACATGTATGTCTTAATTGCTAACTATTTATATTCTGAGGCAGAGTTTTCACAATCCCTGCTTATATGTTTCCTCTTTGTACAAAAATACCTTAGCAGTCATTACTCCAGGCTGCATAAATGATTCCAGCCTGGCTGTTAGGCTATTTGCCTCCGTGATGGATTCTAGACTCTGTGCTAGCAAATATCTAACAATTTATCCAAATTGTGACAGTGTGTAGGAGGAACTAAAAGCACTTCCCCAGATTACTCACTGAGGACATTAGTTTTTACCCTCTCTCTTTTTTGTTTTTCTTGCTAATATTTTCAGTGAGGTATTTTATCTTGCATCAGATGAAGCATTTCTGGAGCAAATAAAATATTTTGATTCAATTATTCAGTGCAGTACATAAGGAAGAATTTTGAAGTGCTGGTCCCGACATTACAGCATTACAGCTGTTTCATTTTCTGAGTGCAGTTCAAACAAGGAAAGCGGGGACTTGCATAGCCATGCTCAGCACCCTGCTAATCCCAGCTCCCATCCCTGGGGACTCATGGTGCAAATAACAATAAGTAGAGATGGAACAGAGAGGAGCATTTGCTATATACATATATATTTATATATTGGCAGCAGAGAGTTTATTTCAGACAGAAAATTTGAAAAGTAAATTAGCACATCCTGGGGAAAAAAAATAATTCAACAATTGGCTTGGTTGAGGTAAGATTTTAGAAATATATAGCATTTTCCTGAATTAATAAATGTTAGAACAGTTTGAAAGGCCTCAGTTTCTAAAGGCTTTGCATATTATCTGCAGCAGCAGCAACTTTATGCATGCATGAACTTAATGAACCAGCCAACAAAAACAAAGGAGTAAGATTATTAATGAGACATTTGCTCAAGGCAGGCTAAATGACTTGCTTCTGAGAACATCAGAGAGAGTTCTCTAATGATAGGCATAGAGGCACAGCTGCTCATTTGTTTTTTTACAAAAATAGTGGGTAGTAGATTCATTGCTAAGTGACAAAAGAGACAGATTTGGTAGGATCTTCCATATAAAACTTTAAATATATGCTTCATCTCCTTTCCTTCTGTTTTTTATGCCCTTTTCCCTTCTCCTTTCCTTCATTATTCCTATGATTTTTCTTGGTTTCTGTTCCATAACATTTATTTTATTCCCTCTCTTTTGGAAATGTTGGATCTTGCTTTCTAACAGCTAGTAGGCTGGTATAATCAGAGCTGATCTAGGTTACCTTTTGAAACTTAGCCATTATTTTGAGTCACTGGGGCAATGATTCTTTGTATGAAAAAGCCAGTTCTTCCTTCAGCTTTCCAGTGCAGTTCTTTGTTTTTACTGGGCCAATGGGGAGATTTGCCCTTCAGTTGAAGTAAAATTCCCTTCCTCAGATATAACAAGGAAAAGACCAAAATTTAACCACTACGTCAAGATGTTTCACAAAAACCTTCAAAAAACCATTTCTTTGAAAGGTCTGGGTGGCTGCAGAACTCCTGCTTTTGAAGCCTTAGAAGAGAACTCACAATGAACTTCACACAGAACACTGAGCTTCATCTCTGCCTTGGAAGATAATGGAAAAGACCCTCCTGAAAGCAATTTTAAGGTTCCTTCCAGCCCAAGCCATTCTGTGATTCCATGGAATGAGTATCTGACTGAAACTACGTATTTACTGTGTCATTTGCAGTATTTAAGAATCTCATGTAAATATAAGTAAAAGGAGGATAATTACAAGAGCTTAGTTGCATATGTTGGAAATATAAGTCCAGTTTGCTTCTTGACATGTCTGAGCTCCTGATTGTGAGCAAAATATAGAAAAAAAATATTGCCATGAAGTTAAAATCCATAACTGTTGCAAGACTATAGATTAAACAACTTTGTTTTCCTTTGACAAAATTAGTTGAGCTTGGAAGAAATTATAATGGCCATACTTCTGCGCTGTTATTCCAGGAACATTCTTTCAGAATTTTTGGTCTCTGAGCGGAGCTCACTGATTAAGTTTGCAGTTTCTCTACAGATGGGCTAAACAGGTGTTTACACTGTGACAGGATTTTCTTTAAGGCAGTAAGTGTTCCACCACTTTTCATCGTTCTACTGTGTTTTTCACTGTACTAAAGCCTGGATACTCAGACCAAGATCTGACTTTCGGTTTTATTACTTTATCAATCCAATTCTATATCTCTCTGTAATATGATCCCACCTGTGATTTACATTACTAGAACTAAAACTTAACAATCCATGAAATTTATTGCATGTTGTTTGATTCATTTGTATTGAACTCTACAGAACACAAGCTAAATTGTAAATTTATCTCGTATTGTTTTCAGAGTGAATGATTGCTCAGAGTTTGCATGCAAATCTGGAGCTGCAGTGAGAATTTTAAATGCTTCATAAAAATTAATGTCAGAGGTTTTCTGTTGACTGCCCCCATCTCCTTTAATGGCCTTATATATTTATTTATTTCACTAGATCAAGCTTGATGCAAGACATTCTTTCTTACATATTTTCTGCAACCCTATTACTGCACTTTATTTTAGACATCCACCTCTTCTTCTGATAAGTAACATAAGGAAATGACTATAAAACCAGGATATTTCCTTCAATTTAATTACATTATATTTTGTACTTCATTTTTCTTCCAATTTTCCCATTTGTTTAAAACATACAATTCTTAATGCACTCTTTTCCCCATTTATCTCTCTTGAAAGTATTGACTCTGTTAGAGGCCAGGGAAGGGAAGGGAAGGGAAGGGAAGGAAAACATATTTAAGATATTTATATCAGTGTCACCAGAAACATGAAGATGAAAGGACCCAAGCAGGTGGAATTAGCCAAGTTGGGCTGAGCTTTTCTTTACCACAGATTAGTCACAGCCTTGGGACAAGATATATGAATGCTATTTTAATGCCTAAAAGGAGAATACTGTGTAATGTTGATATCCAAGTGTAAGAAGCAGCCTCCTCAGTTACCTAGGGCTTTTGTACCTTGGTGACATTTCTGGTATCAAACAGCAGAGGCTCCAAATCTCACTAGGCTCAATCTGAAAGGAGTGATATTCAGGAGAGAATAACGCCTAGTCTCTACATAAAATCTGTTGTAATTCAGACACTGAAAAGAGAGAAGCCACTATTCTGCCAAAAGTTCAAGCAGTATCCTCTGGGTGAGCTCTCAGAACATTACAGGATCCTGTGCAGCACAAGAACGTAGCATGGACATTTTTATGCCAAAATCATAAGATTGTGTAAATCATCATTAACACAGTAGTTTTATGTTTATGTTTTATGTGATGTTAAATATCATGTAAATAAGGCACACTAGACATGAAGTAAGGAAGAGTCAGAACAGGAATATATTATAAACATTCCTCCTGAAAACTCCCAGATACACAGCCAAAAAAAGATTTGTAGGTGTGGGTGAAAATCAAAAGGACTGACTCTGTAACCAGTTGTCAGCGTATTTGCTCAGGGACAGGGGAAGTGATGTGCTGCCTGCAGTTCAGATATTTCAGAATATAATGATCACAGAAGATACTTTTCTACAGTACTATGTCCAAATTAATAAGACAACAAATGTTAAGATTTGTCAGAATGGTGCACAAAGCCTGCTTCAAAACAGGCTGAGTAGATTAGTGGAAATTATGACATATTTATAATTTCAGAAATGTAACATCAGATTTTTTCCTGAAAAATGTCACATCTCCTCGAACAAAGAATTCAAAGTATGGCTCTCCTTTTTAAAAATATTTTTGCACAAGTGTAGCAGAAGGATAGTCACAACCTTGTTTCTAAATTAAGCAGCAGATGTCACTGAGTTATCTACTACGTTCCTTTGTTTATATAGATAAGAAAGTAAGATAAACAAGAGGTTGTGACATTTCATCTTCTAAAAACAAAATATTCTTTTTGAAACTAATAATTTTCTTTAACATTACCAGAAGACTTTGGGACTAATTTACAGATTCTCAATGCTTTTATGAGAAAGTGGGAGGGCTGAGTGATACTAAATCTATTTCTTCTCTATGAAGTGTAGTAGAATTTTAACCACTCTCACTATTTCTATCTAGTACAATCACTAAAATAAAGGTGTGATATATATAATCACACTTTTAGTTAACTCAGCACTTGAAATAACACATCTGCCAAGAGTACAATTCACCAAACACATTGAATACAAAGGAACTTGATGACCTTTGCCTTGTTTTTAAATACAGCTTTTTGAAATTTTGATTCTCTAAGCTTCCCCTCCTTCTGAGAAGAACAGAAGTGCATTGCATCTTACAGGAATCAAGATTTAAAATGTATATTAAGCCTTTTTAAAGCTTAATTTGTAACAAGTAGAGGCTTAGAAAACTTACTGAGCCTGAGAGAGACAATTTTACTGAAAAAGCAGTTCAGGTCAACCAATGAATATGACAATATCAACAGCATAGCATAGAATCATAGTATCACCCAGATTGGAAAAGACCTTAAAGATCACCAAGTCCAACCACAACCTAACCATACTACCCTAACTCAAACAACCTGCTAAGTCTTGTCCATAAGAAAAGTCACTACAATGTAAGAATGAAATGCTTTCACTACCAAAGGCTTCAATATGTTGTACAAGCAATTCCACTAATGTTTGAACAAATAAAAAGCTGTCAGCCTAATGCTCAGACCCACATCTAGCCCTGTTGAACAGCATAGCTACTTAGCTTTTTGCTGGAAATAAAGCTTTTTGCTTTTTGCTTTATTTCCATCACTATAACAGATTTGTTATTAACTATTGTCAACTTAACTGCTTGATGATATATTTTTCTCAAGCAGAATGGTCTAAGCCATGCTTCCTACTACACAATAGTATGAGGAAAGTTTGTCTAATTTAATTGCTTTTGGATCAGAACACTATTGTGCACTTTTTAACATCAATTTAATTTATAAGCTAAAAATTACCAGAGTATTGATTTACTTCTCTGAAATAGTGGTCAGGCACTGGAATGGGCTGCCCAGGGAGGTGGTAGAGTCACCAAGCCTGGAGGTGTTCAAGGAACATTTGGACGTTGTGTTGAGGGACATGATTTAGTGAGAACTATTTGTTATGGGTGGATGGTTGGACTGGGTGATCCTGTGGGTCTTTTCCAACCTTGGTGATTCTATGATTCTAAAAAAGTTTTACTTCAAATTCGATAAACAAAAGTTTTCCAGATGTTAATAATACCGAAATCTTAGTTTTAGGTTACTTCTTACTACTCAATACCACCGTAGGCACAAGTTTACAGGATGTTTCTTTCTGTCTGTTTTGTTCCATGGTTCTATTTTTATTAGCCTTTCTTCTTTTCTCCTCAGTCTAAGTGATAAACAAATACCACAAAAGGAGTTACGTGTAAAGCTTCAAGATGCTGTGGGGCACGTGGAAATCATAGGCAAATGTCTGAAGGCTCTCTGTTTCTTCTTTTCTTCATGTGGGTTGGATTGACAAATAGCAAATCTGTGGATGTTTTCCATAGGGCAAAATATTTGGAGAATCCTGAGTACCTTGGTGAAAGCCAGGAGTATTCTCCTCCCTTAGAGGGAGAATCCTTTTAAAGGATACTCTCCTCTTCCTTTTAAAGGTTTATTCTGACATTTAAAAAAAAAAAATAGTGGGAGCTGTGCTATCCCTCAGTTTGCTAACACCTAAGACGGCTTTATAAAGCATATTGAAGGTGGAACTTCTTGAGTTATTAAGCTACTTTAAAAATGTATATAATTTATTTCCCAGTTATTGCTTTCCTGTACAATTACTTGTTATTTCAAAGAGCACATGACTAGAGAATTTTCTAAAAATATAAAATAAAAAGGAAATTTATTTCTCTTTCTACCTTTTCTATTTTTCACAGACCAGACAAATTTCATGAGGTTTATTTAGTGCTTTCATTCTCTTTTACACATAATTAACATTTTCAACATAAAAGATCATGATCCATTTTCTGTTGCATCAAAAAGTTCTCCTAATTTAAAACTTTTAGCAAGGTTGTTCCAATATTGGAATAGCATGTCTCCCCACAATAATACTCTGCTCATAATTTCCTCTATAAAACTGCACACTTACTTCAATGTATAGTTTCAGTTAGTTCTTCATAATATATGATTTATAATTTCATTATAAAAATAATGTTAGATAGATCATTTCAGAGCTACAATGTTATTTTATTTTACAAGTGAGACTCTTTCTGAGTAACAAAAAATGGTCATCTAATGACATTTTGTGTAGAAACCGTAGGTATTTATAATCCCTATGGCTGCATATAAAAGTCTTTTCAGTACTTTGTTAAATGTCTCTGAATGCAAAGATTTGAATAAAACCATACTTTTATAATAAAATTTCTACACTGATTATTTGGCACTCAATTGATCTACAGTGACTTTGCTATGTTTTGACATTTCATTCGGGAGTAGCAGAGTCTAAAAGTCAGCAGGGTACCAATAACAAAGACATTTAATTTAAAATTACTGATGCCTAAGGGGGCTTGTGTGTTCACAAAACAAGCAGATTGAGGGAAAAAAAATCCTCAGACACTGTTTTTCCCAGAGTTTATACACAACATTAATTTATTAACAAAAATCAAATTGACGACCAGTGCTTGTTATTATTTGTTTGGTGCAAATGACCACTATTATTTTATTTGAAGTAAGTACAGTAGATTTATATATTCAAGTAAACGTAAATCCATTTACTTCCATTGCCATGGAAAAAAATTTTACGATAAAGAACCTAAAAAAATCAAATAATTGCAACAGTGTTCTCAGATAAAATTACTTCTTCCTCTCTAGCAGAAGGCAGTCAAGTTGTACAGCCTCTCTTCGCAATTCCACTCTTGCACTGTTTGAACATTCAAAGAGGGATGAATGCTGTAAGTCTAATAAGGTGAAAATAAAATCTATTTGTAAAAAAATATACACAATTTAAAATACTACTGCTTTTTCAGATAATTGTAGTAACAAAAAAATAGTTAGAAATGCTAAGAAAATTTGTATTTTCATATATGTGTTTCTGAGACATGAAGCATTCCATTGAGATAAAGAAAAGGTGCTAGAGAAGCAGTAGACCTGCAGTGCTAGGCTTTTCAAGGCAAGAAGAAATATCTTAAAATATCACAAAAGAGGTTTAACTGTTCCAGCTGAGCTCAAGGAAACTGTATTTTGCTCTGTGTAGCAGATGGAGGGGAGGAGGTAGCTAACATCATTACAGAAAATCAGAGGACAAAAAAAAAAAAAAAAAAATCCGTCTTATCTGAAGACTTATATCAGGAGAATATAAAAAAGTAACAGCCTGGGGCCACGGTGGAGTTGACTGTCTTCAAGAAAAGAAGATCCTTTCTTTCTTCTAAAAACTAGTCAAGGAAAAATAAATTGCCCATCTTCTCACTCAACTGTGAGAAGGACACAACAGGGATAATTTTGCTGAAATACAAATAAGGAAATGATGAGATTGCATTGAGACTGAGACAAGAGGAGACAAGAGGAGACTAGAAGAGATAGGCAAATAGACAGAGACAGACAGACATCATCTAGAATTGCCTATTTTTGCTGTAGACTCTTACCCTATTCACTGTAGCAATACCAATGCTCCTATCTGTATTTATCATTTGCCAATCAAATAACTGACATTAGAAATAAAAATTCAAGTTATTTGTTATGGACTATGTTCACAAAGCTCTACTGTAAAATGTAAAGTGTTCTACGCAATTGCTTGATTTTGGCCAGAGTGCTTCAGTTTTTGACCTTCTCAAGAGCTGAATCTGCCCAAGAAATGCAGTGCTGTGAGTCATTCATTTTTAAGTCCAACCTCACACACACATTTCATAACTTATTAGAAGTCTGGCACTGTTTGTTGTGTGTCTGCATTTTAAAAACTATTTGGAAGCTGATCATGATATCTCCAGAAGTAAATTCATATTGGCTGAAGCTTCAATTATATACTAAGGTCTGTGGAACTTCTGGTTTATTTTATTTAGAAAAACAATTATCTTAATTTGAAAAATCAGGTCCCCAAAATACTTTGTTATTCTTCAGTTTCTTCTGCATTTTAAATACTATCCCCGTAGCTATGACCTAATATGGCCCAAATAAGCAGTTGTATTCTCCAGACTGAATGCCCATTCTGTTTTATGATGCTATTTTGTTATTCAAATGAACTTCTGATAAATGATGAATATAAGCCAGCATTTAGATCTGATTAATTCTTTGGGGTAATCAGATATGACTGAATGACTGCATGGTGTCTATAAAGCTTATATATATGTATATTGTTTTTCAGATTTAAATGTGTATACAATATACAGAAGAGGGCTCAATTGAAATATGAAGCCATAAATAAAGATCTCAGTAATTATCTGATACAGAGAATGAGACATCTGATATTCCATAGATATCCGTGGCTTTTTGCACTGTTTTTTATTGTTGTTGTTGCTTGTTTGTTTTTGTTTCTTTTCCCATTCAGAATGGAGCATTTGGAAACCACATTAAAAACTAATATAGAAAATTGACATACATCAACTCTCATTTATTATATTTCAGTAAGTGAGAACAGATCTATAGGACTTCTTCACAAGTCTAATTAGATTTGCTTTTGGCAATGTGTGCGGTGTGTGTCTAGAACATTAAATGAACAGCTGCCATCAAGCTTCATTAGCAGGATACTAGTGCTTTATTCGATGCATTTTCATGTTCAAATTTCAGTTTCATATTAGATTGAGTTCTAGTATAAGCAGATTCAGCTTAATTTTGTTCAGCAGAGTTCTAGCCAATACTTCAGTCATGAATGTGGTCTTTGAGTGCCATTTGAGGTTAGATTTTATATTAAAGTTCAAGTATAATTTTCACAAAACTAACTTTGTAATTAATGTTTTGAGATATTAATTCTTGTTTATAATAAATCCTCAACATTTGATCTAAATATAAAGAGGCAGAATTCTTGATGTATTGTTTGAAGTTCCATGAGAGAAGACATTAGTAACATGGCATTGAGATGCATGAAAGAGTAATAAGATCTCTCAGAATAATTTGACTGTACACTAATATAAGTGCATAGAACTGGAGAAAAATGTCTTTAAAACTCTGAACTACATGTGAGAATACAAAGAGACTTGATGAAAGCAGGGATAAAAGGAAGAGAAAATGAGCAAACTTGAAAAGAAATGAAGAACACATAGATGTGAAATACAGTAAAATCAATTAAAAAGATGTAACCCAAAGAAAAATAAGCTTTTCAGTGATAACATTCAAAGTTTAGCTGAGATGGAAGTGTCCTGAGCTGGATACTGACAGAGTTAGAATACATTCTTTTTATCTTAGCAATTCAAAAAAAAAAAAAAAAAAAAAAAATCTGGAAAATTTCATTTGGCATCAAAGTGATAAAACATCTCAATAGAATAGCTCATAAATGTAACCCTGTAATTAATGTGAACTGATAGCAAGGCATAGAATTACAGATATACCTACTTCTGATTTTCTATGTTCCCTCCTCTCTAAAATGGAAAGAAAAAATTGTAAATGAGACTCTTCATGTAGAACCTAAAAGTGTCCTCTGAAGAGGTTGTGTCTGCTTCAGAGATAAGAAAATGATTTTCCCAATGCTACTTTAGCTCAGGAACTGGTACTTTAAGACAAATACAATAATGGGGGTACATAGAATAGAGACCTCTTTTCCTGTTTCCATAGCTAGCTGTTACTTTTATACTCAAAGAAGGTAAAAAAATTCTCCCATTTGTGATTAAAGTTCATTAAATCTTACCACCACTTTGGAAAGAAGTTTCTCTTCATTGTGGAATATTAACATTACTGTTATAAGTACTATTTATCATAAGTATTAGTCTGGATGAAATAGGATGGAGACTTGAACAATTCAGAAAACATATAATGAGACTTTTCTTGAAGCGCTTTACCAACTGCACATTCAGATAAAGTCCTTATCATCTTATGCTATTTTGAGGTTCATGATAACTTATGTGGTTAACTCATTTACATTATTAAAGAATATGGACTGCAAAGATGTCTGCCAGGGCTTATAACACTGTCCTTGACAACAGTATAAACAGGAAGGCATAAATCCAATGAGCTACAGAGAAGAAGTAATTTCCTCTCTCTCTCCTTTTTTATTGTTTGTTTGTTTGGTTGGTTGGTTTGTTTTGTTTCGGCAAAGCATTTTCAGAGGGCTACTGCTGAAAAAGTGCTACAGGAAGTTTGACTGGAGATTGTCTTTAATGATAACAAAGAAAATATTTTTAGTGCCCAAAGCTATAAATCCAATACTAACATTCAAAATAAAAATAAACTTTCAATATATATATATATATATTATAAAAACGTTTAAGAGTTTCCAGGAGGACAAAATGTGTTTGAAACTAATATAGAGATCTCTCCTAGGAGTCCAGCAGAGGACCACAGTGATCAAATGCCTGGAGTATCTCTTTTATAAGGGAAGGCTGAATAACCTGAGATCAGCCTGGGGAAAAGAAGACTAAGAGGGGAATCTGATAAATATTTATAAATATCTAAAGAGAGGTGAGAGGCAAATGGATGAGGCCAGGCTCTTCTCGGTGGCATGTAGCGAAAGGACAAGGAGTAATGGCCTAAAACTTAAACACAGGAAGTTCCATACTAACATGCAGAAGAACTTCTTTATGGTAAGAGTGACACAGGTTGTCCAGGGAGGTTATGGATTCTCTTACATGGAGATATTTGAGACACATCTGGACACCTACCTGTGCAACCTATTGTAGGGTACCTGATTTAGGGAGGGTTGCAATCAATGATTTCTTGAGGTCCCTTCCAACTTCTGCAATTCTGGAATTCTGTGATCATTCATTTCTCCAAGGAAACATGAATAAAAGCAAAAAGATTACTTGAAGAATATCGTTTGACGTTAACAGTTCTGTACAATTTCTAAGTAAACTGCATTTGGAAATCATTTTCTATCCTATATCCAGTGTCTATGCTGATTCATAACCAATTTGAATACCAGATTTTCTATTTTTTTTTTTTTACTTAGAGTGGGCACTATGTTTTTCTCAGAAGCATTAACTGAAATATGGAATCCTTTTTAGCAGAAAGTAAGCAAGAAACCACAATTATACTTAGTTTGAATTCCAGACTAGGCTGTTAAATGATTGATGTTAAGTAATTTAGCTACAGGACAAGATGTGTTGCTAGGGCTGGCCACAGCACCTTTTCTCATTTCCCACTAAGGCAAGCTTGTTATTTAAGGAAACAAATGGACAAGAGAGAGGTTATACTCCTCAATTAATAGCATCTTAGAGGTCTCTTGGCTCTTTCTGTTACATGCTTTTAGTTTGTAGATCTTTGTAAGAAAGGGAAAGCACTTATAATTGTAAAGTATTCTATAAGAAATGTTGATAGTTTTGTAAATATTTCATTTTTCTTTTCTATTCCTTAGACAGGAATAGTCTATATAGTATTTCTGAGACATATATGTGAAACTTCTGTTTAGCTAAAACTGCTACAAAAAAACTAAGAACAAAAAAATATATGTGAAGTGTTGCAGTAACCACAATATCAGTAACAATCATCAGATTATTTTACCATTGATCTTTGCCCTTTGGCACTTATTTGGACTCATTTTTTCTGCTATTTGAGTTTCGTGCAAATTTTTATTTGGCTATCTTCCGAATCACCTTGGAAGAATAATTCAATTATCCAACGTCACAGAGGAAGACAGAACTGGACCTTAGGCTTCTTTTTCCCAGACACTGTCCCAAGACTCATTCTTTCTTTTAGTTACTTTTCCACTCATGGAAGGGGACAGTGTTAAATGTCCACATTTGTACACTCACAAAGGCTTCCCCAGGAGACCCTCAGTCCCAGTATCCAATCAAAAAAAATCAACCCCATGAGTCATTGGGAGCTCTCTCCGCATAACCTGCTAACTACACAACATTGCTGCCTGGAGGTTGGATGCAGGCAAAGTGCATCTTGATATTACACAGGTCTTCTACTGGGACACTTAGGGGAGGAACATATATAAGAACCAAGGGTGAAGGAATAACAAGGACAAGATACATATAAATACAGGTTGGTCGATATATTTGTCTGGTCAGTCTCTGCGCTTGATAGTAATGTCTAGCAATGTCAACAGTTATCCGAGACAGTCCAGCTTTGATACCTGAAACAGTAGTGCACATTGCGGTCCTCAAAATACTTAGCTACATCTGGAAGATTTTATCTCATTTAAGCATAGTGTCTCATCATCAATCCAGTTTGCTTCATTTTTAAATATTTTTAACTTCAACAGTTTGAAATGCTTAGGCCTCTCTGAAAGTAAGGTCTCCTTACTGGAGAAATGGAAAATATAAAAAATACTCAGCCAGAAACACCATTTTTCAACATAATCATGACCACTATCTATGCATTTTTGCCTGCAATGAACAAGAGCCTGCATGCCATGCACATAAAAACTAATGGAGATGACTCACTGTTTCACAGCTGCTATGATGGTGTCATTACAAGGAAAGTGTTTCCCATGCAGTCCATCTTTCATCAGCCTGAACAGATGCAAGTCAGAAGGCACAAATCTGGACTATACAGTGTGTGTGGTAGGACAGTCCAGACAAGATTGGCAATGTGCTCCACAGTCTTCAAACAGGGATGGAGTCTGGTGTTACCATGTTGCAAGAGGAAGGTCTCTGGCCTGATTGGAAATTCGAGCCTTCAGCTCAGTCAGCATCACAATGTAGTAGAGTTGACGGTCTGTCTGAGTTCCATGAAATCCAAGAGGATCACCTCTTTCCCATTCCAAAACACAGTGCGCATCACTTTAGCTGCTGAGGGCTGCATCTTGAACTTTTTCTTTCAAGGGGAATTTACATGTCACCACTCCATGGGCTGCTGTTTTTGACTCTGGATCATAGTGGTGACACCACATCTTGTCATCAGTACTTATGCAATCCAGGAGACTGTCATCTTCAACCTTGTGCTGGTTCAATAGGTCCAGACAAACTTGAATACTTTGTTCCTTCTGTTCCTATGTGAGCATTCGTGGGACCTATCTAGCATACACTTTGTGATATTCCATTGTTACTTGTGCTTCATTTCCAATGCACTGAAAACAATATTCAGATCAATACACAGTTCCCTCATAATCTGCCAGTTCACGTGGATGAGCTTATCGAGGGACTCTTCATTTAGTAGTGTGACAGCTGTGCATGGCCATCTGAAATGCAGCTTGTCTTTCACATCATTGTTGCTACTGCTGGAAGCACCACCCACCACCTCACTGTGCTCACATCCACTGTTTGGCCTCCATAAATGTTCAGCAAGTGTCAGTGAATGTCAGTGGGTGCCATTTTTTCTTCATGGAGGAATTTCATGACACACCTTTGCTTCATATGCACTTCTGTCAGCCACCATTGCATCAGACTGCCTCTCTGCTACCATCTGTCACATGGCAGCAACGTCTAATGGAATATTGGTGGGAAGCTTCAAGCTGTACTGCTGCCATATCACCAACATCTACCACTGATGTCATGGGCTAACGTAATAAAATCAGAGATATTACATTCAGAGAAGCCTTTGTACGTAGCTGTATTTGATTAAATATTTGATTAAACATTAAACATAAACCAAGGGTTAAACATTTCATACATAAGTATGTACATTTATTACAGATCAACCAAGAAGTAGGAATTAGCATATGTCCATATAAATGATAAGCATTGGGGCAGAGAGTATTCAAATGTTTATTATATGGCACTTTCACGCAACGTTGCCATTTTTTTTCCTCTGTTATGCCAGCACAGCTTCATTGAAATAGGTGCATTTGGACAACTGTAACTTAGATGAAAATTACAGAATGATGTAAATCAAAATAAGCCTTGCCCTACTGAGGTTACAATAATGATATCATCAGAGATATTTGAAAGCAGAACCAGTTAAGACTGTTCACTTAAAAATGCCCTAAAAAATTAAAATAACGAATAGTGTGATAGACAATACTCTGTGTACTTGGTCATATTTTCAAATCAAGAAACAAGTCAGCTGTGGCAAATTGTTATGCAATCTAAAGCACATGTTCATATTACTGTAGGTAACACAAACTACAGTGCAACTGTCACTTAGAATTTCACCAGCAGAAGAAAGTGCAAAATGTTTATTTCTTAAAACCAGTCAAGCTCTCAGGCTACTTCAAGCATCAGCTTATAAACACAAAAAGCAAGAGCACTAAGCTTAGTACTCATGCAGAAAAAGCAATGCAGACATATGAAGAGAATTCTCCAAATACCCTTAAGATTGGATCCTACAAAAGTTAGCCCAAATTTAACATTAAATAAATAGAATACATATTTGAATGTCAGAATTCATCTTGGATTCATATTAATTAACTATTTGGTGCACATCAAAGACGAAAAAAATGTTTGATGGTGAAATGTTTGTTATGAATTACAATGAACAGCTTCAAATTACATGCAGTACTGCATAGGGCTGCAGAGACACTGCAGTAGGTCAAGGCAGCTTGTCACAAAAACTCAGAGAAGGATTCATAGCCTTGTTCAGAAATTCCCTTTTCATGAAGAGTGTTGCACAAATGATGTGAGATAGCTCTTGTTTAATTTAAAATAATAGATATTTGAGGTAGGAAAATGAAACACAAACCTGCTAAACCGTGCAGACACAGTGCCCACACAAGATTGCTTTTTGCAACATATCCACCACAGCTCCAATACTGACTCCAAAGTCAATGTCTCTTACTACTTCCTTGTAAAGATCACTGCTCAGAGTAATAGGCATTGCATATGGAAAATAATAGTTTTGGATGGTTTCTTTCAATGCTTCAGGGTTGATTCTATTTTTAAAAAACCAAAACAAACAAACAAACCAAAGGAAACAAAAACTTAAGTTGTGTTTGGATTGTCTGAAGATATGTTGAATGACATTGAATATGTCTGGAATAACTCTGGAACTTCCTCCACTAAAGCCTTCCTCAGCTACAAAAAGTGGTATACTTCTTTTATACTTTTCAATTTGATGTCACAAAGGTTAATTCTCTGTAAAGGTGTTTGTAGTCTTTGAGTAGAAAATGCACTAAAAATAGTGCTATGAATATTGTTCAGCATGGCAATTTCGATATCCTTTCATCAGCCTAAATAATCCCTTGCCTTTTTTTTCATGGCTACACTGTTCAAGAGCTTGGAGACTGTTACCTTTTCCTGCTTAGTCATTTGGCCAAGTTATAAACATTCAGATCCTTGAACAACCTCTCATAAATCTCTACCTCTGCGTATTATTTCCAGCTTCTGACCTTTATTAGACATCTGAGAACAGAGAGAAGGGATTCAGAGATTTGATTTTATACATGCTTGAAATCACGTTCCATCTTTATATTCAAGATTTAGTCAACCATGCATTTCAGACAACAACAAATCTGTCTTTAACTGTCAAGCCACATTATAATTCAGGGAAGAAAGATTCACAATAAGTCTGTTGTAATCAATGATTTCATATTTGAACTGTACACTTCAAAAGATATTCAGTCTCGCTTTTGACCTTACCAAGCTATGCAAGTGGTGTTTACTAACTTGCTCTTGCCTTTAAACAGAGTTGCTAAGCCAAATACAGAAATCCAGGAAGAAGTAAACAGTTTTATGTTTCCTTTTCTTCAGCTACCCACTGAAATTAAAGCTTAATTCCTCTTCTGTTTCTTTTAAATCAGGAAAAATATCAATGAGCTAATGTACTAGGTGATTTCACCAGGCATATGTCAAGTTACACCAGCAAAGTATGTGTCCTTAATGCTACTAATGTGAACCCTTGACAGACATTAAAGGAAGAGGTCTCACACTGTTGCTGAAATACATACATCACTGAATAAGCAATAGGAGGGCCCTGTAAGAGAAAGAAAATGCAATTTAGGTAAGAGAGAAAATGTCAAGGGAGTAAATGCTCCCCTTCTGGTATTGCACTTTGTGTAAAAGATTGTTCAAGTGCCTTGTTGATTTACACTGGAAGAGACTGATGACATAACTTTTTCACTTTGGAAAAGTTAATAATGCTGATAAAAGGAGATAGATCCAACATCACCTAGTACTTAGAGTAGTGCAAAACCTTGTACATTTCTTTGTGAACAACATCAACTCTTCATTAATCTTTGTGACTTAAATCAAATGCCAAGCAACCTCTGCAGAGAGAAAAGGATGGAAGTTTGTGCTCTGTGATAAGCAAATCTGAGTTGAAACATTTGCCTAATACAGTCACCTGGCAGCAGTTGAGATGCCCTGGGGAAACCATCTGGCTGTCTGTTGTCAGTCCAGGAGGCACAGGTCTCCCTAAGTCCTATGCATCAACCCTGGTTGGCTGTCTCAGATGCCATGCAGCATTTTAAATGTCACTAAATAACATCTAGGCAATTGAATCACCAAAGGGACAGAAAACAGTTCTGCAAAGGGGCTTGATGCCTGAAGGATATACATTGTGTTCATTTGGGCAAACAGGACCCTTAGCACACCTACTGCAGACAGCGGGGATGTTTGCATTGATTAAAGGGGAAGCAGATCTTATCTTTAACCCTGCTATGAATACGTAATCAAGCATATTGGACAACAGAAAACACTTTTGTGCCTTTTGATCCACTCTGTTACTGTGTACCTGAGAGTAACTTAAAAATTCAAAAATAATAATGAGTAGTAGTGGATTTCTGTCTGTTTCTGGAATCCTGAAGTATAAATTTAGACACCACTTTTGAAGAAAGTAAGAGGTGACGAACAAAGAGAAGGAGAAATGATTGCTGTTTTAATGACTGCAGTGGAACAAATTAGAAACTGTTGGGAAATACAGAGATCGTTTCAGTGGCTAACACCGATAAATGGGACTCAGAGTCAAAACTAATCAAAGAAAACTGGCAGTGTTTACACTTGGGCTGTGCTGACCTTTATTTTGGTGTGCTATGCTCTGCTGATTTGGTGGAGGAAGGGCATTTTAGACAATTTTCAACAGGTTCACTCATTTGTATTGTTTGCTGGGTTGATATATTGCTGGTTATATAAATTGTTTAGTGCTAGCAACAAGAACAAGAGGGTGACCACACACGGACAGGCAAATCATTATTTATATCGAGGCTAAGCAGAATAAAATGCTAGACAATCTATTTCAGCTTTCACTTGAGCCATCCTCATTTTCACTAGTTTCTCCCATTATACTAAAGATACAAAGCCCAGGGAGTATTTGCTTTTCATAGGACAAAGACAGAGCTCCTGTCTCAGCCCAGAATGAGAACATATACAGTTATGAGAAATGACATTATGGAGATAGTCTGATGGAACTGGCAGTGCTAACCCCATATAGTCCATGTCTGACAATGGAATCAAGGGAATATCTTATTATCATTATTCAAATTTGCCTTTCTAATTTCATGTTATCGGAAATTCATTTTAGAAATTTTCCTTAATCTTCCAAGCCTTTAAAATATAGCACAGAAAAAGACATGAGGGAGAGCACAAGAGTAAAAAACAGAGGAACAATTTTGGATCAGTTAATTGAGCAGTTAAAAATGCCAAATTCTAAAGCTGAAACTACCAAAATCTTTCTATTGCCATATAATCCTGTTTATGGCATATGCAATGAAATAAACCCACAAGTGGTAGAACAGCTCGTCCTAAAACTTCCAGCATGAAAAAATGCTGTCTCATACAGTCCAATTTCCATATTTTAGAAACAGACTTAGTTATTTCTCTGCTATTTTTGAATCCTACTGAATATTTCAGGATATTTACAGTAAATTTAACACTGCATACTACATCGAATCCAAAAGTGCAGTCACTCCGACAGAGGTCTGTTGATTTGCAACATAATCATAGTTCTCAACATACAGGATATTTCCTTAAGGTAAATTAATGCCCAATTCATTTCCAAATTTTTTTCCCTTTGTTTCTGCTATGAATCCCAGTTATTCAAATCATTTTACAAGCAACTGATTTTTTTTAATATATATGACAGAATTAAAATGACTAAATGTAAGATTTTTTTTAGTCAGAGAGCTAAATTATACATGAGCACAGACATTAAAGGAGATCTTAGTTCAATAGCAGAGATAAATTCTGAGACAACTGTAACAAGCCTAGGAAAAGTTCATATTATCCTCATTCAACTCCTTTAACTGTCTAACATAAGAATATTTTAGAACTTCTGTGGCTAGAAACTTAGAAATCATATGTCAGAAAGAAAATAAAGGCATTCAAAGGTAGATACAGAGCACAGAGTTAGATGTCTAAAATTAAACACAATTAAATCTTCTCACAGTATTTCTTTACTAGACAGAAAATAGCAGGACCTGAAGAAGAGCTGTAGTGAGATTATCCCTGCTGAATGAGAGGCGTCCCCCCTCAGAGGAATCACAGTAACTTGATATTTTGGGGTGAAATCTGGCCTCTGCAGAGGAGCCAAAACTATAGCTGCAGTGATCAGGAAAGATAAGCACAAAATGAAGACAACCCAAAGAAAAATGCTCTTTGATCATTTGTAAAGAGAGAGTAAAATGATTCAGAAATTTTAAAGAGAAGTGAAAATTTATTGAAGTTATCCTTCTATTATTCAAAACTGCAGCACAAATACTCAAATATCATTACAGAAAAATGGAAGAATCACAGCTGCAGCACTTTTGTTGGGCTGTTCCTCAAAATTTCCTACCAAAATAAAAACTAGAATGGGGGCAGACGTTTATCTTTCACTGCATGAATTGTGCATGGTTTGAATACCATATATACTAGAGGTCCCCGTCTTAAACTCTAGAAGTGAATCAAACCCAAGTCTTTTTAGGGTTACAGTCCAGCTAATGGTATCCCAGAAGACAAAGGTAAGGGGCTCAGAAAATGAAAAGTGATAAAAATCCTTAATCCTCTGTGTGCAGTACCATTTCTAAAATGATCTAACCCAGGGAATTAAAATTAGTCAGGATATTTAAAAGCTCTGATGTGATCGCAGCACTGAAGATCCCCTTTCAAAACTAGGAAACACATACACTGCAGCAGGAGTAACTAATTTGTTATTAGCCCATGAAAGATCTATCCCAAAATGCACTAATTCCAACTGAAATATCTGTAGCATTGTCATGGATATTGCCCAATGTAAAACAAATGTGCAAAGAGTAAACTACATTTGTATAGTGTTTATCCACTTTCATTCCATAATTGGTGTCACATAGATTTTTAAAGAGCTGGTCCAACTATTCTGTCTATAGAATCATAGCATGGCTTGGTTTGGAAGGGATCTCAAGGATCATCAAGCTTCAAACCCCCTGCCACAGGCAGAGCTGCCAGCCACTAGATCAGATTGTCCAGGGCCCCGTGCAACCTGGCCTTAAATACCTCCAGGGATGGGGCACCCACAAACTCTCTGGGCAAAGGTGACAAAAATTTTTATAAGAAAACTCCCTTCTTAAAATTTTCTATACTTTTACCCTCTTTCCTATTATTTTGTTTCTGATTTTTCCCTTCAGCACATGGATAATTAAAAAAAAAAATAATAAGACAAAACTGTTTCCTTTGTTTCCTTATTGTCCAAGAAGGCATTTTAATTTGATCAATTGTTTATGCCAGCAGCCTGCAGTTTCAGAGCTGAAAGCTTATAAAATCAAATTAAATGAGGGCATGTATCTCAGCTGCCTAAACTGAAAGCAGTATCCCATCCCAACCAATTCACATCCTTCATCGTAAATGGAGTAATACAACAGCAGCAAGTATTTTTTTTCTAAATTGGAATAAGCTACCTGAGAAAATATTCTTTTCATATAGAAGAGATATCCTTTCAGATTGTCTGCATTTTCGTACCTCATCTTTTTATTAGTGTATTTCACTCCTTCTCTTGTAGAAGATAAATTGAATGAAAGGTAATATGTAAAATATCAGAAAATGCTGTGTTTCCCTACTAGAAAGACATACTAAAACTTCCTTAAAGCTATAATTTGGATATAAAAGAGGAAGACAGTAAAAAATGTTTAAAAGTCTGTCATGTGTCCCCAGTATTTTGCATAATATTTTTATCTGCTCCTTAGAGAACTGCCCATAAGGGACAATTGTACTCAGAGCAAAGACTTTACAGGTCATCTGTTCTGAATTTCATTTTTTTTTCATTTCTTCACAAAAATCTATTTATTTTTTGAATAAGCATTGAAAAATTAAACCCAGAGTATTTCCTCCTATTCTTCTCTACCTTAGTCTGTAATACAGGATGTTCTTTACTTATGCTATATTGAGATGACTCTACCTAATCTGCAGGTCAATCCTTTCCTCAGGTTTTAAAAGGCATATTTCTATATTTACATAACGTATGGTGCTAAACTATAACTAACAGGTCAGAATGAGCTAGAGATGCCTCTATTCTGTATCCTGAATTTTATTTCACTTTGCTTTTTCTGCAATTTTAAAAACATGCAACAGCATTTTTAAGAGAAATGAAACTTGCAAACCTGCCCAAATAACTACAGTTTTGCTACTTTTGCTTTTAAAGGAGTATATTTTATTTCTGTGTTCCTAATGCATTTTTGTAGATTAAACTGTTGAAGGAATCAATTTTCACCAGGGATAGCAATGCTTTTCAATAAGAAGTGAAACCTCTGCTTCTTTATGCTCAGTGCTTATTTTGTGCTATTTCATTTTGCACAGAGTTTACTGCAACAGCCGACATTTCCTTGGACATCCCTGATAGAGGTGCATACAATTCCTAATACAACAGAGATTTACCTCTGAGTATTACTTCCATGTGTACACAAATGAAATAAAAATTTCAAAACAAGAACATCATACACATTTTGCCTTAAGAGATTTTCCTCAGTGGAGCTGGGAAACATGAGGCTTTTCTTCTTATCTTGAAACAGTGCAGAATGTAGGACAGTGCATAAGAGCTAATGGCTGACTGATGACTGAAAGGAGAGTACCACAGGCAAGAAGACTGTAGTCCTGAATCTACATCCAACTCTTAATTTTAGAAGTGAAGCAAGGTGCAGGGGAAAAGAAGGAAAAAAAAGTAGTACAGAAGATAAGATCTAGGATTATAAAATGTGATATCAAAGATACGTTACAATTAGGTAGAAATCAGTCTTAGAACACTCTTCTTGCTTCACAGCAGTGAGAAGGTAATGGAGAAAAGAAGACTGGGATGGTGAAGGCTTCTTTTGCCAAACTTCCACCAAAGAGAACTGTTGAGTTCTCATGCCTGCTGTTGCCTGTGAGTATATAAGTCTAGTCTCTTCCAGTGCTCTGTGGCTTTGCCACCATGATCTATCATTCACCCTTGTCTTACCAATGTGATGTCTGTTGTAGAGCAGGAGGGATAAGGCCTCCCTCACCATGCTTACCTGAGCCTCGTTGGATGGGGAGGCTCTCAGAGGAGGCCAGGGACATCATCAGGCTGTGAGCAGGGTAAAGCTATGTCACAGAGTATTTCTGCTATGAAAAAAATCCAGTAGTAGCATCAACACAATGTGCTGGTTGATCCTAAACAGATACTGAGCATGGAGCAGGGCTTCTTCACTTTGGAATGGCAACTTCTGCTCAATGTGAAGAGTCAGAGTTTGAGGTTCCTCCCCAGAACAAACATTTTCTCTAAACAGCAGCTGAATTTACGTCACCATCTGGAGAAGTTCAGGCATTCCTGTGAGGAGCACAGAGCATGCTGACTCCTTGCCTAGAGTGCTGGATGGTTGCATAATAGACATATATACCAGAGATCAGTTCTACAGATCCAAAAGTATTTTACGGGCTCTATTCTTAGTGAACTCATGCCCCCATTTATTTGCAGCAAAGTAGAAAGCATAATTTCCAGTATATTTATTTACAACAGCTCTTAGGAAACAAAAGAAATAGGTATTCAGGAGGAGATGCTCTGATAGTATTCATAAGGAAACAATTACTCTTTAGAATCACAGAATCACTCAGGTTGGAAAAGACCTTAAAGACCATCGAGTCCAACCACAACCTAACCATACCACCCTAATTCTAACAACCCTCTGCTAAATCATGTCCCTGAGCACCACATCCAAATGGTTTCTAAACACATCCAGGGATGGTGACTCAACCACCTCCCTGGGGAGCCTATTCCAGTGCTTAACAACCCTTGCTGTAAAAAAGTTTTTCCTTATATCCAACCTAAACTTACCCTGGTGCAACTTAAGGCCATTTCCCTTCATCTTGTCACCTCTCACCAGTGAGAAGAGACCAGCCCCACTCTCGCTGTACGCACCTTTCAGGTATTGGAAGAGAGCAATAAGGTCTCCCCTCAGCCTCCTCTTCCCCAGACTAAACAGCCCCAGTTCCTTCAGTCGCTCCTTGTAGGGCATATTCTCCAAGCCCCTCACAAGCCTTGTTGCCCTTCTTTGGACCTGCTCCAGCACCTCAACATCCTTCCTGTACTGAGGTGCCCAAAAATGAACACAGTACTCCAGGTGAGGCCTGACCAGTGCCAAGTACAGGGGCAGGATTACTTCCCTAGTCCTGCTCACCTCACCATTCCTGGTACAAGCCAGAATGTCATTGGCCTTCTTGGCCACTTGGGCACACTGCTGGCTCATACTCAGCCAACTGTCCATCAGTACACCAAGGTCCCTTTCCATCAGGCAGCTTTCCAGCCACTCATCCCCAAGCCTGTAGGGTTGCCTGGGGTTGTTGTGACCAAAATGCAGGACCTGACACTTGGCCCTGTTGAAACTCATACAGTTTACTTTGGCCCATCGATCCAGTCTATCCAGGTCCCTCTGTAGTGCCTTTCTCCCCTCAGGCAGATCAACACTCCCTCCTAACTTGGTGTTGTCTGCGAACTTACTGAGGGTGCACTCAATCCCCTCCTCAAGATCTTTAATAAACATGCTAAGTAGTCGTGGCCCCAGTACTGAGCCCTGAGGGACACCACTCGTGACCGGCTGGATTTAGCTCCATTGGCCACAATCCTTTGGGCCTGGTCATCCAACCAGTGTTTCACCTAGCAGAATGTACGCCCATCCAAACCATGGGCAGCCAGCTTCTCCACAAGAATGCTGTGGGGGACAGTGTCAAAGGCCAGGTAGACCACATAGACAGTCTTACCTTCATCCACTAAGCGGGTCACCTTGTCATAGAATGAAATCAGGTTTTTCAGACAGGATCTACCATTCATAAACCCATGTTGACTGGGCCTGATGCCCTGCTTGACCTTTAACTGGTCTGTTGTCAAACAACAAGTTCGAGAGCCCCTGAAAAGTAACAATCAGCTGAGGTGCGGCAAGGGACGAGGCCACACACCAATATGGTTTCTAGTAGCAAAGCCATTTAATAACTGCACACATCCATTTATATAGAGCAGTACTAATAACATGCTAAGTAAAACAAGGCACAGTTCTCATAACTTGCAGTTGCTTGAAGCTTGTCTCACGGCACCTGGCACAGCGGTCTCTATCGCAGCTTCGCATTGCTTTTGCCTACTCCCATCGTTGTTCTGTGTGAGACAGTGATCCATAGCAGCTGTTTTGCTCGCACTGACCAAGGGGGAGATAAACATGACCTCCCTGGGTCAACTGTCCATCCACACTGGTCCATGATGTTTCCCAAGATTATCCGTTGCATAACTTTCATGGGCACTGAGGTGAGACTGATAGGTCTGTAGCTACCAGGATCATCTTTCCGGCCCTTTTTGAAGATGGGCATCACATCTGCCAGTCTCCAGTCCACCAGGACATCCCCAGTTAGCCAGGACTGCCAAAGGATGATGGAGAGTGGCTTGGCAACCACATCTGCCAACTCCCTCAGCACTCTAGTGTGCAATCCGTCCAGCCCCATGGACTTGTGAGCATCAAGCTTTCAGAGCAGGTCTAAAACTATCTCATCATGGATCATGCAGGGCTTATTCTGTTCCCCATCCCTATCTACCAGTGCAGGGGACTGTGTTCCCAGGGCGTAACAAGTCTTACTATTAAAGACTGCAGCAAAGAAGGCATTAAGTACCTCTGCCTTTTCCTGATCCTTGGTCACCAAGTTGCCCTCAGTGTCCAACAAGGGATGGAGATTCTCCCTAGCCCTCCTCTTGCTGCTGATGTATTTACAGAAATATTTATTGTTTTCTTTAACCTTAGTTGCCAAGTTCAGTTCTAGCTGGGCTTCGGCTTTTCTAACTTTCTCCCTGCACAGCTTCACTACATACCTGTAATCATCATAAGTAGCCTGCCCACTCTTCCAGAGACCATAAACTTTCCTTTTATTCTTGAGTTCTTTAATTTGTTCTGGAGGACCTAGTTGTGATTTATGGTAAAACTCCATTAAAAAACTCTACCTCTAATGCTGGTGAATATAAAAGTTTATGATGTTACCTGGGAAAGGATGAAATGTAGGGAATAATACTTCAGAAAACGGTGAATATATTACATCCTGCATTTCAGCAGTTGGTCTTGAGCCTGCAGAGAGTGGTCACAAGCACAGCCTGGGGGAACTTGGCCAGCCTGCATTTCAAATGATGTGATTGTTCTCTTGAACAGGGGCAATATGAATTCAGGTCACCTTTGTGGCCCTGAAACAACTCATGTAGAGCATGACTCATGATCTGGGCAAAGTAGCTATGAGGATTTGCTAACTCCATCTGACCATCAGCCATTGCAGAGCTGGCTGAATAAGCTTCCCATTCAACCTTGACTCTCCACAGCCCATAACTTGCTGTATTTATACAGTCTGACAACAGGTTGAGTTTATCAGCAAGCATCTCTAAACTTAAGAGGATGGAGCAGGACCTGTATTCACAGTTCGATGACAGGGTTAGCTGATGTGGCTGAAGGGTTTACTTCCCTCCTAGACAGCCACAGCAACCTCTGAAGTCTGCTCGGAAGAGCCTACAAATCTAAAACATTCCTCCATATCAGGTGATGTTTTGTTTGAAGTGTTTTAAAGCAGCAAAGGGAGCGAACTAATGAAATAGCTCACTAGAACACTGTTTCCTGAAATATCAGCTACTGTGTAATCTAAGAAAAAAATTTGCTTTTATTTCAGATTGCCACAGACTTACCCCATATCTGTAAGTTATCTTTGGGCCAGCACAAGTCCAGATACACCAGGAAACATTTACATCTTGTTGCTTGGATGTTTATGGAAAGTAAGGAAAGTTATTTCCCAAGGGCAACTAAGCTCATCTAGTCTTGAAGCAAACACCTGTTGACCAGAGTGCTCAAAAAACATGCAACACCAGTAAACAACAAATTGTTCTATGTACAGGACCACATTACTGTGGAACTTCATGGGCCTAGGTGCAAGAAGGCTGTGAACTTTGCTGTGTTTGCTATGCTTTGTTAGCTGCAATAATTGCTTCTGATTAATCAGAGCTAACACTCCAAGATGCTTTATAGAAAACTAATTTCCATCAATTTGGTATCACCATAAATTGCACTCCAGGGCCCACATTCAGCTGAAGTGATTTAAGAGCAGTCTAATACTAGGGATTCTGTCAAAGCTCTGTATACTTCACAAGATTTATCTTCCAGGACTGGTCTTTACCTTCGTTCATATTACTTATCCTATTCAATCTCTCCTTTTCCAACTTTTTATTAAGTTATTTTCAAGCTATTCCACAGGAGCTTTTGAGTGAAACCAGCCAGAAAATTATTTACTTTAGTGTCCTACTTTCCTCATTTCCAGGAATATATAGAGAAGAAAAATATCTCCCTCTGCTTACAGTGCAATACAAGAATGCCATGCTGCAAGATGCATACATATTACTTGCAATAACATGAAGATTAATTTGCTAGATTATACGCAGATCACAAGCTAGTTATTTTGAATGTTAATGACTGCAGAGCATAAAATATTTTTGAACATTTGCACCAGTCTGACAAACTGAGTCCTAACTGAAAAACAATAGATACATCCCCAAACTGATCTATTCTCAGGCTATAATTGTAAATATTAGTGCTCATTTCATTTGTTCATTTAGTGGATTTTACATTACCTGAGAAGGAGCTTATAAGAAGGAGAGTGTTCAACTACTTACACAGTCTAAAAGTGGTAGGAAAAGGGGGAATGATTTTAAACTACAAGAGGGGAAATTTAGATTAGATGTTAGGAAGAAATTCTTTACTCAGTAGGGAGCGAGGCACAGGAACAGGCTGCCCAGAGAAACTGTGGATATCCCACCTCTGGAAGCATTCAAGGCCAGGTTGGATGGGGCCCTGGGCAGCCTGATCTACTGGTTGGCAACACTGTCCATAGCAGGGGGGCTGGAGCTCGACGGTCTTTAAGGTCCCTACCAGCCTAAGCCATTCAATGATTCTATGAGAGACTTGGTGCATCTAATTTTCAACAGTGAGGCAAAATGAATTACAGAAGCTAAATAAATAGGTTCTGCACCTCCTATAATGAAGCTGGTTTCACTCGGTAGAGCACCTAAGTATAGACCAAGAGATTACATTTGTACAGTTGTATATCTATAGCTGATTCTTATTCTGGCAAGACATGCTCTTGCTCTTAATACAGACTTTGAATAACAGCATATATCATTTTCCTATAGCGGGAATATGCATCATAATAGAAAATGTGTCGGTATTGCTAGTGTTAATCATATCTGACACATTTTCTAATATGATGTATTTTCCTCATATATAAAAGAGATACCTGACATGTTGGACCATACTTCTCCAGAAAATAATCAGATATGTCCAACCTGTGGCTCCTAGTCTGCTTGCAGCCTAGCCCAGTCCATCCTACAGCCTCCCTCTGCCCCACACCATCATGGTGGTGGCTCTTCCCACCAAGTGGCCCAGCCTGGCCCTGGGCACACACCCATAGCTCAGCAACAACCACACATCGGTGTGTGATCGGCACTGTCTGGGCTGAAACCAGGGCATAGAGAGGGCAGAGTGCTGCGCTGACTGAAGTCATGGCAAATAATTGAATGCATTCTGATATACTGGTTGAACACATTCCTGTGAATGGTCAAAAATAGTCATGGTTTCTGTTTTTATAAAAGAATTTGAGAACAGGTTCCAAGATTTACAAAATATCAGCAATTTTAGGGTGTATTTGCGACTCCATCTTCAGTCAAAATAAATACCTTGCCTGTGGATTTTCAAATGGGATGCACAGAGTTGTAATCAGACATTCAACTCAAAAATCTGGTCATGCCTCTTTACCAGACATTTATAAGACCTCTCTTACCAGAGAGAAATATCCCTGCCTTCACAGTCGCAACTTATTCATCATTTTATGCTTTTGTTGCTCTCTTTTTCTATGTTTTAATAAAAATATTAAAGATTAAAATAAGTTTTGTTACTTGTATACATTAACTATATATTTTATGAGGGCTGCTCTGAAAGTAATGCCTCCCATTTTATTATGTTGGTCCACAACAGAAGAGGCAGATGTTGGTGGTATGGCAGTAGAAGCTGAACCTTCCTGCTAACATTTCATTACATGTTGTTGCCATATGACAGAAGGAAGCAGAGGTGCAGTCTGATAGGATGACATCTGACATGGAAGTATGTATGAAACAAAAGTGTGTCACTGAATGTGTGGAAATGGCACACATTTACATTCATCAATGCTTCATAAACGTTTATGAAGACCAAACAGTGGATGTGAGCACAGTGAGATGCTGGATGGTCTGTTTCAGCAGTGGTGACAGCAACAGTGACCACATCTGCTCATGCAGACTTTTACAAGTGTGTTGTGAAGGCTCTTTTTCATCAGAAGATGGTGATGGCGACTATGTTCAAAAATGATATTTTATAGCTGAGACTTTGCTCCATCAAACAGTGTTACTGTGCTGCTTGTGTTTGTTGTATTTTCCATGGAAATAAATAGGAGGCATTACTTTTGGTGCAACCTACATATCTCAAGTGAATTCCTCTTCATTAGCTGTGGCCCACATAAGCCAAAAGGTTGGACACCCATGCTCTATATGGTCTTGGAAGAGTCTTGGGCTGTGGAGAGTCTCTCTGGCTTAAACACAGAAATAACATTAGCCCTTGTTTGATGCCTTGAGATATGGAGTTCCAGTCCTTCTGACTTATTCCCTCCTTCAATAAAACAGAAACCTTGTCAGGAAAATGTATTAAATAACAATTCTGTAGATTTAAAACTTATTCCAGGAGAGATCAGTTCAAATGCTTTGATACTGTCATGAAAACTCTGTAAACAGATGGTATTGTAAAGTTGTAGTTGAATTTTCAACTGTCCAGAAATTTTAAAATCCATGAGGGCTATCTGTCAAATTTCCAGTAAAATCTAATTTCTCTTGCCAAAAGTGAGCAGTGTATCCATACAAATCTGAAGATAAATGTTTTTATTCCATTTCCTGTTGTTTTTAAGGGGAAACAAAGGGTTATATATATTATAGATTTAAAAGGAGATAGAGATGTGAAATTCATGCAGATTTGCATACAATTATCCTGCTGCTCTGAGATAACCAAAATTTAATCATGTGGAAATAACTGAAGAACTGTTTTATGAAGCACTAATACCTACGAAGTTTGGGAATAGGAGAGCAGGAGCAATCACCCTAACCTGCATTCTCTTGGTATTCTGGGGTGTGTAGGTGCTTTATGGTTGCTTTCTTTCACATCAGTAATCTGTCCTTGTAGAGTCCATTTTGATTATTATTATTCTCTGCCTGTGAAAGGATGTGCTTTCTTCTTTTTATTTTTCACGTTTAGAATCTTGTACTGTATGCCTTCTACACTGTTGTCCACACTGAGCTGCCACATGTTAATTATGTTCCTACTCAGATGCTTCTCTTTATGGAACAGCAGATGGTATGAAACATCTATTTTTCCAGAGTGGATTCTGACAGCAATAAGATTTTGCTTATGAAATGCTGTGATTGTTATTCCAAAGTGTCAGAAATTATCCTGGAGCTGGGTTGGCACTTCAGTGACAAGCCTATAATGGATCCTCTTCCAGAAACCAGGCATAATCCAAACTACATCTCATAAAACAGTGGCTGACATGGTGGCTCTTATACTCAATTCAAAATTTATTTTGTTTTGTTCCATTTGTTGCTAAGTAGGTAGTATCTGATTTCACTTGGTGTATTTTTGTAGATTTTAAATAGGCTTTCTTTTAGTTTCTTTAAAAAATTCTGCAATCTAAATAGTTTATACAGCAAAATAAGGTGAGGGTGCTTTATTGTTCTCATGTTTCCCTATACACATGTTATAAGACTTCCAGCTTCTGAATCACTGTGAAATTGGAAGAACCTTGTGATGCCCATGCTGTCTTCTGATTTCCTATTTCATTTGGCTCTTTCTTTCCTGCTTGTGTTTCCATTACATATCCAGCTCTCAAACTCATTTCTTCTTGGTGATTCAAGAGCAGCTTTCACCTTCATTCACCTCACATATTAAATTGTTCAAGGGGAGTACAAGTAGGATCTGAGGGGCATTGCTTCAGTAAAATCGGCCAAGTCAGTGAGAAAATGAAACTTAAGTGCATATCAGTACAGAAGTGCTTTTTATGTGAAATAACATAATTTTGACAATCTTTGACAATATTTCTAAAGTTACAGTTGTTGAAAAAAATATTTAATTTATCTAATCAATTTAATGTATCCATACCTGTCATTCTTAATTGAGGCCTCAAAGTGAAAACTCTTGGGAAAAAAATACATATATTTAGCATCAGAACACAGACAAGTTTCCTCCCTTTTTATAAATAATTTTGACTCCCATTCTGATTGACAGAGCACAAACATCAATTCAGCAGTATGGCAGGGGGAAATTAAAGACCTCCCACTTAAATTTGGTTTTGGTGACAGTTTTGACAATATGTTTTCTGATGCTGCCAAAAAATAGCAGGAATCAATAAGAGTGAGGTGCCCACAGGTAAAAGGTTTCTTCTACTATTTCAGTTGCATTTGTCAGAAGGGAAATACAGCCATTACATGACTACTCCTGAACTGGAAGGGAAATTCCACTCTCCTTTCATATACATAGCAGGAAGGTGTAGTAATGACACAGTAATGCTGACTCCAAAAGTCCAGAATGTTCGCTATAAATTTTGGATTTTTTTAATTCAACTTAGAAAGCCTTCCTGCAAGGCTGTGTATATTGCTACTAAGTATTTATTGAATCAATTGTCATTTCCATATTGTAAACTCCACATTGTCTATTACAAGGCATGTCTGTAGTCTCTTCATACTTTGCCAGCGATACATCTGTAGCATATTTCTCCAAACAGATTAATATGCTTGAAATTTGCATAATAATATGCCCTTTACATCTCTTTTAAATGTCTGCATCTTAGAAACAAACAGCCTTCGAACAGTCTGTGTGCCTCTCTGTATTTTGTGATATGCAGCACCCAGCTAGAACTGTGACGTGTTGCTAATGAATTCAGTGGCAAAATGTACACTTCTTACATTCTCATAGTTGCAAAATCCTTCTGAAGCATATCACTTTAATAGGAAAATGTTTTATTCAACCAACACACACATGTAGAAGCTAACCTTTGTCACAGAAAAGTATTGAACAGTACCATTTTCACAAAGTTTTCAGATCTTTTTGGTAGCAAAAATCTATCACCTGCTTCCTGTGGTTTGCAAGAAGATTATTCCTCTTTACCTCCTAGGCAGAGCAGCAGGATATGCAGAAAGCCTTTTTTGTCAATTCACTCCTGACATCTGAAATGAAAATGATAGTTTTTTACAACCCATTTAGTAAAGGAGTAATGGTAGGTGAAAAAAAAAAATGAAACAATGATGTACATCTCACATCAGGAAAAAAAAAAATATTATGGCCAGGACAGCAACATAGAAAAATAAAAATAAAAAAAAATGAGCAATCAGTTTTATAAGATCAAAAGAAAACAGTGAGAATCTGAAAACAAAAACATAAACAAACAAACAAAAAAAAAACACCACAATCAGACAACTCATCTGGGAGAAACAATAATAAACGAAGAGAGTGAGGAAAAATATACAAAGACATATGAACTGAAAAGCTAGCAGCCATAAGCAGATGTTTTTACAGGAATAAACATACAAATGAATTAATATTCTCCAGTTTTCCTTAGCTATGTATGCACTTGTAACGACACAGGGGACTATATGAAAAAAAAAAAAGGTAAGAAATCATGCTCAAGAAATACCAGTGACAGATTTGTGGTTTGATCAGATTTTGATAACGTGGATCACTGAGATCATAACTTATTTGGGAAAAAAAAAAAAAAAAAAAAAAAAAAAAAAAAAAAAAAAACCCCACAACGCTGCTCCCAAGCCCTTTCATAACTCTTTCCACAAAAGGACCACCCTTAATCTGCTGCCACTCCCCACCTTCCTCCAGGATTTTCTACAATGCAATTTTCCCACTGCCCTAACAGCCTAAGGAAGTTGGGCTGTTGCTTCACTGTACTAGATTTAGGACTCCCAGTCTTATTCCAAACTTCTTCAAAAACTCCCACCCTCCCTTTTTGCATTCTCAGTAATGATCCTCCCATGAAAAGACCATGTATCGAGATCACTCCAAAAGTACTGTCTCCTGTTTATTTCCATGGAAACTACAACAAATACAAAGAGCTCGATAACACCACCTCATAGAGCACATTCTCAACTACAGAACACTATTTTTCGATATGGTCACCACCATTTTTGCCAGTGATGAACAGGAGCCCACATTCAATTATATAACTTTGCTTCATACACACTTCCATATCAAATTGCACTTTGTCAGACTGCCCCTTTTCTGCCATCTGTCACACAGCAACAACATGTAATAGAAAATTGGTAGGAAGGTTAAACCTCTACTGCCATACCACCAATATCTGCCTTTGACATTGTGGGTAACAGTAACATATGAGGCGTTACTGTCAGAGCAGTCATCATGTATTAAGAAGTTAACCCTGGAAGGGGATCAATAGTTATCTTAGCTATCTTCCCAGCACTACTAATGCTCACGTTCCCAGATATCCAATATTTCTTAATTCCACTGAAATCTGTTTGACAGCTAAACTCCAATGCCCTCATATCTTTTCTTTTTCGATATAATTTCTCCTTTAATTTGTTCCTTTATGAACTACAGATCTCTCCCTTTTAATGTATATTAAATGTAGAACAAAAGCCTACAAAGAGTAGTCTCTACTTTCAGGTGAGGCCACATAAGGTGTCCACACCTTATCAGACGTGACATGTGCTGTTCTGTCTAAGCTACATCCAGTCAAAGGTCATATTATCAATCAAACTATCCCTTATTTTTAGAGACTTGAAAAGCTGGCAATTTTCAACATGAATTGTCTCATAAATTTGGTTCAGAATTATTTCTCTCAATTCTGATCCTGTTTACGCAGGTGGCTAATACCACTGGGATGGGAAGGAGGCCTTTAACGTAAGTCCATATCATATTCAATATGTAGTAAGCATGATTTACCTTAGTAAACTGGAGCTACAGAGTTTCCTGATACATATCAATATGCCTTCAGTTTCAGCTAATTTTCAGAACCAGCTCTGGCACCATGATTACAAAATAGAGTATTTTTTATTTACAGCAATTTGTCAGGTTTTCATGGTATTTCTTCTCAAAACAACCTCCATGGCTTAAGAAACTGCAAATGAAGAACATACTGACATTTTCAGTATCTAAAAGGGAGCTATAAGAAAGAAGGGGACAGAACCTTTAGCAGAGTCTGTTGTGATAGGACAAGGAGAAATGGTCTCAAATCTATGTCAGATTTTTTATCAAAACATGCCACAAAGGAAACTTGGGAAAATTTCTGAGCCTTGTGTAGAATAGTTAGAAGATTCTCATGGCATTTCTAAACACATTAATCCAAAAGTCATCTTCCAGATAATAAAAGGAATTTGGAGTTAGATTTCTGCACTTATTTAGTCTTTGATGTTCTTATTCACAGAGGAAAATAAAAGAGATTCAAGCAACATATTATGTGTAGCATTTACTGTCTTTCAATGAAAATTGAGGATCCTTCAGAAAACACAGAAATTATAGCTACTCAGTCCCCAGCATCCTCATGAGGGGATCAGTGTGTATCAGCATAATCTTTTTTTTTTACCTCTGTGGACCATTTCAACTACAGCAGATGCAACTAGCTGAACTGAGTATTAGTAACTGAGTAAGGCCACTTGTATTCTATTGCTATAACTGCAGTCTATGGCTACTGCATTGCACAAGATGATAGACAATGGCCATAATCAGTTTATGTGATATCTCTTCAACATCAAGGAGTCTTCTCAGCATAGTGATTTTTAGTGATATAGACACTCTTCGTAATTGGAGGATGTTGAATTACTTCTACACTTTTTGTTTTAAATTAATAGGATCAGTTCAGAAAATGGTTGACTCAGTTGCTAGCCCACTAGAGATGCCCATTTAATAGGAAATCATATTTCAGAAGGATGAGTCCTCAGATAAAGTAAAATAGAAAACATAGCAGGCAAAGTCTTCAGTCAATGTTTCTGAGATTAAGTCTCATAGGAAAGACTTTGTTCACTACTGTCCAAGATAGAACACAACAGAATAAAAGCAGACTAAAAAAATAATAATGGGAATAGTTAAGGACAACAAATATGAAGGCAACTTATTTGATGAGGGATTGAAAAGACTGGAATTTTTTCCTTTAGAAAGAAAACGCATAAGGGATAACTTCGAAATATATGAAATAGCAAAAACATTTTGGAAGGTGTCTGTCTGCCTGTTTCTTTTCCCATCTGTATAATGGGGTAAGTATACTGCAGAATTGGAATTAGAGCATGAATAACAGCATCAAAGCCTAAAAAATAAAGATAAAAAAATAAAGATTAAGGGTCTAGTAGACCATTTGCATACATTGTGAAGTTTTGATCACCTTATAAATAGCTCATTAATACCATAAATTAGTCACTCTGAGTGACGTAATAATCAGGAGCAGGAAAGATATATGTCCACTTTTACTCACAGCATTTACTTTTGTCCCTATTAACGTGGCCATTTGCCCTGATCACCTTGCTGCAGATTATCTTCAGCCTATGTAGCGTGTGTTTTATTGCACATTAGTTCCAAAGGAATCCAGTATTATTAATATTACTCTCACAGGAAAGAGGAATAAACTGCTGTCTGTGGAGTCTGGCATACATGCAGTGGTTGTGTTCTCCTTGCTAGGAATATCATTTCCTGCCAAAGTATTTATGCTACTGGCTTCCTTAGTGTGGACACATCTTCACTACATCTGCAGATGTGCGTATAGTGAAGAACTGTGTTCTCTTTTTTTGCAGAAAAATTGATAAACTATGATAGCACCTTCATCCTGGTGTATCTACATCCCCACAAGAATGCAATTAAGCAGTGCAATCTTCCTGTGATGAATTGTGAATGAACATCTGAATTTATTTCTTTGTTGACTACTGCAGAACTAGAAAGGTGTTGATTCTGTCTAAAACAGGTTCATAGGTAGCAATGTACTTCAATCAGAAAATAAAGTAACAGTATTGCACACTAATGTATAAGAGCTTAGAATCAGAAGGTGTGATAAAATGGTACCTAACACATTTGTTATATCATTTAGAAAGGGCGCAGAGAACTTTAGTAACTATTATTTCATGTAGTAGAAGACAAGCTTATATTCACCTTCGGTCAATTTGTTTGCCCAAGCTAGCAAAATAATTCATTTATTAATAGGTATATCCAGGTTTTTCCCTTGATGCTATCAGAAATAAGTTAGTAAGCTGCTAAACTCCTTAGTTTAAACCACTTGTTTTATTCAAGGTGTTCGGTATTGCTGCCCCTTGTTTCCTTTTAAAACACATTAGTTTTAAAAGAATATCTACTTCCATCACGTTGAGTGCCCTTGACTAATAATTAATAGTTACATTTGGCAAATATAGATAGAAAAGGAAAAAATAATTATCAGATTTTCCACTAATCAAAAATTCTTGGAAAGAGAAGGAAAGAACTGTCATATGCTAGCCATCCCGAGAGTCAGGACAATGGAGATTTTTTCCTGGGTTTTGTACATTTGTTCTACATGACCTTGAGAAAATAATGTCATCAAATTTTAGGTTAGTGAGTTGCATGCTTCAAGGTAAACCTTAGTACTATTTTCCTATCAGTTACATGGTTCATATATCTACTGCATGCATCTGGGATTAACCACGTTTCAAGCTGATCACTGCAGAGAAAGCCATAGAATCAAATAATAGTTTGGGTTGGAAGGGAACTTTAAGGACCATGTAGTTCCAACCCCCAGCCATGGAGCTGACATCTTTCACTAGATCAGGTTGCCAAAAGTCCCATTTAATCTGGCCTTAAACAGTTCCACAGATGGAGCATCCACAGCTTCTGTGGGCAACCTATTCCATTGCCTCAGTATTCTCATAGTCCTCAGGCCCTGATACAGAAATTAAGCATTCTGCCTGGAAGATGTGATGGTCGTTTTCCACTGTTTTAGTTTTCCTTCTATAAAATGATACAAAAATACTTTTAACTTCAGTTATCTAAACAGTACCTTGAAAACCGTTAGTAAACTAACGGAATACAATTGCATGAAAAAAATTAAGTGATTTAATGTTATAGTGAAAGGGCTACTATAGCAATAAGGATCAAGGCCTAAGGTATTTTCTGGGCAATTAACCAAATTTTCCAGCTGGTCATAAAACAATACATTCTAAGTGATTATTGCTCCTTTTCAAAGAAAAAGTCTTTGGCCAATTTTCAGTATAAATAGTAATATAGAAAATTTTCTGATGACTTTGTCCATGTGTTGCATTGCTTTGCATCTGTAACTCCTGTGATTTGCAATATAAAGTACGCATTAAACTACCTTAGTTCACAGGCAAATTTGAGATGACAATTGAGCTAAGGGCAAAAATCTGTTTTCTATGTTTTCCAGTGAATTATACAGCTGTATATACTCTCCAATATATATTGGAACCTTTTAATGGCTATTCAGAGTCCTCAGAAATACCTTTGATCTCATTAGTTGCACTGCAAATAAAGATCTAAGTCCTAGGATGTTTTACATCTTAATGTACAGACTGGCAGATAATGGTTGAAAAATTGCTCATTTTGCAGTTATTAGTAATTATACAAGTAAGGTCCAGTTGTAGTGTAAATAATTCTGCATGAAAGAGCTAAAAATACATTCTGCTTGTTGACTAGCAGACATTTTCTTATCACTGCAGACTAGTTAATAAAGCCATTGATTACTTGAAAGTCTAGCAAAGCACTAAAAATTCCCTGGTGCTAAAGTCTAAGAGATTGAAAACACAAAATTAATTAAAAATAAAATCTGTTTATGCCTCACTTAGAATACTCTTTGAGGCTTTTTATTTATTAAAAAAAAAAAAAAAAGGGGGGGGGGGGGAGAGATGAACAACAACAGAAACAGGAATAACAACCAAAACCACCAGAAAGTCTGCTCAGAGGATAAAGAGAGAGATTACTAGTTAATCAAAGTAAAATTGGGAATTGCTGGATCCTGCAAAAAACGAAAATGTTAGATTTTTTTTTTAATAACAATTACTGAAAAATCAGTACAACTGGCTGTGATAGAAGAATGAAAAAGATGAACATCTGATTAAAAGTTTCTGACCCTGCAGATACAGAGCCATGGAATCATAGAATCATTAATGTTGGAAAGAACACTAAGATCACCAAGACCAGCCATCAGCTCATCCACACCATGCTTACTAAGCATGTCACTCAGTGCCACTTCTGTACATCTCTTGAACAGCTTCAGGGACAGTGACTGGAAAAGGGCAGCCTTTTTCAGTGCCTTACCACCTTCTGAGAAGAAATACTTCCTAATACCCAGCCTGAACCTCCCCTGCCACAGCTTAAAGCCATTACCTCTTGAGCTACTGTTGTTACCTGCGAGAAGAGGCCAAACCCCAACTCGTCACAACCTTCTTTCAGGGAGTTATGGAGAGCAATAAGGTCACACCTGAGCTCCTTCTTCTCCAGACTGAACAATCCCAGTCCACTCATCCATTCCCCACAGGACCTGTGCTGCAGACCCTACGCAGCTTCATTGCCTTTCTTTGGACACACTGAAGAGCCTCAATGTCTTTCTTGCTGTGAGGGGCCCAAAACTGAACACAGTACTCAAAGTTCAGCATTCCTGGTGCCAAGAACAAAAGGAACATCACCTTCCTGCTCCTGCTAGCTATGCTATTTCTGATAGATACAAGTCAGGGTGCCGCTGGCCTTATTGGCTACCTGGGCACACTGCTGGGCTCATGTTCAGCTGGCTGTCAGCTAACAACCGCAGATCCTTTTCCTCCATGATGTTTTCAAGCCATTCTGCCCCAAGCCTGCAGTGATGCATGACATTTTTTGACCAAAGTGCAGGACCCAACACTTGTTACAGTTCGAACAATAAATAAACATGGTCTGACTATAGTCAGCTGGCTTAAAGTTACACAAATTTCTCAGTATTGCCCTAGTTAGACCAAAATAATCACACAAATGAAAAGGAAATGGGACAGCTTACACAATTAAAATGTATTTGCATAACTAAAAGGAATGAAAAAGATTGCCTTGAAGAAAGAGAAGCATTTCTTGCATTCAGAGATCAGAACTTGGCTATCAAATACATCTTTTTTTTTCTTTCATACCCCACTTACCTCTCTCCTCTGTACGTGTTCTATACAGGCTCTACCTTCAGGAAAGTGACCTGCCTTCTCATCTGTTTGCAAGCAAGTGTGATTCCAGTTCCTCTCTAAATAACAATAGCTGAAGGATTACCTAGCAGAGACAAAGATAAACAATGTGATGGTGAGTGCCTCAGATTCACAGGGAAATTAATTTTTTCAAGTAACAACAACTTCAGTACTGACCTGTCTGTGGGAGGGAACTATTATTATTAAAATTAATACCATAAACATTTCTCTTTCCCTCTTTTTTCTTCTACCATATTTTTGCAAGTATTTAATTCTTTCTTTTTAAAGGAAGGAAAGTCTAGTCTTCTACTGAATAGCACATACAAACTGAAACACACACAGAAGACATGTATACAGCTTTAGATTCTACATGTTAAACCATTTTCAGAAAATACCAGTCACTTATACATAAATACCATTTCAAAGAGGGACAAAGTTCACATCACAGTCAGTGTCTCCTTTTCCTCGCTTTCTTTTTAAGCTACTGATTTAGCTTCTCAAGTGTCTGTTGGGTTTTTATCACTCCCTGTGCTATCGCTAGAGATTCTGAATAGAGATGATACAAAACTATTTTTAGCTAATAAGCAGATCTAGGCAAAACTGAGTTATTTCATGTCGCAGGGACTCACACAGTCTTTTGGCTTTTGATTTATTTGATCTCAAATGCTCAGTTATGCTTTGAATTTTTTGTTCAGATAAATCCAAATTCAAGGTAAAATTCATTTGAAAGCACCAGTGCTGTCCTGCTGCTGCAGACAGGCTGCATGAAAGTAGCTTTAACTGATTCCAGTATTTGAAAATGAAAGTACGGTTCACTGTGAGATTTCACCAAGTATTACCTTGATCTTACCCAAAATGTTAGGGTTTGACTCCAGGTTATGTGACCATTGGACTGAAGATATAATGTGTAATTTTTTCTATTTCTTTAAAATCTAATGAATCTTATGTAATTTTAGATTTTATAATAAAATTCTATGTGGTTTAAAGTTTAAAATCAGACAATGGGCAACCAGATAATTAACAACCCACTTCACATAGTTTAAAAAAATGGGAGATGTAAACATTATCCTTGTAGAATCCTGTAGACTTCCTTAATGCTCTTCTTGGAGACTTTCCCTTTTTCCTTCTTCATCCTTCTTTTTCTTTGTTCTGCTAGTGCCCTCCTCTTTTCATCAGATTTCCTGTTAATTCTGTCTCAGGTCCGCAAATTCTTTTTGGAGTGGATCAGTGTTTTGCTTTGTAGAGGTGAGTATCACTGCACACTTTAGTATTAGCAGTTCAGTGTCAAAGCAGACCTTAGCTTATGTACCATAATATAAAAAACAGACACAGCTCCAAAAACACGTTATGTGGCTGGACCTGCAGTAGTGACCACATTTAATAGAAAAGTATCCAAACTTTAAAAGTGTTCTCCATTTTCTTATGGCTTTTGTAGTTGACCAAAATGTAGCAAAACCTTTCTGTTCCCTACAGCTGGCATATCTACTTGTTTCTCTTGGTACTACACTAAATTCAAAATCTGACCCTCAGCACTGAGCCCTGAGGAAACTCCTCAAGCAGAACAATTACTCTGCCCAGCTTCTACATGCAGTGCTTTTAAGTGAGTGCCACATTTGCCTTTCAGACAGCACAGCTACTCTTTGGTTTTGGCCTCAGGTGAAGTACTGATTGATTACTTTCATGCATGCTTGCAAATGGGGCAGTCCCAGATAGACTAATGCAGTTTCATCTCTACTCCATTGCTGCAGCCCTTCTTCACACAATACTCTGCCTCCTCAGACCCATGGTGATTAAGTGCGGGCTGCAATGGCAGCTGTTCTGAATGCTGACAAGACTTTTATCTGCTTGGAGATAGCACACACTCTCCATTTCTCTGCCCAAGTTCAAAGGTAGAGCAATGTCAGAGGTCCCAAATGCTCTTGAAATTCACCCTTGGCTCTAGGGAGATGTTTTTCAAAAGCAGACTCTGGGGCTGAGCAAGCCCGAGTAGACAGCCGCAGTAGGGCGCTCATTTAGTACAGGGTATGGTGAATAACAGCAGCAGTTAGGAAGTACAATTTTCAGAGCAACCTCCATTTACCAGGTCAGTGCCCCAGCAAATGAATAAAAATAACAGATACAAAGTAAATGTTTTTGTTTGAACGCTCCAGCTAATGCTCAACCCAGCTTTCTTCCTTATAGTAGATACTGTCATTTAAGAGGATAATCCAATTTTCTTTTGGAAGGATGCTCAGAACAAAGAATCTTCTACAGCAGAGCTGCCTGGGAGGCTTTGAGGGTTCAGCTGAGTTTGACTGTGCTGTTTCTGAGAAACAGTGTTCTCTAGCTGCTGCACACCACATGTACACTCCCTACAGCACAGTACCTGGTGTCTTCTAAAGAAAATGTTCTAATGAAAATGTTCTGCTTACTCAAGCCTATGAAAACTTTTTGCAATTTATAGAGGCAATTCTTCTAGGATAAGTACCAATAATATTACACTTCTTCATAGGAAACGTCAAGTTTACAGAAAATTGTTTCCTCCTGAACAGCCTAAGAACGTGCATATAACTACTCAGTTTTTATTAAAAAAAAAAAAAAAGTTACAATCATACACACTCCTCAGAAACGCTGTAATCAATTTTTTTTTTTTTTTTTTTTTTTTTTCAGACTATAAAGATGCACTGGTCATCTGCTTCATTTGTCCGACCATAAGCTCTTTCCATTCAACAAACACTGCCATATGGAGATCCATGAAATACGTAGAAAATTCTATGCTAATATCAAAGCTGTGAATTTCCATTGCTTTCAGAAAGATTAGAAATACCAAGCAAGGTTTTTTGGAAACGAAATTAAAAATAAAGTAAATAATCCTTTCAAAGCATGCATGCTTCCAGACAATGTTTTCGCTTTAACTTTATGCTTTTCGAAATAGCAATCTTCTAGCTTATATTCTTTGTACAGAGAAAATCTCTATGATAAGAGAGGTCCATTTCTCTTGTGCGTGACCTATCAGACTCCTTGTTTATGAATAAATTTCAGGAAAAAATACCCACAAAAAAAAACCCTAAATCTCATGTATCATGTAATAAATAATACCATTGTATCTATCAGATACTGTATTTGGAAACCTGACCTTTCTATGTATGTGTTTTGATTGCCATAGGTCTAATAAAATAAAAAAAAAAATCTGCTGAAGCCTCTGTATTCTACATCAAACTGAAAGATAACCATGGTTACAATGCCAAGTTCTAAGCATGAAATTGCAGGCTTTAGATGCAACAAAAATGATATATTGGCTCTCACAGGCACATCTGCACCAGTTCTCATATTTGTGTACTAAGAACAGACTGTTTACAAGATAAGGTGACTGGCACTCTTAATTACAGATGCATACCTCTAGATAAAAGAAGATTATTATTTGCATAACCTGATTGCTTACTGGAATATTATACATTGTTTGGGCTAATAAAAAAAAAGACTTTAATAACTCTGAAACCAAGAGATAAAGCTTCTTTGTTGTTGTTGTTTCGGTTTTGTGGAATACATGATGTAGTCTCCTGGACTCTATACAAAAATAGTTTTACATATACTACATACACACATTCACACTTGCACACCCACACTCTCAGAAAGTGTAAGACATATTCAGGGTGAGGGCTTGAAGACAAAAATTCTGGGAATATTTTCTACTAACAAGGGAACAACTGTCATTGTAATGATGTTATTTAATGTAAGTTTGTTATTTTATCACTTACAAATAAACCCTTTACATAAAAAAAAAGAAAAAAGAAAAAAGAAAGAAATAATATGGACAGAATAGGTTTAGATTCTTTTCCCCACTTCGTTCCTGCAGCATTTTGCTAATGAGATACACAGTGAAATTACATCACTCATGCATTATTTAACATCATGCCCTCTGGAATTTCTACAGCTTGAGTTTAGATGACTCATAAGCTTGAAATCAGGGCAGCTCTAGGCAATTTAGGTTTCAGAACATAGAGTAACAGAATACATGTTATTCTACATCCATTACTTTTCAATTTTTTTAACTTGATCTAACTGGGGAAATGAACATGTCCTTGGAATGACAGTTGCAGAAAAGTGATATGGATGTGATGACTGATTTTCCTCAGCAATATGTGGTGTTCAGGTAAATGCCTGAAAGTCAGATGCAGAAATCATTACATTGGCAAAAATCACTATGATTTAGTGAGATAGAAAATTTGTCCAATTAGGCAAGAAAATAACAATGTCAAGTATGTATGTAATTATGTTTGTAGAGTGTCAGAATTTCACTTATTATGTCCTATCAACCAAAACACAGATATGTGTCAATATAATGATACTAGCAGCTAAAGGAGAAACAGTGAGTTTGTTCTAAAAGCCTTGCTCTAGCAGGCTTTATGCCATTGTTTTCCTCTCAGGTATGTTCTGCAAGGCAATTCTGAATATTTTACCAACTAAACTAACTACAAAGGGCACATCTGAAATAAATGGCAGCTGGCAGACTTTATGTTCGGAATCTAACAAAATCAGTGGTAAAATGTAGTGCAGAGGTAACATTCAAGGTCTCTGACTCATAATCACATCTCAAATGATTAACTTGACAGAGATTACATGAAGAAAGCATGAGTGCATATTCAGAGTGCACATCCAGGCCACACTTCCACAAAGTAGCCTGCAAAAAGGTAGCTGATCTACTGTGATGGAATTTCCGTCTTGCAGTTCTGGTCGTTGGCAAATACTCCTCAGGAAACTACCTAAACAGACTGACAGTAAATACCACATGCAGAGGCTCTCACACAAGCAGGGCCAAGCTCTGAGCAGCCCGCTTCCCCCCATTAGCTACTGTTTGTGTTCACTGGGAGCTGTAGGGGGCAGCAACAAAATTGTCATGAACAAATTTTACAGTTTGTTTTGATCAGCTAAGACTTGAGAGCATGTCCTTCAGCTGCACCTGGATGATATCAGCTGTAGTGAGGCACAATATTATAATAGATATGTACATGCATTTCTAATATTGACAAGTACATGCCCATACCCACTCAGAAATACCATATGTAGCACCAGATACTGAGTAAAGTCCTTTACTTTGAGACACACTGATGTGATATGGAATCTCTTTGATCAGCAGAGGAAGGCAGTTGTGTAAGTGAAGATTAGATGTTATCCTTGAGGCATTTCAATCCAGCGACTGCTCCTTTGGCAGGATAATCGCAATGGCTGCAGGGAAGAAAAGGTGACTTCTCATGCAACTAAAACCTAAGCCAAACAGACCCTTTCTATTTACAGACAACCCTGCAGAGAAAAGAAAGGCAGAGAAGCCACAGAGAAAGAGTAAGACATATATACCTTCTACTCCAAACCCTCCATGACATGGGCAGCTATTTGCTGCACTCAACACTGGAGTGATCATGGTCACATCACGGTCACATCTCGCAGTGATCAAACCTAGAAGGTCCAAAACCACACATGTCATGGGGATGGTTTTCTTCCTTCAGAGTAAAAAACAAATGTTCTCTCATGTGACTTTATGATTACCTACTAAAAGATAGGCATCTCATTGCTTATGGCCTCCACTTGATCAGCCAAAGAGATTTAAGTGACAAGTTCTTCAGTGGGGCAGAGTGGAGACTTTAACTGGGAACAAGACTTTGTGACATGGCCATTTCTTTGCCGTCTAGTGACTTCAGACATCTTTTAATGAGGCAATGTAAAAATTCAGCTTATTTTTCCATATAAAATTAATTACAATCATTATCTTCTTAAACTCTCATCACTTACCAATGTCAGCATTGATTTTATCTTTATTACAATAAAACCAATGGAAACCAGTCCTGTCATTTGCTTGTATTGGACAGTTAATCCTATTTACCCGCTCTAACAGCTTTTCTGGCAGACTGTTCTTTCAGAGTTTATCCATCCAGTTGGACATTTTTACAGGATCCAGCTCTAAAAAATATTGTCATTGCCTTCAGGCATTACTGCAGTGTAAACAATATATAACCATTCATCCTACTCAAGGCCAACTAGTGACTGCAAATACAAAATCAATATGACAAACAAAGCAGTAGCAGCGGAGAGTAAAGCCACAAAGATACATGTAAATGCTTGACAGACTCTTAAAACTCGATGAGACACTTTCTTGTGAGCCACTAAAGTTGTGTGTACATAGGATGACAGAAAGCTATAGACTCCTGAGCTATAGACCCCAGAGTACTGGCAGATCAACAGGAAATAATTAGAATAAAATGTGCAAGTAAAATGAAATAACTTGCCATGTTATTCTGAGTAGTGCTTATGGAGAGAAATACATATGCCTTCAGAATCTTAAATAGACCTCTGAAAATATCTGTTTTTTCTATAGTAAATTACAAAAAGAAAAAAAAAATAAAAGAGAGAGAGAGAAAGGGAGGGAGACAGGGAAAAAGGGAAAGACAGAACAGAGTTTTTACATTCTCATCCTTCTAGACCTTTTGACAGATGCAGCAACAGACTGATGATCTTTCAGAGTGGATCTAAAAATATAGAATTGCTGCCATCCTCGCCTAGCCTACTCTAACCCCAACATCAAGTGTGGTCAAGATTTACACTGTACCACAACCTTTCCCAAGGGCTGCAATAGCACAGTGAGATCATAAAGCAGAATATATGATCTCTCCATGTAATTGTCACTAAGGAAGACACATTTCTGACCAAGGAAGAGGCAGTGCAGCCAGTTCCATAAACCCTGTATGTAAGTACAGCCTCAGGCATGTCAGATGCAAGCTACATGCAGGCAGGATTTGTTACATGCAGTGTGTAGGTTAGAACTATGTTCAAGAAGGAACATACTATCATTTGTGTTCTTTTAGTCCATCTCCTGTAGTCAGAGGTTCTGTTTTGATTACACTGGGATATTTTTCTTAACTTCTCAATGACATTTTAAAATAATAACTAGTCCAGTTCTCAGAAACACAGTAGTAAGGTTTTTCACAAGGAAATCCATATCTGTTCTACTAATCTGGGAGAAAACGCTATTATTTATCACATGCAGTGTCTGCAGGTATAGATGATCAGAGGGCTGGAGCACCTCCCCTATGAGGATATGCTGAGCCTAAAGAAGGCTCTAGATGGACCATATAGCAGCATTCCAGTACCTGAAGGGGGCCTACAGGAAAACTGGGGTAGGACTTTTTAGAGGGGCATATAGAGACAGGACAAAGAAACATGGTTTTAAACTGGAAGACGGTAGAATTATACTAGATATTAGGAAGATATACATTAGTGTGATGGTGGTGAGACACGGGAACAGGCTGCCCAGCAAGGCTGTGGATGCCCCCACCTTGGAGGCATTCGAGGCCAGGCTGGATGGGTCTTTCAGCAACCTGGACCATCCAGCCAATTCCTTATCCAGCAAGTGGTCCATTCATCAAATCCATGTTTCTCCAACTTGGCAACCAGGATGTCATGCAGAACAGTGTCAAACACTTTGCACAAGTACAGGTAGATGACATCAGTTGCTCTTCCTTTATTTACCGATACTGTAACTCCATAAAAGGCCACCAAGTTTTTCAGGTATGACTTGCCCTTGGTGAAGCCATGTCAGTTACCACCAATCATGTAGTCTTTGTTTTCCATGTGCCTTAGTAGGGCCTTCAGGAAGATCTGCTCCATGATCTTGCCAGGCACAGAGGTGAGACTGACTGGCTTGAAGTTCCCTGGATCTTTTTTCCTTCTAGTAAATGGGGGTTGTGTTTCCCCTTTTCCAGTCAGTGGGAACTTCACCAGACTGCTATGACCTTTCAAATATGATGGATAGTGGCTTGGCCACTTTATCTGCCAGTTCCCTCAGCATCTATGGATGGATCTCATCAGGTCCCATGGATCTGTGCAGGTTCTTTAGATGGTCTTGAACCTCATCTTCACTTACAGCAGGTAGATCTGCCTTCTCAAAGTTCTTACCATTGCTATCTGCAAATTGGGTGGTGTGGCTAGAGCCCTTCCCCATGAAGACAGAGGCAAAGAAGTCACTGAGCATCTCAGCTTTCTCTTTATCCCTTGTAACCAGATCTCCAGCTCCTCCTTACACTCCCTATAGACTTTCTTTTTGAGCTTAAGTAAGTCCAGGAGCTCCTTGTTGATCCACTCAGGCATCCTGGCATTCTTGCTTGCCTTTCTTTTTCTCAGGATGCACTGATTCTGGGCTTGGAGGAGACTGTCTTTGAATATCGAGCAGCTTTCCTGGGCGTTTCTTCCCTCCAGGGCTTTCTCCCATGTCACCCTTTCAAGCAGTTCCCTGAAGAGTTCAAAGTTTGCTCTCCTGAAGTCCAGAGCAGCAAGCTTGCTCTGCACCCTCTTTGGCACCCTGAGGATTTTGAACTCCACCATTTCATGGTTATGACAGCCAAGGCTGCCCTTGAGGTTCACATTACTCACCAGCCGCTCCTTATTGGTGAGGACAAGGTCCAGCATAGCACCTTTCCTCATGGGTTCCTGTACTACATGGAAGAGGAAGTTATGATCAGTACATTTATTTCTGGTGCACTGCTATGTTGTCTCTCCAACAGACATAGAGGTGATTGAAGTCCCCCATGAGGACCACATTTTGTGAATGTGAAGCTGCTCCTATCTGTTTTTAGAGGGCCTCATCCACTTGGTCTTCTTGATCAGGCAGCCTGTAGCAGATCCCCATTACAGTGTCTCCTTTCCTTGCTTTCCCTTTAACCCTAACCCATAAGTTCTCTGTCAGCTCCTAGTGTATCCCCACGTGGAGCTCCATGGACTCCAGGTGGTCACTGATGTAAAGGGCAACACATTCTCCCCTTCTCCGCTGCCTGTCTTTCCTAAAGAGTTTATATCCATCTATTCCCACATTCTAGTCGTGAGAGTCATCCCAACATGTCTCAATGATGCCAAGCCCATGGTAAACCTCAATCTCCCCCAGAAGACCAGATTTCTCAAAATTAGTTCCACTTGCCAACAAGAACCACCAGATTACTTTTCACAAGCTTACCCTCCAACCCTTTGTCCCCTAGACTATATATATTTACAGGACTGCCCCATCTCAGACACAGAATCTGGCACTTGCTCTTATTAAATTTCATAATGCTGGTGGTTTCTCTGTCCTGCAATTTTTCAGGATCTCACTGAAAGTTTTCTCTATCCTCAAGGGGGTCAACAGCTCCTCCTAATTTAGTATCATTTGCAAAATTAGTATGCACTTGAGTCCTGCATCCAGATCATTTGTAAAAACAGTAAAGAGAACTAGCCCCAAAGTCTACATCCAGTTTATTGCTGTGGCAGAGAGAGACATAGACTACAGGTTATGTGAACAATATTATACCTTATTTTTCAGGTCAGCACCTGTACCAGATGCTCATCCTAAATGGGAAGAGAGAGAGAAGTCAGGCAGGGAGGAGAGCCTTAACTTTTTTTCTCTCTCTTTTTCCTTCTATTCCAATCTTAAAACTCACTGGCAATTATTATAAGGTCTGTTTATTTTTCAGATTTTCTTTCCACAAAATTCCAAGCATGGAACAAAACATTTCTGGATGAACATATAACAAAAGTACAGTGCCTGTCTCCAGAACTTATCATCTTTTATCACTAAGAAAGAAAAAAATCTGTTAGATACCAAAAAAAAAAAAGATATCTATTGTCAACACTGCAAACAGAAGTGTCATCATAGAGGCAGAAACACTTTGTTAATATTGTTTTCCAGGGCATCACTGCCAGGTAACGTTTAAAGAAACATTTAAAGGTGTACTTCTTTTCTTATATTTATAAGGAGCTCTTTCAAATGACAAGTAAAAGAGGAGAGAGAAGAAAAATGCTTGTCTAAAAATATAACTGGTCAATAACAGTAGTTGATATCCTAGGCTACTGAACAGTAAAAGCTGACCTCTCAGTACCATCTACATGAATGCTTTTAAATTTGAGAATCCATGTCACATCCAACAGCTAGTATCAAACGATCTTCCTTCTTCTGCTCTGTCTGTATTCTTCATTATTTAGTGTTGCACTTGTTTAAATTAGATTGTTGGCTTCTACGTATCCTTCCACATGCTTGCAAAGCTGTATGGACAAGTTTGATACTATATAGATTATAAATAATAATAAAATATCTGGCTTTTTAAGCTATTTATCATTGAAAATGCTTCCTTCAGGTTATATTGTGAGCATCTCTATTTCAGAAAGCTTAATCCTGAGCATGTATGGAATCAATAAATAAAAATATCTCCTGGAATCACTTTCAATTGAGAAAGTTATCAACATGATTAAAAGCAGAAAACTGAAATATTTCCTACCAAAAAAAAAAAAAAAAAAAAAAAAGCAGATCTCACCTCTTATTTGATCCTGGTTGTGTGTGTTTGTCTTTGTGACAAAAGGTAGTAAGCTGGAAAAGTAATTTCTTACTCAGAAGAAGAAATTATTTGGTTTTCATTGTCTTCAACGATTATTCACCATTATTTATTTATTTATTTATTTATTTATTTATTTATTTGCAAGTTGCCCATCTGAATGCTATAGGTTTTTAAACGGCATCTTTACTATGATTTCTATTTTTTTATTTATGAGAGTATTTTTATATTTCTGTTTAAGGGGCATTTACTGCCCTTGACTTTTCAACAAAGTTCACAATTCACTACAGCAGAGAGATTTTGGCTCTCATAAATGGTAGACTATGGCCAAGTGCCAGATATAGATTTTGATAGAAAGAAGCTGAGCCAATTTATTGCCTCCTCATGGCCAGCTCCATGCTCTGGGCCTTCACAGTCTCTACTGTTAAGCTAGTGCATACCAAAAAAAAAGGCTTGCATCCTTCAATGAATCAGGATAATTTGGGGTAAAAGGCTACAACAAGAGGAAAATATTTTTCCTGTCCTCTCCACCTTGCCCTGTGTAAACTTACCCAATGTTCTTTTTCCTCCAGGAAAGCCCCAAAGAGTATCAAGTCCTCTTCTACGTTTCCATTAATTAGAGAAATACTGGAAAACGCTGTCTTTTATTTGTTCAGTCATCAAGCACCAAACAAGGCTTTGAAGGATTTACCTTAAGCAGAATGCAGATCTAAGAGGTTGCCTTGTTTTTGCACTCTTAGAAAATGAAGACCCTGCAACAGTTTATTATCATCTGGTTAATCAGAGGAAAACAAGGAAATCCAACTGACCAAATTTCCACTGAATGTACAAAATGGGGTGAGGGGCTGGAGGGAGGGAAAAAAAAATAATTTTTTCCAAGAGCTTGTTTCCTATGGGAGACTGATCTCTTTTCCTTTTTCTTCCTTTCTTTTTTTTTTTTCCCTCATTTTCTTTTTTCATTTCTCTTTTTTCTTTTTTCTTTTCAGTATGCCTTAGTGGGCTTTATATATAACACATGCATACACTGACTATAAACGAATCAAAAGACTTGCAGTTTTTATGGGGAAAGATTTGCTAACCAATCGATACAAGCTTTTTGATTCATGATTCTATTTTCTTCAGTAACAGAATTTTAATATTTGGATTTGGAATATGTGTCTGATGGTACAATATATTGCACATTAAAGTTGATTATGGGACAATTTTCTTCAAACACAGAACCAAAAATGTTCATGGGAAACTAGAAAAAAGAACAAAGTTTTGCTGCCTTTGATTTACTCTCTTTTGAAAATCATTAATAGTATTTAAACAGTGACTGATTAAAATGTGTCAGGCAGTAACATAATATTCAAGAGGAAGGTATTAATTTGATATGTAACTAAGCCCAAATTTTATTATATCAAATTAAAAAAATCTGAACTTCTAGTAATTTGTTTTAAAGCAATATTATCTACTGGGAATAGGTGGTGGATGCTCCTCCCTTGGAGACATTCAAGGTCAGGCTGGACAGGTCTCTGAGCACCCTGATTGAGCTGTAGGTGTCCCTGGTCATTGCAGGAGAGTTGGACTAGATGAACTTTCAAGGGCCTTTCCAACTCAATCAATTCTTTGATCTTTGATTATGTGTCAAGGTGGTCTTTTAAGTCTTTGATTATGTGTCAAGGTGGCCTGCAAAAAAAATTGTCCATGATTCTCTGAGAGGAAAATTTAATATAAATATTTTGAAGAGTCATTTCTGTGGATTTTTACACTCCCCCATGTTTAGACAAGTTTAAATTTATACTAAAAGCACCTGAAAAATCTTTTCCACTAAAAAAAAAAAAAGCTGAGAATTTTGTCACTGATTGTCTAGACTGTCTCACCTGATTTATATATTGCAAACATGAAACACTGCATGCAGACTTGTGTGAAGTGCATATGAAAGTAAAACAAATTGCAAACCAACAGGGATGTTAGCTGTTCTTCAAAATTCCACCATGAATTATCAGCTGATCCTTTCTTTACCTGAATAAATCACACATACACAGCATGGGCTTTTTTGCAGGTACAAGCATGAAGCTTCCTGAGTAGCATCCGATGGTGCTGTGTCCTGGTGGGGCATCGATGTGTTATGACATATCCTGTGAGCACTCAGCTTGCGTTCATAACAGAGCCTTGAAACTGCTAGAAGGAAGTGATTTATTTCAAAGATTCACCTCTTTCTGTGCATGCAGACAACAGCAGCCCAGTCTATATTGTGTTTTTTTTTTCTTTTTAAATGTAAGATACATATCTGATGTTTCAATATTGATCACTCTTCTCTATGGCAGCTCATTCTGAAATGCATGAAGGAAACACAAAAGAACAGCAAACATTTTCATGAGGTTAAAGGAAAAGAATGTCACAATGCAGGAGAGCTTGCAGTGGACCGGTTAGCAATTGTCTTTACACCTCTGCAGGAAAATCAGTTTTGAAGCTGGAGAACATGAGCCTGAGACAGAAATTCAAGAGGCAAAGGAAATAAGTTATTCAGAAAGGCAAAAGACCAAATCAAAATTATCTGAAGGTGAGCTTAGAAGTAAGTTGGAAGAACTGATAAACTGTAAAGCCTGTGCATTCATCATTCCACTTTTGGAAACCAACCCCAACCAAGTATTCTGAGCTTGTTTTTCATTTCTTCCTCCCTGTTATAAATATACCTGGCTCAAGCTGCAACTCACATAAATCAGCTTGACTTCAATGAAGCAATACCAAATTACAGCAAGAAAGGATCTGGCCCCATGGAAATATTGTATGTACTTTTGTGGCATTCTGCTGGTTCTGAAATCAATACTTCATTTATCTTCTGTCCGTGGTACAATAGCACTCTTGCTGTAATTGTGCTGCTTTGAGCCTGCTGGACGTAGCAGTATTATGCAACTGAGACATACTTTCATTTGCCAAAGAGCATTCAGCTTTCAAAGTAGTTCTCCAGAAGATTTTATTTGTTCCACATTCCACTTAATATTCTTCCCATTCCCTCTCACAAGCAAGTTGGTCCTATTAAAGATAGCAGAGGTCTGAGACCTGAGCCCTCTCTATTCCCTAGCTGACACATCTTCATTTTCACACACATATTGTTTAATTTCAAACAGCTGTTTATCCATTCCCATGTTCAACCTTCTGTCACTGTTTGAATAGGCAAAGTCAAATGCTGTCACTTACCCTTCTCATTTACTCTGTACTAATCAGAAAGGGAACATAGACAAGATTCAGTTTGCCAATAAAAATCAAAGACAATCACATACAAAAATAATTAGTAATGATAAAGTCAGGAGCACACTCACTCCTTGGGTTCCACTGATATCACTGACGATGATTTTGAGCACAGAAACTGATGAGAAGTGTGGAAACAAAAGACGTTAAGTAAATATTAGTACAGTTAAAAGCATAGGAACGAATACTAACAAAGGGACTGTCAGTGTATACTGATAATATATCATGAATCTAAGGAAAAGTGTTTTCACTACCTCCTTTTGAAAGACACTTTAACATTGAGTTATGGGTAATGTCTAATTTCTCAGCTCCTAATTAGAAGCTGTGAAACAAATGCATCTTCTCCATCCATCATTCGTAAAGGAATTTAAGGTTTCTGCCTTTTCCCCCACCACTGTACCTACATTTAGGTATCACATGATTATTCCATTGCAGTGTTAGACTTTTTTGCCATTCAGACGTTTGTATATTCCTGTTCCTGTTCTGAATGCTTAAATTTTTCATAATTCCGTAATTGTGAAGGAGAAGAGACATAAATAAGCCACAAAGTGTGGCTAGGGGATTGGTACCAGGATGTCAAAAAGGGCAATTATTTAGGCAGATTGACAAAGAATAAGAAGTCATTCCCATTTGTAGACTTAATGATGTACTAAATCTTGTATAGATATATGAAACATAATATATTTTATAAATACAGTTTTTCTAATACTTTTCTAATACTTATGTATCTGATGCTCTTTCTATGAGCTATAATACTGTTAATGCAAATTAGAAGTGTTTCCTGCTCCATGAAATACCTAGAGGGAGTTTTTAGCATCCTGCAGTGTTACTAACTACACTAAACACAGTGTTAGTGTTTAGTGACACTAAAATATCCCCATGCTCTGAAGCATCACCTACTGGAACTACCAGTATGTGATTATTTACACAGCAGCCCTGTGCACTCAGTAATTTACTTTGCCTTCAAAAAGGAAACTGCATCATTTCTACTAGAGTTGGGCTTCAGGAAGGGAGTTTTCTGGTCATCCTGAAGGGCAAAATCAGGTCCCCGCAGTATAGAAAGAAGGGCTTCATACCAAGAAAAGAGAAAGCAGCTTCACAAGGTAGACATAAGGGGCAAATAGAGATAGTTTATGTAGAGAGTATTAGAAAACAAGGGATTCCAAGCACTTTCACAGGCGCTAGGTCCAGAATAACAAGGAGAATGAAGGCCATAAAGATAAGGACCAGAGAACAGCTCTAAAACATTTGGCAGGGAGGTGATTAGATGTCTGAAGTGCAAGCTGAAACCGGTTCAGGGGATGCCCCCCTTCGGGGTCAGAAGTTTGCAGCGAGGAAGACTATGAGCCTTCATGAGGAAGACTATGAGCCTTCATTGTCATGACCTACCACGCATGCACAAGGGGAGGGGAGGGACTGTATGCTAATGGGCTCTCGGGAATGTAGTGAATATGTATCCAAATTCCTGTCAGCTATTGATTATGTATTAGTTTGACCTATATCTATAGCACAATTTCTTTGGACGGTGTGCAAGGTAGGTGGAGTGATCCCCCTTGCACCAGGGTGTATGCGCAACACCAATAAACACATAGCTGCTCTATATCCTTACTGGCTATAGGGTCTGATTTCCGCACATCAATCCACTTTGTCTCATTCCACTCTGAGTAGTTTCCTTTCCTTGTCCTTGGGAGATTCGTGTCCTGTCTGGAAGAACATGCAAAGAGGTTGTGTTCTCTCCATCCTACCCTTGAATGGTCAAGGTAACGATCAGCCACATTTCCCTTTGAAATTGGTCCTGTTTTGAACAGAAGTTGGACTAGAGGATCCTTCTCACCAAAGATTCTTCCAACCTTAATTTCTCTGACTCAATGCATTTTTTACATCAGCATCATCAGTTCATGAAAGTCTAGAGTATGAATAAACATACTTTGAAGAAAATATCGTTCCAGAGGACTTTTTGACTTTTTGCAAACAAGTTCTTTCTCTTCATTGCTTAAACAGCATTAATGTTATACTTAATTATCTTAGCTTCAGATACTGTATATTTTTGCCATAATAGCTTCCAGCACTGATTAAGTTATCTGTTAACAGTTTCAAACATATACTTGTTGCTGACAACAGACAATATTATCTACATCATAAGTAGCTAAAAAGTACAAAAGCTTTGTCTTTTTTCCATGACATTTCTGTCTAACAAATTACTACCTTGGTAGGCCTTTGTTTAATAATTTCCTGACAGATGTGACAATTAGTGTTGATTTTTTATGAAAGTAAGGCAGAGATATGTTAAAATTCTGTCAGTGATGGAAATTTACACATTTACTATAGCCAAAATAAATTACATCGTTTACCTTTGATGAATCTGTTGGGTATTCCATGCTAAGCAAACTAATATTGCAACTTACAGAATCCACTTCTTATGTGTGTGATCAATTTCCCTACACTTCACATATCAACATCTCTTTTGATATAATCTCTTTCCCTGTAACTACCAGCTAGTCTGTGCCTAAACCTTTCTAAGGCCAAGAACCATATGTTCACTAGAAATTTGCAGTTGAATGTGTCCTAGTTTGTTAACTTTGTTGCCTGTTAAAGAATATATTAAATCTGGACTGAGCTTTAGCATGAATATGGTTTGAATGTACACACTGTACAATTTCAACTCACGTGTTTTCATATTCTTCTTTATTTCCTTATACATGCATTATTTTAGCTATCCCTTCTTTGTCTGTTCACACAATACTAATAAGCAGAACAATTCACGGCGTATCACAGAATCACAGAATTGTAGGGGCTGGAAGGGACTTCTAGAGGTCATTGAGTCCAATCCCCCTGCAAAGCAGACCCCATACAGAAGGCTGCACAGGTAGGCATCCAGGCAGGTCTTGAACGTCTCCAGAGAAAGAGATGTACTGCTCAAAAAAAAAAAGCATAGCAACATGTTCTTAGCGACACCACCAGTGTTGAGCCTAATAGATTAATAGTCTCAGTCAGGAAATGCAGGGATTAAAGGTGGAATAAACAAAATACATCACTTCAGTTTTGACAAACAGAAATGTGTAAGTGCATTTTAAAATGAAAATAAGGATTGAGCATGTTCAGTAGTCCCCGTGAAATTTTATGTGTATACATGTCTGAAAGGCCACTGAACGAAAAGGTTTGTTATTTGCACAATTCTATTCATGAATACTAAGTTGCAAATCTTCCTTTCTATTTCTTTTCTTCTAATGCTCATAGTAAGTCTGGGTGTGTCTGTCTGTCTATATCAAATTAATTCTGCCTGATATATTCAAGTACTTGGTGCTTTTTTTGCTGCTATACACTGAGGATTTCATAAGCAGCAACACTGCTACTCTAGACAAGGAGACGGCCACGAACCAAATAGTCTCATTTGTATTATATAGACAAGTGATGTTTTGGGATTTTCAACAGTCCGAGTTGTTTAAAACTCATAACAAATACATTCTGAAACCAGATTTGACAGATTTGTTGTCTATGTGAGCTCTAAGTCAAAGCTAGTACTCAAAAAGGGAGGTTACATGAACACAATTTTGCACTACTGGAATGCCCTAAAGGCAAATGCATAAGGCTTGCTAGTCAGTAAAACATTTCTCCCTGTTTGTATTCAAAAGCCTTGCAGTTTCTTCATCTCAGATGCACTGAGTATTTCAGAATGGGGTAGCCAGTCACTAATTTAGATTTCATGAAATTGTACACTTGTTTTAGGACAGCTTCAGGCATTCTTTGAGGGACTTGACTGCCCAGTAGAAGTACAACAATGACCCATGTGTCATTCATGGTTGCTCATAAATACTAAAAACCTTTTATTAAAAATCAATGTCTAAAATCACCTGAATTCTCTTAACATCAAAGCACTCATCTGTTAGATGAGTTAGCTACTTCAATTAAAATATCATTAACTTCCTGACATTTGAGAGTCCATTTACAGTTTACTAAATATTAAAAATATTAAAACTATATTTTGTGTACCATCACAGAGACAGTTAAGGATTTTTTCCCCAAATTTTACCTGTCAGGTTCATCTTTTTCCTTTTTTTTTTTTTTTTCCTTTCATGTAACAAATGAAAATCTATTAATTCATAAAATAAAGTGTTGGAAGCCATCTATTGTTGTAATTTTTTTTATATTTTTTTCTCTTGTTAGTAGTCTAAGAAAAACCTTCTTACTATTCATGGTAAATTCATCATAGTCTAGCAAAAAAGCATGGAGTTAAAAAATGAAATATGAAATACTTCCAGTGTTTCCATTCCACAATCAAACACCTACAGGGCAAATATCTGACAATATGTGTGTAAAATTGAGAAAATGCAAAGAACTTACAATAAGCTTCCCAACAGCCAGGAGAAAAGCAAGCTGGATGTTTATATTCCCTCATCTTTAGCCAGTTTGTACATGAGTTTCAGTTCAATGAGTTAAAGGGAAATTAGAGACTTATTATCTAAGAAGGATAAAACTCAAATGATATTTGGGCTGTCTGATGCTTTTAGGTTGCCCGCACTTTGAGTGATTTCCATCTCTCCAGTGAATATGAATTTTCTCACCCCTTCTTCAGGTCAGCACTGACTATACAGAGGAGCTTTGTTGTATACTGTAGAAAATCTTCACAATTCAGTATCAGAATTTCAGGGGAAAACCTGTAAAAAGTTGTTAGGCTGGACAGATCCTTCCAATTACTTGCACATAAAGAAAACCTCGGGTGAACCATGGCTCAATTAGAAATCAGTATGAGTAGAGTTAAAATGGAAATGGAAAACAGAGCCACTTTAAATTGCCAGTTAGTAGAGCCGAAGGACTTGTCCTGGTGTTCTTTACAGAACATCTGTTGTCCCTAGTTAGTTTACAGATGTTGAGGTAACAATGTGCTTTCTCTGCACTCTGTCACAGTCCAGGTGGCCTTTTGTGGACTGTTTGTACTGTCTACAGGCAGCAGAGTATTGGTAACTACCTTGTCAAGCACTGGGCACATGAAAATTTAGGGGCTTAGAGGAACAGGATGGGCTTTTGACCTTGAGATATGGAAGGTAAACAGAGTATTACAAGAGGCTCCTGCTAAAGGCTTTATGCTAGCAGGGGTATTTAGGAATTTAGCTGGAAGATGCTGATTCCTCATCATTAATTGTAATTCTGGGCAGTCTTACATTCCTGCTTGTGCATTTTTGTTCAGAACTGAGACAAAGCTGCACAGTATACAATTGAGAAACAAATATGGATATGGCATATATGAACCACTTTACTCTCCACAGCATTAGAGATGAAAACTGAGTAGAGCAAATGATCAATATCATCTATACCCTTTTCAGAGGCCTGGGAATTTCTGTGGAAGTGTGGCCAAGGTACTAGATACAGGTAAAATATTCCGGTGAACAATCCCAGTGGATGTAGGGTACATTTTATGCCATTGCTACGATCTGCCACCTGATGACAGTCTAACGCACTGCTTATTGTGCACCTTGAGTGACTGAGACCTTGTGAGAGGTTAGCATAACACTGATGAAAATGTCACATTTCAGAGTACCAATACCTTTTCCTAGGGCAGAAGGAAGGCTCTGAACTGAATTGTGAAAATTGCAGTGGGCAGTGTGGTGAGGTATGTTGATAGAAATAACATGTGGACTAAGAGGCAACTAAACTTGTATACAATTCATACACCAGTACCAATTGTTGATAAAGGCGATGAGTCTGAAGAAAACCTTCCTTAAAAAGGTAAGAAAGAATGAAAGGGGCATGATAACCTATACTGCACAAGTTATTGCCAGACAACTCCTGGATGAATTAAGTTAATAAACTTTTAGGCTAATTAAACCATATCCCCAGTGCTTTGTCATTTTTTCTGCATGTCCAGCCCAATGAATAATTTAAAATGTCTGCAAAATAGAGCTGTTTAACTAGCCTTTTAATCCTTTCTTAAATTAGTAGCATTGATAGCTTTTTCATTTCTCTTTATTTCCCTTCCAGCATTATTTAAAGCACATTCATGATTTCCAGGTAGGTTTGCAGGTGGTGGCCAAATGAGACTGCTATTGCAGCTAATGCAGTATTAGCATTTCCTCCTAGCAGTTCATCTTTTGACATGTGTAGTCAGCAGGATGGTCACTGGAGACTATATCCAAAAGAGTGCTGCTCCACTATAGAAATCAAATTATATTTATGCACGTTGATTTTTTATCCAGTGTAGAATTCCCACCACTCATTTTATATGCTTCCCTTTTTAATGGGACAACTAGATGCACTAAATGAACATAAAAGTCATCCATCTTACTGAAAACGCAGTTTAAAGATGGAGATATTTAAGCAGATTGAATGTCCAGGAGGAAGGGCAGTACATAGAAATCTCCTTTTTATCTCCAGATTGTACAGTGTAGATTACATAAGTGAAAAATTCTTGTCTGCAGAGAGCAGAGGCATAAAGTTTAGTGTCTATGAAGTTGTTTTAACCTGTGGCCCATAGAACTCTACCTGAACTGAGCAATTTTTAATGGGTTTGTGAAGGGTAAGCAAAGAAGAGAAAAGTTCATCTTGTCGGAAGGTTTTGGTTCGGTCCAAAAATCTTAGGGATCTGCAAATCCATAAAATAAAATAGACTTGCTATAGGAAAATTTAGTGCGTCATCTAGCTGCTGGGAAGATCAAGAAAGGTGATGCTGATGTCTGCTATAAAAGTATGTATTGTTCCTCTGAGAAAAAGACTAAACACACTCTTCCATGTCATTTTCAGGAAAAAAAAATACTACTACTGGATCAGAGTAATCATTGTCATTGTTATCAGTCATTATCAATAAAAATGAATCTGAGATAGGGGAAAAAATATTAGTTTCATTCTTACTGATGAGACACTGTAGCATAGAATAGAATCTGAATAGTGAATTAGGACATAATTTTTCAAAGCAATTTAATATTATATAGGATGTTTGAATGTTCAAATTGTGATTCACTTTACATTTAATTACCCTGGAGACACTCAGAACTTGTGAAGCTCAACCCTTGGGATACTGAATATAGTATCAAGAAACCAAGGGTTATGCAGTAAAAGTTTGATTCTAAATCACACAGTTAATTGAAAGCATCAGTTGAAAAATCTGTGAACAAAAAAGGAACTGCTATTGCTTCTCTTCCTGCTGTGTGTTTTCTAATTTTGAAGAACTAAATTGGCCTAAACAAAGGTGTAAAATGACCATGTGACTACACTGCATTAGAATCACAGAATCACAGAATTGAATAATACTTAAGTGACAAATACAGAGACTTCAGCCCACTTATTTATCAGCATAGACATCATTATGTAAACTTGGTATTGAATTTATTTGACATCCAAAATATTTTAAGGGTTTTCTTTTTAATAGTGGCTCTTATTCCCTTATTTTTACTATAGAGTTTTTATTTTAAAAGTTCTTTTTTATTAATTTACAGAAAGATTCTTATTTTCTGGGAGAAAAAAAAAAAGAAATCAAATTCTGTTACTCCTGGACGGAAAGGAAATGCAGTAGGAACTGCAGACTCCTACTTGTGAGCTCACTGCTAGAGAAAGCCAAGCACATCACACAGCCTTATCAGTCTTTTCAAGACCTGGCTGATGCCAGAGTCAGGTTCTCTAAGTCGGTGCTGTTGGATGCCCTTCTGGTCATGGGGCACTATGCTGTTAGAAAAGATGAAATCTTAGCTGGTTAAATCAGCCTCTATATTTAAACAGTAGGCAAAAGAATAAAATAGCAAAAAAGAACAACAAAAGAAGGAAAAGGAAGCATGGGTGTATCTTGAAAAAAAATCCTCTTGGTACTGTTGTCATTCATAATTCTAATTGTAATCTTATAATTGTAATAATAATTTTCCCACCTTCATTTTGAACATGAGTTGTAATGTTACCTCAGGCTCTGTATGACATTAAATGTCAACGGAATAGTTTGTTTTTGCTTTGTTTGTACTTCAGAGCTCTTGGATTGTAATTTTCTACACAATTTGTCATGTTCATGACTATTTCCAAAATTACTATGCAAAGTAAATAATTAAATAAAGTGGGAGATTTGCATCCTGCAAACAAGGCTTCCTTTTACTAAACAGAATTGAGGACTTTCATGGAAATACCCTTTCTGCACAAAGAATGACAGTGGCTGCTGTGAAAAAAGTACTGCATGACCACAGAGATACCCGAAAAAGCAGTGCTGAATCCAAACTGACATGATCCCAGCCCCATTTCTATGGCTAATGAGTCTCCCTGGACTTCTCACACTGTTCCTATCTCAGTGTTCTTGCCTAGACACCCTGATTCTCCCAGTTGCCTGTCCCAGGGTACTCACTCAGGTAATTCCAACTCTATTTGTTCCAGTCCTTATATCATCATATCACATTTTCTCCCTCCACTTTCCTTGATTCAGTTTCACACATACATTCTTTCACCATCTTCCTGCCAGCCCAATGCGCCTTCCTGAGACTCTACATTCCAAAATCTAAGTCCCTGTCCTCATCCCTTGCTCCGTAAGATCAAGGGCCGGATCGTTATTTGCAGTCTTTATTTCTGCTTCTTCCCCAGCTCCTCCTGCTCCGCTAAATGAAATGTATTTGCATATTCCAAATGAAAGCTTCTGAATCATATGGACAGAAACCTATTTTTCCCGTAGAATCATTCTCAGACATTCTTGAAACATTATGATGCAAAGATTCAGCTGGAGGCAGGAATGGGCATGGAAAAATTCATCACAGACATCTAAAGTCTGCCTGAGCTAAAAGTAACTGAAAAAAGGCATGTAGCAAAGAGAATATCTGCCAACCTCAGTAGAAGAAAATGTTACCTTCTTTACCTAAAATAACACCAAGAATGGGGAAAATGCTAAAAGATAAGTAGCAAATTCTAAAACACTTGGTATATAAATATGGAAGGTAGGAGACACTGAAAAACAGCAATTGTTGTACATTAGTATGGCAATCCATTTTTACATTGCAAGGCATACAGAGGAGAAAAAAATAAAATGCATCCCTGCAGCTATATGATGTGGTTACCTATGTGCCTACATGTTGGATCACTAACTGTGTTTGGACAGAGAGTGACAGCTATTGTGGGGGTGTCAAACATGCCCCCAAATATTCAGCTTCATATGTATCTCCAGATCAGGACAAAATGCTGCATGCAGCATTCTCCTCTTGCCAAGTCCCTGCTTCCAGAGGAAGGGAGACTGGAAGGAGTTTAGGGCATACTCAAACATTTTCTCCAGGTTAGGACAGAGAAGCACTGCCAAGGGCTGGACCTACCTTTGGGGTGGTGGCTCCCACTATGCCTGACCCTTCTGCTTAGAGGAGCTGCTTTCGGCAGCATCTGTAGTGCTTGGCTCTGGACACAGCTATGATTCCTGCTGAATCACAGGAGGGTCCAGAGATCCTCACCCCCGTGCAGGGAGGTGCTCAGTGCCCTGCTCTGCCAGCTTGCATGGGCCATGTCACTTCAGGCCTCCTGACAAGCCCAAGGGCTTGAGATGTAAAACAGTGGGAAAAAAATCCTGAAAAATAGAACAGAGAAATGCAGGTGGCAATTCAACAAAGATAACTCAGAAAGTGAAAACAAAGATAATTCATCATCAAGCCTTCCTCACATTGCTGATGACCTGGCCAGTGAACAGACACCAGGCCCTTTACATGGGGTAGTGATGCTTAGCATAGCTGTTCACTAATTCCATCTCTCTATTATGTGCTTTATTTGAAAATATCTGCTTTGTTCTTATAAACTGCACAGAATGTCTCCATGTATGATAAAATTGCCCAAAAAATATGATCCAAGAAGGAAGGGTTATAGAACAAGTATAAAGGCAGTCAAGTAAACAAGAAATCAAAAATATGAATTCAGGAAAGATTTCCTTTTAAGATATTTGACTGGCACAGAAAAACTTAAAATACTCATATAAATAATGATCGGGAGACACAATTTTATGGTTATTCAAATATTCTTCACCTCTTTTTCCTACCACCATCTATTAACTTGGTTGTAAAGAAACCCTGAAAAAACTGCATTGTGTTATTTGAACTGATAGAAGGAGAGAGAACATATTGATGAAGAAGTCTAGAAAAATGCAGAGCTAATCAATTCAGCCACAGAATGATGTTTCCAGGTTAAATAAAATCAGCAGTCAATTCAAACCACAGAAATCAGTCACAAGACTCAACACTGTATATTATTTGGGGTCTGATTGTGCATTCTCTGCACACCCTCTTTTAAGGAAGTAATTAGGCTTTCTGATGCATAAAAAAAATAATAAAAAAAAAATTACATGAGTTCTTCAACAAATTCCACAGGAAAAAGAGCAGCTAAAATTACTCTGGCCATCCAGACAGCTGATCCAATGACTCATATTTCAAATTCCTCTGCATTTTTGCAACAGCAGTGTTATATTTATGGAATCAAAATCTGCCAGTTTCCAAAAACCATTGCTGTTTAACATCTGCATTTGTTTAATTCCCTGCCAAATTAAGTTCATGTACTTAGATACACCCAGAAATTCCTCATATATCCATTAACATTTGTCTATGAGAGCTGTAGGTACACAATTAATTACACAAAGGCATGAATGTACCCTTTAACTGACAAGTCTCTTTCTCCTAGATCAAGAATCGAAGGACTTAGAGTACGCTGAACCTTTCTTCATCTTGATCTGCACTGAGCTCCATCTAACTTACTGCTAAGATATTCTCTGAGCCAAATCAACTGCCAGCAAACCGAAAGTATTTTTTTTTCACCAATGGAGCAATCACTCCACCTTCTCTTCCAACCTGTTGCAAAACACTGTTGAGATATCAGCTCAGACAAAAAGCCCCTGAATGCAAAACTTTTGCTAATTATTCATCACTACTCCCTTACTAGACCTGACTGTAGGTCTGGATAAAACCTCACAGTTCATACTGCAAAAAGGAAAGATCATGACTGCAATGAAATTTACAGAGTTATTGTGTTGACCGTTTCCCCCTAAAATTCTATTTGCCTGCGGTGCAAGTATTCTTGTTACATATAGCATGGGATTCATTCTCTGGATGCTTACAATTCCTGTATCAGTCCGATAGCACACATGAAATGGCAAAATGAAGTCCTAAGAATGAAACTAAAAACTCTCTGAAGTAGTTTCTCAGTGTTATACAAAGGGCATTCTTTCAATCGGTAATGAGACATTTCACAGCAGCTAAGGGTTTGATTCTTCATTTTTCTTTTTTGTATAGATCAAAGTTTCTCCCATCATTTAAGTAATTAGTAATCCTCCTATAGTATTTAGATAATATACATGCCACAAATGGTCTGCATATGTAACATCTCTATATTTCCCTTTTTTTCCATATACTTTTGCACAAAACTTGCTTTCAGAATTCATTGCCTTTGTAAATTAACTGCAAGTCTCTGTTTCAAAGAAACTGCTCCCTGAACTGCAAACTTGCATTTCAGTTCTTTTATTAACATACTGCTTTCTGACTGGTGTTATATAACAGGCATCCTAATTCATAGCATAATATCAATGACAGATCACAATGCAAGCAGAAAAGTGAAAAGGAAACCTAAGTTTCTGCTTCATATGAGACAGAGCATAAAAATAAAGCAGCCTCTCAGAGATACTTCTGTGGGAATGTTTATGGGCTTTTTATAGTTTTTAAAATCAGACTCTTTATGATAGAGAAGAAATATCTTAAGTGCAGGGCATTTTTCAGCAGACAGCACAGGTGTATATTCATATATTACTGACACTCCATGATTTATCATTGCAGATATGTAAATGAGGCACAAGATAAAGCCTTTCCAAATGCAAGCATTGACAACAGCTATGATAATAATAGTGACACTGCTTTAGACAAATTCCTTTGCTGTCACTGCTAAATAACTGCAAAGGAGTACAACAACAACAAAGCATCATCTAGAAAGTCAGAATAACTTAGTGCAAGGATAAAAGGATGTAGCAGAACATAACATATTATTTGTGGTGTGGGATTAAATCATAGAACATTCTGAGTTGGAAGAAAACCAAAAAATTCAAATCCTCTGTTTGAGACTGTTGTCTGAATGCTTTTTGAAGCCCAGCACTCAGGGCCATGCCCACTGCCCTGGGCAGCCTGTTCCATGTCCACCACCCTCTGGTGCAGAACCTGTCCCTAATCCCCAGCTGGCCCTCCCCCGGCACAGTTCCATGCTGTTCTCTTCCCCACCAACCTGGACAAATCAAATACTTCATTTAATTTTAAAAACATTTGAAATTATGGTTTTCAGTAACCTTAATTAGAATACACTTTAATAGCTATGTGAACGTTTGTTAAAAATAAATCTGAAATCTAAACACTGCACTAGGTGCAAACCCTTCTTTAACAAACCACTTTTAGAATTATTCTGAGATAATATTCTACTCCTTTGTATTTATCAATAGAAAAATGTACGCTAAAGTCAGTGATAGATTACAGCAGAGTGTCTTAACATAGATGAAAATATTTAGAACTTAGTTGATAATCATTTTGAGTTTTTGTCTGTCACACACAGCAGGATGGGAATACCTGAAAATTTCTCACTGTTGCCTCAGCTATGGGATCCGGTGCAGATCCAATCCAGATGCAACTGCATGGGAACCCTCCTCAGATGAACCTGAAAATGGCTTTGTTAATGGAGATGGTACTAAATCCATTATTAGCACTGCTGAAAGAATTACAGTATATGTGGTTTTCTACCAAATCTCTAATGATTTTTCTGTGGTAGAGATGAAAATGGTCTATCCTAGTTTCCACTGGAGCAAAATCAATTTCAGTAGTAGATGAGTCCTACACGAATTTCTGACAAACATTGTGATCGCTCAGTCATATTTTCAGTATACAATCACAATATTTTTCACTAATTCTCAGTATTTTCTAATATCCTTGTACTAAGATTAATCTTTCAGATTTTCCTTTCATCACTTCTATTTTTTCCTGATCCTGAGACTGCTCCAATAAAGAAAGAATCAGAAAGATGGAAGGAAAAAAAAAAAAAAAAAAGGCAAAAGAAAGCAAAAGAAGTGCATAGAAGATGAAGAATGATACCTGGTAGGATGAAATTTGAGATTTGAAACTGCAGATATTATCAAGCTTAATTTTCTGCATTGCAGAAGAGTGAAATCTGACAGGATATTTAGCACTGACAGTAGTATCCAGTTCCAGGAATGGGAAAAGACAGCAGGGAACATGCTATGTGGCGAAAAGTAACTTAGATCCTCTGGGAAGCATAGATTTCCAAAGATAAGTTTGACCACATCTACCTGGGTAGAAGAGTTATTGCCAGGGATGTTCCTGGAAATAACTCAGAAGATGCATCATTCCCAAGAAAGGCCCACAGTGACAGGGAGCAGAAATTTCTGGTGGCTATATTTAATGGTCAAAGAAGTGTCTGCAAAAAGAATAATTAGTTTTATCAGATAGCTTCTCCTGACAACAATGGAGAGAAGAACAGAAGAAAAAGAAGTACCTGCCATGCTTGACAAAAGAAATGGAAAGAAGAGATATGAGGAAAGAGCCCTAAAAATTTGGGGGAAAAAAAATTAAAATTTGAGTAGCTGATCTCACAATCTTTTGGCAGATCGTGTATTGTTTTTAATGAGATCTATCTGCTGCTTACTCCTTGACACTGACCAATGTTATTTATTGAAAATGTCAACTGAATATTAATCCAATTATCACTGAAAGAGTGAGCATATGTTTTTTGACACATATTTTAATTATAACTATATTAAAGGTTGCCCACAGGCATAATGCATAGTTGAGTAGTCGCCATTTATAGACGAATTTTCCAATTTTCTGTGGAACTTTTATTTCCCATTTAGGACTGAGGTCTGAAATACTGCCGTTAGCCTTACCATTTAATCTATTTAATAAATTTCTGTTAGGCTTTGGGCCAGACTAAAGCAAAATTACTTTGGCAAACTACTCCAACAACCTACTTAATGTGTCTTGCCCTTGTTATTAGTACTTCTGGACATATCTGTAGGGATCAACAACTTCTATTTAAAAATGAAGCCAACATAAATTTTCACCAGAAGTACTGTTTCTTGGTAGAATTGATTTGCCTAGCTTATTTCTCAATAGAACTTACTTTTCTGAGAATATGGGGAAATAAATTTGAATAAATTTCCTGTGCAGTTTTTCAGGCTTAGCATCCTGGTTTTACACTTTTAATATATTTATCTGAAACAAAACCATCAGAAATAGTAGTGTTTTGTGAAAGCTGCATTTCTTGACACTTTCATACCAAAGGAAACATGGTATTAATGTTTCACTGACACAGTAAATTGAATTTCCCAAAGTTTTTTCATGGAAAGTGTTCAGGCATCAGAGAAGTAGATGTGACCTCAGGTGAAGACTTATCTAATAGCTCCTCACTTTTTGTTACCAGAAGTCTCTGCTTTTGTTCTTGCTTCTTAGACAAAGCTTACATCAACTGTGATGTCACACTGCCAGACTCTCTGCCTGTGCCTTGAGTTCACCACATTCTCTGCATTCCCCCTACTCCCAGTATTACTCCAGCCTCATTTAGCCCAACCAGACAGAGGTGAATCTTCCAAAGTAAGGGCTGGCACAAATTCACACAGCTTTACAGCTATACCTATATGTCATTTGAGGAAGCAAAATTCTATATACTCTCTTATCCCAAAGTTATACATAGCACACTCTTGAGAGACACCTATCCAGCTTCACTTTTAAAAAGAAGAAATGGCAGAAGATACCACAACCTTTTCAATAAATTTATTTCAGTATATATATTTGTTTAGTATTTAGTATGTTATTATTGAAGTATTTAAATCACTTTTTTATTTAAATTAAATAAATTAGTATTTACCATTTCTTAGTGTATAACATGTATCTTGTTTACATCAAATTAAGATTACTACACATCCAACACTCTAGCATATGGAAACAAATTCTTTTCACTTTCATTTGCTCTCCAGCTACATTTTGAAAATAGCTATTTATTATTCCTTCTTGTCACGTTCTTCATAATAAACAGTCACATTTTTCTAATGTTTCTTCACACACAGGTTCCTGAGACTGAGATTGGTGTTTTGTCTTTTGCATGAATGGCCTAGGCCTCATGGGAAAAAAAGCACCAAAATCAGACACAGGACTTCTGCTGTATTTTTTAGGGTCATATGCAGACTATCCATAAATAATGTTCTAGTCTGTGATTACTTTTCAGGATAAGTTTAATTTCCATGGGGTTATAACATACAACACATTTCCTGAATTTCTGCCCTATTTAACATCTTCTATTTAGCATGTTAATTAACAATCTTGATGAGGGGATTGAGTGCACCCTCAGCAAATTTGTAGACAACACCAAGTTGGGAGGGAGTGTTGATCTGCCTGAGGGGAGAAAGGCACTACAGAGGGACCTGGATAGACTGGATCGATGGGCCAAAGTAAACTGTATGAGTTTCAACAGGGCCAAGTGTCAGGTCCTGCATTTTGGTCACAACAACCCCAGGCAACCCTACAGGCTTGGGGATGAGTGGCTGGAAAGCTGCCTGATGGAAAGGGACCTTGGTGTACTGATGGACAGTTGGCTGAGTATGAGCTAGCAGTGTGCCCAAGTGGCCAAGAAGGCCAATGGCATTCTGGCTTGTACCAGGAATGGTGAGGTGAGCAGGACTAGGGAAGTAATCCTGCCCCTGTACTTGGCACTGGTCAGGCCTCACCTGGAGTACTGTGTTCATTTTTGGGCACCTCAGTACAGGAAGGATGTTGAGGTGCTGGAGCAAGTCCAAAGAAGGGCAACAAGGCTTGTGAGGGGCTTGGAGAATACGCCCTACAAGGAGCGACTGAAGGAACTGGGGCTGTTTAGTCTGGGGAAGAGGAGGCTGAAGGGAGACCTTATTGCTCTCTTCCAATACCTGAAAGGTGCTTACAGCGAGAGTGGGGCTGGTCTCTTCTCACTGGTGAGAGGTGACAGGATGAAGGGAAATGGCCTTAAGTTGCACCACGGTAAGTTTAGGTTGGATATAAGGAAAAACTTTCTTACAGCAAGGGTTGTTAAGCACTGGAATAGGCTCCCCAGGGAGGTGGTTGAGTCACCATCCCTGGATGTGTTTAAAAACCATTTGGATGTGGTGCTCAGGGACATGATTTAGCAGAGGGTTGTTAGAATTGGGGTGGTATGGTTAGGCTGTGGTTGGACTCGATGGTCTTTAAGGTCTTTTCCAACCTGAGTGATTCTATGATTCTAAAGAGTAATTGTTTCCTTATGAATACTATCAGAATACCCCCGAATACCTATTTCTTTTGTTTATGCGATTCTATGATTCTACAACATCTGCCATCCTTTAAACACTGTCACAGGTCTCACGTGATTTCAGGAAAATAACAGCTTTTGCTTAAAATTATATTCATAATATCCTGGGCTAGCTAATCTGTCTCGTTGTCACTTCTATCACCCTAAGGGTTCATTGTTTCTGAGCAATGAGTCAGGCTTCAGATATTGGTTTTACCAAGGAAGTATCTTTCCTCAGATCTTAAAGATAGCATTTTTGACAGGCCCTAATCTAATGGGATAAGCAGTAGCATATACTAGTCCAAGGCTATGAGAAATGTCTACAGGAAATGTGGCTTACTTCAATATTATCTTTCTCCTTGGATACTACCAGGTGTGTAAGGAAGATGACTAAGAGGACAGAGCAGGAATGGTAGTGTTGTACTTGTCGGTATGTATGCTGAGACTTAAGGAAAACAAGGTTTCCATTAGTCAACAACCAAAAAATAACCTTTGTGAATGTGGAAGCGCAGTTAGTCAAAAATAAAGGAAATGAACAATTTTAATTATAAAAAAGAAAGCATGATCACCTATTAAGTCTGAAGCTCAAAGAAACATCTTAATATAAACCTAATATCTGAGAATTTCTAAACAAAGCTGCAGTCACCAACTCGTACCTCTTTGCACTGAATTAGATATTTCCTTGTAGGGTCAGAAAGTGTTTTTGTCAATACTTTAGAAAAAGATCAGAGCGATCTGGGCGGAGTTTGTTGTATCTCCACAAGAGGAGAGTGAAGATTCCCCAGTTATAGCCTCAATCTATTCACTTCTTTTTTTTTTTAATATCCTCAGGCTTGTCAGAAGTGAGGGGAAAAAAGTTAAAAAGTTAAATATGAAACCTATTACTTTTATTTAAAATGTACTTTAAAATCTCATAAGGCATGAGACAAAAAATCTGTAATAGTGTTTTAAAAATAAACAAGAATTTCCAATGTAACCAATGAAAATATTGTAGGTATAAGAAACTCAATAAAAGCCGATGTACATGCTAGAGTAAACACAGTGTGCATTTTAAATTTTATGTAATGAAATGTTCCAGAGGCAGAAAAAGATGAAAGAAAAGTTTAAAAAATAAGATTAAATTAAAAGAATACAAACCAGAACTACTTGATTTGATTGCTCTACAAAGAAAGTAAGATAACTGAGAAAGCAAGTGCTCTATTTTAATAAATATGAAACACTACAAAAAGATTTTGCACAGTATCTGATCGACCTTTCAGTTTCATTATCGTAAGTTTGATAGAAAGAGTAAAAGCTAAGATAGAATTTGCTTCCTATTAACAAAATAACAGAGCAACTAGATCAGTGGGAAAAAAAAAGAATGCGTAATCCAAACAATTTCTGTTTAACACCCATAAGTATCTGTGGCACATATTGGTATTTAGACCATCACAGAGGTTGAGTCTCTGGTGCAGTTATTTATTTTCACCTAACACATAAAGCCTTCCTTGTCAGTAGGGTAAAATGTTCTTGCTTCTCATATCACTATAAAGGGTCTATCTCTAAAATCAATTAGAAAAACTGATATGGGAAAGCTTTTCAAAAGGGGAATCCTGCATCTAATGATGGAAATTTGGAGCACATGGTCAAAAAAATTTTACATAAAATAGACACGAATTGAAAGGTTTGCTTTAGGACACAGAGAAAAGATTAATGTCCCATCATGATAAGACACATTTAAATTTAGTAAGCTAACTAGAGCCATCATATTATGCAACTATTATGCAACTATTAAATTGCTAAATAGTAAAGGCTGGGCAGGTTAGAGGCACTGGTACTTAGGGCATTCCAGCTTTCCTTTCAACCCGTGTTCCCATATTTTAGTCTTTTCCATTAGCTCAGCAAACTTCATGCATAAGTGAGCTGCAGAGCTTTCAAACTGATCTACAAGAGGAGGAATTACAGCAGGAGAGTAGGCAGAATGTAAAATAGTTCTGTATTATTGTAGTGTGTCTGCTGTTAGAATACATTAATAATGTGACATTGCTTAACAGATTATTGGATACAACAGTAATAAAAAATAGAAAAAACCCACGTTGTTGTCTGGAGGAAAATAAAATACAAAAATAAAGTATATTTTGAAGCAAAAGTTTTATGGTATAACAAACCTTTGGATTTAGGCATTTTTGCATGCAGTAGTTGAAACCTTGATCATTCTGAACAAAATGCAGATTCTTCCATTGATGGGTACAAGATCAGACTTCTTTCTTTACCAGAGTAAAATATTGTTCCTACAGAAAATTAATGACCAAAATCCCATTAATTTACAGAGATCGAAACTTTGGGTCTACTATTAACTTCACTTTTTAAAAGCCTTTTTGTTTGGTGCATCTTTTGAAAGGCACGTTCAAAGCTGCAAAGTTCTTTGAAGATAAAGAACAGACATAGTGAATTCATCATCAAGAAAATAGTTTGACTTTATCTTGGAAGAGCTGCAGAGGAAATTGAGAAAGGGTGGTAAGTCTATATTGTAAGTCTATATTATAAGTCTATATTGGGATATTGAAAAATATCCCAATGTTCATTTAAGAAAGAAGTAGAATGGAAAGGAAAACAGAAATGTGTTGACTTAAAAATCAATTGAAAGACAAGAAAGAGCAGTGAGGAATATGTATAAATTCTATTTACCACATATTAACACTAAATAGACAGCTAAAAATCTTACAATAAAGGACTTGAGCAACAAAGCATGTCAAGAAGGGAATGGCAAGTTATAGTAAAAGTTCAACAACATACAAGACCACTTGGTGATAACAGCATCATCCATCTCTCTGCCAAGCATGTTCCTGGGATTTCTGGTGTATATGGATCTTATACAAACATATACCAATCAAATCACTCCCTTGCTAAATTTTCTTAGATTTTCTTTGGCATGATGTCTGGAAAAAATATGCCACCAGATGAATGGCAGAGAGGGAGATGGGCAAAGTTGGGGGGAAGCAGGATGAGGAGAGAGAGGCAGAAAGAGCAGAACCCATTTAAGTTTCCCTGGGTACAGGAAAGGAGATTAGGATGATCAGCTGATACAGAAATTATTTGGCCCACAGGAATCTCTAGCTTTTGGCACATTGGTTTATATCAAGATCAGAGGCAAAATCCTCTCCTTGAAAAAGGCTTGCTGTGCCAAGGACAAACCAACACAGTCAGTATAAAATCTTCTGTCTCGGATATGTATTTCATTACCCAAATGGCAGGAGATAACATGTATACATCTCTGAAGATGTAAACATTTTAAACCCTTAAATCTTCTTGCAAAACACCAGTTTTGCCAGACCACAAATGATAGCTTAGTATCGTTAGCAAGAGGGGGGAACAGATACTCAGAAGTTGCAGAGATTTTGAGGCAGCATGGTCACATTACCTGCTTCAGCTTCTTTGTAAGGATCTAGATGAGATACCATACAGGTAGTGGTTCAGCCAGGGCAGCATGGAATTTACTGCTAGCCACAAAGCGGACAGTGGATTAGGTAAAGCTACTGCAAGTTAGATATCTGCCATGGCTCATCCGCTGTCAGTGCTGAAGTTGGAGTGCCAGGAAGAAAGGGTGCAACTTAAGTTAGACATACAACACCTAGGAAATATCATAGAATCATGGAATCAGAATCATGCCATTGTGCCACATATGTTATTGTGAACTCAAAGTGTTGATGAAAAGAATAGCCCTTACTGCATTTTTCAAATTTACAGTCACAGGCAAAATGTTTCTGTGCTCCCAGCAAACTGTAACATCTACCAATAAAGAACTCTTTTAAAATGAATACAGCTGTTCCCATGAGCATGCAGTGATAATGTTAAAGTATCTGTAGATCTGTGTAAACATTAAGGTATCTCTAGATCTTCAGTGTCTCAGGGGTTGAGTACTAGATCTCAAAGGTTGATCTGTTCTGCCTTACGTTCACTCTGCCTACAGGATATTTTCATGACACAAACCAAAGTGGCATACTTTTCCACATAGCCAGCATCTCAAAGCAGTTTATTTGAAACTTTTGAAAAGAGTGAAACTGAAAGTATGCTTATTGAATTATAATTTATGAGTAACATATTACCCAGGTGTTTTGGATAAGATAGTGAAAGGGTAAATCAGGAAATATGACACACTGCTTTCCATTAACCCCCTGGCACTGGCAATTTGAAGCTCCCCTTACTAAAGGCTAATCCATTTTGCTGTAGTGCTTAGCATTTTAAAATCTCAGCTCCTTGTGTCAAAATATTTATATGCTTTAATGTATTAGAAAGGCAGGTAGCAGTTTTGATCCCACTGCTATTTTACACTTTGTTATACCCAATCCCAACAAACACCAACACAAAGCCTACCTACTGAAAAATATAGCTCTTTAGTATATAAGAATGAACAATTTCAGCCCATTTTAATACAAACACTTTTATCCGATCTCCAGAATTCTGTAAAAAATGCTAAGTACTCACAGTAAAACTGAAGTTTAATTCACCTAGGTTCTAGCTAACACCAATAATGACGTCACTTGTGAAAATGACTTTTCATTGTTGTTTGGAAAGACTTGGTCATAGCAGAAGAAGCCTATTTATTACTTTTTCCTACTTATTCCTTGCTGAAAATGCAATTTTGCAACATTCCACTATGACATTTTACAGATTAGCACATAGGGTTGACGTAAGTTTTCTGCAAAGTTATTATCTCAGCAAGCCATACTTTGGCAATTTTCATTTGTTTTCTTTGGAATGGATATTTTAATGTCTCTCATTTAAGCTTTTGAAAATCTCATGACACTGAAAATTCCCCAGTTAATAAGGATGACAATCATCTGCTTAGGATGGAGCTGTTCTTATGATGAATTTCTACTGCACCCTGCAGAAATGACATTAATTATTAGAAAATGGAGGTGTCACTTGAGTCACTGATGTGACAAGCAGATGCTGTCTTCAAGTGACTGCGCTCATTCTTGGAGCTGCAAAAGGATTTGCTAGTATTTGTCTGTTTTCTCTCAAAGAAGTCATGTCTAATGTTGTAGAATTCCTAACTGTCAGGTAACATCTGTGTGACTTACAGGTAGGGTCAAAGGCAACAGGAGCTTCTTTGATTATGTCTACAACATCTATAACATTCAAGCTCATTTTCAGTGGGAGAAATAAGGTATTGGTACCTACACCACTGAATACACTGCATGTAGAACATAGCTTCACAGCAGTCAATTTTATAGTGCTGTCAACATCGTTAAGTCTAATTCACACACTCACTGTCCTACAAAGTACAATTCATCAATGCTTTCTGAGAAACCTGAAAAAGGCTCCATACTTACAGCTTGTCAGCTTTCCCAAATACTTAAAACAAATCCAAGGAATTCTTGGATAAGTGCACATTGCATGCACCTACTCCTTTATATAATTTGCTGTTCTCAGAGAATAGTGACAGTATTGGACAGAAGCAAAAATACTGGATAGCAGCTTGCATCTTCAAAATGCACTCAAAGGATTACAGTTTTATCTGGCCATTTTGAATAAATGTACACAAAAGCATATAGAGAATGAAAAATAAAATATTGCTACGTGTCACAGACTTTATGAAACCCTTCTTCCAAGGGGTTCCAACATGGTGAAAATAGCTAAGCTTTACACTTTCAGATTTTCAAAGCAGCAAAACTGTATGGCTGAGGATATAGCTGGGAAGCCACATTTCAGGAAACCCATAACGAGATCTGTAAAACCTACTCTGTAAGCAAGAGCATATCTAATGTTCTTTGACATCAAATTGCAAACATAAGATGGTATGATGTTTTTAAAGTGTACTTTGTATTGAATTTCCAAGCCAAGTCAACTTAATGAGAACAGAAGGGACAACTGGAAAGTGGAAAGGATCAAAGGACAAAAGAAGTAACAGCACAGTAAAAAAGTCTGAGTTCTGAAACCTACAGACCAGATTAAAACTAGAACAGAATGCACAGATGCTGTATATACTGACAATTATACCTGATATGCTAGCCCATATAACATGAGGTGCAATGTTATAAAGCCACAAAGTAAAATGCAATACTGTAGAAAATATTTAAAATATATTGCATCTGGGGATGCATGTTTGGGTTCTTTTTATAGGGTTTCATCTTATATATTGAATTAAGGGAATGAATAATGTAGTAAACTCCAAGGGAAATAAAGATACGACAAATGTAATTAATCAAGCCATGATCACAGTTTTCCTTATATAAACAAAGGACTAAACTTGCGTATTTTTAAAATACATTGTACTACAATGTTAGAAGTTGTTCCTTGACAAATTTAAATTCTAGGGTAACATTGAGGAACTGACTAGCATAATATTAAGAACAGGATTCAAAGCAGATGAAAAAATTACAATTTGACACAATTTTCACAAGAGTTTGGACACAGGATAATTTAAATTTGATCAGTGATTTTATTTGAGTGCACAGTTTTGAGTGATGTCAAACTAGAACCTTTGCTTTTGCAGCTATATAAATATCTGTATATTGGATACATGTGGTCTTTCACTAAAGATATGAAATTTTTACACTTTCAATATACGTTCATGTAGGTGTACCCATATGTCAAATATTTTTTTAAAAAATTGGATGAATTTGTCATCATTTGTACGAAAGTTTGGCCCTTCAAAATACTGTTGTGCTTATGAAGGAGTGAAAGGTTGCCTAAGCTCTTTCTTTAAAAACATTCATTTTCAAATCGTGTTATTTTAGAAGGTCTTCATTTTGGTTTGTTAGAATGTGTGTGTCACATGGACGCCGAAATATTTGGAGAACTGCCAACAAAGAATGTGAGTTAATATACAATTCTGAGCGAATTATAAATTGACTTCAGTCTCAATTTGTTTTGTTTCTCCTATAATCTAGAATGTGTTGTTATCGTGATGTTACACTGTGTTATGATTCTTTAAATAGCAAATATATTAAAAAAAAAAAAAGTGGCCTATTTTTTCTCCTGTATGTATTTTCAGTTTTGAATCATTCAAGAGTCCACACATGTATGTCTCTCTATGCATAAGACAATTAAACATAAACTGTTAAAAATTGCTGAGACTGAAAAAGCTCAATTGCAGCTAGTCTAAATCCTTATGATCCATTCTTGTTTTCCTCAAGCACTTTGAAAACTCAGTTGGCCAGAAATAAAATAATTGCAAGCTTCAGCTACTCCTTCCTCTATTTTTATTTCAGTGTTTTTACCTACATTAAGCATGTGGTTTATTCCTTACTGCATATGACATCCCATTAATATAAATCCCTTAGAATAAGGTCTCTAGTATCAGCACTTAGCAAGAGGTCTCATATAAATAATTCATGTTTCCCTTCTTTGACATCTACTATCAATTTACCATTAATCCCCTTTTTCCCAAATTAACAAACAAAACACTCTAGTTCACATTCTGCTTAAACAGAATGTTGGGGGGAGATATGCATGCAACATGGTAGGCATATGACATTCATCATAGTAAAAAGTTATTAAACCTCAGTGTCTGCTGGAAAAGAACATTTTTTAAAATATTCTATTGACTTTAATTGGAAAACAAAAGCTTAGCTAATAAAGTCCTTTCTTACAAACAAAAAATATCTTACAAACAATTTTTATCAGATGACATTTACCCAGAAGGGGATACTTGCTCTTGCCTTCATGGAAAAAATAAATTGCAGAATGTAATAGAAATAGTTAGGCTTTCTGTAACATTGCAATGTGACTGAATAAGAATCTTCCAGAACTTTAACATATTTGAGAGCCTCATACTTCATTAAACTCTCCTCAACTACAGACTTCCTTGGAAATTGTCTTATTTTGAATCAGTTGTTCAGCTTTACAGTTTAGATATAAAATACTCACTTTGAGAAAACTAGAGACTTCATGGCCAGACCCAAGTGTTCTGTTCACAAGCTTTCCTTTCATTAATTGCTTGTTGACTGAGACAGGCTCTGACTTATTCAGTTCTGGAAACAAATACGTATTCAAGAGAGTCATCACAATATGTCCTTGAGACACCAAAGTATATGACACACCAAGGCAATGACACAAGCCTGACTGGTGTGGCACACATCTTTCCAGGAGATCAGAAACATGGTCCTGATACTGCTGTGTCTAATACCACTGCACCTTTTGAAACAAGAAAGAACACATGGGAGAAACGAGCTGGGAAGGCGCAAACAGATACGGGAAGCGAAGGGACATGTTAGCATGGGTTTTTGAAATTTGGATGCATAGAGACAGATGACAAACCAAGGGTCTCACTCAGCTTGCAGGGAAATAAGAAACAGCACTGTTTCTAAAAGTTACAGTCTATATAATTAGGATAAAAATAGGCAGGAAGAGCAGCCAAGGAGCAATAGACTCAAGATCGTCAATACAGTGAATAGCTGAGTTCATTGCAGACTCTAGGTTTTGCAAACACTTATTCAATGCACATTTTACCAAACAGACCATCTCTGATGAGAACGTATTAGTAGGCATCAGCAGCTGCTTGCACTAAGCTTGTTATTTTTTTTTTAACATTATGATGAGTTATACTTTTGCCAGTTTGATCTCAGAATTCCAAATAGATTCCTCTAAAAAAAGTAATATCCAGCTTTGGCAACAGTCCATTTAGCTCATGCCTGCTATGTGCTATATCAAATCTGCTTCAGTACATTTTAATTTTAGACTTTGTTGCACTTTTTTTTTTCTTTGAGGATATCAATTTTTCTCCCTTTCAGTTCCAGTAATTTTCAGTTACACCAACTATTTCAAAACAATGGAAAAGAGATTATTCCTCCACTGATGCGTTTTTTTAGCAGCTTCAAAGACCAAAGCCAAAGAAAATTCATAGAAGGACTTACAAGTAGTGTACAAGCAGTGCTCTTTAAGAATGATTAAAGTCTCATAAAAGACTACCTTTTTTTTTTTCTTTTTTTTAAGGGAAGGGATAGGGGGATAGGTATAGGTACTTAATTAGCATTGGATTTTGTCTTCATTACAGCTCAAAAAGTTGGAGTTATTCAACATGGAAAGGACATAAAGCAGTTTAAATACTTTCCATTCTGCTGAAAATATGCTATGAAATTGTCAGTCTTTCCTTAAATTCTTCACTAAATACAGCAGCAACCTAAATTAGGTCCACTCTGCAATGTTGCTCCATATAGAACTATCCAATCTAACTCTTAACAGATTTACACTAGCATAGTTCTTCAACCTGGCCATCGTGCAATGCTAATGTGCCTGCAAGGAGATATTATAGTACCTGAGAGAGTGTTTAATGTACATTTGCATGACCTTGTTTTATATATATGTGCTCCGTGAGATTCCCGTATAAGGCGATGACATAAATAAGTTTGCTTTTAACATCACATCATCTTCTGAGAGTGTGCGTGTACATAAGGAAGATTACTTTTTCTCTTTTCACAGCTTTATATCACTTATAGCCATACGTAGTCTGTCTGAATAATCAAACACTCCCTTTATCACATATATCTGTTATTCAGCATTTAATCATTTCCTGCATTCTTCACAGTCTGGAAATAAGTCAGTGGAGTCTTTGCATCGAGCATGATGGAGTTCTCAGTTCTGACTGGTAGTTCAGGTCCTTTAATCATACAAATAATGAACAATAACAATAGGCAGCAAGACTTAACGGTTGTGCTGAGTTGCAACGTCAGATTTTGATTGGAAAAAAAATATAATGAGACTTTCTTGAGATTTTTGACATGAAATGACATTCTATCTGTCAAACACTGTTAAGCCTGTGTTTTTATGTCAACTGTTTATTCAGAGGTTTAAAATGTATTTATTTTAAAGCAAAAATAAATCACATTTTTACAAGCAAAGGACCAGAGATCTGCTTAAAAGCAAAATGTTGTAGCAGAGAGAGTAACTCAAATTGAAAGCAAATTCAAATTTTTAAATTCAAAACACATTAAGAACAGAGGGAAGTCGACAAATATAAAGTGTGCGTTTGATTTAATTGACAATGTTCTTTAATCTAAAGAAATCGTATAGCATTTTAAGGTAGTAATATAAATTCCACAGCACGCAATCCCCATGACAGCTTCACTAAGAAATAACCAGCTGACATCTCAGAGTAACAACTATTCCCGTGCTTAGACATTAAATAAGGATATGCCTTTGCTGCATTCTGCCACACAGGGTGTACGTCCTCGGGCCAGCCATAAATATGAGAGCATGAGTGCCAAAAGCAGCCAAGCAGCCTGAAACATCACATGATGTTCACTTGTACTGTGCTTAGTCTGCTGTGGGAATGCAAGTACACTTACAGCTACCCTCATCTGCCTCATCACACCCTGAATAAGGATGTTACTTCTTAAAATACATATTTTTCATACTTAATTGCACAAGCAAAACACGGTTCCTTTCCAGCTGCTTGCTTATGATGAAAATGTACAGTATTTTCCAAAACTGACATTTTAGTTCTTCAGTTTAAACAGAATAAGGGCATGGGATGTTCTAGACTTCATCATTGTAATTTCATATCAACAGTTTGACATAAAGCATCATTTTTGTTTTGCTTCATTGTTATCTAAAATGAAGCAATGCTCCATGTCAAAATGAAATGAAGATTGTCATTTCATTTCCAAATGCCAATTCAAAACCAAACTATTTGTTTTTATATTTCATGTTGAGACAATCTATGTTTTCATTGGATTTGACATATTCCTACAAAACTTTTAGTTTCAGCAATATATCCTTCAGTAGAAAAATCTTCAGTACAAAAGGCCAACCAAATATATACAGTAACATCAATGGACTGCTACTGTTCTGATGAACCACCACGGTAACACATTAATAAACTGCTCTGTTGTTGATTAGCCAGGGTCATTACAAAGCCTTTATAATTTGGTTAATTAGTCAGCCAGTGTTATCATGGATGCCAGAAAAATGAATAAAATGCCTTCTCTTCTAAGCTTCATATTCTAACAGATTTTCTCCTCCATGGTTTTTCTCCTCGTGCTTCTGTTTAGAATAATATAACGGGTTAATATTTGGTATGAATGTTGAGAACTTCAGTCTAAATGTGTTTGCAAATATCATTACATCTCAAAAACTATTTCATTATAGAACATAATGATGACTAATAGATGTGAAAGAGGAATCTTAACTGCTTCATTTTCTAGCTACAAAATACATAGGAAAATTAGAAATGTAGCTGATCCATTGACATTCAGAAAACCATTAAGGGATATAATTGGTACTTACTAAACAAATTAGTATAAAGTAATCAAGTGCCAGTGAACATATATAATCTACTGTTGCCACTTAAAGTGGCCAAATTCTTTGTTACTCTCAGTAAATTGTACAAGCAATTGCAAGCAAAGGATGATATTTAGTGTACAGTTTCCTTGGAAGGGTTTATTACTTGACTGACTTCTATCTGCACAAACTCTGTCAGGAGTCAAAAAAAACAAATGTTCACATTGAGTTTCACATTGGCTTAGCTCTGAACCTACATTTTGCTTTCCTCTTTTTCTGTTACCATCCACACATACACTCTTCAAGTAGGTGCTTATTTATGGTTTGAACACGGGCTTGTTAGCACAGCCAGCTGTGAAGTTTAAAGCAGAAGCAAAGTTTCCTTTGGCTTGGAAATTGTCCGCTTCTCTTGAAACCCATGAATGCAGACACAGTGGGAGTCTTGGGCAGCTGCACACAACAGAGCTTGAGAAGTCCCTTTTGCTGAAAAAGAGTGAATTTTACCTCACATGGAATCAATTTCTGTGGAGTTTCAGGCTTTCAAACCAGTGAACATGAGCTACTTTTGTGTCAGGAATACTATGTCTAACCATTTTCAGGTCTTTCTGTTAGGTAAAGGACGGCTAAAAGCTTCAAAATAAGTTTACATGGAAAACACCTACCCCCTTACAAAAAAAAAAAAAAAAAATTACTTGGAGGTTAGTGATCTGAAAGGAAGTCCAAATGTGGAAATGAAATACATATTTGATACTTCTAGTACATCAATATTTTCTCAGATTCCTTCTAAAATTTGTGGCCCTATAACAATTTCTGAAGTGTCTCACTAATCTTTTATATAAGTCTTACATTGATTTTGTTTCTTCCTCAGATATTCAAGGCTCAGAAACTGTACCAGAGAATATTTTGCTAGAAAACAGGCTAGGCTACCTCTGGTTTTGAAGCTGTGTAAAAGAAAATCAGATTCTGGAAAACAGGCAGTAGCAAGCAATTATTTCACCTTGTTCAGGGAGGTGATTACGGATGCAGATTACTTCTGTAGAAGGTTTTCTAGTCTGCAGGTAATGCCAGCTGAATCTGAAATATATACACAGCCCTGAAAACACACACCAAAACTCAAAATCCTTTTTCTCCTAGAAGGCAGCACAACGGCACACTAGCCTCCACACCCCACTGATGCTTCCCTGCTTGTGCTTATTCTGTTGAGTCTCATTTGAGCCCCTACATTTCCCACAGCACAATGGGATGACTACAAGCAGCAGGGAAGAAACGTGGCCCCCATACAAACCCTGGTTAATGATCTCATGAAGCCTGCAGGGGACTCCAGAAAGACTTCCAACTTTGAGCTGTTTCAAGCTGTTGGCATTTTTTAACTTCTTAAGGGCAAAATGTATTAATATTTCAGAAAGCATGAGTTTAAACTGTCCACCCCTTTCTCTCCTTCAATTGTTTTAACCACTAATGTTTGATTTTTCCTTTAATTTATTCCATCCATAAAGCTCAGGAAGTCCACATCTTTCCAATTTGTAGTGATAGTAAGCATCACAAGACTCAGCTGGTTGAGGAAATTCTAAACTGTGAAGAGCTACAAAATCTGGCATCACTGATTAAATCTTCTGAGACATTTCCATTCAGGCAAGACTTACTGCAGAAGAGTCTAGCTTAATATTTTTGTCAAGTACTGAAGCTTTCCCTGAAAAGGTTACACACCTTTCCTTATGTGCTGCCTTATTCTTCACACTCAGGCAAGCCTGCAGCACTCCAAAGGTTTGACAAAAGCAGCAATACCAGTTATTATCACATTATTCTTACCTCAAAAAAAATTTTTTTTGAAGTTTATGATTGTGCTTCCAAAAGGAAACATAGAACATATAAGAAATAGATCATATTTAGTCTGAAATGGTTTGTCTACCATAGGTATTCTGGACAATTAAAAGCCTATTTATTGGGATCACTGCCAAAGGAACAGATTCAATTAAATGAATTGCAATGACTCCTAATAACGTTTAACTGGCCCTCCTAATCCATTTAAATAGCACATCTGGTCCGGTCTGCCAGCCTATTGGTGGTTCACTTGCATAGAATTTGCTAACATAAACGGCCTGCAGTGAAATCCTTTTTTGTTGTTTTATTGCTGAATGTCTGCCACTGAGTAGATCTAAGTTTGGCTGGTGACATCTTTCAAAATTTGCTTGCATCCACCTTTGTCATCTATTGTGAGAAACTCTGGGAGAAAACAAGGAGGAATAAAAAAGCAGTAGCTGTGAAAAATGAACAGTCAGTCATTTTTTAAGGAATACAGGCAACGTCAAAAATGAAGAAGTAGTCTCTAAAGAGAAAGAGAGTCCTCCATCACACTCTGTGAGTGAAGAGTCATCAGTCAGAGAAGAAAATGTACTAAGGGTAGGAGATTTTTTTCAACTTCACATCTTAAATCAAAATATGTAAAAAGAAATCAAAGAAGGGCAACAAGGATAGAGGAGGGCTTGGAGAATATGCCCTATGAGGAGCAACTGAAGGAACTGGGGCTGTTTAGTCTGGGGAAGAGGAGGCTGAGGGGAGACGTTATTGCTCTCTTCCAATACCTGAAAGGTGATTGCAGGATTTTATCTCCCATGTGTGAGTGCTTCAGCAAAATTATGTGTCATAATTTAGAATTTAGAGAATGGCCCTAGAATTTATGTTATTCTGTGCATCCAAATGATACCTATATACGTCCTTGAAAACTCCTAGGTGTTCCAGGGATGTACCAAGAGCTCGTAGGTGAGCTGGCAATTTAAATTATTTAGAATGCTTTCAACAAAGATTATCAAGGTGGAACAGGCTTATAGCAAGGCTCTCCTGGGAACGATTAACAGAATCAGAAGGGGGCTGATGTCCCCAGAAGAACAAAGTCCCTGCTGCTGACTGGAACCCACCCACTGCAGCTGTCCCCGGCTCTGCTTGTAACCTACATCTCTGCCTTGAAAACAAATATCAGCAGAATCTGATTGCTTTGTAAAAGATTATATCATTAGTTAGAATGCCCAAGAGAAATTGCACAGAGGAATGAGCAGAGAGAATGTAAAAAAACCCCAACTGATTCATAATAGAGTTACCAGTCTTTCTCAAGCAGTTTTTCTCTGTCAGAAGGAATTGTGGGGAAAAGTTATAAATCATTAAAGCTATTTACCACATATTATTGAAACATCACATCCTGGCTACAGACAAGGTACTAGTGATTATCTGAATCTTATTTTGTGAACATGACTTTCTTAGAGTACTCAAATCAAATTCATATTTAATTATTCATGTTAATTCATTAGGTGAAGAATAGATCCAAAATCTAGGTCTGGAAGGCAGTGCTCAAATACCAAAAGAATTTTAGATTTTTTAAAAATGTTCTCTGTAAATAGGAAGGTTGCTGGCATCCTCTCATTAAAATCACTGTTATTCAAGAATTGATAAGTACAAAAATATATCATTTAACAGTGAAATATAAGCTAACAAACTGGTATTACCATAGCAAAAAAATGCATGTTTGATTAATTATAATTTCTTGTAGTGCCTAGGAGTTGTAAGCTTCTTTGCTATGGTTTAACAAAAAGGAAATTATAAAGTGATCGATATAGAGGTGAACTGTATTTATGAGTACCTCTGTCCTCTGACATTAGTAAGTGCACACTCATTAATTCCTCTAGCTGATAGACACTTTGCAGTAGAAAACTTATTGCTAAGCTTCTAAAAAAAAGCTATTTCTTCAAAGAAATTCCAAACCTTTTTCACAGCCCATTGTGGATTTTTTATCCTGGAAGGCTTATGATTGCAATATTAGGAACTAAATCCAAACACAGGCAATGTCTAAAATAAATGAGCCAAACAAAGAACAGTTTTGTCAGCTAAAGCTAGGAAAAAACTTTTTCTGAAAGAACATGGTTCTTCTGATGTTCAGTGGCATAAACTTTAAAACCTACACAGAGTTCTTTTAGGGACAGAGGAGAGCTTTCCCGGCTGCGGACTTTGGTGTCCCATTTAGCCATCTCCATAATGAAATGCGAATGGCAGTACTCTACACATGCTGTAGTTCTCTCCCAGCAGCACTGCAGCTCAGATGGCAAAGGGCAGAGGCGAGCAGGGGTTCATTGTACAGTCCCGCTAGGTGCCCTGCTGATCATCAAGGCACCAAGATGTACCCCTCTATGCACCATTCTTGTTTCACACTCCAGGCTTCACCTTAAGACAGCTACCTGTGTAGGAAGAGGATTAAGAACAAAGATAATTTTACCATGGTTTTCTGAAATCCTCTTTGTGGCACGTATATGATCCTGTCCAGGCAGCTTTGCATGCACAGCTATGCTAAGTACACATGGGACAGTGTCTGTACAGGCTGACAAGAACACTCATTTTTTGCTCACAAGGAGAAGTTCCAAAATTTACTTAAGAACACTGAACACTAAGGCATTCACATCATACAAATCCTAATTACTCAAGAATTTAATAACATCAAGGCAAGTCACTCTCCTACTGGCCCTAATAAGACCAGCTTCAGTCCCTAGGAGAAACATTTCTGTTTGATCTGAAAAAAAAAAAAAAAAAATCCACAGGAGTTACTTCTTTTAATGTAGTGACTAAAATATTCTGAGTGTGTCTACATTTGAAAAATATGTTGCTAACCCCAGGAGAAAAAATATTTGCCTTGCTCTGAGGGATTTAAACTGCTAAATGATGCTTAGATGGGGGAAGCAACTTGATTAGAATTTGTAATACTCAGATTACAGATTAGAATGTAAAGCTACTATATTTATAGAACAATGCAGGAAGATGAGAAATTTTCATTAATAATTAGCATAAAAAGTTATATGAAAAATAAAATTTGCATCTACTGCTTTGGCAGATGATCTTCTCAAGAGCTGCAGTAGCAAACAACTGCTTCCAGTCGTTGTGAAGTTTGTATTTTTTAAATAAATAGTTTAAATCGTACATGGGAAAAAAGAAAAGTAATACTACACAGAGCCCTTTTATCTGACAGATGAAGGAATAACATGACCAAATAGGGACTAAAGCTGGGTGAATTCAAGGAAGAAATAGGGCGCTATTTAACAGAGGTGAGTAACCTCTGTCAAATAATTTACAGATAGTTGTGGTATATTCCTTCTCACTTGGCATCATTAAATACAAATTGCGATTTTTTCTCATACTGATACCAGAGAGAAGAGGATGTTCTTTGGAGGCACAGTCTGGGTTACTGCAGTGATTTTTTTCCTGCTTGAGATCTGTGAACATACAAAAACTAAATAATAGTTTACCCGTGATTTATTTTATAAATATTTCACAGTGGACAACAATGAAAAGTTATCCACCAATTCAAGAGTCCAGCAATCTCACATTGACAAACCTCATTTCTCTTAGAGGTGCTAATGACCACGGAAATAAGGTACACCTTTTCTCCTATCAGCTAGTGACATTTACTCTGGTCAGTACTGGGTGATTAAGTTAAGCACTCCTCATTTGTGAATTGTCTCCATGATTTATGGCTGTTATCACTGAGCTCTACATGGTCTTAGTACCTTACAAGAAAAATTATGATGCTGATTGAATACAGTAAATTACAGATATTCAGCAAATGAGAAGATCTCAATAGATTTGGGCAAATTTTTTTTCATTCAAACAGTCCTCCATAAAATGGAGATTCAGGAAGACCAAAACTATTTTAAAAGTGATACAAATGTAGCCCAAATTTGGGAATGTAAAAAGTGGGAGAGAGATCAAAAGCATAAAAAGAGTTTTGTCCTATGGAACTGGACAATCCAGATGGTTTCCAGGAAAAACCCAATGCTGTAGGGACAAACTCTGTGTACCACAGGTTTTCAGTTCATTACACACAAACTCATCACTCTCAGTCTCTGGAAGATGTGACAGTACTTCCTCACTTTTGAAACAACAAAAAGATATTAAAGAGAAATCTGTCTATTTTCACAGGTACAGGGAACTGCTGGTATATGTAGAACCTGTTGAGTAAAGAAAAAGTAATGCTCTGGCAACTCTTGCAAGTCATCCCGCTCCTAGTCCAACTGCCTGTACTGAGTCTTGGCAAGAGGAGAGCCTTACATATGTCAGTTATGAGGCTACTAATATAATAAAACACGATGTGGTGATCCAGAACCAATTAATGGAGAATAAATGTGATGTAAAATGCAAACACATTCACAACATCCATCCTTTGAGTTTATTTCTAATGTAAACCTCATAATAAAGCTCCCTTTATGTACAGATTTTGCTGATCATTAAATAAAAGCTGAAGTATTCACTTTTGTAATTCACAATGTATTATCTTTGTACAAATGCCCTCATATATATTCCAGTATATATTTCTCTATGTAAATTGCTTGATAGAAAGCACATTCTGGGAAAAAGTGGTACTAAAATATCTAGTAAAGGTACAATCAGACAATTGCCATTCAAAATCACTGCATTAAAAAAAAAACAAAAAACACCACGGATAAAATCACAAACAATTACCATACAATTACAACATGAAAATGTACCAAGTAGAGATACTATCACAAAGACAAGTACAGCTGATGGCAAATCTAGAAGCAATTACACAGTGTCTTGGAAGAATTTATTTAAATTTGATAAATGTGGATGTTTTAGCAGCACTAGAATTGAGCAGGATTATTATAGCAAGTGATACGGGGCAATTTCACTTGCATAGGTAGTTTTTCAAATTTCTAATATTTAAAATTTGATTAAAAGATGATATTGCAGTTACTGACATTCAGGTTATCCACTCTTCTATCTTACAATCATTAATTATTTTAAAGTCACCAGAAATTTGCAAAATGTTCCACATATATGAGGAGCTAAAATCCTTTCAAAAAACCTCTTGATTTTCTAATCTTGATCACAATTTGCAACAAAGAAGGAAAAGGGCAGGTAGTTGAAAGACAGAAAATTATAAAAATTGGAAGTGGAAGTGTAAAGGACCGTGGGACAATTAGACAGTGGGGGATGAAGAAAGCAGGTAGAAGAGAAGTGGCACACACACACACAGTTCTCATGAGCTGTTTATCCTCACCTCAAACGCTTATGCTTCCTATATCCTGGCCTCTAAAATGTTGTACCAGTAGTTCTGGACAACCCATTAAAACAGGATGCCCAAGGAGGTGGTGGAGTCACTGTCCATGGAGGTGTTCAAGAGCTATGTAGATGTGACACTGAGATACATGTTTTAGTGGGCATGGTGGAAGTGGGTTGATGGTAGGATTAGAATATTTTTGAGGTCTTTTCTAACCTTAATGATTCTATGATTTTGTGAAATTTTTAGGTCCTTGAGTCTGTACACTTACATCATCAGTCAAAATTCTATAAATCAAAAGATATCAATCATTGTTCAGAAAGATGAAAGATGAGTATTATTTTGTCTTTTTTTTTTTTTTTTTTGAAGCTTGGAGTGAAAATAATTCTGAGACTGATTTGAATGACAAGAGGATAATCATGAAGTTTATTCCTCGGCAAGATTCTTGCAATAAACCTAAGTTTAGTCAAAGTGGTACCCTGAGAAATTCAATCAGAATAGCTAGCATCTTATCTTGAAATACATTATTAACAATAAGATGCCTTTGAAATCATAATGTTAAGTATTTTAAGTTGCTAGAAGCAGAATCATATACACAGATGAAAGGTAAACCAAGATAATCATACACCTGCTCAGCCAAAAGAGGCATGCTGAATCACATTTTACTTTTACTTGACAAGAATTTGACAATCTTCGGCATGGACATAAGAGCAAGGATTGTATTTGGTACCAAAAATAAATCAGAGGTGGATAATTTTAGCCTGTGGACTATTAATTATGCTTGACCTACTCTTTCATGGTCCTCGCTCTACACAAACCCTACAACATTTTTCAAGCAACAAAAAAAAAGTCAACCTCTTAAGTTGTAGAGTCCCTGAATATTAGATTGCTTAAAATCAAAAGTCAACTTGCCAACAGCTCCTCTAATCTTCCTGTATTGTATTTCAACCACGCTGCTGCCAGACCTTGCTTTTGGTGGAATCAGTGACTGAACTGCTTTGCTAAAGCAGAACAAAAGGTATGAAAACTCATTTATCAATGTTTTTTATTAACCATAAACTTAAAAATACATTCAATTTCATGTCTTCACTGCAATTTGTGCTGTAGGAATCTGTTTTCCATGTGAGCTATTACGAAGTAAATATGTGCATCTTCCTTTGTGAAACATCAACAGATTTCAGATCTAGTCTAAGTTTCTCTCTTAACTTTGTCAATTTTAATGTAATGAACTACTGGTGGTTTGAAAATAAAAGAGCTCTGGAGAGTCACATTCCTTTATAATTCACTAACAATTATAATTGAAAATTCATTCTTTTTATGTGCACCTATTCTGTTTAATTCCTATTAATATCTGTGAAACTTTTTGCAGAATTTGAGTCTATTTAGTGGGATTAAACTTTAAACACACTACATCCATTTTCCTGCTCAGAACCCAGAAGGAGTATGAAAAGTAAGGCAGGAGAATTTGCATTGCTGTGGTCTTCTTTGACTACTAAGTTCTAAGAACAAAATTTTGAGGCCTGTAGTTGAGCCAGATTCTAACTGACAAGGCCAAATCAACGCAGAGGTTGATCCCCAGTTATACTGTTATTCATAATAGAAGTTATTAGTTGTATAATCATGCAACTGTGAACCGTGTTAAGTCTATTCTCATGTCAGTCTTTCCATTTCTGCTTACCTGTGTCTACAAAATTGGTTTTTGGATCACTGCAAATTTATTCTTCCATTGCTAAAGACAATGACCTTAACTTACAGAATTAGTAAATATCTGATTTCTTCAGCATGCAATTGTAGTCCTTCCACTCTCTATATGGATTTAAAAATAAATGACGTAATGAAATAAAGCAGGGAACTCAACTATTGGTATTACCTACATAAAATACTCTATTTGGTATGCACACTACAGCAATAGAATGAGGAGCAAAGAAACCGAAACAAAATTGCTTGACCTATTTTAATATTTGATGAAGAAATACTAAGCCTAGAAATATCATGTCTCCAGGGACCTTGTAGTTGATATTATTAAAAAGCATTTTAAAAGGAGTCTCCCATAGTCTATCATAATAAGCTTTGGGTAATACTTTAAGAGTCCATTAACTTATGCTCAGCTAATCTTAAATTACAATAGAAATCCTTTGAAAGTATTCATGATAGTCACACAAATACCACATAAATTCATTTTTATCCTTTTGTGCATGTTTTCCCCTAGACACACTACAGTTTTTAATCCCTTTGTGTAGTAGTCCAGACCTTGACATTTTAACAGTACTAGAAGTCTGATCATTTCTAAAGGAAATCAGAAGCTACGTACTTTTGAAGAATCTAAAGCAAAACTGTTTATGAAACAAATGTAATTATTTTCTTTAAAGTTATTTATCTATAATTCGAAACTACAGTCAAAAAGGTTTTTTCTTATATATTTTAATACTTATAATTTCCAACTAACACTACTTTTTTATTCTGTGTTATCTGAGTTATCAATCAAAATTAAAAGTTTTTCAAGAGAGTTCAAGCTTTTCTTCCCCCCCCACTCCCCCAGGAAATCTCTGTCTCAAATGTGGCCTGGAAAGCTGCAGACTTTTAAGTTTGTGTGGGTGAAGCAAAAAGTCATGAAATAAAATCAGCCATGTATGCCTGAACTATTGAATTGAGAGAGGAAGAAAAATGTTTGAATGGAAAACATCTTAGTCAGAAAATTAGACTTCGGACTAAAACTTAGAAGGCTGTAGTTCTGGTTTTCTGGTTTTCCAATAGCTTTCCAAAATCACTGCAATTATTTTAAATTTTTTCACTAGAGATGCTATTTTTTCCAACATAGAATCATAGAATCGCTAAGGTTGGAAAAGACCCACAGGATCATCCAGTCCAACCATTCACCCTTCATCAATGGTTCTCGCTAAACCATGTCTCTCAACACAACATCCAAACGCTCCTTGAACACCACCAGGCTCAGTGACTCCTCCACCTCTCTGGGCAGCCCATTCCAGTACCTGACCACCCTTTCAGAGAAGTAGTATTTCCTAACGTCCAGCCTGAACTTTCCCTGGCGCAGCTTGAAGCCATTCCCTCTAGCCCTATCACAAGTCAACCGAGAGAAGAGGCCGACCCCCAGCTCACTACAGCCTCCCTTCAGGTAGTTATAGAGAGCAATCAGGTCTCCCCTGAGCCTCCTCTTCTCTAGACTGAACAATCCCAGCTCCTTCAGCCACTCTTCATAAGGCCTGTGCTCCAGACCCCTCACCAGCTTTGTTGCCCTCCTCTGGACACACTCCAGGGCCTCAATGTCTTTCTTACAGTGAGGGGCCCAAAACTGGACACAGTACTCGAGGTGCGGCCTCACCAGTGCTGAGTACAGGGGGATAATTACTTCCCTGTTCCTGCTGGCCACACTATTTCTGATACAAGCTGGGATGCCATTGGCCTTCTTGGCCACCTGGGCACACTGCTGGCTCATGTTCAGTCTAGCGTCGATCAACACTCCCAGGTCCATTTCCTCTACACAGTCTTCCAGCCACTCTGCCCCAAGCCTGTAGTGTTGCCTGGGGTTATTGTGGCCAAAGTGCAGGACCCAGCATAATAAGTAGCCTTATAACATAGTAAGGCATTTTCTTAGAATCAAAATATTTGCACTGGCACCTTGCTAATAATGATGCCCAGTCCTCTCACAGAAAAGACAAATCAGGGGAGACGTGGTTTCACTATCAGAAAATAAATGCTTCTAAACAATTCCCTTTGTAAGTATTCTTAAATACATTTGAATACCAGCAAATGCTGGAGTCACAGTTATGACAAAACAGAATCATAGTTCATTAGTGATTGTACTCTAAACTCCTTTAATTTAGCACTGAGATGTTAAGATTTTAAAGGTAGAAGTTCCTATTAAGGAACAACCATGTGGTAAAAAAAAAAAAAAAAAAAAAAAAAAAAAAAAAAAAAAAAAAAAAAAAAAAAAAACCAATATTCTACTGCTATCTCATATTCTATAGTGTTGTAAATATCCCTGTCTTGTTCTTTTAAAGTTGGAAGTTTCAGTGTTTTGCCCAGTTAGTGGGCACAGACACTAGGCTTTAAGGAACCATAGATTTTTAAGAGATCCTCACCAGCCTGGTGATGTGACCTCCCAAACATGCTCTGCAGAGGCTCGGGGACAGAGTAACTGGAAGGATCAAAGATGTCTCTCAGTAGCCAAGAGTTCCAGCCACAGGAAGGTGCTGACCCATGGATACCCATTCCCCAGTAAACATATCCAGTAATAGTCCTACTGACATTACCTCTTTAGAAATTGCTTGTTTCATTTTTCTTTGAAATGACTGAGATCTCCATCATCATTTATGTTTGGGAGAATAGGCTGCTGCATACACATCAAGAGACAGAGATCATCACACCCTCTCATCAGCCTCTAATTTACGGCCAGCACTGAACATTTTGAGCTACCCTCTTTGTACCCAACAGGCCAAATTCCTGACTTATCCATGTGGTAAAAGGTCACAAAGACATCTATTGCTAATTTGAAAATAAATAGCTTCCTGTAATGTTATAGAATTACTGTAGCAATCAGGCACATAAAGATAAAAGCTCATATAGATAAAGGCATGTTAATTAGTTCATAAAGCCTTATTAATCAGGCTTGTAATGGTAGCAGTTTGAAACCATAAAAGAAATGTGTAAGATATTTGTCTGCAGGCTTAAAATAGAGAAAAAGAATGAAAAGCCACCCACACAGTATGATGTGATAGTAACACCCTGCTGCTGGGAAAAGGAAGATAGAGTCTAAGAACAGCATCTTCTTTACAGTATATGAAAGATTTAATATATTTGCTCTGGTCTAGCTGAGGAATCATAGTGAAGAGTGCTTCAGACATAGCCAGACACATTAATCTACTTCTAAGGGAGATTGACTTGCTTAATTCATTGCTCCTAGAAGTCAGTGGGACTCTGAGAATGAGATCAGAATATAAGAAATCCATTCAGTGCCAGACAAACTAAAGACAATCGCTACTGACTTCAAAAAACAAAAAGACAAGGTGCCAGTGTGTTTCCTACTCACTAAGTGCTAGATTTTCTTCAGGAAAATTTCTACTCAGATTGAGACAAAACAGAATTTAAGGATTCTATCAATTAAAATGTGTTTTATTTTTTCATGGAAATGCTCTATTTCCACCTTCATTTAGCATTTGGTATCTCCAACCAAAGGCTGCCACTCCAATCCACTGAAATATCAATAAAAAGCTAAAGAACAGAGACATTTCGAAAATCATTAAACTTGTTTACTTCTGTATTACACTTCACTAGCCTTACAACTTTCTAACAAATACTTCCTTCTTCCAAGAAACACTTTTTATGCACAATGCAGATATCCCAGTTGATTGTAAATTAACTGAGGTAAATGCAGCAGTTTTGATTCTGAAACTACCTTTCTGAATCAATAAACCTGCATCAATTTTATATATACCTTCAAATAATAGAGACGTCTTCTGTTATAAGAAACAGTGAAACAAGAAAAGCATGATTTTTCTCTTCCTTCTTTGTTTCTTTTATCTTTGTAACAAATATAGGACAGATTTACAGGGAAAATGCAAGCTCCACACCTCTCCCAAGCAGTCATGCATAATGACTGTGATGCTCCCAGCACTTCCCAGTGACCCACCTCCTCCTCACACATTTCACCATTGCACCTGACTCAGATAAACCAATATTCATTCTTAACACCATCCAACATGGTCACATTAGGATGAAGAAGGCTCATATTCCCTTTAAAGTCCTTCCAAAGTAACACTCTTGGAGACACCAGAAAAGTTGATTTTTATCTAGCAAGATATATATACTGTTTACTTTCCTGTTCACTTAATATTAAACTCCAGTGAGCATTATTTTATATATCTAACTGTTCATCCCCTACACAGAATTAACAGGATCTCTTAGGTTGTCAGTGTTTTAGCTCTTTTACTTTTTTAATAAATACAGGATGGCGATGACTATACTATATTCATTTATTGCTCTGTAATATTACATTGATTATATTATTGCAAAACAACAGTGACATCCAGAGGTACAAAAGCCTAATCAGAAGCATTCATTATCCATGACTATGTGTTGAAAATCTCAGATGCTCAGGATTTCGATAGCTTTAATTATTTGTAACTCTGTGAATTTTAGATGTATAGGGATGCAAGGAAAATATCCAAACTTCTTTTAAACCTGTCACCACATGACCTTACAGTGATTAACATTCATTGGAATATGGTGGAAGCAATGTTGGGACTGTTATGTCCTATCACTGACAGCTGTAACAGAAAAGGCTCTCTGGGAAACATTTTGGCCCAGATACAATTTTGCAGCCTTTTTGTTGAAGAGAAAAGAGGCAAGATACAAAGAAGAACTTCAAGTGCTTTCAAGAATTCTTAAATATTCAATACTGTTACACCCCTTCTTGAAAAATCAGCACTGTTGAAGTACAGTACGTTTGTAAAACCATAACCCCCAGATCAGCAGGAGATGGACATCAGGCACACTTCAGTGCAATCTTTTACTTGAAAGTGAGTTTGCAGAGGTGAGACCAGCTTGCTTCTGCCACATATAAGTACATAAATGGGCATTTAATGTTTTCTGAGGAGGTTGGAGTTAGATATCTATGTTCCACTTAAATTCTAGTCTATGCCCTGGGCGTGCCTCTGTGGATCTGGATCTAAATATAGCTTCAGTTCAAGGAAAAGATGCTTGTGCTCAGCCGTAGTTGTTCACATGAACTACAGACCTGGTCCAGCCCACTGGAAGGAATGATTGGCTTCAGTGCACATTTGCACACACAGCAAATGTCATTTCCACGCAGAGTCTGTGTTTGTAATGAGGATGAATGCTCACTGACTGCTGACAGCTTTGCCTGAAAAAGTACTCAAGGACTGACAGATTAGAAAGCATTACTATTAGTTCTAATTATTTTATCAGTTGCCAACTGGGTTGCAGAATATATAAATTTATATGTAGTTCTGAAATATATATATATATATATACATCCATAACACAATTACCATAATCTTGGAAAAGCTCAAGTCTCAAAGCAACACATTTGTTGACCAGATTCTCTGCTGCCATGAATCATAATGGCTCCATTTATTTCAATGGAGCTCTGTCAGTTTGCATCAGTGTAGGACTAGGTCCTATCAATCTCCTTTTTAACGTTCTTGTCATTCCTGAAGGAATCTAAGTACTGTATCAGTTTTCAGCTCTTTAGCTTCTCACATATCCCAAACCTTTGCTTGCAATACAAAGATAATTGCATATATTTACTATTTCTGTCTGCGATATCTGAGGGAAAATGCAGGTCTATTTAACTCTACACACTTTGTGAAGGAAGAGTATTTTAAAAGACAAATTTTAAGCTATCTTTTTATATACTGAAGGAAGTGTCTATTGTGTCACAATGCCATTTTAGCTTTCAATAGAAATTTTCTCCTGCAGTAGCTTCTGGTAGTAAATAATGACTGTGAGTAACCCATTTTAGGGGGTTATCTTCCTTTCCTGTTGATACAACATTCACATAAGGTTTTGTCCAAGATTTCATTCAAGGGGATACGTTTTTCTGGGGAAAAATCCATATTAGACCAGCAGTTGACAAATCGGCAAACTGTTTACGAAAATAAATACTGCATTCTATATCCAGCTGACAGAGTCCTGTGGATGGCTACTTATTAGTTATTCTTACTATTGAAGAATATGCATATATTCTCCCTGATGACTTCATTTTGTATAAAAGACACAGAACAATTACAATTTCTTCACTTGTGATCACACAACTGACATAGTTCCAGTCAGACAATGCAAAGAACAATTTACTGATAATCACATGTAAAATGTTTTTATATAAGTAAGTATATAACCTTTTGACTGCTGAATGATCAGCTTGCCCAAATTCACCTTTTTCTATCATTTACAACAGTATGCCTGATTCTGAATTCAGAAATTCTGGATTTCTGGAACTAGCATGAAGTTATTTTTGAAAACTTAAAAATAAATGGATTTTCTCGTTGGAAGAAAAAAAAATCCATTAATACATTTACCAGTGATGAAGAGTGTTTTATGAACAAATATTTTCTAGCTCTGGAAATAGATGTTTAGCTAACATAAATACAAAGAATACATATATAAAACAGACACATGAAGACTTATATTGCTCACATTCACTGAATTCTGTTGTAATTTATTAATCTCAGATTTGCAGGTTATTAGGCTTCAAGAGTGTTCCTTTTCTGCCTATGCTGTATTTCTATCTGTAATGCTATTGCCAGGCATATTTCAGAACTGATAGTGGTTTATCAAAACCAAAAAGCAGCTCAAAGTTCTTGGGTAAATCTTCAGATTAGCAACTGTCCTTTTAAAATTGTAAATCAAACCTGTTTTTCTTCATCTTTTTAGTCTATTAATAGGCATACTTATCATGACAACAGGATTTGTCTGCAGGGTTATGAGATATCATCTGCTCATTCTCTTTCCTCCTTATTTAAGCTGTAATTGTACATCATATCACAACCGGTTGTCCTGGAAATAGCTGTCACAAACTGTAAGATTCATTGCTACTGAAAGAGCAAAAGCATCTGTAAAAGAGTAAAAGTTAAATTTCATCCAAATATGCTTTAAATAAATTAATAGGAATAGAGGAGATCATAAGCAGAGTTCACTTAAGTTGTTTTGTTTCTCCAGAGAGTCTTTACAATGTCTGGGAGGATAAGAAGAGTGCTAGAAATGATTGCAACTTCAAATATACCGTGTGGGTGGATAAGTACAGGGGAGTGCACTGAGTGATGGAAACAGGATGGGCTTGAGTCTGTACTCAGAAGGAAAACAGATTTATTTTCTAGCAGAAGGCAATTTCCATAAATAAACAGGATGGCTCATCATTACCTGCTTTAAGCATGATTAGGCTAAATATGCTTCCAGCAATCAAAAAAAAAAAAAAAAAAAAAGAGAAGGAAAAATATTGAGTTTTCTTTTCCTCTGAAAAAGGCTCTGTTGCACTCAGTTTCAACTAGGCACGAAGACAGGAGGATGGCCAGGTCCTGGAACTGTCTCTGATCTGGGGTGATGGGGATATAAATGTAGCAGCATTTCCCATAGGTGCTTTAAGCCCCATGGTTATTCTGACAGCAGGATATGTCAGAAAGCTCTTTGTTGTAGATGACGTATGTGTTCAATCATCCTCTTGGGTGCCTTCTCCTGCACCCAACACAAGGAGGTTGCAGCCCATAGCCTACCAATTCTGCGCGCGCGTGTGTGTGTGTGTGTGTGTGTATGCAAGTGTATCATGCTAGAGACAGCAGCAGTGACAAACAGTCCCTCTTTATTATGTACTGCATGAGCAGAGCAATGGGCCAAAACTAGAGCTCGGTGTTTGCAACACACAAGGGATAAGTCTATTCAGATTTTCGAAATTGAGCATATCAGAGGATAAATATACTATGTCTTTCTGTTATCTAGGATTCAAGTGATTCTACCCAGTGAAGGTATGCCTGTAGTCAAATATTTCAAACAGAAAGATAACTGAAGCCTCTAAATATTCCCTTGATGATGCATTTTTAGTCAACACACTGTGTACGGCAGTGTTTGGTTTTCCGTTAGAATTTACTCCACTTCAGATAGAAAGTGTGTAAATAAAAATCAATACTAGCAAAAAATAGTTGATATTTCAGTTATACTCATGTATAAACACAAATACGCTTCTGATGTTGCCTCCAGGCTTAAAACCTGGCTTTATTCATTATCATAGAATCATAGAATGGCCTGGGTTGAAAAGGACCTCAAAGATCATTTAGTTTCAACCCCCCTGCTATGTGCAGGGTCACCAACCACTACACTAGGCTGCCCAGAGCCATATCCAGCCTGGTTTTGAATGCCTCCAGGGATGGGACATCCACAATCTCCTTGGGTAAACTGTTCCAGTGTGTCACCACCCTCTGTGTGAAAAACTTCCTCCTAATATCTAACCTAAACCTCCCCTGTCTCAGTTTAAAACCATTTTGCTTTGTCCTATCACTATCCACTCTCTTATTTATATGCTCCCTTCAAGTACTGGAAGGCCACAGTGAGGTCTCCCTGGAGCCTTCTCTTCTCCAAGCTAAACAAGCCCAGTTCCTTCAACCTTTCCTCATAGTAGAGGTGCTGCAGCCCTCTGATCATCTTAGTGGCCCTTTTCTGGACCCACTCCAAGAGCTCCATGTCCTTCCTGTACTGGGGGTCCCAAGCCTGGACACAGTACTCCAGATGGGGCCTCACAAGAGCTGAATAGAGGGGGACAATCACCTCCCTCTCCCTGCTGGCCACCCCTTTTTTAATGCAGCCCAGAACACAGTTGGCCTTCCAGGCTGCAAGCGCACACTGCTGGCTCATTTCCAGCTATAGTTAGTAAGAGGCTTCCTTTTTATTGTCTGAATAGTTATTATTACTGTGGCTATGTTGATAATTACTGGTAACATCCTGTACTCAGAGAATCACAGAATTGCAGGGGTTGGAAGGGACTTCAAGACATCGATGTCAAATCGAATCAAACCAGCTAAAGAAGGTTCCCTATAACAGACCACACGGATAGGTGTTCATATAGGTCTCAAATATCTCCATAGAAGGAGACTCCACTACCTCTCTGGACAACCTGTTCCAGTGCTCTGTCATCCTTATCATAAATAAGTTCTTCTGCATGTTAGTATGGAAATTACTGTGTTCGAGCTTTAAGCCATTACTCCTTGTCCTATCACTACACACCATCAAAAAGAGCCTGGCCCCATCTATTTGCCTCCCACCTCCCTATAGATATTTATAAACATTAATCAGATTCCCTCTCAGTCTTCTTTTCCCCAGGCTGAACAGACTCAGGTTAGTCAGCCTTTCCTCATACAGAAGATGCTTCAGGCCCTTAGTCATCGTTGTGGTACTCTGCTGGACTCCTTCTAGGAGATCCCTGTCTCTTTTGAACTGGATAGCCCAGAACTGAACACAGTAGCCTAAACGTGGCCTCACCAGGCATAGTAGAGGGGGAGGATCAGAACTGATCCTCCATCAACTGGCTGACGTTACTCTTTTTAATGCACCTCAGGATATTATTGGCCTTCTTGGCCACAGGGGCAAACTGCAGGCTCACAGCCAACCTGTTGTCCACCAGGACTCCCACGCCCTTCTTTGTGAAGCTTCTCTACAGCAGATCAACCCTAACCTGTACTGATGCATATAGTAATTCCTCCCCAGGTGCAAGACTCTACACTTGCTCTTGTTAAATCTCATCAGGTTCCTCTCTGCCCAACTCATACAAGCCAATGTTGTGCACTGTAAATGTACACTAAAATAATCTAAAATGACTACCATAATTTTAATTTGCTTGTTCTGAAGTAAATGTCTGTAAACCAATTACAAGATACACCTTTTTTACAGATTCTGTGAATGGAAAAGAATCACTGATTACCGGTTTTGTCTTCAGTTCTATTTGATGAATCACATTTAATTACAACATAATTAGTTAGCACCTCTGGAAAAATATGCAGTGTAATGAATATAAAAAATGAAATGATCATATAATAATTTTGAAGTATATCTTAGCAATTCTTTTCATTAAATTTCTGTCACTTATCTTAATTTGCAGTGTCAATACCATCATCTTAATATTATAGTTTACAAGAAACTAATTTCAATCCCAAAGTAAAATCAGTGTTTACTGAAGAACTCATCCCAGACCCATTTAACTTCAAACACTCAAGAAGCCCCTTCAGACTACTAAATAGAAGAAAATATATAATTCTCTGCTTTCTAGGACCCTTAGACAACATTGGAGACCTCTAGAATAATCCTGACTTAAAACAGTGTTATGCAAGTTTGCAGATACATCAACATTTACATTATTGCAGCTCTCAGTGACTTGTGGTAGGATCAGGTCTCCATACAGATGAAATGTAACAGTCTTTAAAGAAAAGCAAAATTAAAAAACGTCCTTGCTGGATTAGGTAGTAGAAGTAGCAACAATATGTGTGCGTAGTCCAGTAACCACATCTTCAGAAAAGCAACCTTCTGTAAATCAGCTAGTCCACACCTAGCTGTAAAACATCCTGTATATCAGCAGCAGCACATTTATGCTATTGACAGGTGAACAGCCTTTCCACTTGAGATGCTTTAGGCAGGCCACCCCCATCAGTCCCACATCACATAGTCTGAGATCTTCTGTAGAGATTCATATAATTATGTCTGGAGCAGTGTGGTTTGTCTTCAAAATCTAAATATGGGCCTGATTCATCACTTGTTACTCATACTATGCCCACTTTTATTTTATGAAAGCTTAATAGGACCAGGGCTACCGATAGACATTTCACTTCTAGTTGGATCCTTCAGGATGCTGGGTCATGCTGAGGAAGTCAAAGAAAATGTACTCAGTTATCAGAACAGACTTCAGTACACCCTTATTTTGCCTGCTGCTGTATGGTCTTGTTATCTGACTACCTGCCAACGCTTATCTTTCAAAGGTGATGAGTCAATCCTAAAAAATTCATGGCTTGGCTTAAATACTATTGAGTCTTAAAATAACATACTGAACCTCAGTTTATTTGCCCAATGGATTTCAAACCTATGGAATTGCCATCTTTACATTTCACATTGTTGGAATATGTATACATATTTATACATACACAAAGTTTTGATAGCTTTTTTTTTTTTCTGCTTCTTTTTTGGTGGAAGCTTGATTTCTTTCATGCCACCAGACACCTTGAGATCCATTTCTGGGTGAAAGTGTCAGATGCTATAACAGTCATTGAGGTTATCAGTGTTACCACTGAATGGCAAGGAAAAAGAGCAGGCTGACTAAGTGCTCACCTTTCTTTCTGTCATGTTCTTCATACAGAAGGCTTGCAGCGACAGGGACAGCACAACTCCTCTCCTTCACCACACAGGGGAGCCACTGGGGCAGCAGGAAGGGTGTCCTGATGCTCAGCCTTGAGGCTGTGACCATCCTAGCTCCCAAAATAGAGACTGGCACATGGCATAGCTGAGGGAGGTCTGGGCCAACGTCAGCATGACAGGGCTTTTTAGAATCATAGAATCATTAAAATTGGAAAGACCACTAACATCACCAAGTTCAATCATTAACCCATCACCACCACGCCCCCTAACCATATGCCGCACCTACCCTTTTCTTGAACACCTTCAGGGTTGTTGGCTTCACCACCTCTCTAGGTAGCCCATTCCAATACCTCACCACTCCTGAGGAAAAAAAAAAAAAAAAAAAAAAAAATCCTAATATTCAACCTGATCCTCCCCTGGCACAGCTTGAGGTCATTACCTCTCATCCTATCACTGTTAGATAAAAGATGTCAACACTCCCCAACCACAGCCTTTTTTCAGCAAGTTATAGTAAGCAAAAAGGTCTCCTCTGAGCTTCCTCTTCTCCAGGCTAAACAATCCCAGTTCCCTCAGCCACTGAACAAATACCTAAATATTGCCTGAGCTTCAGGGAGAGCATAAAAGAAAGAAATGCTGTTACTGGCATTCAAAAGAATAACTTTAGGCACATTAAAATTGTAAAGATTCTTAGATGTAAAAACAGTTAAAAAGAAAATCAGGTGTTTGTAACACTAAAATTTTTATTAGATTACAGGAAACTCGGCAGTAGGTTTATTGTAAGTACTTTGGGCTCAAGTCAATGAAACTGTTGTTTTGCAATTGCTGTTGTTTTTAGTACTGTTTAGCTTAAAACACTTTACTGTTAAAGTCCTGTTTGAGAAACGCTATCCAAAATATTAAAGTTAGGTATGATACTCAACTGAGAACATAACAGAGCCAATAAGGAGTATGAAATAGTATTTTTCAAGATTTAAAACAGATAAATGATACTAACAGAGAGAATATAGAGTGGATGAGATTTTTCATTTAAAAGATTTTTTTCTTTCTTTTTCCAAACTAATGGAAGTTTTTGGATGGGATCACAGAAATCCTGGGAGAAATATTTCTTGAGGGTAACTCCAAGATAAAATACTGAGATGTATATAGCATGAATATAATTATAGTAGAGGAAAGGAATGGTCACAGCCATGAAAAAGAAATATAAGCTGCTTTGGAGAATTAAGTAACTTTAGCCCTTGCAAGTTCAGTACGTTTCTCATCAGCATTAATAGGAATTATAACTGCTTGTGGTATGAGTAAATTTAAACAAGTTAATTTTATACTTCTCAATCCAGGAAGATGATTTTAGGAAATGAAGGATGAAGATTGCTAAGATATCCATCTTAGAATACTGATGGCTACCTTTCCCTTGTACAAAATATATTAATTGCCTTTCCTTTATTTCAAGTACTTCAACCTCATTTTTATACTGTTGAGCCCAGAACTGCACACAATATTCAAGGTAAGGCCACAGCAGCACTAAAAACAGTGGGAGAATCACTTCCCTTTGCTGGCCTGCTATGCTATGTTTAAATCAGCCCCAAATGCAGTTTGCCTTCTTGGCTTGTGTTCAACCTACTGTCAACAGTCAGATTTATCACAGTTGGGAAAACAGTGATTCACTGTTCATAATTGTGTTGATGACACCTAACTCTTAAATGACATTTTACTTTCTTGTGATCATTTCTAACAAGAACTTAAGAAAATGTTCAACTTGATATTGGCAGAATTTCCACAAATCTTAAAAGTTTCAAATTACATTATTACACACTCCTATTTTCTCTTTAATTTTAACAATTTAACACAATATAAATGTTCAAGAAAATGCCAGACACACCATATCTGGGAACTCAGTGGTAAATATGAAGTTCTGGGACAGATTTCTACCTGGTAGAAGTAAAGCAGAATGAGTGTTTTGGCTTTGTGGTTGTGTTCTTCAAAAGCATTATTTTCTGTAATGTTAGTTCTTTGTGAGTCATATTAATCCCTGCTGCAAGTTCTGTTTAGATTCAAACAAAAATCTTTGCTTACATCATGCAAAAAAATCACTTTCAATCCATTTATGAAGGCATTAAATTCATTCTATGAGGAAAGTCAGTGGAGATCAGTGCAGACCAATGCATGTTTTCAGGGTGAGAATTTAACAGTTATACTGATTTAGGTTCAGATAAGTAGCATGTACAACAGGAAATAAAATGACCAAGTAGCTCGTAACAGCACATACTCTAAAGAATTGCTTACAACGTAAAATAACATTTGAATGAGGTAAAGGTTAATTGGGAAACATACCTTTTCTATCTAACCTTCCAAATGTAATTAAACATCACAAACCAGCAAAGATTCAGTATGCTTTGTTAAAGCAACATTAGTCTGACTAAAATGAATAGTTCTTGAGCTCCATTCTGCTTTCAGTGATCTGAAGTAACTATTTTGCTGCCAGTTCTCTTACTACCAAGTAAGGGAACTGAGGGTCAAGTGCATCCTTAGTAAGTTTGCAGGTGACACCAAGCTGTAAGGTGCAGTTGACACACCCAAGAGACTGGATGCCATCCAGAGAGGCTTAGACAGGCTTGAACAGTTGTTTGAGATAACCACATGAGATTCAACAAATCCACGTGCAAGATCTTGCACTAGGGTCAAGGTAATTCCCACTACCAATACAAGCTGAGGGATGAAAGGACTGAGCACAGCCCTGCCAAAAAGAACTTGGTGGTACTGGTGGATGGGAAGCTGGAGATGAGCCAGCAACATGCCCTTGCAGCCCAGAAAACCAACCATATACTGGGCTGCATCAAAAGAAGCATGGCCAATAGAGCAAGGGAGGTGATCCTGCCCCTCCACACTGCACTGATGAGGCCTTGCCTGGAGTACTGCATCCAGATGTGGAGTCCTCAGGACAGGAGAGACATAGATCTGTTGAAGTGCATCCAGAGAAGGACCACAAAAGTGATCTGAGGGATGGAACACCTCTCCTATGAGGACAGACTGAGAGAGCTGGGGCTGTTCAGCATGGAGAAGAGAAGGTTCTGAGGTGACCTGAGAGTGGCCTTTCAGTGTCTAAAGGGGAGCTACAGGAAAGAAGGGGACAGACTCTTTAGCAGGGTCTGTGGTGACAGAACAAGGGGAAATGGTTTCAAGCTTAAAGAGGGGGGATTTAGATTGGATATAAAGAAAAAGTGTTTTACAGTGAGGGTGGTGAGGCAGTGGAACAGGTTGCCCAGAGAGGTGGTGGAAGCCCCATCCCTGGAGACTTTCAAAGCCAGGATGGACAGGCTCTGAGCACATGATCTAGCTGTGGGTGTCCCTGTTCACTGCAGGGGAGTTGGACTAGATGACATTTAAATCCTTCCAACTGTAAGTTGCTATGATTCTACAGAACAATTACATTAGCACAGGTCCAAAGCCAAGACATGGGCTTGGATTTCTCCAATATCCTATTGATAATTGGATAAATTCATCATAAATTGTCCACAGTAGGAAAGACAGGTGGATTAATCCCGTATTATTATTATTATTATTTTTCCAAATTCAGTGTAAATTACACAGGTATACCGCGATCCTTTAAAAAATTCAGGAATGATCTTTTCCACATTGAAAAGAAATTATTATGCCTAGCAGCTCACCAGTTTCACTAAGCTTCTCACTGCAGAGAAGTTAAAAAAATAAAAACATTTCCAGTATGGGGAATCTTAGAAGAATGTCAGATCCTTTTCTTCTGTCATCCCCTTCCCGTTCATGATTTTAACCATACACTCAATGAGACTGAGATTCACCTCAGAAAGTCTCCTCACAGGTGTCAAATATTCCTTGCTCCTTTCCATTAGGCTCATTTGAATTCTCTGAGTAGCACTGTTTCTCTAATAAAATTCCCTCATGACATTCCGACTCTCCAACTGACAGGTAACACACACAGGCAAAGTAGGATGTCAAAGAACATGACATGATAAAACCAAACATAGCTTAATACAGTTGTGTTAATGTCAAATTGCTTAAAATTTTCTGGGTCTTTGACAGACTAGCCAAAACTGTTTTTATCTCAAAGCAATGCATCTTCCTCAAGTAAGCCAGTTTCTCTGGTCCCTGAAAAAATAAATACCATTTGCATTTCAGACTAGGATTAAAGTTAATTGTTTTCTGTTGACCAGAGCAATATGTTTATTGCAGTCTTTCAGACCTGAAAGTGTGAATCTTGTATTTGACTGCATATCTAACGCATGATATGAAAGCTCCCAAATCAGTATGACGCTCTTATTAAAGCTTGTTGAGCAGTAAAGATCTGACTTTTAAATATTTTCTCAGTTGAAGTTTGCAAGATAAAGCTTTTTAAGAATGTGGTTTATGTTCTCGTATTTGCAGAAAATACTGAAAATAATTGAATTATTTCCTAGATTATTCTTCAAAATTTGACTGCAGAAGTAACTTCCAGACTATTTCAGATTTTCCTGTCATTCAAGCAAGGGGAAGGCAACTGTAGGTGACTTCAATAGGGAGCACAAAACACTGAATAAATAGAGCAGCAAGAAATTTCTGCACAGCTCACAGAATAAAAATGATTCAGTCAAACACTTTATTTGTTTCCAAAGACAAGAATGTTGGAAAAGTTCAGGACTCTTTTTATAGCTGCAACTTTGAATGCTGCTACATAAAAGGTTTTCCTACCTAGAGATGCCAGAGTGCAGCAGAAAGGGCAAAAGTCTGCAGCACGTTTGCTACTCCTGCTGCTCCTCTGTGGGTACATTTGAGTTGACAATAAAGCCACAGTTTAGTGCAAAATAATACAGGGCCACAGCCTTATTTAGTATCCTCCTGGCCCTGAGGTGCATCTGATACAGGAGCAGAAGAACTTTCTCATTCCACAGTGTCTGAAATAATGACTGTGTTAGAGCCCATCAAAGATGTGCTTCCTAGCATGAAACTATGTGGCATGTCTAGCAGTGTGCCATGAAAACATGTGGGCAATTTGGGAAGGCAAAGGCTGCTAAGAGACATGCATGGTAGGAACCAAAGCCAGAAAAACGTAACTTATACTACTGCTCTTGGCCATAGTGTCTCCCTTCCTCTATGTCATACACAAGAAACATATCTGAAAGTGCCAGTCAACACTGGACAAAGCATGCTGGGAGCTGTGTGTGTCCAGGGGGACAGTTTAAATGGTCAATAGATCAGTCTTTGGAAAAGCTCCCACTTCTCTTTTGTTTAGCAGTTCCAAAACAGGCTGAGAATACAAAAGCTCCCTGATCTTTGCAGATAAAGCAAGCCCAAAAGCTTCTACTGCTACCCATGTACAGCAACCACAAATGGGACAAAGAGCCTGCTGCTATTCACATGTTGACAAGGCTTGGGATTTAATAACTTCTTTCTCTTAAACTACTCCATCAGAAACTTCACTGTCATCAGCATGCTCTTCTATGACATAAACCTTATATACTCACTCATCTTCTGCCCACTTTCCTTTTAAGATCCAAGGAAGCAGTAGTGTGCCCAAAGCTTTTTATTTTTTTCCAGATATACCCACTAGTAAAGATCTCAATCTACATTCTGGCTTTGGCTTTTGTCCATAGACTACTGTGACTAGGGAAAAATATCAAGTCCAGCTTAAATTAAGCTTTCACTTGAGAACTCTCATGGACTTGTAATTAATACTGCATTCTGAGCAGATCCCAATAAAAGACCACAACTTCTGAAGCACAATTAAATATAACAAGATGAACAAACAACAAAAAAAAAATCTATGACTTGGAGTGGAATTTTTCCTCCAAAATCAGATATTTTTATCATTTCAAAAGTTAAATACAGAAGTTCTCAGCCAAGCCAAACTGAACTTCCTTATATCACTTGGCAGAATCTAAGCTTCTCATTATGAGGCAGCTTGTAGTTCCACTCCTTTCACTATGATGTCTCCAGGTAAATTGAATTCTCCAAAATCCTCTGTCAACTAAGCTGTCCAGTAAGACATCTTCCATACAGGACCGTATCACTGACCTTCACTGTCTTCTTGCAGCATCGCATTCAAAATGAAGCCTGAGACAGTTTCTCCTCAAGAAGTGGTCGAATAAGGGACTGTGAAAGTTTAATAGACCCGTCAGAGGACCACTTAGATACTGAGACAAACAAAAAGGAAATTATTTCTCCTTAGCTTTTGGAATATGAAAACAATTTAATCTGGGCTTTTCTATATGGAATACATCTGCTAAAAGCAGATCACTTTTTTTTTTCTTTTTTTTTTTTCTTTTTTGACTTGATGGGATTTCTCTGTTTGTACTATTATGGATGATTCAAAATCAAAAAATAGTGTGAATCAAAAATGCTCAACTCGGGGCTGCTAACATTGTGTGAAAAAGTGGGCACTCCCATATGTAGGAATCTGCAGTGTTGTTTAGTTATTATCCATCTCTCCAGCCCTGAATCTCTGTTCATTTTCCTTCCGTTCATCATGCTACAGTGAGGCTGATTACTGTTGTTTTTACTTTAGAAATATTTAGAAGATTCAATTTTTTTCTTTACAAGGCTGAGTCAGTTACTCAGAGCACAGCAGTTTCCAGAGTTATTCCTTAATTACATTCATTCTAAAAATAATGGTTTAATTTGATAAATACCTTTAATTTGAAGCTTTCATGTTTCAATATCTGCGCCAAGGGTAAAATGAAGAACTCCCACTGACAACCACAGAAGAAACGCATCTAAAGCTACTCTGTAAAATAGATTTTTTTTTTCCTTGTGCATTACTATTCCTTAATTTCTGCTTTGGGATCTGCAGTTTCCCAGGTGAAAGAAAAACAAACTAACAAAGAACTGCAATGCATCAGCATGGTATGAAGTCACAGAATGTGCTTGCTGTATAATGGGAAATTTTCAAGATGAAGAAGTAAAATAATGAGGACAATGAGAGCACCTTACAGAATCACTGTAGAAATTGCAGCCAACATCTTATTCAAATGAAGACCAAGTTCAGCATGAGGAAACTGCTGCCGAAGAAAGGTAGCAAATATTAAAGCAGATCAGCTAATATTAGCTGAACCTGCAGTATTTTGAATTCAGTTGTGTTATTCTTGACTTATACCTGTAAAGGGTTGTGTTCACGTTTGTTCCTTCGTGCAATCTGAGTTACATAAATTGCTATGTAAGCACAAGATAATGTTTTCAAATACACTCATTGGTGCATTTATCTATAGCAGTATAGCAGCCTGACGATCAGATTATTTTTTTTTTCCATTAAGCACTGAATGTCAGCTCCTTTGGGCATACAAGGTATCATCAGCTTTATACCATCTTTGCTGACTCATCTACAACATCTACACTTGTAAGCATTAATTTTCTTAAAGAACATTATGTACTAGAAGGGGACCAGAAGTAAGCAAAATCAACTGGATAACAGTCTAAATTTGTATTGCCTTTGCTGAGAGGATTAATTTAGCCATCTGGAAATAGAATATATATTAAGCCATTAATGTTTATAAATCTGGAGACACAGTATAACTCGTTCTACACCAGCTATCATTACCAAGCTCATTTTGTTTGTATGTGTTCTTCTATTGTTCTCTGAGTGCTGGGAGTAACCTGAAATTATTAAGTAGCTTTGTGTTCAAGGGCAAATGAATCTGCAAGCTTGCACCTTTTGAAGATTCAAGAAAATCCCTTGCTTTGTTTGCTAGTTAAATATGCACACTGACTAAAAACAACTTGCAGCTTCATTTTCAAAGGACACAGTCTCTTATCTTTTTTGAAAGGGCGATAGGAATAGAGACAGGAATATGAATTCAAGCTACTGTTTCCAGGTCTCAGCTGCTTGAGTGCTATTCTATCAAGTTCTTAAGAGAAAGGTGATCAGCTCTCTCAATCAATGAATGCCTCCGAAACATACAGCAGACAACTCCCCTTTCACTGCAGCGTAATACCAGGGGCAAGAGTATGGGTCGTGCTGCCAGCACCCTCCTTCCCAAGAGATGCAGGCAGTGAATAAATACAGGAAGAGACAGGAAAACGGCACCAGTGAGAGGATCAGGATAAAATGGATTTAGTCTTGTAGGGAGAGCTTTAATTTTTTGTTATAATTAAATATTTTATAAAGAGACTAAATATTCTGTTTGTGTTTGGAAATGGACATGGACAAAATCTAATAAACAGATTTAACCCTCAGTGGAGAGAGAAAAGGCTAAATTCCATATAATATGATAGGTGGCAGAGTTTAGAACAGATGTGTAGGTTTATTGGTGTTGTTAAATGAAGCTTTCACTACTGAGACTGAATGTCGATAAAACCTGAAACTAGAAATTTTGAATTTTGAATGCTGTCTTCTGCTGTACAAAAGCCAAAAAGCAGGCCTAGTTTGTTAAGTTTTTAATATAATAGAAGCTGCTCAGCAAAGCCTGTCAGATGGAAAATGGGTCTCAATATTATTTACTCTTGATATTGTACTGACTTCATTCATATTTGTCAATAAAAATGACAGGGAAGTGATGGAGTCACCTTCTCTAGAGAGGTTCAAGAACCTTGTAGATGTGGCACTGAGAAATATGGTTTAGTGGGCATGGTGGTTATGGATTGCTGGTTGGACTGTATGGATAGAGTATATTCTGTGCAAACATTAAAACAGCAGAATCAAGTGATGCAGAGGGTTTTGAATGACCCCGATGGCCCATTGTAGGGGCTGTAACTTGCATAAATCTTTGTATTTTCTTCAACACTGCAATGTGGATGTTCCTGCTCAGGCAGGCACCAGCTCAGGATTTTGAGAAACCCATTTTTCTGGGCTCATAGAGTTGCTCTGCTCTGCTCATTCTGGTCAGGGAGCAATGATTCTCTCTTCTCCAAATGGTAAATCCACCTTTAACTGGGTGCCGTGCACGATTGTTCCCTGTGTAAGCATTCCTATTACCTCATGCTAAGGTCTTCTATCTTGCCTGACTACTATGTGCTGCCAATTTTTTTAGAAATAAGATCACATTATTAATGTACCCTTTTTCAATCAAACTTCTAGGGTCGACCTATCAGTGAAGAAAGACCTAAAAAAAGAAAGCTTGTAGCCACCAAATACAATGTCTACAAAATAGCAGTTATATTTAAGGTACATTTATGTTTATTGCTGTAATAGTATAGATGATGCTGATGTGATTTAATGGGCTATTAGCAAAACAATGCTCTGTGCCTTAAAAATGACACACATTAAAATTGTTCATTTGGATGTCATTGATGATGCTGAATGCAGTGGGATGTTTTCTTCCATTATCTTGCTTTTTATCTATTGTCTAATTATGAATTTCAGGTTTTATGCATTTCTAATATAGATTCCATAGTTTAACAGCTTAAAATGTTTACTTTGTTTTACCAGCAGTTGATATGTCAATACAATTTGTTGATAGGGAAATCTTATACATTTCAAAATTACATTTGGCAATTTGTGTCAAACACAGATTCATGTGCTTGGTACAACTCTTAAATGCAAATTCGTGCTATAAAAAGGCAGTTCAGAGTCTTTTGTTATGAATCAAGAAGTATCTGTTTATTTTATAATAAAATAAATATTTATAGATTGGTTTCTTATATTCTTTTCTAGATGTTAGGAAATGACTATGGTTGTCAATTTCATAGTGTATGCTTAATGAGTTAAAGCATTTTAGAACAAAGAAACTTCCAGTAGCTCTCTAATGAGCCATATCATGCAGATATAACAGTGTATGCCTTCCACAAATGGGCCATTAATTGGGAAAAGGGTCAATATACAAAAATAAAAGCTAAAGGGGAGTAGTTTAAGATGAAGGAACAGCTAGTAGAATACAGATGTGGTGCTTTCTCAATGAAATCAACGCAGACTTTTTGCAATAGTTTAAAACAAAACATTACAGCTTTCTTTCCAGGAGAAAACAGAGCTCCTAAGAGACAGGGAAAATTGTGCCTGTTTCTTTATTATCAAGTGCAGATAGTTTTCTCTCAATTTTTTTTTTTAATTTTTTTTTTAATTCAGATGTGTACATGAATATTTTTACTGCCATACAAGTGTAACATCTCTTCGGAGGCCAGGTGCAACCCTGAGAGAGCTGTGAGGGAGATGTTTCTGAGTGTCCTGAGGGATGCAGCTCCCATGGGACTTCGGGTGTAGGTATTGGACCCATTAGAGAGGGCCAAGATATCCATTTCTCTATCCCAGGAAGGACCAGCTATGAAGCCTCACCAGGAAGCACGACTGACATGACCAAAACCTAGAATGGCCATCTATCACTGCTGAGAAACTACTCAGAAGAACTGGGAGAATGGTATCCAGCCATCTCGTGGCAGTAGATTTGAAAATGTGAAAACAGAGGTTTCTATCTAGAATGTGCCATGTGAAACCCTGTTTGCAGGTTTAGGTGCAGGGATAGTGAGTTCATTTGCTGTGGGATAGCTTGATGAAGCTGTCTTTCACCCTAGGCAGTACTTTCCATTTTCAGGATGTGGCACTAACAGTGTGCACTATTCTGCCAGCAAAGTCTGAAACTATCTAAATATCTATTGTAAGGCATTAACCATAGGTTTAGGAGCACTGTTAGTAGCCTTTTTACTTTTAAGCTAAAGGTAGGATTATTTATAGTACTCATGGACAGCCAGCTAATGTCACTCTCATGGGAATTTCACAATCAAATTCCCATTAAATTCAGCAGAAGTCAAGCTGAGGTGTCCTGGAGCCAACTTATGGAAAATCATGAAAGACAGCCTGTGTACTCAAACTGTCATGAAGGACTTCATAAAATTTAAATGAAATACCTGATTTTCATTTTACATATCAGAAGCATATCAGGAGCTATATATCAGGATTTATTATTGAAATAATATCCTAATTTACTGAATAGGATTGTAAGGATTTGTAATCTTGGCTGCCTTTTACAAATTTTTGAGACAGAGAGATACTGACATAAGATTCACATTTCTGTGCTTTATTGATTTCCAGAGTGTTGCTCGTAGGCAGAGTGGTGGGGTAAGGAAACATCATCACTCACAACAGCCAAGCAGGTATGCTTAGTTTTAATCCTGCCAGCCTCAACACAGTTTATTTTTTTCTATAATAATCTTGTACATCTTAATTATACTCCGTAGTCTCATAGGGTAGATTTCATAAGGACAAACATGAGCCATTAATTTTCAGCTTCAGAGTACTAAAATTACTGATGAAGCTTTTTCTAAGGGAAAAAAGATAGGCATCCTTAGTGTCAGAATACAATGCTCTGTGACTGATGAGCATTTGGTTTATATACTGTACCCTCTAGCAACCTTTATATTCTCAAACTAATAGGAAACTGACCTTTACAGGAATTTAAGATATATGAAAATGCCTGGGATAACTGACCTCCTTATCAGCACTTTGTTATCACCTTTTGCAAGGTATGTTTCAGATGTGATACTTATCTATAAAATTATGTCATTCCATAGAGATAAACACACAATATGCTACATGAGAGACTCTGCAGCTGGTTAACTGTAGGGATTTGAGTCTAGTTCATAGACTGAAAAACAGTCTTTCTAATATGATACTTTTGATACACAGCACAGGTTTTACAGTTAGAAGGTCCACTTTCCTCCAAGTGCTTATTGCAGAAAGTTAAAAGCAACAACAAAACCCCAAGGTAATTGTGACAGTTATGATTAGCTCCTTAGCTCTGACAGTCAAATAAGCCTCCAGCTTGAACAAGATATGTTCATTTACACTTGAAAGTGCTCTAAGTCATATCAGCTAATCATTGCTAATTTATATCAAGTTACAACCTAACAAATAAAAGAAGTTTCCTCATAATAGTACTTCAAAGTATTAAAAAACACCCAGTTGTTGCTAACATTCTCACTTCATTGTTCTGATCAAATGTATTCCGAATCTTCAGATTAATCGACCTGCTGACCTTGTGGGGAACAGAATCTGATCATCTTATACAACCACCATGTAGATGGTACAGACGCAATCAGCCTCAGAGACAAAAACAATATAGAAGTTAAACATGAGGATGTGAAGCAAAAAAAAAGAAAAAAGTGCTCTGAGCAGCATTTCCATTCTGTAATGATAAAGTTGTTAAACTGCTTTATTAAAATCTGGGGTTTGTGCTTGTAGATTGTTTTTTTCCCTTTTTCATCATTAATTATAAAATAGACATTTATGAATTCTGATAATGCCAGTCAAAGGTAAGAAGAATAGATGCTTTAAGAAAGCAATAATTTCCAAGGAATTAGTGGAGAATAAAATAGGAAATAAAGATGAAAAAGAATTGGAAGTGGAGAGAGAAAGTATTGACTGTGGTTATTAGGTAGAGGAAAGTGAGATTGGTTACAACAGCATGATGATGGAAACTAGTGACTTATGAGTTAGTAGGAAGAGAAATTCTGTGATATTACCAGTATCAGGAAATGAAAAAGGTGTGAAATTTAAATGAAGGATGTCTGTGGGGTGTCTGGCCTTCCCTATGTTAGAAAATCCATTTTGTAGTACAGCCAATGTGCTGTCAAGCATTCTATCCACAGAAGTGGTCAAGGGTAACAGCTAGCAAGAATTTCTGTTGGGAAATGAATCCTAAGGTTAGAACAGGATCTTATTTGATGGATGCTCTTTCTGCTAGGGGTAGCAGAGCCAAAAGATACCAGCGTCAAAGGGATCAGAGTTGCCTGTGAGAGGTTTACTCATGTTACTGATTTTGGTGACCTATTGATACATCTGCTATATCAGCCATGTGGGTAAAAAAAAAGTTTAAACTACATGTCACCTGATGATGAAAGACAGTTGTATATCATCACCAATTTGGTTTTCAGCCTTCCTTGAGGATTTAACTATAATTTTCTTGCTAGAATTTTTGAGCATGTTGTACACTGTCCTCAGGACAAACTCACACTATTCTCCCATGGAACAAAAATGCAGCTGGGTTGCTAGTAGGTTGTCTGGACCTATTTCTTTCTCCATTCTGTGGAACTAGAAAGTGTCTTACAGGGACAGAGATCATTTGAATCTCCTAATATGTTTTATAAGTTAAAATAAATTTCAAATAAAAATTTTATGGTGGGAAAATGAATCTGAGGCAGAGAGGAACGTGTATTTGCAGCAGTCTAGTTATATATACATAATGTTTTAACTAGAAGCTCAGAAATACTGGTTGTTGCTGCAGGACAAAGTTTCATTGATCTAGCAGTTATGTAGCTCTCCAGAAGTTGTTTACCCAGATATATCACTTTGAGTATCATTTATGTGTCTTTTTCCAAACTAGCAAGTCAGTGTAATGCAGAGGTTCTGTTGAGTTCTCTTTGTCCCTATTTCTTTCCCTATCAGTTGCAAATCAAGCAGTCAAAATGAAATGAATATTTAATATGGAAATTATCAAATATATTTGTTCAACGTTTCAGAAAAAAAAGTCTCATTCTGAGTGGTTTTTATTAGTTATTTGTATCAGGGCATAAAACCATTATTTAAGGGCTTTGTTATTTGTATTTTCTATATAGAGCTATATGTTGCTATTTCTAAAAGAAAAATGCTAGAGGAAACAGCCAGTTTGAGCTAAACAAAGGAAAGCAAGTTTGTATTTTGGATTTTTTTCTCTAAACTGTATTTCTTCCAGGAGCCTGAAATCAGCACTGCTCACGCTCACAAACTGGAGCAAAAACCCTGCAACCTGCAAATCTCTGAGCAGCACAGATAGACAACTCTGAAATCGTTATGGAAGATGCTATTTACACCAGTAGGAATGTAAAGGGCGATAGGAGATGTCTGTGTATTCCAGTTTTGGAAACTACAGTCAATATGGAAATGCATTTGCATACCTTTAGAATTTAGAAGTGTAACAATCCACTAAAATGTACATAAATTATATAGATTCTTCATCTTCATAGGCATCCTGTACGGTGTTTGGTTTTCATGGTTTATTTTGTTACTTTCAAAGCTACTATTAATCGTATTTTCTCATTTCTCTCACTGCTACGATTTGACAAGGATTTTCTTTCACCTTGAAATATTTCATACTCGGAAGAGCTTCTTCACAACACTCCTATACACTCATCATACCCTGCTGAGTGAAGGCAGCTTGTTTTCCACAATGCACTTTTTTCTGAAAGATAGTTTCAAAAACATGTGCCGGATCTCTCTCTTGATAGTGAAAGATCATAAACAAATATGTCTTTCAAATTATTTTCCTACTGAAAGATTTTATGATTCCATTGAAAAGGAAACTGACCTAACTCAATAAGCAATGGACCATAAGGCAGTAAACTGATATACTGTTAATTTTTACTGCCAAAGTTTCTTTCTAGTACTCTGATTCAAAATGCTATTCATATTTTATTATGCTGATTTTTATGATTGCACTGACAAATCCTCCTAATATTCTACTCAATAGCTTTTGTTAAAATGTGTTAGCAAGCAACAAGGCAGGAACTGCAGCAATATCTCCATCTGAAAGAACAAAGAAAAAGCAGACATATTTACTACACGTGGACCTGTAAGTTGTTGGCCAGGGCTAACAGAGCACTTGGCTGGCTGCACCAGGAACACTGCTTTTAAGGCCTTGGAAGAAGGACACGAAATTCCCGATGAAGCAAGGGATATGAAAGTAGTGCTAAAATTGCCTGTGGCTGGAGCTCGGGAGCTGGCTAAGCAAATACATGATCTCAGCTAATCTGTTGCATCTGTTGGCATTCTTATATATTGTGATTGTGAACAAAGAGCACAGGAGATGCTCAGAGATCTGTAGGCACAGTGCTGCTCTGGAAGAAGTAAGTTCTCATTAGTTTGCACAGGTAGTTGCTCTGGTTCAAGTTGTAAGGATAATTCCTCTGTGCTTGTTCAGGTGCTTCAGCACTGCGTTTAATAGCACTCTCTAAGTGTGTTGTTTGTTTTCCCTCTCAACCCTTCTTTCTCCTATTTAGTGATTACTCAGCAGAATGAGACCCCTGTCTTGACTATGCCATGATCCATCTGGCCAATATAAAAAGTCCTGTTTGAAAGTTGTCAAGGTACTGATTTTGCAGGCTTGGTTCACAATCTGGTTTGTTAAACAGACAGAATACAAAAACGCAATCTGCTTCACCAGATTGGGTTTCAGGTCATTCAGGTCTGTTATTCTCCTACAAAAGGTTGCTTTTTCTAATGCTTCAGTGGAAGGGAGAGGATAGACATAAGATAGCTTGCCTAAAGTATGAAGGTTTGCATAAGATAAAATTTGATTTTTAGTCTGATGGCATCAGCTCCTGCCCAAAATCATGAAGTTACATTACCCACAATTGTCCCATCAGAAATGAAATTTAATTTTTTTTTCTGAAGATGATAACTTCCATTCAAACTCCAATATAAGACACTGTAATCCCTGCAGAAACAAATTCCACAGTCTATCAGCAGACTGCCTGGAGAAATGTTCTTTTTTTCCTTCAAAATTTCTTATTACAGTGTTCTACTTCTTATGGCTAATGTGCATATGAGGTTAACACATATATTCTGGAAATCTAACTCTCCTTTGAGGCTGCTGACGTAAATTAGAGAAAAATCAGTTTACCCCCAGGGTTAGCTTAGATCAATTGAGTCCCTTGTACAGCTCTCTGATACGGTCCCTGAGTTGCTGACTTTGTTGTAGATTGGATAGTCATCCTCAATCAAATGACTGCAGGAAGAAAAAAAGCTGCGTGTCTGTGCTGCATTTGTTTGAGAATGTGGAAGATTATTTTCAAATACGCTCATCTAATTGGCCTGCTTTGCAGTTCTGTAGGAACTGCAATACATCAGTCCATAAATGTCCTCTTTGGCCCACCACTTCTGGCACATATACATCAAATTAGGCATACATTTATTGGTTAAGTACTACACTGGTTGCTATAGCCTCAAAGCTAGATCTTCAAAAGCTTTGTTCAGTCATTGCCTAATCTAGGGACTCTGTCTGCATTTCTGCCAGCGCTGTTCACCAGCAGCTAAATCCTAACAGTGTTGGCAATTTCATGTTTGTACCATGACTGATTTGTATTGAGGTTCATTAACTACGCCTCTGATTTCCTGTCTTGTTGGTGTGACCTGACAAGTTCCCAGCTTGCAGCATGGCTTTTGTGCTGAAAGAAGGAGGAAAACTATACCATACTATATATATATAGTACTTTCCCTATACCATAGCCTAGCACTTGGAGAGACTGCACAAGATGCATTGCCGAGATAAAATGCTAACTGGTGTGTGGAGATTTGGATCTTTGTGCTGTTGTAGCACAACTGCTCTGCCATTACACAGTAGGAATTTTGGTAACTGAAAGGTAAGGATTCTTCCTGTAACTTAAATGTGGCTCACTTCTAACAAAGCTGAAGGTCTGTCCAACAGGAAAGAAAAGCTAAAAGCATCTGCTCTCTGGCCACTACCACTCTCACCTTTACCATTTCTAGCCTTCACTGGTAGGTGAAAGGAGTTAGCACAGTCTTCTCACTGCTGTGGGAAGTTTGTAAGAGAAGAATAAATAAACATTTTTCAGAATGCTTCAGATAGAGTTGATCAGCCTTCAGAATGCAGACTATGTAGGAGGCCTGTCTGAGCCCCTTCTGGACCCATTTTCTGCAGCCTCTGAGTGTTTCAGGCTGTTGCCTTGCAGATTCGGCTCAGTGCTGCCACAAGCTTTCACATCTTCACTTGTTTCTTTTAACATCACAGCTTTTTGGAAATGGAGACAGAACCTATTGCATAACCTGATGATAGGAAAACTGATTCCGATTAAAAATTCAAAGCTGCAGGAATATTTTGGAGCATAGTGTCAAAAAAAAAAAAAAAAAAAAAAAAAACTACCAACAAAAGCAACACTCTGTCATGTCCAGATTTGTTCCTGCTGTTTTAGGCGAGGTTTTAATGTAATGAGGCATATGTAGCAAGTCGAGAGTGGGGTCACACGCTGTTGCTGGAAATGTCAGCTTTAAATCATGCATACCGAGACATTTAAGTACTTCTGAAAGAGCTGTTCAATAATTCCTTTATCAGAACAAATCAACCAATAATAGCCACCTCCCTGATTCAGGGAGATGTAACGAGACGTAGCTTCACAGACTGCATCAAAGCAGATTTCAGAGGATTATTCTGTGCTATTCTTTAGATGCAATGCTGATGTCCCCCCGGACAGATTATTTATCACAATATATTACAGCTGATTCATGGGTACTGAATACAAATAGCTCTGCTGATGTTAAGGATGTTGCAAAGCTAATAATGATAGCTATGAATTCTCATTTACCATCACTGCCCTGCAAGCATGTAATTCATTTCAGGAAGGTGAGAGAGCTATTAAAAAGTAGCATAATGTGACTCTTTCTGTCAGCCAGTATAAATAATGCAGGAGAATGGGAGAGCTTGTTGGCATCTCTTGATTTTGGGTATATCTGAATGGAAGTTCTCTTCCCCTGTAGGTTAGGTGGGTATCTTGCTGTATTTTCCTTAGTTACTTATACAAGAACATACCTGTCTTTTGTTAGTGATTGGAAGTTTTCACTCTTTTAGACAGCATTTTGCTATTTCTTAATAGAGGGAAACTCTACTTAAAATAAAAATAATGTTAAAGAAAAAAACAGACATAGCTGCTCAAGATTTAGTCACAAGAACAGTAAAGAGGACAGAATCCCCCAGATAATACTCCGAATGAATGACTTACCCAACTTCAGGCATAGGTGCAATTTTCTACATACCATCTGCTCTGAAACCACATTCTGTTCAGACCATAACTGAAAGGCAGAGTAAATGCCTTCTTGAAAGTGAGCAAAAGTGGATTAAGGCAAAGTCTCTGTAGACCTGCAGGTGTTGTTTACAAAACTAGTAGATCATGCCCAGTCATCTCAAACAATCTGAACTGCCCTTCCACCCCATGTCATATGCTCTGGCCAATACTTCTCACCAGAAAGCATCCCGCAAAGTATTTGCTTCTCATGGATTAGCCTGTGCTTGTGGACAAAGTAGAAACTCTCTGACCAGCCCTGCTCAGATCATACTAACATTAAATCACAGCCTCTATAAGAGAAGACTTTTCTACCTTGCATAAAGGCAAAAATAAGCTATTGAAAATGTAAGCCCAGAATAGGAATTACTTGTGTGAGTATGTCTGAAACAATAATTTTCATCTGAACTCTGAACAACAGTAGTGTCCAAAGGAGTAACAGGGGTGTAAAGAAAGAGGCATCCCTGAGGCACTTCTTTTGCCTTAAGCCTGAACAAAACATGTATGCTTAATTCTGAATGTGTAACTACTCCTAAGTTGCTCACAATCTTACAGATGGTCCACAGTAATATGAAAAAACAGAACACATAGTCTTCCATAATGTCTAACATTCCTTAGCTGGAAATTAGACTGTCGTCCCCCATCCAGAGATCCAACAAAGATAGATTTCTCTTCTTATTTTAAATAGGTTTTGTCAGTTCGTAGAGAATGCAAATAATAGTCAGGAGGAGCAGAAATGATGGCAGATGATAACATTCCCTAATAAAATGTATAAAATTAAATTTAAATTAGTTATATAAGTATATTCATCTTAGGTAAGAATTAATTATTTCCAGTGGTAAAAGAATCTTCCACATTTCTGACACAATAGTTATTAAATCTTTTCATAAATTGTCAGTAGACTTTTAAAGTCATAATATAAGGTGTCTTTACCTTAGGAAGTATATTCAGAATGAAATAGAACCTGTAAATGGATTTTTCTTATCATCTGTGAAAAAGTGTAAACTTAATCTAGTTACTGGTTCTTTATCTCAATTCCTTTTTAATTGACATTCTGCTTAAACTAATGAAAAACCACCCTCTCTCAATTCACTGCCATTAGTGCCTTATTCTGGCCTTGTCGAGAATGACGGACAGAGAGGTGAAGCTTAAACTCTGATAGCTGGAAATCTTTCTGTTAAACTAAAGTCAGTAAAATCTTCAGACTCTTCAGACTGAACATATGGCTATTATTCTTCATATCTAGCTTCAAGAGGATTTGAAATGGTAGATAACATGATTCGGTAAGTCTTTGGTACACTCTTAAAACTCCACTTAGAAAGCCTCACTGTGTTATTATATATTGTGATTTATTCCAGAAAAAGCTTTTAAAGAAAGCTTGGGGGAAAAAAAAAATAAGAAACAAAGAAAATAAATAAGAAAGCATTAAAACATAATCTTCTCTACCTTCCTGTAATTCACACTACCAGTTGACAATTATAGCTGTTAGCCAGAGCCCAGACACTGGACATAAAACCACAGCTCAGAGGAAGTGAGGACCAGCCAAGCAAGCCCATCCTACAAGGGCTCTCTCAATTCCCTTGACCAATGGCAAAAGTACATTTGCTGAACAGAAATGCAACTTGATGACACAGGGCAGTATATCTGTCAGAAGCACATCACTCACATCACTGCCACTTTATTACATTACTAGACCATTGGGTTGGAAGAAATATTTCCAACGAAACAGGTTTCAGTGGAAAAGTGATCCCTCTAAGGAAAATCATGGCATCACAAAATCATAGAATGGCTTGGGTTGGAATGGATCTCAAAGATCATCTAGCTCCAACCTCTATGCCATGGGTAGGGTTGCCAACCACTAGATAAGACTGCTCAGAAACCCACCAAGCCTGGTCTTGAATGCCTCCAAGGATGGGACAAACAAGGATTTTATTTTATTTCATTTCTGAGTTCTTGGCCAAAACAGTTACTGTTTTCATAATTTTGCATCAAGAGCTATAAAAAACTTGGTATAATTCAAAAAGGTTTTATCCTGGGGAGAAAAAGTCAATTTCATGTTGTACTATAGCCATTATCTAAACAACTTAATCAATCATTTAATTAAATAAGTTCAACACTGTTAATAAATTAAATACTAGTTAACCAGAAGATAATCATTTTTATCTTCTTGAAATCCTTTGAGTGTTTAGATGCATTTATGTTTTCTATATGAATATTTTGCTTATCAAGCCATTCTGGGTTTTTGTTTGCTTTTTAGTGGGGTTTTGTTGCATTTTTTTTATGTACAGCTATCAATGTACTTCTTGGTAAGTAGGACTGTAATTTATTCTTGTCAGAAACAGATGGCTGAGAAAATGAAAGCAACAACAGCAGTGAAAGACAAGGCCACCTGGGTCCTTAAAGCTGATGATAAAAGATTGTGAAGCGAATGCCAGTGGTATCTTAAGCCAATACAAACATGCTTTCAAAACAGGAAGATCTAGAAATTAGTCAAGAATAAATGGGGGGAAAAAATGAGAAAATGTTTGTGAAGCTGTAGAGAATTTCAGACATAGTCAGCATCACGAACATCCCAACTTTGAACTAAATTAAAAGATGGAGAAAAAAACATGGCCAGTCAAGCAAAAAGCCATGGGGTTCATCTGAGACCATGTTTGTAAGTGATGGTCCTAACAGATAAGATCAGTTTGACCTAATATTTTCATGGAACAATGCAAGGAAAGAGAAACTAAATCTCATATACTGCTTGGCCTTCCTCACCTGATAATGCAGGATGGTTTCTCCATTCCTTTAAGTAGTCCATGAAGTGTCATAGACCATTCTCTGAAAATACTTTGATAGCCACATGAAGTTAAATTTCCTCCTCCTTAGAAATAGTTGTGCAGCACCACTAAATTCCCAATGGCACTCTGTTAACTTTCTCCCTTTTAAAAACTTCAACATCATCACCCAGATGCTTCTTTATTTTCTTTCTGGTTTGTTGTGATTTAATGACATGCGTAGTTTCACAGCTACCTTTTGTCATATTAGGTTGAATTCAGCAAAAGAAATTCACTAATCATGCAGCAAATTGTCAAATGACTCTGCTGTGACAGTGGTCATGCAGCTGATCTACCACTGGAAATAAGTGCTACTTTCTATTGAGTTCTGCTCTAAAAGCGTAACAGTACAAGTTTCAGTGGTTCCTCTAGGGAACATTAATTGTATCAGATACTTTCATGCTTTCTACACATATGCTTGATTACTTCTATGGACAATCCCTGAAGTCAGATATCGTGATGTATGATATCAAATTAGTGTGTTATCTTGTTGGCCTGTCTGAGGCAGAATGCATACACACATGTATAAATACCATAAATTGTTACATTAAATCGAGCCACTGCGTAGGCCAAAATAACTAAGAACAGTGGATTAAGTGAAGATGTTTAGCTCAAAAAACCCGTTGGAATTTGGCGATTACTCTTACACTCATCTAAATAAATAAATAAATAAATAAATAAATTCACAAGGGAATTGGCTGATCACAAATTGTTACTGATGTTATTTCTGCCTACAGATATAATGTGGCGTGATGCTGAGAGGCATATATTCATGGCGACCTGCAGATACTTGAGTCCCTGTGCTGCACTTAGCAAAATGCACAGAGATGCCCATATTTCACATGCAAAGTCTGTCTTTGTGAGACTTAAAGGTACAGTACTTTTGAAAGATGTGCAGTAAACATTTGTTATTGTGAAACAAAAGCCCTGTTCGAAGAGAGCTGCTTGTCACGGGTTGCAGTAGCAGTTATCTGCAACTGCAGCCACTTTGAGCATTTGGTTTTTATTTAAAAAGCTTAATTGGAAGTTTTTATTACTCCCAATTAAGCTTTTTAATTAAAAAGAAAGTTGAAAGAGGCTGGAGGCAAGTATTGCTGAAACTCATATCTATACAGACTCTGAGGGGAAAAAAAAAATGGAGTTTTGTAAAACTGCAAGTGTCAGCCAGCTGCAGCTCTCGGTACGCTTACTGCTGATCCCATTTACCTTGCCACTGGCACACCACAAATGCAGATACACATATCTAATTGGAAAAACAGGCTTTCAGCTTTAAATAATACTACAAGCATATGAATCCTGCTTCATTCCTGCAAGGGAGACATTGTGTGAGTAAAAAATTCTACCTACTCTCCCAGTTCTTCTTTGTTTATTCCATAAGCAATTTGAGCCTGGTTTATGTTCTCCAACACCAGGGTACATTCACCATACCATGAACACAACAGCTTTCCAGCAAATATGGGGCTTTCTGCATGCTTCTCTTCAGTCCTGTGCAGGAACAGACAGACAGAGAGTGTGTGAGGAGACTTATTATTATTATTAGAGTTATCTACAGACAGGTAGGTAACATGTTTGGAAACAGGGACTCTCCCAACCCTTCCTTACAGAAGCCAATCAGTATTTTTGGCTTGAAATTTATTTCATCTTTTTCTTCGACCTCAGCTGTTCAGTATAGTCTTTAATGCTTTACTTGGATTAAGGAAAAAGAACTGGTTTAAAGAAAGAGTGAGAACTATTATTGAAATCTACAATATTCAGCTGGCAAAGCAGAGACAAGGAAACTATTGAGTGTCCTTGCAGCTGGGATGTTTTGGTTTTTTTAGATAATAAACATCTTAAACCAAATCCCAAAAACTTCAGTCTCCCATTTGAGCACTGTTGACAGCTCAACCTGTAGCCTCAAAATTTGAGGAACTTTTGAATCTGAGGTCTTGTCTTAGCCGCACAGATAGAGTGGTATTAAGTAATCATCCTCAGTTCCCAATTCTACACTCTTCCAATGGGTCTGGGTTTGGTGCATCACATTCTCAGAAAGAAAAAGAAGCTAATGCTCCAATAAAAAAGGATGATTAAAGCAGCCCTTGGAATTTACTCTATTGTTCCTAGAGAATATTTGGTGAAAATAAAAGAATTTATTTGTATTTTAATATATACATTATCAACATGCAGCCTATATAGACACTGAACTCTTAGTGAACCAGTTTTGAAAATAGATTTAGGTATCTTTCCCATATATAAGTCTTCACAGAGCTGCTTTTTACCCCACCTTTGCCTTAAGTACAATCCTTATTGTCAATTGCCCTTGGACAATACATATATTTTGCATAGGGCTTAGAGGATAAAGTTGTAGAAAGGAATTAAGATTACTCTTGTATGCATTTTTTTTAAGCAGTTAAAGAGTGAAATGTAAAGGTATTATCCAACCAGCAAGCTGAAACCTTGTTCTCAGAGCAATAGGCATTTAATTCCATGGGAAATGAAGGATCCATGAAAGGCTGATTTTTTTCCTTGCAGTTGTACCCATTCTGAGCTGAAACTGAAAAGTGAAGTGAGTGAGTGAGTGAAACTCTACCATTTTTCTTAGAGTGACATAAAACAAAGATTTTGGGATGTTTACTTCCCAGACAATATTTTGATATTTTTAATAGAAATCATAAATCACTCTGGGTAAATTTGGAAATACATAATAAAATCATCTGAGTATACTGATCTTTAAACTTTTATGTCTTTGGTGTTCTGTATCATTCTATCTCTTCAAAATTTAATATTTGCCTGTTTGTACATCAAGGTCATTAGCAAGTAGCTTACTAATTTAAAGGGAATATGCTTCAGAGACATTACATGTGAGGTCCATGGATTAAATTACAATGCTTCCGTTTTAAAAATCTTAGTATTTATCTTAATTGCACCAGAGAACTGTGGTTAGCCCTATACAACACAGATACCAAAAGTTTGTACTGAAAATATATTGTTGGTTTGTTTGTTTGTCTTTCCCTTTGTCTATTTCATAAGACAGAATGCCTCAGAATGTCCAACACAAGTGGTTCTAAACAATGAACTGCAATGCCAGGAAAAGCACAACTGAAACCTCCCCAGCTGTGACTTCCAAATGATGGTGAATGAATGTTGCAAGGTCACCGTGGACGCCATGAGAGAAAGCAGCCACATCTAAGCATTTTTATCCTGTGCTCTCACTCACAAAAATAAGATCTAAGGATGAGGAAATTGGGGAGTTTGGGTTAATTCTCCCAAACATCAGCACAGCTTATCTATAGGAGAGATCCATGGACGAGAAGAGTTCTGCTACTGGTCTGCTCTGGGGAGAGAGGTCTATGCTGTTTGATCTTGGAGCTGTGAAGCTGTAATACTGATAATACTTCAGGAAAGATCAGATAATGCAACTTAGGTTAAATACACCAATACAAGCTACTTCAGACTATATAAAGGTGCCAAGCTTTTGTAGATTCTATTTTTTCTTAAAAAGAGGCCAAAATAGAGCATGTTTCTCCTTTCTTAGCATTTCATTAAGAACAAAATTTTCTTGTGAAAACAATGCTGACAATATTGCAGATACATTTACTTTGATTCATTGGTGAACACTGGGATATTTTTTCATGTTTGTGGACTTGATTTTATGAATTTGCCTAAAAATGTGTGTCTTAAATATTGGCTGCTAAAATTTTTATACAAGTTATTAAATACACTGCAGAAGGAATTACAATGAGTTTGTTTGCTTCCGTATAGAAATGAGACTGAGTTGTATGTTTTTCAAAATGCTACTATCACTTACTGAGAATCTGCTGTGGCCACAGTGATAACATGGGCACAAATGTTTCAAAGCCAATTTCTTTTGTTATAAATGGGTTGTGTCATCTGGTATATACTGGTAAATGTCTTTAGCAAGTGAGAAGCCAAGGCAAATAAATCAGGTATAAATCTAAATTGCCTTTATTTTAAGGAGAATTGCATGAGAAACTTGGTATAATTTCTTCTTGAGGAAGTCAGCCCTCCTGCAGGGTGTGATATGGGCTGCAGGGGTGACACCAGCATGGCTTCAGCCCCACCCAGCAGTGGCTGGAGGAAAACTCCCCTCTGCTTCAACAAAATGAGCATGGATCTGACCTACATATATAACTTTGGAAAACATTCACGATGTATCCTCAATATGGTGGGGGCTGAGAGGGAGAAAGAAAAAGTAAACTTATTGAAATGAGCCTACATTTTTTCTTTCTTCTTACCGGGTTGGCTATAAATGTCTGCCTTGCCTAATCTTTCAATCAGTCAATCTCAGTCAGGAAAGTCAGGGCACTTAAGAACTGCTGCGGTTCCAAGTAATTACCTGAACAAAAGACCGTCTGGGATTGGACTAACTATTGGCTCATCTGTATTCAGCTGTGTTTTCAGATCATGAGAGGAGAGACCTGGTAAGTACAAGGGAGGAGATGCGAAAGGAGACAAATGAAAAGGGAAAATGCATGCTGTAAACGTACACTATAAGACAAAAAGGTAGATAAATAGTTGTGTTTTTTGATCAAAATACAGAATTTGAGAGAATGAAGAAGTGATAATAATAATAATAATAATAATAATAATAATAATAATAATAATGAAGACCATTCTGCTTCAGCACTGAGTTTCTGCTAAAAATAAAAAATAAGGAGATATAGTGGACTTTTGAATTAGCAGTGACTAAACATTCAACTGGGAACTTTGAAGCCCTGAGTTAGCTGCTATTTCAGAACAGGGTGGGAACCTAATATTTGGTCTCTTGCATGGAACTATCAATCAACAAATAATTTAATAAACTGCAGAATTTCTTTTTCTTTTCCCTGAACCACTTGGAAAAGTCTTAGTTTCACTCTGATGTGAGGTAAAAATACTGTAAGATAAACTCAAAAAGTGTGGTGGGATAAGAAAATTGTTTCTATCCAGCCCTACTTGGAGCTGAAGTTTAAGCCAAATTTGTGTTCAGCCAGTGGAGTTTAATGCTCAACTCAGGAAAACTCCAGTGGGCAGCAATGTTGTTTTTTATTGTTAAGTCTGTAAACACAACAGGGTCTGATTTTTACCAGTATGCTCAGGCAGAAATATTTTCACCAGTGTGAGTACAAAGAATCTTACACAGCGGTGAACTTCTTTAGGGAGATATTTTATCCTGGGATTCAAAAACTTTACCATTAGATCACATAACCTAATGAATTCTGTAAACCATAGATGTTGTCCCAGCTATGCTGAGCTTTCTCACCATCTCTTTCTTGCATTTTTCATTGCTCCGTTTCAGACCTACACTCCCAGCAGACCAGTTCCTAAATTCCTTAGTGGTTTTAATGCAACAAAAGCCAACAGCATGAGCAACAGTAATTGGAAGCATTGTTCGCAGTCTCAGCCTATGGGCTAAATATTGATTGAAGATGGAGTAAGAGATCGTACTCATTCACTAGCGAGAAGGTTGTATTCCAGGAAGAAGGAAGCTGTTTTCTGTATGGACATTGTGCAGAAGCTCATAGACTGAAAAAGAAAATGAAAAAAAAAAAAAAAAAAAAAAAAAACCCTCTATCTGACATTATCCATATATTGCATTTCCTGAAATATTAAATATTTCCTGTGGATGAAAACAAAGATGTAGGAAATAAATAAATAAATAAATAAATTGTGATAACTGAAGTGAAGAGAAAAAAGAATTCCTTCAGTAATCTAAGGATCCTCCATCACAGGTTTTTTTGTTTAAAAATGAAATTTGTATTCTACCCATAATAGCAGTTCCCTTTGATGATGAACACAGACGTAAGCAAGCTTGATTGCCTGAAGTCCTTCAGCCCTGGAATGCCACAGGACATTTGCAAAGGCTGGATCACAAGATAAAACCACAAAAATGTGAAGAATTACCATTTTTTCCAAACTACCCATAGAATGCAATTGAACCTCATGCCAAGAGGTTCAAGAAGAACCAGGAGGAAGTATGCCAAGAGGAAGTGTGAAGAGCTCTTGCTCTTGGCTTCAGACTGGTTTTTTGTTCTGGGGAGTAAGACCTTCATACAATGCCAGTCTCCAGTTTTCCTGATCTTTCCTCCACCTTAATCTCTAATGGCACTACCTAAACAGACTTGAACAGTCTGAATGTCCAAAAGGCAGTCAAATTCCTCTGAAGTGAGGCAGCTGAGTAGAACCAATGTGCAGAACAGGAGATTATCTGTCCATAATCAGTAGCATAAAACTTGCCTTCAGCTGGACTGACTACAAAACCAGCAGTGGTACCACTTGTACTTTGCTAGCGGTTATGACAGATATTTTATACATATACGTACAGCATTACACAATATACAAAGAGGTGAATATTCTTTAAGATAGACAAAGGTGGGTTCTTCGTAAGAAAGCAGTATTTCCTTAGGACTGCGGCTATAAATAATCACCATAAGAAAAAGAGGAGCAATGACAGTGACCCGCAGCCCCTCTCACAGCACTTGGTACAAAGTAAAACAGAAAGGATGCTGGCAGCTAAGTGAAAACTGACAGCAGCCTTTGGCCAAAAAACAGACAGATGATGTTGAAGGACAGCATGGACAGAATCTACTATTAATAGCTGCAAAACAGGAACTTTACTAGAAACCACTTGTGTCCTCAGGAAAACACCACACCAAACACCTTTCCTCTCCTTTGCTGACTGTGTTTTATATTTCTTCAGTTACAGAAATGAGTAACTTATTGGAAAATCTCAAAAATCTTACTGTATCTCTAAATAAAGACTGAGAGCCACATATTTTAATATGCATCATTATCTCAATCTGTGGGGCTTAGGGATTGTATTAGATTGTATTACTTTAGCACACAAAACAAGAGATCATCAGTCTTAGATGTCAGCAGTAAGTGCTGCCCAAAACAGAAGCACAGTCAATACTTCCCATCAGGCTTTGGAAATACAGGGTGGGGGGAGGCTGCACGTTCCTCTCCTGTTATAGAGTATGCATGTCCATAAAATCATTATATACTTGCTGAAAGCGAAAAAGATTTCTGTTGGCTGTGGAGTTACTTTGATACTGTTGTTAAAACCTCCTTAATTGAGGAGGCCTCAAATGGACCAGAACTGACTATAACTCTCAGCTGGCATGCACATGCATTGGCATGGAGGGCATTTAGTTACATCTTTATAATATTCTGACAGTTTCTAATGCAGTTTAGGTTTCTTCTTTTCACAGCAACATGCACATTACTTTTCCTGTCTTCATTTTAATTCCTTCCAAAAATTAAGGCCATGAAGTGTTTAGTCAGATCCACTGGTATCTTGAGCTTGCGTTTGCATTTCAGAAACAACCCTGATTTGCAAGAAGCAGTAATACAGGACATGAAGCGGGAAAATCATTCCTCTTATTATAGCAGGTGAATATCACAAGAGGCAGAACAAATATAGGAGAGACTACTGCAACAGCAATCAGAGCAAAACAGAGAGGGATGTGTATTCTGAATCACAGATAGAATAAACAATGGAAACATATACTGTGTTCAGTACCGTGAACAAATTACAGGATTCAGGATTTGGAGGATTTTAGAACAGGCTGAGACTGTAAAGTAAGGCAAACCTTCACAACCAGCAAACACTGGGATAACACAATATACCATCTCTGTCTTGATTTGTCCTGTAGAAATGAAGAGCTAATTTTTTCCTTAGAGTCAGACAGTGAAACCATTGAAAATGTAGATATGACCTTCTGCCCCTACTCCACCCCAGGGAATTATCGATCGGTACCAGTTGTGGCATATTCCATAGCAAAACTGTGCCAGTTGGGAAATCTGTAGCTTTAAAGGACTGCGCTATTTTCACCCCTGCTGGCACAGAGGGTTGCAAATAATTTGAATAATTGCTGCAGAGAGCAGATGGTAGAAATATTCCATTAAAAGAGTTCCAAATATAGCTTAATTCCATAAGGGGAAGGAGAAAAGTAGAGAAAAAGTTCAAAAGAAATCTGGCACCACCATCATCATCAAATACAACATTAATAATTAGTGGTAGCAATAGCAATAACAACAACAACAATAATAATAGATTCCGAATGGAAACTGCATTGGAAAAAAAGGTTGCCAGAATTGCTTTTCTGAGCTGTTGTGCTCTGAAGGACTCCTCCAGGTAAGAGTAGTCTGGTTTGCAGCAACATTATTTTTCAGAATACTACTACAGCTGAAGATCAACAGTCCGGTGCCACATTTTATTATTTCTGGCTTGGGCAAAGGCACTTAATCAAAGGGATCTCATGGGTTTCCCAATTCTGTTTTGGTTTTGTACACCGCTATTGTCCCTACTGGATGCTTGGGTGCCTCTCAAAGAAGAGAAATACTTCTCTCTTGCAATGAAATAACCTTCTCCTTCAACGCCATGCCCCAGGGCAAGGACCCATGAAACTCAGGGTTGCTCATCTTTACGCTCCTCTTTTTCCAATGGTGAAATGATGTGCCCTGAAATGTTTGGGAATCCTAGACAGATCACAAAGCAGAAATGGGTCATGGAGTCAGTGCTATAAAGTAATAAATCACCAAAGCTGTAATTCTCAGGTGGAACTTTTCTAAAATCAGAGAACTGAAATTGAATGAACCTTGCTGAAAGCCTTTCCTCAACACTGCCATGGGCACTCATCAATTATATTTGTCAGATTAACAAACTATGGTAAAAGAGCAGAAGAACTCAAGTCTGAGGAGAACCAGAAATAGGTGATAGAAATATGCTCCACAATGAAAACTGGTTGGTTAAATTATTTATAGACTACTGATGATTAATTTGAACTTCTTTCTGCTACTCTGAAAGGTAAATATGTCTTTAAAAAAGAGAAAGAGAGAGAAAGAAAATAAGAGCACAAATCAGATCCAAAGGAAGTTGACAGTAGCTCAAATAGGTGACATTTTACAAAAGTAAAAGTCAACAAAGCTTTGTACAAACAAGTGAAGATGGAGACCAATGGTTTCAAAAAGCTTGAAAGAGAGCACAGAAAAGCATGAACTTTGGAGGTTACCTCAGCTTCTGGTTTCACTACCCTGAGTATAATATAACATAAAACTCTATTTAAATAACAGTACAATTTACAGGGCAACATGCTTTGGATGCTTTAAAGGCAATAATAGAAATAAATGTACATACATTTGGAGGAAAATTATAACGAATAAATCAGAACTGATACCAACTCTATGAGAAGCCGTTTGAACCTTCTACTTACATCTACAAAATGTAAGTCCCACTCATAGCTTTCCACTCAGACATGTAAATTACAGCATCCATAAAAGTAAACCTGCCTTATCTGCATCAGTTTCTTTCAAAAATAATAGTTTTACACATGCAGCTTTTTCATTTGTGTACACAACTGGTATTGCACAAGGCATCATTTTAGAAACTTTGCACTATAAAAGCCATGCGTATCCATTACTGCAGTGCATACTCAGTGCCATCTCTTGCCACAAGAAGGCTTCAAAGAGCCACTGACTGATCACACACACACACACACACACACACACACACACACACACACAAACAGCAGGAAAAAAAAATGGCGGGGGGGGGGGGGGGGGAGGTAGGAGGAGGGCTAAAAACATCCAAGATTTTTCTGCATTTTTTTAAACATAGAAGAAGGCTCAAAGAAGATCAAACACTTCAACTACTGCAACGTGCTTCACTGGAAATATTTCTAATCGAATCAAACATGAGCAGAATAAAATTACATGAAGTGTAATGAAGTCTGTGATCAAGACTGCTAGATTTCAGTGAGTAGTCTGCCACAGCTTCTCTGTGTTCTCTTTTGTAAATCTCAATGCAAAGTGCAGAAGTAGCTCAGTTAGAAAAAAAATGTGGAAGACCCTAATAATTTAAAGTACTCACATTTCACAGAGAAAGAATAACATTCTTACAGCACCAAATATAAGACCAGAGGAGGAGGAAGCATCTGAATATGAAGTAGTGGGGTAACAGGACTGGAAGACGCAGCTAGCATTGGGGTTTGTAGTGGTGAAGCTGGGATGGTTTGGCAGTAGTGCCCACCAGAACCATCTGGAAAGGTATAACACATGAAGAAGCCCTCTGGTGCACCTACAGAACCAGAAGGTATAAACTGGCTTGCTGGTAGTTTATAGCCTTCACTCAAAAGCAGTGACTTCTGTATGTAGCACAAACAAAGGGAGAAAAGATGACAAACAGAAAAAGGGAGGAAACAGGACTGTAAATCTGTAAATGACCCTCACAGAATGAGCCCAGACAGCCAACTGCAAAAACGCAGCGACTTCCATAATGACTCCAGCATTTGTTTTTACAAGTACTCAGATTTATTACTGGCACCAGAAAGAGCCGGGCGTCCCAGTCAGAGGCACTAAAGGGAGGCATACTGATACGCATTTGTGGAGCTAATTTTAATGTTGCACTGCCTGGGCTGAGCTCTTCTTGACATGCATTGCCACCTGCAGGAGAACAGCTCAGCAAGGCTCAGCAGCTGCCCTCCTCGCTGCTCTCAGCGATCACAAAGCAGTTAAAAATCAAGAGGTCAAAAGCACATATGTTTCTCTGCCTGTATATGTCTGCTGTGCTGCTGAGAAGAGCATGGGTAGCAACCAGTGCCGTTACCTTCCGCTCCAAAAATGTTTCCACCCAGGACAAATGGTCTTGGTCAGTACAGCTTCTGTCTGTGAAATTGCTGCAGTTGATGAAGTCCCAGGCAAAGTTAGGTAAATAAACCCTTTCGTCAATTAAAATTGTCACTTTCACTTAATTCTGTGAGGGGGTAGAGGAAGATGAGATATTTGTATTTAGAGGTTGAGACATATTTAAAGGCAATACTGCATAAGTTCATTTTCAAAAAGCCTAATTCTCCAGGATGACTTCATTAACTCCACCAATCAGCTTCATGCCACCTAGAAGTAGCAGAAACCTTTTCCATGCTTGCTAAAGAAAGGGGAATGCAGAATTAGTGAATACAGAACTGCAGTTGCTTCCATATCGTGTGGAATCCCAGCCCTATTGATCACCAAAGCAAAGACTGCAGTGATCCACAGTTTGGACACAATGACTATGTAAGATTTTTTTTTTCTAAATGAGGCTTTATAAATGTCAATGGCAAAATCAAACATTGCACAAAGCAGTAACAACAGTTTCACACACGACTTTCTGCATACGTGCTGAATGAAAACAGCAGCTGTCTCCTTACAAGGAGGAGGAACTCCCTGCATATATTCTCCAGAGAATTGCTACTTTCTGCATAGTATGGTTAACTACTGGAAATAGAATGAGGTTTGGTGCAATTTGCTCAAATGAGGAAGTTGGGCTTCAGGTAGGAGACATAACACACACAGCTGAGCTGAAAAAGTCACGAATTCTGTACTGCAAGGAACAGCCTCTCTTGTGGAGGTTGGAGGAGGTATCAGGAGCCTGGAGCAGAGCTGCTTGGTGTGCTGTGCTTGAACATCCACTGTCACCAACTGCAACTGGTGAAAACAATCAAGCAAAAGAAGACCAGGCAGCTATAAGCTGCACTAGAGCCACTTGTGCAATGCTGATGCAAATAAGGCAAATGCAAATCTGGAATGCATGGCTGTAAGCGCTGTTCATCAGACACAGATGGTAATTTAGGAAATTAAGTTCAGGAGAAATCAACAAGACTGATAAACACAGTATATGAGGAAAGAGTATTAAGCAATGCGATTGATTGGCTGAGGTTCAGAGAAGAAGCATGATAAGGGTCCATGAAATACAAGGAATATTGTCATAAACATGGTAGTGATTAATTGTGTTCTGTACACCCACTTTATAGAAGAAATTGGCAACATCAGTTAAAAAGAGGACATAGGCAAGGTGTAGGGAAAATCTGACACTTTATAGGGAGCGTTAAGTCCTGAAAGTTCTAAAATCCTTTTCTTCAGAGGTTCTTAAGAACAAATGAAGCGTTATTTGGACTCAAGCCATTTGAAATGGCAAGCTCTAGAGATTCAGTGATATCATAAATTTCTCTTGCTGTTTATTGTCATATTTCATTTATTTGTCTTATTTACTAATTGCTATCATATTATTATATTTATTTAGTCATTGGTAAACTAAAAAGCCATGATCCTATTGCAGAGTGCATTAAGTCTCTTTCATATTTCATAAAGGTAAAGCTCATTCCACAACTTCCAGTTTGTAGAAAGTTTTTATAATTCTTCACAAGATGAAACATTTGGCCACTGAAGAAACCAAACTAGGAACAACAATTCACCATGATGAATTCTGAATTGTGTGCAGTAACTCAGGGAAGTCTTCTCTGTTAGTCATCATAAATTCCACCTGACTACGGAAAACATGTGCCACACATTAAAATCATTAAATCCAGCACACTGTGCTATCTGGAAGGCTCAGACATCAGGCTTCAGACTACTGGAAAGGTATGAGGGATTTACCTTAAAATGAACTGCTATATTCCATAAGAACTGTCATAATTAGAAACAGAGAAATAGCAGTAAAGATGGTTATTCAAGAAATAGATTAGCAAAAGATTAACAACTGATTTATGTATGGATTCTGTGTCAAAAATACGGTCTGATTCAAACTAGCACTTCTTTGAAAGTAGGAATCCATTTTCACTGACTTAAATAATGACAAGTCAGATGTGTAGTCTAAACAAGTTATCTAAACTACCTGCAATGACAAAGCGAACAGATAGGTATTTCAAGGCACCAGTTCATCCAACCTTCAATCATTACATTTTGAGTAATTTTAGTATTATACCAAGATAAGACATCCTGGAAAGGCCTACATTCTTCCTCAGGTTATAGAAGTGCCAAAATGATAGGGGTTCCAGCTCATCCCTGCTCCTACACACACTGTTAGTTGAAATGCCACAAAATTTTTGTCTTTCCTTCCTGGACATTAACAATGTTGTGGAGCATTTAGACAGGTTGATGGGCAATCACTGTCCCTTCAGGATCATCACAGCCTATTCACTGCTAGTCCTGTAGGACTTGGCATTCAGAAAATGGAAGATTCTGATTTACATCGGCACTTCTGATTTACAAACTGATTATTTAGGGCCTGATGTAGCAATGCATACTTAAGCACCTTAGTGCCACTTGAGGTATACTGGAGTATCTGACGAATACCCACAGAGCTGGTACATATTTCATAAGACCTCTGCGAGACCCATTCCCTTCTGGAGGCTACTAGAAATATCCCCAGGGAGAGCGCAGGTGGCCCTAGATGTTCATTCATAAGGAAAAGAATCAAGCCCAGGGACACTAAACTTGATCTTCAGTCTTCTCATCTTATCCACCAGTCTAAAAATGTACAGACCATAAGAGGAGATGCTGACATAAATAACATTGTATTTCCTTGTTAAATCTGATAGAGTGGGAAGAGGCATGAAAAAAGATGGCAACAGGGAAGGCAAGGCAACATTGCTTGGCTCCAGGGATAAGCAGCACAGATTCTCCTGCTTTGGGTAGAAATACATGGTCTGAATGACAAAATACAATACAACATAGACCTCCTCCTGTGAAGCCTCTTGAGAATAATAATGTGATTGCCTTTCACTTATTATTATAAATAGGTTATTACAAAGCCCTGAATTCTCTAACCTCTAGCAGTCTCACTCCGCAAGGAAAATAATAACCCAGTGGTAAATTATATTATTTTTACAAATAGTGTGAGAAATTGCAGATAACCAGAAAGGTTAATCCCTGCTTCAGCTGCTGTGCTATAAATCTATGTGTATAAATCTAAAGGTAAACACAGGGCAAAACAACAGAATAGAGCCCTTGCCTCATATATACAATACACAGTCAACTGAAAGTTTGCCTCTTACTTTGCTATAATAGAGTAATTTCTCATGAAGCGGTTGGGAATTAACAATAACTGGAAAACGACAACTAAAAAGAGTGGCATTTATCCAGTTTTCTGGCATGTTCACTTTGGGTGCAAAAGCCTGGGGAAAGAAAGAAATACTGCAGTTGAAATAGTAACCTACAAAGGGTTACTAAAATACGCAATCTTCTATACACCCAAACAGCCTTCTTGTCTGTGGAACTGCAGCACCAGGTAAGGAAGCAACAGAAAACAAGTATTTATTCTCTGCATAGTATTTTTTGTTCCTCCCTGCTGCTAGTGTTATTCTTATGACACCAGACGCTGCATAATATGACATATCAAATGTATGGCACTGTGACAATGATGTATGAGGAAACATTTACAGAGTCTGACACAAGAAGTGAAGCTAATACTGAAAAGCAAATGATTCCCTTAGATTGGCTGCTGTTTCTCAGTTTGCAGGGTAAATATTCAGTGCAACAGTCAAACTTGGGAACAAAAATTGATGGCTTTCAAACAATGATTGTAGATGTTTGCAGCCTCCCTTCTAACTACCTGCTTTCTGCCAGCACCAATCTTGTCTTTCGGCAAGCATGTCTGGCTATATGTTCATATACAGCTAAAAATATTCATGTGATAGGAATTTAGTACATTCATTATATAAAGAAATTATATTCTTTAAAATTTCAAAGAGAAAAAATTGCAAAACCACTCTGCATCCCATGGAGTTCATTCAGGAAAGATTCCCAAAAATGGGAATTAATAGTGTAGTGCTCCTAGTGTAAAGTATTTGGTCTTCTTCTGGACATCTTGTAAAACAATTCATGAAAGGAAAATTAACAAACATACAGATTCTTTTTCTGATGACTCCTTTCTCTGTTTTCTCAGACACCATCTTCTGTTCATTTAGGGCACATCCTCACACTCAGTTTTTCTTAAGCTCAATCATCTTAAAAGTGTTTTCCTGAAGGTCAACAAAAGACAAAAAGCATTTATCAGCATGAAGGGAAGAGGAATAATCTGTGCAGGTTGTCAAGAAGGAATCGGGAATAAACCTATCACACCTTGGGTGGCAGAAACAGGGCAGAGAAAAGAGAAGTATCACTCTCCGAATGCAGTCCTCCCAACTCATCATTTAATTATGTTATATTAGCTGAATGGGTTACAGAAAAATTATGAAACCACCAGTGGTACAGTCAGTAACATCATTGCTGATATGACTACAAGAAATTATTTGGTCTATATTTTCAAGTGAATAGCTAATATAGATAGCTCTATTGCCAAGGTTTAGGTACCAAATGTGTCATTCCCAGATCTGTTTTCTAGAACGATGAGACAAAACCAAGACTCCTAGTACTGCTAGATTAACTTTTGGCAGGTGATAAAATACTTCTGATCTCCACAGAGTGCAGCTGACTCAGCACAACTACAACACACTGCTACTACTATGCAGCTAAGAAGTCTTCATAAAGGCTATGCTAACAGACAAGATATTCCTAGGACGAGATTTAAGTGTCAATATATCTCCAGTGTTTTTGAGTCTAAAAATCCAATTGTTCAGTGGTGTTGCATGGTTTTGAGAAGCTTTTGTTCATGTACAACTCCATGCAGACTTCCCCAAGAGAAGTTCCAAAAGGAAGGACTGCATACAGTATTTTCATTTTGGTCAATCCAAAACTAAAAAAAAATATTTAAGTCCAGTTTCTGATACATTGTTACTTCATACTACCCTTCACTATATTAAGTATTTCCTTAGTTGAAAAAAAAAAGTAAAGCACTGCTATAAAGTTTTTTAGACACTCAGATCTACCATCAAATATCAAATCAGGTCTTGAAATTTGATAATAAAATAATCTTTCCTCCAAGTCAGGTTCTTTATGTCCTTTTGCAAGCCCTTTAATGTCTTAATTTATATTTTCAGTAACTGTTAAAGAGCTCATTAACTGAACTGTTCATTCCATATTGACAATAACATAGTTTATTTCTAAATTACAGATCAGAAGGAAATTAAATCTCAACCACAAATTTCTACTGCTGAAAGTGGAACCATATAGGAAAACCTTGATTTTGGGTAGAGGAGAAGAAAGGAATTGGTTTAGGTTTGAGAAAGGAACACAGCCACTTCACTTGGTCCCTTGTTGAAATGACTTTTGTTCTCTTTCTGTAAAATGAATGATCAATAAATACCAATATGCATTAGAAAAAATAGATATATCTGTCTATAAGCAATTTCTCAGTAAGTTGGCAGCCCTTTCTTTAGAATCCTCAATGAGCTATTGAGCTGTATTTTGTCAAGAGCTGTGCCCTCCTGGAAAACTTTCAAAGTCAGAGGCATTTAAGGTACCTGAGATGATGATAAAGACTAGCATCCTCAGTTCAATTCTGTAGCATAGGTGTCTCCAATTAGTTCCTGCCTCATCCCATTACTAAGACAATGCATCAAAACATCATCTGCTCTCTTTTCAACAAAGACATCTTCCACACGAGAGTACCAGCAGGTCAAATTCCAAAAGACTGACAGTCTTTTGAGATAGTCAAGAGAAGCAGTTGAATAACGGTATTTATCTATGTTTTTGGTTTGCGTTTTTTGTTTTGTTTTGTTTGTTTTGTTTTGTTTTTTTGCAGGTTGACAGAGAATGTTTGTTACTGAAAAATAGGAGTGTAATGAGAGTGAAGAACAAGATTTGCTTTCCTTTGCTTTTAATACTCTCTGCTGTCTTCTGGGATCTCATAACTCATTGGACTAAAAAAAGTCTGTTAACTGTACAGTTAATTATGCACTTATCTGGATAATTTGGACCAAACAGTTAATGATACAATTACATATTTTACACCGTTATACAGGAAAATGCTTTAAAAATGCTGCCATCTGATGTGTGACAGTCCACACAACAGTCCCATCTATAGCTAAATATTACAGTGTTCAATCTGCCAGTTGTGTTGCCCAATAGCTAAGTCATCAACAGCCTGGGTGTGACTGAACAACTTTGCAGCTTTCTGGAAGTACAGAGAATGAGATGGAAAAAAAGCATCTTCTCAAGATACGGAGAGGGTAAGTTTGGAGAGAGCATGAACATGAACAGAGACCCTCCCCTGACATGAAAGGGAGCAGTTCTGCAAGCAGGCATTGTTCAAAAACTTCTTCAAGAGAAATTTCTGCAGCATGCACCTTGAAAATTAGGTGAAGAAAAGAAAGGATAACTTTCAGTACTCAGTAAGTGCAAGCCCCCACATCTGTAACAGAAAAAAGAATACTGGGGGGGGAAAAAGAACAACTACTAAAATAAAACAGAAGAGAAAATACATCATATGCAACATGCACCTGAAGGACATCTATAGGAAAGCTGGGGAGGGATTTTTTATAAGGCATTTAGAAACAGAACAAGGAGAAATGAGTTTAAACTGGAAGAGGATAGACTTAGACTAGATGTTAGGAAGAAATTCTTTACTGTGAAGGTGGTGAGACATTGGAACAGGTTGCCCAGTGAGGTTGTGGATACCCCCAACCTGGAAGCATTCAAGGCCAGACTGGATGGGGTTGTGAGCAACCTGGTATAAAGGGAGGTGTCCCTGCCTATAGCAGGACATTGGAACTTAAGATGATTTTAAAGGTCCCTTCCAACCCAAACCATTATTTGATTCCATGAACATGATAGACTTCTAATTGAATGGTTTATCCAGTCAAGTGACTTACATAAGGAGAAGGTTAATTAGCTGTGTATTTACTGCATGACTTATCCTAAAAGATTTGTCAAAATTCAGATGCAAAGCTATCAGTTTTTGTACAAAATGGGCCGGTATAAGTGAATAGCTTTTATTTTGCTGAAGGATGGATCATCTGATCATAAAGGTATTTTTTACATACAGAAAGCAAAATCAGAAGTCAGTAACAGAATTAAGAAATTAGTACTGTTTACTCTGAAAGCACACAAATTCACCAGGAGAGAAGAAATACTCTCTCACGCTTGACTCTGAAAGAAGATGAAAGTCTAGTTTCCAAGGTAATATTGAGGGTCTAATATTCTGTATGTCTTTTGCAATCAATCATTTCTTTGAAACAATGAAAGATGATTATGCAAGTGAATATAGGCAAAATTGTGCATTTTTTAATAATAGCAAGTAAAAATTGTTATGATTAATAATAATTAATAATTGTTAATCACATTCTGAAAGAATAATAAACTTTTTAACAGTGAACCTGAAGTAAAAGCATAACTTGCTCAGTACTGTTAAATCTAAGCAGAATAAAAAAAAAAAAAGATTTATGTATTCTGCAGAAAAAAATGTCAAGAAGTATTGGAAAAAAAAGCTATGTTCAGTCTTGCAGGAAGACAATTCACCATTTACCCTTTGTAGCCATTGAAGTCAGTTACATTCATTACCCATTATGCTGAGGACTTTTATTTTTCCTCTTTTGGTGAGTAAGCACTGAATTACCCATATCACTGAGCCATCTCACTAAGTGCTGCTGCTGACCAAAATAATCATTAAAAGTCTATCTGTGAGGAATTCAAGATATTTAAATATATGGAAGCTGTCACTGCTAATAATAGAGATTTATATCCCATTTTCATAGGGACGTGTACAAATTCAACATTAAAAGTCAATACCAAATGCAAATATATATGCTTAATTAATGCTTGTGGTTTAAGACTCTCCTGTCTTAACAGACAAGCGTTTAGCAATTTCCATGGGCAAAGCCCATGAAAATGTGAAAAGAAATGGCCATATCAGGGCTTTATCTCTTCTAGATTTTGAAGGCCCCATGTTCCGCATGGATTGGATTTTGACTGAACTGATAGCAGAATGCTGTTCAAAACATTAAGCCAATTACTTGCACTCATTTGTTCTCTAGGTTCACTTTTTTCTGATCATTTTTTTTCATTCGGTCTATTTATCCAACAGTAGCAAAGTGTAACCAGTACACCAAGCTTTTCATCAAACTGCTGAATGTAGCTAGCTTAATGCTACCCATGTATTGAAGTGTCCCAATTTCAAAATTTACTTAAAATAAATAGTAATGACTCAAGCAAACTGTAATCCTGCCATGATTAAACTACATACTCTAACAATGTCTAGTGGCAGGTGTCCCTGCCTATAGCAGGGGGGTTGGAACTAGATGATCTCAAAGGTCCGTTCCAACCCAAACAATCCTATGATTTTATGTTATACTGAGATCTTGTTTGCACACTTTGGAATGCAACTTGAGAATAAATCACTTTACATGACCCGGCTATCTTAGAACTGTACAGAAGAATTTTTCAAGCTAATCTATAAAAAGTGTTTCCTGTAGTTTATCTGCTGTTTATATATGGAGTTATATCTTTTCAGAAGTTGGGACAATGAGGTTAGTTCAGTCATTAAGTTACACTGCCACCAAATTTAATCTATCTAGAAGTTTCATAGCTACTGAATGTGTAATTGATTATTTCTTCTCTTTTTGATAAAAAATTATTTATTAATTACGCATTTAAACTTTGATAAACGTAGCCTAGAAACTCATCAACCAATTCAAAACTTTTCAATCGTCTTTCACATTTTTTCTCTAGCTGGTTTTAAGCAGAGCAGAAGAAAAGCCACAGGTATACACAGCAGTCTAAAGGACTGAAATACCTGCACAAGCAATGGCTGGGGCAAGTTTTCCAGAGTGTGGTAGTAGCCAGATAACTAAATTTCAAGATCTGATGAAACCAAAGCTAACGGAGTTACCCTGATTTCAGCATCTGGATAATATCACACCAGTTTAGCTCTCAATAGTTTCTATTTTCCTCCTTGAGGCAGATATTTGACAAATTTCTACTTTCAGTATCTAAAGGGCAGTGACAGGAAAGAGGGGGACAGACTCTTCAGCAGGGTCTGTGCTGACAGAACAAAGGGAAATGGTTCAAGCTCAAAGAGGGTAGATTTAGGTTGTATATAAGGAAAAAATATTTTACAGTGAGGGCAATGAGGCTCTGATACAAGTTGCCTAGAGATGTGGTTGATGCCCCATCCCTGGAAACTTTCAAGGTGAGGCTGTACAAGGCCATGGGCAACCTTATCTAGCTGTGGTGTCCCTGTTCATTGAAGAGGAGTTGGACAAGACGGCCTTCAGAGGTCCCTTCCAACTCTAAGGATTCTATGATTCTATGAAATTCCATACACCTATTCAAAGTGTGTAAGTATTAGAAATCCAGACCACATCCAGAAATATCGAAACATCACTATCCAAGTGAATTAGCTTTAATAATAGATTAGGAAAAGGCAGTTTCTATTTAGTCCAAAAACTAATATATGCTAATATTTTTTCATAATATGCTAAATAAATACAAGAAGTTCCAGACTAAAACTATACCTTGATTATTTGCTTTGCCCGTCATTTGAAGTGGAGCTCTGCTGCCACTTATACCACAGTACAGCAGCTGAATTCAGGGTTTGGTTAGTGCTCTAGAAACAAGTAGTTCACATATTCTTAATATTTAAATACGGTTTAACATAAATAAATTACAAAGCCATGTATTCAATGTTGTCAAAACAGCAGAAAAAGCAAGATCAAATGATCCACCCATTAGCTTGGCAACTGGTGCAAGATCAGACCATAGAGGCAGGTTGTATCTCCTCGCACTGAACCTCGATTCTTGAAACCAGACCTAGTCCTAAGAATGCAACAAATTAAGCTGCTTGTCATGGTTTCATGATTTCTGGTTATCGGTATTCCACATCATAACATCATGCAGTGTACTGGGAGTTAAAGAGCAAATGCTCTAGTTCCGGGTACTTGTCCAGAAGAGAAGAAGAACTACGTTCCCCAGAAGACTGTTCGAGTACTATTATCATTCCTGCTCAGGGAAACAGATATAAGGCCTGTAGGTTAGCTGACCTGGGTCTTCTCTGCCTTCTCGTCTCGTTGTGCTCACTTTTTGGTCGTCTCGCTGCTGCTCCCGACTGCACGCAAGGCTTCAGTATTAGTGTAAGGCCTTTAGCTCTCAGACAATCCTTCTCTCAATTATATTTGATTTTATTAACAATTATATTGAATTATATTGTATTATAGTGTGTTATCATGCATTTCGATACTATATTTAGTAAATTAGTTTGCTTCTCCTCAGATCGTTGCTGCTGTTTTTTTTAATTATTCTTTTTTTGTAGGGGGTCCCCTGTTTCCCTTTTCCAGAGGCGCGGATTTTGCAAAAAAATCCCTCCACCCCACTAGTCACGGAACCGGGCCGGACCAGCCCGTAAACCATCGACACTGGTTTTTTGACTTTGTCCTTCAGACAGCTTAAGGTCAGCCAGCAGAAATGTAGATTTCATTCAATTACCAGACTCCTTTACAGAACTTCAGCAATTGTCCATTTAGTACAATTCAAGCATAACTCAATTTCCACTCAGATTTTGTCACTCTCTATTTCATTGATGTCAAGTAAAGGACTCCGCCATAATGAGGCAGCAGAATATTTCTCAGCACAACCCATGTACTTTGTCTGAAGACAAAAAGAACATAAACTGTCAAGCCATGAATACCTCTCAGCTTTCAGTTCTCTTAACAGAGACTGTAACAATAGCTGAATATATCAAAATAACTGCAACATTAAGGAATTGACCTTTATTTAATATCTTTGCATCTTGCATTATGGTACTGAATATATGTGCGCTTTCAGATGAAGATTCACATAATTGTTTTACAGATATGAAAGAAAATCTACACAACTGCCTTTGGTTATTGTTAGCGACCTGCTTGCACGCAGCATGCCATCCCTGTCAAAGTGAGCTGTGGCTGATCTTACAGAGAAAAGATGCTCTGCAAAAATCTCAGACACTTCTAAGTGAGTAGCAATTTTAATTCTGAGCATACTGACAGACTTACAGTAGATAAAATGACTTGTACAAAAGCCAAGACTAAAGCCATTATTCCCATCAAAATCTGTTAAATATAATTAGAAGTTCAGATGAAATAAAAATACAGTGTGACATAAGGACAGTAATACTCACTTTCCTGTTCTGTCCTGCCTGTTTTTCCCGCCCTCTGGGATGTACCTCTCCTCCATTAATGCTGTTGTTTTTCCTAGGATTTACTGAATATCCAGTCTCAGTCTAGTCGAAAAACGACTGAAAATGTTCTATTTGGTAGCTGAAGGCAGCTCCAACCTGGCCCAGATACACTCAGTTGCTTTAGGAGAAACCAGGCTGACACATGACCATGTGTCACCTCAATTCTGCCATCTGAAAGTCTCACTCTGTCATAGCCAGTGCATGTACTAAACTTGGGAACAACAAAGAACACTTGGGCTGAACATCCCAGACATGGTCTGTAGGAGTATTTAAAATATGTTCAGCTACTAAAACAACATTAAAGTTGACTTTAATCAAGCTTCTAAAGAAAAATGCACTTCTTTGCAATAATGAACTTGAATCTACAAAATAATGACAAAAAAAAAATCCTGTTTTCCTCTTTTCTTTTTATTCCTTGGTGATGGGAATAAAAATGCTTGTAAGGGGCTCAACCTCAAGATTAAGTCAACCCTTCAGTAATATTCTTCACATGTTAGCTATGGTGGCAGAATTAACATGCATTGCATGCATCATAATTATGTCAGACTTCTTAAGTGAAAAGTTTTTACAGCTCTTTCTGATTCATAAGCACATTCACCAGAAATAAAGAACATATATATATATGTATTCTTTGTGAACTGCTGCTATCTACTCTAAAGTGAAACAAGAAAGCATTTGTCACATTTGTATATCAGTTTAGAAGTCATACCAAGGAAAGGAAAGCAGTGCAATCCATAGAACACTCTCCATAAAACATGTCCTGCAAGCTCCATCAAGTCAAGGTATAGTTTTAGCTACTCAGCAATTGCACCAGAAAGTTTCATACAGTTATTTAGCTGAACTCTCAGGCTTTGTAGGATTTTTGAGATTATCTTTTTCTTAAATGGTCAAAGAAATACTAACTATTATTCCCACATAACATCTTCTTACGTAAAAAGCTTTATAATAGGTAGTTCAGATCCTCTCACTAGTATCATGTCTCTTACTATTCCTTGAAACAGCAAATGCTCAAACACGTGACTTGGATGCTGAAAGATGTACCTCACCAAACTCTAGCTGTCTAAGAGATAAGCATCAAGTTCAAAGTAATCATCAATACTTCTATGCAGTTAATGTGAAAGATAGACACCTCCAGAGTGCGATTCATCTCATCTGTTCCAGGATAAGATAAAGCATCCACAGGCACCTGTCTCTGCTTTTGAGGCAATCTATTTCACCAGTTCAGAACTGACAGCTAACTTTCCAACACTTCCAGTTAAATGAGATGAATCCCACCTAAGGTGGCACCTAATTACCAAGAAAACACATAGCATGCCCGAGTATTTTGACTGCCAGCTCAGATGTTGCTGGAGATTGCTTGGCTTTCCCTTCTGTGGAAATCAGAGCAATGGGATGCAATGGGGAAGCAGTGCTGTGCACTCCAGGGTCACAGTCTGATTAAGAACCAGGATGCAGCCTAAGACAGCACCTTGATAAGATTAGTAATGGCAGCTTACAGCTGTACAAACTTGCACTGCTGGAGATGTGCACACTCATCAAGGTGTGGTGCTGCAGGGAAATCCCAGGGGCTTCTTGGAACAAGCTTGTCTAGAAGCAAGGTAGCTTCCTTGACCCAGCCCTGTGTATCAGCCTCTCATCACAGCTAATTAGCTACTTTAATTCAGCACATGGTCCTCGTTATGTGCAAGTTACATGGTTCACAGCCAGTTTGGTTATATCCTCATTTTTGACATAGCCAGAATGCCTGGAAACTCACACAGACTTTACTAGTTTGTAAATTGCAAGTTGCCTCTGCAAAATAAATATTATGAGGCTCAGAGGAGACAAGGGAGAAGACTTGTACAAAGACAAGCCTTGAGCTATGAGAGACAGACGATCAAACCACAGCAAACAAAAATATGTAGGTAGCCAGCAACACATACAGCTCCTCTCAGCTGCACAGTGCCAGCCTCCTCACAAGGTTGATGAAATGTATGTCAGTGAGATGGGAAGCAAGTGTCCCTTTCTGCTCCTGCAAAGCTGTGAATACTAAAGTGGTGCAAGAATAGGTCCAGAGTTACCAAAATTTGTCTGTACCACAGTGCACCTATTGATTTCTTCCAAAAAGCAGTGTAAATAATAAAATCAGCTGATGGTTCATCTGAAAATCAGTAGTGAGCAAAGCCTGACCCATCACAAGTGAGAGCTTGACTGCTCAGAGCTGGAGGATTGTACTTTAACTCTGTAAAAACACCACCTGCCTGCAGCTACCTCAGCACCTTTATTTTATCCTTTGCTCCTGAGATTAAAGCAGCAGGTAAGCTGCTGAAAATGATGTTTCTTTGCTGCATTTTGTGTGCTTTCCTTTCCTTGAATCCTTGACCTACTCATCCATGCACGGGAGAGCACTGGCCTTGGCCTCCCTGCAGGATCAAGGCCTGAGAGAGTTGCAAATTCACACCAAGCCTTTCAGGTGCTTTTTCACATTACATAACTTGAAATATTGGTCTTAAAACAAGACATGTACACTAGGCTCACACCTCTGCCACAGCAGCACTTTGAAATGACAGCAGCTGCATCCAGAGCAAGCTGCAAATAGCTGAAAGCCTCAGCGGGAGGTCAGGCAAAGAAGAATTTGCAGGCACAAGGCAGCAATGGAAAAATGCATTACACAGACATAGAAAAACTGATTGAAATTAGCTACCATTTTCTTTCCTAAGCTCTGAAGACTGGGAAGCTTGAAGCGATTTATATTCAAGTAATAACAACAAAGAGTGCACGTCTATCATCAACCTGTCTGCTGTATGCCTTCCCCACAAATCTTCATCTTTTTCTTCTGTACACTGTTTGGGAGTGATACTCAGTCTTTCTGTACACCTACTGTCTCCAAGTGACATTATTACCATAAAATCATTAGCAGCAAAGGCATAGTTACTCATGAGACTCATGACTCACGTTTTGTACTGAAAGTCAATGGTACAATGACTTTTGGGTGGGTAATAATGGGCAGACGTTATCATGATGTGTGACTTAGCTTTGATATACACACTTTGGCAGAACCTGAGGGCAAGGAGCAGCTTAATACAGCAAGAGCACGCAAGGCCAAATGCTCTACTTCCTAAGGTTTGAGCATGGTCTACATGCTCAAAAATGACCACTACTCTCCATTCCCCTTCTGGTAACTCCCCAGGCAAAAGGCACTCTCATCAGAAAAAGGCCCTCAGCACCACCTTTCCAAAAATCTCCAAAGCAGTGATGAGAACCGACAGGAGCACAGAGCTCACTGGCAGTCTCCAGCTGGTAAAGAAACAACTGTAAATTGGTAAAATGCTCATCCAGCTTTCTGACCTTTGTACTATGCCAGCACTAGCTGGGGTATGCGAGCAATCTTTTCCCTTTCACCATAGCAGAAGAGAATCTGTACCAGAAATATTTGGTCTCTCTTCTACTAGGTAAAGTAACAAAACTTAGTACAGGTAGATGTGGGCTTCTAATGGTTCACTGAAGTCATATCAGTAAAATTATATAAGTTTGAATGTTGTGTTCTTAAGATGATCTGGTATGAAAGATAGAAAAAAGAACCAGAATGGGTCTACAGGCTTCTGAACAGAGAAACTCTACAAATAAATACTCAAATTTTCCCTATCCACTGTCACAATAAATATATTAGTCCACTCACTAACATTCATTCTTGACTATGCATGACTTTAGCTGAATATAACTTGCTGAAGCCTGACAGAGCCCAGTGAAATCCTAAGCATTTATTTAGAACATATAAGAAAGGATTCTGCTGTATATTAGCATCTTGTTGCTTCTCAGCACGGACACAAAATTGAGTCTGAATAGAATCACCTTCTTTCCCAGGAAATAAGTGTCACACATGTTTTCATCTGCACTCAAATCTGAATCAAGTAGTCTGAAGGGACAACATATCCTTTCACTTACCCTTTCACCTAAAACAAAACACTTTCTAAATGGTGAAGAAGTACATGAGTCTGGGCAAAAAAAAAAAAAAAAAAATCATGAAGAGATTAATTCAGGCTCTGAGAGAAACACTTGCTTTTAATTTATGAGTATGCACACAGTAATTTCTCTGCCTCGTTTTAAATGTCTGGTGGAAGCAGGCATCACAGTCAGTGCCACATCTTGGTCTCATGGGGCATAAGGAGAGAACAGCTTGATGTACAAATAGAAGTGCATTTAGAGTTAGTTACATCGAGCTTTCATTTTTAGTAGCATGGAAGAATCAATCATACACAATTTAACAGGAAAAGAAATACCAGCTAGCACAAGTGAAACATGGTGCAACTAGAAAGAAACGATAGGAAGTTTCAGCACCTTTCTAAACAATTGGGGTGAGACTGGGAGGAGATGGCTCTCAGTAAGATGGATATAAAGTAGGTTTTTGCATTGTCTTGCAGAAGGATGCCAGAGTAGAACCAATTCCTATTCAACACACACAGCCCCAGAAGCAACCACTCAGCTGCACCAGCTATAACTCAGACTTTTTAAAATGCAAATACTAATAAAATTTTTCAGAAAGGACATGTGGTTTTTCACAGAGTCTTTCCTGTATAACTAATACATTTGCAGATTTTTTTTTAATTCCGTTCTATTCAGATAATTCTAATCCTTGCTGTTCTCATATGGCTCCTGCCAATCATATATTAAGAAAAAATACATTTCCATCAATTTATTTAAAGCTTATCAATTTATTTATAATAAAATTATATGTATGCTAGCTCCTCAACATTCAGGACGAATGCCTGGGAGCAAGCATTTTGTTTATACACAATTTGATTAGAACCAGAAATATTGCAACTGCTCAGAGGTGATGAGACAACTAAAACAATCTCCAACTCCCTTCTGTGTACTGGAGGGAGAAAGGGGATTGAAAATGCCAAATGAGTTCCAGGCTTAAAAATGAAATGATGTGAGCCATTCAGATCTAGTGTAAATGTCACTGAATGTTAAGCTAAACAAATAGATAATCTTCCTCCCAGGAAAAAGAAAAGTTTAAAATTAATGTCCAAGCATGGGACTAATTCAGTAAAACTACAGTCTAGCATCTCTTCCACCAACATCCCTCATAAACAACCCAATTCTGCAACAGACCAAGTGTCCTCCTTTCATATTGATTACCAATAATTCCAATAATTCATGCCAGGGCTGAGTCTAGAGGCGATATTTATACCACATGTTGCAATAAGGAAGTGATCATACTCAGTACAGATTCAAAATATTTTCCATTTCATTGGTGAATACAGCAAAAATCTCTTTCCAGCACTGCTTTTTCTAACACAGTGAGAATTTCAGCTAAGCAGTAGTACTCTCACAACACTGATGATCAGCACCAGCTGGTAAAGAGACCAGACCAGACCTGACTTTTAACCAGGCTGTTCTGCTTTGCATTAGCTTAGCAAGGCTGAAACAGCAAAGAACTTGCTGTCCTTAATTCTTAGACAGCCTGACAGTAGCTGTCAATTCCTTTGTTGTTGGACAAGGAGACAAAGTCATTCCCATTTTAATAAGCATTGCAGAGCAGCTTCACAACACAGCCCTGGTACAGTAGTGCTGAAATCAAACAAACAGGCCATAAGTGAACGCTCTTGTATGAGAAGTACGAACCTCAACGCACCCTCTTCGAGGAGCAGAGCTGATGCAAGTCCAGGGTGCAAGGGAACAGTATGCATAATGACTCCCATGTATGAAAGTGTTTGTAGACATGATGAGGTGTCCTTTCTCCAAATAGAGACCAGGCCAAAATAAAATACTCTCTCTGACAGTGATTATGCAAGTGGTCTTCTCTGTACATAAAGTACAAACACAGGCACGCTCTTGAGGGTGCTTCATACCTTGAACAGCCTTCAGTCCATAATTCCGAAGCAGGAAGGGATTTAAGGCATTAGAGTATGCTTAGATTTAAGAGTGTACATAAGCTCCAGTGATACAGCAGCATTTAAGTAAATGTTTAAACACTTTCCACTTTCTTCTAGAAGAATGAAAGGAAGGATGAACCATTAGCACCTCTCTATCTTTCAGCAGACAGGAAAGGTCAGCTCAGAAAGAGAAAATGACCTGTCAAGGAAGGTCTGGGTGCTAACGCTAAACCTGCTATTAACCAGTTCAGAACTTTAAACCCGACTCATTTTTCTATTAGAAGACTAATAAAAAAAACCCCATTGATTACTTAGTATGTAATTGGATATAAAGGATGTCAGCCAAATCACAGCTATGTCATATTCTAAAAATAAGAAAGCATGGCCCATCACTGAAAAGGTATGAAAGGAGTGTAAATGTTTTACTGTTGCTTCACATCATCACATGGAAAAAACTCAATACAGAGTAAGACATCATCATTAGACTCTGTAAAATATTTCCAAAAATATTGTTAAAGTATTCTGAAGTATGATATTAACAATCTCTACCGATGCTATTTCAGAACTCTGAAACACACTTCTATGCAGTTATCTCAAATAAACAGAAATCCACGTCATAGGAAATAATTGACAAAACTTGCCAAGTCAAAAGTTAATCCATGGACATGCATTTTTATTTCTTGTAGCCTGAGAGTCAATGTCTGATTTTAAAATAAATATCTTCAGAACTTGTCCCACCCTTTCACTTCAATAAAAATAGACAAGAATGGTTTCAGCAAAAAGTCCTTTCCAGATGTAATGTATAACTTCATCTAGAACCAGTAAAAGGACATTCTCTTATTTCATATTTTTCCCTCAAAATGTGAAGTTCTGGCTCTGTTATTTTTCTTTCACTTCCCACCTGCTGGACAAGTTCAAACTAAAACAACTGACAAAACTGAGAGTCCTGTTATGTAAGCTGCAGCTCAAACAGTTCAAAGGCAGCTGGGAGCACTGGGCATCTTCTAGGACATGTCCAGAGAAGCAGAGAAACCTTCACAATTTGTTGTGAAAAGTCAGTCCACAAAAGTTTCAGACAGAATTAAAATGGACAGGAATGATGTTCCATTTCATCAGACGCATTCAACAGTTTTAAACTGAACAGCAAGCTCAGGAGTTCTTGCCTCATGTCAGACAAGTCAGACCTCCAACCCGTTCTTTTACTTCAGTCTACTTAGTGAATGGCAACAGGATACAAAATCTCTGATTCAGCTCTGAGCTTATGTACAAATCATCAGCTCAAGAAAAGGAGTTGTTCCTGTTATTTTTTCTTTATAATAAGCTAAGTTCAAAATAAACCCATCCATGTCATTAAACTATGGACTTAAGTGGAGAGGCTAACATTTCTCAGCATAAATGCAACATAAAGCTTTTTACAGAGATGAGGAAGCTACAGTATGCTCCTACTTATCAATAAGTCTAAAAATCTGTATTGTCACCTGTACTACAACTTCCAACTTTTTAAATCACAAGTAACAACTGTATTTCATGTCCCAAGATTAATCAGATGCGTAACACAAATTTAGTTGATTTGAAGACACAGATCAGAGAAAGCTGGCTAAAAATCAGGTCAGGTCTTAAGATCTAAAAGGATCTATTAAGGAGCTGAAGAAAAAAAAATGACAGGTTATACCTCATTTCTGGCAAAAGTTCATTTCACATAATTGAGGCATTTGCAAATTTTTTGTTGGAATCCTGTCTCAGATCTGTTTGTCATTTCAGAGGAAGGGTGAAAAGAGACTTAACAGGAGATTGATCACAGCCAAATGGAAAATCATATTGTCCTTGTTCCTAGCCAGAGAAAGCAGAGTTTCAGACCTTTATTTGCCATGAAGTTCATTATCCCACATAACTGAATAAGTTTGTGCTCCAAGATAGCAGGTCTCCATTTTGCTCTTATTATTTTCTAGCAAATTTGAAAGTATTGAAAACTTTCCCTACATCAGACCAAGACCTACAAGAAACATTCATTTCAGGTGTCCTTTTTGTATTATATAACTTACGAAACCCACTTGGTGGCTCAGTATGCCTCACTCAGTGTTGGCATGAGTTTATGACTCCATTGACTTGCAGTTTTGTACCCAATTTCACAAGGACTGATTTAGTCCTCATCTCTAAACTATTTTCTACCACAAACAATTGCTCCAGTATTCTGAATCAATTTAAAGCCAATTACACTGCACCACAGTCAGCCAGTTTTCTATGCCTCTCAATTACACTGGAGGAGTAAAGAATATAGAGAAGAGGTTCATAACCTAGCCAGACAGATATCAATAAAAAACATAATAAGTAGGGGACTGCATGAAATATAAAAAAGTAGACACATATGAGGAGTTAAAGTTTCTTGTATTTGATTAAAAGTAACTTTAAATCATTTCTTCTTTTCTTTTCTTACTTTTTTTTCCATATTAATGAATTGAATAGGGTGAAGAAAGATTTTTTCAGTAGGACTACTCTGTACACAGAACCCGTGATCTGAGCCTGTAACAGTGAGTAAATATTTTTGCCTTGTTCTTAGCAGAAGTATTCAAAGGACAGACACCGGACAACACCCAAACTATTGGAAATTTTGGTTTGGATGTTTTGCATGGAGAAGACCTAGGCAAAACCACTGAGCAGGTCCCTGAGAGCATAGTGAAGAGCACCAAAGTGAGGAGATATCAGTGTGGCTTGTCAAATACAGTGGAAACTGATTGTGCTCCCAACCTCTGTGCTCCGAGAGCACTATTAGAGGTTTCATATAGGAGGCAAAGCAACATGATTGAATCTTGACAGCTAATTATATGTAATAGATAACGTTATATAATAAGTATAATATTATTTAAACATTAACAGCAACTCTAGAGCAATGGGAGAAACAAGTGCTGAAGGAATGCTCCTGGTAAAGAAAAACAAGCCAGTGGAAACTAAAATGAAGTCAATGGGATGGCCAGGAAAATAAATCACTAAGTCCTGTTTAGCTCCTTCCTCCTTATTATAACTTCCTCCCAAGAGCATTTCTTTGAGTTTTAAAAACTTTCTACATGTTTATTTTCCCTTTTTGACAGCTGCAAAGACAGCTGAAAACTTTGCTGGAGTTACAGATTCCATTTACAGTGGAATTTCAGTTTTGTGCAACATACAAATGTTAAAAACCAAGTTGCTTTTTTTTTTAAAAAAAAAAAAAAAGCAGTTGAGGGTTATCTGCTGTCAGTCAAACCCTCAAATCCAGTGTATTTTGTATATGTATATATATACTTTATGTAAAAGCAATAAAAAGCTTTTCTTCCATACTCAATAGTATGGGAACCTTTGGAACTCTGCTTCCAAACACATTTTTTAGCAGTGTAAGCATACATTCTTCTTTTATTATTGTTATTGCTATCACTATTTCTATTATGTGCATGTTTTTTCAAAAGCTCTGTTACCTGTGTGAGTCCTATCTTTATCTACCTAGGAAAAATTTATTGGTCTCCTACCTGTGGGAAAATGAGAGGTTTCCTTTTGTTCCTTCTTGAATGTTATCTACTCCAAGAAAAAAAAAAAAACACCTGCTGTTTTCTATCAATTACTTATGAATAGAAAAAAATAACACTATATTTGATATCGTCTCTCTTTTTGAATAACACAGCTAGTTTCCATGGAATATACAATTAGTATATCCACATTAGAATCAAAACAAAATAAAGACCGAGATAAATCGGCTTTTGTGAGCAGAAGGAATAGCAAAACTGAAAATAGGTCACTTCACGGACTAATCAGAGATGTAGACCAGCCCCAGATAAGTGCTTGAAGCTCTACTGGAGCAGGAGGCAGAGACAGGGACACACATGCCTTCACATGTAGAAATATGCACAAACACACTCCGGTGTCCTACAGACTTTTTCTGGCACGCCTGCATAATAAAAGTCCTTGTGACTGCCATATTAGTGATAGTGAAGTCCTTGCACACATGTATTTATTCCAGAAAAGCTCCACTTCTGGAGAGAGCTGAAAACATCCCATAATTTTCCTGTAGCCAGCCGAGACAGTCAGCCATTGTGCAGCTAGGCAGTGTCTTCAGTGAGGTACAAGGAAGAGAAGGAGGAGGATTTTCTATTTTCCCCTTCTTTCAGATATTTCACTGAGACCTACTCCAATTCCTTATGGGTTGCTCCAGATTACAATGCTACTGCACTGACCAGAGTACGCTGATCAGGGGACAGCGCTGTATGCCGATGAACTTAAGTTTGTGCACATATACTATTGGATTATGTTCATGGAGCATTTGAATGTCTATTACTTATTTTGCTATGCAGATCATTTTGCTACTTTAATATAAACCTAAACCTACAAAACAGGGTGAAAAAACAAAACAGAGTAAAGAGGGGTGATTCTCATGCCAGTGCTAGCTGCTTCTATGAAAGGCAGCCGAAAAAACTGTGAGTCCATGAGAACAGTACAAGAATAACAGCATGAAAACAGTAATGGAAAAACACTGACAAAGATGCTCCAGGAAACACTCCAGCCCCCCAGTGGTTTCAGGGAGAGGCTACAGAGCTGCATCACTGAGGCCAAGGTGCTTCAGTACTTCCAGCACCGTGCAATGCCCCTGCAGCACAGCACATTTTGAAAGCAGCAGTTATTCCACTCTGACCCACATTTTCTTTCTCCTGAGGAGACAAACCAGACCTACTTCCCCTGTAATGAATATGAATAATTTATTCATATTTTACTAATTGTAATTATCTCATAAACTTTCCTAACATAGCTTTCAATTTATACAGAGGTATCAATGCCAGAACTAGAAACAGTTCTATACATTAAAACAGAATTGAACTTTCTGAATTCACAGGATTGCAAACAGAAATTGTACGTTTCTACCCTTGGATTAAACTGGTAGGCTTACTACATTTCTGATTGTTAAGGGTAGAGCAGGTTTATGGCAGGAAACAGAATCCAAAACAGCAGGGGAATCTCAGCAAGGAGGCTGAATGCTGAATGCCCATGGCGAGTAAATTATCCTCTCATCTTCTGAACTGTTCCCTCTGGACTGCATTAATGACATGCATTAGTTGTGTGCATCAGCACAGAAAAAAACTGAGCCATGATTCTCAACGATAAATGATCTCCTTATCAAGAAGAGTGAGGTGGGCTGTACTGACAATAACAGCCCAGCTAGATAAATAAACTAAGTTGTCAAATAAACAATTTGTGAGCTTCGTCTTATTTCCAAGGATTAACTCTAATCTCTCAATTGGAATTCTGTCCTGAACGCATGTTACAGGCGAGTTAAATTTACAAGTGTCTGTGATAAGTCTGTGATATGCTGGGCCACTGCCCACACTTCTCTAAATAAGGAGGGGATTTCATTTATTAGCAGTCCTAGGTTAACAGAGCAAGAAGGACAAGAAAACATTTGGAAAGTGCTAGAAAACATTCTGAAAGTCCACGACTGCAATGCAAGCTGTTACTTTCTAATACTGTAATTAAGTCATCTATCAACATTATAGGCTGCTAAATTCATTGGAAAAGTACCACTAAGCCTGAAGGTTCTTGAGGATCCAGGGCGAGGCAAAACAAGGCAGGCAAGTGCAAGGACTCCAGTCTTAACAAAATTCCCTTTACTGCCATTGGCATGGGTAGTTAGAGAGCCCTGCTGCCCAGTGTCTGGGCTGTGGACCAGCCCATGGTTCCAAACAGTGAGATTTCCTCAGGGCCCATTCTTCCCAGACAAGGGAGGGCCAGGAGTCCCATTGGTTTCCTACATTCCCATCTGAACCATAGTCCCATGGTCTCAGGTGAACTGAACTCCAGCATGCTCTGAAAGTGCTATATGTCTTATGCTGCAGTGAAGTGAGGAAGACATCTAAATTAGGAAGATTAGATCCTCACCAAATGTTTTCCTATACATCTTTTTTTGTCTGTAGAGATTCCCTTTAAGACCATTCTGGAGAAATAACATAAAATTCAAGTTTTTTTTTTTACTTCCTTTCTTAATAGAAGGTAAAAATACAATTTAAAGAAAATATCTGTACTTTGTGATACAAAATTTCTATTCTGTGCTGTGGGTACAAATATTACATCTGCTACCAGGAGAGCATAGAGGGATCCTGCCTAGTAGGTCTGCTAAAAATTCTCTTTATTCCTTCATTGGATCAGTCTGAATGAACTCAGCCATATTAAAAGGAGTCCTTCCACCAGGAAAGAAAAAAAAAAAAGCACATGCAGGGCCCAGATCTTTCTTACCATGGCTGGACAACCCATTGAATGTCATTGTTGGTATTTTAAAACAAAAGATAAGTATGAAAAGCAGTCATTGTTATTGGTGCCAGGGGCAAGGAGCAGCAACGGCTCCGCAGGGCCTGGCTGCCCATTCCTCCCTCAGTTCTCAGACAGGGACAGGCAGCCCCAGGCCTGACATCAGGCAGCCCCAGGGACGTAGACAAGATGAGGCCAGTACAGGCCACCAGGTTGCCTGGGAGCCACTGTCTATCGCCATCAAAGGAAGAGACAGCTCTCTGCTGCTCCATCCCTGAGCTGGCCCTGAGCCCAGAAATCAGCACCCTCACAGTTTGTTATAGAGAGCACAGCATGTCATTAAGGCACTAAATAGCCACAGGTTGATACCTCGTAATAGTGATTATTTACTGATCCTTCATAGAACAAAGTGATATAAATAAAGACTGATCACAGCCAGTATGGGTGATTTCTGTCAAATCTTTGCCAAAAGTAAATAAAAAATGAAAAATAAATGTAGAGAACAGGACTATATTCTGTGAAGCCACAATTGCAATTACAGGCAAGACGATCACCTTGTCCTCACCACTATAAAAGTTTGCTATAAACTACAAAGTGTTACCAAGGTAGGAACTTTACAAAGGAACTCTTAAAAAGCATAAACATAAAACCATTTGCAGCAAGCCTCCAGGTCTTACTTAGATGTGCACTCAGCTTTGAAGAATCTACATAGTCCTTGGCCAAACTGCACTCATAGTTGAAACTAACAGACCCTTGCTAAAATTGTGATTTAATTTGTCCTGGGTTATCTTAAAGTTTTCAGATGACCTCCCACTGTGCAACACCACAGGAGTGAATTGGTTTAGAGCACATGACATCCCCCAGGAAGTACAAAGTTACTGCCTTGTTTCTGCCCCAGAAACTGAGGGACTGACTCTTAGAGAGCAGATGATAGCAGGAATTCATCATTAAAGGGTGCATCTCACAGATGGATTTAGTATTGTTTCCAGTTTTTAAATATGCTTTTCCCCTAAACAGACTCCATTAAAAGCATTGTGAGAATTGTGGTTTTGCCTTCTCATAGATTTGGAGATTAAATAACTCAATGTACCAGTGAAAGGGCTTTTTCTTCTAAATCTGTGAGCTACAAATTCAGTCTGGGGAACTGGAAAGTCAAGCTGGGTTGTTTCTATCTTAAACGTTAGTATCAGGAATAAAGAGTTCACAAGCCAAATTTAACACTCAGTTGTACTTCTGCAAATTCACTGCTTTCAAATCAAGCTTTTAGCTTTGAATGCTACATCAAGGGTAATTGTTTTAAATGGTTCTCAGTGCAAATACTTAAAGTTGTTGGGACTGAGACTGGTGACATTGAGGTGTATCTGAGCATCACCAATGCAAGGACTCAGGAAGACAAATATTTTCCTAGCCATTGGCCTCTGACACTGGACAGCCCTACTCTGTACACTTTTGCATGAGTATCTAACCAGAACTTTCTGGGGGGTTTCTTAATAGTTTCTAAACTGGTCTGACCCTCAAAATGCTGACTCATACACCTCCTTCTCTTCTTCCTCTTATTATTCCCCAATGAATAGTTTGGATTTGATTTATTTATTTAATAAAAAAAAGATTTCATCTGAAGAGAGGAATTGAGCCAGTGGGGACCTGAATTATCTTTTCAATCTGAAGAGATGAGTATAGTGCTTCTGTTCCCTGTCTTGCAATGCACGCAGGTGGTGAGGCAGCACCGTGAAGCCCTGTAGCCGTGTTTATATGGCAAATCACACACTGAATCAAGGAGCAGATCAGAGAATAGCATATTTCCAAAGCCACAGCCTGTATGGTGATACGGCCTAGGTCACTCTAATACCAATTTTTCTGACTTGCATACAACCACATTACAGAACTGCAGGAGGACTGGACCTAAGGCAAGAGCAGGCGTGCCCATGCTTTACTTTCCTGTCTGATACTGCCCATGCTCTGCCAATGCTACAGATGTGCCTAATTATTCTCCTTCATTCTTCAGGGTGCAGAAAGCTGCTTCAGCATTGGCTTGGGTTCAGAGAATTTGAACAAGTCAGTTTGGGATCAAACCCAACTCATACCTGAACCAGAAACACAGATTGACCACTGCATACAGCTACATAACAAAGTCATGTACATAACTACATAAGATTTGAGGCTAAGATGGGAAACTATTGCCACACTTGCCCATTTAGGGTCATTTCATCAAAACTAATTTCACCTTTAATCACACTGAGCCCTTTATAAACTCATTAATTTTAGACCAGCTCTAAAATGTAGCAGCAGAAATTCAAGAAATCCTGGAAATATCTGCAATCTAGCATTTTTTACTTATTTATGAAAATACTTCCTAGTAAAACAGACAACGTCTTGACTGGAGGAAGCCCCAGAGAAATCTGGTAGATCTCTCTGCTTATTTGGATGCACAAAGCTCCACAGATACACTGGTACATTTCGGAAATAGCTGATGGCAAGCCATGCTTATTTATTTGTTCAGGTCTACAGGTTCGAACTGCCTCAGCTAACTTACTTGGAACTAATGCCATTATAAATGTTTGTAAATGTCAGAGATTATCCTCTTGGATGATTTTATATTACTTACTCTTCAGTGCTCTAAAATGATACAGTGCTGTCCTATTTAAAATTAGACTTTTTCCAAGTACAATCAACTGCACCAAATTCAAGAGTTTCCTATGGTTTTCAGGTTTTTATGAGAAAGGAAGCTTCACTGCACTTTCATTATATTCAATAAGGAAGGAAAAAATCAGCAAAAAAAAAAAAATTATTTTAGATTCCAGCCCTTGGGAATGTTAAAGTTCTTATCTCTCTGTCAGACAACAAGCCTAACTAAAAGTATAATTTACAGAATGCTTAAGCAATTTCACCTTTCTTCAAAAGCTATCAAAAAGAAGACAGAGTCTGAGTATTTGCTTTATAAAGAAAACATTCCTCCTATCATTTCCACTCTTAAATCTTTTCTACAAAACTACTTAGAAAGCTTATGAGACTTAATAAAGGAGTTATACAAAAAGTAGTCTGGGGATAACACAATGATAACACAATAGGGTTTTTGGTTGGTTGGTTGGTTGGTTTTGGTTTTTTTTGTTTGTTTGTTTTTTGTTTTTTTGTTTTTTTGTAAGCAACATCTCCTGTCCCATAATGGAGTGATATTGCATATTGCAATTCATTTTTATTTCTGAATTCAAGGTACACATATTATGCTTTGCTTGAAATCTAAGGCAACAGCTAAGAAGAAACAGCAGCCAGAACTGCCAAAAGAAACAAAACCAAATCTGACTGTAAGCTCATTAATTTTAGACCAGCTCTAAAATACAGCTATTCTCTACTTAAAATTAGCATGAGCCTTACTATTTAATGAATGTGGTTATATTCAAGACATAATAATAGGAATCAATATGTTCAAAATTAGGGCATTTTTCTGTTTCTCCTTCCTTTTATAGCCTGCCAAAAAAAATTTGCTTCTCACCCTAACAATGCAGGATGCATATCACTGTAAATACTCAATAACACACCACAGCACAACAATTCTATTTTAATCCCAAAATAACACAAGCAATAAACCAAACAGCAGCACATTTATTTTTCTGTCAGATACCTTAAAGAAAAACAGTTTGTAACAAACAAAAAGGAGTGTTGGAACAAAGGAGCAAAGAAATGACTTTGAAAGGGCACATACAGAAAAATACATTTCCAATGACCAAAAATTTGCCTTTATGTTTGGATTTGTAAGCTCAGGATTGATCACAATGGTGATATTAGACACTAGCTAATATTCTAGAAATAGGAGAATCACCATTTGGGGAGGAAGAATGAAGTAACTCAAGTAAATTGTGGGATCTAGCTTTGAAATTATTTATTCACCAAGAGTACTGAATGTTCCTATATTTGATTAAAATGACGTATACTTCTTGTTAACTAGGCATGATTTATGAAAATCTTGAAACTGATGCACTGTTACATTCAGTAAGCCACTATATCACCCAAAGAAATCTCACATTTATAATGCTTTCCCATATTTGTGAATTTCTGCTTGTAACGGCAGCATTCATGATCTAGATACTCAGAAGTTAGGAAGTTTCTTTGTGAATAAAATTTAAAAGAGCAATTTTCCTGGTATAATCTACAACTTCCTTGAAAGCAGTGAAGATTTCACAAGAAAACCTTTATAAGAGGTAACAGAAAGCAGTACTTTTGACATCCAAAAAATTATTAATATGCAAGACACAAAATAAATTCTGTATTGTCACCTCATGAATGAATGAGAACACGAGTTTCTTTCACATGCTGAATGAGTTCATATCTCCCCTGTGGTTTGTTTGAACTTTTCCAAAGAAGAAGAATGATTTGCCTGGCCACATTTTATTACTTACAGTACAGATTAGAAGGAATCTTGCTTCCTGCCTGAGACAGATTGCAGGTCTCTGCCAATGTCCCCTGAACACCCTTATCAGGATTCTTTTGCAAGACTCTTTCTTCAAAAATGGCAAAGGTGACCCCATGCAGATGAAGGATGAGATGCAACAAAAAACCTTAAGCATCATTAGCTATGGAGATCACACTGTTTTAGGCAAACTACTAAAGATGGGTGAGCAGTCTGTTGGAATGTTCAATGTACTCTCACCAAATGTAAGTGTGATTTAGGAATACATCTATGAGAAAGGGGCATTGCAGGATCAGCATGAATGCATACCATGCATACTAATTCAAAATGCCTTCCTAAATTCATGAAAAAAAAAAAGCACCTTCCTCATTTGTTTCTCTGAATAAAAATTGTTCCATACAGACAGTAAGTGATATTAAGAACTTCCCTGGGACTGCTACATTCAACATATTATGTAAATGATAGAATTCATAACTTTTCTCCACCTGAAATGTAATTATAACTCTTCTCTGTGATATAGCAATAGACAGTTCTCTGCAAGGAACGAAGCAATCCTAATCAGACTTACCTGAATTTTGACATTGATTTGCATAGGAAAAATATGGGATCCCAGACTATTTTTGCATGAAGTAGCAATTATCTCCCTCCAAGACATTTCACAGAATCACAGAGTTGCAGGGGTTGGAAGGGACTTCAAGACTTCATCGAGTCCAACCCTCTGCAAAAGCAGGCTCCCTACAACAGGCCACACAGGTAGATGTTCATATGCGTCTCAAATATCTCCGTAGAAGAAGACTCCACAACCTCTCTGGGCACCCTGTTCCAGTGCTCCATCACCCTTATCGTAAAGAGATGCATCTGCGTGTTTGTGTGGAACTTACTTCGTTCAAGTTTTAGGCCATTAATTCTTGCCCTATCACTACACACCACTGAGAAGAGCCTGGCTTCATCCATTTGTCCCCCACCCTATAGATATTTATAAGCATTAATCACATCCCCTCTCAGTCTTCTCCTCCCCAGGCTGAACCGACCCAGGTTATTCAACTTTTCCTCATACGAGAGATGCTCCAGGCCCTTAATCATCTTTGTGGCCCTTTGTTGGACTCCTAGGAGATACTTGTCTCTTTTGAACTGGGTAGCCCAGAACTGGACGCAGTAGCCATGTGAACTGAACAGGGCAGAGTAGAAGGGGAGGATCACCTCCCTCGACCTGCTTGCATCCCAGGATACCATTGGCCTTCTTGGCTGCAAGGGCACACTGCTAGCTCATGGCCAACCTGTTGTCCATCAGGACCCCCAGGGCCTACATTTTCCTGCACTGGCACTGATCTGTCACTCTGCTTGACTCTCCCAGCTTCCAAACTGTGCTTCTGAAGAGACAGACTGATTTTCACATCCCTGGTCTAAATTCAGCAGCTGTTACTCATAACTAACAGAATGCTGAAGCACTTCTCAATGTACCACTCTTCAAATGCCTCTAGTAATTGCCATCATTTAATATTTAAATGTGTGCAGTCCGGGAAAATGTTGTTAATAAGTGTAGAGTCTGTTAAGCATGGAGGTCCCATCACTTCTCAAAACTTTATTCGTGGGCTCTCAGAGGAAATATGAGCAATGTGGATATAAATGTTTCAAAAAATGCATACTTCAAAACAATATTTTCATTTACAAAGAACATCCTTGAAAACATAACAGAAGGAATTTTAAACAACCTTCTGTTTTCTTTCTGCTGATAAAGGTACATCACAATCAGTTCACATTACTTGAGACATTCAGGTGTGCCAACATTCCATTAGAGTTACTCCTGAGCTTAGCAGCTAACTTTGCCAACACAGCTCTATATAACGAAAGAGGAACACTGACAACTACTGACAAATAATCACTGTTTGTGTTCTTCAGTGCAGGTTATCCTGCTGACCTGTTCTTTCTTTCTCAGTGTCAAACACTTCTTTTACAACAGCTCTTCTCCAGTAACAGCAGTTAATATCCTATTTCCCATTGGGCTTAAGTGCCAGCAGCCCAATTTTGCTGCCCTTTCTCACATAAATGGTATTTTGCAGCAAAGATAGATCCAGTGAATCTGGTAATAGTACTTGTACAGTAAGGTATAATGTGAAATTGAGTCAGGATGACCGAACTGAGCCCTTTCTGTTTCAACATGCCTTAATTCTCAGGTACACACCATTAGTGCCTGTTTACGTTGCTCTGATGGCACAAAAGGACCCTGAGCTGGGTACAAATATGAATGTTAGATAAAAATCAGGCCCATCCCACACACATTTCTGTGTATGCATACTGCAAAGAGATGAGTGGTATGAAAGGCCAGGAGGTGCGCAACACTCACAGTGTGAATGAAGGAGAGGAGAGCAATGTGCCAGCATTCAGAAGACAGGCATGAGGGTCTGACTAGATGTGACTGAACAAATAAAGCCAAATATGATTACCAGTGCTCTGCTTACTTATCAGAGGTCCAACCACAGCTCCTTACATAGAAACAGAAGAAAGACAAATACCATACCACAGCAGCAGTTGTAACTGCAGCCCTCAGACTACCAGTGCCCCTGAGACCACAGTTGCTTTCATAATGTTTTCTATTATAAATCTCTGAAGAAGTGTAATTGTTCTATCGTAACTGTTAAGACATGACTGAGGTCCAAAGAATTATGGCTAAAAACTCAGTAAGAGAGGAGTGTCATTAAAAAAAAAAAAAAAGCAGCAGCAGCAGCATCACTTGGTAAGATCAGCTCTGAAGTAATTTTCTACTGATTACATGCACTGTTATTTCACTTTGATGAGAGCAAAAGAGTTAAATCATGTATTTGATCCAAGTATAAGGTAGAAATGTAAAAGTAGCTTCAGGTAAGCTTTTCTCCTAAAAAGACCTACTTCACCTCACCTGGCTTTTCAGCGCCTTCTGAGGTGCAAGAAACCACGGATGAATGTAACAGTTTTGCTTCTACCCTGATACTGAGAACATGATTTGTCATCTGAGGATCAGTTCACCATCCCTAAGTACTGGTCAGAGCATTGCTTTATCCGTGCTAAAAAGCACTGATGTCTTAATTCATGACAGAGAGTTTCTCAGGGTAGAAACTACTATTTCAGTCTACGGACTACAAGAGGAGATATATCTTAAGTATCTTTCAAAACAATTAGAGACGAAAACAGTCAAATTCCATGTTTTCACTCTCCTTGAAATCATCCTCTTTTTGCATAGAGGAAAAAATAAAGTATTCGATTGAATTAAATGCAAAATTATAGGTATCGGTATCTTTGTTCTCCACTGAACTACATGTTCTTCATATTCTTCAATAGAAATCATTGAATATACTTAATGAAGAAAGTAAAATAAGTAAAGAAGAAACTTCTTACAGAGCAAATGTTACTCCATTTATTTAACAAGTCCCCTTCCCTTTTTGTGATGTTAACAAATCTAAAGAGAAGGTTAATTTTGCTTTGCTTTAGTTTTAATGGGTTTTTAAAGAATGGAAAAAAAGTAGGTAAGAATAAAATATGAATTGTTTAAATATCTTGGGAAATGGCCAAATCTTCATATGACACTTAATTGGAAGCAAAGCAAATGATGATGAAGAATGCAATCAAGTACAGAGGAGATTTATACTAAATCCCCAAGCATGCAGACAGTGTACACAGTTAAATGGGGCTAAATTTAGAATGAGACTGACTGGGAAAGAAAAAAATAAAACCTCAAAACATTTTCTGTTGTGCAGACAAAGTAACAGTTAAGCTAAGAAAATATGGAGGAAGAGATTAAGGACTACCTAAGAGTAAATGTACATTGTTAACAGCTAATATGGTCACACTTTTTGTTGTGAAAAGGAAAAATTAGCTCTGTAAATGTGACTAGTTAAGATTCAAATTATACTTGCCTATGTAGTTCGTAAAGGGAGATGCAGCCTCTGGTCTCTAGGGAAAAAATCATTTTGAAGAACATTGGACATATGGCAGATGAGACAGAAATCTAGAAAGTGTTATAGTGGAATAGCTAAAAACAGAATATCAGTGTCTTGGAAATAAGCCCATTATTTCCCGTGTGATTAGATCCAATTAGTGCTAAGTTTTCATTAGAAACACTTAAAAAAAAATAAATGAAGGATAATTTATTACACAACGTCCCTTTTTTATGATGCCTTTATAGAACAGATGGGTGTTTTAAATGTATTGACTTTTATATTAGAAGTCCTACTGAAAATATATGAGCTAGCTTGTTACACCTTTTAGCACTAACTCAGCTAATGGAAAGAAAGCAGTTTTGTCATGAAGGAGAAGTGCTTGAATTATCATTGTTCTGCTCTCAACATAGTTGATCCTGCATCTAACTAAATCCCACAGGATTCATCAGCAAATCATGCAGTATGCTCTATTCAGTGCCTGCCAATAAATTATCTGACAGAGACCCAAACTGACATTTCAGTAGTCTTATTTCCAACTCTTAAAAGTTACACTTGGAAATTACTTAGAATCATAGAATCACCAAGGTTGGAAAAGACCCACAGGATCACCCAGTCCAACCCAATCATCAATAGTTCTCACTAAACCATATCCCTCAATACAACGTCCAAACGTTCCTTGAACACCTCCAGGGTCGCTGACTCCACCACCTCCCTGGGCAGCCCATTCCAGTGCCTGACCACTCTTTCAGAGAAGTAATATTTCCTAACGTCCAGCCTGAACCTTCCCTGGCGCAGCTTGAAGCCATTCCCTCTAGTCCTATCACTGGTTACACAAGAGAAGAGGCCAACCCCCAGCTCACTACAGCCTCCCTTCAGGTAGTTATAGAGAGCAATAACATCTCCCCTGAGCCTCTTCTTCTCCAGACTGAACAATCCCAGCTCCTTCAGCCGCTCCTCATAAGGCCTGTGCTCCAGACCTCTCACCAGCTTTGTTGCCCTTCTCTGAACACTCTCCACGGCCTTGACATCTTTCTTGCAGTGAGAGTCCCAAAACTGGACACAGTAATTAAACTTTAAACCTTTCTTTCCTTTACGGTGATTCTCAAATCCAGACATGAGACGTAAAGGAAAGCAAAACCACATTTGTGAAAAACTGAGTGGAAATGACAAGACTTTTAGACTACCCAAAAATTTGGGAAGCTTCATCATTTTCTTCAACTATGCAGACTAAAATCATACCATAGCAATAGAGAGTTAGCACATAAAAATCTAGCCTTCCAATCTAGCAGTTTTGTGAGAGTATTATTCTTGCACTGTTGGAAGCAAAGGAAAATCATACACTGAATTAGTCCTGAAAAGGTTGCTGAGATATCTGTAGAGATTCACACAATGAGACTAATGTTGCAAATTACAAAACAGTACCACATGAAGAGGTAATTCTGGAGGCCAAGAGTTAGTTTTTCAGTGCATTTATCCAACCAATCACAATTCAAGGCAACAGATGCAGTAGAATTTGTGTAATCAAAGAAAACTCACTTGCCATTTGTCTAAATATTTCTAATAAATAATACGTTGGATTGATTTGTTGTTTGGTTTGTGCTTTTTTTCTTTTTTTTTTTTTTCAAAAGGAAAACTGCTGATCTGTTGATCTTGCCAACTTTTGTAGATGACTTTCTCTTTTGTAGATGACTGATAGTAGATGAGCTATATAATATTCCCTGCAAGAAAGAAATTGTTTAGTTTTATACACCCACCTGCTAGGGTTAGAGGCAAAGATGGACCTTTACCCAGAAATCAATCATGTTATGGTTAGTTACCCTTTCCCTCATTAGCAGAACTGGCTGTAGAGCAAACAGCTGGTCCAGACACATGGATCTTTAATAATACATGGCAATAATTTGTTTTCCAATTTTCCATAACATCAAAATATATCACCAAGAACACAGCTTATAGTAACCTTTCTGACCTGTTTTCCCTCTGAGGAAAAAAGAAAAAAGAAAAAAAAAAGAAAGAAAAAGAAAAAAGAAATATTTAACAACACAAGCAATAAGAGAGTGCAAGGCAAGGCTCCAAAGCTACAGCTGAAAAGTATATGGCCAACTTATTACTATTTGATGATAGAAGTCTGATACTCACATATCGAAGGTAAGTCTGTATCATCATTGACGGTTGGCCTAGGTGATCTTAGTGGTCTTTTCCAATCTTAATGATTCTCTGATTCTATGATCCACTGCAAGAGATCCTGGTGCAAGTCCAGGTCATTGTGTACATACAGCACATAATTCCTAACGTTCTCATACTATTCAATACTGAATCATTCTGTAACATTTTTTAAGGAGGTAGAAAGTACTGTAATCCACATACTATAGACTGAGAAAATGAAATAGAGAGCTAAGTAATTAATTTGGGGATTTAGGAAGAAGAGCTATCAAAACAAGATGAACCTGTGGAAAATCTGTGCTCCAAATAACAGAAAACACTTCTTCCTATCATCCATCAAAGTAAGCTTCATCATTAATATTTTCAGTGTGAATATTTAACATGCACTAAAATGTTACATTCTCCTACTTTGTTGGGTTTTTTTTTTCCCCGTAAGAATAGTTTCTAAGAGCACGTAATTTTTTTCCTTCTGTTCTACACTGATATTAATCTTGTAGCCATCAAGTAAAAGTTTACCCCACATGTAATTTTACTTAGATTTTTTTTCATGAACTTCCTTTTTGAAGATAGGAATAAAACAGAGACCCAGCAGGGGACAAACAAGAGTTCAACATTTCTGAAAGGTACTTCATGGATAATCTGTGCCAACTGATTCAAAAACTCTCCTAAGTGGATATCTCAGAGAAACTGAAATCATCTGAAAATGCTTTTGTGTCTATGCATGTATAAGGTATGAGACCTCATGGACAACCACTTTAAACATAAATTTGGATGTCTAAACACAGGTAAGAAGTGTTGTCAACCATGGACCACTACATAGTCAATTGGCAAAAACAAGGACTAACAACAGGTAAGAAATATTCTTTATGACACTGGTAATCCTTTTGCCCTCCATTTTTCCATCAACAAACATTCTAACACTGTAATCAGGAAAAGAGGTTAAGAAAAGATGGCTTGTAATACAGTAATTTAATTTTGCATTGGATACTATTCTTCAAAAACTTCATCTTGAAACCACAATTCATTTTTAATAGTCGTACCCCATTTTTTTTTTTTTTTCCAGACACCATCTTAAGTCACTTGAACAACTTTGTGAGCAATCTCTTTTGCCCTGTTTCTTCAGACATGTAGTAATTTCTTAGGTACCAGCTCTTAACATTACTTTTTAGCTCATCGTTTTTACCATCATTTTGATTCAGAGTTCATTTCTTTGATGTATAATAAATCGTTGTGAGAACACAGGATATCAAATGACACAAATATCTTCACCATCTAAGGCACAGCACAATCTTTCACATCAGAAAGAAATTGTAAAGTATTATTTATGCTTCCTCTGAACCGTATTTCTTACAAAGAAGTCAGACTGCTGCCACTCAAAGAGTACAGTGTACAATTCATTTCACAGCAACAAAACTCTATTTAATATCAGACAGGGAGAATTCATACATTGAGCTTTGTAGTGCAAAGGTCTGTATTCTATTCTACATTGTACAGAGTAAGAGAAGTCCAGGCTCCTTTGTAAAATAATAGTTCACTGTTCTTTAAATTAGTCTGTAATATCATACAGAAAAAATATTATTTGGATTCTACATGTAACAGTTCTTCAATGTCTCTCTTTCTTGCTCTGGCTTATTTTTGCTCTTTCCTACATCTCTTTTCCTGTTTTGTATGAAAGGAGTCTGATTTACTCAACCGAGACAGTATATCTTTTCATTGTCAACACATGACCTGAAAGGTGGCTAATGCAGGTCTGCTGGGTCTTGGGTTAGCTGCTAAGATGGCATAGTATGTCTGTCATCTCAATGAGCAGAGTTGTAAGCTAAAAATCAGCATCAACAATAAAAACTTTTGTTGTTCTCTCCCCTTTTGTGTCTATTTCTCCTGCTTTGTTCCCGGCAAAACTATATCAGAGCATAACAGCTAGGAAGTGCAATAGCTTGAACTCACCTCAGATAAAAGGGTGGATTTGTTTGGAAAAATGCTTTTTTGTGGTTGTTGGTTTTCTTTTCCAAAACGACATTCAATAAAATTTTTAAGAATATAATATAGTCTAACAGGGAGAAGAAGTTTCTTCTAAAATCCTTTTATACAGAGACAAAAGCAAGTAGAGGGTGTAGGCGAAATAAAAACTTTTTATTTTTCATTCTATTATTAAGTTTTTACTTAATAATAGGTTTTACTTTTAAAACTCTATTTCAAAACTTCACCTAATAATCTATGCTTCAAATGTTTTAACTACATTTAAAAAAAATAACAATAATATCTCAATGAAATTTGCCACAGCTGAGATCTTTTGAGACATTCCCACTAGAGCTCTTCTCTTGTAAAAGAGTCTTTGTTCTATGTAATCATCTATCGTGATAAGTACTGTTTGATAATAAAAAAATATTGGGCAAAGGTCTAAAGCAACTGATGGATCTTCAAACGATAAATTCTGCTCTCTCTAATCAATATGTGCCTGAATTATTTGTTACCATAACTTCTCTCATTCTGTTCAACATAAAATTACAAATTCATCCTGAAAATAATAATGCTCTTCTATCCATGTCTGCAAATATTTAGAACACTTCTGGACTCTGCAAGTTATAAGTAATAATAATAATCACTAAACAGTAGCCTCCAGCTCTGGAATAGCCTGCAAATGTTAATGTGAAATTAACATTACTGGATGCAACATACTCTTGAATTGTAATTCACAATATAGAGCTGAAATAGGAAAAGACTAAACGGTTAACTAAACCAAAATCATTAGATACAAGGTCCTTCTGAAGGACAGAGATTTTGCTTTCTTCTTCAAAGCCAAATGTAAGAATTATCTAGTGTTTGTCTTTTCTTTTGTTATTGTTGGTTGCTGTTTTGTGGGGTTTTTACCATAAATGAAATGAAATTTTTGCATAATATTCACTTAAAAGCAACCAGCTACATCTTGGTACTTCATAAGAAAAGGATAGGATTATGAGTCTGTAAAGATGCCAGATTCTATCTCTAGTATGGAAAGAAAACACTGCTAGAATTTTGGCTAGCTGAACACAAGGCTTAGCACAACACAGAAGTTCACTTTAGCATGTCAGCACAGCACATAGCTATTCTGGCACTTACTGAAGGACGGCTGTGCTCATTTCCATATCAACATGCCACATGTTTCTCCAAGACAAAGCTGTTTCACATCACTGCTGCTATTTTAACTTTGTAAACAAATTGAAAGGTTTCTGTATTATTGTTTAAACAATGAAAATCACATCTTTTGAGCACAGGATACAGTTAATGAACACTGGCCTTTATAGGGCTGCGTCAGTGATGTGTGCAGCAGCAGATTGTAACAGAGCTGTGCTGTGCATCACTTCAAACTCAGAACACAAGATCATGCAAGTAATAGATGCATACCACCAGATTCAGAAGAAAATTATGTTCACTGTGTCTCTCTTAGCTTGCTTAGTAAACCCACAGAAAAACTGGGAATTTACAGTAAGGTGAAGTTAAAGAGATTTGTCTAAGATCACACACAAAAAAAAAAACAGTGAAAGAACAGTTAGGAATTAAGTCAAGCCCCACTCAAGTTTTAACAAGACTTAAGTTTCTTCTTTACCTCACAGAAAGAGAAAAAAAAAAAAAAAAAAAAAAAAAAAAAAAGACATTTGAGACCCTGTCGCAAATCAATGCTAAAATACATCCTACTCTACAAAACTGAAAGTTGCAGAGCATTACGAGGGAAAACCAGGACCTCCTACAAAGGGAAAACCAGGACCTCCTACAAAGGCAGTAGCAAAGGTCCAAATCTTTGCCAGACAAGTTTACCATTCAGGATACCTGAACTGTATCTGTCCAAAAGGTTATTAATGTAAAAGAACAACCTCCTCCATACACATATCATAGTGAACTGAAAACTGAGGGAATGCTTCAGTGATGTAAAACAAAGGACATTTAGCATCACTTCCTCTAGCTAAAAGCAAAGTAATCATTTTTAAACTTGAAACTTCAAGTGCATATAACGAAGTCATTATTGCACACAAATATGACTCCTCAATCAAAATACCTGAAATCTCCGCCATAATAGTTTTATCAAGATTGAAAAGAAACCATGTAGTCTACTATTCAATTAACAGCAATTCTTTATTTTATATTTCGTGGGTTTTACTTACAATTTTCTTCTCAGATTGATTATGAGAATAAAAAACAAAAACAAAAAAACTTATTCAGAAAAAAGCACCTGGAAGTATGTTCAGAGATTACCTGTCTGCTTGCAACAAGTTGCATTTTATTTTATCACATAACAGTAAAAAAGAAGAAAAAATTGTGCTCCCTTACACTTCAAAGAGTAAAGCTTTTAGATGCGCAGAGCAGAGGAGCTGAGGGGAGGCCTGATGGTGGCTGCAGCTCCTCACAGGGAGCGGAGGAGCAGCGCTGAGCTCTGCTCTGTGTGACAGCGACAGGGCCCGAGGGAATGGCATGGAGCTGTGTCAGGGGAGGGGCGGGTGGGGGTTAGGGACAGGTTGTGCACCAGAGGGCGGTGGGCATGGAACGGGCCCAGGGCACAGCCCCAAGTGCCGAAGTTCAGGGAGCATTTGGACAGCGCTCTCAGACATAGGGTTTAGATTTTGAGTGGTGGTGTGTGGATTCAAGGGTCGGACTCAATGCTCTTTTTCAGGTCCCCTCCAACTCAGGATGCTGTATGATTCTTTGTAAGGTACCTCTCAAGGTTGACTAGTCCAGCCACTGCTCAAACCTGAGTCAACAAGAGCAGGGTGCTCAGGGCTGTGTCCAGATTGATTTTAATTATCTCCAAGCAACAACTTCTCTGGGATCCCTGTTCCAGTGTTTTAGAACCTTAACAGTAAAATGCATTGACTTGTGTTCAGATAGAATTCTCTTTGTTTTGGTTTATGACCACTAACTCCTGTCATTCCAAAGGACGCCCCTGAGAAAAGCCTGTCTCCATCTTTTTTACACCTTCCCATCAGGTATTTATTCACATAGATAAGAAAGAATCAGAATTATAGAATGGTTTGGGTTGGAAGGGATCTTAAAGTCCACCTCGTTCTAACTCTCTGCCATAACTTCTGAGCCTTCTTTTCTCTAGGCTGAACAAACACAGATCTCTCACTGGTGATAAGCAGAGAGAAAGGATCATATCCCCCAGCCTGCTGACAGCACTCCTAATACAGCCCAAGATACTTTTGGGCACCTCTGTAGCAGGGACACGTTGCTCGCTCCTTTTCAACATAGTGTCTGCTTGAAGACAAAATTGCTTTTCAGCTGTTTTTTTTCCCAGTCTGTATTTTTTTCCATGAGGTTATTATTGCCCAGGATCAAGGCTTTGCATCTCCCTTCATGAGATTCCTGTTCGCTCATTTCTTCAGCCTGTTGAGGTCCCTTTGAATGGCAGTATAACTACCTGGTATGTCAACAATTTGTAATAGATTTCTATTACCTACAAACTTGAGGGTGTACTCCATACCATCACAAGGTCATAAATAAAGATGTTTATTTTTTTTTATTTTTTGTATTTTTTATAAAAAAACAGAGTCATACCCAGTATCAGCCCTGGAACTCACCATTAGTAACTGGCTTTGAGCTTGATGTTGTGTCACTGATTACAAGTCTTCAGGCCCAGCTTTTCAACCAGTTTTCAGTTCACCTTTTTGTTGACCTGCCTAACCCCTATGTTATGCGTTTATCTATGACAGTGTGACATAATGTCAAAAGCATTATTTAAGTCAAGATAAACAACTTCCACTGCTCTTTCCTCACCCACCTAGCTAGTCATTGCATTATAGCAGGCTATCAGGTTGATAAGATGATTCATAATCATCCTCATAAATCCATGCTGATTAATCTTGATCATCCTCGTGTCCCTCATGCTCAGAAATGCTTTTCTGCATTATGGCTTTCACCGCCTTCTTAGGTATTAACATCAGGTCTGTAGCTCCTCAGATCTGTTCTCTTGGCCTTACTGACAATAGGTATGACATTTTCTTTCTACCATTACTCAGGAAACACCCACAAACTGTATGCCCTTTCAAAGGCAATCAGGAGTTGCTCTCTGTGACATTGGGTTGCTCACTCAGCATGTGTGTGTGCATCCTGACAGGTTGCTGGATTTCTGGATGTCATGTTTGTTTAAATGTTCCCTAAATTGATCACCTTCCACCAAGCGTAACTTGACATTGTTCCAGACTTTTCCATTGATCTCAAGGGACTGACAGTCCATGAAAGTCAATTTTACCAGTAAATACAAAAGATGGTAGAGAAAGTAGGATTCTATTGGAATATTATAACATCTAACTATTGTTAAAAATACATATTTTGCTCTTTTTCTAGAGGGGTAGACAGATGTCAGTGAATTTTTAGTTGTCAATTTATAGGATAATTAATCCAAGCATTTATATCATCATTTCTTCAGATTACTTCTTAGTAATGATACATAGTAATTAGCAATCAGTGATGACTGTTATTTGTGTGTGTTAGAGTCAAAGCAAGATATACTCATTTATGATAGGGGCTGATAAAGCTGTCTGTGAAGACAAAAAAAAAGAATGAAGAGAAGGTAGGACAGACATCATTTATTTCAAGACCCCATACCTGATAAAGAACAGAAGCAAATGTTATAACTCTTATTATTTAAAAATCCATTCATAGTTAATTCAACTGAAAATACTAGCCATAAAGCCTGCAAGCTTCTCTGCCCACAGTCAATCCCTAAGGGAGAAAAATTTCCTGTAAGTCAACATAGACCTACCCTAGAGTCAGGTCTACCCTTAACTCTAAATGCTGCTGCTTCTGCTTCCTTACCTGAGGATTTCAATCTAAGAGAGAAACACAAAGGGCATAACTGAGTAGAAAGCAATGTGTAAATCTTATCTGTAGCTCAGTGGATTGCCAGAATAATACATGCCAGCTGAACTATACCTGTAAATCTGGAATACAAAATTAAAAATAAAAATAAAAATAAAATCTATTAAGCCACTGTTTTTATTATGTAAACAGCCTATTATTGGGATACCACTCTGAAAACAATTTTGATGTAAAACTATATCGCAAGTAAGGATTTAGATGTAAAACTATAACATAAGTAAGGTCTGTAGCAGATATTTGAAGATAACGTATTGATCTTACCAGGTCTACAGCAACCAGTTATGAGACAAAGGGGCAATAAGCATCCAATACCTGAAACAAGTCTGAAATTCAAAAGCTGAGCTTTAACAAAAGTCCTAGAAAACACAAAAGTACTAGAGAGAACAAAGAACTGAGCCTAACCCTGATCTCATTCAAGCTCTGATTGAGGCGTGCAGGCTCCCAGAACTCCATATTGAGTGAGATGCCTCAAGTTGATTTCAAAGTGGGCTTGAACACATCCTGCCACAGAAAAAGTCAGAACAAATGTGCAAAGAGCCACACAGAAATTGAATTTAAATCCCATCTCTCACCTTCCCCTCAGTCCTTCTTGACCACTGGACATCTGAAACTGTGTACAGTCTCTGAAGAGCTCTCAAAGTGTGCATAAATTGACAACCTTTTCAACATTTTCAAAGCCAACATCCATCTGAACAAATGCTGTAGTAGCATCTCAGAAACACAGGAAGTATTAAACTACAGCACACACACACACACACTGATGCATTGTACATTAGACAAAGATGTGTTAGAATGACTTGGCAATGGTATTTCAGCATCACAACTCAGTATCTGGATGCTTGTATTTTATGAAATTCTTACTCTCGTTTCAGAGCATACAGTTTTATTTCATTAGGACTTTATATCTTTGTAAACTGGAAGGAATTACAAAAACCATTGCCTTTAGGAGAAATTCCCTCACTTCTAACACTTAAGGTTCTACAGGTGAGGAAAAAAATAAAAATAAAATAAAATATAAAGTTTTCTTTATCATAAAATAGATATACTTTAATTATAGATTTTATCTTGTGAGAGAAAGGCCCAAATCCCAGTGAAATATAATGGGACCAAATGCAAGAATTCTTCAAAAATACAATGAAATTTGATTGCCTACATACAATTAAAATGTAATGAGATATGCCAAAATCTCATAACATCATTGATAGTCCATTCTTGGTGTTTCAAGAGATCGTGAGGACAGGTGGAACTTTGAAAACACACTGTACAGAAGCTACATGTAGTTCAGTAACAGATTATCCCAGAGTTCTCACAATTATTTGCATGTTTTGAGAACAGAAAGTACAATAGCTGGTGTTACACAATTTAGCAGTTCCTGCTTTCTACAATGGAGAAAATGCTGAGAAGTTCACAGAGGTTGCATATCCCCTAAGCAAGGTTAAGTTAAGCTATCTAAACAGCTAGCTTTAGCTAATTCATGTCTTCAGCACAGTGGATTAAAATGGCCTAAAAGATTTTGATTGGGCCTATAACAAATCTACCAGTCCTCTGGAGAACCAGCTAACCTAGTGTATGGAGGCAGAGTATGGATGGAATCTGCTACCAATATGTGCAGGAAAATATGAACTCCAGAGCAGTCCAGCAAATACTTTCCAGTCTCTTAGGCTGTTAGTAACTTCTGCAGTTCTCTCGACTCAATAAAGCAAAATGCGCGCTATTGCCACATGGTGGCTGTCTAGCTGCAGTGAAAGCCACTGCTTTTCTGCTTCCTTAAACGGCTGAAGCAAAGCTTTATGCACTGCACTGCTCCAGCTGCGGCACGCTGGGAAGAGCTACTGCTGAGAAAAGCAGAAAAGAAACAGATCTCATTTTAATTCACCTTGATCCTGCATAGTTTCTCTCACCTCAGTAAAGCAACAGTCATCGCTGATGACTCCGCAGAGTCTTGTGATGTGAAGGCGCCGAGCCCACATTCCTCAGCAGCCAGAAATCCCGCTGACTTCCATGGAATTTCCGAATGGCCAAAGAAATGCAGCCTCACTCCTTCCTGCACCTACTCGCCGTGATGAAAAATACCCCATACTCTTCAAAGGATTTGGGGTAGGACTCCTGCATGATCAACAGGGCCATAAGCAGAACCTGTATGTTACAAGCTGTAAGGGCAGCTGACTGAAAAAAAATAATAAAAAAATAATAATAATAAATTACATGATTATAGAGAGAGAAAAAAACCACATTTGTATTTAAGAGGTACCTTGGTAAAGCTAGCACACTTTAAAAATAAATATTTATGATAAAAATAATTAAATAATATAATATAAACAGGTGTTCTAATGCTCAATAAGACTGAGCATTAGAAAAATGAAAAGAAAGTGTTCTGAGAAAGTGGAAGTTAGAATTTTCTTGTTTTCTAGCAGCTTCTCTTCCACTGCTCTAAGTTGGAGGACCTTTTCATCTTGGGGGGACAAAGTTTGTAGCACATGATAGTGAAATACTGAGCATATCAGGTTCAGCAATGCCATTTTCAACATGCAACTGATTAAATCTCCTTGGAGGTTATATAATGCATTTCAAAAATTCCAGTGTATTATCCCTGTTGAGTACTACATACTTAAGATAGAATTGGGAATATAAGTGGAAAATTAGTTCAAAAAATGTTCCTTGCAGCATGGCTTCTGCACCAGTCATTCACAAATGCTTTCCAAGTCTGCTAATTCCACTCATGATGAATACTAGCTAGCCTGCCAAATCTGAGGAAATTACTTGAAAGAACAACATCCATTAAAAGTCTAAGTTCAAAATAAATTCCAAACAGTCCAATATGCTGTTTAAACAATGACCAAAAAAAAAAAAAAAAAGTTAAAAAAAATTATATCTGTGGAATATAAATCCAGCAGAAGGATGACATGCCAATGGTAACAGCAGCTCCCAGACTGGTATATGTTGAGGGAGTAATACAGCAGGACTGTGCAACATTTTGCAGTCCAGATCAGCTCATCTCACCAGCCAAGTTTTGCTACACTGTTTGTGTACCCCAGAACACTGCAAATAAGATGACCAGCTGTGCAGCATCTGACCAGAGGTGCACAGCTTCCTAGAAGCCTTGGAAAAGTTCTGAGACCAGTTGTGTTTAATGTGATTGATGATCTGGATGAGGAAACTGAGTGCACCCCTTAGAAAATTTGTAGGTGACACTTAAGCTGGGAGGAAGTTTTGGTCTGCCTGAGGGTAGGAAGGCCCTACAAGGATAGGTTTGATTAATGGGCTGAGGCTAGTTGTATGAGGTTTAACAAGACCAAGTGCCAGGTCTTGCACTTTGGTCACAACAAACCCATGCAACGCTACAGCCTTGGGGCAGAGTGGCTGGACAGAGGAAAAGAATCTGGAGGTGTTAGTTGACAGTTGGCTGAACATGAGCCAGCAGTGAGCGCCCAGGTTGCCAAGCAGAACAGTGGCATCCTGGCTTGTATCAGGAATAGCATAGGCAGCAGAAACAAGGATCATTCCTCTGTCCTTAGACTGGTGAGGCTGACCTCGAGTACTGTGTTCTGTTTTGGGCTCCTCACTACAAGAAAGACACTGAGGCCTTGGAGCATGTTCAGAGAAGGGCAACGAAGCTGTGAAGGGTCTCAAGCACAAGTCTTATGAGGAGTGGCTGAGGGAACTGGGGTTGTTCATTCTGGAGAAGAGGAGGCTCAGGGGAAACCTTATTGCCCTCTACAACTGCCTGAAAGGAGCCTGTGGTAACATGGGAGTTGGCCTCTTCTCCCACGTAACAGCAATAGGATGAGAGGAAATGGCCTGAAGTTGCGCCAGGGGAGGTTCAGGTTGGATTTTAGGAAAATTTTATTCCTCTCAGAAAGAGTAGTCAGGCAGTGGCACAGGTTGTGCAGGAAAGTGATGGAGTCGGCATCCCTGGAGGTGTTGAAGAAGCATGGAGATGCGGCACTGAGGGACATGGTTAGTTGTATGGTGGGGATGGGTTGATAGTCAGACTAGATGATCTCTGAGGTCTGTCCCAACCTTTACGATTCTGTGACATCACCCTGAGAGGTGAGGGTGAGGCAGGTACCTGACAGCAGCCACAGCCATGGTGCCAGCAGGCTGCCCACACTCACAATCCCCAAGTGCCCCACGTCCTCATATACCTTCCAAATGAAGGACTTAAAGGAAGGTGGGGGGGCGAAAGGCAGTTCCAGAGAACCAGATATGTGGCAACCCTGTGATGAAGAGAGGCTCAGAAATTCTACATATCACATGTTTATAACATGTAAAAATTATAAAGTATACATAGAAAACGCTTTTTTTTTTTTTTTTGACACAAACTACTCTGTTTTCATTTTCTCCAAAATATCTCTCATATCTCTTTTCAAGAATAGTGGCCCCCGCGGAACTACAGCCCCCAGCGGGCAGCGCGCCGACCGGGAACTACGGCTCCCGAGATGCCCCGGCTCCCGGAAGCAGCCGCGCGGTGCCTACCGGAAGTGCAGGCCGCGCCCGCCCGCGGAGCATGCCGGTCCGTGTAGTCCCTCCCGCCGCGGAGCCTCAGGTAGCGCCCCGAGACCCCGCCCCCAGCCCTGGGCGCCTCGCGCGCGGAGGGGCGGGGCGGGGCCGGGCCGTCCGAGGGGGAGGGGCAGTCCCAGCTGTGAGGCCGGGGAGGGAAGCGAGCGCGGCGGCGAGCAGGTGAGCGGGGTTGGGAGCGGTCGGCAGCGGGGGTTTAGGGCGGCCGCGGGCGACCGAGCCCCTCGGCCGTCCCGCGGAGCCGCGCTGGGCACGGCCGCCCCCTCGCACCTGAGCTGAGGCGGCTGCGTGCGCCCTGCCGGTGGGGGGCGCCGCGCGCGGTTGCGGCGCCGCGCGGGTGTAGGCGGTGGCCGCACGGCGCTCCCGCAGCGCTGTGGGTTTGCCGGACCGCGGCGCCGGCCGGGCCCCGCTTTTTGAAGGGTTAACGCGTGGCCTGGGGCCGCTTCCCTCAGCAGCGAGTCCCCAAGTTACGTAAAGCCGCCCGGCGGAGCTCCGGGGCGGGCCGCCCACGAGCCGCGGCCGTTTTACCGAGCGCTGCCCTCGGCGCGGGGCGCGACCGGAATCACCGCCTGAGGAACGCGCGAGCGGAGCTGCGTTCGTACTGTGTTGTCGCTCTGTCGTGGGTGCTCTGATCCGTTCCCGTGCCCTTACGTCTCGAAGGTAGGCAGCGCGAACTCTTCGTGTGCTGGGCTGTTGGAGGACGAGGGCTGCCCGCGGTTGGCTGGAGTGCAGCGAGGGGTCTCCTCAGCTGTGGTGGGGAACTCTGCGTCTGTGATAACCGCGTGTGTACGGCAGGTGCTGCACGTGGGGCTTTCGGCTTGTCAACAAGTGACATGCAGGCAGCTGAATAAAAGCGGGCACAAAAACGCTGTTGTTGTAGAAACAATTATGAAAACCTCATCCAGTGTTGTTTCTTCAGAGTTTCCGCTGGTTCTTATGCAAGTGTTCCATTATAGCGTTTACATCCGAAGCAGCGGAGGTCACGCTGACTCCGTTGCCCGAGCAGAGGTGTTCTGAATGCAGCCAGCTCACAGGTAGTATTGCTTAGCTGAAAGTCTTCAAAATCCAATTACAAGTGTTAAATAAGGATCATTCTGTTTATAATCTGTTATCCTTGAATCGAATGGCTTACATGTTTCTCCCTGAGCCTAAAAACCATTAGCTTAAAAGGGTTTGGAATTGCAGTTGCTTCAAATTGGGCGCAGACCCCTTGCAAAGTGGCTTTATTACAGCCCATTTCCTTTGCCTGCAAGAAGGGAGGTGCCTGTTGCTAATAGGCAGTAAGTTGGTGTCGTGCTGTCTTGCAGCATGTGACACTGTGATTCCTAGGACTGTGTTATCCTGTTTCATGTTTAGCAATTCAGTCCAGCAAAGGTTGTCTTTGTTTATTTGTTTCCTTCTTAAACTTACAGTTGGGAATCAAACTGTGGGAACCGAGTGTGGGTTCTGAGCAGGGAGCAAACTTATTATTCAAAAGTAAAGTAATTACTTATACAAGAAAGAATTGCCGTGGTTGGTTTCAGGTGTCACCACTGATCTGTTTGTTCTGGAAGTTGATGTGGTGCAATGTCCCTACTGGTTTAATGCAGTGACATGAGACCAGGCTGCTATGAAGCTTGAACATAGCAGTCTGCACCTAAATCTTCCCTCCTTGCCTCACCAATGTGAGGAAGGAGCACTCTGGTTTGTGCAAAAGTATTTTATGAGATTGCTTTCTGTTCCTTTTATTACGCAAATTGACGATGAACTTCTGGACACACAGAAAGACTGAAGTCCTAAGGCTGTGACCCTCATTTCAGCACTGTACTTTTTCTCTCAAAGATTTAGCCTTTATGAAGAGCAAATTAATGTGATTTTAAATCCTGGTGAAACTCCTAGCAAATAAATATTTTATATGCCTGGAAACAGATAACTCTACAGTTTAAGATGAATTTGCATATACCAATGTATTTATCAGTATGGTAAGTTCTGATGTAATATCTCAGTATGTTTCTTTTCCTGTTTTCTTGAAAAAATACATCACTTTGAATGGCACGGCATGCCCTTAACTCACTTGACTTTTTAAACTGGGACAGGGGAGGTTTAGCTTGGATATTAAGAAGAAGTTTTTCACACAGAGGGTGGTGACACCCTGGAACAGGTTACCCAAGGAGGTTGTGGATGCCCCATCCCTGGAGGCATTCAAGGCCAGGCTGGATGTGGCTCTGGGCAGCCTGGTCTGGTGGTTGGCAACCTTGCACATAGCAGGGGGGTTGAAACTAGATGATCACTGTGGTCCTTTTCAACCCAGGCCGTTCTATGATTGGAAGAATACTGTTTTGTTCTTCAGAGATCTAGGAATATGAGTGAGACACTGCTAGTATCGCTTATTTTATTTATCTGTGGGTGTGTTTGCTGTGTTAACTTTACTAGTGGGTGTGTTTGCTGTGTTAACTTTACTATGTTAGCTTGAATGTCTTTTAGAAGCAAATACTGTGATCAACGCCGTTTAATGTGCATTGACTTACAGTTTGGTCTTTAAGTGTACATGAGAAACTTAAAGAAAAAATACATCCTGGGTGCAGACTCTAGCTGCTATAATAAGTGTTCAGTCAGTGCTACCAGATTATAGCTAGTCTGAAATAAAAGTTGCTGAAGCATATGTAGTATGGATGTTGGATTCTTTACACCAGGTGCTTTGCACTACAGCTCCATTCATGTTAAGCCTCTCAGTAACAAGTGTGTATCGAAGGGTAGTAGTAAGTTCCAGATATAACAAACTCTTGGCTGGCATTCTGCTTTAAAGAAGGCAGTTATTCTGGAAAAGGCGCTGTTCACAAGCATTGCAACTTGGGAAAATTTCTTTTAAAAAAGACAAAATGCTGAAAAGTGCAGACAAAATTCCAATTGAATTTCGTAGGTTCCCTGAAGTGTGGACTTGTTTTTCTTCTAGTTTTGATTTCACAAAGTTATGCAGCAGGAAACCGTATTACTTTTGTATCATTTACAGATCTTTTGATTTGTTGCAAACCTTCAACTCACCTGGCTTCTTCTCTCCGTGGGATTTAATCCCACAACTCCTAGAAACATAACTGGATAGGGGATGCTTTCAATTCCTCATGCTGGTAACACCTACTGCACCCAGGTATTACTTTGTTCAATATTTTAGATGTACTAATAACTCCAGAGAATGTCATCTACCTGAGAAGACTTTGTATTTTGACGTTTATCCCTCTCTTAGAAATCATTGCAGAGTTACATTGAGGCAGAAATCAGATTTGCTTACTGAGATACACCTGTGCAGGACAGATTTGTATCCTAGTTTAGCTGCAGGAGAACATCTTGTCTCCAAGACAGGTGTGACTTGCTTCATCAGCTATCTGATATGAGGAGTGAAGTCACACAACGAAGCACAAGGCTGTGCTGTAATAGAAGCTGCTGGATTGTTCAAATGAAATACCTGGCCAGCAAAGTAAATCAGCAGAGTTTTATGATGCTGACATTTCTGCTTCGTCAGTTGCTGCTCAGTGTCCAGCTGCATCCCATGGTGGGGCAGGAAGACTTTTGTGTGTTGCTCCCAGTTTGAAACTGCTCCTTTTGGTCATGTTCCCTCAGCTTTCAGACATAACAGAGTGGGTGAAGTTTTCACAGAGCATTTTTTTTTTCAGTCTGCATTGTTGATACTGATTCTATTTGTATTCATTTATTTCTTATGTTCTCTAATACTTATGAAAAACAAGACTGAAAACATCACACCACCCTAGCAATTAAAAAACCCATTTGGTTTTTGCTTCAGTAGATAACTGATTGTCTCTATGACGTGAATCAGGCTGACAGCTTCCCATTTCACAGCAGCCTGCAGCTTTGTGATTGGTGTACTCCTGGGTGAAGTGGGTGGTGACTCAACTGTTAATCCAAAGAGATAGCATCTCATTTGCATCTTGCAAGGACACTTCTTTTAGTATGAGATGATGTTTCTTTTGGCAGTTTGAGACTGCCAAAATAAGTTTATATAGAAATGTACATAAATGTACACTAAATATTAATTCTATTTTAAAATGGTTTTCTTGTGGACCAATATATAATCTTTGATTCATCTTCTTTGCTTGAACTTGTTTCTTCCATTTTAGTCTCCTGAAATAGAAAACTAATATTACAACACTATTTTTGAGGTACATGCTTGTAAAACTTAACTAATGTAATTAAAGCTACAGAAAATGTACCTTGTTATTTGTTAAAAATGTCTGTGTGATTACATGCAACAGTTGCTTTAAAAACAAATACATGATATGTCAATGAGTGTCCATATGATGTGCAAATATGTTTTTTTTCACTGAAGTTGTTTAGTATGTTTTAATCTGATTCATGTGATGAATATTACATGCTTTTGTGGTTCGTGGGCATCATACAGAAACAATTCTGTTTGTACTAAAAGTTGCTGACCTTCTCAAAAAACAAAATCTCACTGACATCGTAAAGATTTCTCTTTCACAGTTGTACTTTCACTTTCTGCTATTTTATTTCAGTGGTTGTGGAAGGCAGAAAACTCCTGAATATCAGTCCCTCAAGCAGTAGACATAAAGCAATATTTTATATAAAGCCAAGTTCCATGTGAAAACATTTAACCATCAGTGCTTCTCCATCCCAGTACTGATGCAGATGTTTCCAAAGCAGTATCTTACTGTTGCTTTCACTTAAAAAAATAAGCTAAAATGATATTTTCTGTCCTTCGCTACAGATACTGTTCCTGAAAAGAAGAGACATCATGGACTATACACTGAATGAACCTTAAACACTTGGACTGGAAACACGTTTTTTTTTTTCCATGAAGGATGGCAACACCATATGTTCCTGTTCCTATTCCTGTTGGAAATTCATCATCCAGCTTTACAAACAGAAACCAAAGACGTTCTTCTTTTGGAAGCATCTCAACAAGTTCCAGCTCCTCAAAAGGACAGCCGGAGGATTCTACAGTTGGTAGTTTTAAAAAGATGAGCATGCCTGACCAGACTGGTTCTACGTCATCTGCTTGTAGCAGTCCACTTGTTAGGACTAAATTTACAGGTCTGGATACATCAATAGAGTACTGTACTCAGCCCATAGAAGAAATAGAGCAGAATACAGATTCCAGGAGCTGGGAAGATCGGCCATCCACACCTACTATACTGGGTTATGAGGTGATGGAGGAAAGGGCAAAATTCACTGTAAGTTTTTGGAATCTTATAGTTTGTTCTGTAATGATAAGATATTGACTGTAGTTTGCATTCTCTTTCACTAGTTAATCTTGCAGGGATGTTGGATCACTGTACCAAATACTAGTTGTGTTTCAAAGTCCCTCAGCCTGACAGGAAAATATCACTCTCATTATACAGGTGGGAAAACTGAGAGTCAGAAACAGTCTTCAGTAACCACACACATCAGTATAGGTTAGGGGGTGAACTGCCAGAGATGAACTCTGAGGAGAACTACCTTGATGTCCTGGTGGACATCAGGTTGGTCATGAGTCCACAGTGTTCCCTGGTGGCGAGGAAGGCCAGTGGTATCCTGCAGTGCATAAAAAAAGACCATGGCCAGCAGGTCAAGGGAGGTGATCCTCCCCCTCTACTCTGCTCTGGTGAGGCCACATTTAGACTTCTGAGTCCAGTACAAGGCTCCCCAGTTCAAAAAAGATGACCTCCTAGAGGAGTACTGCGAAGGGCCACAAAGATGATAAAGGGTCTGAAGCATCTCTTATGTGAGGAAGGGCTGAGTAACGTGGGTGTGTTCAGCCTGGGGAAAAGACAATTGAGAGAGGATCTGATAAATGTTTATAAATAACTATAGGAAGGTGGGAAGCAGATAGGTGAGGCCCAGGCTCTTCTCAGTGGTGGATAGCAGTGGCCTAAAACTTGAACATAGGAAGTTCCATACAAACGTGGAAGAACTTCTTTACAGTAAGGGTAGCAGCACTGGAACAGGTTGCCCTGAGAGGTTGTGGAGTCTCCTTCTGTGGAAATATTTGAGACCTATCTGGTTGCCTATTTGTGCAACCTACTGTAAGGTACCTGCTTTAGCTGGGGGTTGGACTCAGTGATATCTTGAGCTCTCTTCCAATTCCTGCAATTATATGATTTTCTTTAACTCTGTACATGGAATAGAAGCAATTCATTCTACTTCAGGTATCAAGAATATCTGCTGAAAAAGTCAGAAATCCTTGCAAAGTTGTAATTTCTTGTGAACTTGTGGAAGTTCTGGATAGTTAAATATCTCAAAATTTAGCCTTGCATTTGAAATGAATAATTTCATTTCATGGTTTTATTTGCATTAAAGCACAAATGCGTAGTTTACAGCTTCTTGTTTTGCTAGGTTGTTAGTTTCTAATTAGTGGAGATATCTTCTGTCCTGAAAACATCAGAGTGATGTTTTCAGAGATACCCCATGGAATGTCTGATGACAGAACACCAGCTTGACTGGGATGGACTGATTTTTCTCAAAATGTACAGTAGCTATCAATTCAGTTTTTTGGACAAACCATAAATACATTCAGGCATTTATTTTTGTGGATGTGGTTGACCTCTTTGAGATAATTAGACAAATCTTGGGGAACTGTTGGAAGTTATTTGTTACTAATTACTTATTGTGTTGCTTCAAGAGAGCAATATTTGTCACAAGGAAGTAAAAAAGGAAAACAGCAGATCCATTAGAAATGTGTGGAAGCTTATAACTTTGATACCTCAAATACTAGTAAAATCATCAAGTTATTTTGGCAAATATTTAAATAGCATGGCTTTTATAATTTTTTGAGGATGATAGCTTGACTTGCCGTAAGTTTTTCAGCTTCTAACATCTACATGCGTGGTAGCATAGGAGAGGAGCCAAATTTTTGCTATATATAGATTAAAAGATTCCTTTTAAACAGTGCCTTCAAAACTAAAAGAACATCAGTATTGTTAAACTGACTGTTAGACCTAAAAATATGCTGAGGCAGAGTCCAGTGTTCACACAGGATCAGGTGCACCTAAATTAAGTAGTCAAAGTTGTTATTGTTTTTAGAATCCCAAGCTACAGAACAAGTGAAACATTCTTCATGGTTAAATTCCTTGGATGTGTTTTTGCTCTTCCATAGTTCTCTTGTGTTGCTGTGTTGTTATTTCTGAAAGCGTGTAATTAACTTTGTTTTCAGTTGTATGTTGAAAATAAGCTTCCTATTGTGTATTAAAGCCAGTAAGTAATTAGCGCTAGAAATTTTGGTTGCTTCTGTAATGCAAAAATCAATGAGATGGAAGACAGTGGAGGAAATTAAATCAAAACCACAACTGAGAGGAGATTGCTTTGTTACAGTTTTTGTTGTTGTTATCATGGCTTTTTTGGTTGGTTGGGTTTTTTATGGTTTTTCATTGTTGTTTGTTGGGGGACTGAAGGACATCACCGCTTGTGAGCAGTTGGTCTCACATGTGCTGGCAGTCCTGAGATGTTCAGTTACCCCCTTCTTTTTTTATTTTTAAGTCAGCTAAAAATGATTGGAGGTGCTGAATCAGCTAAAGAGTTATTGCTAAATACTGGCATATTTTCACTGAATATTTTATATTTGTGGGGTATGGAATTAAGGTAGAAAGAACTTGACTTTTGAAATCATTTGTAGTTTTTCTCAACAACTCCATATGAAAGGACGGTTGGTTTTGTAGTGCTGTTCTGTTGGTTTATTAATCATGAGTCTTCAAAGAAATGGGGTTTTTTTTTGACTTTGGCAAAAATTTTTGTCAACTATTTTTTTTACCAGTAATCACGAGCTGACTTTGGAGTTTTTTCAGTTATCTATTATTTACTTAGAAGCCACTCAAAGTCAGGGCCAGACTATTTGTTTTGTGTATTCCTTTCATTGCATGTGTTTATAAGCAATATACTTGCAGAACTTTTAGTTGAACATTCTATAAATCAGAAAAGCTGTAGCAAAGCTGCTTGTTCTGGTGCTTTGCTGTGTAGTAGCAGTAAGTCTTCACAATTCTATATAGTGGTTATGCTTCATCAAACTCCTATGTAATAAAAGTTTGTTCATATTCTTGCTGTGAAAGGAAAGCTGAAACATTTGGGTAAGCACAGAAAAAGCAAGAAGGAATTACATTTTAAGACTTCCTTTGCAAGCATGTCTTGCAGAATGGATTTACAAGCTAACAGCACTTTGGTCATGACCAAAATGCTGCTTCTGCTGTAGGCAGAGATGTCCACAGGTGCTTCTGCTTGAAAGTAGAGTTCAGTGTTTAAAAGTAGATAAGAGAAGTACTTGCTCAGAAATTGCTTTCATTTTTTTTTTATTGTGATTGTCTGTAGCTTGTGTAGCTCTATGCAGTTGAATATAATATTTTTTAAGAAGTAAAGTCTTTCTGATGTTCAGAAGTTGGGAAGCTCTGTGGTTATTACGTGCTGGGACTGCAACAAGAAAAATACATTTATAGAACGATTAAAAAAAAAAGATTGTCCAGGGAAAGAGCTTTTTATGACAAGAACCTACAGAACTAGAAACAGAATTATGTAGGTTAGAAAAGACCTTCAAGATCATTAAGTCCAACCACCAACATGACCTACTGAGTCCTGTCACTAAATCATGTCCCTTAGTGTCATATCCACACAACTCTTAAATACCTCTGGAGATGGGGACTCAATCACTGCCTTGGCAGCCCATTCCAAGCCAGGACACTATTAGCCAGGACATCCTTCTTTGGAGAAAAATAAAATACTTCACTACATAACAGAGTAGAAAATGTTTAAGAAGTGAAATACCTATTATTACAATTCCAAAATTATCTCCTTCTTACTTGTATTTCATCGTTTTTAATTAGAGAACACTTGGGAAAGCTAACCCATAACTGAAGTCTTTATGTTGGAAAAAGTAAGGTGGTGACATGGGAACTTTTTCTTCTTAGACATTACTTAATATTTTTCTAGTTAAAGTTCTGTTTTATTAGTTTTTTATGGTGATTGACTTTTTGAGTATCTATCTCCCTTCTAAAAACTGATTACACTTTGATTAATTTCTTAATCCATTTTCTTAATCCATTTGCTTTTAAATGGAATGGTACTACTGTGCTGCTGTCTTGCTAAATCTGATACTAGGGGTTGATTTATTTAGTTCTACAGTGCTAGTATAGTTATTGTGATGCTGTTACCTGGGGAAGTGGTCGTATTATTCCTGGAAAAACAAAAGCTGATGTTTATGATAAGAAGACCAAAGCAGTGTCCTAATTTTTCCTATGTTAATTTCCTTGTGAACCAAGTCACATGAGGCACTTTAAATAATGTAACATCCAGTAACCGATCATTACAGTCATTTTAAAGGCAGATTGGCCTCCAATATTACTAACTAAAACTATAACCCAGCAATAGTTAAAGCAGATGACTTTTGATAGGCGAGGCTTGTTTTTTCCTGGAGTAGAAATGTGTATGCAGTTTCAGAAACCCTTTCTTACAGACAGAAGGTGGTTAGAAGTATTTGACAGTTATAGAAACTCATTTCTTAAGTTCTGAAATGTATGCTGTTTATACTGAACTATTCTTGCTAATCCAGTAGTTCTACCTTTTTCATTAAGGAATAGAGGATAATCTCAGCCTTCCAGCCTATAAGTCATGAAGTTCTGCATGTTTGTCTAATACTCCCATTTTTCCACCCAGGTATACAAAATATTGGTAAAAAGAAGTCCAGAGGAAAGTTGGGTGGTTTTCAGACGGTACACCGACTTCTCCAGGCTCAATGACAAGGTGAGAGGTATACACTGGTAAATTCTCAGCTAACTTGCCTCAGTCTTACTCCTCATTTCATTTTCTTTGTGTCGCTTTTTTCTTTGCTTCTTCAGTGCACATAATACATACTGTCTTAATGGAAAACTAGCGTGCAAGTATTACACATACTAATTAGCTACATCGAGTGTAAAGAAGATATCTTTTCATCTTAGGCTGTTAGAGTACTTCGTGTTTTACTCCTAATCAATCTGCTGAAGGAGCTTAACTCTCAGTAGTTGCGTCCTCTGTGTGGAAATGGAACTAGATGCTCACATACCTTTGCAGTAACAATCCAATAAATACTTTGTTCTTCTTTTGTGCAACAAACTTTACACAGACTGATAAAACTGAAGCTTTGTAAATACTGGAAGTCCTAATTATGTTGATCAGTCTTCTGTTTAGAGCATATCAGAGGTTAATTGTAAAACAACTATATCAGATCTTTAAAGCTGAAGGCAGGTTCTTGATAAACAGAAGTTCTGGGACATTAACAGTATTTTTACAGTATTCAAAACCAGAATATGTTTGTCTAAAAAGCATAAGGTTTTTGAATTGGTGAATAATGTTTAGCAATTCCAGTTAGCATTATTTCTATAGAGCATAAAAACAAAAAATGACTAACTACACTCATCTTCATTTTACTGTCAACTCCAAAGAATGAAATTTCACTGCAGGTTCAACACGTTTCCTTCTATGATGTTCTTTCATGTTAACTCTTGTAAATTTTATTTTGTTTGGCCTGTACTAATGAATTTATAGTTTACCATTTCTCTTACTTGTATCAGCATGCCTAATCATGTAAGAACATTGTTTTGAAATGTGGGTTTGGATTTACACTCTGGACTCTTGTTTTTACTTATTTGTACGTCTTTGAAGCCACTTTTAGAACATGAGTGGAACCTGAAACTACCACATTGTTGAATACAAATTAGTTCAGAGACTTTTTCTGAAGAAATTTCTGTGTTTTCATTAATTCTGTGTCATAAATTAAATAATGCTTATTGGCAAATGGCTGAATCCCTTTAAGGTGGTGGTGGTGTTCTGGAGGTTTCAGTTCTGAAGTCAAGTCACGTCACAGTGTGTATTTGAGTGAGCTGTATAGGCCAAGAGCTGCCATGTCTTTTAGCATGCCTATCAGATGAAAAACATTAAAACACCCCAGATACTCGTTTTAGGAGGATATTTAGGTTTTACAAGTGAAGTCTTTAGTCTTTGCAGTCAAATCTTTTATGCTGGAAGTCACTTTTTATTTTTGGGTAGGACGATTTCTGTTTAAAAGGAACTTCCTGATTTTTTTTCCTCTGTGTTGCTGACTGAAATTTCTGCACCTTAAGTATACAAGTAGACAACTTTTGTTACTACTCTATAATTCTTTACAAGTTTCAGAACTACTGTACATTTTAGATCTAGGATATAAAAAGTACAGTCTCTTAGGAACCAAAGATAAATTGTGTCATTGGTTCAGAAGACATGATAGAACACTTGCAATTGCTTGTTGATTGTGCTCTAAAGGCAAATAGAAATGAATTGACATTCATGTATACTTTCAGGATTTTCTAGACCTTCTCTCCTACAAATCAATGGTTAACATTAGTAATACATTATCTTATAAATCCTTTTCACTAGCATCTTTTTTGAGATTGATAGCCAATTATTAGTCTCCTGAGACTATTAGAAGCATGGCAATAAATGTCAGCTGAATTGAGTAATTAATCACTGTGAATCGTGATCTGAACTCTTAGCTGAGGGAAATGACTGTTCAGGAAGACAAGGTAAAGAGAAGAGAGCAGTTTGTCTTGTATGTGTCAGGCATATGCTTATTCACAACTCCAAACTAAACTGAGGGATGAATTTCAGCAGTGGCTGGAAATAGAGAAAAGGTAAGAATAGGGACGCATATGGATAAAGTTATAGGCTGAATGAATGCAACTCAGCTGACTAAAAGAAGCAGCTAGTGAACTTAGTAAAGGCGTTCTTTGCCTTTAGTACTTTAGGAAAGTAAAGTAGTATCCTTGAAAGTGTTTTGGCCATATCTTCTGCTAGTTCCTGAAATACTTTTAGTACACAGCAGCTAATAAAATAGAGTGAAAGGTCAAAACCATGAAGTGTCCTTTTATGAATGAAACAGATAAGTTTTAAAACTGCTGAGGTGCAGAATGAACTGTTGCAGGATCCCATGAATGAGAGGTAAACTTCTGTAAATCATTAGCTAAAAGTAAGGGAAGGAGGCAGAAGAATACTTGAGAGTATTCTTGAGAGAACTCTCCATGACTTGAGAGCAAACTATGAGAAGCAAATACTAAATGATAAGGCAAAGACAGAAATACTCTCTTGCTTTAATATTAACAAAACAAGCAAACAAACAAAAATAAGTCTGAAAGAACTGTAGAGACTAGGAGTGAATACTAAAATTTGGCTAGATGGGTATATTTTGTCTCTTAAGAACACCTAGTGGGTTGGAAAAGTATGGGGAAAGTACTCTTCTATGCCAAAAGTTAGTGGGGAAAAGATTGCATCATTTATTACTCTGCCTGCAGAGCTGCTGAGCTAAGAATAGACCAAGTTAACTAATTTTCCCTGAGATACTGCCTCGTGTGATACATGAGCACATCACATGATGATGCAGGGGAAAGACATCTAGAAAAACGCCAAATACAAGCAAGCAATCACAGTCAGCAAACCTTGTCCGACCCATGGGTTTTTCTGATGCATCCAAGTAGTGTTCAAGAAAGAATGCCTCAGGACAATGCCTTTGAAAGTTGGTCTGCTGACAGCTGCTACCTTTCTAATACTGTGTTCATTCACAGAAGGAGTAATCTGTGCATAGACATAACTTTTTCCTTAGAAATAAATGATGTGATCTACATAACCAGACAAATGAAGTCGTTAAACGGAAATCCATCTGCTTGAAAAATTCTCCCAGAAGTGAATTTTCCCCAGTTTATCTACAACTGGGATAAGACAGGAAGTCCTTTTGTTATTGTTTTTGAGTTGTGTTCAGTATTTTGTTATTTAAGAGAGGTTATAGAGCTTAAAAGATACGTGTATGTACAGTACTAATGATAACTTGGTAAGAGAGAAAGGAACTTTAGATGACTGAAGATAAACTTTAAAACTATAAAGTCTGATGGATGAAATTCAGTAAGCGAAGAGGAAAGCTTCAAGATTTAAATGCACAAATAAGGAGCAAGGCTTTGACAAACCATTTGATAAATGAGAAACTAGAGGAAACCAGTAGTTATCATGGGCTTCAAATTGAAAATGCAGTAATTGTGATCAAGTCAAACCAAAAACATCCTTCTGGTGCTATGAGATGGTACTTACATGTGCAAATGTAACAAACAAATGTGATTGTTCTTTTAAACAGTAGAGAGGGAGGTTGAAGCTGGAATACAGTATCTCTTTTTAACTGAGCTACCCTGTAGCTTTTTCCAAGAGTTCCTGAAAATTAACTAAAAAATATAAAGCTTGTCAGAAAGTTACAAATTGTTTCCATGGAGGAATCTAGCGGCTCACTGAATTATCTTGCAGCTACTGAAATATGAAGTGCTGAACTCTTTTCAAGGCAAATTCTGGAATTCTTATCACCAGTACATCTGTACGAATGTATTTGATGTATATACCTGTATATCTCTGGCAGAAATGTGCTTGATCCTGTTTTCACAAAAAGATTAAATCCTTTCCTTCAATTGAAGGGAAGTTGTTTCTGTAAAAACCTGTTTGCTTTTTCTCTTGATGATAAATCCTATTTGTGTTTTTGTGTCTCAAGCATCTCTTCTAAGGAAAGGCATCTTAAAATTGCTTTTGGTTAAAGCTTTCATATTTCTGATCTTAACGTGTATTAGAAAAATAGATAAATTAGTGCACTTGGGCAGGTCAGTCATTATATAACTTTCAGCATTCATTCGTTTCATTTTTCAATTCATATAAATATTCTTTGTCTTTCTGACATTGAATATATGTCATCAATATTTAACCAAGTCAGAAATTTTGGATGGCAGTATTAAGATTTGAACCACATCCACGTATATTAAACTTCAATATTTTTTACTAGAAGTATCCTGTGTGTGCATCATCATTCATTCTTTTAGCCTTCAAAAGGGATGAGTTGGAGTCATAGGTCAGTAGTGAGCTTTCTATATTTTCTTTACATAGTACTTACCATCCCTGTGTAGTTTAGAAGCACCACTGAAATGCTTACTCATCTATTACTTCTTTCTTGTACATTTCTCACACATTCACCATTTCAAATGCATCAAATAACAAAGCAATGTTTTTTAATCCTATTCTTATGTGGTAAACTTAAGAGATCATCTGATTGCCGAAGGCAATGCAGCATGTGATAGAAATGTATCCTCAACTTACACTGCATATAATTTCAGTTTACTTATTGTTATAAAATGTACCTAGTGTTTGAACTTTTCAGAAGACAGAAAGAACCTGTGATTCTGAGCAAAGTCAATGCCGTCATCAGATTTGATATTTGATCAAGACTTTTTTCTTGGTTTTCTTCATTTGTCTTTGACTTCTATTTCAGCTAAAGGATATGTTTCCAGGCTTTCGGTTGGCCCTTCCACCAAAGCGGTGGTTCAAGGATAATTATAATCCTGATTTCTTGGAAGATAGACAGCTGGGACTACAAGCATTCCTCCAGAACCTTGTAGCTCACAAAGATATTGCAAACTGGTATGTGATTAGAATTTGCCTGTGGGTTTGGGGTTTTTTGCATTCAAATTTCTTGTGGATTCTAACAGTATGTCTTTGAGCAACAAAGTAAAGAATTTTGTTAACGTTTTTTTGTGTATGTGTATTTGGTCATTATGTGAATTATTTGGTGCCCTATTAATCACATTTTAATCACAAGCAGAAGAGGGGAATTGCACATGATTAACTAATAACTAGATGCAGTAATTAGAATTGAAGATTCAGTAAAAGACCAAATTGAAATCCACCTACAGATTTTAATATGTTGAAAAAAAATACCATATAAACCACAAAGTGGAAGAAGGAAGCTTAACCTGCTAAACAAAAGTATCGTCAGGCTTTACAAATGATATAGTTCCTCTCTGCCTTAACTCTGTAAGGAGGCTTGAAATGGAACTCAATTGTAGAGTTCAGTCTTGTCATGGGTCTCTTGTGCAGCACTGCCTTTCCTGTCCTTTTTCACACTGGTGTGTGCTGGTGCTTTGCTGCCTCTGTTGAGAAGGACATCAGCTGGCCAAGTACCTTAGGAAGAAAAAAAAATAACTATTACACGATGTAGAAAATTTCTTTGAACTGTCATTCTAAGGGCAGCATTTTCTTTTTGATAAGTGAAAGGAAGAAACACATAGAGGGGAAAGTGAGGTCAAAGCACGCTGTTGGAGTATAGCTAAGCTGTAAATGAGTATTCCATCAGATTGATATTTTATTAAAAGAAGCAAAACGTATTCAGTGATCTTAAGTTGTGTTCACCTCTGGCTTTAAGTTTCTTGACTTTCTTATATTAAATGGCGAATCTACAGCTTTCCAGATATTTTCAAAGCAATATAAAAAGACAGTGTTCTGCCAGCAGCAGTAGGGAGAACAAAAAATGGATATGGCCTTTTTCTAAGTAGATTGTAAATTAAATGTTTTTGCAGATTTATTCTTCTGGATACTTCCTTTCTCATGCACAAGCATTACTGCACGTTCTTTTATTTTACTATTACACTTCAAAATGCGATTACTAGTGAAAAGTAAAAATGAAATATTCTGAAGGGTTTGAACTGAATTATGTGATCAAGGGTGAAGATACTTGAGAGAAATAATGAGCAGAAGTGTTTCCATACAATGAATTCCTCTGCATTAGCCATATGTGGGTTCATTCAGCACAACTTTCATCTTTATGAAAGGAACAATTCAACCATTAAAAATGGATTTGAGCATCATGCTGGAAAAGAGTCACTTGAGCCAGGCAGATTAAACTATTTGGACAGGGGGAAAAAAAAAGTCTCTTCCTTGTGAAAGTACTTTATATGGCTGAAGAACTTCATTTGGTTTGTAGTTATTATTCTAAACATTTAACAAATTTGATGACTTGTTACCATCATTTCTTGAGCTAGTTGAAGTGATAATATTAGTTTAAGTAGTCAAGTACTTGTGTTATTTATGTGGAAGAGAAAGGTATCTAGTACAAATTTCAGCCATACACATCGTGGGTTTATATAATATAGTGGAGAGGGCTCCACAAAAGGAAAGTTTTACAACATCTATCACATAAATTAAGTGGAGAAAGGAATGGATCATTATCGTAGGAGGAATTTTTCAGGCTTAATAAAAGGCTGATGAGGTGAAAGCGAGTATGGAGGCAGGAAGTCTTAGATGGAAAGAACAGAAAGGACATTAGTTTGGATCTTCTGACTTTATTTTTTGCCTTCATTGCAATAGGAGATTATTTAAGGATTTGTCAGTAGTGAGCGCAGGCACAGAATTGCTAATAAATAGCTTGGTTGTTAATCAGGATATAATATCATAAGGATATATTGTGAAGATTTGAAGGGAAAAAAAAAGGCGTTTTAAATGGAATACTACCTTTTGTTTGAAAACCTGTGTACTTGTGCAACTTCAGTTTTGTTTTAGATAGTTTTCCTCAGTAACGCATACAAGTGAGACATTCAAAGTAATGTTAATGAACAGCTACTTGAGAGTCATGTAAGGATGCATGTTTGCATCCTTAAAGAAATACTACCCTTATATCTTTAAGTATATTTTTGTACCTTAAGTAATGCACTCTATTTTATTTGGTTAAGCATTGCAGTGAGAGAATTTCTTTGTCTGGATGACCCTCCAGGTCCTTTTGACAGTCTAGAAGAGAGCAGGGTAAGTACTATATTATATTATTTTAAAAAGACAGTAAGCGGTAATTCATAAAATATTGTAAAATCTGCTGGGATGCTTCAAATGAAACATTTTCACTTCCATTTCTCAAAAATTTGCCAATGCTTGTATTTCTAAAACTCTGGAGTCTGTTAATAATTGGTATACACTAATAGTCTGATGACTGTACTTAATCCCTGCACAAAGATACAATCTCTTCCTTTTTGCATTTATAAGCAGCTGATGCTTTTTTTTTTAAAGGCCACTACTGATGGTAGTCTATTTCTGAATATAGGGAGACGTTTCTTGAAGGCTTACTCAACACGTTCTCACAATGCATACAGCGTACCCTTCAAGCTTTGCCGTAAAATATTCTTACTATGAAAAGTAAAAAGAGTGTAATTGTGACTGCTAAAAGTAGCGTTCTTGCAGATAACTGAGAGCGTCAAGTGGTTTGTTAAGATCACAGCTTTTCAGTATGCTTGTGAGAACAGTGTACAGCTAACGCTGTGTGCTGCGGTCTGTTTGGGTTCCATGTATATTTCACCTGCATGTTTAGCTATATCAAGCATGTCTAGAACTTATATTTTTGGTTTTCTTACTTTATAAGGTAAAAATATACAATCATAGAATCATTAAGGTTGGAAAAAATCTCCAGAATTATCTAATCCAACCATCTACCTGCCACCAATGTTGCCCACTAAATCCCTTAGTGCAACATTTAAACATTTCTTGAACACCTCCAGGGACAGTGACTCCACTACCTCCCTGGGCAGCCCATTCCAGCACCGCTCTTTTCAGAGGATCTGATAAATGTTTATAAATATCTGTAGGGAGATGGGAGGCAAATGGATGAGGCCAGATTCTTCTCAGTGGTGTGTAACAATAGGACAAGGAGCAGTGACCTAAAACTTGAACTTTGGAAGTTCCATACAAGCATGCAGAAGAACTTCTTTACAGTAAGGGTGATGGGGCACTGGAACAGGTTCTCCAGAGAGGTTATGGAGTGTTCTTCTATGGAGGTATTCAAGACCCACCTGGACACCTATTTGTGCAACCTATTGTAGGTACCTGCTGTTGCAGGGGGGTTGAACTCAGTCTCTTGAGGTCCCTTCCAACCCCTGCAATTCTGTGATACGGTGATTAAGTGTCAGGGATATTCTTCTACCATAGAAATTTTGGCAAACTATTAGAATAGGTGTGCTGCTATATTTTTGTTTCTGAAACATTTTAGTAAATTTATCAGATATATCTGTCATAAAATCCTGGTCTCTATGGGGTTAGCACATCTTACTACAGGATGGCTGGAGTTGGAAGGAACTTCTTGAGATCATGTAGTCCAAGCAGGGCACCTGTCCCATTAGAACCTGATTAGGTCTTTTCAGGGGTATAGTACCACAATTCAAATGGCTACCCAATAATCAACTGTACTATATGCTTTAATCACAAAATTTTAGGCAAAATATTCACTAAAGCAATTTTTTTTTCTCATACCCTTGGAAGTAGTTTCCACAAGTCCTTTCCCAGCTGTATTTGTTTTATGGTCTAGTGAAGAAAGAAATCTGTCTTTCAGCTGGCTTAGCCCTGTTGTCTTTTGAGAGGTTACAGAGAATAACCACCTGGGTATTAAATCTGTACCAGACTCCAGGCGTCCAGCTCTTGACAGAACAAGATACCTCACACGGTTCCCCTGTAGGTTTGACTCAGTTTTAGTTCACCTTTCTGCTCATATGGTATCCTTTGAAATACGTTGATGTTCACTTTATTCAGTTGTGAACAGTGACTTACTTTCTTCAAAGAACTGATACATATATTGCAGCTAGAAATGAGCTTTTAAAAGTTGAGCTTTTTCATTCTTATGGAATGATGAAAGTTTTCGCAAATCTGTGGAATGTTTTGAGTTTTTCTGTGAATAAGGAAACTTGCTTCCACATAATGGTAGAAGTAATATAACAGAATTATTGAGGAAATAGTGTCCAGCTTTCAATCAGACTGCAACCTCAGTGGTTTTACAAAATACACTAGGATTTATTCAATTGGCTTGATGAAAAAGAAGTACTGCTCAACTGAAATGGTTGCCAGGGTTTAGGTAAAGTGCTGCATGAAGGGTGAATGGTGAGTAATGAGTTTTCAGCTCTAGCAGATGTGAACAAAGCTGTGACTCAACTGATGATTGGTCTTAAACATCTGTCATCCAAGAAAATTTGCTAGCAATAAAACAAAACTCATTGTAAAAAATCATTAGAAATGTTACTGTATGAGATTGAATAACAATGCACTTGTTTGAATTGTGTAATTATTATGGTTTTGGATAATTAAGAGGATTCTATTCTTTAATGTTTGTAGCCTGTTTTAAAATTTTAGCAATGCAGTATCTTAGCTGCGTTCTTAACTGAGCTCTCATAAGATGTTTATATTCAATGAATTCCATGACTTAGTGGTTAGTTGCATATACTGTAATCCAAGATAGCCTCCTAAATGGGTTTTCTTATTTAGCAAGAATGTGTAAATTATTAAAAGAGAATTGCACATTACTGTTGGTAGGCTTGCTTTTACCAGTAATTGACCAACAGGCTCTGTGCCAGCACTTGGGTCACTTCCTGCATTCAGTGATTACTGCAGTAGATGCTAGCTCTTCATGTTAAGTCTTGGGATTGCTCACTGTCAAATTCATCAGGGTGTACCATGTACACATATTCTCCTCAGCACTAAGCAGTAACACCATATGTACCGTCAGTGAGTAGTTACTGCTCTTGGCATTTCCTTAGACTTCTTCAAAAGTGTTTCTATTGGTCTTAGGATTTTCACAATTACTGTACTTGTAACAGCTATTTGGTATCTAACTATAACTTTCTGTGTCTATCCTGGATATGGAAGAACATGCACTTCTTGTGAATGTTCCTGCTATCTTTGATATTTAGATCAAGGCAGCTGACTTCAAAGTCCTGTGAAAGCAAAGGTTATATGAAAGGCAAAGGGAATCAGGGATTTCACCTCATGTTTCATGTAGGCATGCAGGTTCAGTCCTAGGAACTACATGTCAGAAGAGAGTAACCTCTTTCTAAAAGCTTTTATTTTATGTCACAGAGGATACAGTGAAGCGTGTATGTTGCGGTTTGGTACAGTAAATTCATTGTTCAAAGCCAAGTGGCATGTTTAATATTAAACCCAAAACTAATTATTTTTTTATATGTAGCTCTTTATGGTAATCAATACAAAGAAAAGCAGATACAATTCTGTTACAGTTTGAGATTTCTAAAAGAAGAATCAATAAAGGCATTCCACTGAAGTTAAATTGATGTTCTGAAATCTCTCTTAGGCTTTCTGTGAAACTCTGGAGGAAACAAATTACCGTCTCCAAAAAGAACTGCTTGAAAAACAAAGGGAGGTGGAATCACTGAAGAAATTACTAAGTGAAAAACAACTTCATATAGATGCTATTGAAAGAAGAATTAGGTACGTAGAAATTACAGGATTATTAGGTGTTTCTTCACATGAAAGCATTCTTGCTAGACAGTTTAGAAGAACTGGCTTTCAATGTCTTCCTGAAAACAATTTTCCCACAACTGCACATAAGGCAGTATTTTCAGTAATCTTTCTCTGGCTAAAAGCTGTTATTTCATACAAATAACTGAGAAAGCATTGACCCATATTGTCCCTTTAAAGTCGCTGGGTTTATGTTTCTTAATCCTTGAAATCTTGTAAAGGTTCTCCTCTGCCTTTAAAATGCTGGGTACGTGAAATGCTGTAGCAGAGAGGAGAGCAGTGGAAGAATTGCTTTGAGTTATAAAATTCCTCCTGTCCTCAAAGCTTTAACAGAGCATCACAATCAAGCGATCGTGTCTATATTAATTTATAACTTTGTTCTGAACTGCCTGGCATGTTGCTGCAGGTAGCTTTTAAATGCCACTGAAAATTGTCCCTTTAAATCTAAAGAAAAAAATATGGTTGAGTTTCAGAGTTAAGCCTTTATGGTACTCATCTGCTAAATTTTGCAACAGGCATGGAGGAGTTAATATTCATTGTCCTGCTAGGCTTACTGAGTCTGTCTTTGTGGATCTTCCTTAGGAAAGAATACATCCCCACAGACCCTTAAGAAGTTACTTTAATACTGCTTGGTTTGCTGATTCTAGTATATCCAAGCTGAATAACAAACTACATTTTTTGAATGTATATTTTGTGGACTAGATTTGGAAAACTATTTAAGTGGAATTGCTGTGGTTTGTTGAGAATTCTGACCCAAATACTATATTCAGTTTGTAATGCTACTCCTGAAGGCAATTAACTATGTTTGAAAGATGTCCTTCCTGTTTTTCAAGAAAATTACGACCTACTATTGCTATATATGCTGAAGTAACTAATGAAAATTAAACAGCTTGTATTTGGCTGAAACAGCATGGTAAGAAATTCCATATGGCTAAAAATAAAATCAGAAGGCATGAGTAACAATTCTTCAGTGCTTGCCCTAAAGATAGATTTTTTTATTATTATTATTATTTCATTTTTAGCACAGATATACCCTGTCTGTTTTCAAGATGCTGTAAGGCTTTTGAAAGTCAGCCAAGTAGTAGCTGAAATCTTAATTGAAAATAACTCCTGTGATTTTTTTGGTTGTGAAGTTACCAAGTAATGTGGTGACTTTATCTAGGAAATACTGTTTGTCTGATGGGAATGATGTATGATGTTACTTTTGCCTTGATGAAGTGCAGTCTTGACCTAATAGACCAACAACAATTATTGGCATTTTCCAACAAAGGCATTTTCTATCCTTACACTCTCAAAGCCGGATACTTAGAATGCTTGTGAAGTAGGAGGTGAACAATTGGATAAAATATTAGACTTGTAGACCTTTACTTACCATTCTGGATTTGGCTGAAAGTAGGCCAATAATTCATTAGATTCGATGAGTAATACTGAAGTACTACTTAAAACTGATGTTAAAACTATAGAAATAGTAGTAATTAAAGGAACTTTAAAACGAGATGAATATGGGAGAATTCTCTTCAACTCAAAATCATTCACAAGCCTTTCTGATTCAAGTGACAGATTTCAACCCTAAATTTATATGTTTTCCACATACAGAAACACTTTGGAAACAAATGTAGTTTCTTTAGGTAATTCCACATGACCGTAGTTTGATTTTTCAGCCAGGCTAATTGGACCACCATCTTGCCTTGCTGTAAGGAAAAAAATTACTACCTGTCTCTTTAGTGGAGAACGTATTGCTCTGATTAACTTGCATCTAGCAACTTGCATCTTACCTCAGTGGAAGAAGGATCAATGTATGTGGCCTAGATCATCTGCTTCTAACTTCATATCTAAAGTCACGATCACTTCTCCAGGACTTGAATTATTTTATACAGCTACTAAATTGTAATACAACAAGAGGATTGAACTTAGTTTAACCTGTTTGAAGAGCTATCCAGTACAAGCCTTGAGTCTTTGTAGTAATAAAGAAATATGGAGCAGGTTACGAGTGAGGTTGTTACGTTCCCAGGAACTGGTAAGTTTAAAGTGAAACAAACTGCTTTTCCCTGATCAATATTTATTATAAACAGGTTGATGATACTTCATTCTTACTTGTAGGGATTTATCTTCAGGAAAAATGGTTCGTCAGATGTCAGGAGAAGAAAGTGAGTGCAGTGGTGAGGTGGAGTCTTCTGCAGTAGAAGCAGACCAGGGTACCCTGGGTGAGGACAGCTGGTAAATACTATTATTTTACTTAAAATATATTTTAAAATCTTTTATTTTCTTGATGTTTTCAAATGTTTGGTCTCACATAAATTCTGCGCAGCTGAGGAATTCGCTGCTTTATTGTACCTCTCTGTAGCTCTCCCATGTTTCACAAAGGCCCTCAGGACAGCTCATTTTAGATGTTGAGTAAGTGATAAGTTAGACAAGCTTTGTAAATGTTTGGTGGTTTGTGGGCATAACGTGACTACAGAGAATCATATTAGTTTCCATTTGACAAAGCTTATTGATCTGTTGTTGCAGCTCAGATAAAGAGAACCATCACACGGCGTGCTGGAGCGGCTCTTTGCCTGAAAATTCTGTACCAGAAATTGAAGTTGCTGAAGTAGCATATACTGCTGATGAAGAAGAATAGATCAGTAGCAGCTGCTGTTATCTGGGAAAATTTCCTGTTTGGGACATATTCTGTGGGTAGGGGCATACAGAAGCTGTAAGGAATTTAGAGCCAAGAGCAAGAATGCACATATCGAATGTTTACATAAATCCTTACAAATTGTTAACATAAGAAATATACCCAGTGCTGCTTTCATTTCAGTTTTTATTTAGCCTTTATATATTTAATATATTTAAAGTCTAATAAGGGCTAAGATCAGCTAAAATTTAGATAGGACACATCCATACTTTGGCTGACTTTCCTAGCAGAGTGACAATAACTTTAAATCACCAAACACATTTAACTTGTTAAATGTGACACAGTTTACTGTGTTGCATCGGTATGGTGCCACTGACGTGACACATTAGATATGTCGTTCAGTTTCGTATTTGTTTTCATATTCTTATAGCCATAAATTGATGAATGATGAGGTAAAAAAGGACTCATCTTATGTTTAATAAGAGTGTAGCATATGTTGTTTTTAAATTCTGAAGTTGGAGAATATATGTCTGGAAATTTTAATGCAATGCAATAGGAAAATGTACAGTACCAAGAGAAAAATACTTATGAAACAACATTGTAATGTAACATTTTTTTAAGTATGTTAAAGAAATGGTCATTTTTGCTGAAGGAACTAAGATGAGACCCCCAAAACACTGTGTATTTTCATCCCAAGATGGCATACTATAATACTTTTAGTTGGATAATGCTGCTTTTAAAACCTGGGATACCTTTGCTACATTACCCATGTAACAATAAAATCAGCAAGTTTGCCTTTTACTTGGAACACTACCTCTTATCATCTTGCTAATGCGTTCATGTTTGCTTAAAAATATTTCAGATTATATGGAGATAACTGAAAGACTGTAAAGAAGCCATATCTTTTTCTGCACGGTTCATAACTAGATTGAATCTAGTTGCAATGTATTTTTGTTTCAATGTATTGTACATGTGGGAATATTGCTACGTATGTTCTATAGCCTATTTTTCAAAACATTGAGACAGGAGATGCACTTTATAACTAAGACTCCATTGTGCCAAGTTCAGTTGGCTAATTGGTTGAGAAAGGAGTCACAGGGAGAGGATTATGTAGTGCCTTTTTGTATTTTACTTGTTCATTACTGCAGAATTTTGTTACAGTGCTCTGGGTCAGCTTTGTGGAATATTTGATACAGCTTGTTTCTGTTCTTCACTTATTTACTGAAAGTGCCTTGTTTTATTCTGCTTTTCCAATAGGAAGAATGCTGTTTTGTTTTAATTTTTTTTTCCCCCTATACCACCCACATCGTTGTTTAATGTCGTTAACATGCAGTGTCTTTGTGCTGGAGTTTTCAAAGGGAGCTTTGTACTTCAGGCTGTGCATACAATGACCTTTAAGCAGAACTGTATAAACCTTCCTGGTGGAATAAAACTATGGTCAAAACACCTGTCTTCTGTTTTCCATTATAGAAAAAGTGTTCAGTGCCTTGCCTGGCAAAAGGATGAAAATGCTACTAGAAAGAGATGAATAACTTCCTACAGGTTTTCAGCTTTTGGTCTGATCCCTGTTTGCATAAAAATAAATGAGAATGTTGTAACAACACACCAGAAAACTTACAGAATCATAGAATCTTAGAATCTGTAGAGTTGGAAGGGACCTTTAAAGGTCATCTAGTCCAAATCCCCCGCAATGAACAGTGACATCAATAGCTAGATCAGGTTGCCTTGGGCCTTATCCAGCCTCACCTTGAAAGTCTCCAGGGATGGGGCATCAACCACATCTCTGGGCAACCTGTTCCAGTGCCTCACCACCCACACTGTAGAAGATTTTTTCCTTATATCCAACCTAAATCTTTCCTCTTTGAGCTTGAAGCCATTCCCCTTTGTTCTATCTGCTGAAGAGTCTGTTCCATTCTTTCCTGTAGCTCCCCTTTTGATATTGAAATGCCACTCTCAGGTCACCTCGGAGCCTTCTCCATGCTGAACAGCCCCAGCTCTCAGCCTATCCTCATAGGAGAGGTGTTCTGTTCTGTGGATCATTTTTGTGGCCCTCTTCTGGATGCTCCCCAGCAGGTCCATGTCTGTCCTGTATGGAGGACTCCGCATCTGGATGCAGTACTCCAGGTGAGACCTGCATGACTTAGGACACTCCTTTCAAAGATTAAAATACGAAAGGAGCTGATCTTTTTAACAGTGTACCTAAATCCTGGGAGACACTCATTGAACAATGAAGTTATGTCACCTTATTGGAAATACGTGGTGTCTTTTGTCAGATGTCACTTGCCTGTTTGAGAGGATGATTGAACTGTGTATGTTCAGTGTTAGCTTCTTATATTTATATTCTTATATGTCTTTTGAAATAAATATTTCAGAAGTCCTGACGACTCTTGAATCACGTGCACTGGGAAGCTCTGAAGTACTGCAAGTAGATCTGCACAGCTCGTCACTGAATAAAACAGTGTGAACATCTCAAAGTTTAGTCATGATGGGGCAAAGCACTGAATTTTGTTGCTCCCTGTTTGAAGCTTACAAGCTATTTTGCTGCCCCAAAACTTATACTGTCACATGAGCAGATGTTTTTGTCTAGTTAAAAAATCAAGCTGCTTCTAATCTCAGGTGAAGAATGATTTTGTTAAGCTTTATTTTTATCTGCCATAGTTAAATTATTCTGAAAGTAATTGTCTTGAGAGTTCAGCCAGTAATGTATGGTTGTCTTTGTAGTTTGTTTGTTGTGCACTTACTACATTGTACCCAGTTGAATCTTATTGGGCTTCATTTTATTATATTGCTACCTAAATATAATAATCCTGCAGGATGTTTGTCCCTCTGAGGCACGCTTCTCATGCTACTCCTGCTTTTGATTTCTGTCTTCCTAAGTTAGTTCACATGCTGACTGTTGAATCAAGAATGAGTCCCTGTAAAACTCCCACTTCATACCTTTCCTACTGCTCCTATCAGCGACTGGTAATAATAGTCCCATTGAACCAGCTGAAGGAAGGAAGCACATCACTAACTCGTAAAGCTGCACCGGACAGCTGTGGGAGGGAGCAGCCTACACAGCCTGTTTTTCAGTACGCCGCTTTCCTTGTCTTCCTGTCTTAAGCATCTCTTTGTTGCTTTGGGGTTTCATAGTTGCAGAGGAAAGGGATGTGGACAGCTACTGTTCGGTAGATATGCGTGCCCCAAATGCACGTATTCATTAAACCACACTTTGATTTTTCTATCCGTATCTTCTGTTCCTTTGTTGAGAGGAATGTAGCTATGAAGCGGTAGTGATTACTCTGCCAGATACCTGCACTTCTAGTAACAGACCTGATAACAAAGGGAATTTCTATAGAAGTCTTACAGGTTTTTGTTTTCCCGTGTTCAGCAAAAAAAAATCAACGGGGAGGAATTCTGAAGACTTCAGCTCTGAAGTTGCTGCCATTTTAGTTGTGGGTTTTGTGGTGTGTGATTTTTGATCTTTGTGGTTTAGTGGTGGCTTTTGTTGTTGTCTTATGACTGTCACAATAGAAATAAGCAGTCCACAGCCATGAACCACCAAGGAAAGGAGGAATGCTGTAAGAGACGCTCCCTTCACAGAATACCAGGTTTGGGGTATCTTTCCTCCTAGCATTCTTTTCTGCATTTCGGCTGAATCTTTGCCACATTGAGTGCATTCAGATTTCTAGGCAGACCCAGCATTCACATCTAGATATGTGTTTTCCCTGTAAAACATAGAATGTGCCTTAAGGGGTGCCGGGGTAGCTGACCTATGCCCTCGCAGCCTTATTCCTTGGTTTGAACTTTGAGAGCCTGTAACTCAATGATCCCTGTGGTTCTCTTCCAGCATCAGACAAGAGATTCACCCTTGCAGCGCAGAGGTGATCAACATGGGTTTCACCTGTCTGTGGGTACTGTGCCTCATCTGATGAGAGCACTGACCTAATAAATGGGATTCTGGGGTCACAGAATCACGGAACTGTAGAGGCTGGAAGGGGCCTCTAGGAATCATCGAGTCCAACCCTCCTACCTAAGCAGGCTCTCTAGACCAGATTGCACAGGTCAGCTCCCAACATTGGCTGAGTCTCATCTATATTAAGGAAAGTTGGTAAGTTCTGGACAACACTTTGTTAAGCCTTTGGCAGCAGTATTTTCATCTGTTTTGTGGTGTTCAGCACAGTTCTCATGGAAACCTTTACCTCTTTTATACATTTTAAGAGCTCCGTGGGGATCTGAAGTGCTTGCTGTGTTGTGCTGAGCGCTCCTGTGACTCAAGAGTCATCAAAGTGCTCTCCAAAAAAGGAATTTGTCCCCACTTTGTATCTGAGAGAGAGGTATTGCATTACCTCTGCTTTGAAAATGAGGAAGAAAGCGATTATGTGATTCACCTTAATTGCACGGGAAGCCACTTGGTCTTGTCCTAATGTTACTGCTGATCCCACAGGCTTGTCAGGAGGCTAAAATTGGATGCTTCTCTGATCCGGTGAGTCTCCTGTCTGCGTACAGGAACTGTGTCTTGGGTTATCCTCACTGGTTTTCAAATGGATCTAAATATCCCTTCTGACAAGTTAGCTTGTTCTAGATTTTATGATATTATTTTCTACCAGCTTCACCTGAAACTGAAAATACATTTGCATTAATGCAGTGGAGACAAAAACGTGCTCTCTGACCCCCACGGATCAGTGCTGTTCATCATCACAGCTGCTGCAGTTGTTCAGTGGGAGTGCTGAGGATGGCCATGACATGCTGCTAGTTGCTCAATCGCAATTAAAGCGGGTTCGTCAGGTATTGCTCATCTGGCAAGTGCCTGATGGGAGATGGCTGTGCACTGACCTTTCAAGATCGCATCACTGCTTTGCGTGCTTGAAAATAAGTGAAAAACAAAATGCAGTTTAGGAAGCAGTTGTGATATGTGGCAAACCTCCCACTGAGCCTCACCTCAAATTTCTTGTGACTTTCCTTGTTCTTAATAACCAGCAAATAGGGAGCATAGCTCACAGTGCAAAGGGTTCCCTCTTTCCCTCTCATTCTATAGCATGTACAGTTCTGAATCATAACGTGGCCTGGGTTGAAAAGGACCCCAATAATCATCTCGTTTCAACGTCCCTGCTATATGTAGGGTGGCCAACCACTAGACCAGGCTGCCCAGAGCCACATCCAGCCTGGCCTTGAATGCCTCCAGGGATGGGGCATCCATTCTGTTGTAGGGATAAGCAGAGTAATAAATCTGCCCCATTACTACAGTTACTCTGTATGGTCAGGTAAAGTCTTGTCTTGAGTTTATCTTTTGTGTGTTAATGTAAAGTGTTAAGGTAGAAAATTTAAAGCATAGCTTACAGGATAATGCAAGCCTAGTAACATCATGCAATTCTTTGAGTTGAGCAAAGGGATAACAACTTCCATAGGAATGAGCAGATGAGAAAACTCTCACTATGTAGAATCTTCAAAAGTAATATCCAACCCATCCATTCAGTGAGATGGTGATGTGCCTCCACAGGTGCTGCTGCTGCTTGCGTGTGTAAGTGGGGCCCAGGCAGGGCAGCTTCTCGTGCAGACCATTCCATAACACTGATGTGTTATGAAGGAGTATTCAGCAATGAAAAACTAAAGCTCAACCGTACTGTTACTTAACTAGAAAAACATGACGTGCAAATGACTTCTTTTACCTTGTGCTCTTGGCATGCTGCAGCCCCCTGCTGGCACCCCCTGTGCCATACGGGGATGTTGCAGTTCTGCATCTCTCATAGAATCATAGAATGACCAAGGTTGGAAAAGACCCACAGGATCACCCAGTCCAACCCAATCACCAATAGTTCTCACTAAACCATGTCCCTCAACACAACGTCCAAACGTTCCTTGAACACCTCCAGGGTCGCTGACTCCACCACCTCCCTGGGCAGCCCATTCCAGTGCCTGACCACCCTTTCACAGAAGTAGTATTTCCTAATGTCCAGCCTGAGTCTTCCCTGGCACAGCTTGAAGCCATTCGCTCTAGTCCTATCACTGGTTACATGAGAGAAGAGGCTGACCCCCAGCTCACTACAACCTCCCTTCAGGTAGTTATAGAGAGCAATAAGGTCTCCCCTGAGCCTCCTCTTCTCCAGACTGAGCAATCCCAGCTCCTTCAGCTGCCCCTCACAAGGCCTGTGCTCCAGACCCCCAACCCCATTCCATGAGGAGGCCCACAGCCTTCGCTGCCCAGATGACAAGAGATAGAGGAGGCTCGTGATATCCCACAAGTCAGAGTGCGAGATCTCTCAACAAAAGGACTCTGTTCTGCGCTGGTGAAGCAGATGTTGGCTCAGATTTCAGTTTACTCAGACAAATATGTGCCCCAGACAGCTTCTCTGTCTACATAAATTGATGTCTTCACTACTTATCATTTTCTCCCACCATTTTTTTCTTCTGTTCTCTCTGTGATAAAAAGCCCTTTGTGTATCTGGTGCAGCATAAGATCAGCAGTCAGGTTAATGCTATTAGAAACCTTTCCCGCAATGCCTTGGCCTGCAGTGGGGGATACTCTTCCCCAGGAAGCTCATTCAGTTAGGCACATTTTTTTCTGGCAGAGCTTCCGAGGCACTGAGAGCTGAAGTTTTAACCCTGAGGTGGTCTCTGCCCTGCACGTTCAGCTGTTCCCTTTAGAAAGTTTCTATCCCAGCCACAGGGAGGCCATTAACAACGATCCATTTAACCAGTGCATCTGTACGTGCTTTTCTTTGGTTTTGGATGTTTTTTCCTGTGGGTTTGTTACATGGGAAATGGCTGAGCCAAAGGCAGCATGTCTTGAAGCACTGTTACTCACTGTAGGTATGCCACTGAGGAAGGGCGGCGGTGGGGTGAGCGGGGCGCTAACAGAGGCTGCTGGGGAGCTCTGAGCTACATCAGGTACTCCCTTACACCTGAGTTGGGGTACACGAGCTGCTCCAGAGCACAGCACGGCAGGGCAGGGCAGGGCGTCCCGCTTTCGGAGCAGGGCTTTCCGGCAGCCGCTCGCTACGAGCGGAAGGAATGACGGCACTGAGCCCGGCCTACAGCCCGCCGCCTCTGGGCGCTGTGCGCAGAGCTCCGCCTGCAGGCCCTCACGCTTCCTTCAGGAGAGATTCTCCTCAGGTCCACCAAAAATCACCGCCGCGCTGTTTTGTCTTCACCGCTCTTAACCCCCACTTCTTTTTTACACCTTTGAGGATGTATTGAATTCTCACCTGGCGCTGAAAGACCAATACATCCAAAAATGTTCCCAGAAATGCTCACGGTGGCTAAATAGAGTACTGTGTGATGGAGGTGTAAGAGGCACAGGTAAGATTTTCCCCACCAGGAAAATAATACACAGCACAAGCATGGCACCAAAATGTTTATTTACAAGACATGTATATATTAACTCTTCTTTTCCTTCATCAATAATTTTGTAAAGCTATCTGGGTTCAAAATGTCCACTCCTGTTAAGAAAATAATCTTAAAATAAATAACCAGAGTCAGCTATGGTACACCAGCTGCTTCCTCAGTCCTCTGGTAAAACATGTTCAAGGTAATAGAGGTCAACACGTTGACTCTATTCACTCCTGCCTGCTTATGTGCTAAACAGCATCTCACAGATGCTAGAGCCAGCTGTCCCAAGCAGAGCGCAGGGCTGTGCTGGCACGGCCTGCATTCAGACATTCCACATGTGTCCATAAGCCTTGCAGTGTTTTGCAACCAGCATCCACCAACACTTTCTGTACCTAGGGCAGGGACTTGCTGGTCTGGTGGTTGGTGACCCTGCACATAGCAGGGGGTTGAAACTAGATGGTCACTGTGGTCCTTTTCAACCCAGAGCATTCTATGATTCTATGGACTGCCTCAACCTTGAAAACGGGATCCCAGCAGAAAGAATTAGCAAACTGATTCCAACTAACTCAGAATATTTGTTAGTCTATTTCAGTAAGCCCACAAAGAAAGCCTTCAGCTAGCATCTTATCCTGAATTTCAGCAAGCGCTGAAACTGTACGACATTTTGTTAGTGTTTGGTTTCCTACAGAGCTCAAAGTGCACTTTTAAATTTAAGGAAGTGCTTTAGTTTTTGTTTGTTTTAAAACAAAAGTGGAATGTTTCCAGTTTTTCCTCTACTCCCAACAGAAGGAGACCATTTTCGTGGTACTTCCAAGTTCTGAAACAGAATTACAAACTATTTTTCCCCACTGGCAATTTATGTGAAGCAGCAAGTCAGTTCTCAGGAGGAATTTTTTCACACAGAGTGTGGTGACGCACTGGAACAGGTTGCCCAAGGAGGCTGTGGATGCCCCATCCGTGGAGGCATTCAAGGCCAGGCTGGATGTGGCTCTGGGCAGCCTGGTCTGGAGGTTGGCGACCCTGCACATAGCAGGGGGGTTGAAACTCAATGATCATTGCAGTCCTTTTCAACCCAGGCCATTCTATGATTCTGAGTTCTACTTTCAGGTGGATGAAACCAAAAGCAATTCCACTGCAGATAATGAAGTACTGAAGAAATAAAATTTTAAACACGTTAGTAAATCTTGGGTTTCAATCAAAGAACATAATTTGAAAGGTTCTGGGCACACCAGAATGCCATGTCCAGAAACACACATTAGCTTGAGCTTAACCAAAAATACCATAGTGAGGAGCCTATTGTAGGCTATTAAAGTAAATCACAGGCAAAAGCCCGCAGGGTAACTGGTCAGTCTCCTGCTGCTATAGATCTACAGAAAGCAAGCCTCCCACTATTCCCCAAGTGGTTCAATCATCACAAAATTACATCAATTTGAAAAGAACAAAGATCAATGTGACTCCGCTTCCACTTCCCTTTGAGCTCCACAGTGTTTTACTATTTCCTTGTGAATTACAGCAAGTTCCCACCATGGAGCTTCAGTCTTATTAAATACAATTTCTTTGTACAAGCCAGCATACTTAATTTGTTTTGTATTTTAACAGTGGTGTCTCTATATATGTAGCAGGTTAGCACTCAGTGGCATCTGTACACTAAAAAGCTGGCGGCTGGACAATAATGTGTCAACTTTACAAGAGGTTTAGATCAGTAGAAAGGGTTAAAAAGGCACTTTGAATACCACACACTGATATTACTTCCATTCAGGAACTGAATAAAAATTATTTTGAAATAGTATAATTTCAAGTTCTGAAGATGGGTATTTTCAACCAGTGCAAAGACACATCCCAGGATGCCATGGTGGAAAAAAGGATGTCAGGAGGGCTAAGTCCCTTCTGGCTTTTTTAAGGGATCGGTGTTTAGCAGGGAGCTACACAATCTTGGACGCTGTTATTTTCCCCAGTCACAGGGGAGCTGCTATTTAGCTGAGCTGGAAATAGTTTAAAACGTGATTCAGGTTGACAATACAGCTGTGCGCAGAATAGTCTTGCTGTCACTCGCCACAGTTAAAACAAAGAAGCAAAACAGTTAACAGACTATTAAAAGATCTACAGAAGAGTCTTCTCTTAATATCTAGGATGCCACAAGGTGCTCCAGGCAGTCTGGGAAGTCTCCGTGCCCAAATGAATAGCTACCAGCTCTCAGGCTCAAAGGGTCTCACTGGTCCTTTGTATAAAGCTGTTTGGCTAACAGTCCGAACCACGTGACCCTGTAGGATGGGCCTTCCATTACTTATCTTTTTCATTGCAGTAATGAAATAATTGCAATAATGAACATCCATCTGTGTGTGTGCACAGGTGAGGCACCGAGGTCTCGCAGAACAGCAGGACATAACCTAATAAGAACTGATACTAACAACAAAACGTCTCTGGCCTAGGCTGGAATAAACGTTGAGTTTGGAGGCTTTGGAATTATTGTTTTCTGCTTGCTTGGTTTAAAACTCATTTTGTAATATGGAAATCACACTATTCTTAGCAAGATTCACTATTTTTTAAAAGTGTATGAAATACAAGCACACTAAATGTGTACATTTATAACAGTGTTGTAGCTCTTTACATCCGTACTCTAACAATCCATGTTGGGAAAACACTGTGCTCTTAGGAAGCCCAGGCTGCTAACTGCTTCATGTCATCTTCATCCTCCACTCTCCTCCTGGTCACAGCTGCAGAGAGAGAGATTAACAATAATCATTAACTAATGATAGTGATCAGAACCATTTTATTTGTGAACATCAGGACTTGCATAGTGCTTTTAAGATCTTGGACCACTTTACTGAGGAGCTAAATGTGGGTAATAGTGATGAAGCTGATGGCCTTGGCTCTGTACAACACTGCTTAGCAGCAGCTACAGACATTGCTGTGTTATCAACACTGTTTTTCTCCCAGAACCAAAACGTTGCATCATACCAGACACTAAAGAAAACAATTCCATCCCCGCTGAAACTAAGACAGAGATACAACTGATGTGTCGTGTATAACCCCACTTTTAACAATATAGGTCTCATTTACCTCCTACTGAAAGATTCCTACAGAAAACATATTTAAACCCAAAAAGCTCTTACTGTGAGTGAGCAAGCACTGCAACACTACCTGTTCCCTCACCTCCACTTGAGCAGGCACAAATGACCTGTCCCTGACTGGCTGTGCTACCTTTCCAAATATTACTGAAGGTATCTGCATGCACATGTCATGCACATGTCCCTGGCAGTGTTCAAGAGGCATCTGGATGAGATGCTATGAGATATGGTTTAGTAGCCTGTGGTAGTAATGGTGATGGGAGGATGGTTGGACTAGATGATCTTGCAGGTCCTTTCGAACCTTGTGATTCTATGATTCTATGTCCAGCTTCAAAGTGGTATCACCGCATTTTAATGAGTTATCATTTATTGAAAGGAAGAAAAGAATTCCTAAACATGCTTTGCTCGAGTAACATCTGTGGCTACTTGGTTAACTGCTCTGCTCACAGCAGTAGTAATACTCAGCTCAGGTCCCATACACACTTTCTCACTTTTTTTTTTTTTTAACCCAAATCTCCTATCCTGTCTTCACACTGCCCAAATTATAACCTCATAACAATAGCCTTCATATAGTGACCTGCAAACTGCATGCCCTACTGCCCTGGTTCAGCCTAGACTCTCCCCAGCTCCACGCTGTGTGTGCATCAGGATTTGCATTACTGGGTGTGCACCAGCCCTGTGTGTTTGTTTTAGTGCAGCCAGTCAGCTCCTATTGTACTGCTGAGAGCTACCATCACGGAAGAGAGCCTGAGTACCACTTCTAGGGACTCAAGCTGGGAGAAGGATACACAAGACCAACAGGTCAAGTTGCTACTCTGCAGGTGCCATTGGCTTACTGTTCAGCAGGGGAAGGTCACAGTGCTCCACCCCACTTCCCCTACCTCTTACATCACGCATGTCCAACTAGAAGCTGTATAGAACCATTAATTGCTTTGTTCTTATTTCTTCGTAAAAGTAAGCATACAGTTACAAAAAAGATTAGCCAGTTTTCCAAAGCAACTAATTTTTCCCAAAGCAGTCACTTAGAAAGATGAAGTAGCAAATCTAGGATAGTGACAATCACATGGAGATGGTGTGGGTTCAATAAAAATGTCAGCTGGCACAGCTGGATCTGGAAAAGGATATACGAACAAGCCATAAATGCCGAGACTGCAATCTGCACTGGGTTTTCCTAAGTCCATTTTTTTCCAGCTGTTCCTCCATTTACATAAGGAAATGAGAACACAGTCCCAGTTGGAACATTTTAAATTGCTTCACAGGGATTTAAGTGTCACTTGCCAAAACACACACATGAGTCTTCAGAATGAGCTGATCTAGGTACCCCGTTCTGCAGAGGATGAACCACACAGCTTGTGTCATGAGTGCTATTCTTGCCACTGAGTATCTATTCTCTTTTTACTAGCACCAGTACACAGCAAGTCTTACAGCTCCTAGAGAACAGGAACGCAGTGAAAGATACAGTTAATAGCTGTCTCTGGCTTAATTCAAAACAAACACAGCGTAACTGCAGAAAAACAATAGCACTGCTTAATGTTCCAGAGAAAGAAACCAAAGGAATGACAATGCTTCTTTCAGTTTTCATGCCTTGTTACCTCTTGCACTTCTAATTACTGTATCAGTGGCAAATACCAAACCAGTAACCTGAAAAGCTGAATTTTTGTGATGCAAACGTTTTGTATCTAGGTCAGACTCTAATTTAAAAAAGATTGATAATTTAATTGCCATAAGAAAAAATAAATCTTCCTGTTCTCTGGTGATTTCACTATATTTCAGCAGGAGATGCACCAGCATATGTGACAGGTCAAGTTCCCTGAATTTGCCTCTCCAAATCTATAGAGATTTTGGTCCTAAATGCTCTTATAAATCAAACTAGAATTCCATTTTCTAATAAACTATGCAAAAATAGGAAAGGAATTTACAATGCTTTAGAAAACAAAGCAGAGTTAAATACATATCTGTGATTTTCTCTCACTCTTTGACACCCAGCGTGGCATAATCATGAGAAACTTAAAATGGCAAGCAAGCAGTTTACCAGGGCGAGAAGGTAGAGATGTGGATGGAACACTTGGCAGTCTGACGTCTCGCATTCTCTTGTTCATTTCTTCTTGCTCCAGTTCTTCTAATTCTGCCATCAACTCATCCTAAGTTCAAGGAAAACATTAACAAATTCATTGTCCTGACAGTGACCTCAGTCAAGGGCACTTGTAACCACCATAAAGCAAAGTATTACTGAAATAACAGTTAATGCTTGATAAAGGAATATTATAAAGTAGTGTACTGCACGTATCATTTTCACTAACTGTGACCAATAACAATAAACCTCCACTGAAAGTTGCAATAAGGACAATGGAAGTTAGAAAGAGGTCAAAGTATAAAACTAGAAACAAAAATGACAGTGTACTACTCATGACAAAAAGGTAAACAGAGAGAAAAAAGTCCATATGCCTTCATCCGATTTGTTCCAAATCTACAGCCTGCACAGTTTAAACAGATTCTAATTTTAATGTACATCTTTTCACATTTTAAAAACCAAACAGTTTCCATTGGTTACAAGGCAGACTGTCATTAATTGCTGTGCTTCCACCCTTTTACGCTAAGCCCAGGATTACATGTGATTTCAAAGCAGCACTGGAATGAGAGTTGTTCTCCTGGGTCTTGTTACTCCCACTCCTGAAGCACACAACACCCTTGGGCTTTTAGCTGCAGAAGTTAATTTGGACAGATAGTCTCATCTACAAGTATAATACTAAAAATAAAAAGGCTTCACACTTTTTAAAAGGTGAAGACCTATTCCTTGGATTCTACTCAGGTACGGTAGGACCTTGTTTTGCATTCTTCCTCATACATACAGTGTTGTGCCAGGGAGAAACAACCCTTATGTTTAAGTGTCTATTTTGAGCAGCACAAATTACATGCTTCAGTGGTACGCATGTGAAGAGGAAATCCAAGTGCGTGGCCAAAATGTCCTTCAAATGAAAAGAAAAAATTAAATATCCTCCCCCAACATAAATCCCCTGAAAACCTAGTGATTAAGCCACTGATTCTAGCACTCTTAAGCTGAAGTAGCGTGCAAACCAGATTTCCCAATGACTGGACAAGTACTGTAAATATTAGGCTCCTATGCAAAAGCAGGTGCTGCTACATGTGCCCCATGTGAATGACAGTGGCTTGTTTTCCAAAAACAGGAAACACTCATTAACTCAGACCACATCTCTTAGGAAGTTTTGGGTCAGTCTGCACTACATCTAATGAGTCTAGACCCCTGAAAGTTAAGCACTGATGAAAACCGAGTGATTCCATATTGCTGCATGGGATGGCAGTATGTTTTCCAGCCAACTGGAGCCCAGTTTATGTCAGCCAAATCCCATTCCTTGCACTAATATTAATTAATGATTTAGATTCAAAGTGGAAAAAATAGGAAAGAAGATAATGGACAGAGAAAAAAAATGCAAAGAACCACTACCAGTTTCAAAAACTCATGGAAAAAAAAAACAACTTCTGAATGAAAAGGCAAAAAGAAGTTAATTAAGTAAATATGATATAGCACATGTATTTTTCTCTGCTGTCCATTTGGGTACACATGAATTAATTAATTAGCTGGAAGGGTGGGAATTGCTTGATTCTTTAAGAGATTATTCAAATGATTCCTAATGCTTGGCCATCTTAACACAGAGTAGTACCATTAGTTTGATTTTGTATTTTAACCCAGTCTGACCTTCAGCTGTGTGTCCCACAGACTGCACAAAGTACGCTCAACCTTCTCAGACACACACAGTTAAGTCCAACCATTGGATGAAAGCTACTGCAACAAAGTTTCAGAAGCTTCAGCTTCCTGAAAGGTGCCTAGGAAAAGAGAGCTCTACAAGAGAACCCTTACTGCCTGCAAAAAGAATTACTTCTACGTTCTTTTCTGCTGTAGAAAATCCAGAAAGTAATGGCAGGACCAGCATCTCCGAGCACCAAAACAATGCAATACCTTAAAATCTGGCCCATATATGCAAAAACTGGGAACAGTAGCCTGTTCATGGTGCAGTGATAGAAATATGCACTTTGTTAAATGGATGCCTGTTTGGAGCACAACAAATTATACCTTCCAGTATCCATTTAGAGCAGTACAAATGACATGCTTTAGTGACCTTTTCCTCCCATGGTGCAACTGAGAATGCTACACTAGAAAATAACAATTGGCATTAGATTTGAAACTTCCTTGTTATTAGTCTATATTTATGCTTATTATTTCTATAAAGATTTAAGTAAACATAAGATGTCATAGGTAGGATAAGTTAAGAGCCACGAAACTTCACATCCTCACCTTCTGAGAAATAAAACTCTGGAACAAACCACTGTACCACAAAACAATCATGGAGTGATTTTACAGCCAAGACTCAGTTCTTACTATAATACTAACCTCATCAAATTCATCACCAAATGCAGCTCTGTTTGAGATTGCTTCTGAAATTTCCTGAGCAACATCCTGCTGTTCAGTGATGTCTTGCATCAAGTCATCAATTTTGTTCAAGTCCCTGGCAACGTAACAGAGAACAGTTTTTAGAGATACATTATTCAAATTGTGCAGAAGGGACTCAGAAACACCTAAAGAGAACCTAGTTTACTTCTATTTAAACAGAAGAACTCACACAGAGTAATTTTCCTCACTTAAGCCTTAATGTTTCCTGGCAAGCTTTAGCGTGTTTTACTCAGTCCAATTCCTTCTACTGTGGCATAACAACACAAGTCATTCTGCAGCAGCCTGTGCTTCCCCTCTCTATGCTTCTCATACATCCATCAGCCCACAGCTACAATCACTGGGCAGACCACATCTCCTTCCTGAGGTCAGCATCTTTATAGATGGATCTTTTTTGATGTTAAGAATCACCAGAACTGGGGGAAACTTATAAGGAACACAATTAAAAGTTTCCCTTCATTGTTAACTTCATTATTATTTCTGTTCCTGTTTACTTTTGCCAGAACAACGCTTGTGATATAACTCTTTATTCAGGCAGGAAAAAGCCTCATGAAAGAACATCAGCCATATAAAAGTATTACACGCACACACACAAAAAAATACTCTATATTTTATCCAATCCTAAGTAGTACTTTGAATCATACAGTGCAGCTTACAGACTTGGAAGAAGCACATCCACTCAGTTGAAGAAACACTGTTTCATTGTGGAAAAGTTGAGGGCAGCAGCAGGTCTCTGCTGCCAAGGCCTATTTACTAAAAAAATAATAAGTGCCACCTGAATCTCTTTATTTAGCTGGACTTCCACTTAAACTTGCTGCTAAGAAAAGATATTTTTCTGCCAAATATAACACAACAGCACCAACAACATTCCTGACATTAAATGCTTGAACCAAAATGAAGTCTAAAACTAGATGACTGGATACAACAGACCATAGCAACGATATAGTTTAAAAGCTGTTACCAAGCTCCTGTTGAAAGCTAGGAGAAGTGACTTACATATTTTCATGCACTTTTTTCATAGCTTGTGCAGCATATCCCATATTCTTGAGCACTTCTGTGTTCGTGTGCGAATTCTCCAGTGCCTCTCTCTGGAATTCAATGGTTGAGAGCGTCCCATCAATTTGACTCAGCTGCTTCTCATACCTCTTTTTTCTCTTCAGTGCTTGTAAGGCAGCTGGAATGCAGAGAGGCACAGTACATTGTGTATTTTCATAGCAAAACACAAGGACAAGCAGTTCAGTAACAGTCTGACCAGGAGAGGACACAGTTCTCACCCTCCTACCTTACTAGCAGAGAGGCAAACTTTGACCACATCGGATCAGCAGCCTGTTTATCACCAACATGCTGTTGCATGAACATGCTGGGAAGCCTCTTTTAGGTTAAATCCTTTTAGAACAGGCAAGAGCAGCTTCTTCCTCCGCTACAGAAGATCTTGAATTCCATCATGCGCATGTGGGGAAAGCAGGGAAGATAGGGATGAAAAAGAAAAACATCAAAGAGAAATCAGAAAGTAAGAAATTAGAAAGAAAAGAAGAGATTGCAAAACCTAAGGCAGAACTAAGGAAGACAGAGCAAGTAGATCTGGCACAACGGCCACCTCTCTGTCAGTGCTGTTTCCAAAGTTTTGTCTCAGTAGCAGAAAGAGTCAAGTGTAAAGGCAAGTCCAAATGACCTAACCTTAGGTCAGAGGGAGGATTCACACTTCTCTGGCTTTCAGTTTTATCTTCTGTTCCTTGTCGTCATCAAGGAACATATATTTAAAACTCAGAACTTGAAAATACATAGAAGATAGAAGGCTCTTGTGGGCAAGGCCACACCTAAATCCAGCAGTTCTCTATTATCTTTTTACATCAGGGAGATTACTGTTTTGTATTTGCTAAGTTGTAAGCAGCATACTTTGCCCAAAGTAAATCATTACCAGCATAAATGCACGTGACAAACAGAAGGAGAAAAGGGCTTTCACTCAGTTTCTGGGCGTGGAACACACAATCTTGCCACAAGCATTTCCTGACCACTATTCTTTCCAAACTCTACATGAGCCAGGCAAGATAAAGCATACAAGAGACTAAGTTGTGACTTAAAAAAAAATAGACTATTGCTTTTTCAAAGCTAGTTAATAGCTGTGCCTTTTTTTCCTGTTATATTTAATTTTTTAATCATGTTCAGAGCCAGCAAGCAACTGCAGTCCCCAATCAGTGGGAAAAAAAGCAATTAATGTTGGTGTTCTGTTTAAATGGTCATTCGTGTAAAAAACAATGAATCTAGGCATTGGGGTATCCAGATCTCCAGATAAAACGAGGATATCCTAAAATATCTATTTACTACTTTACTGACAAGTGCTTGAATTGACATGGACAAAATTGCCATCATTAGCTGCACAAGGACAAGCATTCACACAGACTCTGAAATACAGTGTCTTTGGAATCTACAGTGAAGTGCACGAGGACAGCAAACCACAATCAAAATAGATTAACTCAGCATTCAAATTCAGCATTTACCCAGCTTTTGGGAAACAGTCTGAAGCTTTACAGTGCCAAGCATGAATACAGGTTTGGCAACAAGTGGACTGAAAGTAGCCCTGCAGAGGAGGACATGGGGGTGTTGGAGGATGAAAAACTGAACAAGAGCCAGCAGAGCGTGCTTGCAGCTCAGAAAGTCAACTGCTTCCTAGGCTGCATCAGAAGAGGGGTGGGCAGAAGGGGAGGGAAGTACTGTCCCCCTCTACTCTGTCCTTGTGAGGCCCCATCTGGAGTACTGCGTTCAGGTCAGGGGAACCCATCCTAAAAAGGAGATGGAGCTTTTGGAGAGAGTCCAGAGGAGGCCACAAGGATGATCAGAGGGCTGGAGCACCTCTCCTCTGAAGACAGACTGAGAGAGTTGGGAGCTTTCAGACTGGAGAAGAAAAGGCTCCAGGGAGACCTTAGAGTGGCTTCTCAGTGACTTACAGAACAAAACTCTTGTTAGCAAATCAATTCATACTCTTTTCTCATCAACCCAGGCGTAACATATTCCCACACCATACTACATAATCTTTCCACTTATATTAAATGAATGCCCTTAATTGCAGAGTTCTGTAATTATAGCCCCTATAGATAAAATATGAGAATTTCACTGCTACTTGAAATCTGTTTTTCTGTTTTACAGATTGTAATTAAATTTACTTTTAAGTGATTTACCACTGCTCATAGAAGCATTTTAAAATCTGTGTGCCAATGCCTGCAAGCACAATATTTAAATGCTTCACAGAAATGCTACTACATGAGAAACTGAAATATAATTTATATTAAAAACAAAAAAATGGAGAACATCAACTTACTTTACTGAAGCTCTAAGAATGACACTGAAAGAGAGCGTTGCCTATTCCTAAGATTTCAGAAAAGGAAAGACAGCCAGGTAGGATGAGTCTAAATGGGGGCAGAGTCTGAGGAAGCAAGCGTAATACCAGTTTAACCAGGAAGAGGTGGAGGTCTTCACCAGGACAAAAAGAAAGCAGTCTCAGACGCTCCGTTTTGCTCCAGTGAAGCAGATTCAACTCCTGCATTTCATAATGGAGTGCTTAGCAATTCCTTGTAGTTTACCAGCTGTATTGTGCTCTACTTCAAGTCCAGCAAGCAGGACACAGCTCATTAGGATTAGGAACCACTGGTTTTAATTTGAGTTTTTATTCTATTTCCCAGTTTAGTGATTGGAACAGCAACAGACTACTACATCAGTTTAGGCATGCATATTGAAGAACTACTGCTATTTACACACAGACACTTTTCCAGTATCGTTGCTAAGCTGATGCTTTAGTAAGGAAGAAGAAATGACTAAAATTGGCCATTTCTGACAACAGCAATAGTAATTCTGACCACATTGAATATCCAGGTTTCTAAAGTAAATAACAAAAACAGTGGCATAGTCGTGGCACTTTCATCACAGTCTCATGATAGATCAGAATTAAAAGTTACCACTGTGCTATCTCATTTTATCTACAAGCCCTCCACCAATTTCTGTCAGTACAGGAATCAGTAATCTCATATTCTGAAGTAAAATTAAGTACATTGCCTAATAAGCCTTAAAATTCCCAGGAGAAAACTGGTTATGTCTTCAGAAGACATAACACCACTGTGAAAACACCAGATCTCATTCTTGACTACAGTTCATAAAAACTCCTCTTCATGTCCCATAAGGGACTGATGGATTACAGAATCTGAGCTCCAACTAGGAACACTCAGATGAAATGCTGTTGAGGCCATAAAAATCACACCACCTTAAGATTATTATCAGTACTCTTAATCCTCAAAACCCTTGTGAGGGAAGCCACATACAGTTACCGCTGAGGCAATAATTCAGTAACAATAAGGCACTTGACTCATAATAAGCACTCCAGCTGACAGCAAGATACTTTAAATATGACTAAAAAGAGCAGAGCACAACAGCTGTAAGTCACAGAACAAAGACATGCTTAAAGGTTTCCCCCTGTCTCCCTGCCACAAACCTTCAGTCCCTACCTGTCACACACCCTGCTACAGGGATGATGGCCCTGTCGCTGCCAGCATGCAACTGCCACATTGTTCTTCGGTTTCAACAGCATTCTGGCTAAAAGGAGCTCATTGAAAAGGAATGCTACGTGGCTACATGAACCCTGCCCAAATGTACCACACAACATACCGAGCAGCATCCACTCATATAAGGCCACCTGTTACTCCAACCTTTAAAGGTTTTGTTCTCGGTAGTATTATATGGCTCTCTAGGCTAAGCTGTATTCCTATTCTGGATATAGAGAAAGGAAAAAGAGAAAAGAGGTACGGCTTCTTTCTATGTACTTCTAACTCACTTCTTTTCATTTATCCGTAGTTTGGGTTCTGTAATAGACTTCAGGCTGAAACAAAGTTATTTTCACAGGCACTGACACACTTCAGAAAACCCTTTTCCTTCTAAATGGGCTTCTGAGGCAACAAACAGAAATAAAAGACTTGTATGTCTGTGGAGGTATGAGATAGGACAGGTGAAGGAAAAGTCAGAGACATAGGGATTATTGCAAGAGCAAACAAGCAGTAACAGTAAGGCAGCTTTTGAAGAACAGCACGAACGCTTCCCAGAACTACCCTGGAGGGACATTTTCTTGTATTTTGTGCTTATTCATACATTCAGCATTGCTGATAAACTTGCTTTAAACAAATTAACAAAGAGTCCTGGTCATCATTTCATCACTCAGCTAGCAGTGGATGCAGTACCCCTCCACATGCTAAAAGAACGGCCAATATGAAGGTGGGAAGTTTCAGGTGAGAAAGCTTTTCTGTGGTAAGCTGTATTGGATCCTAACCCACAATCATAAAGAAACTGGGTGTTGTCGTTGCTAATCCGGACATGATGAGCCGTAGAAGCACAAAGAAAACACAACGCCTTGCTTCTCTCCAACACTACCCCAATTTCTCAACTCGAGCCTCATCAATTTGGACACTTTGGATCACATTCTGTTCTTTAAATTTTCCTTCCTGACCTTCAGAATATTGAAGATGAAGGGCCAATGTGCTGCTGGAGTTGGCAGCTGTGCACCAATTGAAACAACAAGAGATACTTAAGAAAATGAAGCAAGAGATATCAAAAAATCCTGAGTTATGATCTGATACGATGAGACATTTGAAGGCAATGCGAATTGTACAAATAAATACTGCTCATCATGATATAACCTCTCCAAGGGGAATTCCAGCACACACTGTTGTTCAGAAAACCCTCTGATAGTCTAGCTACAGTAAAATGTTACCATTAGGTAACATGGCAAATGTATCATCCCCAAAGCACAGCTAATTTCAGATTAAATGCAGTAACTGCAGAGACGCAGACTTCATGGAGGAGAGGACAAATATATTTAAGAGACACTTCAGATCTGTTTACATAGTTAATATGTTACGGCTCGAAGGCAAGTTAAATCTTTTGATGTCACATGAACCCATCCAAGACACAGACTCATCTAAACTCATGAAAAATTGCTGGCCCTTGAATATGATCTCAGTTGTGTCAGTGAAACTGACTCACACTCATGAGCCTAAAAATCAAATGAGATCATACTAACTTGGAGCACTGTCCGTACCTGGATAAATCCTGCTTCATCACAGACACTCCTGCTTTAAGTTCCACAGGCTCCTCCTAAGGTGCAATTATGAAAAGAACACATCAAGCTACCCACCAGCTCCTTTTGCAATATTTGCTTTAACAAGGCTTTGTAGATTCAAGCTTTTATTCTCTCATTCGCACGTTGTGTTCACACAGCGCTACAGTAGTTGCAGTCTAGCACAGATTTCCTCTGTAATATGGCACACAGTTTGTGTTGTTATACATTAATGAACTGTGATAAAAACTAGCACAAACGGCACATCAAATGAGGGATATTCTTGGGGAATTAAGCTTACTCAGGCTGCCAAATTCAACCATTTTGGCACAGCGAGGTGAGTTTCTCTCATTTCTCATGACTGTAGTTTCACCATCTCCTTTTGGCTTTAGAGCCATTTTTGACATTAAAAAAAATCCTTCTCTGTACTCCTTGCCCTACTTTCTCTTTACTGGCCCTAACTGTGGGTTACTGAGCAAATGACAAGAAAGATCAAAGGGAGTTATTTTCAACCACGGTCAGTTCAACAATCCAGTTTGCAACACGACTTCACATACACCTGCATAGATAAAACCAGAAGGATTGAACACTGAGTGCAGCAGAGGAAACAAACACCTGGGAGAGAAGCTTCACAAGCCTAACGCCACATGTTTTAAGCATAAGGCAATAGGTTGACTAACAGCCGGAGCCCACATAAACCAGTCAGGTTGCAGAAGCAGATCCACCTTCTCCCAGTAATGAGTAATTGCTGCCTCTGCACCATTCTCTCCTTCGAAGGTGCCCAAGCTCTTCTGCAGCTGTGGAGCCAGAGAAACTTAACCTAGCCTGGGTAAAAACAATCTAGTTGAAAAATGAAGACATTTTATAGCTGCTTTCTGGAACACACCCTTCAGGAAGCTCTGACAACAAAAGGATGGGAGTAGTGTGAAGCAGGACTGAGGCAGGAAACTGCAGTAATGCCAGCTTAAAATGCAGGCGTGGCACAAAGTTCTATAGCAACATGTCTAGGTCTTGGTAGGAATTGCTACAGGCATAGGAATGAGCCTGTTTCCTTGTGTCAGCCCCACTGCTCGTGCACAGTGACCCAGCTCTGGGAGCTATCTGGTCACCGCATCCCACAGTGTGACTTTGCAGCCCGATTTCCTCCCTGAAGAGCCAGTGCCTGCACAAAAGGCCCAGGGAGACACTCCAGTAGAAGGCAGGGAAGTCTGTAAGAACTCTCTAAGATATCTGGAACATGACAACCCTCAGCGTGACATCCTTGAGAGCTCACATGCCACATACGGAGCGACCCAGCTGCTGGGCTGGCTTCAGTCCCTTAAAATCTGACCAACTCCTACCAGTGTTTTCTAATCTTAACTAAATACTTCCTGCTAACAACTATTAAGTGCTAAAGTATTACAAATACATTAAGGGGATAACCAAAGCACTCCTCACAAGCTCTAAATTATATGGCATTAACTTTTTAAATTATCCAGCAACAGAAGGAGCAGGTGAAAGAACTACTCTTGTTACAGTGTGAATTTTTGAATCAGAACATTTTGCCTCTGTTTGGGAGCACTTAAGAAAAAATAAGTCTTGGAGTAGACAATCAGGATTCCAGGCAACTTAAAGAAGTAATTATCTTGTTTCTCAAAGGCCTGTGTGTCCCTGTGGTTCCAACCATTTGTTTCCCAGAGACGACAGCACTGATGTAAGCAGGATCCTGACCTTATTTATTACCACCCACTGGACTACAAGGCACAAAACTAGTTAAGGATAAATGCATCCTCTTGTCAGTCCGCCATAATGACTCCACAATGCACCACACACAATTGGATACCAAAGCCACCACAGCAGCCTACTGCAGGAACCTGGCCATTTAAACACACGCAACCCACTCAGGTCACCACTGAAAGGTTCACCCGGGGTTCTCCCGGCCAGACGCGGCGCTCACCTCGCTTGTTCTTGGTGCCGTGCTGCCGGGCCAGTGACAGCTCCCGTTCAATCCTGGACTCCAGGTATTCCTGCTTCTTGCTGAGCATCTCCTCCGTCTCCCGCAGCCGGGCCAGGGCCTCCTGCGGCGAGGGCCCCCCACGGCCCTTGGAGGCCGTGGAGCCGCCCCCCTTGAAGAACCTGGAGATCCTGCTCATCGCGGCGTCGGAAGGCTCTGCCCGGGCCGGGCCGCCCCAGAGCCGCGAGGGCACTTCCCGGACCGCGGTACGGCACCTGGCGGCGGGGCGGGCCCGGCCGGCCTCACCTCCCGCCCCCGATCGCGCGTGCCCCCCGAGCGGCGAGAGGGCGGCGAGCTCCGCGGGCAGTACCGGCGTCTACGGGCAGCGGGAGGGCGGTACCGGGCGGGACGGAGGGCGGCGGGGAGGCGGGCCGCTGCCCGGCGGACGCGGGGCGGCGGTGGGAGCGGCAGTGGGGAGGCTCCATGCCCGCCTGCTCTCTACCGAAGGAACGCTCCTGGCGCGTTTCTCTGCCCTGCCCCATCTTCGGCTGAGAGCCCACGGCGTGCTTTGGTAGCAGTGCAGGAAGTGCAGTTCTGCTTCGAGATAACCGGACATCGAAAGTTTAGGGATAGCTTTATAGCTTGTGTTTCTCCCCAGTTTCAGGATCATAAAAGTTGGAAAAGACCTCCAAGATCATCTAGTCCAACTGTCAACCCATCCCCACCATACCACTAAACCAGGTCCCTCAGTGTCGCATCTCTGTGTATCTTAACACTACCAGAGACAGCGACTCCACCACCTCCCCGGGCAGCCTGTGCCACTCTTTCTGAGAAGAAATGTTCCCAAATATCCAACCCGAGTTGGATATTTGCTCGTGCAGCTTGAGGCCATTCCCTCTTGTCCTATCACTGTTACCTGGGAGAAGAGGCCAACCCCCACCTCTCCACAACCTCCTTTCAGGCAGTTGTAGAGGGCAGTAACGTTTCCCCCAAGCCTCCTCTTCTTCAGACCAAACAATCCAGTTCCCTCAGCTGCTCCCCATAGGACTTGTGCTCCAGACACACCAATGACAGGATCACAGAATTGTAGGGGTTGGAAGGGACCTCTGGAGATCATCTAGTCCAAACAACTCCCCTCCCAATGCAAGTTCCCTACAGTAGGTCGCACAAGAAAGTGTTCAGACAGGTCTTGAAGATCTCCAGAGGAGACTCCACAACTTCTCTGGGCTGCCTGTTCCAGTGCTGTCACCCTGACAGTAAAGAAGTTCTATATTCTGTCTGTATAGAACTTCCTGTACTCCATTTTCTGCCCATTGCCCCATGTTCTATTGCTGCTCTCCATCAAAATGAGTCCACTCTCATGGACTTGACTCCCACATTTTAGGTATTTATGAAGTGATGAGTCCTCCTCTCAGCCTTCTCCAGACTGAAATGTCTCAGGTCTCTCAGCCTTTCCATACAGAGGCTTTGTTGCCCTTCATAGGACACACTCCATGGCCTCAATGTCTTTCTTCCTGTGAGTCTCATACTGCAAGAAGGAGTGTTTTCAGATGAACAAGCACCTCACTAACAATGCCAACTAGCCATGAATGTGCCAGCACCTGATGCATGATGTCAGTGATGAGCAGGTGACACAGACTCCTCGTAAATACTGTGTGCAGATGTCACTGGTGACACAAGCTCTGTGGTGGCAAGTGGCAGCTGTTAGCCATGCTCTGCAGCGTGCTGCAAGAGGACACTCATGCATAAGTGCCCTGAGGCTCCGGTATGGCCTCACCTCAAACACTGCATGCAAATTTGAGTGCCACAATTTAAGAAGGACATGAAACTATTAGAGAGCATCCAAAGAAGAGCTACAAAGATGGTAAAGGATCCGGAGGGCAAAATGTGAGAGGAGCAGCTGAGGTCCCTGGGTGCGCTCAGAGCAGAGCAGAGGAGCTGAGGGGAGGCCTCATGGCGGCTGCAGCTCCTCACAGGGAGCGGAGGGGCAGGTTTGAATTCTGGGTGGTGCTGCGTGGAGCCAAGAGTTGGACTCGATGGGCCTTGTGGGTCCCCTTTAAACCATGATGATTCTGTGTTAAAAACACACAAGGGACTGATAAAACAAACAGTAAATCTTCACAGGAGAGAAATGCAGTTTTTCAGAAACGTAGATGCATACCTATGGAAACCACAGCAGTGGTTAGTAATTAAAAGAGCACAAGAAGAATGTTGGGTGCTTGTCATCTCCCTTCCCGTTTTCTCCGCCTCCTGGCATACACACTATTCTGCATCTGACACGACTCCAAAGAAACAGAAGCACAACAGCACTTATTACTCCAGTAGCAGCAGAACAGCCCGGGGCCACCTGCGGGACGCTCACTGAGCGGCAGCGGCGGGGACCAACCGCCGCGGTTAGCACTGCAGCCCGCCAGGTGCCACGGATCCCTCCCTGGGGCAGGGAGAGCCGCATATCTGCATACATTCTCCCACCCCTTCTCCTCCCCGTCCCCTCGTGCCCGCCCCCAGCCCGTTTGGAGTCTTCCAGCAGCCCGACAGCGCTTGCGCGCCTCGCTCAGTTCCCACCCCTTCCGCGAGGAAAATGGCGGAGCTGTTGCTGGGGCAGCACTGCGGGGTGCCGGACTGCCGGCAGTTGGGTGAGCAGTGGGGCTGCGCGGCTCTATGGGGCCCGGGGGCGGGAGCTCCCTGGCAGGACCGCCTTTGTGACGGTACAGAACTATTGTCGTTATTGTTCTGTTTTTCCACTCTTCTCCCGTGGTGTTGACGGAGCGGTAACCCGAAGGAGGCAGCGGATCTCACCTGTAGGGTGGAAAAACACGGCGATGGCCTGAGAGTGGGCGCTGGCAGTCGGCCGGCATTCTGTATGCTGCGTTTTGGGAGTCTCCGATAATTAATCGCTCAGTATGAGCGATGAGTGTTTGTCTGATCGCTGGTGTTCTACTTTCAGTGTTTGATACTGGAGGGAAGAAAAAAAAATCCTTAGAAATAGCATCATTACAGAATGTATTTACATTTAATTTACCTTCTCTGATCTTCTTTCTGTAATGATAACTGGAGGAGTTAGTGGAACTGGGCCACAAAAACCACTCTGGGGTATTGTGTAAATGCAATTGTTAAGTGTCCTGGTGAGGATGCCTACCCCATGATAAAGGTAAACAAAAGTTAAAAGTGTAAAAATGAAAATAAAAACTATTAGCCAAAAAAAAAAAAAAAAAACCAAACAAATAAAAAACGTGTTGTTTAACTGAAAACAAATCTCCCTTTCTGGTTTTAAGTTGAAGGAGGGAAGATTTATGTTGGATATCAGGAGGAAGCTCTTTGCTATGAGAGTGGTGAGGTGCTGGCACAGGCTGCCCAGAGGGGCTGTGGATGCTCTGTCCCTGGAGGTGTTCAAGGCCAGGTTGGATGGGGCTCTGGGCAGCCTGGTGTAGTATTAAATGGGGAGGTTGGTGGCCATGCCTGTGGCAGGGGGGTTGGAGCTTCATGATCCTTGAGGTCCCTTCCAACCCAAGCCATTCTATGATTTCTTTCAGATTTTCTCCCCTTTGTATGTGATGGCTGTTCAGGTGTTTTCTGGTAAGTTTTCCTGTAAGATCTCAGTGTGGCAATTGTTGTAGACCTAAATGTTTTATGAATGTGTAGTAACTGGTTAGATATGTTCAGTTAAATAATAATAATAATATTTTTTTTACTGTCTGTTCTCCCAAGTAGCTGCTGTAGAGATTTGAAATTAGAGAGCGTCTCTAGAATGTGCTTAACTATTACAGAAGGCGTGAGGGTTAGAGCTTGGTTTGTACTGATGTTGGTGTTTGTTTTATGTAGAAAAAAAAACACAAATTTATCCCAGGGTCTCAAATCAGAGTAGAGAAATGATTAGCTGTCTCATGTTGAGAGCAGATCTAAAATTTCACTTTAAAATTGTAGACGCTTTCAAGGCATTTCTGGTGTTGTGGAGAGTGATCCAAAATCCATTAAAATAGACAAATTCCAGTTGCTTTGAGCTGAATTCTTAAGCATGCTAATGACCTGACTGTCTTGGAATGCTTTATTAACTTTGAGCATTAAGTCCTAAGAGATAAATAACTGTTGTGGTTCTGCTTGTCAGGTAGCAAAACACCATGCAGTCATTTGCTTGTTAATTAAATTCTCAAAATTTATTCTAAAGTGTTGCTATGATAAAACTTATCAGATTGCACTTAAAACACTGAAGTCTTTTCATGTGCACTTTTCTCCTCTTGAGATGATGATAATGTTGTGATATTTTCTTCTTTTGCCACCGAGTCTTCAGCACAGGAGCCGGGATGCTCATGGGTGTTCTGAGGTAATCTAATAATACAGGACTACCTTTAAAATTCTGTGCAGCTGAACTAGCTATTTTCAGATTAGACATATATGAATGGTAAAGAACTATGAGTTATTAAACTGAGAGTGCTTGACAGGCTTAAAAAATGAATGTACTCTTTCTCTGTGTTTCAGAATTAAGTTTGATTAGAAGGATGGTTCTTTTTCTAACAGCTGTATGAATGAGAAGTAAGAGAGGATTGCTAAACTAATTTTATCTGGAGAATGGAGAGCAGGCGCAGTCCTTTTCAGTAACCAGGCTGGTGACGTGTCTGTGGTATGTTTATTTACACAGAATATTTTGTACTGATGCTTAGGTGAATATAAGAAACAACTCTGTGAAACCAGATCAGCACAGATCTTACCTATGCTCATATAAGGACTGCCAAGCGAAGGAACTTTTGCCAGTTTTATGTCCCTACTGTGAAAAACATTTTTGCCTGAGGTGAGTGGAATAGAGTGCTTAAAGATAAATGCTTGTTCATTAGCGCATGGGGCATAAATTAATGCAAGTTTTTATCTCTGTTATTTATAGACATCGGCATCAGTCGGATCATGAGTGTGAGAAACTGGACACACCAAAACCTCGAATGGCTGCCACTCAGCAGCTAGTTAAAGATATTATAGGTGAGTACAATGGGAAATATATATACACTACAGTTTTCTTCAGAAGGCTGGTGACCTTCTTTAATGGTCTAGACTTGACCAAAATAAAGAAAAGGATGGGAGTTCCTTGCTTGAATAGCCTTAAACTCACCTGTCTTCATATAATTGTGTTCACTCTAACTGCAACAAGAAAAGAGTAGCATATATCTAGAAATAAAATCTTTGAAAATTGAGAGGAGACTCAAGTTTCTTTCAGAATTATTGCATTGTTTTGATTCAAGTACTATCATGTAATTAATTTTAGTTAGCCACTTATCTTTGCATATTAGTTTATGCAGATAATGGTTGTATTATGTGCATGTGCCCATCTGCTGGGATTATACCTATGCAGTCAAGGTGGCAAAAAAGAGTGACTCCACAATACAATTTTTGTAGCTTTTATCCAAGATCTGGTGCAGGAAAGAGAATAGAAAGCACTGCCTAAGTGTCCCATGGGTGTTATATGTAGAAAGGAGAACCTAAACCTGTTGCCATACAAATGAATACTGTGATCATCACAGCTACAGAAGCATTGGAGTTTGTATCTCTTTAGCTTTTGCAACTTGTTTGCCTGGTTCTTTTGCTGGTCTACCTTTCCATGCAGCAGAGTTCTGATATGTCATAAATATCCTTGAATAGGGGTGCATAAAATATCTTGCCCTCAGGAGGACAGGTAGGGAGTTGACAACAAGACACAAGATGCGGTAAGGCTTATAGTATAGAGATATTATAAGCTTATTCCAAGATATGTTCATGAGAAATGTGATTCATGCTAACAGGAATAATGTTGTTCTCAGATTCTAAAAAAAATGAAGACATAAAAAGCAAAAAACGCAAAGGAGCAAGGAACAGTGAAACAGCAGCAAAAGTGGCATTAATGAAACTGAAAATGCATGCATGTGGTGACAAGTCCTTGCCTCAGGTTAGTCATACTTGGTTTCCATAATTGACTTCTCTAAGGAAAGGATACATTTTCTAACTTTCTTTTTCTTCTAGTTCTGTCAGTTTGTTTTTGGATTTAATTCTCCAAGGCCACAGTGTTTACAGATAAATTTCAGCTTGGCATCCAAAAGCTGTCTCACTGATCCCATGTCTTTTGTAAGGTGTTTGGGTAGAGTTTAGAGCAGTCAGGTTCTTTATAACAGAATTGTGTTAGCATGCCAAGTTTAGGCTTCTGAGATTGGATTTATAATAGTGAAAACATTCTGCCTGGTAATTAGGTGTTTAATTATTGTTTTTAAAACAACTGCAGCTATTCTATTACTGAGTCTTCTTATGATTTTTTTTTTTCTGTACTTGTCATGCTTTAAATTAGATAGGTTTTCTGCCATGAGCAGGATTATTACAAAGACCTGCTTGTAAAGAAATATTTGAAATTAATCACTCTCTCTTCAGCAAATCTTATGGAACATAATTTTTAAAAGTCTGCCATCAGAACTTAAAGGAATACTTAAAAAGGGGCTTCCTATTCCAAAGCTAATAAGTTCTAACAAGTTTAACACAAATTACTGTATGCCAGTTTCTCTCATTATTAATTTTCTTATTTTGATATTCTCCAATCCTCTAGAATAGCAATAACTGACTGATAAATAAACTCCTGCATCTATCTCTATTTAATTTGCCTCCTAGACTCTTTCTAGATGATCATTTCTTACTCTTCTCTACTGCCCAGCTAGTTCCAGTTTGGCAGATTTTTTTAATATGAAGTTTCTCAAATGCTTCTTAGGCATATTACTTCTCTCATCACTGTATAGTGAAGCTGTAGGTGTTCAAAACTTGACTGAATCTGACTTGACGCCACCTGATCAGTCATTGTCATTAGGCTCAGCTTTAATTTTGCCTTGCTTTGAGCATGGTTTGCACCATTTGACCCCAGCAGTCCTTTCTAACTAAGATCAGGAAAAACCAGGCTATCTTAGAAATGTCTTTTCTCTCTTGGTAGGCCAGGGATCAGTTTTCTGTAGGTAATTGCTTCTTTGGGGTACTGCTTTCAAGACTGACCAGCTCAAAACAGGAAAGCCATGTGGCAATATAGTGTTATTGTATCCTTGATTGACTGATATTCTCGTGAATATGGCGCAGAAATTCCAGGAGGCATATTCCAGAGTTAGGGATGCAGCAGTAGAATGAGCAGTTCTGTGAATTATGTTGCAGTGAGCTGTGGGAAACTGCCTCGTCATCCGTAGAACTGGAGGAGGAACTGGAGGAAGGTGCTAGGACACTGTTAGAAGCTAAGTTACGTTAGTGTGTATTTGTAATAAGCTGGCTGTGTTAGCTGTTTCACAATTTGTAGTCATTTACATTTTAGAAAGATTCAAGTCCTGCTTCCTGTTCCCCTTTGTAGTATTCCTCCGTGTTACAGATTTTTGTGTGAGGAAAATGCATAGGTTGAAAATCAGTTTTATGAACAAATTGGGAGGAGGATATATCTGTGTTTTGTTTTGTTTTGTTTTTCCTAGGGAAGAGTTAAATAAATCCTTATAAAAGAAGAACTCTGTCTTGTTTGACAGTGTCAGGCTTGGATTCATAAAGGACAGACTCAACTGATGAATACATCACTGCATGTGTGCGGAATTATGCTTTGTCTTTCTGATTTTATTTTTTATCTTTTATAAATGTAACTGGTTTTTATGTTTTTCTAGGCGGAAAGAATTTACTTTCAAGTTCTTTTACCAAAGGGAAACAAAGAGAAAAGCAAGCCTATGTTCTTTTGCAGTAAGTGGAGTATTGGCAAAGTAGTAGATTATGCAGCTTCCTTAGCAAGCCTTAAAAATGACAACAACAAATCAACAGCCCAGGTAAATAAGTAATAATATATATATTTTTTTACCCTTCCCTCCTTCTCCTCCTCTTTTTGCATCTCAGGCAAATTTTGATGTTAATTTCTGTGTTATTTTTCTTGTAGAAATTGAGGTTATGCCATAGTGCCTCTGGAGAAGCCTTGCCATTTGAGCACACATTGGAAAAATGGCTGTCTGATGAAGATTATCCATTATTCAATGGTGGAAATATAATTCTGGAGTATCTTGATAACGATGTTTTATTTATAGAAGACACAGAGTCATACTTAAGTTAGTAACTTATTGCAAATAAAACAACAAAAGATCTTCTAGAAGTGTGGTATTCAAACCAAGACCGGTTTCTTCCTCGTGGCATCACAGAATGGCTTGAGTTGGAAAGGACCTTAACAATGATCTAGTTTTAAGCCTCCAGCCATTGGCAGGATTTCCACCCTTACATCACTGTATGCCAGAATCTGTTCTTACCTCTTGAACACTCAGTTTCCATGAATTCTTCAGTTGCATAATTGGCAGAACTATGTCCTGAAAGGACAACTGGTTGCTACAATAACTCGTATTACAGATACTCACTAGCTAAAATGAACTCTTGCTTTATTGACATTTTGCAGCTAAATAACATTTTTCTAAATTTTATATGTATTTATTTTTGTGTAAACGATGGCTGAATTATGTACTGATAAATATCGAAGATGTACAATTGCAGTGTGTCAGCTCTGTGAAGGAAAAGAGCCCATTACAGTCTTGCAGTATGTTTTCTACATCTACAGGGACAGATTTCAGATGGTTCAGAATGCAGCACTGGAGCCCATGCTTCAGATCCACATTTTCTTAGTGCATTGATTGTTAGAGAAGAAGCTTTATAAAGCAAAGGTAATTCTCACATGTCTTTTCTGTGTTTCAGAATTTCAGTATCAAGTTCTTTTTTTAATCTTCCACTTAATTACCGAGTGAAATCATTCTCTCTTAGATAAGATTTCAAAAAGGAAGAAATATGGTTAAACCAGCAGCACAGTTTTTAATAGCTTGTGGTTTCATCCTATCCTGATTGGGACAGTGTCTGTTTTAGGTAAATCTGTGTTGCATCATCATCAGCAATCTGCAAGATAGACTCCCTGAGTTTTAAAGAGGTTGTTAATGGTGCTTCAACATAATGGAATTACAGCTCTAGTTGCTTGTAGTGGCTTTCTCTGATGTCAGAGTCTTGAAATTTGGTTTGGAGATGGTTAAAAAGATTGTTTGAAGTATAAGTAGATGTACTTCATATTTTGTGTAGATGCTGCAAAAAGGAGGTGCTTTCCACAAAGGAAAGAGCTGATGAGCCAGAGTGTAAGGAAGCACTGAAGTGCTGTTGTAGTTATGCTGTCTGGTGTGTCTCCAAACTTCTTTCCACCTTCCCTCAACGTAACTCACTTCCCCCCTCACTGTAAGAAAGACATCAAGGCCCTGGAGCATGTCCAGAGAAAGGCAACAAAGCTGGTGAGGGGTCTGGAGCACAGGCCTTATGAGGAGCGGCTGAAGGAGCTGGGATTGTTCAGTCTGGAGAAGAGGAGGCTCAGGGGAGACCTTACTGCTCTCTGTAACTACCTGAAGGGAGGTTGTAGTGAGCTGGGGGTCAGCCTCTTCTCTCATGTGACTAGTGATAGGACTAGAGGGAATGGCTTCAAGCTGCACCAGGGAAGGTTCAGGCTGGATGTTAGGAAATACTACTTCTGTGAAAGGGTGGTCAGGCACTGGAATGGGCTGCCCAGGGAGGTGGTGGAGTCAGCGACCCTGGAGGTGTTCAAGGAACGTTTGGATGTTGTATTGAGGGACATGGTTTAATGAGAATCATTGGTGATGAATGAATGGTTGGACTGGATAATCCTGTGGGTCTTTTCCAACCTTAGTGATTCTATGATTCTATGAACTGACATACAGACATGCTAAGCAGGAGTCAAGGTTTTCCAGCAATGTAGGTAAAGCATGGTTCTGCAACGAGAGCAGAACTGGTGATCATAGAATTGTTTGAGTTGGAAGGGATCTTTAAGATCATCTAGTTCCAGCCCTCTGCAATAGGCAGAGACAAGATGTAATTCATGGAATGGGGAGGGAACGGCTAGAAGTAAGGATGGCAAACTTTGGAGCAAAGATGTGTCAGAGGCTTTGAGAAATCAGCAGGATTGTCTTTATAGGATCTTTATAGATCTTCAGTGACTGAATATTCTGAAAATCTTTGGTTCACAATAGTGAAATGTTATGCATACATTTCTCCACTTCCCCCTACTTCTCTCTGCAGCTGTGTCATCTCTCTTTCCAGCATGAAAAGAATAGTTCTCCTTTTCTCTTGCCATTTCTTTTCTTCCCTTTCTTCGCATATCCCTTCATGTGCCACCTGTACATGAAGCATATGGCTTACATGACCGTTTTACCACCTCCCCAGCATAAACCTATTTGATAAAAAGACTGAGCAGAGATGCGTGCCAGAACTGCCTGCACACAGCCTGTTCTGAAGTTTTTATTTACTTCATAATACAGATTTTTTTCAGTGCATGTAACTGTGGGCAAAATAATTACAATAAAATTTACTGGAGCTAGGGAGAATATAGACTAGGGAAAGTGGAAGTAAATCCTTGGAAAGATCTCAAAGATTGAGATAGAATTGCTCACATTAGCTGTTAGACTCTAGCTTCTTGTTTGTTATTTCTTTGTGTGGTACTTTTAGAAAATGGATGAGGTTAAGGCTTTGCAAATGTTTTATCTCTAAGGGTGCTGCAGGTTCCAGCTCCTGGCCTTGTGTCATTTCACACACAAAATCTTTCATGTACTGGTGTAGAGGTACAGAGCAAACTTTAAACTTAAATTTGCATCAAAAGCTCAACTTTGCTTGGGTATGTCAACCAGCTCGTATGGTGAACCGGTATTGCTGGTATGGTGAACCAGCTGGGCAGTGCCAAAGTAAACAAGAAATACTATGTTGTGCTGAGGAAGCAGACAGCCATGTCTCAAACAGTTTCTCTTTGCGTGTCTATTAGAAAAAGTATATGTCCTGTGGTGTGTGATCTGCATGGCCTGAAGATGTTTAGCAGCAGATGTGTTTTCTTGCTTACCAGGTGTCACAACAAAAGCAAAACCACAGTCAGTGTGCCTCTCTCAGTTGGTGCTACAGTTCTCAGTATAAACTTGTAATGATGTGCAAACTAATCATGCAGGAAAACATCTGTACAGCCCTTTAAAGACTGACCAATACTGCTGAAGGTCTCTATGATTCTGCCTGTTTGCAAAAGAGGAAAGGTGAAGTGTGGAAAGGTGCAGTGACTCAGCATCCTGGCACTGCTGGGAATGGACACCACGTCTTTGAGGTATAAAGGAAAAGGTGAAAGCTGCCCTGCAGAAGCACACAGCTGTGGGTTGGTTGGGGTGCCACTGGGAGTGGGAGACAGGTTATGGTCATTCTGAACCGTAAAGCACATTACAGCCCTTGTCCTCCTTGTTGTTTGTTGTAGATCAACATCTTACATGTGAGAGTAAGCTAGATTAACTGTCATTTGTAAACACAAGATGCATCAGTGTTTTATCCTGAGGAAGGATGCAGGGCCAGGCTTCAGAGTGAACTCTGAAGTTGTTCAGGCAACCTTACCAAGGAAAGCAATGACTGTTGTTTCCCTCTGTCTGTTTAATTGTATTAACCTCAAAAATGCAGCTTTTTATTCTTTTTTGTTTCCAAAAATCTGTCTGGATTGTATGAGCTTTTCTGGAAATTTATTGTATGACTAAAATCAAAACCAGTGGTCTCTCTCAGGTTGCTGGTTTGGTGTTATCTCAACTACTAGACCTGATGGGGATGGAGGGAGATGGGGGAGTGAGGAGGCAAAGAAGGCTGTTGCACAGCTGTTGTAAGCTTGTAGATAAAGATCTTGAACTGACAGAACGCCATCGCGCTCGGCGGGCACTGCGCGCCCCACAGCTCCTGCTGCGCGGGGCCGGGACAGCCGGCAAAAGGCGCCGGTCCTCACTGCGCAGGCGCGGTGGAACCTGGCGATGTAGGGGCGTGGCCAGCGCCTCCGGGGCATGCGTAGTGCCGTGAGGCTGAACGCTCACTCGGAGCAGCGGCGGTGGTTAACGGAGCTCGGAGCCGTGAGGTCAGGTGAGGCGGCCCTCTCCTCGGTCGCCATTTCGGGATGCGGTGCTGCTCTCGCGGCCCTTTCCTGGTGTGAGGCAGGGGCTGCTCGCGACTGGGGCCGCTTTTCGACCCGACGGGACCGTTCGGAGCCCCGGGTGCCCTGTATGGCGGCTGGGTGCCGGTGGCCTGTGCTCTGCTGGGACCGGCGGGTGTGGGCTCCGCCACTCGCACCTCCGCCCTCAGTGCGGGGCTGAGCCTGCGGGGCGGGAGGGCGCCGAGCTGGGAGAAAGCAGCTCCGTCCTGTAAACGCAGCTGCCGGTGTTTAACTAGAATTCATGCAGGCTTACTGTTCGAATGCGTTTCTGGATGTAACTGGTTGCTTTTCCTTTGCTGTGCCGTTGTGCTGGGTGTCTGTGTGCTTAGCGGGACGTTGCTCGGTGCTTCTGATACGGCACCTTACTTGTGTTATTTGACTGGCCCTGTGCGCGCAGGGCTCTGTGGTGAGTAGATTATGAACACAATTGGACCGTCGGCTCGTTGTGCTTTATAAAAGTAGGGTTTCCTTTGGCAATCTCCCGCCGTTAGGACCTGGACAAGGGTCACAATATCAGGATACTCAGGTTGGGGATGGGTCATGGTGATTGCAGAAGGGTTTTTTAATGAGTGCTTATCCTTTTAAATCTACAAGCATTTCACATCTCTTGTCTTGCTCATCGTGTCTCAATGACAGAACCACTGGAAGGCTTCTGAAAGGGCTGTCTTGAAAATGAGGCAAACCACCAAAGTTGAATGAATGTGTGACCCGCTGTGGGTGTAGCGCAGTGTAGGATATGCTAATTGCTGTTTCACGTAGGCGTGCATACAGAGCGGGGTATTGGTACCTTGTATTGTTTCTTAATACATAAGTCTATAGAAGACGCTTTTAAGTGACTGGGATCTTTTATCTTTCTCATGTAGAATCAAAAGCATTTCATATTACTGTTTGGAACACACCCCTAGAGCAAAGAGTGACAGAATAAACAACAAAGTATAGGTTTGGGGCTCGTTCCTTTCTAATTTAAGGCATTCACATTCATTTAAACCATACTTAAAACAAGACTAAGCTTTATGTCAACAGTCTTCTGCAGTAAATGATAGTGACAGTTCTGTGGCTTTTAAGCAAAGAGGCCCTGAGCTGTACACTGCTCACTTGTAACTGCACTATTGCTTTTCAAAGCCTTTATGTACATTGAGGTCAGTGTCTAAATACAGTGTTGCATGTATGCTTGTGTCTTTCAACACTGTGGATTTGGACTTGTTAATGTTTTTATTTTACGTCTTACTGATCGTCACAAAATGTCCAGATAGTCTGGTAACCTCTACAAAGCTTTTTATAAACTTGAAATTTGTCCTTCCTGAGTAAAAGATAATGCAGACTTCTGTATTCCAGTTAGGAGAAAACGCTGCAGGCTGATCAGGAAGAGTGAAAAATTAGAATTTATAAAAAGTAACCGTAATCATTTCTTGTGTTAACATATCCCTTTGGTAGGCTGTACATCGGAGAAAACATGGCAGATCCTTGGCAAGAATGTATGGATTATGCAGTTACGTTGGCAAAGAAAGCTGGAGAAGTAAGTATAAACCATTTATAACTAATACCGTTATTTATTGAGGCTAGTATGTGTGTAGCTTTTGAATGTAGCTTTTGAATGAGCTTTGGTGTTGGATATTCTTCTGTGGAGTATTGAAAAAAAAAAAAAAAAAAAAGGAATTAGCACTGTAGTTAAATAACTTTCGAGATTGGAGTGTCTTTCAGCTTGGTTAGTGTAATAGAAAACTTTGCATCTTTATTGGAATGAGAATCTAATAAAAACCAAGGAATATCTTTTGTTCCTTAAATTTCATTTTAAAATGATTTTGGAATAATGATAAATGATAGGTATTTGTTTTTTCCCTTAAATTTTTTTCCCTTATTTTTTGCATACCTGAAAACTGTTGATTGTCTTTCTTTGGAACACTGTTGGTCAGCTTTACACAGTGACTTGTTGGCACATCGTACATGCTGTTTTCTCTTTCTGAAGAATGCTTTACATCTGCAAATAAGAAATGTCTCTCACAGCATCTGTACTTTAAAGTTTTGTGATCTGAGATCTCTTGAAAGAGCTTTTCTGTCTTAGCAAAGGCTCGTCATAGGAGCTGTTAATGAGGGTTCATTTATTCATGGTAGTTCTGCTTGGTACAGCTGTCTGCATCTTGAGAAGATGGCACGTGTACTAATGCTGTCCTCAGAGCTGCAAAATGGCAAAACATTGTCCCTGCAATGATCTCATTACAATCTTCCCTGAAAAAACTTTCTGAGTAAACTAATAATCTGGGCTGTGAGGCATGCGTTCTTATTCAAGCTGATTCTGCCAGTTTTAAGATCATAAATGTAAGATCTGACTAAAAATGCCTCACATAAGCTCAGTCCTAAATATCTCTGTTTGTTTATTAATTTATAAATTTAGCACTTCTAGCAAAACAGAGCTTGGTGTCATGTACCATTATAAAGGTCATGTAGAAGTTTGTGCTGAGTAGGGACTGGAGAAAGATGTAGGGGTGAGCTGCTGCAATTAAATGGAGATTTTGCTACTGTTTGTCTTTCTGTTATGTATGTGCAGTATAGAAAATCATAGTAAAAATGATGCCCAGTGATGCTCAGATTCCTGAGAGAACTAATTTTTTCCATGCTGTTAATGAATAAACCTTTTTTTTCCCCTTCTTTTGTTAACAGATGATCCGTGGAGCACTCAAAGAAGAAAAATCCATTATGATTAAAAGTTCACCAGTGGATCTAGTGACTGAAACTGATCAAAAAGTAGAAAACTTCATTATCTCATTAATAAAAGAAAAGTATCCTTCTCACAGGTATAGTTCCTAATGGATGTGGCTCTGGACAGTCTAGTCTAGTGGTTGGTGACCCTGCACATAGCAGGGGGGTTGAAACTAAATGATCCTTATGGTCCTTTTCAACTCAGGCCATTCTATGATTCTAATCAGTTCAATTTTGATGGGGGGGGGGGGGGGGGGGGGTGGGAGAGGTAACGAAATGGAAACTTTGATTTTGCTTGGGAAAATTCTGTTATGACAGTCTGTTGGAAAGTTACAAAAATCTCCCATAGCTTTAGTATATTGTTTCTTAGTGCTGATTTTTTCCCAAATGCTTTGAAACTCATTGCTTGCTAATTTTGTTACCAATTTAAGAAAGCTATAGTAACAAAACGTAGAGTCCACGGAGTTCAGTGACATAAAATTAGCGTAGGTCAAGGCTCATACTGAAAATCACTTCAGTCTGACCCACCTGTATGTCAGTAAGTGTTTGGTCTTCTGTTTTTGGGGCATCACGAGCAGCCCCAAGATAAGACTGGATCCCAAATATCTTGTATCTTCACTGTCTAACCTGGATGGCTGCTGTGGTAATGAGTGTGCCTATGGCAAATCTCATACTGTGTAAGAGTCTTGCAAGTAGATTGACTTTTTTGCTTCTGCATAACTAAAAGTTTGTTATACAAAATACAAATACATAAAAGAAATTTCTTCTTGAAGGCTAAGTTGTATTAACTTGCTGTCTTTCCAATTTTGACATAAGGCTCAAGTTTAGTACAGTTTTCTAAAGGCATTTTCATTCCTTTTCTTGGAGATTTTCTTATCATAACAATATATGTAAAACTTAATAAATATGCATAGAATTAGAAGAACTCAAGTGATGCAAAATGTCAGCAACTTAGCCAAATCAGTGTAAGCATCCAGACCTAAGTAACAACCTTGGAAGAAAGAAGTTTCTGGTATTGACAAACAGTTTAGAATATTTGAACTTATTTTTATATTAGGTAATTTATACCCTCTTGGACGCGTGTCTGTTGAATTTATTTCTGATGAATTTCTCTTTTATCTAAAATAACTCTTCAGTCTCTCCCTTCTTGAAGATCTGCTTTTTGGAAACGTGCTGCTTCTTTCTGAGCAGTCATCTTCACTTCTCCAGCTGATCGTAAGAGCAGGCATTTGATGCATGCTTTTCATTGGTTGAGTAATATGTGATAAAATAAATGTGCAAAAGGCATAGGAGAGAATTCTACCGTTTTACACTGATCCTAATAATCTTGCAATTCAGAACAAACACTTCCAAAAAACAGAGTCTGAAATTCAGGTTCTTGTGGTACGGCCACTTGTGTCCCTTGGTTTAGTAGCATGCCTGATGACACACACTTTGCCCTGTCTTTTGGGGGGCGTTGATTTGGTTTTCATCCCTTCACCAAGTTCCCTTTTTCCATAATACTGGTAAAATGAATGCAGTTCTGAGTTGTAACAATTCTTCCATCTCTGAGTTAAGTATTAATGAACAGTTACTGTAGTGATCTGAGCCCATGAGTGTGACCATAAAAGCTTTCTCCAGTTAAAATATAGGCAACAAGCAATGCTTTATAGTACCCATAAACTGAAAGTACTCTAGCCAAAACTTGGCGATGGTGTTACTGTTTAGAATGAAAACTTCAGTGTTTAGAATGCTAAATTCCAGTGAGGGATATGAAAAAAGCATTTTTTCCCCCCCATTTGTGCTGTTTTCTGACATCATAAATTTCAGCGCAAGCTTGGTCAGGTGCAGTTTGCGCTTTCCAGTTTTTCTCATCTTTTTCACATGCAATTACCAATGGTATGAAAACCCATATCTTGCTTCAAGAGTTTAAGTTTCAAGGACGTTATTGTAATTCAGAACGTTCAAACAATTTCTTTGTATCTTTTAAATATGTTTCCTACTGCAGCTTTATTGGAGAAGAATCGGTTGCAGCCGGAGAGGGCAGCATTTTGACGGATAACCCTACATGGATTATAGACCCTATTGATGGAACTACCAACTTCGTACACAGGTCCACCTTTCACTTTTTGTGTTAGCAACTTCAACTGATTAACGTTTTTCTTTCTGCAATTCCTAGAAAGTACGGCTTTTTCTCTTCTAAATTGCTTTAAAAGAGATATTGCTGATAGTTAGAAACTGTTGAAATTTAATGAGGCACTGGATAATTGTAATTGTTATTTTAGTATTTCTTTAACTTTTATAGTAGTCTTGCCATAAACATGAGCATATATTCCTTCAAAGGCTTTTACTATGTGTGGTCAGCAGCCTTGAAAAGCATCAGGAGTCAGAATTAGGAGCTGCATCTTCAGAGAGGTTTTGGTGAAAGGCAGTAACAGCTCCAAGCACTGATTTCCAGCAGCTTTCAAATCTGATCTGGGAGCTCCTACAATGAAAGAAAATGAAATTATCACTAGTGACTGCCTAGTGGGTGTTCTGTATGTCGAGAATGGGGCTTTCAGGGTAATGATGACTGACTGTTCCCTCATCTTTGAAACACAGAGTTTGACCTTTAGCTTTTTTGAACGTTCTTGAATTCCATTTTCAAATGACTGTTTCTGTGTGGGCCACAGCTTTAAATAGCTTCTGTATCCTGATAATTAACGTGTATAAAAAGCCACAAGGAAAGAACATGTTCTGCTGAATTTACCAAGTTAAATCTGTAAGGAAGGCAGGGGAGATAACTTCTTCTGATGAGGCTGTTTTGGCTAGACAGTTTGTTCCTTCTGAGAAAGGTTAGTGGTATGGAGACCTGCTTGTATTCTTTGGCTATAAAAATGACAGTCCCCGAGCCCAAATGTAACATTCCTAGCTTCAGTGGGTGGAAAAGTTTGTATATGCAATGGTAAATGGTGTTGTTGGGTGTATTTCTATAGTAAACTGCAAATTCCAGAAAAAGTATTATTTTCTATATATGCCATGTTTCTTTTTTGGTTATATATTGCATATGAGTGAACATTGTTTTTGTTAAGCATAATCATGGTAACAAAAGAAGTTTGGTATCTTCACATTAGTGAAATGTTTTGTTTTGTAGGTTTCCATTTGTGGCAGTTTCAATTGGCTTTGTTGTAAACAAAAAGGTATACTTTTCATTACTTAATATCTAATCAAGCAAAACCAAGCAATTTCTTGTTGCTAGTTACTATTAAGATTCCTATTTTCACAGTAAATAGGAAGAAAGGAAAAAACCAGAAACCTCAAGGTATCTTTCCTTTTCCTTGCAGATAGAGTTTGGAATTGTGTATAGCTGTGTTGAAGACAAGATGTACACTGCCAGAAAAGGAAAAGGGGCATTTTGCAATGGTCAGAAACTTAAAGTGTCAGGCCAAGAAGGTAAGTGGAGCAACACAGCTTTTTAAAAATAATTTCATTTCTTTTACAAGTGGTACATCAGTACTTTTGGACTTGGATGTATTCCAGTTTCTTAGCACACTGTTTTGCTTTCAAACACAGGCATTTTGGCCATGAATTATTCAGATTAGAGAAACACTTATGTTCTCTTTGATGCTTTAACGTGCTTGTGATCTTTGCACGATCAACGCTCAGCAGTTGAATTTCTTATTCCCTGTGTGTGTTGTTGTTTTTTTTTTAAATTGTATTCCCTGTAAGTCTGTAATCCCTCTGTTTGTTCTTTAGAAACCATAACAAATCCATTAAACAATTCAGCTTTGTCCGGCTGTGAACTTTGTCCAGGTTTTAAATCACTATCACTCTTTTGTACTTACCTATCCTATGTAAAATAAAATCCTCACTTAAAGTGGAGGGCCTTTAAAGTTCTGAGAACTTATCTAATTTTTCTAACAATGCTTTTTCTCAATAATGACATCAATTAATGTATATATAAAATTGAACCACCTTATGTTGACTTTATTTCATATTGTCCTGTCACTATGCCCATAAGAAAGGATTTTTATACATCCAGTACATGTAGTATTAATATTTAAATGGTTTTTATTCTTTTATGTGGGAATGCAATGGAGTAAACTCTGTTTGAATTTATCTTAAGTTTAGTAACAGTAATTAGGTATGTAAGTTGTACTGTTGGAAAAGTGAGGTTTTATTTCTTTTTTCAGACATTACAAAATCCCTTCTAGTGACAGAATTGGGATCAAATCGTGATCCAGAGACTATAAAAATAGTTCTTTCTAACATGGAAAGACTCCTCAGTATTCCTATTCATGGGTAAGATACTGCTTATTTTTTATATTTACTGGTAGTGTTACATAAGATCATTTTTTGGACAGATCACTTGCATGTCATATTTTAAAAGTGCAGTGGGATATAAATATTACTGTGTAGTAGCTCTCTGCAGAGAAACTGTATTTTCACCTTTTGAGACTGAGAATATAATTAAGGAAACAGTAACAAATCAGATAGTATTGAAAATTAAAGCATGTTTGGGTTTGTAGGACTAGGAAGTATTCTGTTTTCCTAGTGTTTTTTTATTTTAAGGAAATATGATTGGAGAAGCTATGTTGGATTAAGGAAGCTGTTAGATTTCTTATTTCTGTGTAGTAACCAAAGTCATTTTTATTTTCTAATATAGAAGACAAAAGTAGATCTTCCTTTCCCCTTTTAATGCTGCACAAAGACTTTTAATTTGTCCAAATAACTGACATGACCAGCAAACTGCTCTTAACTCAATGTGTTCCTTGTTTCTTCTCATCTAGGTGACTTGAAACTTACATTTCCACAAACCTTTTTCTTTAAATAAAGGTGGTTTCTGTAGACAGATTTCTGTTGTTCAGTCTACTCATGTTTCTAATCTAAAAGTAGTTCTAGCTTTGTGCTGAGATTCTCAGGGTTCTTGTTTTGACATTTAGCACTTAGTTTGTATTTTCAAAAAACCTTCCAATGTCACTGAGGAGTATATGCTAAGTTATAAGTAAGGAAAACATGAAGTGTCTCCTCGCTTCAACTTTGGTATTTTATGTGTAAAAAGCAAATTGAGCTTGAAGTTGGTTTAAGTTGCTTCTTGCTGTAACTTAGCTGCTATCAATTTGCTGATAATTGAACTAATTACTTGTACAAGTTACTTATTAATTATATAACTATATTAATTTCCAGAAGAAGCTAGAATTTGTAACACAAAGAAGATTTTGATTAAGTTACCCATACTGGTTTTTCACTGTGTAAATTATTTTTTTATGATGGTTGCTACTGGTTTTTTTTGCAAGCCAGAGATGTTTACTGAGCTTCCCTTGAGAAAGGGAAGTAATTGTCTTTTCAATGTTGGTAAGTGTGTGCTGTATTCGAAGTCTTGTATTCAAAAAGCAAAGTAGAATATCTGTTATTGTTTCATGGGTAAATCACAGAATTGTAGGGCTTGGAAGGGACCTCTGGAGAACATCTAGTCCAACCCCCTGCTAAAGCAGGTTCTGTACAGAAAGTTGCCCAGGAAAGCATCCAGGCAGGTTTTGAGTATCTCCAGAGAGGGAGACTCCACAGCCTCTCCAGGCAGCCTGTGCCAGTGCTCTGTCACCCTCAAAATAAAGATTTTTTTCTCATATTCATAGGGAACTTCCTGTGTTTCAACTTGTGCCTGTTGCTTCTTGTCCTTTCACTGGGCACCACTGACAGGAGCCTGGCCTCATCCACTTGACTCTTGCCCATTAGGAATTTATAAGCGTCGGTTGCATCCGTTGTCAGTTTTCTCCAAGCTGAGCAGTCCCAGGTCTCTCAGCCTCTCCTCATAAGGGAGGTGTTCCAGGACTCTAATCATCCTTGTGGCCCTCTGCTGGACTGTCTGTGGAAGTTGCTCATGTTTCTTAAACTGGGGAGCCCAGAACTGGACACAGTACTCCAAATGTGGCCTTACCAGGGCAGGGGAGAGGGGGAGGATCACCTTCCTCGACCTGCTGGCCATGCTCTTTAATGCACCCCAGGATACCACTGGCCTTCTTGGCTACAGGGGCACACTACTGGCTGACAGTCAACTTGTTGTCCACCACGACACCCAGGTTTTTCTTCGCAGAGCTCCTTCTCCAGCAGATCAGCCCTGAACCTATACTAATGCTTTTATTCCTCCCAAGGTGCAAGGCTTTGCGCTTGCCCTTGCTGATCCTCATCAGGTTCTGTCCAACTCTTTTATCTGTCTAGGTCTCACAGCCTTCTGGTATGTCAGCCATTCCTCCCGGCTATCTTCCATAATACTAGGTTTTTTGGTTTTGGTTTTTTTTTTAGGCTGAGAGGTTATTCAATATTTATTTTCTTTCTAAAGCCACTTTTTAAAATTGGAATTCATAAATATTATTTCTGGGAATTTGCTATGCATACAGCTTCAAGCTACTTAGAAAAAGTAATTGGGAATGAAGTGATGCATATTTGTTTCACTGCAGCATTCCATCTTGTTTGCTCTAGCTCAACTCATTTTGCACATGATGCTTTTGTGTTCTTTGCCATGTGCACATACCTTGTGACTTCCTTACAAACTGTTCTTATCTGGAAAAACAACTGTGTTCTTTAGGATTAGAGCTGTTGGTACAGCAGCTGTGAACATGTGCCTTGTGGCAGCGGGTGGAGCTGATGCCTATTATGAAATGGGGATTCACTGCTGGGATATGGCAGGGGCTGGAATCATTATTACTGAAGCAGGCGGTGTACTTCTGGATGTATCAGGTAAGCATAGGAGAATGCATGACATTCCTTTGTCATTTTAAATAGCTGAAAAGAGAATGCAGAGAGGTTATTACTACTAAACAGAATTTACATCCAGTTAATATACGGAGACAATTATCTTATAGCTTCAGAGCATACCACTTTTTAACCCGTTTGGCTGAGCACCAAAAAAGACAGAATTAAAAAAAAAAAAAATAGCAGTAAGCATATGTTGAGAAAAATTTAAATGTAGTTCATATGCTGCATAAACCTGTTAAGTTAAATGTGTTTTTCCAATGGCAGAACATGGTCCAGAATCATAATATATCCTTTTTTTGTTAATGCTCATTTTCTTAACAACTTTTAAGTTTTTTTCCAGCTGTAAGCTACTTAACTTGCTTGCTTTTATTTCTAGGTGGACCATTTGATTTGATGTCTCGGAGAATAATTGCAGCAAGCAGTCGACCTATTGCAGAGAGAATAGCCAAAGCACTTCAGATAATTCCTCTGAAAAGAGATGATGCAACTAACTGAATACCAAAGCTGCACCTTAAACATACAATTATACAGTGGTTCTCTCTCTCTCGTGTTTGTTCTACACCTTGCACCTGATTAAAAAAAGAGAAAAATAGATTGTGTTCTTTCAGTACTGGATAGCTTATGGTGTGACTGTGAAGTGGTGTTTTGAGGTTGGACCAAGATCTAAGTAAGCTTTTATTGTCAAGTATTCTATTTAGCATTAAAAACACATATTTGCTTCCTTTTATAGATCTACAACTGCTGTTTTGAAGCTTTATACTACACTGGAAGGCATAGCGTAAGACCCGTTGTTTAGTTACATAATAACGAAACAGATTCACTATCTCAACACCACGTAATTGCATCTGACCAGAAACTGAAGGCAATACTGTTTATCCGATCTCCAACCATTTTTCTCCTGACTGTTGTTTCTTTTTCATCGTCATCAGCATAACAATTTCCTTAACTTGTTAGGGTTTTTCTAGAAGTAGTTTGTGTGTTTCCGAATGTTTTTTTAGTTGCTTGTAGTTTGGGATCTAATTTAAAGCCTTTTTTAGTTACCTGTCTTTTGTTTTTGTAGTCGTGGTTCTACCTTTTTTACATTAGATAAACAGTCTATTTTTCTGCTTTTTATGTGGCCAGTATTCTTGCATATTTATTACAGTTGCAGAAATAATAATTACGTGTTTTTCCCCGGAATAAGTTCTGAGCACACTTCCTATTGACAGATGGACTTGCTCCAAATTAAGATTGAAGTATGACTTTAAATTTGTCCTGTCAGTTGGAATTATCAGCTTGTATGTACTAGGTTCTCACACTTATTATTTGGAACTGTAATATCCATTAATCTTGTTCGAGTTTCTCCATTATGAATTTATTTCAGAACCTAAGGAATAATTAAAGTCTGAGCTGGCAAAAAAATAAGCCAGTAGTCCAGGCTTCTTACATCATTCTCTGTAAGTTATAATAGCAATGACTGAGTTCAGGTTTCCATTGTGTTATGTTGTATATAGGTATAAAAGAAAATATGTTTCTAAACCTAAGTGTTTATAAATCTAAGAAATGCCAGTAATCTAACGCTTTAAGTGTATAGTTCTAAACTTATAAAACTATACTGTTCTTTGCATTTTTGTATTTAAAAGTATCAGTCTACTGACCAAACAATGAATGCACTTTAAGAAAAAACCTTAATTTAGATCAGTTTTTAACCTGATTTTTCTGCGTCTGAGGTCTCCAAAAGAAAGTTGTCTTATAGAGATTATCCAGTCAAAAGATAGCAATATTTTGGGAAACCTGACTTCTTGTACTGCTGTCCCACTATTTTTGTTTTGGAAAATGATCTCACTTGAAAGTTCCAGCAGATTTCTTATGTAATGTGAGCCTTCAATATCAGTTCTTCTTTTTGCAAATTTGCTGAGATGTTGTATTTGAAACTGTATCTAATGCCAGATGATTAACATTAGCTGCTGATCAGATATTCATAGGTCTTTGTCAAAAAAAAAAAATCAGACTTAATTTTACTTCTAAAGTTACCATTAGATAGGAACTGTTTGGCCATTTCACTGTAACTTTATTGCTGTAAATGATTTGGGATCATTGTTATTTCTTGAGTATGACAGCTGTACCCTTTCTCTGGCTTTTGTAGAACAAACCCTGCGTAACTTTTTTTAAAACTGATTAATTTGTGAAATGGAGACATAGATTAAAAAAAAAAAATGAGGTGAGAGAATGTGTTCAAAATAAATGGGTCCCAGAACAGCAGCTGCTTCAGGTGTGCTTCCCTGCTTCATCGTAGGATCATTAATGTTAGAAAAGATGTCTGAGATCACCTAGGTCAATGGCCCACCTACCAGCAATGTTGCCCACTAAACCACATCCCTTAGTACTGCATCTACCCTTTCCTTAAACATCTCCAGTTATGATGACTCCACTACTTCCCTGGGTGCTCTGTTGCGATGTCTAACCTCTCTCTGAGGAGAAAAAAGTATAAATACTCATCATAGTACAATGCTGGGAACCAGCAAGCTGGATCTGTGGACTTGGGGCTTTCTCTGAGTTGAAAACTTTGCCCTCTTGGCCTCTGATAGACATAGATCACAAACTGTTATGCCTCTACAGAAATAGTGCAGGTGTATACACAGCCCAGTGTTTTTAGAGAAAGTACTTAAACAGCTTCCCATGAGATTGTAGTACGATAATTACGTCACTCCTCAGAACTCAAATCTTACAGAGCACTTTACTTTACTGTTTGTCAGGCCCATCAGCTGGTTGAAACTCATAGCTTTTTCACCCTTAGCTTTCCTAACACTATGGAGAATAGATAGTCATGCTAAAATTGTTTCAATTATATTCTAACATTTTCATATGAAGTGATACATTTACAAGATAGTTTCTGCTGGATAATTCATGTGAGACAATCAGAAAGGAAAACCAGTTACCGTGTATGGAATCATAGAATGATTTAGGCTGGAAGGAACTTGAAGATCATCTAGTTTCAACCCCTCTGCCATGGGCAGGGACATCTTCCATTAGCCCAGGTTGCTCAAAGCCCAATCCAGCCTAATCTTGAATGCTGCCAGGGGTGGGGCATCCATAGTTTCCCTGGGTAGCCTGTTCCAGTGCCTTACTGCCCTCAGAGTGAATAATTTCTTTGTATCTAATGTAAATCTATCCTTATTTTAGTGCAAAACTGTTACTCCTTGTCTTGTCACTATGCTCCCTGGTAAAGAGTCCCAATCCCAACTTTTCTGTAGGTCTCTTTATGTACTGGAAGACTGCTATAAGGTCTTAACCAAGATCCTTTTCTTCTCCAGGCTGAGCAGGCTCAGCTTCCTCAGTGTCTTCACAGAAGGGTGCTATAGCTCTCTGATCATCATTGTGGCCCTCCTATGGACCTGTTCCAACAGCTCCATGTCTTTCTTGTGCTGCGGGGTCTTGAAGCTGAACTCTACTTCAGGTAGGGTCACAAGAGAGCAGAACAGAGAGGAGCTATGCCTCCCTCAGCCTACTTGTCACACTTCTTTTGTTGTGGCCTAGGATACACCTGGCTTTTTCAACTGCAAGTACACACTGCTGGCTCATACTCGGTTATTTATTCACTGACAACCCCAAATCCTCAGCTGGAGTACTCTCTCTCTACACATTGCCCAGCTTCTATTTGTGCTTGCACTTGGCCTCTCTAAACTTCATGAGGTTCGTATGGGCTCACCTCTAAAGCCTCTCAGAGTCCCTCTGGTTGGCAACCCTTCCCTCCAGCATGTCAACTGCACCACACAGCTTCATGTTGGCAGTCTTGAGGGTGCCCTCACCCACTGTTTCTCACTGGCAAAGATGTTAAATAGCACCAGTTCCAATGCAGATCCCTGAGGAACGCTATTTGCCACTGGTCTCCACCTGAATATCGAGCCATTGACTGCAACACTTTGAATGTGGCTATCTAGCCAATTCCTTACCCACTAAGTGGTCCATACATTAAATCTGTGCCTCTTCATTTTAGAGTCAAAGATACTGGGCAGGTCAGTGTCAAATACTTTACACGAGTCCAGGTAGATGACATCTGTTGCTCTTTCACCAATGTGGTAATTTCATCATAGAAGACCCCTAGATTTGCCAGGCACAGTTGGCCCTTCGTAAAGCCATGTTGAATAGATACCGTATTGGATACTGACAAATTAAGATGCTTAATTTTTCTTATGAAAACATAAGCCAGTCCAGCACACAGGAAGCTTTCTTAAATAGCTTTTTAATGAAGAAGTCATTATTTCAGCTGGTAAACTACTAATTTAGACTCAAGGTTAAGAGCACTCAAATACATACAGGTGCAAAGCGAAGATCAGGCTGACATCCAGCTATAGATGCAAAAATCAAAGAAACACTAGAAATCAAAAGACTGTATGGGCAAATACAGCTGGTTGCTTTCCTTCAAGAATTTTGCTGAATTGTCACCATCTAAACAGTTGCTATACAGCCTACTGCTGTTCTTAACGAAGGTCTTCAGAGTAGGCATACTGTTGTTTAGCCTAAAACTAAAACAATCTGTACTAAAAAATAGGTAAGACTGATTTTCAGTACTGATTATGTACGAGAGAAAATGATGCTTCTTTGCTATCACTCCTGATCAGTAGCCCTCTCCATTTACTGATTTGAGGATAGATTGTGATAATTTTTTATGACGAACTGCAGGGCTTTTCTACTTCTTCAAAGCAGGGTCTTCTAGTAGATTATATCATTGAAAGCTTTTTCCTGCATATAATATTGCTAAAGCCAAACTGCTAAGAGGCCCCAGGCCTTTGTCCAACTCTGTTAAGCAACTCTGAAGAATCCTTTTTTTCCTTCAGTAATAAATATGGATTAATATTCATAATATCCATGACCCAAAGCTATGATTTTAAGGCTCTTCTGTACAGTCTAATGCCTTGGGCTGACTGGATACTTTGACTAGACACAAGATGTCAACATGTGAGCTCAGTATGAAGCATTTTTTATACAGAAGATCTCTCTTTTCATGAGCTTCTTCCCATCTTCTCAAAGTCAGCTGCTAATTCAGTTCTACTCATTATTTGTGGGTGAAATAATTACTTCACAAGTCTGATCCTGCTGTTACAGTGCTGACAGGCAATTTTCCAACAGCACATTGTTGTTGGATTTACAGCAGTTGGCATGACTTCCTTTGTGCAAGCTCCAGGCATCAGAAGGTTATTGTTGGTGGTGTGACACCTCAAGAGCCTGTGCCAGAGCCAGCCATCTCCAGGACAACATAATCCATTTCATCTCTGGCTTAGTGCCTGTGCTGCACCAAAAGTGGCAGTGAATGCGGTCTGTCACATCACTCTTCAGCCTGCACAGTCTTCACACGCAGATCTGTGGCTTCCCAAAGACAAGCACGAGTTTCTGAAATGTCCTCCTTTGTGCTCACTCTCTGTCTGCTCTAACGATGGGGCAAGCAAAGGCTTCAAAGCCACGTGCAACATCCAAAGTGAATTGAGGAGCATGCTCAGCTGAATGCGCATCACATCACTGTATGAAAGTGCTACAAACTCTTGCCTGTTGGAGGAGGATGGATTAGATCCTCCTACAGCAGAGCAAAAATTGTTTCCTACCGCAATTAAAGCTGCTAAAATGGTAAAAATAATGGTGTATGTCCATCCTGTCCCAGAAGCTGATCACCTACACTGATGACTTCTACATTAGCTTGAGCTTATACACTGTGTATCGTACTTGCAATTGGTTTCCGTGGTTGTGATCAAGAGTTTTACACTGGGATTTTTTCTTTCCTACACCAATCAGGCCATTTGTACACTCATTTAAGTGAAAGGAAAAGAAGCCCAAAATAGAGCAGTAACGACTGTACGACAGCAGGAATGAGGTATGGAAACCCACTCCCTTTTTAAGCAGCGGGGATCAAAGTGTATGTTTGGATATGTCTGTCCTTAGGGATCACGTTGACAACCATGGAAAGCAGTTAATTCAGAAGAAATACTTTAGAGCTAATACCATAGAAGCTCTTCCTCCCCTTGCTATGTTATCTTCCCCCTCTGCTGTCCCTCGGAGAGGTGGATCTGTGCTATTCATCCTGTCAGCACACAAATGGAGTTCAGTCTCAGAAGAGACTCAGGCAGACTAAGCCGAACTTCACTGTTCCTGACATAACACTAGATGGCAGCCAGAGCCAGGAAAACACCACGGTTCCCTCCAATCCCTTCCAACCCCGTTCTGCCGTCGCTAATTAACGGCGAATACAACTAAAACCATATCTGATCATTATTCAAACGAATTATGCCTCGAATGTGTGAGGATTTGCACTCTGTGTGTCTGCGTCTTGACAAGAAATTTGAAGCAGGACTTCTCTTGTGCCAGCATCATTAACATCCCCTGCCTTTCAGCGTAAGTGTATTGAAAGATGGTGGTAATTATCACGGGAACTTGGATTCTAAATGAAAGCAAAAGCTTTTTGATTTATTGAGGCTTTGCAAAATATTAGATTGTACTATTTTGAAGCCTGGAGTCATTTCCCGTGGATTTTTGCTGTCACAAATTAGGACATGGCATTTGGAAGCCTTTTTTAAACCTATAAAATAATGGTCGGGGTACCTGTGCATCAACCTGTATGCAAGTACAACAGCTCTTGGGCTACAAGCCCAGGCACAAATGAACAGCTCTTCATCATTTCAGCAGTGCTACTGTTTTATTTTCCAGAGAGAACTCTAGCCCAACAGGAACCATTTTGCTTCCAAATGTGCTGTGATGATGTTGAAGGAGTTTTACCAGATGTGTCAAAGCTGTCAATAGACCATAAAGCATATTGAGACTATGCTTTTAAGAACCTGTTCTAGCATGGATAGATGACTTATCCCTTTATTTCATTCTCTCATAGGTCTATATGCGGCACATGAGAGAAAGTTTCTCTGTATTTGTGGAAGATAGTGACAGAGAGAAAAAGTAATGCTAATGCATTACAGACAAATGGTTCACAATTTATGTCAATATGGCTGGTTACGGTTTGCCTTCACTATAACACATCTGGAAGTACCCTGCCCAATGTAAGCCCTGCTGAGCACATCAGCACAGGGTACTGGGCAGGTCTGAGGCACTCTGTATCCTAATAGCAAATAGCAAAAGGAGAGATATGTCCAGGATTGCCTGCAGCTCACTTTCATTACAAGCCAGGGTGACATAAAATGACCAAATTACTCTAGGGTGGGATCATAACAATATAACTTTCTTCCACTATGACCTCTCTGTGGTGATGCAAAAGGTTTGCTCTCCTTTCTCTGGCTATCCTCAGCTCCAAATTCCCATTTAGAGAAAAGTTCTAAGTACTGTTTCTGGCAGCAAGGAGCTTGGCTAAGGACAAATTGCTGCAGAAGGAGAGTCCCAGCTGTGGGACTGTGTTGATGTGGAAATGAAAAACCACCTGGGGAATACATGGGATGTATGATCTTAGGAGGGCAGCAGAGGAGCTGGCCACGCCAGAGAAGACCAACAGCAGCAGACAGCTGCAAAATGGACAAGAGGTCCTAGCCTGGGTACTGGCATCAGTACCTATGATTTTTTTCTTCTGGTTTTAGGAAGGCAATTATTTTTCATCTCCAATAATGAACAGCCAGGGTGAGTTCTGTATAGGTTTTCCATATAGCCATATTGAAAGCCTAAGTAGATGTAGCTTTCCCCAAACAAAAGGTTAATTCAGGTCTAGGATGACTTTATTTGTTATTAATGACAGAAACCTCCATATTACTGACTGTTAACATTGGCCTCATGTAGGCAAACAGCTGAAAAATAGTTATTATTTTCACCTCACTACTGAAAGCTAAAAATAGTTAAAAACTCCTTTTTCTTTCTGCTTCATTGTACTTGAAATCGTGATTACAGTTCTGAACAGTCCCCCAGCAAAACACATTTAAAAGAGAGTAATGCTTAATGCTGCTAGAAATTTCTGTTCCAATATTTACTCAGGTGTAATTAGCAATGTATTAACTATGTGAAAGTAAATTGTACCCCACTTCATCCGTGCACCTTTTTCAGCTCACTAGCTGAAATGGAATTCGTAATGTTAAACTATCACAGCAGGGAGAGGTTAAAAGCTTTAGTTCTGTAGACACTTAGATCTTAACAGCTGTTTTCACTGAAAGGCAGTGCAAACCCCGAAATAATGATTTCCACCGATGGTCATTTGTGTATCTGATGCTGAAAAACAAATCAATTAAAAGAGAAAATAAGTTACACACTAGCATGTGGTCCTGTTCACCTAATTTCTTCTGTCTTTTATTGAAATTCTGTGGAAAATGCATAATCTGTGGAGCCAATGAGAAGTATTTTTTTCTGCCCTCTACGTACCTGCCAACTGCTAAGCCTAATACTTGAAGTTTTCGGAAATGTCAGACTAATTCTGTGCACAAAGTTAGGCTCTCCAGTTCAGCAGGCTCTGTTACAAGTATTTATTTCCTTTACTTCCTGAAGATTTCATTGCTGTCTTCAACAGAGAAGTATCAGTGTACCCCAGCATCATGTCTCCTTGGGAATTCAGCATAGAATCTTAGAATCACCGAGGTTGGAAAAGACACCTAAGATCACCCAGTCCAACCGTCCACCTATCACCAATATTTGCCACTAAATCATGTCTCTCAGTACAACATCTAAATGTTTCTTGAACTCCTGCAGGGACGGTGACTCCACTGCCTCCCTGCGCAGCCCATTCCAGTGCCTGACCACTCTCTCAGAGTTCCAAATATCCACGTTGGATCTCCCTTCATACAACTTGAGGCCATTCCCTCTTGCCCTATTGCTAGTTACATGTGAGAAGAGGCTGACTTCTACCTCACCACAAGCTCACTTCAGGTAGTTGTAGAGAGTGATAAGGTCACCCCTTAGCCTCCTCTTCTCCAGACTGAACAATCACAGTTCCCTCAGCCACTCTTCATAAGACTCGTGCTCCAGATCCCTCACAGCTTCATTGCCCTTCTCTGGACACGTTCCTGGGCTTCAGTGTCTTTTTTGTAACGAGGTGCCCAAAACTGAGCACAGTACTCAAGGTGTGGCCTCACCAGTGCTGAGTACTGCCGACAGCACTATTTCTGATACAAGCCAGGATGCCATTGGCCTTCTTGGCCACCTGGGCACACTGCTGGCTCATGTTCAGCTGAGCATCAATCAATACCCCGAGGTCCACTTCCTCTACACAGTCTTCCAGCCACTTTGCCCCAAGTTGCCTGGGGGTTGTGGCTGAAGCGCAGGACACTTGGTCTTGTTGAATTTCATCCCATTGGTCTCAATCCAGCTATCCAGCCTGTCCAGATAGTTGTTTACCTCATCTTTCTGTGCAGTAAACATGGAGAACTAGGGACCTCTCAAAACAGAGCTCTCTTCAGTTGGAAGCTCTAACAATTATTCAGTAGACAAAACTGAGGAGTAGCACTATGTCTTGAATCCTATTCCTAGCAGAACTTGAAAACTAGTTCCCAAAAAAAAGGATGTAGAGTAGACTCAAGTCACCAGTGAAGTGAAATTCAAAAGAAGTTATAAATAAATCACAGCTTGCTCAGGAAGTTCCTGAGTTGAATGTGGATGACAGCTAGGAGCATGACAAAAAATTTTTTCTGTGGTTCTCCTGCTCTTATTGTGAAATTTAAGCAGAAACTCTTTGGTTCCCCACTGCCCCCATTTTATTTTGGCTTGACTAAAAGCAAAGCTGAGTACCCGGTGGAGGATACTCTCACAGCACGTGGCTGTTCTTTTGCTGCTTGAGGGGACTCAAGGCTCCATTCCCAGACAAGTATCCCACCAAAGAGGAATTTGATGTGAATTGGGCTAGAGAGCAAGCAAGAGAGATTGTAGGTGTGCAGTTTACTGGTAAAGATACACACCTGCACATGAAATTGGAGGGTTTTTTTAGTCCAACATCAGTGTTTCTTGCACTCCAATAAGTGCAAAAACAGACCATACAAGTACAGCCTGGCCTTTAATCTCTGAAAGGAGATGCTGCCACCCCATGGGTATGCTGTGAGAATTTCCAGAGTCTCTCAAATGGCTTGTTCTGATCTTCATTCTCAAACAGATTTACAGGTAAAATACTTGCCAAATTCTGGAGTATCCAAGGTGTCAGTTGCTGACAATACTGTGCAGTTCTGGGCATCTCCCACGTACCTCTTGGGCACCCCAGGAATTCTCAAGACAAATAACAAAGTAGTAAGAAAGATTAGGCACTGCCAGTGGGAGCCTGCAGCTCTGCAGAGATCTGTTGGATAATGAATTTGGAGACTTAGGCATCCGTATTTCCTGTGCTAAGATTCTTCAGCACCATCTGTTCACTGCCATTCTGGACAGCTTGTACCAGCAGAGGGACTCACATCACCGGGTTTGGACACACGCAGCCCAACATTCAGTGTCACGCCATCATTTGGCCCTCCTGGTGTCACACCACCATCTTCACTCCTAGAAAACAAATGCTAAGTGAGAAATCAGGAATGTGTTTTTCCCTGAGAACTGAGAAGCCACAACAGACTTCTTACACTTGCAGGGAAAAGACAATATACAGAACAAACATGCAGTACAAAAGCCCACATCTCCCAGCCAGTGTAAGTAACTCAAGATACAGAGGAGTTATGGAGGTTTAAGTTGGGGTTTGTTGTTTTTTTGTTTTGTTTTGTTTTGTTTTTTTCTGTTTCTCCATTCTCTTATGGTTACGTGTTCAATGAGAACCTACATGAAATCATTTCTGGGATCATCCTGGCCTAATGGGATATTTTCCATCCACCTCAGCAGCATGGGATCAGATCCACGGTCCCATCCAGCAGAGCCATTTGAACTCCGGAATTGGAAAAAGTACTCCCTGATTCCAGCAAGTGTTCAACTATTTGAGTATGTACATTCAACAGGCTGCCTGTAGGAAATCTCTCAGGTGTTATTTAGTTTGTATTCTGCAGTAACAAGTCTGAATGAACACCCTGGAAAATGAACGCTAAGACCAGCTACTTCCAGCTTCACACTGGGCACTGCTCAGATAAGGACTGTACCCACGTGGAACCCTGAGTCTTATGACTGTAGTCCAGAACAAAAGCTTTTAGCGAGTGCTCTCTGGAAGAGATGGTGTGCTCAGGGAGTCTTTGTCCTCTGGAGGATCACTTGTCTTTATGTAACTATGTGTTAGTTGACTGATTTTCCTAAGAATGGGAGAACATGCAACCAGCAGGGAAAAGGTTTGTCTGTTTTGCTCTTATTTTATTAGAGACCTTTGCATTTCTTAAAAGAATATGTTAATCTTAGCAGAATATCTAGAAAAAAAAATCATACAACAGTTTTTCAGAAATATTTAAAATTTTATATTGGCTTTGCCTTCACAATAAAGGCATCATCTGATTTATGCTAGAAGGTGAGAAACGAGGAAAGACACAGTTATGGTTTTAACCTATGAGGAGGCTAATGATTTTCTGTAGTTGGCATCAGCTACAGTAAAATACTCCCAAACCAAATAATCACTGAAAATAAGTGAGATTTGTAAATACATTAATAATGTTATTTGGATTATGAAGTAAAGACTCAAAGACTAAATAATAGTGTATGTGGACTAATAATAGCCTTTCTTGTAGCCTACATTGTCTTGGAGAGGAAATTGCGTTGTACCAATCACATATATAATTGTATGTTGTATTCATGTATATCTGCACACATTCTTTAAAAAATTATTTCATTTGAAGGCTTTTTCTACCCTCCTTGCTTCATCTATTCCAGGATATGTAAGATGACATGCAGAGGCAGTGTCCAAGATGTGTGACTCTTCCATTACAACCCGTGAGAATGTGCCCATACCATTTCCAAACACACCAGAGCAGCTGACTTCCTGCAATCCATTCCACCTGCCTGCTGTAATGTCTTTGTCAGTGAGTTCAGAGGCAACACAAACTTAATGAACTCAGTCTGAAGTACAACTAAGGACAACATGAACTCACTTTTGAAAAGAGCACGTGAGCTGTTTTGTTGTGACAGAGATCTTGCAACCTAACGGTAGAGAAGATGGTTTGTAATAGCCTCCTACTAGAGGGAAGACATTGGGTGAAGTGAAGCCCTGTGCAGCGAAGCATGCTTGGTTTGTTGTCATTTCAGCTCTTAGTTAAAACAGACGTGTTCACAGCAGGTTTGTAAGTGGGCCAAACAAACATACAGCAGCTACTGTGTCATATTAATAACATTCTAGTGAATATAATTTCAGCTAATTAGGTTACTGAAACTAAGGGAGAAAATCTGTAAGGTCAGGACAGTTCTTCACGTAACTCAGTAGATTTCACGCTGGAACAATCAGTCATGGATTCGTGAATCACAGAGGTGACTCCCGATATCATCATAAGAAAATGATTTATGTTACTTAGCCAAAATCCGTGTACACCTATTATTATGTTATGTATATAGAATCATAGAATATACTGAGTTGGAAGGGACTCACAAGAGTCATCGAGTCCAACGGCTGGCTCCACTCAGCACTACCCAGAATTCAAAGCCCATGTCTGAGAGCAGTATCCAAACACCCCTTGAACTCCGGCACTCAGGGCTGTGCCCACTGCCCTGTGCAGCCCGTTCCATGCCCACCGCCCTCTGGTGCACAACCTGTCCCTAACCCCCATCTGCTCCTCCCCTGACACAGCTCCATGCCGTTCCCTTGGGCCCTGTCGCTGTCACACAGAGCAGAGCTCAGCGCTGCCCCTCCGCTCCCTGTGAGGAGCTGCAGCCGCCATCAGGCCTCCCCTCAGCTCCTCTGTTCTGCTCTGAGCGCACGCAGGGACCTCAGCTGCTCCTCACACGTCTTAGGTTTAGGTTCACATGTATTCCCAGTGGCATCGGGGAGTACTCAGTACTTCTGCCATGGTGGATGTTCATTGTTTAATTATCAGCTCCAGAGATTCATCACTCAGCAATGACGTTGCAAAGCAAGAAGCTTTAACATGAACCACAACTGCAATGATGAAATTTAATTATGATTACAGCTGTTAGAAATTGAGATAAATGGTACAGATAGATAGTGTTGTTCATAAACATCAACAGTATTTGATGTGATAGAGTCTATGTGAGGGCCTGATTCCAGAAACCACTGGGAGGTTTCTTCTTCTCATGTAAAATGATTTTTATTGCATTTTGAGTAAAGATTTTTGTTTGCTTGTTTGAATACCCTTAATCACAGACAAAAGGAGGGAGATAAGAGACCTAACCTGTCCTTCTCTTTCAAGACAGGGCCAGTTACAGCTTTTTTAACTCCGACACGTTCATTCAGTCTGTTATTACAGACCTCCAGTGATAGAAATTCTGAAATTGTCTCTTTCTCCTTGTGCTACTTGCAGATGGAAATGTTCTTTCATAATGTCTAAAATGAATATTACTGAAACTTAAGGTCATTACTTCTTGTTCCATCTGCTATGAGAACGACAAAAAAGATTATGCTTATATCAAATAGAAAACTTATCAGTGTTGAACCTAAGGAACAGGCCTTACAGAAACCCCAGTTTTTCCATTTTGACAACAAGTTGTGGAGAAATATATCTTTTCCTGTGCTTTTGTATTAAGTTCATCCTACCTCGGTCTCCCTAGCTCCCTTGCAAGAGTATCCAAAGGGACAATGTCAAAAGCTGCTGTCAAGACAAGTGACTTATTACTTCTTCCCTAAATATAAGATCAAGTACCCTACTGAAGAAGAAAATCACAGAGTCACAGAATTGTAGGGTTGAAGGGACCTCTGGAGATCATCTAATACAACCCTTGGCTAAGACAAGTTCCCTACAGCAGGTTGCACAGGAAAGCATCCAGATGGCTCTTCAGTATCTCCACAGAAGGAGACTTTCTGGGCAGCTTATTCCAGTGCTCTGTCACCCTCAAAGTAAATATGTTTTTTCTCATGTTCATATGGAACTTCCTGTGTTCCAGTTTGTGCCAGTTACCCCTCACTCTGAGCACCACTGGGCACCACTGAAAGGAACCTGGCCCATCCACTTGAATCTCATCCATTAGATATAAACATTGATAAGATCCCCTCTCAGTCTTCTCTTCTCTGGGCTCAGCAGTCCCAGGTCTCTCAGCCTTTCTCATAAGGGAGATGTTCCAGACCTCTAATCGTCTTTGTGTCACTCTGCTGGACTCTCTCGAGAAGTTACCCATCTTTCTTGAACTGAGGAGCGCAGAACTGGATGCAGTACTTCCGATGTGGCCTCACCAAGGCTGTGGAGATGGGGAGGATAACCTGGCCTGTAGTTCCCCAGCTCCTCCTTGTTCTTTTTGAAGACTGGAGTTACATTGGCTTTCCCTCAATCCGCAGGTACCTCTTCCATTTTCCAAGACCTTTCAAAGACTATAGAGAGTGGTTCAGCAATCAGTTCTTCCAGTTGTCTCAACACACATGCACGCATCCCAGTGGGGCCCATGGATTTACCCAGGCAACACTACAAGCTAGGGACAGAGTGGCTGGAAGGCTGTATAGAAGAAGTGGACCTGGGGGTGTTTGTCAACATTCAGCTATACATGAGCCAACAGTGTGCCCAGGTAGCCAAGAAGGCCAATGACATCCTGGCTTGTATAAGAAACACTGCTGCCAGCGGGAGCAGAGAGGTGGTTGTCCCCCTGTACCCAGCTCTGGTGAGGCTACACCTTGAGTACTGTGTTCAGTTTTGGGCCCCTCACTATCACTGAATCACCGGGGGAGATTCAGCTTGGATATTTGGAAAAATTTCTTCTCCAAAAGAGTGGTCAGGTGCTGGAATTGGCTGCCCGGGGCGATGGTTGAGTCACTGTCCCTAGAGGTGTTCAAGAAATGTTTAGATGTTTTACTGAGAGACATGGTTTAATAGGGAAATATTGGTGGTAGGTGGACAGTTGGACTAGATGATCTTGGAGGTCTTTTTCAACCTTGATGATTATATGATTTGTGTGCATTGATGTTGCCTAGATGGTTTCTGACCAGATCCTCCTCAACCAAGAGGAATTCTTCCATTCCCCAGACTCTTTTTTTATCTCCAAGGTCTGGGATTCCCAAGGGGCATTCTTAGCAGCAAAACCCAAAGCAAAGAATGCATTCAGTAACCCTGTCTTCTCGGTGTCCTCTCTTAGCATGTTACCCACCTCATTCAGTACTGGACCCACATTTTCCCATCTTCCTTTTGCTACTGACATACTGAAAGAAGCCTTTCTTGTTGTCCTTTGCCAGATACAATTACAAGCAGACCTTAGCCTTCCTTGTGGCATCCCTGCATGTCCTGACAACGTCCGTATATATCTTCCCAAAATACAGTAGTATTGACATAACTTGTTCTTGATATCTGTGTTAGCAAGTACTACCTTTTTTTTTAAATCATCTGAATGCCTACAATTGGTTTTTCAACAACTGTCGATAAGACCTGTTAGTCTCTGTTTCTCCTCTTCTCTCCCACAGACAGGTTCTATAGGGGCACTTACCCTGGGCTCATGTTCATCTTCTGTATATTCTTCACTGAGATTGCTTCAGCCTGACTTCTCATATAACTGGCAGTATATCAGCTATGCTGAAACATTAAGCATCAAAAAGTTTGCCCTGCAAGACCTCCTCATCCCATCCTTCTCCTATTCTAGGCTGAAATCTTACACTTTTTTTTTTTGGCAGATATTAATTATTATAGGTTTGCTTATCATTGAATTTTTTAGGGAAAGCTAAGCAAAAGAACGAGCTGAGTATTTTATCCTTCTCTACATCAAGCTTTTTAGTGAGGCAGAGGACTTCATCTTGCCTGACTCTTCTGAGTAAGCCTGTTTAAAAGCCAAATTTCTTGTTGCATCTTGTTTTATGCTTTGGCTTTTAGGATCCTATCCCTCATTGCTCATACTATTCTTCTTTTCCTGTAATTATGAATATGACCTTCTTTCCATCTTGTTCTTTTTCCTTTTGCATTTAGAGGCAGTGACAAACTTACAGTGAAGCAACCTGGCCTCTGTGCCGTTCCTTAGCTCTGCACTCACAATTCCTCTGTATCTGTCCTTTCTCAATGAAAATCATTCTCTTTAATTTACCCTTTGCTTTCCTTTGCTTCCTCTGAAATTTTATTCAAGCATTTACCTTAATCTGCTCAAATCTACCTTTTTGAGGTCTATTGTTTTGTTACTCATCTCTCCCTTTTTCTTCTTTTAACTGAGAATTCTCTCTCTTTTGTCACATTCAAGAAAGTTGCTTTCAACCTTGTTTTCTCTCTACTGGTTGCTCATTAATTTTCCAGAATTAACTTAACCACATCTGATATTAAAACAAAAGTGATAAGAAAATCTGTGGGAATTAGACACTAAAATATTCCCAAATGACTGAACTAGAATAGTGCATCCTTATCTTACCTTACCTTACCTCACCTTGCCTTACTTTATTCAGTTCTCCTAGTAAAATCACGGTCTGAAACTCCCTGGGGAAAGGTCTGTAGTAAACTGCCATAGTTAGATAACAATTCTTTGATGAATAATTGCAAGAAGGTTATGTTAATTAATTGGTGTCCTATTCTCTAAGATGCGGGATAACAATTTTAAGATAAGTCAACGTTCCTTATCACATTACTAAGTTTAATGTGGGAGTTAGATTACTAAGTTTTCAGATTTGTAGACTCCTTGCCTGTTCATGAAGAGGCTATTAAACTCAAATCTACCTGGCGTCCATAAGATCTTTGCTCATTAGTTCTTCACCATGAAGAAATTGGGTGTTCTCGCGTGAGAGGAGCCAGAAGTCAGCTATAGTGTTACACAGCCCACCAAGAAGTGGGCTATAGGGACCATCTCTTTGTGGGAAAGGACTCAGACCACCAGTGACTCACCTCCCAAAGGGCGTGTAACGGAGGGCAGGGAAGGCTCTGCTTCACCTGCTGAACTTGTTCCACTGTGTGGAAAAGTGAAATGTTCAGTGAGTCACTGCAAGAGTGCACGCTTCCTGAGAAAGGTGGTTGGGGCGGAGGGCGATACCTGCCCTTCAAGCCAAAGTTTGTGTATGCATTTAGCATGAAATAAATATTGCATAAAATACTGATGCAATCCTGCCAACCAGGCCCAAACCCATTGCTCCAAAGCTTCATTGCAGGCATCTAATTGCAAAGCTGAGAGTCCCGGTCTTGCTTTCCAGTGTAATGAAAACTTTAACTATTTTATACCAAGCAGGCCATTGCAACAGGAGGAGACCACGAGCAGCCTGCGGACAAGGCACCTTGGTGCATGTCATAAGCCTGGTCTCCTCAGGAAGAAAAGGACTTTGAACCCAGATTTCTTCATCTTACATGAGCACTCCGCAACTGGGTGATGCATACAGCTTGTTCCTCCTTGCAGTGTGTGGAAGAAGGGAGTAAGCCCTGTCTCTGGAGGAGAGGCTGCAGGCAAAGGATCCAGGTTGGGAAACCTGCACGGAGGGAAGCGCCACTTCACAGCACTGATTGACACCTCAGGCCCAGGGAGGGAGAACTGTAGGGAAAATATCACACCTCAGCACTTCCAGTGGCCTAATTTACAGAGCTTCCCGGTGAGTTTGCTGCTGCCATGCTCATACCCACGTATGTACCCACATGGTTTGCTCTGGTTCAGCACTTTTGTGGGGCTCAATGTGTACTCTGTAGCTGCAGTACTACTGCAGATAGGTGGAAATCTTTCTCTCATCATACTGCTTTCTTGTCAAAAGCTAAGTTACACGTTAGTCCTGCTTAAATTATACTTTAGGAAAATGAGTGAGTACAGTCAAGCCCTGGAATAAATTGCCTTGGGAAATCTGTGGAAGGCTTAATCGTTGGAAACTTATAACAAAAGACCAGACAAACATCTGCCAGGAGAGGCATGGATAGAGTTTATCCAGTGTTTGGGTGGGAGGTAGAGAGCTGATCTGCGGAAGCCTTTTCCAGCCATAATTTCCTATGATTCATACACCTTTGTCTGTATGATTGCTTCACACTGTGTGTGAACAGTAGCTTCTTGATCTTGATTACAGTGCTAGATCCAAATCTGCCATGTCACCTGTAGCTTCACACTTCGTTAAAGTTTATTTAGTAAAAACAACATCTAACACCTGCCTGTGTTAGAGCAGCAAAGGCACGCTGGACAACAGGAATGCATCTGCTGAGTTCTCAGCAGTGACAGCTGCCAGCTAGTTAGAAGGATACAGGAGATAAACAGATGTTTGCTGGAAAGACACTTCATTTGGGCTGTGAAGAGGAAAGTTGTTAAACGGAGATAAGAATACTGAGGGGTTACTTAGTTTTATTTAAAATACTTATGCAGCTGATGCAGAAAGAAAAGGGAAATAAACATTATCTGGTGGTAGAACAACCAGCAGAAAGAAATATTAGTTATCTTTAGAAAAAAAAGCCTCAGAGAGCTTTGGAAATGTCTGCACTTGCAAGTTGTCAAGAGCAGGTAATGTGGATATGCATCAGAAATGAGACATTAATGATTGTCCCTTCGAAGACAATGACCTCTTAAGGTCCCTTCCTGCCATGTTGTCTGTACTTCTGTGATAAGAGACAAATAGATGCAGATATGACAGAAGATATATTAGCAACAAGAAGAAAATCCAGCTCTTTGAGACCTTTACCAGGTCTTTCTCCTTTGCTGCCCTGTCTCAGGAGAATGGAAACTCCTCAAGGCAATGTCTATATATGTAATGCAGAGAAAATAAGAATTAGACTACAGGATAAGCAGAAAAGCACTTAGGAAATGGAAACAGAATCTTTTATTATTCTTGGGGTTGCAGCAGAGTTTGAAGATGTACAAATATTTACAGTGGCGGGTAATAACAGTAGGCTTCTCATCTGCAGTGTGAAGGAGTCCTCTAAATGTTAGTATGCATCTCTGCTGCAGCAGTCAAAAGTCTGGCAGCTCTACTGGCAACACCAACAGGACTTTAAACATTAATTATGTTGTTAATTAAGATTCTAACAAAATGGTAGAACTAAGGCCAGGTGCACAATCTTTAAGAAGTGCCTCATCTTTAAGAAGTGCAGTGCACCAGATGACTTGATTTGTCTTCTCACCATCAGGAGGTGGGAAAAATTATTCTTAGACGTTTGCGTAGAGGGATTAATGTGTCCCATCCATCTGCAGATTTCAATCAAGCAGGTTGAATGAATTCTGAGCTGTCAGACATGAGCCACCGGAGGAGAGCTAGGAGCTGCTGTACTAGCTGAGCAATGACGTTTTCTCCTTTGGTACTGCTTGCATACTCAGCAAAAAAACCTGTAATGAATTCAGCTGACTTGTTGAAACAAGACCCGCTGATTTCTGATCTCAGCCTCTTGGACATCCTCCCTTCACACTCAGCCATGTTTGCACCAAAACTCAAGTGGCTCAGGCCAGGCGTTTCACAACTCAACCAGCCAATACGTGTTCTGCAATCCAGTAAAGGCATAAAAGGATGTGCCTGTAAAAATAAACATGCTTTACTGCTTGAAAAATTCTCACAACTAGAATTTTACAAGTATTCTGGCACAGCTGGATTTTGCAGCTGGTGGGCTGAGATGGTTCGAGGATGCTCAATGAACAAATGGAGAAATTGGGATCCAATCTAATTGCAAAGTAGGAAAAAACAGAGAAATATGGGTACTGTGCTTTGACAGGGTGCCCAGCAGGGCTCCAGGGACACTGACCCCAGATGTCCAGAGCATAATTTGTCTGCTATATAAGCATGATTGAAAGAGATTCAAAGTGGGATGGGAGTGGAAGGAGCTCCATGCAGCTCAGGTTCACCTGATTTTGCACAGGACAGGGAAAGTCTCACCCATGCAATTAAAGATCAGTCTTCTCGTGGATTCATCTAGTAAGGAATCTATTACCGTGTATCTCCATAACTGGAATAATCTCAAAGGGGAAAGCCATGTTAAATTACTTTCTACCCCTAATTTGGCACACCATGTTCTCTTTCCTTTAAGACAAATTTCCGATGCTGAGTGAGATGAATGTTATTAGTATTAAAGATGAAGGTTGAAATACAAGTTTATGGGAGTCTGCTCCACAGTTTAAGCGCTCTCAGGTACTCATAAAATAAGCTGATATCAATTACTTCCAAAAGAAATCACACTCCTGTTTGCTTCCAGTTGTGTGTGCTCTTCCTGGACATCGCATACTGTGATGGCTGTTGCTCATGCTGTTTGTAGAAGCCTTTCTTCAATCATCTCTATTAACGTAAAATGTTTATCCACAGCAAGCTGGGCCCTTTCCCTGCTGCCCTTCCTTTGATTTTGCTACTTGTTACTGTATATCAGTTTGATAGTAACGTGTCATAGTCATCAAGGAAAAGCAAAATCCTTTTTTTCCTGCCTAAGCTATCAATCTGCCAACACCACCAAGCTTCATAAAAAGCAGCAGCCTTTTTCATGGCTGCAGTATAATTAACTCTGTGTGTGCATATGCATGCACAATATATTCGAATGTTAATGATATGTTCATGATATCAGAAAAGTAGTGCTATGTCACTACCAACTTTAAAGCTTCTGAGATAATGAATTTGTGAGATTACAGATCCTGGGGGTTGGACGTCACATCTACTCTGTTCACTCCCACTACCAGCCCACCCCCACTACCTGCAGCCACTGCAGCTGGGACCTGTCTGCAGACCTCTCTCCATGGTCTGAGGCTGCTCTTTGGGTGATGTTAGGCAGAGAACAACTGCATGTGGTTTTTGTTTTATGGCCAGTAGACCCCAGGGATGATGCACTGCCAGTCTTATGTGCATAAATACAGAAAAGCAAAGAAGATGTTTGAAGAGGTGAAGTGCTCAGATGCTTGTCCTTTTTTTTCCCTAAAGATCAGTTTGACTGTAAATATCATCACTGTCCTTACAAACCCTGCCACTCTCTTAAACTTCTTTGTAGTTTTGGATCACCAGAAATTAACAGTCTCCTGATGGTGCAAAACAAGCCCTTTAATTGATGGCATTTCATGACTGATATTAGTGAAGTCAGCCCATTAGCCTTAGCTCTGGATTGGCACACTGTATATAAGTAGATACATTTAAGCAAATTCAGCATAGTCAGCCCCAACACCAAAAAAAAATGAGTTCATATTGGCAATCTAAAAAACACATGTATTTGAAAAAATAAATCAGGTATTATTTTATTTCTTTTTGAGTACACATTTTTAGGTTTTTAGGTTTTGCCTTGTTTTAGTTTGGTTTCCCAGAGTCATCAAATCTAGAAACTCACATTTTAAATGAAGCCTTGTGTCTCCCACGGGACTTGAAGGAACCCATTAGATGCTGAGAGATGCAGGTAAACCCATCATCTGTCAGTGCTGGTAGCAGGGCGGAAATATCCTGTACATATATATGTGGAATATCCTCTTATCAGTGACAAAATTTCCAGAGCACAACTGCACTCATCAAAAGTGAAGTCACAGGCTATCTTCATCAACAGTTCCTGTCAGGGCTTTGGGTCTTTACTTGAATTGCTTTTTTTGGTAAGATGCTCTCTGGATTTTGAAAACATTTCATTTTACTCCCCCCCCTAAAATTGCAGTGGCAACAATCTGCCAAGCTTGCTGGCATAGGTGAGGCTGTTACCAGCCAGCCCTGCCTGCACACGTAAGACTTCCTGCAGGTCCTGGAACTGCACATGTTTTTCTAGGTATATTCTCAAGGTGAACTGCTCATGTCTTGTGAAAGTGTGGGAATTAGTATTTGGACTGTTCTGCCTTGAGGGTGATAAAACTACTGCTTAAAGAGGGTTTCCTTGAATAACAAGTTTTCCTCATGTTTCCAAACTTTATCCATGATGGATGATTCAGAGTTTTCCATACACAAAGTCCATGACTTTCAGTCTCTCCCCAGTCAAGGATTCATTTTAAAACTTCGAACTTGGAGTAATCTTGAATTTCTTCAGTACGTTTCTGCAATTCTCTGTGCTATGTGTTTGTCCAGGAAACTATGTTGAGAACGGAAGCCTGAGGTGAAGCATTAGCGGGTTGTCAAGTTCGTTTTAATCCTGATCAGCGAAAGGAAGCCTAAGCCTCGGGGACTTTAATATCTGTGAGATACCTTCCTTCTCCTGAGTCTCAGCTCATCAAGAAGATCATTGTTCTAATCTTGCTCTACCCAGTACCTCATTCTCTCTTAAGCAATTGTTTAGAATGGGATTTAGTTAAAAGAAGATTAGAGAAACTTCCAGGGCATGGAGAACAGCCCACCAGAAATAACACGCTGGTAACTTGACTAATTGGCCAGTATTAGCTGTAGTGGGATGCATCTCCCAGGGATTAAGTTTCAACACACCTGAGATTCATAGGTCCTTACGGAGAGTCAAGGGGCAGCAGTCCTTCAGTAGGAGTGCTAATTTGTTTTAGTATCTGTGTTTGCATCCCCTGGGACAGCCTACTTCTTTGGCACAAGGCTTGTGCTTGTGTTCTCAGGTGGCACTATGGATTGAGAAGATAAATCAATGATAAAATGCTATATGCTTTGCCAGATGACCTACAGTAAGTGAAATAGCTGGAAAAGTAATGACATGATGATGATAAAGGATCACAGAATGAGTTACTCTTCCTAGCACCAGGGAAGGACCTAAACAACAGAAACACAAACAAGGTTTCAGAACACTCCCTCTACCCAACAAATTTGTTTTTCCTTCTATTTCTCTACAGAATCCTCATTATAACTCTGCACCACTCAACTTCTTGTGGGTTTTGGGTTTTGTTTTTGGTTTTTGATTCACTGTGGAACCCATTTCTCAAATTCATGAATTCTTACTTTCTTACTAACTCACATTTTTTCCTCTATTTTTTTCTTCTGCCTGACTGTAAACTGCTCATAAGCCTTTATCTGCCAAATCTTAAACTTAGATATACTAACTATGCGCATGTCTCCCTAGGTGACCTTCACTCCCTCCCTCTGACGTCCCCTATTCCTTGCTGATGTTCAGCCAAGAACCAGAGCACTGAACATCCATTGTCTCTGGTAATATAGCCCATTATCATCTGCTTCCATCCAAAAGTGCAGCACTGTTCTAAGCTTGATTTTGGATGTCTGAGTGAGCAGAGCAGAGGAGCAGAAAGCAGATCCGGTCCTACTTTTGTTCAGTTCCAGTTGCTGCTTCCCTTCAGCCTCAGCTAGGCTGTTTTATACTCCTGAATTGATAATGGTTGTTATGCTGTTGCTGAGCCATGGGTTTGTGACCAGGGCTGGGCTGGGCTGCTTGGTGGGAAGAGCCACCACCATGATGGTTCAGGGCAGGGGGCAGCTGCTGAATGGACTGGACCAGGCCGCATGAGGCCTGCATGTTGGATATGCCTGCCACCACTACTGAAAGTCTTGTGGTCGGAATCAAAATCTAAATGAAATGTGAGCATTCATATTACATTTGGGGAAAAAAAAAAATTGTTAAGCCATGTGTCTACAGTTTTCAGTTTCTCAAAATAAGCACCACTTGTTGATTCACCTTTACCTTCCCAAATGGGTACAGAACGTCCTTAGTGGACTTGTAATGAGAGCTGTGAGTAGACCCAGACTTGTCTCATGTCTTGAAGACTTCATTTTATCTCAGTTTATATGAACTGTAGAACTCCAGCCGTGTGCATAAAAATGACATGCAAAACTGCTTACCATAAGATGTCTTTATGCAACCCTGAGCGTCAATCATGGAAGAGGTCAGAACATGGTTGTGATGCTGTGAAAAAAAATCGACCAAGCCACAGGCATAAAGACATTTGCTGAAGCAGAAATGTGCATGCATTGTATTGCTGAACATCTCCCACTTCTGAAAAGCCAAAGATGGAAAGAAATCTGCAGTTTTTGCAGGCCAGTCTCTGGAAAGGGCACAGAACTACCAGCACTGCAAATAATTTTCCTGAGATTGATCAGGTGGTGTAGTTTCAGCTTGTTCATCATGTTAGCAGCTCTGGAAATCCCTGGATGCTTCCCTCAGGCTTGCAGTCTATCCTAATCAGCTTGGCAGAAGACCTGATCATGCAGTTGCGTGGTCAGGTAAGTACAAGCATGCTCTGCAGCTGTTTGCATGGCATGCTGCTGATCTGCAAGGTTCTCTTTCCAGGTGTGAATATCTGCTAGTCTGCAGGTGGAGTGGTCATGTGCATCATCCTCTTAGGTAACAATCACACGTCTGTGCTGCACCTCCTACATGTAGCAACTTTGTCTTTTTCCAGCTTTGGCACAGGCAGCTGGAGTGCAAGATCAGTAGAAAGTCTCCTGTTTCTTTTAACATGGAACCATGGTAATAAATAAGCTGGTATCACCACAGAAATCAGCAGAGCATTATATTTTGCTGCTCCTCAACACTTCTGGCTTTTGCAGCCACAGTCATTTTTGTCTCAGTACCAACACCGTGTAAAACTCTGGCTTCTCTGATACAATATAGGCTTTTATATTAAACTTTTACAGTCCTCTCTTATCTCACTACGAAGCAGGATGGTGTCGGTAGTTCACAGGGCAATATCATACAGTGACTATGTTTACTGCAGGTCCACCTTCTCTTGAAAGCAGCACCTCGGAGGGGAGAACAAGATTCAGTGAGGGCATCGCATTTTCATTCTGCTGTTACCAGTTTAAATAACACAAAGCACCTCCAGACCCTGGAGGAGTTCTGCTGCAGCTGTGAGTCCATCTGCTTCTCTCTTGGGTTTGTTTTCAGGCCTGATGCCAGTGGGATGTTTGAATCCTGTATTCTAGCTTGTCTGGTCATGAGCATGTTGGCAGTAAAAGGAGCTTGTGGGAAGAAACCAACAGTTCTAAGTGTTATTAGGCACCTGGCTTTCTTTGCAGAGCCAATACACGTGCCAAATGCATCTAGTCTTGTTTGTGTTCAGCTTCCCATTTGGAGCTCAGTTACTGGTAATGTTTTGTCCAACCAGAAAAGATGAATTGAAGAACTCACCACTGTACTTAGCAATAAGTCATACTAGGAAGATGGTCTAATACATGGGTGTTCAAACTCTTGCCTTGCACCCATGTAAGTAAAGAGGAATCGTCTTCAGCTGCATATAAAATATATAACATAGTTAACATATATAAGTAACAAAATTTCTTTTATTTTTTATTTTTTTATTAAAAATATATAAAATAAATAAAAGGGCAATAAAAACATAAAACTAGCAGGTTAATATATACCATTACTCACTTCATGAATTCTGTATGGAACGCAGGGTCTGTGTGACAGTTCAACATGCTCATAGATCATCCTGCTGCCAAGTATTGGCAGATGTAAAAGGCAGCAATGGAGCACAATGAACAGACAACAGTGGTAAATCTATTTCCTACTTTGCCAATAACGGTCACCCACTTTAGGACCTGATAAACCACAACCCATCTTCAGTGGGAAAATAAGTACTGCAAATGCTGAGAGCTCTTGAAGACCACATGCTGTGAAATGCTTACATTTCCCATCTGTGTCACTTTTCTCTTTACAGGATATTCAATTCCTCAGAAGTTTCCTTGTATTTTTATAACAGATGACAAAATTTGATTTATCTATCTGTCTGTCTATCTATCTGTCTGTCTGTCTATCTATCTATCTGCTTGTTCTCGCCTCTAGAAAGCTGGGCAGCCTTGAGGGAATGTAGTTACCACCACAACAAAAAGTGCCTTTAAAGAATCACAATCTCCTTCACATTGGGTAAGGAGCTTAATGAAGCTACAGTAGATGGCCGTGAAACTGCAAAAGAAAAAAATGAAAGATTTCCTTTAGATTGCTCATGTTTCTAGAAGAGCAAAAAAAAAAAAAAAAAATCTGCAGATTATCACCAAGAATATTTGTGAAACCCAACTGCTTTTGGGAAAATAATACTGAAATTGAAACAGATATTCCATTCCCAGGAAAAGACAGGACTTTAAGAAAACTGTGAAGAGTGCTTTTTCTGCGGTAAAATCATAAAAGTTATTATTTGCTCAGACTTCTCTGTTTCCTAAATCATTTGGCTTAACGAGGTAGTGCCTGCAAATGGAAAAGATAATTTAAATTTGACAAACATGCGTCTTCCAGAGGCTTGGTTAGAAGCCTTATCTTGTTTCTATTTTGGATATTTCCAGTTTCAGCTTTCAGACACAGGTCATTGTTATGTCTTAATAAATGAAGGAATTTCAAATATAGTAGTAACTTTTCTGTGGATCTACAGTGAAAGCAAGATGATTATACTGCGTCAATTTAAAAAAGTCATCTGTGTTCTCTGTAGTCAATGGAAAGAGAAATTCTCTTCTGCATGCAGTTAGCTGACTAATTATTTATTGAATGGCTGAAATTAATTGATGTGAAGCCTATTCCATATTTTTTTGTAGTTACAGTAAAATAGAAATACCCTAAAGAGGGAACTTAAATACCGTTGTAATCTAGAGCATAAATGTTGTATGAATAGGAGATTTGTGATTACCTTCTTTGCATCTCCTCTCGGTGCTGTAGCTTTAGGCCTGAGGTTACTGAACCAGCCCCAGAAATGGGACAGCCAAAAAGAAGTGATCAAGAGACAAGTAATGGATGGGGAAAGGGTGGTGGAGAGGCTGTTCTCGGTGTGCAATCCACTGCGAGGATGGCTCAGCATTTGTTTGGACATTTTCCTTCTCCCCTGCATAGTCAAATCATGCACTGGAAACATGATCCTTTAGAAGGCAAGTTTGAGTTAAACTAACATTACTGACTCCAGGAAGATTGCCTGTACATTATGAACAACAGTTTCTGAATGATAACCAAGACTAAAAGAATGGAAATAATCTTTAATAGAACTGTTTTATATCCTTCCCATTTGAATGAAAAAAATAAAGGAAGCCACAGTATCAATCACACAATCACATTAAGATCAGAAGTAGGAGGTGAGTAAATGGATTACTTGGAACAGATATTAGTTGGAAGTTAGAAAAATCAGGGGAGTGAAAACAACTGCTTTTACCCTCTTCAACTGCAGATATAGCTGACGAGGTGGCTGAGGACTAGGGTGCTGCTGGCCTTGCACCAGGTTTCTCAAATGCTGTAGTCCCTTCCCAAAACTGTGGACCTGATGTGCCATATTTGAAGTACCAATACAGGAACATGGCTTAGTTGTCATGATACTTGCTCTGTGCTGTCATCTTATGCAGAGAACTTGGATCCAATGGCCTTGGACTGTAGGTGGCCTGAACTACTCACGTCTGGAGGTGCCTCAGGCAGCTGACAAAGTTTCTTTGTCTTTTTTTATTTCCTCATGAACTTTAATGGGTGATTTTGGTGTGTAAAATCATGCAATTAAAGATTAGGAATAATTTTGCATAAATAATTCAGGGCATGAGAAAAATAAGATTCTACTACCTTGGATTTGATTCTTCTCAGAAGCAGCTTAGTGGTAGGATAGAAGCTTTCTTATCATCCCAGACAGGAACCAACCATATTAACACTTTCTGCTGCAGAGGAACCAGGAGCACAACATGAATTCACACCTATTTTTGGAGTCTTATTGACAGAAGGAAAATTTGGCTTTCAAATGAGTAAGGCATCTAGTGGAAGCAAGGGCGTGTCACCTGGGAAGAATATAGGGATGCTGTCCAGACTTGCAGAGGTGGAATTAGGAAAGTCAAGGCACAGATGGAATTGAACTTGGCAAGAATTGTCAAAAATAATAAGAAGGGATTATACAGGTCAGAAGAGACAGGCCAAAGAGGGCATATCTCCTCTGCTAAATGGGAAAAGAAAACTGGCTACAACAGATGCGGAGAAGGCTGAGGTACTCAATGAGTTCTTTGCTTCAGTCTTCACTGGTAGCCAGTATTCTCATATCCCTAAACCTCACATCCCTGAATGTGAACCTCTAGGTGGGAACTAGGGATGCAAACTCCCCCCCACTGTAAAGGCAGAGCAGGTAAGAGGTTGACTCATGAAACTGAATGTGTACAAGTCCATGGGACTGGATGACATGCAACACAGGGTCCTAAGGGAGCTTGCTGATGTGGTTGCTGAGTCACTCTCCATCGTATTTGAAAAGTCTTGACTGTCAGGCAAAGTCCCTGGGGACTGGAAAAAGGGAAACATCACTCCCATTTACAAGAAAGGGAGAAAGGAGGACCCGGGGAACTGCAGGTTGGTGAGCCTCAAAGCTGTACCTGAGAAGATCATGGAACAGATCCTTCTGGAAGACATGTAAAGGCACATGAGGGATGAATGGGTGATCAGAGACAGCCGCCATGTCTTCACCAAGGAAGGGCTGTGCCTGACCAATCTGGTGGCCTTCTATGACTGAGTGATGACATCGATGAGCAAAAGGAAAGCAACTGATATCACCTACCTGGACTTCTGCAAGGCCTTTGACATGGTCCCCCACCACATCCTTATCTCTAAATTGGAGAGATATGCAATGGAAGGGTGTATTATTCTGTGGATAAAGAATTGGTTGGAAGGTTGCAGCCAGAGGTTTGTGGTCAATGTCACTGTGTCCAGGTGGAGGCCGGTAACTAGTGGTGTCCCCCAGGGGTTCATCTTGGGACCGATGCTCTTCAACATCTTCATCAATGACATAGATGATGAGACTGAGTGCATCCTCAACAAGTTTGCTGATGACACCAAGCTGAGTGGTGAATTTAATACAGCAGAAGGAAGGGATACCATCCAGAAGGACCTTGATCAACTTGAAAGGTGGACCGTTGTGAACCTAATGAGGTTCAACAAAGAAAAGTACAAAGTTCTGCACTTGTGTCAAGGCAATACCAGATATGTATACAAACTGAGAGAAGAACTTGAGAGTAGCCCTGCTGAGAAGGACTTAGGGGTCCTGGTTGACTTTCATCAACGTGAGCCAGCAGTGTGTACTTGCAGCTCAGAAGGCTAATGGTATCTTGGGTTGCATCAGAAGAGGAGTGGCCAGCAGGGCAAGGGAGGTGATTGTATCTCTCTGTTCTGCCCTTATGAAGCACCAGCTGGAGCACTGCGTCCAAGTCTGGGGCCCCCAAAACAGGAAGGATGTGGAGCTTTTGGGGAGGGTCCAGAGGAGGGCCATAAAGATGATTCAAGGGATGAAGCACCTCTCCTGTGAAGATAAGCTGAAAGAACTGGGCTTGTTCAGCCCAGAAATGATAAGGCTGCAGGGAGACCTCATTGTGGCATTTCAATACTCAAAGGGAGTTTAAAAATGTGAGGGAAATCAACTTTTTACATGAGTAGATGGTGATAGGACAAGGGGGAATGGTTTTGAACTAAAGGAAGTGAGGCTTAGATTAGATGTCAGAGGTAAATTTTTTACTGAGAGAGTGCTGAAGTGCTGACACAGGCTGCCCAAGGAGGTTGTGGATGCCCCATCCTTGGAGGTATTTAAGGCTGGATTGAATGTGGCCCTGGGCAGCCTGATGTAGTACTTGATCTAGTGGCTGGAAACTCTGCCTGTGGCAGAGGGGTTGGAAATTGATGATCCTTGAGGTCCCTGTCAACCCAAGCCATTCTCTATGATTCTATGATTTTTAGTTCGCTAACATAATCTAGTGGATATGTGATGAAATCAATTGAGATTAAACAGACAAAAGCAATTAGTAGAAAAAAATATATTCATTTTGCACAGCTCTGCCTATCAGAATGGGAAAACAAATTACTAACCATCAAGTTCACATTTAGTATAGCATTTTATTACCTGGCATCTGGAAAATTCAACCAAGGATTTATGCACTGCAACATTTACCTTTGCATTATCAACTGTGCAGTCAACCAGTTAAATTTAACAGCGGTGAGTTGACTCCAACTAAGCACCATACAGGCTGCTGTTCTCCATCTCAGTCTGACCCAGTAAACCATGCATTGTTCATATAGAATGTTGGTACATCTCGTGGAAGAAGTAGGTACCTATGAAAAAAATCCAAAATGTTAAACCTCCTACTCTAACCAAAGGTAGTGACATCATGATTTCTGCAGTTTTGAAAGCTATTTTCCCCTTTACAGAAGAACTTTGTCAACTTTCATCATAAAATAAAATAAAGGCATCATCCCTTTTTGGTTCCAAAAAGGGAACCGAATAGCAGTTAGAGATTTAAACCAGGACTAATCCCACTCCTTCTTTTTGTCTTGATATTAACTACCTTGGTAGTCAATGAAGTTAGCTTCAGTGGACTATGGCTGTGCTAATGTCTTCCCATTTCAAAAGCCTATCTTCCTGTACAGAGAAATGTGAATTGCCCAATATTTTCCCCTTGACGTTCACCTTAAACATCATTCTGAAAGCAAGGTTAGTTGGAATTAGTTTTTAAGTCCTTATGTATTGTATTTTATCATTGTACTCCCGTAACGTACTCCCTCTTTATCCATATCAATGTTTTCAAGGCCAAACATTATAAATAATCATTTCACCTGTTCAAAGAAGCTTTACCTGACTTAGCATTATTTCTCATCACCAGGGAATGTATATGTGGAAAACTAAAAAATCAGATCAGTAGTTCTGTAACAGGCTTGCAGAAGGCTGAGGTGAGGAGATGTCAGCCCACAGGCTGATGTCTTTATGGACAGACAGCTGAAGAACGATGGAAGGTGACATTTTTGACAGTATTCAGGAAGCACCATTTGGTCATCTCAGAAAGCACTGCAATGTCTTAGCATGTATTTAGTTACAAGGAAATGTTTCTAGGCAAACATATTATAGTCTTGAATGGAAATTTGATGAACAGTAGTACAACACAAACACTGCAAATAATTTTCTTCTACCAAGCCCATTTCTGTGCAGCAGGACTGTGCTAGATGTTTGTGAAAAAAGAATAAATAGATGCTGACTTAGATTCTATTCCTGGGGAGTCATTCTTGGCAGTCAGAAGCGATATTTCTGCCTTTCCCATCTTCTGCTCTTGATGCTGATGATCATGTTCATGCCATGCTTATAAACAAAGGAAGAATTGGAGGTGCAACAACTAGGGGGATTTCTCACGGGAGTTTTGTAAACATCAAGAAGGCAACAATCATGTTGCCAAACCATCGGTTGCCAAACGGCCTTAATGGTGGTCAAGTGGTTTGAAGCAGCAATAAGACAGAGTAACTTGAAAACAGAAAGGGATTTTCAAATATTTTGCTATAATTCCAGCAAGATAGTATTGGCTTACTAGCAATTCATGTAAAAACAACAACAACAACAACAAAAACTAGCACAGAAGGTACTATTAGAACAGAACAGTGATATGTACAACTAAAGCTATATAAGATCATAAAAGCAACTAAGTTATGTTCAGCTTGGGTGATTTGGCAACAAAACTAAAATGGTACAAGAGAATGAGGAAATTGCATCCACAGAGGCTGGGGGAGAAAGATTCTTTTAAAAAATAGCCCATTTAGCCTCACGTCATGCTCTCTTCCTTCAGTTCTTGAATGAGATCTGCTATGGTCCTTCCATGAACAAGGCACTGGCAATTTCTCCAGGCCCACTGGGTACAGTCCCCTAAGGTGGCATTGTGGAATCACCGAGCCTGGTGGTGTTCAAAGAACGTTTGGATGTTGTGTTGAGGGACATGGTTTAGCGAGAACCATTGGTGAAGGGCGAATAGTTGGACTGGGTGATCCTGTGGGTCTTTTCCGACCTTAGCAATTCTATGATTCTATAAATTGCTGTGTTGTGAGTGGCAATGCTGCCTACAGCAGGGATTTGGAACTATGTGATCTTCAGGTTCTCTTCCAACCCAAACCAATCATGTAATTCTATGATTCTGTGGTACCTTCACCATGGGCAAAACACTCCACCAAGAATTTACGACAGCTTTCACTATGAGAAGTGGCAGAACTTGGCATAACCTGAAGGAATAGAGGGGCTGTTGAGTGAATGAAGGTGGCCAGTGCAGCAAGCCCATGCTGTAGGGAAAACCAGCCATCAAAACTTCTGCAGATGGCTCTGTGTGCTTCAGGCCTGCAGTAAGAAGCTCAGAAAGACACCGCATCTTTACCTTCAAAACAGTCTGAAAGCTCGCAAATAACAGTAATGGGCACTGCACTGTGCTTCATGAAACAATGCCACACTATCATTACAATAGCTGGTAACAGAAATACAAATAGATAATGTAATAGAGGGCTTCCAGGTCTTTTTTTTCCTTTACAACTTTGTTGACAACCAGCAGCAGCTTTACTAGTTACAATCTGAAGCAGCAACAGAGTTTGGAAAGATGCTGTGATGAGTAGAACCCCCATTTAATACACAGGGACAATAAATCAGTGAAATGGCTGTCAGTACTGAGACCTCCATTTTTTCCTCATATTGTTTCCGCTAGAGACCCCAGCTCATACCCACAGCCCCAGTCCATGTCTCAAAGCTGTAATAAGATCTTCAGTGGGGAAAAAGTAGAAGACATTTTTGGACTGCTGGAACCCTTTCAGGGCATTTCAGGTCATTATGGCATTACAAACTTTAGAGACCTGTGTATGCCCACGCTAAGGCTCAGCTCAGGTTAGGGACTCAAGCACCAAGAGGCACTGGGATGCACCTTGTCCACACCTGGTGAGGATGCACTGGCACAGCTCCTGCCTCCCTGTGTCAGCTACTCTCTGCCTCCAGCCCCTCTGCAGTGTTCCGAGTGAGGAGCTGCTTTACTACCTGAAATTAAGCAGTGCATCTATAGCCACTCCTTGAGGGAAGCTTACATGCCAGATGTTAACACTGTTGATGTCCTTTTGGCTCCTGATTAGTAGGAGATCAAGCTATTTGGTTGTGCTGGTGATGTTGAGGAGGGCAGTCTGCAAAGCAGCCCTTCTCCTCCCCTCCGGCTCCCAGCGCCCGGGGGCAGCACTCAGCTGCAGTGCTGCAGGCTGCGGGGAAGCTGCCAGCCTCCAGCCACCTCCCTGCTGTACACACAGCTTCATTCAGCAAGGCTGGGTCTCTGATTTCAACAAGGCTGGGTCTCTGATTTCAGCAAGACTGGATGTCTGAAGCCAGGGCGTCTCATCCTTGGGGATTTTCCTTTCCTTTACGTGGAGTAATGGGTCTTTGGATGCAATCCCAGTACATCTGTAACAACTCAGAGCTTTCTAGCAAATACAACAGGAGATCTCAGAAAGGTTCCAGAGCCAAGCAGCCAGGCTACTGCATTACCAGCAAGACACTGTGACATGAAGAGTGAGGAGATGTAGAAGTAAGGACAGAGAAATGCATATAATTACCTAAACCACAGTTTCAGCAAAGGTTAAATGATTTGTAGAGTGCCTTTTTAGCCTTGTTGAAATAGCACTTCTTACACTTTATTCTTTCTTCAGCCTTCTTAGAAGAAGCAAAATTCTGGGAAAGTTCTTGCTTCAGAGAAGGTCAGCTGTTACAAAAGAATGCCAGCCACTGAGAGGAATACTTAAAACTTACAAGATATTGCAAATTACCAAAATGCATTAGTCCATCGTCTTTGTGCCAGCATTTCTCCTCAGCTTGCTTAGAAATATCAAGCAAGAAAAGAGAAGAAGAAAAAAAAAAAAAGAATTTCAAATGCAAAATTTCAACTTTATCATAACATTGAAAGCTATGTCCACAGTAACTATATTCATACTGAAGACCAGCCACTCCTCAGGAAAAAGGCAGTGCTTACTAGGGTTAATATAAACAGCAAGAGGAAGTCCACACAAGCTACCTACAGCAATTAAAAGTGATTCAGGCTAAGCTGTTAATGTTAAGATTTTAAATGCAAGCTAGTAAAAATGAGTTTCTTAGCTAGAGAGTAAAGAATCTGAGGTTGGTACAGTCATCTTCCACAAGTAATACATTTTCTCACTGATATATTGCATATGCTATGTTACTGTCAACTTAAAGCACCAGAAGAGACTCTAGCTGTCCGGAAGATCTTCCTGAGAAACGTCAAGTTCTTACAATAGAAGATACACTTTATTCTCTGTACATGTCTTCTGTTGAGACTGTCAGTATGTGTAGGAAGAATTAGGAAGATCTGAGGGAATTTCCTACTAGGAGCCAATAGATCTGTGTCCCGCTCTCAGCTCTTCATCAGCTGATAGGGAAAGAATAAGGCCCTACATGATTTCTGGGAAGAAAAAAATACAATTAATACGGAGACAGCTGTAGTCACCTTGGTTTTACTCATCTAACTTGAGCCAGGACCTCTGCAGACTTGAGACATGACAGACTGACTCAAGAGAATCTCTGGAAATAAGACCCAAGAACGGCTCTTTGCAGGCAGTATCATATGGGCCTCAATAACAAGGCAGAACTGGAAACAAATTGGGCAGGCTTAAAGCAGATATAACCAATAGTCTCATTACTTTGATCAGGTGGATGTGTCAAGATATGGATTCAGCTGGATGATCTGAGTTGATTCAGAAGAACATCTCTATGGAAGGACTGCAAAGGTATTTTTCAGAATGAAATTAGCAAATCTAGAGAAAGATTTAAGGATAAATAAGAATATATATGCATATAAATATATATTTTTGGAAGAACAGGTAGGATTTATGTGTTGGAAGACAAGTCCAGGGAAATAATGTCTACAGACGAAAGCAGAATGGGAGTCACAGAAAGGCCAACTGTTATGGCAGACTCTCAAGAAGAAAAGCCTTGATGTTAGATATGAGATTTCTACAGTATAAGAAAAATGCTGCACAGATTTAAGAATCAGAAATTTTAAATACCTTTAAACTTGTTTGTTAGATAAAGGAAGTCAGTAAGTACCTAGGAACATGATACATCTGTAGTGCTTATGTTGAAGAAAAGCTGGATATTCATAGAAATCTTTGAAAGTCATTGAGTTAGACATCATCAATCTCACTATTTTATTTGCTGAATACAGTATATTTGAGGTAAAGCTCTGGCATTTATATACTCTTATACATAAATGCCCATATTATGTTCTGGAAGTCTATCACCTGCATGGCATTAGCAGCTAACATACCTGCATCCCTTCTCAATGTGATGAAAATAAAACACCAAACCCAAACCAACTTGTTTAGCAAAGCAACCATTAGCAATAGTGCCCTGAGTCCTGAGTGAGGTGGGAGGGCTCAGCCATGAGTGCGTGGGGAGCATCAGTGTGGTGCTGGGGACTGCTCTGCTGAGCAGAGGAGAAGGGACCTGCTCATGTCTCCTGCTAGTATCCATAATTCTGATTTGCTTTTTCGTGTTTTCACATTTGAGAGTAAGCTGTATTTTTTACTTTGACAAATCCATGCACATCTGAAGTACCATGAAAGTTTTGGCACAGTTCTCTGTCAAAAGATGCCCAAAGTGACAGTTCTGCTGAAAAAAAATCCTCCACATACTCTAGTGGAAATGACACTGTTTCTCCTGTACTTCTTAAAGAAGCAGAGGCAGTTTACTATAGTGTTCATTTTTGTTAAGAGCTGTTTATCTCAGATTTGCACAGCTGGTCTGACTCACAACCCATCACCACCTTACTTTTCACTGGTCTCCCCCACATGGCTGCCTATTTGCTGTTCCACTTCTGCACCTCTTGCATCAGGAGCCATCCTCAAAGATCATAACACCCCAAAAACATGTCACAGGCAGCATACCATCACTGTTTGCAAGCTTCAGCTACATCAGTTCATATCACAGTTAAGAGATAGAGCTCCCCTCTGTGATGAGTCTGTTTCCTGAGTCCTTTCCAGCATCTTTTCTTATCTTTACTTCTCACCTTCTACCCTTTCTTCAAAACTCTTTCCTATTTTCAAGGAGATTAATATACTTTTAAAGATTTTCTTGCTTTTGGAAGTATTAGATCCCATCAGTGCTGATGACCACAGGCTGCCCAGCTCTTGCTGGCAAGGTTTCTACAACTGACACATGCCAGATTTGCCCAAGTTTTTGGGCTCAAAACCAACATCAGTTTCTCCATAACCATTAATTATTCTAACTTTTACCAGCAGGGTTGTATTACGTGAGGCCTTTGCTCCAGTGAGCAGGCAGGATCTCTATTAGATGGCATCGATGCCACAAACATCTTGTCACAGAAGTCTCTTTCAAGGCAGAGGAGACTGTGGAGATGATACTTCCGAAGTGAGAGCCCGTGAGACTGCACCCAGATAGCTTTGATGTGAGCCAGACTGGTTTTCTTCTGCGTGCATTTTTGAGTTATCTTGTTTGCAAGAAATTTACAAATAGCTCAGATTGACTTCAAATAGGTGCAAGCAATTGATTGCCTGGGGTGAGTGAGCTTGTCTCCTCCAAACAGATTTACATGGAACAGGTGCTTCAACTCTCTCCCAAAAACCATTTTCCAGCAAAAGCTTTGCAGACAGCTGTTAACATGGAAGGAAAGCCAATTCCCACTTTCAGGTTGTGTTTTTGAATATAAAAGCCTCATTTCCCCTCCAAAGAAGTGAATTTAGTAAGTCACACACAGAATAGTTCCCAAAAGACAAGAAAAGTAAGTGCAGGAACTGAGTTCAACAAGTTTACATCCTTTATTTTAGAGCCACTGCAGCGTTTCTCACCTTATACTTTCAAGTATTTATATTTTTACTGGATTTGAGTTTTCAGGTTTCTACAGACTTCTCACACATAGTGTAGTGTTTCTCAGTCCAATAATCCTCAGTAATAAAAAGACACAATCTTCAGGTCCTTCAGAATTTCCTTCTAAAGAGAATCTGAGCATGTGATACACTGAGAAAGCCAATCAGTAGAGCAATTGGGGGCTTCCATAATTAGAATATTATTTTATTTGTTTTAGGATTAACCCAAAGTCAATAAATACACAAAGACTCAAAAAAAGAACGGGCCAAACTTCAGATTTAGATATTCTCGGGGGAAAATGAGATGGAGTTAAAAAAATCTTTTTTGTTGTTTTTCTCAAACAGAGCCTGCAGTCTAAAAGGGACAAAAGGGTAACTAATCATACACCTACAGGAATATTCAGGTTGTGCAGCAATGAAATGGGGATGAACCGGCAGGGGAGCAGCTCAGCAGCCCTAAAGGTGGCAACAGAAAGGCCATGGGTGCTTACAACGTAACATCTATGGAATGCGACAGACGAGTAGATGAGTTGGAACCAAGGATAAAAGCCAAAGGATAGAAGTTAAAGAGGAGCATTTCAGACTGGAGATGAGGCAACTGTTTCCCCAGGGACACAGGGCTGGACAGGGAGCGAGTTTCCCACGAGGCTGTGCAACTCCATCCTCAGAGTTGTCCAAGTTTCCCCAGAGGATGCAGCCCTGGGCAGCCCGGTGTGAGCTGGCCCTGCCCAAGGCTGCACCATCCTGTCTGAACTTTCCTATAATCTTACAATCCTATACAAATAATTTTTATATAACATTGTTATATCAAAATATGTGGACCAACACATTTGTTTCAGTGATCAGAAAAGTATGTTGAAGAAATCCACCTAAAGAAGAATGCATAGGATTGAATGCTTGTGTTTTTTCTGACCATGTAATAGCATGTTACAGCCAGAAGGAACATCTAGTAAATTGCTTGCTTAATGCCTCAGTTCTTCATGATCTGAGCTGAGAGTAGACCTTGTTATGCTAGGCCTGTATACATTTTGTCTCGAGCTGATAATTACATAAATAGTACAAACAGAAAGAAAATGATAAATCCAGAGACCTTCAGTGGACTGATACCAGTACCTAGATTTTTGCAATAAGTAATCACAATGCTAGTCATTGGGACACAGGTCTCCAGAGGGAACACAAGTCAAAGTGGGACAAGTCATCAACTCTGTTACTCTGCATTTCATAGAACGCTGTGTCCCCACTGCATCCCAGGAAAGGAGAATACAGACCTATTGGATCTCAGTCCTCAGCCAAGGAAGTAGGATATATCCTTCTACAGCCACCGGCACTCCCACTTTCTCTCCCCACATCCACTTTTTCCTCTAGTTCTGCGCCTCTCTGTAGAAAATCACTAACTGTAGTTGTGCAAAAAGAAAATTAAATGATCCCAAGTCTTTCAGATCTTGCAGTCTAGGAATTTAGCTGTTTTCATACAATATGGAGGACTGAAATGAAAGAAAAGGAATATAGGAGACAGCATACCCTCTGGGGGTTGAACCTAACTTTTTATTCTCAAAGAAAATATTATTTTAATATTTGCTTTTATGGTGAAGTGTCCTCTTGAATTATGAAAATAATTAAATAAAAAAATGACAGTGATCTTTGTGCTAGTAAAGGCATATGAATAATAACACTGTGACCTACTGGCAAAGGAGGGGTAGGGGAGGAAGGAAAACACTGGGCACTAAGGACTCCCTCTTTATTGGTCATCCTAGTACATCATGTGGCCAAGGCTCCTTTTTAAAGCCCATCTCTTGGAGCTCATACTATCCTCACAGCTTCTGTTTCTGCTTGATCCTGTGAAAGACTGCTACCTGGCCTGACAAAATGTGCGACCAGTTTGTGGGCACCTGGAAGCTCCTTTCTAGTGAAAACTTCGAGGACTATATGAAAGAGCTGGGTGAGAAATGTTACCTGAAATTATTGTGTCTGGGGAAGGGAAGGAATGCTGAATTTGAGCTCTATTCCTTACTTGCTTTTTCAGTCTATGCTGTTTACCAAGGTCTTTTTAGTCCAACTACTTTTATTAAATAGTTCTATACTGGAAAACTTGGCTGTTTGGATTAGCGTTGTCACATTCCTATAACATAGGAAAGCTTGACTGGGAGGAATAGTTTCAGGTAGGCCAAGTCTATGCATGCCTAACTGCTAGTGCTATAAATGAAAGTAAACACTTTGCTGCAGTATTTTATGTGAATTTGCTTTTAAACTTTTGGAAGTACAAAGTGATGTAATGCTAGAATGCAGGAAGCTTCTCTGTGTCTATGAGCAACACACCTAAATTTGCTCTTGGACTAGGACACTGATTAATTGTCATGGCTATTATAGTAAGTGAATGAAACTCTGTGATTGCCTCCAGTGAATATTAACAAAGAAAGTTGCACAGATTCATGCAGGTACTGCAGATACCTGCAAAAGATTCAAGGAATAACACTCTAAAGGTGTTGACTTCTCACTTAGAATTAAATCTGGGCTTTAAAATTTTCCGTATTCCAGTAGGATGGGGGAAGTATGGGGTAACTTGTACTGTTTGGATCAATCCAGGGAGTTATTTGGAGATTAAGGGTAAAACACTCACTGAAAGTTCTGCAGCATGCATTCAGATGGCTTTCAGTGAGATTCTTGCACTCTTCATCTTTACCCCAGATTTTACTCAGGACATAAGAGTTGCCAGCTATTTCTTAATCATTTCCTTTCATTCAGCCTAGCCACCGATAAATATATCTGCAATTTAAGTGATTTTTTATTTGTTTGTTTTTGTGGCTTACAAACTGTTGTACGTTTCTGCTTATTTATTTTTAGATATAGTTAGCACACAAGTTAGGGCATAAATCACTGCGTTGTCTGGAGCAAGTACATATGCAAATATCTGGCACTGAAACTTTGTCTCAGTCTTCAAAATGTTGCTTTTGCTACTCCAACAACAGAGCATGCAATTGCCTTGTCTCATCCCATCTGGCTTGGTCGATAAACATACTAGCTAATGAGATGCTACAACAGAACCTCTACTACATAGTATTAATAACAAAAATAAATAAATAAATAAATAAATAGAAAGTGATGGGGAGAGTCTCTTATTTTCCCCAGATAAGAGAAAATCATGGAGATAAAACTTTCCTAGTGTCCTTTTTTATTTACAGGTGTGGGGTTTGCTACCAGGAAGATGGCTGGTGTGGCCAAGCCTAATTTAACTATCAGCATCAATGGTGATGTGATAACCATCAGATCAGAAAGTACCTTCAAAAATACAGAGATCTCTTTCAAGCTGGGTGAAGAGTTTGATGAGACCACAGCAGATGACAGAAAAACAAAGGTGAGTCCAAAAATGGCATTTTCCAACTGTATATATTTCAAAAAGATTGTCGGATAAGGAGAGCAGAGTTGCTGTTTTGACATCCACTCTTGAAATGCTGCCTTCAAAGGTAAACGTGCTCAGATTGTTTTTTGCTTCAGCACTTTTTGGACATGGAGACAGTCTCCTCTTTGGTCCAAAGAACCCTGATGAAATAGTCATGCTTTGCTTTTTTCCACTGACAGAATGTCATAACCCTAGACAATGGCACACTGAAGCAGGTGCAGAAGTGGGATGGCAAAGAGACTGTTATCAAGAGGAAAGTGGTGGATGGGAACCTGCTGGTGGTGAGTTCTTTTTTGCTAATCACAGAACTCACTGTGCAGAATGCTGTTTTGATGGATGTATTACACTGGATTCAAACACGGGGAATAAAAACATCTGAAAAGACTAGGCATTGAGTAAGAAGTCTTTCTGAAAAAGTCTGGAGCATGTATTAAAACTGAAAGGATCTTATACTTATGGAATGGTGTAGAGGTATCTGCATTCCATCCATAACAAGAAATGGTTAGGAAGGAATAGGGTGAAATATAATCTCAATAAGGGAAATGTTTAAATTTTATAATCTTAAAGTCCTGGACAGGATAGAGGATGCATCAACAAAGTCCATGTTAGGTGCACCCTCTCTGACACAAAATACTTCTGTTCATCTCCAATATACCCCCCATAGCAATGTCTGAGGGCCATGTTGCAGACTACCAGTAACCATGTCAGTACTATGATGCTATGATGTAGCAAATAAAATAAAAAGAAAAAAAAAGAGTAATCTGTATCTGATCCCCTTTGATTGATGTTATCTGGGCAGACAGCACTGTGCTTGACTGGGTACCAGTGAGACTCAGCTGCAGTTTGGGGTTTCCCAATTTGCTCTCCAGTTTAAGGAAAAACACTTTGAAATACCTGGGGGAGAACTAATTATGTCTTTGTAAAAGGCAGCTGGGATTCCAACATGCTAGAAAATGATACACACACATTAAATTCTTGTAGAGTTCTGCCTTCCCTAGAGAAAATGATGTGTCTACAAATTTAATACTTAACTTTATTTGGATAAAGACCAGAGGAGAATAAATAAAAAGTAGTTTTTAATAACAACTTCATTAGAAAAGACTGAAGAAAACAGAATTTGATCTAGCAGAAAAATAGATGAAGACAGAGCCTAAAATGCAGAGGATGACACATGCAGCTGGAAGTTGTGTAGGACTCCGTGTATGTGTTATACACTCATATGGAGAAGATGAGCCACAGATGGAGAAGGTGAGGGGACAAGAGACAACTGCCTAGTTCCAAAATGCTCCTTGGGTGTTCCAGAAGCCTTCTTTAAGAGACTAGAGATCTTCTGGGGAGGCCAAAGCAGTCCTTTGATGTTGCTTTAGTCCTACGCTTCTATGAATATTTTAGACTTTTATTTTTGAAGCTTCCAACATTGAGTTTCACCATTTTGGCAATTGTTCTTGAAAGAGGAGAAATGCAAATTCTTTCTTGCATTGGCTCCCAGTGCATAAGTAGTTCTCTACCTTCTGACTCACAAATATGCAGTGAGACTTAAAAGCTGATTAAATTTGCATTTCTTTCCAGGAATGCACCATGAATAATGTTACCAGCAAAAGAGTTTACGAAAGAGCATGAGGAAGCCGTCTTCATGTGGGACTGATGCTGAAGGCTGAACAAAAACAACTTCACTGAAGGAGAAAGACTCCACAAATACATTTTGAACAGAACTGCACTTTTTACAGATGTATTCCCTCAAAATTACATGCAACTAGCCTAATTTGTTGTGGCTATTCAATAAACGATTCTGCTTTCTACAACTCTTGTGTGTTTGGCATTAGTCAGAACGGGCCTTGGGGTGTGCACTGTGGGGATGGGGCTATGTGGGATGTATCATGTGAAAGGCAGCACCATGCTTGGTAACTGTGGCCCATCTCACTGTAGAAAGAGGGTCAGAGCCCATCCAGTAGGTGGTATTTGCTATGTAATGCAGGTAGATGAAGACCTGGATACAAAGCATCATCTGATGATGTGTATTTGCTGTGAATGGCCTACCGACTACAAGGAGCCTGTGGTCGAGATGCCCAGCATTGGCTTTCAATGTGAACAGGGAACCTGGCACCTCACCCATGGCTATGGTTTGAGAGAACATAAAAAAGCTGAAAACTTTAAGCTTGGGGATGATCTGAAGTGGTTTGATCTTGTTCAGTTCCGCTTGGAGTGAAATCAGAGCTGCTGGAGCTCTCAAGTGTGATTATGTTACTAATGTGCCTTTCCCTAATATTTCTTTTTTCTTTTTCTTTTTTTTTTTTTGCCCTAGATGAGACAAAAAGCATCAACCTAAAGATCACAGTTTAGAAAGTACTCTCAAGCCTACTAAAAAGCCTTTAAAGGTTTTCTCTTATTACAGCCTCCTTACTCTCCTGTATGCATTTTCCCCTAGGTCATTAGGTTAAAGCAGTCTTTGTATTTTATATCTGTTAGAGAAAGCTTTTACAGGAACACTAACTTCTTTAGATGCAAAGACCTTTAGGAGCCAGATTTTTCAACTCCTCTTGTTCTTGAGTTCCCTTTTTCTTCTGCTTTTAGTTCTCGACACCTACTTCATATGTTCATGTCCACACAAACCTTTATTTCTTAACCTGGGAGGACACAAAGAGAGGATGAAAAATTAGGAAGTCTTGGGAAAACCTGAACAAGAATCTGAGAAGATGTGCAGTATCCACAAAATGGGAAAAACACCATATCTGGAGCCTGTGATTGGGTTAACTACTTGTGAACCACATTGCACGTGTTGCTGACATTCCTGAAATCAGCTGTCAGAGGTGACAGCACTGGGACCTTACTGCCAGCAGCAGAAACCTCATACATACACTTGGACTTTCTTCTGCAGGACAGACTGTGTCCTAGATTCTGCACTATTAGCACAGCTGAAGAGAGAAAAAGGTAGGGCTTCTAACCTCCAGATGAACTAAGGAGTCATTTAAGAGCAGTTCTGAAAGACTATCAGCTAATTCTGCAGAAAAATGTTGAAAGAGCCATGAACGAGCAGCTCCCTGTTTTTATTATGGCTTCACCGATTGTGAAATATCATGAGCTTAAAGAACAGCAGGTGCATAAAGGAAGAATGTTTTTGAGTACCCCGTACATACAGTATTCATTTCTTGAGTAAAGGGAGATAACCCTCAAGTAAATGAAGTGTGCTCTCTCAAAAGTGAATAAAGGTGGCAATACACATTTCTAAGCATCTTGCCCTCACCTGCTGAGCAGTGCAGGCCACCATCTCCTTTTTGAAGTGCTGAACTATTCTCCAAAAATCAGAAACCACTCAACAACATTCCTTTCTTAGAAAGGAGGATCTCACCACAGTCCTGCAAACCCCATAGTACACAGCAGGCACCTCTGAGTGCTAAGAGGAGCAGGTTTTTACTTGCTAGTTTATTGGCTCACTATTCCTGAAAAGGTTTCATGGATGATCAGAGGAGAAGGGGACTCAGCCACAGATTTTTAGCAGCTCAGAAGAGGATTATACAAGGCTTATACTTTGTTCTGACCTCCCTGTTATTTTTCTGTTTAGCTTTTAATTCTTGGTTAGCACTGGGAGGAACGCAGAATATTTCTGCATGTGGGTCTGCCAAACCCAAGGTCACCCAGCTCTGCTCTTCATATCCTGCTCTCAGCAGCCTTGGCCTGGTCTCTTGGGTCCCCCAGCTAAGCAGACAAAATCCATTCACACCCCCAAACTGGAGCTGTTGGGAATAGGCAGACTGCTGGCCTCATGTTCGCAGTCAGTCCCTCGGCTCCCTCATGTCAGCATCAAAACATCCTTGGTGTCTTTAGTTAAGGCAGGCGTTTGGCCTCTCTTCTTTGCTTTTATTTCTGTTTGGTTGATCTCCCCTAGGATTTTAATTAAGGTGTCCTTTGGGTGAAATGTGCCCAGATCATATTTCCTTTAAAGAAGTTGACATAAATTTACATTTTAAGATCTTTTAATCTATATTCTCCTCATGTTTTGTCTCTGTTCTTGCAAGTTTTTACCCTTCTTTCTAGTCCTGCTTCATAATCTCCAAGAGCATTTTTTTCAAATCCCATGTCACTCCAATCACAAGAAAAAATGGAATCAAAGATCCTTCTTATTGTGTGCATGCACAGTCCTTGCCACATTTTTTCTTTACACTTGAAAAGATTTCTTGCCACAGAAATTATTTCTACTGAAGTTATAATTCCCTGCTCTTCTTCTTTCTAGACAGCAAGTCCTTTAAATGAAAGTACTGATCTTTCTTAGTGACAAAGAGATGGATGGTAGCAATGTCAACATTGTTTGAGACTGCTTAAGACTGGGGTTTTTGTCTGTATAAATAATTCTCTGTCACTTTTTTTTTCTTAAGGTTACTGGTACTGCACTATAGCTGTTCTATTCTGACTACTTTGCTCTTTTTGAATTTCTTTGGATCTGATTTTACAATGTCCCAGTCATCTTTTATTTCCCAAAGGCACCAGCCTTGTCTTGTTAAAGTGCCTTTATTATGTGGATAGGACAATTAAATGAAAGAACAAAGAATGCCTGAGAGACAACGGTAGAATATTTTCCTACTATTCATTGAGAAATAATGGATAGTTTCATTTAGAAGAAGCTTTCTCATTTCCAAAGATTGGATAAAAGACCTAGACATTAAATACACTAAATTTGATATAATGTCTTAGAATAACATTGTGTGGACATATTCACAAATTCATTCACATTTATGTACATTTGACAGACATAATACCTGCTTCCTGTTGTGGGAAGAAAGACTTATCCTTTTATTTCTTTTTATTTTAATTACTCTGGACCGAACCCCTTTACACTGCACTGTAATTAGACCTGAGCAATAATGGGAACATCTCTCAATGTATCCTCATTCATCTTATGAATGATAGGATAAAAACTTTTCGCATTTACAACCAATATTTGTAATTTAAGAGTCTGACATTTCCACACAACCTCAGAATAATCCAGAGGTTATTTTATTTTCTGTGCCCAAGTTGTATCTTACTTCTGTTTAAGCATGTTTCCCCTACTGCATATGGCAGATGTTGAGACAAGACTCACATCTTTGCTACCTCATCCCAGCATCAGTTCCATTCCACTCTTTCTATCCTGGATGCCGCAAACTTGGTTCTGCAATCTATCATACCAGCATCCCTTCATCCTTGCCGTGAAGATCTGAGATGTTCCCATATGTGGTCATAGCTCAGAAATTAATTATGCAAAAAAAAAACAACAAACCCCACATGGGTATAGAAGCTAAATAGGAAAGAAGCCTCTTAATGCTTTCATGTAACAAACAATAGTTTTCTCCAGGAAGTTAGTTTAGAAAGGAGAAGGGCAGAATTACATTTGATGTGGTCTTACGCTGCATAGTTTCATGTATTTTGGGTTGTCTTGAATTACAGTTCTTTACATTCTTGCCTGTCAAGATTCATGTTACTACGATTTATGTTACTAACCACAACACAGTAATTCTAAATGCACATTTACAAAAAACTTTTCAAACTTTCAAACTCAGGGTGTCTAATGCCAGGTGAACATAAGCAAGCAGAGTGTCCTTGCCATAAAGAGTACTAATGATATCCTGGGCTGCATTAACAGGAGTCTTGCCAGCAGGCCAAGGAAGGTGACTCCCCTCTGCTCAGCACTGGTGAGGCTACACCTGGAGAACTGTATCCAGTTTTGGGCTCCCCAGAATAGGAGAGATCTAGACATACTTGAGAGAATCCAGCAAAGGATCATTAAGATGATGAAGGGACTGGAGCATCTCCTGTGAGGAAAAGCTGAGGGAGCTGGGGCCACTCAGCCTGGAGAAAAGGAGGCTTGGGGGATCTCATCAATATCCATAAAGACCTGAAGGGAGAATGCAAAGGGGATAGAGCCAGGACCTGTTCAGTGACGTCCTGTGCCAGGACAAGAGCTAATAGGCATAAACTGAAACAGCTGTTGTTCTCTCCGAACATTAGGAATCACCTATTTACTGGCATAGTTTTCCCAGGCAGCTTGTGGAGTCTCCTTCTTGGAGTAACTCACATGCAGTTTCAATACAGTCCTGGTTAGCTGGCTGTAGACAGCCCTGCTTGAGCATGTGAGTTGGGCCAGATGAACACACATGCTAATCCAGACAATAATGTCACTAGAAGAAGAGATTTCTGTAACAGATTTTTTGTCAACACATCTGGAGGTATAAAGTGTTCGATCTGCTTCACATGGCACAGAAGAAGCCATTGCCCTTCTTGACAAGCAGAAAAAATCTCATGACATTAGGAGACATTTGAATGCAAGACCTTTAATGACTGTAGTAGCTTAAATATGAATATGAAATCTAACTATGCAGGTGCTGAGAAGCAAGAAGGGAATAGTGTATTCCCTCTTTCCAAGCCAATTAGACTGCTTACCTCTCACCAAGTGACTTTGTACTAAGCATAAGCCCTTTAGAGCTGAGCGCCACTGATGCACCACTATTCTGAACTTGCCCTTAGTTGTAGAAGAAGAGAGACAGTGAAGCTTGACTGCTCCTTTTCTCTGTGGTGCTTTCTGGGCTATACATGGGGAAGAACCAACAGTTTGGGCTCATTGCTCTGATTCAGTGGCAGAAATAATTCCATTATGTCTGCAAAGAATAAAACACACAAATCCTTTCCTGGATGTGTCACAGAACAACAAAAGAATGTGTAAAGCAGATCCTTGGCAACTCTTCCCTCATATTAGTGCGGTTTTGATTTACCCGTCATAGAAATGACAACAGTAGTAATGGTGACAGCAGTAGAATGGTGCTGGGAGGACAGTAAGAGCTGATTCTCAGAGGGATAAAGTGGCTGGTGGCTACATATGGCTCAGATCCCACCACAGTCCCCAGACTGCTCCATGTTTGCAGCAATAGCCTCACATCCCCAGCCTCATGTGCACCTCACTGTCCTGATCTATCAGTGGAGGAAGCTGAGGCAGGCGTCACCCAGAGCCTTGGTACAGATACGGCTGCCTTGGACAAGGTGCACATTGTCTTGCCCTGGCACTGCTGCTCCCATTGGCCCATTCTGACTGTTACAGGGACTGGACATCTTTAAAAGGAGGCAAAAGAGATCTGAGTCAGGCACAAAATTTCTTTGGCTCCCACCAAGAGCTTCTGTGACTGCTGCCTCTCTCCAGGACCACTGCCTCACAAAGCCAACACGATGTGTAACCGATTTGTGGGAACCTGGAAACTTGTCTCCAGTGAAAATTTTGATGACTATATGAAAGAACTGGGTGAGGGATGTTGTGTGCTTTTTCTTCATTCTCTTTTCTTTTCTTTTCTTTTCTTTTCTTTTCTTTTCTTTTCTTTTCTTTTCTTTTCTTTTCTTTTCTTTTCTTTTCTTTTCTTTTCTTTTCTTTTCTTTTCTTTTCTTTTCTTTTCTTTTCTTTTCTCTTCTCTTCTCTTCTCTTCTCTTCTCTTCTTTTCTCTTCTTTTCTCTTCTTCTCTTCTCTTCTCTTCTCTTCTCTTCTCTTCTCTTCTCTTCTCTTCTCTTCTCTTCTCTTCTCTTCTCTTCTCTTCAGTAAGTTTCCTTTGCAAATGCCTATTCTTCATCTTATGCTTTGCTCATGCATAGTGCTTTCTCCCTGGACACATAGGCACTGTAATTATTTTTCTAGCATAACTTATTTTCTTAACACCTAACATGGAAAGAAAAGAAAGGCTGCTGTTATAAATTTACCTCTGTCTAAGTGAACTACTAACCTGTTTGTAATGAGAAGGATCTAAGGAGTTGCAGCATTGTTTTATGTTTCTCTTCATTGCACTGTTACACTCGTGACTTGTGATAATTTACAATATATAATGGAGCTGATGTCTCATGACACTTTGGTTTCAGAGTTCTAAATCCTATGAATGAATATATCTGTTACTGAGAAATGCCAGGAATGTAATCAATTGGGCATTGTTTTTTATTCTAATGCTGGCTTCATTCCTAGATAGCAAGTGTGCACAGTCAGTTACAGCATTTCTTTTGCTATATAAATGATTCACTGAGACACTAATTCCCCTTATTTGAAATGTTAAACTGAGTAACAAAAGAACTTCAGTAAATTAATTAACCAGAGTAAATGTGGGATGCAAGTCCAGCTATAGAGATTTTTCTAAAGATCAGTACAGGAATGTTTCGGTACTGAATAATTACTGAAAATAATAATATACTTTACAAACAACAACATATATCCTTTTATATGCATCTTCTCATATGAGCATTTCACAGCATTAATGCAATAACTATAGCTATCCCCTTTCTGTTTTTATAAAGCAGTGATACGTCATTATTTGTCTGTGTACTTGTCTTTTCCTCTGAAGTCCAAGAATTAGGATCCCTAAGGTATCTTAGTAAAAACCTAGGAATTGCCCATTCTCCAGTATGTTCTTTGCTTTAATGAATAAGCAACAGCATATTGGCAGTTCAGAACACAGTTTCTTCCGGGCATCTTGCTAAGAAAAGTTCAGATTCTAAGATTATTCAACAATTTTTACATAAAAAGGATTTAGTTGAGCTTTTATGAGAAACAGTTCTATCTCTACAAAGGTACATGCACACTACTAACCACCAATATTTCTTTCTAGTTAAATGTACACCAGTACATACTCAAGTGAACCTTTGCTTCTTGGTGGAGGCGCATGCTATCAACTGGGACTGCGTGACCATCTGAATACAGTGCTTCCACATATGAAGAATCAGTGTCTCATATGAAGAAAGCATTATAGTATTCAGGGATAAACTTTTCCTCATTTTTCTACTGAAGTTTTACAAAATGGTACTGAGTCTTTTGCTTCCTAGAATGTAATGACAGTTTTGTTCCTGATTTCTAGGAGTGGGCTTAGCGACCAGGAAACTGGGTGGCCTGTCAAAGCCCAGTGTGATCATCAGTATGAAAGGGGACATAGTAACCCTCAGAACGGAAAGCACCTTCAAAAATACAGAGATTTCCTTCAAATTGGGTCAGCAGTTTGATGAAACAACAGCAGATGACCGGAAAGTCAAGGTAAGGGGGCTAATGTTCTCTGAGTGGTCCTAACATACTAGAAGAGAGACAGGAGGAGTTTTTCCTACCCTCTTAGGGTACTGTGAAATTCCCAGGTTATTCAAGAAAAGCACTGAAAGAAGAAATAGTATGATGCTGACACCACTGGTAAGAAGTTTATCATTAGCAGAGAATGCAGATCTGGCTGAACATAAAATGAGTTGCTACTCTAATCTGCAAAGCTTGGATTACAGTTTGAGACTCTTCTCTTGGCCTTTGTAGAGTGTTGTAACCTTGGAGAAAGGGTCATTGGTTCAAGTTCAGAAGTGGAATGGCAAAGAAACCACAATAAAAAGAAGACTGGTTGATGGGAAAATGGTGGTGGTAAGTACCAGGCTCTCACTGCTTGTACGCTGCTGCATGGCAGGAGCATGCAACATTCAGTTGGCCTCTGTCTAAGCAGAGTGTCAGTTTTGACTTATGAGAGAAATAAGGATGGAGAAAATGGGAAACAAACATAGGAAACAACCTGGAAGGAAAAAAATATTGTTCCATAACAGCAAATTGTCATTAAAGTAATTATAGTGGCAGAGTTGTCATGATTTGAAATGATTCTTACTGATCTCAAAGTTATTCTGCCTAAAAGAAATGCAATTTTCAGAGAGTAGAAATCTGCGAAATGTAAAAAGAAGTTTGCAAGCCAGAAATTTCTGTTCCTGGAATGGCTCTTTCCTTTCTTCCATCTTCAGAATGAATCCTGTCCACCTTAGAAAACTGATTTCATACCTTTTTTTGCACACTTGTTCCTACTTGTGCCAGTCAGTTTATACTACTGTTTGTTTTTTAGGCATGAGCACATCTAGCTAAAGATGCTGGAGGTTTATTGCATGAAAGGCAATTCTCTGTGCCTAATCCTGCTGGTGATGTTGACCTGCAGCAGGGTCAGCAGGTCCTGATGGCTCCTTTGTAAGGTCCTTGGCATTGAGAGAAGCACATCCTTCACAAAGGCTGGGAAATATCCTCACTCCATCTAACCTGCCTACCTTTCTTACAGAAAGGGCTGTTAGGCACTGGAATAGCCTCCCCAGGGAGGTGGTTGAGTCACCATCCCTGAATGTGTTTAAAAACCATTTGAATTTGGTGCCCAGGGAACATGATTTAGTGGTGGGTTTTTAGAGTTAGGGTGGTATGGTTAGGTTGCAGTTGGACTTGATGATCTTGAAGGTCTTTTCCAACCTGAGCAATTCTATGATTCTATGATTCTCTACTAGGCACATAAAAGCCACAGGGAAGCCAACCCAGTGTCATAAAACATTTTAGGGAATTGAGATTTTACTTCTGAATAAAGAGAAGCATCTTAGAATCATAGAATGATAGGATGTCTTAGGTTGGGAGGGACTTTAAGGACCACTCAACTCCAACCCATGAGGGGATCAGGCTGCCCAGGGCCCCATCCAACCTGGCCTTGAACATCTCCGGGCATGGAGCGTGCACGCCTTCTCTGGGCAGCCTGTGCCAGTGTTTTGCTCATTGTTCACTGAAGTTTTTAAACAGTAGAGCTAAACTATCCCAAGCAACTTGTTCACTGACAACAGCATCAGGCTGTTACAGAGGTTGGGTCCCTCAACCATCAGCGCCCTGTGGCATACCCCTGGCCTAGGACAGGACTGCTGAGGAGGACTCATTTCTGCACACCAATGAGCCCTGCCTCATGTCCTGCCACCTCTGTCGCACTTGCCTGGTGGCTGTGAGTCATCGAGAGCCACTGAGGGCCACCAGGACGAAGGGGTCAGGAGAAACGTCTTGTGATTCATGACTGCAAAGTTTTGTAGGCCAGAATCCTGACCTCTGAACTGCACAGGCTGCATCTGTTTCCACTAAAAATATGTTTGTAAAACTGAAAGCATTTGTGAGACACAGGACGATAAACTAGGCCTTGATGGTGTTTCTATCAAGCCAGTAACAGCAAGGAGAGCGCTTTTTTTCCCTGTAAGCTGAAGCTAATTTTGCATTCTTTTTGTCATTATATGCCATTTAATTTAAAAAACAAATAAACAAAAAAAAAAAACAAAAACAACACTTACTGCACTATAACTATAGCTTTGCTATCTCCTCTAAAACTTATACAGATTTTCAAAATATGACATTTGGATTTTCAGTGACTTCAGTGGTACTGCAGCAGACACATTTGCTGCCAGTGAGATCATTATATTAATCTTTTCCTTTGTGCCTTAGGAGTGTGCCATGAAAGGGGTTGTCTGCACCAGAGTCTATGAAAGAGTGTGAAGAAACACCTCCTCTGCACCGGACTGGGACTGGCTCGAAAAACTCACCCTAGTTCAGTGACCAAAGCTTCATGCACTGTGCTTCTTTATTTTATTTCCTTTCATTGGGAAAATGACTGCATTATGATTTGATATTCCAGAGCCTTAGGTGTGACTAATCCAGAATATTGTGGTGCCTCAATAAAAGCTTCTCAGTAAATGAAATAGAGCGTCTGCACATCAATTTTTAAAGTTTGCTTTCTTGGATGCTGCTCATCTTTTCTGTTGCTCTTGTCTGTGTAAATGGTCAGACTATTTCTGCATAAAATGCTAAAATACAACCAATATGCCTCTGGGCTAACACTGTTTCCTTGGTGCGCGTAAAAGTTCTCATCTCATGGCTGCAATGTTACTCTCCTGTAGATGATTTTATTGCTGAATAGTTTTTATAGGGAAAATCATCTTAACCACAATAATTTTTGACTTGCAGTATGATTTATTGTTTCAGTCTTTTAGTTCCACTGCATCATTTCTTCGTTCTCATCCTAAAATGCTTATACTTCTCTTCGTATCAATTTCTATAACCTGACATTTGCTTGGAAGAGAGCACCTTTTGGAGGATGAATTATCAGGATATATTCCATGTTTCTCTGCCCAGCAGCTTTTGAACTTTCAAAGGAAGTGTGAAACAGGTCTGAATGAACTCCAGAAATCTTAGTACTAGAGAGTTTCATTTTGCAAATCAATTCCTCCTACTTCTAGCAATTTTTAAGCATGGGTTTAGTGTTAAGCACACAAAAGAGATTTCAATGGATAGAATTTTCTGCTAAACCCAGTAGAGTAACTAAGCTGTTCATTCTTCCCATTGTACTTACTCTGTGCTTTTAACTAAGGAAAAACCAGAAAATCTCCTTAATCCAAAAGCATTGGAGCAGCTTATTATTTTTTGCCTTCCTTAACTGGTATTCAGTAATACCACAGCATTCGTGTTAACAACACAAAGAGCAGTATTTCTTCCCTTTTCATTGCCTCCACATCATCATGCAGGACTCTCTCAGCCTTCTCTGGGGGGTTAAAACTGCTGTGGTAGGCAGATGTGTTTATTTTGGCTTCTTTGGAGCTGTAGTGCTAATGTGAACTTTTGCCTACTGGTTCTGCAGTTGAGAACATGAATTCTCACAGTAACTGAGATCCTGAATGTCAGTATCTGAATCGGTGCAGCTGAGCAGATAATTAAGAAGTGAATGTCATATGTAAATGCAAAATCTAAAGGTCACTTTTCTTCTCTATCTATCATTGGAGCTTGAGACTAGGTCCAGCTTTGATCACAATTACATTGATGCATACTCACTGGAGACAGCTGCCTGAAGGTACAAGAGACATCCTAGAAAATACAAGTTGTGAGAGAAGGCTGGAGATTTAACACAGAATCACAGAATCATAGAATGGCCTGGGTTGAAAGGGACCAGAATGATCATTTAGTTTCAACCCCCCTGCTATGTGCAGGGTCACCAACCACTAGACCAGGCTGCCCATAGCCACATCCAGCCTGGCCTTGAATGCCTCCAGGAATGGGGCATCCACAACCTCCTTGGGTAACCTGTTCCAGTGTGTCACCACCCTCTGAGCGAAAAACTTCCTCCTAATATCTTACCTAAACCTCCCCTGTCTCAGTTTAAGACCATTCCCCCTTGTCCTGTCACTATCCACCTTTATAAACAGCCATTCCCCCTCCTGTTTAGATGCTCCCTTCAAGTACTGGAAGGCCACAATGAGGTCTCTCTGGAGCCTTCTCTTCGTCAAGCTAAACAAGCCCAGTTCCCTCAACCTTTCCTCAAAGGAGAGGTCTCTAACCTAAGTGAGGGTAAAAAGGGAGCAAATTCTTCAGTTTTGCCATTAAGATTCACATTTGTGAGAGTCAGAGTTTCTGTGACTCTGAGTCTTCAGTGTCTGTAACAAGGACTGTAAGTAAAGTGCTGCCCCTCGTAACAGAACATCGTTCACAAGCTGCCTGCCCTGTCCCAGCCCTTCTCCCACTCTGAGCTTCAGGCAAAGGAGCAGTGAGTGCTGCAAACACACTCTTTATTTCCTTTGCTTTTCTTTCAGCAACCTGTAAGTGCTTCTCTGAGGTTAAATGGAAAAATTTCCTCTCCAACTGAATATCAGTTTTCAGTTTTTTTACTTCCTTAAGAAAAGGAAATAAACATTCTGTTTGGTAAGAGCTGTGTTTTTCCAGGACTGGGGGAAAAAAATAGGACTGTTCACTCAGTCCTCATTCATTTGCTGTCTTTTCCCTCTCTCTCACACAACCCACCTTCCTCCTCTTCTCTGTATGGATTTTTTAATTGCATTTAATTTTCCAGAGTCTGAGGATTAAGATGATGGTAGCTTTTGGCTTTAAAATTCCTAATGAGACGCAGATATGTTATTGGGATCCCGGTATTTGGCGTCTTCACTCCATATGAAGGTCACTTCAAAATGTCATGTGAGCTGGGGACTTTCCAAAACAGGAAAAGTGCAACTGGACTGATAGTGTGGAAGGCGAAAACAATGAGGCAGGTGGCACAAATCAGTGCAGAAATGGAGTGCTTTGGAACACTGCAGCACATAGAGCAGTCCTCAGGGTCTCCAAAAGAAATTGAAGTTTATATGAACGGTGTGGACTGAAGGTTTATTTTGTACCTAACTATAGAACAGCTTTTCTCCTTTCCTAAACATTTTACATGGGCTAGATACTCTTGGAATGAATGCCCAAACCAAGTACGATGCCTATGTCTTGAACACATTGCCAGATGAGTGAATTTTCTATTTGCCTGCTGCGGAATCTAGGGATGAGAGTATCCTGATGCTGGCATATGACTAGCATTGTTTAAGCTAATCAGCTTGATCTAGTACTCTAGTACCCTCCTCATCCTCTGCTTGCTACAGAGACCACTGGGACTACTGAAATCAAGCAAAAGCTTCCTCTGGCCTGTGGGTGATATAGCTGTTGCCTTGGACTGGACAGAATTTGACTGTTTGCAATAGAAAGTGTCTCTGGGTGACAGATAAACATGTAATTCTGTGGTCTGCAATCCACTCACTTCTGTGCAACAAGGAGCAGGGAGGAGAGGCCACAGATTCTCAAGCAAAATCTCTGTACCAACATGGTAGTACCTTTAAATTCTTCTCAGTTGTTCTTGGTGAGCTCACATTTGTGGTTTTGCAACTGTATTGCAAAGCTTATTTGCACACATCCTAGGGACCAGCACATGGCCTTTGGTGCTGTTGTGGTGATACCACCTTGATGCCTATTGGGACCATTTCATCAGGCAGTAACTGTTCTAGGAATGGCTAAGATGGGGAAGGGGATTACACAGAGTTATTAAATAAGTTGCGCTTCATAACAGATCCTCACTACATATCTTTTTCATAGAGAAACTCCTTGCCATGCTTATAAACACTTCACTGTATACAAGTTTCTCAACTCTGCCTTTTAAGATGTTGTTACCTTGCTCAATTTTCATTTTGTATTAAAGATGCTCTGCTGATGTCTGTGTTACAATGGAGTGAAAGGTTAGCAGAGCTGTAGGGGTAATCAGTCAGAAATAAATAGGCTGATGCCATGAAAACTTGCCTTCAGAAATCCTGGAATTGAAATGTAATCAAGGTCTTTGTTAAAGAGGTAATTAAAGCATATCCTTGCCATTTCAATGGGGAACGTTGTGATTGGCCATTGGCCATTGTACTGCAGATAGGAAACACAATAAAATGATGTTATTTGGACTAAAGGGTACAACAACATTTGGAATAATGTATTCCCTGAGACACTGAAGAGAAAGAAAGCTGTGTAAAGCAGACACTGTTTATGTAGCATTTTCAAAGGAGACTGTGTTTTGTTTTGTTACCTTTTGGGTAGCAAATCAGTATTTAAATATAATTTCTTCAAATGCTATGCACATTTTAAAAACTAAAACTGTGAGGAATGGCATGATTCAGGGATTAGGAAGGATGGAATAACTGGATCACAGCTGGATCTATTTTCAGGTACTCAGTAGAGTAGTAGTTAAAACTAGTTAGATTAAAGCATGCATATTGTTTTAATGTGATCACCAAAACTGATTATACTATGTGAGATGTGTAAGGCAGGGAAAAAGGCTTCTCAGTTTACTTCCTAGTGAACGTATCTACTTCCTAGCACATTTCCTTGTGGACACAGCTTCCATATAGGCATTTGTGTGAGCAACAGAGTCAAAAACACTGTGAGGATCGATGCTGTGCTTCAAGCTTATAAATGCTCTAACATCTACGGCTAAAGCTACAGGACATGTCTGCAGTGGAGCTGTGTGACAAGTCAGCTAAAGCACAGTCTGTATCAAGTCTGACTGAGCTTTAGGCTTCTCTGGGAAAGCTGTAGGCATAATTACTAGAAAGAAAAGATATTTCATGTATCTAGCTACTGTACAATACTTACGTTACTGAACATTCCAGGAATAATCTCATTTATCTCTCAGCTCTTAGCACGAATTTCCAGAATTGAAAGCTGAAAAGTATGTACATGTTTTACTTGGAAACTCTGCACATTGGATATGAAAATTGGAGACAGTGAATGTGGAAGACTCAGTCATCTTGTACTCAGAAGCTCCTAGCAGAGAGGCACAGCTTCATACAACTTCATGCCACCTTCTCATGCTTTGCACCATAGCATTCAGTTTTTTACCTTGGTGACTCTTATACGTGTGTATAGGCAAAATCATTTAAAGAGAATATTAACTTTCACAAATCTTCCCTCTTTGCTAACAGTGGGATTACAAAGCAATTTGAAATGATAAGACATAACACTGAAGGCCCCTAATTACCTGGTTAACATAAATGTTTTGATTTAAATTAACAAGAGAACAAACAGTCAGATTATAATAGGGCAGGTGCATAAAAGTCTCCACTTTCCAGATAGAATCTGAGCCTCTGGCCAGGAATGCAGGAGCCAGCACTAAGGCTCTCCCTGGTGCTTCCTCTTCCTGAAGAATTTGATGTAATCAAGAAGCATCATCACAGTTTATACTGGCGCTGTATCCACTTGGGTAGAGATTGCACTGTGAAATAAAAAGGCAGCCATTAGAGTCTAAGATAATGACTTTGCAAGACATGTCAAGGAAGAGGAATAATTTTAAGACTGTATTCCCCTGCCTTTGCAAAGCCTGTGCATTATGGCTAGCTCACATCTTAGTCTGGCTTGGAAAAAACAATCCAAAAAACAAGCCAGTTGCTAACAACAAAGTTCTGAATGAGATGATTGCACAGATATGACTACAAGCAGAAATACAGCTCCTGTAACTTCTGAGGAAGAGGAACAGAGGTCCAACACATGTCTTCAGTTCTTTACTAGGATAGAAAGAGAGGCCAGGAACTTACAGGGTAAACGGTATAACATAAGGCCTCAGAAAAATTCCAAATAGAATGTCAGGCAAGCTATTTATGAGGAGGTGAAAGAGAGCAAGATAATGGAGGTCAATCTGAATAAACCAATTCAAACCAATGCTATTTTCTTCTACCAGAGTGACAGACAAGTGTTGTGGCTGGAAGGAGAGTGGCAATCCTTACCTCTAGACACTTCAGTAAGGCACTGACAGTCATCCATTAAACATTTTCATAAATGTGCTACAAATTTAGGCTAGACTGAGTTTTTCCTACAGAGAAAGGATACAAGAAATATCTGAACTGTCATTGGTTCACTGTCAAACTGGTAGGATGTTTTGAGTGGACTTCTGGCCCAGTCCTATTTAATCTCCTCAGTAATAGCTCAGATGTTATTTATGGATCATTCACAGAAGAGAGGAAATGCAAGCACACCGGAAAGCGGGGTTCAAATTCGGATGATTTCAACAAACTCAGGAAATAGTTTGAAACAGTCAGGGGAACATTCAGGAGGGAAAAAAATGTGCTAGGCAACATCAGCTGCAGCACACATTCCAGATGGGGAACAAGGAACAACCAACATAAACCCTGGGAGTCTGTAGTGGATCACAGACTGAAATACAAGCAGCAAAATTGATGTTATTGTAGAAAGACAAACCTCGTGTTGGGATGTGCGGTCAGGAGGACAGCCAGTGAGATGGAGTCGTCCGCATGCACTGCTTGTCACTTGTAAAGCCTCCACTCCACATGTCTAGTTCTGAGTAATGCTGTGCAAAACAAATTTGTCAAGAGAGAAGTACTAAACCTAAAAAACATGCTCTAAATAGGAAGGATTCAGGACAGGGAGATTGGCCAAAGGTGCAGATGACTACAGTGACACAACAAGATTCCTCACGTCACTAAGATCTGTAATGTGTGTAAATCTACACACACAAGCACATGCACAGAATTATCTATTAATATGTACCATTTTAGTCAAAGCCAGTGACCACTCTTCTCAGACACTGAAACTGTCCCAGAGGCAATGTACCTGAGACCCACCTCACCTCTGCAGCACCTGCTATGAGAATCATGGCTCAGTTGATCTCTCCTCAGCTTCCCAAGAACATGTTATAATGGGTCAAAAGCTCATCACATAAAGGGAAAAAAAAAAAAAAAAAAAAAAAGCAAATTCAACAAGAACCATAGAAAAAGAGCAGAATACTCAGACAATGAACAACACTATTAATTTCCTTCTACTACTCATATTTTCTAACTGATCTGCGATATGAAATAGGAGATTCTAAAATATTTGGACCAGTAATGTATTGGTACAAGATACTCCTTTGCTTAAGTAAATAATTAGCTGGATGTTAAACAATATGTGACAAATAAAATAAAAAGAGAGAGAGAGAGAAAGAAAATCTGAACTCAGTAAAGAAACCTTGAATCTGAATGCAGTATGCTGTCACGAACCCAGCCAGCCTGTGAATATGGCCAGATTTTGTATCCGTCATTGTTCAGAAAAGCTGAAGTTCTTGTAGAACAGAAGATTCTGTATCTCTTTAAAAAGCTACTCTTCTCTTCCTGTCACCATTGTAGAGCGACTGACCAGGCAATTGTTTGTCATCTTCCCAAAGATTTTCTACGATGAGAGAAGAATTGGTGCATTGCTCTTTGGTACAAGTTTCACATTACTCACAAGAGGCTGCGAAAACAGATGAAGGATGTGTGTTTTGTCTTCATTTTCACTGTAGTCAAGCCAGAATTCTTCCCTGAAATCCATATGATAGCACTGGGTTTCCAAAGTGGGACTTGCCTGTATGATACCTATGAGCCTTTTGAGGCTTGGTGTTCATAGATTGGAAACGTATGTTGCACTAAAGATATTCTCAAACTCTGCATAAGCTCTGCCACCTAAAACCAGCTTGGAAATCTGCTGACAGCTTCAGTTGGTCAGCAGAGGAGTTTTACCCATCATCATCCATCTGAGTTACCGTGTCTGTGTAGCTCATAGAGAATAATGACCATGGTGAGGAAAGGGTATAGATGGCTTGTTTTAAAGGCCTTCTTTAGGAGACAAATAATAGCTTAGAAATAGGTGCCTTTCCTCCCTGACTACTAAGGGATATTTGTTAGTCTGGTATTTAATTAACAGTTCACCAAGCTATAACCACTATTCTGGTTGAACTGTCTTTGGTGGTAGAGCTCCAAGGAGCATCCAGCTGGAGAGTGGTGACGGACTGGTGATGCCAAGAAAACCCTCCTACATTTCTGACTGTGTGCCAGGGAGACAAGATTAACTCTGTTAACATGACTGATTATCATCTATTTAGAAGAGCAGCGAAAGCAACGCACTTCCTTTCACTCAGATGTGAAAGCGTGGCCCAGGTCACATACCAGCATGTGTCATGTGTGGTGATGCTAGTTTGTTTCTCTGTGCTGCCACCTGACTTCTTGCTCTTCCGGTGGATCAGGCTGACTGTCCTGCTTCTTGGGCTGAACAACTGGGCAGTACTGAGGGCCGCTTTCCAGTTAGTTTCCTATCCTAACTCAAAGGTAGCTTCATGCCTCTGGTAAATTGTACACATTTGTTGTGCTAGTAAAATGTGTGGGAATCTGAAGGGCTACAAGGTCCTTCTTGGCCCTAAGAAACAATGTGCTCTTGTATTGATGTAGCCCAGCTAGAGCTCCCTGGAGGTTCTCATCCATCTGACAAACAGACAAAATGCTGGAAGCAAAACTAAATTTGGATCCTTGTTCCTCATTTCTTTCTAAAAATACTGTAGTTTTTCTACTCACAAATAGTAACAAAGCATAGCAGCACAAAATAGCAGCAGGATTCGCAAGTTTTATTTATTAAATCAGGAAATTACTCACTACTTTCCCGAGCAGTTTCCATTTTTTTCTTCCTCTTTTCTCCATAAGACCGCAGAGACCACTTTTGACAGATTGGGAAAGGGTGAAACACAGAAAGGATGCTAGAGTTCAATGACGGCATGTTGCTTATGTCCAAGAGAAAGGGGAGAATATCACCTCAGGGACTTGAGTTGAGTGTCCACATTATGATAACACGGTGGAACATTCAGATCCACAGCCAGGAGACGGGAATGTGATCAACGTCACTCCCAGGTGTGGTGCAAGGATGTACGGCAGCCAAGAGGAAGAGAAGTCTGTTTTCAGTAGCAGAAAATTCTCCAAGCACCATCTGGATTTGAATAGGAGATACTCTTTAAAGGAAATAACGTATAAACGATGGCATTAGCCTTTGTATTTTGCATGCCTTTCCACACACATCCTTTTTATAACACACAAACACACATGGGGCTGAGGTACTCCTACTGCTTACAAACCCATTCGTAGGCTGTGACTTTTTAAATGTTGTGAACTTGTGAGAAGTGTCTCAAAATGTGAGGAAGACAGAACATGACTAAAAGACTGAAAAACTGAGGGATCCTGAACATCTAAATGTGTGTTAAGAAAGGAGGATAAGTTTTCTTTCCTCAATTAGCCTAAGCGATCTATTACCTTAAAATGCAATAATTAGTCAGTGATTGACTCCTGTGCAGAGGTTTGTGGAGAAGAGATGAATCTGAAAGCACAAGAGTGTAGCACTACCCTTCACTAGCTTTTCCTTCTGATGCTATTGTTTGACTTTTGCCAGGTCTTTAGTCTTACTAAAGATCATCTGGACAGCTCTGGGGGAAAGGCACCCGTACCTCACTGCCTTACAATAATCATAGAATCATAGAATCCTTAGAGTTTCAAGGGACCTCTGAGGGCCATCTAGTTCAACTCCTCTGCAATGAACAGGGACACCACAGCTATATCAGGTTCCCTGGGGCCTTATCCAGCCTCACTTTGAAAGTCTCCATGGACAGGACATCAACCACATCTCTAGGCAACATGTTCCAGTACCTCAGCCCCCTCACCGTAGAAGATTTTTTTCCTTATATCCAACCTAAATCTACCCTCCCTGAGCTTGAAACCATTTCAACCTTGTTCTATCGCTACAGACTCTGCTAAAGAGTTTGTCCCCTTCTTTCCTGTGGCCCCCCTTTAGATACTGAAAGGCCCCTGACAGGTCACCTTGCAGCCTTTTCTTCTCTAGGCTGAACAGCCCCAACTCTCTCAGTCTGTCCTCACGGGAGAGGTGTTCCAGCCCTTCGATCATTTTTGTGGCCCTCCTCTGGATGCTCCCCAATCGGTCCATGTCTCTTCTGTACAGAGGACTCCACATCTAGATGCAATACTCCAGGTGAGGCCTCACCAGTGCAGAGCAGAGGAGCAGGATCACCTTCCTTGACGTGCTGATCAAGCTTATTTTGATGCAACTCAGGATACAGTTGGCTTTCTGAGCTGTGAGGGCACAATAAGTCCAGTTCTGATGTATAGAATCACAGAATCTGTATGTAGGTAAGTATGAGACCTGTGGTGACCAAGACCATCAAAATATAGCTATGGAGAGAAAGGCAATTTGTGTAAGAAAATGGTTTTGACCCACCTTATGACGATGCAGCCACAGTCCTAGAGTTTATATCCTACTGTATGGTAGCTAAATAACGGTGAAGAAAAACAAAGGAGAAAAAATGACGTTGCTCCTTTTGGATTCTCTAGTTGCAACTGAGAGAAATCTGAAGCAAATACAAGGAATTTCTTCAGATTGGAGAAGTTTCATGCTTCCACAGAAGCCAGTTTGCAAATTGCTCTTTGCTAAACTGATTTTAAAAATGTTTTTGTCAAAAAAAGTAAAGATTGAGAAAAGTTCTTATAAAAATACCACTTATTTTCAGCATTTCTTTTACACTTTTCAGTGTAGCTCACTCTACAGTTTCATGCTAGAATCTGTCCAGGTGAGGTACCATGCCCTTTTCCTATGTTATGCACAGTGTTTCTGGCTGTAGGTTAGACTTTGTCTCTGGTCTCCCTCTCTCACACTCTGCAGTGATAATTTTGGACATCTTGTGCTATGGCAATTCTTGGGTCAGGATTTTAAGGATTTTGCTTGGATTCAGTATTTTGTAATTCCTATATATTGTGAATTTTCCCAGAAATCTCAAAAGTGTGTGGTAACAAATATGATCCAACTACAGGGGTGGTTTCCTGTGAGTATACATACGCTTTTCTTTTTGTGAAGAGCTTTTTCATAGTGTTGATTTTTGAATGAGGTAACTTACAAGCATGGATATGTAATACTGCCCTGTGAACTTGAAAGGGAGAAGAGCTAAGAGAGTGCTTTCTTGTTACCTTACGGCAGGTTTGAAGACAGAGTTCTGCAGCAAAGTAAAAGAAACTCTACACTACTCACAATAAAAAAAAAGTCAAAATATTTTGATGAACAAACTGTGTCTAAGATCCATTTTCATTTCAGGATGCAATCAGCTAAATCTACTGATAGGAGATCATGTTTTAATATGTATGGACAGATACAGACAGTGAAGCTGACTAGTAGCAACAAAGACGATGTATCATATAGGATTTCTACACATAGATTTCCTCAGTAAAAAGTCTTTAAAGTTTATCTTAACAATTGATTTGTCCTTGAAAAGATTAGGGTGATATTAAACATGTCTGAAACAAAAGGTGAAACACTAAAAGCTGATTTATCATACAAGAAAAATAACAAGAAGCTATCACTTCTCTGTGACTATATGTTTTCCAAAAGTCTGTATGATTGTACCTCAGGAAAAGTCTGATTCTTGGAAAGGAAGTGAGAGAAAACAAAGGGAGAAATATTCTGTTATAAAGATTAAGTAGTAGTAGTGTTTGACACTGACCTGCATGAAATTCTGGTCACCAAGTTGGAGAAAAATGTATTTGATAGATGAACCACTCGCCAGATAAGGAATTGGCTGGATGGTCACACTCAGAGAGTTGCAGTCAATGGCTCAATGTCCAAGTGGAGACTGGTGACAAGTGGCATTCTTCAGGGATCAGTGCTGGGACTGGTATTATGCAACATCTTTGCAGGTGACATGGGCAGTGGGATTGAGTGCACGCTCAGCAATTTTGCAGTTGACACCATGCTGTGTGGTGCAATTGACATGCCAGAGGGAAGCAATGCTATTCAGAGGGACCTGGACAGGCTTGAGAGGTGGGCCTATGCCAACCTCATGAAGTTCAACAAGGCCAAGTGCAAGGTCCTGCATCTGGGTCGGGGCAATCTCAAGCACAGATACGGGTTGGGTGGAGAGTGGCTTGAGAGCAGCCCTGAGGAGAAGGATTTGGGACTGATGAAAGATTCAACGTGAGCTGGCAATGTGCACTTGCAGCCCAGAAGGCCAACTGTATCCCAAGTTGCATAAGGAGAAGTGTGACCAGCAGGTCGAGGGAGATGATCGTGCCCCTCTACTCTGCTCTCATGAGACTCAGAGTGGAGTACTGTGTCCAGTTCTGGAGCCCCCAACACATGAAAGACATGAAGCTGTTGGAGCAGGTCCAGAGGAGGGATACGAAGATGATCAGAGGGATGGAGCACCTCCCCTGTGAGGACAGGATGGGAGAGCTGGCGTTCTTCAGTCTGTAGAACAGAAGACCCCAAGGAAACCTTATAGTGGCTTTCCAGTACCTGAAGGCAGCCTACAGAAAAGCTGGGGAGGGACTTTTTATAAGGTCATGTAGCAACAGAACAAAGAGAAATTGTTTTAAACTGGAAGAGGGTAGATTTAGACTAGATATCAGGAAGAAATTCTTTACTGTGAGGGTGGTGAGACACTGGAACAGGTAGCCCAGTGAGGTCGTGGATGCCCTCTCGCTGGAAGCATTCAAGACCAGGCTAGATGGAGCTGTGAGCAACCTGGACTAGAAGAAGATGCCCCTGCCTATAGCAGGGGCTTGGAACTGGGTGATCTTAAAAGTCTCTTCCAACCTAAACCATTCTATGATTCTGTGATTAAAAATTAAAACACAAAAAACAGACATGAAAGTTCTTTAAATTATAAAATAGATGTTTGTCTTTTGGACACCAGTGTATTTTGTTCTGGAATATACCATGTCTATTCAATTTCAGGTGTGCCTCTTTCAGTTTAGATTTAAAAAATCTTGTTTTCATTGTTCTTCAAGCAACATAGCTATTAAAAATACTTTTTTACTATTTTATTTCATTTTAATTCAGACTCTGTTGCAATGAGTCTCAGGAAAGATCTCCTACATGTGTTGGTTACTGGTCTCTTGACTGTTGGAATTATTTCAAGATTTCTTGGAGATGGTGACAGCTAAAATTAGCTTATTGTATCAAAAGTTAACTACCCATGACAAGTGTGTACTACCATTTGTTAAAGAAATGAAGACAAGATGCATGACGCATCAGCTGATAGAGCTGCCATTTTTTATTACTAATAGCAGGCAACACTAGAGGCAACCTGACGAAGTCCCTTCATAATTCCACCTTACTCAGCTGAAGAATATTTTCCTCCCCTTTGCACTAAAACCCAAGTGCATAGGGAGTCTTCAGTCAACCCCAGCTTTTTCCTAAAAGCTTAGTTTCCTATTTTGTTTATTTTATTTAGGTTGTCACCTTATTGTTTTGCTATGTCTACTGGAATTTTTATAAACTATTTTAAAAGCCTTCTGAGACAACCTGTTGTTGGAGGAAACGGGAATATTGTTCTCTGCCCGGATGTTTTAAGACAGCTAACTCCCTTTTATGTAGTACAAATCTTGAGGCAGAAGAGGTTAACTGCAGAAATGATGCCACCACAGAGGAAGGGAGAATTCCTAAAGTGCACCTCTGACACACTGTCCATCGTTCACAGGAGTCTTGGCTCTAGGAAAAGTTTAACTAGGTCTTGCCATTTCAATGCTTCCCAAAATTGTGTGCTTTTATTGTCGTCAGCCCCAGACACACGGAACACTGATACTGTCCTAAAATAAAGTCCTTCAGACCATATACCCATCATTTTATAGATGATTCTTTAAAAATGCTGTCAGCTAGTTTGCACTCTCCAATTTAATGCATACTTCAAGATTAGATTAAATGAAATCAGAAAGAAAAAAAAAAACATTTTTGGCAGAAAACAAACCACAGATTATACAATTAATTTCCAGTCTTACAGAGCACAGTGTCCCAGAAGATTGGGAAAAGCAGCTGCATTTATAAAATGTTTTTTTCATCCATACATGAGAAAAGAAAACAGTACATCGGTGATCTTACAAAGTTGTGTTCTTTTCTTGGTATTTTAAATATGTATTAAATAATCATGTGAATGCTTTGTTGCCCAGGATTAAGGTTTAAGTTAAAAAGTCACATGCATCCTAAGCCAGGGACCTCTGTTGACCATACTTTAACCTTCATTTTAAAGCTGTTTTGGGGAAGATGTGGTTAACCCAACATGACTTACCCAACCTTTGAAGTCAGTTAACTATTACATAGATTTTTGTGGAACTTGTTTTGGTGGCTAAGTGAATCACAGTTATTAAGAATTAGCACTTTCCAACACTAATTACATGACATATAATCATGCAGAAATCTCAAAGTAGTTCTAAGGAATGGGAGAATTTAGTAACAATATTTGCTGTCTTGTGACATGCTGTCAATTTTGTACCTTGCCAGTTGCAATAGAAGCAAGCAGAAATTCAATAACACGTGTGTCCAACATTTAGGCTTGTCTGGGCTGCTTTGAGTGAAGAGGAATTGTCCTGGGCTGCACATAAAATGTATAAAATATATTTTTAATATACAATATTTATCTTTTATACATATATATAATTAAAACATAAGAAAGAGAGCAACAAAAACTTAAAACTCGTGGGATATCTGACCTTGTTTTTGTGAAACTAATGCGTTGGTCTGGTTCAATGGAATTGGCTGCAATTCTTAGCGAGTCCTCCAGGTGTTCATCAGATTTTTCAGGAAATTTTACTCTTCCTGTACTTCACCCATGAGAAGAGTTATTTACAAATGTACATACTGCCAAAAAGTGATGACATGAATAAGGCGTGACTGGGGAGGGAGGGATATTTTTCTCTTATAAGAGACGTCTTATGAAAGTCTGGTAGAGAGACATGATCGCATTTTTCTTTGAATTCGTTATCCAGTTGCAACTCCAAAAATTCCATTTGAAAGTCACCTGGAAACGTACTTATGTCAACTGAAAATCAAGCTGCAATTGTACCAAAAAAATTGGTGATTTTTTTGAAATCTTGAAACTTTGTCCCAAATTCCTTTATTAAAACTGAATGCAAGATTAACACACAGTTAAAAATCGTATAACAACATTAAAGGTTTATGATCTTGTGGGGCCACATTACTGGCTGTCCGGGGCTGTACATGACCTATACTGTACATGACCTATGGCAGGCCTGCCATAATGTGAAATAGACAGTCAGGTACGGAAGGAAGCAGCAGCAGGTTTTTTTTATGTATTCTCATGTTTGAAACTATGGGAGTAGCTTAAAATGTAATGCTAATACATAGCTTGATTTTCTTCTTCCTTGTTTTCTTTCACTGAACAGATGTCCAGGGCAGGGGGGCACTGAAATTACTTCTCAAAAAGGACTGTGTGGTAGATGAGCATGAAGAAATGTGTAAGTTGGCAAATAATTTGAAGAACGAAAGCCCAAATGCCAAATTTTAATGTGACCTTCCTCATGCGTGTCTAATCTTCAGTGACAATGTGAAGTTTTTTTCAGCTTAAAACCTGTTTTCTGAGTCATCACTCTCACTACCAGTGACTAACTCTACTATTCTTAGTTCTCCATGTGACAGCCTGTCTTGTACAGGGTGGATACACTGCACAGTGGCACAAAGTTCCCCATATAATTTTTGTCTAAGCATAAGTCATCCTTGGCCTATTATTAGGGTACTTATGCCTAATGCATTATGAGACATTTAATGCCAACAACTGCCCCTGGAAAGACATGACAGATAATGCAAAGCTGAGAACTGGAATAAGTGGTACAGAGAGTAGAAAACAGCACTCACCTCGCTCTGCTTCTGCACACACCTGCTGATAGCACCTGATGCAGACAAATGATCTGGGCTGGGTCCCAGCTGGCAAACCAGAAGTGCAAATCACACAGCTCATTTTCTGTAGTGTGAGTCATCTAGGTTTTATGAAGAGATAAATATTTAGCTTATCCATACAGTGTTTTAAAATGCAAAAACAGAGGTATGGTCTCCAATGTCAAGCACTCTGAAGCTAAGAAATGTTCTTACAGAAATCATTATTCCACTTTCTGCATATAATGGTAAAACTCTCAGAGATCATCTTGTTGTATATTGTTTGTTTTTTTTTTTCCTGTGTCTGTTGCCTGCACAGTCTGTAATCAGTATCTGTAAGACCAATGGCAAAGACATCTTTCAATTGTCCTGACAGCAGAGAGATTGTTAGCTTTTGTGTGAATCTGCAGAGAGGGCACAAAACAGACGTTATTTTTCACAACCTGCAAGAAGAAGGTAATGTGGGGCACCAAGATATTCCATCTGTAAGAAGGTGCTGTTGTATGCTGGCTCAAACTGCAGCCGCAGGAGAGCTACGTGCACAGGCTCAGCCCAGCCACGCCAGGCATTTCTGTGGTGAAGCTGGGATGGGCGCCCTACAGCCAGGACTCACCAGACTGACCTTAAAAAGCCATTTTTCTGGCCTGCGTGTGTGAGAACAGGCAGCCAGCGTCAAAGGAAACCACAGTGATTTTCCCAGGAACAGTGACACTCAACAGGCAGAGTGAGGCAGGTGGTTAGAGGCTATCCTGACCCACAGGTGAGAGAGACCCTTTAATGCTTCACCTCTACGGTTTCAGCCATTAATTTTCAGTTGAAAATTGAAAAAGATTGAAAAAGACTGTAACTACAATAAGCAAAAACATCTCTCCCAGTCTGATACAGTTGGCAGTGTACCTGTACAGACTGATGTTGCGTCTGAGCTGCAAAGAACGAACTACTGCTACCACTGAAGATACCATGTCTTTGTTAACTCACCTAATTACATTTTTTACTTAAGTTCAGGGGGTATTTCAGTTTGAAACAGGTGCATCTCACCTCCCATCCTATCCTTCCCTGGAGTTTGGTGTACAGTTTTCATTTCAGGACACAGGGAGTCCTTGCATTCTGCACCTCCCAGCAAGGCACTGTGGAGTGTTACAGGTGGAGGACTCCTCACCATTCACCCTTACCTCAGCCCTTCACCAGGCCCGGGGTGGGCCTTGGTCAGGTCTGTTGGAGCTGCCCTGGGGACCAGCACCACCCGTGGTGCCTTGCCTGGCTCATCATTGCCAAGTACTGCAGAACCACCCCACAGGAGAAAGGCAAGGAAGTTTGAATGAAGGACACTGAGGTTTTAATGAACCCTCTTTCCTTTTCCAAGCTGTATTTTGCACAGGGTGGGGTGCAAGCAATAGCTCTGGAAAGTGAAGGAAGCCCGCCGCCCACTCTCCCAGGACCTCTCTCTGAGTTGGACATTGAGGCTGGACATCCGCATAGAGACATTCGATAAGTAGGGCCAGAACCAAAAGCCATTTCCTGAGCAGCATGCCTCACAGCACAGTACTCTGTTCCTCCCTCCCTCCTCCTTTAGCAGGGATGGGGGCCTGCCTGGCGGCCCTGGCGCCTTGCCCTGGCATCAAGCATGGCTTCCTGCTCCAGCCCCGCAAGGGCCTCTCCTGTTGATGTTCTCCATTACCCCACTGTGTGGTTGCTGAGCAGCTGGCCAGATAGTGTGAAAATACAGCAGAACTCAACATACATTGCTTATAAATAGATGATAGTAAACGGCATGGTTGGAAGCCCATTGGAGCCAGTGAATGCTGTCAGGAACTGCTGTCCTCAGTGGGCTTTGGATTGGGCTTTAGATAAGGAGAGGTTTGTGTCAGAATTGTAATACCTATCCTGAGCAGTTAATACCTAACCAGTTTAATCACACAGTTTTTCTTGAAGGAGCTCAAATTGTCTTCCTGGATAGCTAGGATACAATATCTTAGCGTCTTAAGCTCTGAATCAGCGTAGCAGCTCAGTGTGTACCTAACCTTGAACAGGCAATTAGCATACTGGACTTTGTACCCTCATTGCCTTCTCTTTCTTTACAGGAAGGGTTTATAATGTTCCTGCCTCTGCAAAAACAAAGGCTTTCACTGATATGATGCTAATTAGAATACAAAGCTTATCACTGTCATATAAATTCAGTTGATGCCAGGTTTTCCCATTCAGGGGCTGTGTGCTCATGTTGGTCCCACTACCTGAAAGATAACATGACTAAATTGTTTTTGAGGGCAAATAATGGGTGAGAGGGAAGGAAGGGGGAAGAAAATATTAAATAAGTGAACACTTAAAACAGTGCTTGCTGTTTAATTAGCAGAAAGTAAAAATGCTATAATTTTTCTGTTCAGAATGTTTTTAATTCTACTGCATCAGTTTGATCTGTTTATAAAGATATCCCTATTTTTACTGACTCTGGTGATACTAGGAAGGGAGCAGAGCATCAAGGACCAAGTACAAACTGGGAAGCTCTGTAACTAACAAAGCAGGGAACTGATTTCTGGGCTACAGATACCCACTGGGCTAGGAATGCAGTCGGTGGTGTAATATTCTTTGGGCAGCTTCCAAACAATGCTGTGTTGTGGGAAGGAAGTTATAATGCAGTTGTGTCTCTGTCTTATATTGACTGCTGGGTCAAACAAAGCAGTGTGATTTGGAATTCACTTGCTGTACCACTGCCTACTGCAACTAGTTTGTGAAGCAGGCTATTGTGGATGAAAACGGGAAACAAAAAGCATTTGATCTTTGCAGTCCTCATGAGACAGCTTTGAATTTGTTGCAACTTTTTTTTTTTTTTTTTCCAGGCAGCAAAGGAACAGATTAGTATCTGATTATGGATCAGCACTTTCACAAATGCTGAACAGCAAATGCTCCTGGCATCACTTATTAGGGATGTGAAAAGAAATTATTCAAATCATTTAGAAATTGCTTGACAGCACTTTTGAGATAAAGATTCATTGAAATAAATCCATGGCTAAGCATTGCTTACCTAGCGATAAGAACATGAGAACTGCTGTGCTATGGTATTGAAAGTGTCTTTATGATCTGGTCTCCAGCACTGGCCATCTGTGGATGCAGAAGGAAGCCAACAAAAGCAAGAAGGGCACGTACCAAGTGGTCCTTTCCTTTATATATCTTCTCAGCCTCCAGATACTCACAATTGAGGCACTGCTGGAGCTGAAGATTCGTAGAATCATAGAATCAAAGAATGGCCTGGGTTGAAAAGGACCTCAAAGATCATCTAGTTTCAATCTCCCTGCTATGTGCAGGGCCACCAACCACTAGACCCAGCTGCCCAGAGCCACATCCAACCTGGCCTTGAATGCCTCCAGGAATGGGGCATCCACAACCTCCCTGGGCAAAATGCTCTAGTGCATCACCACCCTCTGTGTGAAAAACTTCTTCCCAATATCTAACCTAAACCTCCCCCATCTTAGTTTAAAACCATTCTGCCTTGTCCTATCACTATACACCCTTGTAAGCAGCCATTTCCCCTCCTATATATATGCTACCTTCAAGTGTTGGAAGCCACAATGAGGTCTCCCCAGATCCTTCTCTTCTTCAAGCTAAACAAGCCCAGTTCACTCAACCTTTCTTCATAGGAGAGGTGCTCCAGCCCTCTGATCATCTTAGTAGCCCTCCTCAGGACCCGCTCCAAGAGCTCTGCATCTTTCTTGTACTGGGGGCCCCAGGCCTGGACGCAATACTCCAGATGGGGCCTCACAAGAGCTGAGTAGAGGGGCACAATCACCTCCCTCTGCCTGCTGGCCACTCCTTTTTTAATGCAGACCAGAACACAGTACGCTTTCCGGGCTGCAAACGCACACTGCTGGCTCATGTCCAACTTCTCGTCCACCAGGACCCCCAAGTCCTTCTCCTCAGGACTGTTCTCAAGGACATCTTCGCCCAGTCTGTATAAATATCTGGGTAAGATTGCATGTACATCCTTAAATTGAAGAGTTTGAATGTGTCCCTCCCTAGATTCAACTAACTGCTTTTTGAACATATTTATACAGCTGGCCTCCCCAGCATTCTGGAATCAGTTTCCATCATTCAACAGATTTTAGTGGGTGTATGGAAATCATGGCTTTTTGTTGCTTTTTCAGTCATTGTCCATCACCTTCCTTAGGGTCTTGCATTCTAAAAAAGGTTATGGGAGAAAGACAGTGTACAGTAAATGCTGCTGTTAACTCTGTTTTCATGCAACAGTAGAAAGCTGTACTGAAAAATAACTCAGTCTTTGTTGTTCACTGAAATAGTGGGAAGAACTGCACATTGATCACTCCTTTACATCTTTCAACCTCTATATAGGCAAAGCAGAAAGCGTAATGGGACAGAAGTACTCATAGTGGATGTAAACATACTAGCCACGTGCAGTGAAGGAGTGCGAGCAGCCTCATCTAGGCTTAGTGACCTAATCATAGAGAATGTGGCCCTTGTCTTCTTGAAGTGGGGACAAAATTCCTCGCAACATTCCCAGGGTAGTATAAGAATCTTAATGGGAAAATCATCCTTATGAAAGAGAGGGGGGCCGCTTTCTGAATGTCATATTTCAAACTCCCTATGGACCATAGCAAAACCTTTTTCATTTCTGAAATTCTACTTCCACTCAAGCACTTTATCTAATGTATTCCTGGACTGCAGAGCCAAAACAGCTAAAAAAATCTCCCCTCTTCCTCTCTCCAGGACAAGGAAAATAGGAAAAATTGGAATTGTTTTATAATGAATAGGACTTAAGTATCTTAGAAATAGATTTTTAAAGATACCTTACTGTCATCTTTCAATGAACTTCTATCGATTACAACTTGTACTTTGTATAACTTTAAACTTACAAAAGTGGACTGAACGGCCCTGCCCATTAACTTCAGTGAAATGTGAGTGGGCTGTAATTATTAGAAAATGGCATAATCACCTTTTCAATACTGAAATACATCCAGGAACAAAGGAAATCCCTGCCCTAAGCAGTAGGGAGATATCTGACTTGGGCAAGTGGCAGAATTCTGCCAAGAGAAGCGAGGGTCATCCAGCTTACTCACACCTCCCTCTGCCATGACAACAGTGGGCACACTCAGGCCTGGAACCAGCCATTTCAGTGCTTCTGCTTTGTTTTCAATTCCCTTGATAAGCCTGTGACCTCTTCTACCTAATTTCGTTGTTCTCGGATTGATCTTTCTGGCATGCCTCTGAACTGATTTGTTCAGGCTTTAAAGCAAGTTCCTTTGCTCTTGCTTTCTATAAAATGACTTGAGAGCAAGAAAGATTGTTTTGAGAACTCTCATTTCCCACCAGACACATTGCCCTGCCCTTAGCATCTCCAAAAGAAGCCACTGGAAGAAGAGCACCGTTAACACAGGGCTCATAGACCCACAAACGAGAAACACGCTTCAAGAACATAAAGACTCTCCCTACTCTTCTGGCATCATAAATGAGGGAAGCTTGCCCATTGATCTAAACAAATATTGCATTATTTTTGCTCCTAGCACATGAATCAAATCAATCTCATACACATTATAATCATTTAAGCAATCTTTCTGTTTTATTTACCTGTGTTATCAGTCTAATGCATAATTGCTTAGGTGGCTTTTTTAAATAGTCATGACTGTTAGTGGTCTGGACATAATTTTTTGCAATAAAAGCTGCTCTTCATATCAGTCCACTAATACTCATTTACATATGCACCTCTATCTCCCCAGACTAGGGGTCTGCATACAATCTGCTGAGTGGCGATTTCTTTTGGCCCGTGTTACCCCTACAAACCACAGTGTGGAAAGTGGCTGACACACCACTGTAACTATCCAACAATGTAGACTGTCCTGCGTGAGGGTTTGGTCTTCTTTCTGGCCCTACTTCATTTACTAGCATAGATGTTACCTATTGCATAGCTGCAGAATGTCAAGAAGATGTGATTTCAGCACACAACACTTCTGTACAAACATATAGGCTCTTTTTAATCTTCTTTTTCCTTGTCAGCAAAAAGAAAGAAATTGCTGCATGTTAGATGTTGCTAGCAACACCACATTACTGCCCACCTCTGTCCTGCTTACTCACAGCCTCAGGAGCATTCCTGCAATCCCACAGTAATATCTGCTGGAGCATGCAGAGCCTGTGGGAGCACCAGTGGTTGGATGGATTGAAGCACTGCTGAGGTGCACGCACCGTGCTCCCCAGCAGGCAGCAGACCCGCCACTCTCCCAGAGCACAGGAGGCGAGGTGGGGCCGCCAGCAGCTCTGCTTTGAAGTTTCCTCCTGGCCACAGCACTTGAGGATTTAAGTCTGCAAGAGTTGAGGTTGTAATCGTCTGGATGTGAATCTGATTGCTTCGAAGGATTCAGTTAATCACACCACACAATAAAAACGCATGCATAAGAGATTATTTGGGTTTCGTACCGTGCATGGGACTGGAGTCTAATTATGTCCTTATTGCTAACAACATCTGATTATAATCACAGAATCACAGAATGGTTGAGGTTGGAAGGGTTCATTTGGGATCTTTTAGTCCAGCCCCCTGCTTCAATAACACCGTCTTCATTTCATGATGACTCTTTCACAACTTTTCTTTATGTTAGATAACACAGAGGTGTCTACACCACAAAATGGAGTTTGATGGAGAAAGCAGTGCTGACCAAGAACTGACTTTAAGTAAAGGTACTCAGATGGAAGATTCTGATTCAGAGGACACAAGTAGGTAGAGAAAGCTGTGGTTTATATCCAATGATGTTAACAGGCTGTGAAGTTTAATAACCAAAGAAACTTTACAATCTGAAGGCCATAACACCATGCCTAGGGAGTACTGTGCCCCAGTCTTTCAGCCAGATATACACATTGATTTCTGAACTTTCACAGGGAATATCAACATCTGGATCTTAGATCATCATCTGGCACTGACTGGATTCTGGATGAAGATGACTTAAAATCACTCATAAGGTTTTAGAAGAGAGACAGACAAACACACACTCTCCAAACACACAGAGTCAGTTAAACATGGAAAAAAGTGAATACTCTTTCAAGGCAAACATTTTCTGTACACTTGGTCATTTCATGCAACGTTCATTTTCTAGTATCACGGAAATCAACTTACATATTCCATTCACACATAATCAAATATTTGTGAAGGTTTTGTCCTTTCATTCCAAATAATCTAACTTTACAAAAAGCAGCAAATGTGTCAGTCCGCCCTTGACAGTCGAACCCTACTGGGCATTAGTTTGCTTCAGACCTGAGCTTTTAGCTTCTTACCACTAATGGGAAGACTGCTAGCATTTGCCAAATGAGCCTTGAACTAAGGCTGCTGTTGAAACTAGATAAGAACAGAGACATACAGTCAGAGTAATGCTAAAAGTATGAAGACTGCTCTCAAGCTGGTATTGTAGGAAAAGAATGATAAATTAGGAACTTTTTCTGAAGAGTGTCACTTATGATTTTGCATTATTGCTGCTTTTACTGCTTTTCAGCTGGCATCTGCTAGATAAGATCTTCATACCTGCCATTTGGCCACTGTATTTTAACAAGACATAAAAATTTAATGTCATCTTTCATTTCAAAATGATTCACCTTTTGATAACAGCTTTTGCTTCAAGATGGTTGTGATGTCTTGATAGAAGCAATGGTCAGGCTTTCCAGGCAGTGACAATCAATTAAATTACACTAAATTAATTTAACGTAGCTTAATTTACCAGAGCTTTGAGAGCATCTACAGGAAGTCAGGTTGCATAAGTACTGCAAGAAAGGACTAAGTGTTTATTTTAGGAATCCATTTTTTGAAGCAGTGCCTTTCTGGGAATGTTTACATAGTTTTTGTAAAACTACATAGATTTGACTTTTGTGCTGTATAAATTAGACTGATTTTTTTTCTAAATGTGTGCAGTACAAACCATTCTGAACAGCACTACTGCAAAAATACAAAATCTGAGAAGGAGGGTGAGGCCATATAATGAGAATGTTTGGGAAATATTTCAAACATTTCTACTAGTGTTTTATTTGTGATTCATGTGCTAAACCTGTACAGTCTTACACAAATATTGTGAATGCTCCCCAGAGACCACTTTATTCCTGGATTCTTTTAATCTATTGTATTCTTAATCTTCAAGCAGTGTAAAGATCATGAGGAATGTGCTTTACTTTCATGTGCTTATAATTTTCTCCATGTGAATACAAACATTGTAGTTACATGGGTATTTCACAGTTCAAAATGTTCTTTGTAGACCAGTGAAAAAGAGACAGAAAGTTTACAGTGAAAAATAATATTAAATTAGCTTAAATGAACATTCTTCAGAAAATCTTGGCCAGGCTGAAAGCTTTACATGTGCCTTCTAAACAGAATCACAGAATTGTAGGAGCTGGAAGGGACCTCTAGAGATCATCGAGTCCAACCCCCCTGCCAAAGCAGGCTGTCCTAAATATTTAAACTAGTGAGACTGAGGAAAGCAAGAAACATAACCTTTTCAATTGTGATGGGCAGCCACATTTTGCCACAAAAAGCCCGGTGCAGCAGGGGAAAACTTAGTCAGATCCTTAGATTTCTTGAACAACACAACACAACAGCTGCACTTTGAATTACTCTCAGTGGGAGCTAGACACCTAAATTACTTTGGGTGCCAAACTGCAGGAGACTAAAATTTGTTTGTCTGTGCCTTAACAGTGAACCACCAAACTCCATCCAAGGAAAATGTTTGTGCAACAGGTACAGATGAGTGTTTGCTCTGGGAAAGGCCATGTCAAAGTCCACGCTTTCCTCTGAGTAGAAGCTGGATCTTTGCAGCTGTCCTTTGCTCCAAAGGGAGCCCATTGCAGTTTGGAAACTATGTATGAGGACTGCCACTCCTTTTCTAAACTGACCAACTACCGAAGTATTGTCTCAAGGGCCAATGATAGATTTTAGCTATTTATCTTCATTTAATTTGAGAGCCAAACTCAGTTATTGAATTTACAATTTCACTGGCTTTTAAACTATCCAGGATCAAAGTTTTAAAGATCTTAAGAAACATTACTTCTAAATCAGAAATCTTAACTTTTACTACATTAATTTTTAAACACAACTTTCAGTTTTTATTCTGCTTGGTAGCTTTCCACTCCATCCCTTCTGTAAGTGAGGTTTGCTACTGTGCTACTGAGACCCTTCTAATGAGTTCCTTCCAAATCAGTACTGCTGCTAAGATTATACCGAAGAGTTAGCCACAAGAGACACATTTTAAAAAGTCTAACTGTATAGCTGTTACTTCAGTCTAATATCACTGATCTCTGTTCTTCTGAGTACCAGAAAGACTGCTTCAGGATCTGTAGATGAGTAAGCCAAGATTTCCTTATACATGGCATATTTTTGCATAGGCTGAACAGAAGCTTATTTCAGGAGTACATTTAAAAGCACTACAAAGCATCAACAATGCCAGATGAGAGCCGGGGCAGAGATACAATCCTCCAGAGACAGCCAGAGGAGCAGACAGGTTCTTTGAACATAGCTCTCATTAGTTTTGAATCTGTCTCCTAATTGATGACATCTGCTTGTGCTACAAAATGGCAGCAGCCAAATCGAGCAATGCAGGAGGAGGCAAATATGAGGAGTATAGGGAAAAGGAAATCAGAGATTGTATCTGTTGATTTTTCTCTAAATATGGAAATTCTTATACAATGGACCATCAAATGTAATTTCCTATGTCTTGGAGGACAAGCTGTACGTTTTCTAAAATAGTTCAAAAGGTTTACAAACTCTAGTTCAGGGTGTGGAAGTGGAAGGAGGGGGCCAGAGGTGCTGTGGAGAAGAAGAATGGAGTACAGGATATCCCTCTCCTAGCTCTTAAAAGAAACCCCTGAGTTTAAGAGATTTTTATGTATTGTTAGGAACTGGCCTATTATCTTGACAGGACTGGCCCCGGTGCGGGTTGATGACAAAGACAACTTTACATGGTAAAACTGAAAGAGATCCACAGTTTTGTACATGGAAAGCAGAGTGATCACTTGCCAGCTCCACCTCTGGGAGAAAATATTTGACATCAGAGCTGTGGAACTCCCCTTGTGCTGTTCAGCATCATCTGCAACACATAGGGGGAGCCAGCAGTATCATAATAACACTCTGCCCTTTGTTGTTCTTCGTCTTCTCTGCTTGAAACCCTAGGTGTACCTGGATCTGCTCCACCGTAACCTTGCCTCTGTCTCAGAATAATGTTCAAAGCTCACCTTCTCGCTGGGACTGCATTCTACCCTTTATTGACCAAGAGTGAATATAGCTAGTGCTGGCTCATCTATTTCGCTTTGTTGCTTCCAAATGATTTTGTTGAGTGAATTCAGAACGTGTCAAGAAAGAATTATTCAGTGCTTGACATTCTGCCAGGATCTGTCACTTGGTTGCAAAACTCCTAAGAAACCACTGGACTGCCTTTGGACTCCGCTAGGTCAAAGAAGAAGCAAAAAGGATTTCCAAAGTACTAAAATAACCTTTCTCCCAGTATGTGATGAGTTGTTCTTTTTTCCGCATCTGCTAATACTTTCTGAGTATGTGGTAATAGACTTGAACTGGTTATTCTTGCCTAATGTCACTAAGACATTGCAGTGCTGAGAAAGTCAATGCAATTTTACAGCAAGTAGCGTCAGCTAATAAGCAAAGGGCTGGCAGTGGTAGGCACACTGATTCCTTCAAAAGAGCAGTCTTGTGTATATGTGGCTTCACTGTATCATATCTCTGTGCTCAGAGAATCCATTGGAAATCCATTTATCTCACACAGCTTTCCAAGATTCGTGAATAAGGAGCAGTCTAAAAAGTAGAGGAGATTTACAGAGACAGACTCATGGAACGTGAGGGATTGAAGCTGACAGCCTGGAAGTTCAACAGCAGTGATATTCTCCTCCCTGATTTCAGGCTCAAACTGCTTTGTACATCTGTTAAAGGGATGGAGCTAAAACAAGCAAACAAAATCATATATGTACAAAGACCAGTGGGGACAGGAAATCTCCCATACTTATTATGGTAGATAAATAAATAGCTTGTAAAGTTTAGACAAATTACAGGCTGTCTGGAGAGGCAAGAAGCTGGGAAAGAGAAGATGGTCCGGTATTCTTTTAAGTTTTAGTAAGCTATTTTTCTGTATTTGTAGGAAGATGGGAATAAGTAACTACATAACATAAATAAACCAACTCTGAGCATCCCTTGGATTCTGTTATTTCCAGTTGCTCTCAGGAGAAGTCCTGTGAATTTGAACACATAATTTCTCTGTCATCAACAGCCTTGTCATGACTTGCACAAGGTGAAAAGTTGGCTTTCCACTACCTGATGTAAAGGGAAAGGGAACAAAGAGTGAGATTTCCCTACCAGCTGGCTCCTCTGACTTAAAGTGACTTCAAAGTTGCAGCAAGCACTTTGAAGGTGGCTGGGAAGGATCCTCAGGCTGGAGGGAGTTCCAAGTAACAGTGATGCAAAGTTAGATTACTAGATTTGAATTTAACAGCAATGATGCCTGCAGGTAAGGAGAAAACAGAATCACATCATCTGGAGTGGGGAGAAGGTTCAATATACTCATCAAGTCTTCTATCACAGGCAATGTACATCTTCCAGAGTTGTTTAAAGCTAAGTCTAAATTAAAGAACAGAGCAAAACAAAGGCTGTGTATTTTATGTACTAGGGAATGTTGAGTAGTGTCATTATTTATTTTGTGAAGACCTACTCTTTTGAGTCTCAGAAACTTCTTTCACTCTCAGCTTACACAGTGATGTTATAGAAAACTATCAATATAATTAGCACTTGGCCGAGAATATTCTGTGAGACACTCCATGATCTGGCCTTAAAAATCTCTAAGGAGAACAAGTCCACAATTCTAAATTCCCATCTTGGCGAGAATAATTAGGATCATATGATTTTATAGCTGGAAGTGAAAATATTTAGCATGAGAAATTGTTTGGAAGAAACATTCCAGAACTCTAACCTCGTCTTGAACTATGGGAAACAAGAATTTCATTGCTGTAGACAAATCAGTTACATGATTAATGTAATTATTAGATGAATAACAGGCCTTGGAAGAAAATATCATGAAAAGAAGAAAAAGATAATGAAGAAATTTTACCCCAAAAAGGATGCACTATTTAAAGGGAAAAAGTTATTTTCACAACACAGTCTTTCAAAATCCTTTAGGATATATATTTAGTGATATTCATTGGAAACACCTAGCAACATTAGCAGGTGAACACCGTATCAGTGCAACATGATTCCATTCTATGATTTTGTTAATGATAGGACAAGGAGTAATGGTTTTCCACTAAAAGAGGGTAGGCTTAGATTAGATATTAGGAGGGAATTGTTTACTATGAGGGTAGTGAGGCACTGGTACAGGTAGTCCTGAGAAGCTGTGAATGCCCCATTCCTGAAAGTGTTCAAGGCCAGATTGGATGGGGCCCTGAGCAAACTGGTCTAATGGAAGGTATCCCTGCCCATTGAAGGTAGTTAGAACTAGGTAATCTTCAGGGTTTCTTCCATCCTTAACGATTCTGTGGTTCTATGATTCAAGGATCCCAAGACAGTTCATGGACACAGAGTGATTCCTGTAGGATGGCAAAATGTTATTGTAAGAGAATTTCTGCAGCTCAGAGGCTGAACTCTACTGAATTCCTGATTGACCAGTACAGGACACATATGTGTTCTAGGCAGAGCAGTCTAGTTAAGAACAGAGACCACAAAGAGACCTAGAGGATGGAGAGCCTTGTTGAACTCATTTCGCTGCTTACTTCAGGTCCTCCAGGCCCACAGAAGAACCAACATCATGTTCTCAAAAAGGGACCAATAGAAGGAGAAAACTTGCATTAAGAGTAAACTCGTAAGGAGTAAACCAGGACGGGAGGCAGAGAGAGGTAAAACCAGGGAATAGCTGAGGTGAGCTTGCAGAACAGCTGCCCGTGGGACTTTATTTATCTTGGTAATGTTGGGAGAGCTGATTGTAACATGTTTGGTGCTCTGACTTGCAGGTGTCACCACTTACAAGAACAGTGGTCAGCAGAAAAGTTGCAGAAGATACAGGCTGTTGTGCTATGCCCATCAGGAAGCATGCAGCCAGACTCTTCTAGCTGAGAACACTTGTAGAAGAATCTTAAAAAATCCCTGGCTGGGGAAAATGTCAGGGACGTCGCTTATTACTGAAATAATCCATTAACCTTTTCTGTGCAAGAAAAGAATACATCTGTGTTAAATACAGAAGGTAAACGACCTCTTCTGATGGATTGTGCAAGATGGAAAGAGAACCTAAAAATTCATTTTCTCTATCTTTACCTATGAAACTAATAGTTTTCTATTTAGATTTATTATGAAGACAAAGAATGACATACTCTGGGCATCATGGTATATTATATCACTTCCCTATGAACAAAGTTTTATCCCCGTTGCTTGTGTCTAAAACCTGTATTGCCTTCAGCAAGTTTGTCAGAGGCCCCAGAAATATTTCCTTCAACTGACACTTCTTCAGGCAAATTGGAATATTTCCCTCTTAGTAATTCATTGATGTGAGCCTTCTTATATGCCCCGCGAACACAACATTTAAATCTCTTCTTTTCAATGAACAGATCAAATGTCAACAAGACAGCCAGATGCTTAGAAAGGTTTAATAGGTACTGGCAAGAGAGGAAGTAATTAGGAAATTAATAGTTACTCATGCTTATGAATGTGCTCGAACAAAAATCAATTATACCCACTATTCTTTCATGAGAGCATTTTTAGAACGTTTATTCTTAGCAGATCAACAGTATTTACATAAAAATGCATTGTATTTGTTCATTTTTCTCCCAAGCTTTCACTTAACAATGGGTGACATGAAGGTTTTCCTGAGTTCAACATTTGCTTTCCAGATTTGTGAGATTCAGATAGCTTGGAGCCATGATGTAATCTTAGCCATTTCCCCCTATTCTCCATTAGGCCATTTCAGAGCTGGAGGAGTATTGTGTCGTATTGATAAGTCCCTTGAGAGGCTTCAGTGTAAGTCCAGGGGGTGTGGTGATCTGAAATGAGGAGAGATGCAGAGAGCCCCTTCATGAGGACATCACTAAGGGGAACAGCACTGTGTGGGCATGACATGGAAATGCTGCAAGATCTGATATCCTCATAGCTCCTGAAGACCATTGCAAGTACACTGACCTTGTTATGTCTATCAAGAAAAATAAATAATCATTTTAAAAAAGATAAGGCAAATCTTCCTTTTATTAGATGGATGAAGAGTGCTTTATGTTTACCACACACAGACACACAAATTATAAAAAAAGTACATGCAGAAGATTCTAGGACTTGTTCTCATTTACCAACCTCAACCATTTGTCGGTAAAAGCTTGGTTATGGAATAGCAGCATGAATGAGTTACCCTTCCTTGGGGTGCGGAAGGGTGGTCCAAGTCTGAACTACATCTGCTTCAAGCTCTTAGCTTCTCCTCAGTTCCACTTTTATTTTGATATGGTTCGGTTTTAGACTACTTTTCATCAGTCAGGCATTTTGGCAGGCCATTTCAGCAGCACTGCTCAATGCTCTGTACTGAGATGGCTCACAATTGTAGCTCAGTTTGCCTTTGATACCTAGTGGAATTAATTTGCAATGACATTATTATCTTGATGAAAGTTGTTAAGTATAATCTCTCTCCCTAATAGAGAAAAACAGAAAGTATTAAGGGACTGCTGATCTGATTTGCAAATAAAGGTAAGGTCCGTGGGATTCTTCTCCATTTCCTATAGAGGGAGCCTTGGGGACCGTGTTGGACTCACACTGAGGCAATTTCTGTACCTGCAGTTAGATTAAATACATTCTCACCTTGAATACTATTTTGAACCACCCTCCCAAATCCCAGCTGGAGCATGAAGCTGCTTATTAAAGGCTCATTAAAACAGCCCATCTTCTTTGCTGATGAAACAACATGAAAAAGGTCATCTGATAGTTACTTTAGATAGGTCAAGGGTCACAAGATAGGATAAAGTATAATCAACTTGTATCAGCATTCTCATGCCTAGCCTGCTATTTCCAAGCATATTGCAAAAGACTGGAGTTTTCATAATCAGGTCACAGATGACTAAAATCAGCTACAAAGGTTAATGCTCACAGCAGCTCTTGTTCACGGTGCATATGAATTCACAGATTATTTTCTCTGCTGTTACTGTAACAAAATGTTATTGTGATGTACACTGTGTTACTTTGGGGCATCTATCATTGTTAGGTTTCTTATCTCACCTGTGATACTGATGGACTTAGGAACACAGACTGTTTTTTATTTTGAAGATACGATAACTACTTCTAAGCTTACATAGCTCTTCCTGCAATAAAACTTTGCCTGATTTTACTACTATTTTGTAAAGTAGCCCTGACATATAATTGTCATAATGATTGTTGTGTTTCAGAAGGCACCTCCTCTTGCTGTCAGCCTTTTGGAGATGCATCCATCCACCCTCTGACTCATGCGGTTGATGAAGAAACTTAAGTGCAGCTCTCTGAGGATTTGTTAGCTAATGGAGCAAAGGAAGAGGAGGAGAAGCATAACACAGCTGAAAGTATTTTACAGAAGCCTTGTTTGTTGACTTACAAGAGAAAGTTTTCCCTGGACAATAGTTACATATCAAGGCTATAGCCACTCTGATTACATGCTCCCTATAACATTCATAATGATAGGCAAATTAATCTTCTTTGATGGTTCTACCACAAACTGATGTTATTTACATGCATGACAGCTTGATAAGGAAATTAAAAGTCTCATAATTGCATCTCCACTGAACTTAGTTTTTTGATTTACAACTGATTGCACCAAATTATCGTGCATGGGTGATACTACAGACAGCACATACCTGTAGCAACTTCACATGCTCCATGGAGCAAGAGTATAGCTAAGACAGCTGGTTACCTTCTGCTGTTCCATCAGGGTTGATGGGACCCTTCCCCAGCCTGCTTGAGACCCCTTAGTCACACAGACAGAACCAGACCTTAGCACTGCAGTCAGCATACCTTTGTGACAAAGGTTATGTGAACATGGTAGGAAAAATGAGCAAGGGAATAGGTCAATATGGAGGAAGCTGTAGAAAGACATGGGCGAATGGGAAGGGGCAGTACTATTTCAGAAGTTTCTAGAAGTAAAATAGAATCTGGGATGAGAATAAGGTCCTTACTCTTGCTTTCCTAGGTCTTTCCAAGCTCTAGGGTCACCTTCTCCATCCTCTCTCCATGGGCACTTATGCCTCCTCCCATCAACACACTAAATGCACCAATCCATTAGCCATTAAACCCACCTTCTCTCCAGGGGAGAAACCTCTGTTCTCCCTACTAACCCCAGCATATCCTCCTCTGTTGATGCCACCAAGAGAAATGGAAACTGGGAGGAAGGCGGTCAGACCATGACCTGGGGTGCACCTTATTGCAAGAGCAGAAAGTTGAAGGAACAACAAAGACAAAGAGGAATGGTAAGCAGGGATTTCTGCTCCTGTCACAGGTAGGGATTAGGCTATTTCTTCCCTGTCCTGGAGTAGTTATTCCCTACCCACTTAACATGGGGTATTACTTTGCAACAGAAGCATAAGAGACATTAGAAATACTTCAGTACAAGAGGTAAGAAGTGGAGATAATAGAAAACACTGCGAAACACTGAAGGACTCACAAAGTTACACAGCTTAGTGGGCTCTGCAGATGTTAGCCAAGCCTTTCACATTTTGAAGACACATTTTTGTTTCTGGCAGACAATCACAGCAGCCCATAATCTTCAGACTAATCCATATGAGCAGCCCTGAAGCTCCAAGGGTGTGTCTTTCTCTCCCAATTCATTTAAAGACTCAGCACGTGGTGTGACAGTTTCCTGAAAAGGTCAAAGATATTGGTCACTGAGGAGGAACCTCTAAGAGCAAAAGCAAAAAATTGCATAAAATTAAATTTGTTTAACTTAATTCTTTTTAATTTAAAATATTTTTAGATTCCTAAAAAATACACTACTTCTTTTGCTCTGAGTCGGATCTACATTGTGACATTGTTCTTTTCACCATAAAGATTTTCATTTGTTCTTTTATTACTTATGACCACATTGTTTGTATATATGGAAAATATACATAACTGTAGTAGACAACTGGAGTGACAGGGCTGGCTTGTTAGCAGACAGAGGAAACAGTCTGCCACCTCCTTCTTTGCCTTGGTGCCATGCTGTTCTGGTCACAAGGCTGTAGAGCTGTTCCTTCCTGCAGGATGTTTGGAAGGGTGTCTCCATTTGGATGCACTGTAGTACTCTGAAGGCAAGCTCGGCAGCTAATAACATTATAGTAAATGTTCCCACATTCATTTCCATTCCTGAGACAAACACGACTTTTTGTGTTTCTTTAGGAAAAAAAAAAAGTAAATGGCAAATCTCCTCAGCTACAGTCCTTGCTTATAATTCTACTTCTCATTGTGAGTAAGATTACTCTAATTCCTAGTGGCATTCTTTCGTCCTGAAATGGAGAGAGTTTACGCTGCTTCCTCTCCAAATGTTCCGTCAGGAACTCTTAGTACTTTCCCTTAACTGTTCACTGCATTCACTGGAGCCTAGTTGCAAAAAATGGCTCAATTTTGCATCTGGATTTCCAATCAGTCACAAATTCATGGCTGCTTTCCCAGACAGAGAGCAATTATATGAAACCTGTAAAACCCATTATCAAAATCTCTGGAAACATCAGTTTGCTCAAACAAGATTCTGTTCTTAGAATTTCTCAGCCTAAACTTTCAGAAATAAACTCATATATTATTAATATTTAAGGAGAAATCACTTCCAAGCTCACCTGCTACCTCTTTCCCTCTCCTCATTAATATTATGGTCCATTTTATTTTGTTGCTCTTTGCTTATGTCTCATCTCCACTTGATCTGTGAACATGCTGATCTGACTCAAGGTGTCAGGCAACCCAGCAGGGACAATTGTTAGCCTTCAGCCTTCAGAGACCCATAAAACTCACAGAGCTGCTGCTTTGCATTAGCTGCTTCACTGGAAATGAAGAAGTGCCTTTTGTCCCTTCATGCTTGTTAACAAGATCAGCACAAAACTGCGTAGTTTGATTAACACAACGCTGTAATGTGGGCAAAAATAATAGTTTTATAGACTTACATCTCCATATTAAGCTGACCTGTTCTTAAATAACTTTTGGAAAAAAAAACCATTTCATGTTCTTCGTGTTGTTCATATTAAAGTCATTATTCTCTGAATAGATCTGTGCCTCCCTGATTTACTTTCAGTTTTTTTTACTTGGGATGCAGTGTGCTTGAGACAAGAAAGTGTACTAAAAGATTTGGCACTCCTGTAGGTGCAGAGCTAAGGTAACAGTTAAATTCTGGATAGCCCAACTGCCTTCATTGTTTTTCAGTGTGTTTTGTTTTGTTTTTAGAATAATGTAATATGCTTTCCCTTTCTATTCACAGGTGTACTTCTGTTAAACAATCTTCAGGAAAAGCTGCATTCAAGTGACATTCTTCTGAGTGCATTATAGAAAACAGAAGAAACTGACTCCTCTTTAAATATATCCCAAATAGAAGAAGGTGGTGTTTGTGCAATGCCATGTTCTGGTTCTCCCCATTAAACCATCTCTGGGGATCTACTGGTAAGGTTTGAAAATCCTAAGTAGTCTCAAAAGCCATGTCAATCAACCTGCTGTAAAACAAAATTGTTACCAAGACTTTCTTCTCTGTCTTGACAGTCTGAAGCATGGGATCATACTGTCTGTTTTTGCATTAGTCTTTTTCCACCTTACAGACTAGCAGCTTGCCTAGATAAAGGGACATAGGCACAGTGATATCTTCTTGAGCATCATCAGTTTTGTCTCAAGAGGCAATAAGCATCTCTTCCTTAAGTTCTCTCCAGACAATATTTTTTTGTAGGGCTTGCAATAGCAATTTTTAGCATGTCTTTAGATTTCCCAAGCTAAAATCCAGCTAATTTCTGATCTCACTTGCACAACACCTGTTACATATCAGCAATCCAGTATTTTCAACATCAGTCCTATAAGTTCTGTTGTAACTTCTGTGGTACTATTAGTTAGTAAAAAACTATGAAAATCTACCTTCTATTCATAGCACTGCAACCAACTCTCTGGGAATGAGTTTAAGCAAACCACTTTAAATAATACTCTCGGTAACACTTCCCTGCCTATAAAAGAGTGATTGTGACGAAGATCTCTCGCCAAGTTAATGAAAGCAAAGGAAGAAGTGCAAAGAGCAGCGAGATATTTCTACAGTGAAAACATGAAGATACCTAGGTTTCCCGCTGTGTACTATGGCCTGAATTTTTTCTTTCATCCATGGAGTTATAAAAAATGGGAAAATTTTTATTGGGATTGATTGTCATAAGGATCACAAAGGCAGCATAAGGATTGGGCTGAACAGTTTGGTGCTAGTAATTTAACATAAACTCAAAAATATGCATCAGTTAAGCAGGAGCATATCATGAAACATCTCCGCCTATAGTGTTTCTGAGACCGTTTAGCTCCCAAATATGGCCTAAAGGTGGTATAATACTAATTTACTTAGTAGAGAGGTGCCAAATCTCAAACCAACAAAGTAGATCTGGCTTGACAAACCAGTTAATCTGGTCCAGCTCTGCCTGTTTTCTTTCCCAAAGCTCCCACAGCAATAGGAGGAGACTGCACAGCAGTGCCAGACAATCTGGCTTGGTAGATGCAGCCAGTCTTGGCCACCAGCCTCACTCCATCAGGATCGCTGGTCTCTTCCCATCAAAGTATGACATCTGGGAGTGGGCTCAGAGAAATCACAGCCTTCTCCTGGCTTTTTTCCTAGGAACTTCTGGGAGGCAGTCAAAGGACCAACAAAACCAAGAAATATTCAAATGTTTTCAGAGTTGCATTAGTATAATTTCAAATCTCAAGGACACTGCAATGCCGAGAGGAGATGAGGTGAATGACCACGCTGTGTTTGTGCACGATGCTCTATGAAGGCATAGAGCTAACTACTTTATTATCATGGTTTGTATTACATTTCAGTCTTTAATTACATTACACTTCACACCTGAGAAGTAATAAGGCAAAATTTCAGCATTCTGTGCAGAAACGCTACAAATTGTGCCACAAAGATGCAAACTTACATCAGAAAATTTGCAGGTCTCTAAATGCAAAGAGGAGAGAAACACATCAAAGTACATAAAAACGGGGTGAACGTAACCCTTGAAGCATGTCCTGATTATTCAAGCAGTTAAAAAAAAAAGTTATTTCTATAAGAATTTCTAGTTCAAATGGTATTTGTTTGCCTCCCTATGTATTTTTCTCTGATGTGGGAGAAATATGCAGAAAATGAACAGTTGCCGACTTTGTGGTTTTAAGAAATCGTTTGAGGCTGTAATATTCAGTGTGATGACATCTCCCTATGTAGGCAGCTTTGAGATATATAGCTAGAGTCAGCTTTTGTGCTCATCCAGTCCCTGCTCAGCTTTTCTATTGGCTCACAAAGCATCTTTCACGCCGCTATTAAACAGTGCACTCTGTAGGTTAGTGACATTGTGTCTGGACTCCTCCATTCACAATCTGGCGCTGTCATCACCCCATTTTACTATCTCACATACTCAGGGGCTTCCAGCAAAACCAGCATGAGGCTGAATAAAAAAAAAAGAGAGAAGTTTTCCATAATTCGTTACTAGTCTGAACAACTGCCTAGTCTTCCGGAGAAAAGAAAAAGAGAAAACAAAGTGCTCTGAGTGACTAATATTATTTCATACATCTTTTCTTAAATGGCAGCATTCAGAGATTTTTGATTGCCTTTTGAAATGCTGAGATCCCCAGATGCCGTCTTCTGTCATCGATTACATTTCCCTTGGAGCAATGAGCATACAGCAGCTGTCCTCTTTCCATCAGCAAATATTGTACCAGACTCACTGGATGGAGACTTTTCTCATTGATGCAGTGCTGTGAGAAAATAAACCATGGCTGTGGTTACTCCCATCCAGGGTACTAAAGAGCAAGCAGCTGAGGATTACAGCTTTGTTCACACTACTGTAAGAACAGTTGGTTTTGATTCCCTGTGGTCTCATGAGTACAAATTAAGGCTGCTTCTCCCTTCCCTACTTATCCTATAATCCACTGAGCAGATGTGCTAAGCAACTCAAAGAAAACTGCTTTGTAAAATGTGAAATTTTGATCATGCAACAGTCTGTGATGAGGAAAGTAGCATTTGTACAGTCTCTGGCACTTTAATTTCTAAGGTCTTTAGTCTTTCTAGTGCGTAGATTTGTTACATTAGGTGCCATAATACACATGGAACAGGAACACAGACATCCATTTTTCCCTTGTCTTCACAAATTCATTTTGCATGATCCCCACAACTACTAGATAAAACAACATGCCTATCATTCGAGGCAGAGTAGGGAGGGTTCCCCCAAAGGGAGACAGCTGCATCCTTTGAGGAGATGTGGAAACAGGAGGAGTAAAAGTATCAAGAGCACTTTCTCAGCCAAAAGGCTCCTGTTGAGGCAGGGGGGTTGTGCACCACTTCCAGCACAGCAGATACCACACCATGATCTGCTGACTCAGGGCTGAGGATCATCTCCAGCAGGTTCTCACTTGGCTGATGCAATCACACTGTACTTCCAAATCAGTTTAACCACTCGTCTTTCATTTTGGAGGTACATGCAACTTAGTGCACACTACAGGATCCTTCAGTAATTTTATGTCAGATTGTGAAATGCTGTATATTGGGCAATGATAAATCTACTTGAAGCCTCACTGTCTTATTGTTTTCGGAACTGAATTTTGTCTGCAAGCATATCTGAATCACACTTGGAAACTGAGGTTTTTCTACAACCTGTTTTAGATAGGGGTAACTTACATCTCAGGAAAATCACCTCTATAAGTATTTTCTTCTCTGCTGACTCATTCTTAAGTGTGGTTATAGTCCCATGTCATCTACATTTATACCAAGCAAAGAGGCTTTGACAGCAGGTCCCTTATCATAATGTGGTCATCATAAATATGGCCATTTTCTGTCACTGTGTTCTCAAAAGATCACATCATTCTTTCAGAAAACTAATAGATAGGAAAGGAAGTGGCATACAAATGTATCTGTGTCACCAAATTGTCTTGAGAAGTGACATTTGCTCTCCACCTGGGCCCTCTGATCTCTTTTCCTTCTTTCTCTCTTCTATCTTTCTGTGCTTCCGGTTTCTTTTCCACTTATGCAGATTAGTCGAAGAATATAGGCAGGCCTTGAGTTTTTCTTTTAAGGAGCACTTAAAGATATGGAAAACTACAGTGTTTCAATAGCAAGGTGAAAACTAATTCGCATTCCTGGTGAAGAGATGAAGTGCTGGATGTGTCAAGGGAAGGGTCAGGCCGTTCTTTAGGGTCCTAATCTGTTTTCTTTTACTGTAATATATTCTCCACTCATGGCATCTGCTGGAGTCCTGGCACCTACATATGTTTATTTTGTGGGACAGCCCCTCTGAGTCCTTCTGTTCTACTTGAGAGCTTCAGTTGTGCTTGACTTTTGGTGCTCTAATACCACTCCTCCAACAATATCCTTATTTCAGTTGTCATTTCAGTGTGTCACTTACATTTCTCTTTAAATTATGGGTTATTTGTCATTCAGAATGCTTCTTCTTCATCATCACTAAAGTAGCACTAGGTGCAAGTGGGATTTTCTCCAGACATTCATTCTGAGGGCACAGAAGAAGAGAATATAGATAGCATCTGAAGATATAAGGGCCACTCCTTAGCCCGATGGATAATTTAAGTCAAGATATAAATTCCATTCTCAGTTATTCTTCACATAGATAATTTAAAAGAATAGGAGAACTTTATGAAGTAGACCATCAGAATTATCACCACCGTATTGCCAGTACAGGCTACTAAGAAACATGCATTCTGTACAGTCAGTCCAGAACATAATAAGGAAAAATGTATTCCCGCCTCAAACTTGCTATTGATCCAAAAACATAATATTAGCCTTAATTATATAATTACTATAATTCCTGTATGGGATATTTTCTCGATCTATAGGTTAGCTAGACATTCATATGCCATATTTTGGGTACATGCTAAAATTGCTAAGTTTAATCCCATCAGAAAAAGTGGGGGAAAAAAATGGGAGAAGATATCTGTATCTACCATAAGATGATAGGAGTAAGCTTACAACATACAGGGAAAAGATGAAAGGAGGCGACTGTTATTACACAGAGTGCTAGCACTGGTAGGTGTCAGTTCCTTATTCTAATCAGAGATTTGGCCTTTGGCCCATGGTAAATTCAATTAGTCAATCTAAGAACACCTTCTTTAGAAAGGAAGTTTCTGGCATCAGATTTTGTTACCATCTGCCTCTGTAGCAGGGGCAGCATCACCAGTGACCATATGACGTGTGTATTGAGGGACAGGTACCACCTCTGCCCACTCACCTTGCACATGGCTGCATGCCTGTTTTCAGAGGCTTATAGCTAATTAAATCAAGCCCAATTTTCCCTGTGTACGATAACACATTCCTCTTCAGTGAGAACTGTGTATGTCTCACTCCATGTTTCTTGATTTTCTTGGTGCCAGATTTACTCAAAAAACTGTCAGTGAGCCTATCATGGGGAAGTTACTTTCTTATTCTTCCCATAAAATTCAGCCAATAAACAAGAAACACAATAGTCTTTTTCGTTTTCCTTTTTCTTTGTCTTTTTTTTTTTTTTTTCCACAAATTCAAGGCACTTGCAATTAGAAATATGGAATGTATGGATTGAAATAAGTATACAGGAATCTGCAACAGAATTATGTAAGCAACACATTTATGTTAAAGCAAGATAGATTTGTCTGTGTGCACATACATAAAATAAAGCTGCAAGCGAGTGTGAATTCTTCTTTAAAAGTCATTTCAGTGACAAATTCTATGGCCACCTCAGTAACATATTATTACCAAAGGAAAAAGTGATTAGAGAATAAATAAATATACAGTAGATTTCTTTCTCATCCACAGTAAGCATGCTCCATACTCATGCACAGTCACACCCTGGGTGGCAAACACCCTGTTTTCCTACTTCCAAAAATTTGATGTTCTTGAGAAAAAAAATTATTTTATCCACAAGATATTCACTGACATGATACACGCTTGGTACGTTTGTTGACCTTCCTACTGGAAGACACCCAGTTCTCCAAGCTGTCTGTTCATACGTCAGTCCTTCCAATTACATGTATAATTTCTCCATATGTATGCAAGCCGCTCACTGACAAGGCTAGTTTGGAAATAAGCTATCTCAGATAGTATGCCTCAGAGCTACGCCTCTAGTTCATTTGGATATGAATGAAGGGGCTGAGGAAAAATGGATGAATTTCTATCAATGGAGGTAGAAATCTAGCATTTTTCACATAAAATAAACATCTGAGTTGCCCTTAATAATGCATTTACATCCATTATAATTAAAATTAAATTCATCCAATTCATTTGCTTAGAAAATAGAATAAATTAAAAATATTTAGCCTTAATTTTTTCAAACTGCATCACTGCATTTTTTTTTTATGTGGAAATGACATTTTGACACAAAATTAAGACACCCGATTCTGTAATGGACATTCACCCATGCTCTAGCTGCTTCATTTCCTTCAAATTCAGGAGATATCTAGTTAGTATTATTGGTGGAGCTGGAGAGCTGTTGAACTGACTGTAGACTGAGCCGGACCACCAAGCTCCACCACCTGAGATGACTTAGGGCTCAGTTCATCTGGCTAAACATAGTCAACCAGTGCTAACACCTATGGTGGTGCAAAAAGCAAAATAATCTCATTAATGCCCCCGGTAACATTTCCTTTGAGAACATTCAAATACTCCAACAGCATAAAGCAACATTAAGTATGAGTCCAGCAATTTTCCTTAAAATGTGCCATAAGGTTTTGAATGCATTTTGAATGCATTTGTATGATCCATCGTAGCTTGCTAAAAATTGGTATCTCCTGAGCCTTTCCTCAAAGCTACCACAAAGTAGACATTTTTTTAAGATACTACCTATACTATCATGCATACCCCTGCTGTGATAAGCTGCTGTCTTAATTTGGTAGCTTGAAATCCGGTAGTATAGTAACAGGTGCTTTTAGAACATCTTAAAAAGCACCTGGCTCTGTTCACAGTGAAATCCATTTCAAACTGTGAATTATTTTAATAGGCACCAAACAGCTTTCAGCCTGTTTTGGAGTTCTGAGATGTGTCTGATCAGTTGTCCTCACTGTCATGATCAGAGAGTGTGGTTTCAGATAGCTAACTATACAGAAACATGCTCCTGATCAAAGCAGGGTTTCTTCTTACATAAGAGTTAACCAAAAGATTAAATTGAAAGATAGGACTTAATAATCCAGGTGCTAAATTGGAAGAGAGCAGCAGCTTGGAAAAAAAATATATTTTCTTCCCCCCCCCCCCCCCGGGAACAGCAGAAATAAAAGGACTTCTAATAATTAGCTGTGGAATTGTAAGTGGTTTTTCTTTTTGTTTTCATTAGATTTCTCTGGGAAAAAAAAAAAAATCGTGGTTGCTTCAAGCTCATAGAAGTACTGTCTCACTGGAGGGAAGAGGGCAATGTTGGCCTCCCCAGCACTCTGGACCTGTAAGGAAGACTGGATATGCAACAGTCCTGAAGCCAGGGGGTAATTTCTTTGCAGAAAGCAGTGTGCACACAAGCCTTGGACCAGTGTAGGTGCCTGGAGCTAGTGCCTCAGGTGCTGTCAAGCCCCCAGCACCTGCAACCCACTGTGCCACATTTCCTCAGGCCCAACAAGGTCTGAGCTGATTCAAAAATAGGCACTGAGGCCTGTAATCTTTTCAAAATAATGGCAAAAATAACAAAAGTATTTCCTAGGGTTGTCAGAGTAAAACACAGGTATCTGACAACCCCACATGAGGCCTCAATGGCCAGCACTTGAACTTGAACAGCAGCAAGTCTTGCTGCAGGCCTGGAGGATTTTCAGCAGCAGGCAAAGGGCTCAGGACCAATCGGCTGCCGTATCTTTCCAGATACAAGAAAAACAGAGCCTAAAAATGCCTAAGCAGTATTTTTGGATGGTCTGTATCAATGAACTCTCTCTGAGCTGGCATTGGCCCAGGCTCTGCTGCTTTCCCACAGGCTCTTCACAGGCGGAGGTCCAATAGCTTCGTCCATCCCTGCTTATGTCTGCTTCAGGGTCAGCTATCTCCATCTGCGGGACTGGCAGTTCCTCCTCACACAGCAGCATCCCCAAATGCAGGGTTAATACCAGGAAAAGCCAGTTTCCAAGTTAGTGTTTGTGTAGGCTTTGTGCCTTTCCCTTCCCAGCCGTGTAATGGCTTTGCAGCAAGGAGAGAGGTAATGATGGAAACTGAGTCTCCATGTCTTCTGTCACACATGGGCTTTGACACCAGTGTTTGACCCTGGTGCCAAACTCTTTCACAGCACAGTCTCAGAGCTCAGTCCACACAAGGTCACATCTCCTAAATGTGGCACAGGGGCAAGAAGGAACCTGCTTTCCTCTTGCTGCCTCAGGTGGTAGGCCTACAGGCACATAACTAGGCATGAAGCACTTCAGTTTTTCATGTTTAAATTGAATTTAATTTGAATTGCGGGAGGACAGCATTGAAATATCTGAGTAAATGAAAAAAAACCTTGTATAGCCAGGAAAGAAAGAACTAAATTCAAACTTTTTCAAGGACAACTGTTAGTTTGAAAGGGTTTTTAAAAGCATGTTTCCAGAGAGACTGAATGTTCCTTTATAGACAGTGGTTCCTTTCTTTTAAATAAAGACAGAGGTTCTGGTATTACCATAAATTCTAACTTTAAAAAAGAGAATAGATAAGCCTGACTGGCTTGAGTTTGGTTTTGATCACAGAGAATACTCTGTAAATTTGCTGTAGAAAGTAAGTGCAAATTTAATGCTGCTTGTATTGCTTGGAGGCAGAAATCTGTCTGGAATCACAGACTCATTGAAATTTTAACTGCCTGTGCTTCAAAATGCAATATTAATGGAAAATGTAAGAGATTAATATGTGAGGCTTAAAAGTATTTTTCTGAAGAAAAGAAGGTAAACCTTATTTTCATGCCTTAAAGTTCCTCCTTTTTCTAATATTCACAGGCCAACTAAAAATGAATTGTTTCTTGGAATCAAGATATCACATTCCAAGAAACTATTCGTAACTGCGTGTATCATTGCAGGTTAGGGCCCAACCTGCTGGTAAGAAGCTTCAGAAAGAAAGACCTGGGTGTTGCGGTGGACAAAAGGTTGGCCATGAGCCAGCAGTGTGCCCTTGCGGCCAAGAAGGCCAATGGTATCCTGGGGTGCAGTACAAAAAGCATGGCCAGCAGGTTGACGGAGGCAATCGTCTCCTTCTAACATGGAGTACTGGGCTCTTCAGTTCAAGAAAGGCAGGGAACTGCTAGAGAGCATCCAGCGGAGACCCACAAAGATGATTAGGGACCTGGAACATCTCCCTTATGAGAAAAAGCTGAGATACCTGGGACAATTCGTCCTAGAGAAGAGAAGACTGAGGGAGGATACTATCAATGCTTATGAAATATCTAACACGTAAGAGCCAAGTGGATGGAGCATGGCAGTGCCCAGTGACAGAACAAGGGGCAATGGGCACCAACAGGAACACAGGAAGTTCCGTCCGAGTATGAGGAAAAACTTATTTACTTTGAGGGAGATGGAATGCTGTAACAGGTTGCCCAGAGAGGTGGTAGAGTCTCCTTCTCTGGAGATACTCAAAACCTGCCTGGATGCTTTCCTATGCAACCTACTCTGCTTTATCTGGGGAGTTAGACTAGATGTTCTTCAGAGGTCCCTTCCAATCCCTACGATTCTATTACTCTATTGTATATATTCTATTATATAATAAACAGAGGAACTGGTTGTCAAGGGAAAAGAAAGTCAGTATTGCAAGTTTTGCCAGTGCAGTGGAACCTGGGAAGAGGTGTAGTCATTCTGAAAAATCAGTGAAATATCAAAGGGCAGTTATGTATAAGCTAATCCACAGGACTAGAAACTGCTTTACAGCCCGGTAGCCTGGGTTTAGTGCTGTGAACCAAGCACAGATCTGTTGTGAGGAAAGGTTACTGACATGTTATAGCAGCTCTTCTTTCATCCCTAAGCTGGCTGTCTTAGTTTTGCTCCCATTTTACACCAGAAACGAGATTACAAAAATTATAGCCGCATTTTGTACAGATTCAGAAAACCAGTGACAGCTGGAGGGCTTCATGTATGAAGAACAAGCTTGAGAAGTTGCCTTTGCAGCTTTCAGTCAAACCACAGGGTCTGGAAAAGCAGTAAAGACAGATTCACCTGCTCACTGCAAATGCTTTTTTTCTTATGGCAGCACCTTAAAGATGTAATTTCTCCTTGACAGGCCATGCAATAAATAAAATGCAGCTTTCAGATTAGAAGAATCTGTCCTGCCCAACTTTTGTGGAATTTATGAGGGAAGATGAAAGCTATTAGGAACAATAGAAATATTCAAAGAAGCAAAGATTGGACTTTGAAGAAATCTTCTGGAAGTTTTACACGTGACAAACCTACACTGAAAATGACATTTTTCTTTCACAGTGGAACACACAATTCAGTAATTCAGCCCCCTCCATCCTAACGCATTAGAAGCCAGCACTGCTTGTTCCATTCATCCAAAAGTGCGCACTCTCAGAAACTGGGAACAGAGAGTGGGCTGCCCAGATAATAATAGTAATCTGTTTCCTTCTGAGTCTACTTTAAGGCCATTAATACACCTTCAGAGATGGTGATATTCATAAATTTATCGTGTTCTCCAATGGAAAAAGGAGTCTTTACCAGTATTTACCAGAGAGCAGTTGCTAGACTGTGCAGATCATCTGAGAAAAACTGTGCCTCTTACGCAGACCCTGAGCAGGAAATGCTATTGAGTTTTGTAATGCCTAGGGAAGCACTGAGCCGGTTGCACTTGATATAAGCTCTCATGACTTATCATTTACATTATGACTGTTCCTAGCTACAAAACCTTCACTCCCTCTGGGTAAATTGTTCTCTGGGAAGAAGAGTTAAAAGCTATTCCTTCTGGGTTTGGCCCCAGCCTAGCCAGTGCTATCAAAGACAATTCTTACGGTGTCCTACCTGCTGCCAGAATAACAACATATCAAATCTAGATGTATGCAAATGGAGTCACCATCCTGGACTTTTCAAGACCCAGCCAGGAACAAAGCTGCAGCTGACCTGATGTAATACTGGTGATAGTCCTGCCTCAAGCAGTGTTTTTGACTAAATGACCTCCTGAAGTACATTCCAGCCAACAGTTGTGAAACAATGAAATATGTATAAAAGCTTTGAACATTTAGAACATAACTTGGTTTGCATTTCAGTAGAATTATGTTGTAACTGATCCAAGAATACTGTATTTAATTAAGTTGGTGCTACTCCACCACTGTGTCCAGGACTTGGACATTTGTACATTGTACTTCTATAGCTTCCCTATCCATTCCAGGGATTGCATATTGCTTTTGATTTCAAAATAGGAAAATGGAACATCAACAAGTCAATATGATCCCTCCCATGCAAAGAGCATACAATTATCTTTAGTTGCTGGGATGACCTGAAAACAGAGGGCTGTGATATCACAGGAGCTGGTGACAGAGGTTAAAACCTGGGGTAGAAACTTCCAGCATTCTGCAAACAGCACAAACCCTTCAAAGGACAGCAAAATAATTACTTCTGATTAAATAGCCTCCTTTGCTTCATTGGATGAAAAATAAAGTGTGAAAAAAATTGTAAAAGCTTCATGTTTTGATTATTTTCAAAGAAGAAGGACTGCTTGTTGTGGGGTCTTAACAGAGGCAACATCTATGTCAAAACTGAAAGGAAAAAATCATAAAAAAAAAAAAAAGGTAATCTTTTCATGTTTAGCATTTTCAGAGCAGTTTGAAGGTTCAAAGGGCCTCATCGCTGAAGGAGCTGGTGCAAGGTGTCTCCTGAAAGATAATAGAGAGTCATGGAATCATAGGATCATCATAGAACCATAGAATTTTTTGAGTTTGAAGGGATCATTAAAGGTCATCTAGAGTAGTTGTCCTTCAATGAACAGGGACATCTTCAGATAGATCAGGTTGCTCCGAGCCCCATCTAGACTGACCTTGAATGTCTTCAGGGATGGGGCATCCACTACCTCTCTGGGCAATCTGTTCCAGTGCCTCACCACCCTTACTGTAAAAAACAACTTCATTATATTCAATATAAATCTCATCTGTTTTAGTTTGAAGCCATTTTCCCTTGTCCTATCATATCTCATAGTGTAAAAGAATATCCCCAGTTGGAAGGGACGTACAAGAATCATAGTGTCCAACTCCTGGCTCCACACAAGACCACTCCAAATTCAAATCATATTTCTGAATTCATTGTCCAAATGTTTCTTGAAGTCTGTTATCTTCAGGATGTGCCCACTGCCCTGGGCAGCCTGTTCCATGCCCACCACCCTCTGCTGAAGAACCTTTTCCTCACACCCAACCTGGCCCTCCTCTGATACAGCTCCATGCTGTTCTCTTGGATTCTTTTGCTGTCACAGAGATCAGTGCTCAGTGTTGCCCCTCCACTCCTCTCATAAGGAGATGTAGACCACCATGAGACTTCCTCTCAGCCTCCTCTTCTCGGGGCTGAACAAACCCAATGGTCTCAGCCTACCTTCATACAGCTTTCACTAAGATGACCAGAGGGCTGGAGCACCTCTCCTGTGAAGAATAAGTGGGGGAACTGGGCTTGTTTAGCTTGGAGAAGAGAAGGCTCCAGAGAGACCTCATTGTGGCCTTCCAGTACTTGAAGGGAACATATAAACAGTAGGGGGAATGACTGTTTATGAGGGTAGATAGTGATAGGACAAAGGGCAGTGGTTTTTAGCTAAGACAGGGGAGGTCTAGGTTAGATATTAGGAGGTATTTTTTCACCCAGAGGGTGGTGATGTACTGGAAAAGGTTGCCCAAGGAGGTTGTGGATGCCCCATCCTTGGAGGCATTCAAGGCCAGGCTGGATGTGGCTCTGGACAGTCTGTCTAGTGGTTGGTAACCCTGCACATAGCAGGGGGATTGAAACTCTGAGGTCTTTTTCAACCCAGGCCATTCTGTGATTCTATGATTCTATGATTCTACGATTCTATGGTTTTATCTTTGTAGCCCTCCTTTGGATTCTCTCTCGTAGTTTTATGTCCTTACATTGTGGCACCCGGAGCTGCAGACAGAGCTCGATGTGAGGCTACACAGCACAGAGTAGAGTGGGACAATCCCTTCCCTTGCCCAACTGGCAGTGGTGGGCCTGATGAACCCCAGGGTACATTTGGCCCTTTTGTCAGCCAGGGCACAGTGCTGACTCAAATTCAACTTACCATCAATCAGAACGTCCAGCTCTCTTCTCACTGGGCTGATCTTCAGCCATTCATCCCCCAGTCCGTAAATATATTCAGGGTAGCCCTGTCCCAGATGCAGAATCTGACACTTGCTCTTGTTAAATTTCATGTGTTTGGTGATTGCCCAAACCTCAAATTTGTCAAGATCCCTCTGCAAGGTCTTTCTACCCCTGAGGGAGTCAACAACTCCACCCAGTTTAGTGTTGTCCACAAACTTACTCAGTAGTCCTTCAAGTCGTTTATCCGAGTCGTTGATGAAAACGTTAAAGAGAACTAACTCTAAAATGGAGCTCTGCAGAACCCTACCTGATCAGCGACTGGATGTAACTCCATTTACTATAATCCTTTAAGCCCAATCCATAAGCCACTTGTTCATCCATCACATTATATTTTTGTCTAGCTGTATGCTGGGCATTTTGTCCAGAAGGAAGCTTTAAGAAATAGTATTAAAAACTTCTTTGAAATCCAACAAGATTATATCAGCTGGCTTCCTAGTTGGATAACCTTGTTATAAAAGGAGATTAAGTCTGTTAAACAGGACTTTCCCCTCATGAATCCGTGCTGTCTGTGACCAATAACTGCATTGTTTTTCAGGTGTTTTTCAATAACTCCCAGAATAATCTTCTCTATATTTTTGCCGAGCAACAAAATGAGACCGATGGGCCTGTAATTACTGACATTTTCTTTCATATCCTTCTTGAAAATTGAGACAAGTTCTTGCCAGCCTTCAGTTAACTGGACTTCTCCAGATTCCCAAGACAACTGAAAAATAATTGAGAGGTCTTGTAATGATATCAGTCATCTCTTTGAGTATACTGGGATGAATTCCATTGGGCCCCATATCCAGTGGGAGTAGCAAATCCCAAAGAAGTTTAGGGTTGGCTGTGAGTTTATTGTTACTGCAGCCATGGTGCTCAAACTCAAAGCTCCAGTGGTCCCAGAGCCCATCATTAGTGTTGAAGACAGAAGCAAAGAAGGCATTAAACAACCAGTAAAGATGAAGGGAAAAGCTAAAAAGATGAAAACTCTCTTGGTTTTTAGGATTTGAATCTCAGGGACAAACAGGCAGAGTATGTTTGTTACCATGTGACACATTCATGTTTTAGTGAGCTTAAGGACAGTAAGTGTTATTTAAGGCAGGAATGAAGAAGGTATGAGTTTATTTAATTTTAATCCAGATTAGTAGGAGGAAGAGATTAGCATAGTTTTTAAAAAACATTAATGAGTTTCTCCCCTTCTCACAGCCTCTTTCCTCCTTCTATGATCCCATCCATTCAGTATGTTAAGTATTCCAGTGAGCACCTGTGAGGCAGAGAAATATTATCATGGTATCATTCAGATGACAAAGAAAAGCACAGAGTTTACAGCTAAATGTTAAAAGACACATAAGCACATGGCTTTAAAGATCTATGCATAACTAACTGTATTTGCTCAAAGCAATACAGAGCACTGATGCCTGTCTTGTTGTCTTGCTCACTAACCACTCTAATATCATTTTTCTCTATTATTTATTGCTCAGTAGATGGATGGAATTAAGTTACCCTCAATAGTTGAAAGCACTTACTCATTTGTCCGTTAAGATATTAATAATAATTTAGCCTTGTCACAGCCATGTACTGTAGTCCTCTTTGATTTACTTGGAGATTAATACTGTGGTGAATATAAAATACTATCGCAGAAATACTTTCTTCATGAATGCTTCCCATATTTATAGACTAAACTCGTATCAAGTTTTATGAAAATATTATTTCAGTTTTCAGTCAGTACAACCAAACACAAATCTATCTGAAATACAACTGACTTCTAAATGAAAGAGGGAGAAGAATGGACGTGAAGAATAAATCTAGCATTATCATGTGTTGTTCATGTTGTTTTTTTCTGTTATCCAGCAGAGAGAGAAAACGTGTTGAGAGAAATGTGTTGCTTAATAGGAATGTAACTTCCTCTGTACAATACTAAGTTGAAAACATAAGAATCACTGGCAGTGGAATGCAGAATTGCTATTGCACACTGAATGGTTTATTTATAGTCATCTTTTATTTTTGTGCAATTTATTTGCAATAGGAAATACGTTAGCAGTGCGTTGAGAAATCCATACCTGACATTACACTGGCTCTTTTTCAGTGCATACTTCTTCTCTAAAAGCAAATCAGAAACCTGTGCACAAACTTTACACTGTATGATTCCCCAAGGCAGAAAGTCAAGAGGGTTCCAAACTGAAACTCCCCGCAGAATTCAGGGCACAGATTAATTTTTTTTTCTTATTGCACAGAATTTTAGTGACCCATCATTTAAATTATTTATACCAGTATACGTCACCTATTTACAGCAGGCTCAAGGATTTGCCTATCTGACAGTATCCTGACTGCCCTTTATTGAGACCTTCTCTAGCCCCTGCATTAATGTCCACCTCAGCACTACTTTCACAGAATGTTGTTAATGTGTAGCTATGACATAGAATTGTAGAATCATAGGACATCCCATGTGTGATAGGCATCCCACATGTGTTATCTCAGTATGAAAAATAATATGGAATCACAGGTTATTTAGACTTGAAGAGACTTAGGGAAGCTGCAGCCCAACCCTGGACTCAAAGCAAAAGCAGGTCTCTGTTGAGAACAGGCAGCTTAGAGTTTCACCCAGCAAGCCACCAAAATGTCCAGGTTCAGAGACCTCATGGTTCTCTGGGCAATCTCTTACATCTTGTGGCCGTCCTCAGAGAAAATATTTTTCCAGTAAGGCACCTTCTTGTTTCAGTTTATGACCACCGAACCTCATCCCACATTGCAGGTCACTATGGAGCCTCGTTCCCTTTTTTTCATCATCTCCTCTTGGGTATTGTAAGGCTGCATCTGAAGCTTCCTTTCTCCCACTTGAATATGGTTGAGTGTGCTGGGAAGTGCACTAGGTGTGGGATTCAGCTCACTTAAATGTCATCTTTGAAAACTTGGGTATCTCAGAGAGGCCTGTTGCCCAGGGCAACCTCATCAGTGGAGAGAAAGAGGCATGTTCTTAGCAAAATTTCTCTTATAAATTAGGTGAGCAAGGGAGGTAGAATAAACCAGCCTGTGCAAATGTCAAAGATTTCCTACTAACAAAAGAAAGAACCCATCTACTCTGCTTAGAGAAGCCAACTTTGAAATGGCAGACTTCAGGTGCTGTGAACCTTGATGGTAGGGGACATAGACCGCCCCCTTTGATCTTTGGCTGCTATGTTTGTGTGACACTGGCCAAGAAACAGCATCTCCCTACTTTTCCTCTTAGAAGAGAGAGCAACGACTAATCAGAGCATTTTTCTAAGTGTTTTGATTTTCATGTGTGAAACGTACCACATGAATGGAAAGGGCATTGCTCCTGCACAAAGCCATAGGAGAATAAATGACAGGGCAGAAAACATAATCCTTTTCGGTGGCACACCCCAGTGGTAACAAAAAGCAACATTCTTTTTTTCCTTTTCTGCCTGGGAAATGTCTGCTCTGCACAGACGACCAGCCTACGAAAACCTTTCTTTGTAGCAAAGACACTCTGAAAACTTATATAAAAGCAGAAGAAAGCTGGCACCTCCTTAATCTTATCTCTGTAATTGCACCTATTATGGTTTAGGACACACCTTCGTCTAAATACAGGTGAAGTTTGAAATCTTTCTGAATCAATCTGATTTTTTATTTAAATGTTGTTGTAAGAAAATGATTCAACGCTGTAATTACCTCTAGCCATAATTGATTGTTTCTGTTTACACAGTAGGTTATTAAAAAAAAAAAAACATTATCTGGAATTGGTCTCTACCTTTAAACACAGCTTAGGTTATTGCAACAATACACAAAATATAAGGTCATAAACGTGAAGCAGGTGGCTACTTAATAACAGGAACATTCAGCATTCATTCTAAACAGTCCATTTGGGACCAAATTATCTGCCTTACACGAATAATTAATTTGACTGGTAGTGCACTGTGCGGTATGATTGATGCGCATTATGCTGTTTTATTAAGCAATAACTCACAGCTATGTGGTGACGTCAATCTTTATCTTGGCAGCATTGTTTTACAAAAGGAGTGAGTGGTCTTTACTTCCTCCAGCGTTACCTACCCTATGATGGGAGGGGAGGCCTCATGGCGGCTGCAGCCCCTCACAGGGAGCGGAGGGCAGCACTGAGCTCCGCTCTCTGTGACAGAGACAGGGCCCGAGGGAAGCCTGAACATGCTCATTATTCAGCACAATGTATGGTGGTGCAGCAAAAGAGCAGGCAGCATATGTGTACGTGGATGCACTGCGTGGTGGTGGAGTGCTGGGATGGATTGTTCAGAAGGAAGGAACATTTCGATGCGGAAAGGCCCACCTGCAATTTAAAGAAAAAGAAAGTGATTTTACAGAGCTAAGGAAAAGAAAGCCAACAAACACATTTTGTAACATTTGAAAATGTGAAATTTAGTTTTCAAGAAAGGTCACTGTCTCAGGCTCCCAGAGTCAGCCAGCAGTGCGCTCTGAGTCTCACTGGGAAGCTGGGAATACATCCTCTCAGCTAGTGTAGGACTCACACTGCTAGACAGGAATGATTGATTCGTTTATAAACAGACGGATGGGAACAAGGGAGAAGAAAAGAGGAAGATGTGTCACATCAGTGGCACAGATCACTCCATTTGAATTTGAAAATCGTCTAAATTTAACCTGAGCATTATTCTGTTCCTTAACCATAAGTTTTTCAGGGTGGAACTCTTTCTGTGTTCTACTTCTGCACATCCTGTTTCACCAGCATACTTTCTGGCACTAGATGTACTCTGTTGATCCTTCATATCACATCCAATGTATTGTTTTTCAATTTTTAGCTGAATTAAGGCATTTCAGTGAGAGACATAATTTGACGTGAAGCACTACAGACCTGTTCAAGAAGCAAGAGCATGATACAGCCAATTCTTTTTTACCATCATCTTTACTTCCAGGAGCACCCATGTTTACAGCAAGTCTATGTCCCACTTCTTGCCCCCCTCCATAAGCATAAGGAAAATATCAAGATCTTCAGAATGATATTTGAGTATTTTATGTTTAGATGTGAGTACTTGTGACACCTAGTGGTCCTGGAGAAAAATGCAAATATTTTAGAGCAAAAAGAAATGGTGGGTGGGTAGGGGAGAGGAAGGATGGATCCAGTATCACCTGCTGGAAGATAGTTAATAATATATCCAGGAGAAAGACACTGCTGAGTAAATTTCTTCCCTGAGGATGTTGCACATCTGTCTGAGACAGAGGCTCTTTGTACCAAATAACATAAGCAATGGAAAAGTTCAGCTTTACTAAAACTTCTGAAGTGGGGTAAGACTGGATGGCTATGGGTGGTTGGGTAAGACGCTTAGACCCAAATCCTGTTTGTGACAAAGGAGGTGAGCACAGAAGTTGTGGGTGATGGCATTAACTTCCCATTACAGGGACAACACAAAGACACACCTGGGATAGATCAATTCCAATGATTCATGCAATCTCACATCATGGAAGGAGGAGGGTGGGGGGTGCTGGGAGGAATATAATTTACTGTGGGCTCTGTACAAAGTCATCCATTAAATGAAACGCTTCAGCAATGTACCACCACCCAAGACTTTCCCTATATTCAACCAAAAAATGTGAATGATTCCCAGGCTGTAGACTCAGACCTTAGGTGCTCTAAACTGCTATGTGAAGAAGCCTATTCTAACATCCTTAACAAGATCCCTTGCATTATGTGAACTTTGTAAAAAGAAGAGCAAGACAAGACACCTGTCTGATGTTTAAGACAAGACACCTGTCTGATACACATAGATTCAATTGGGAGTCATGGAAAGATGCAATGACTAGGCAGCATAAAATGTGCTAGCTGACTATTTGGGAGCCTGAACCTAGAAAGCCACAGCCTGCTTACTTCTGCAAAGCACGGCTTTTCACCATTCACTAAGGCTAATGACTCAAGCATGCAAAATGTCTTGTTCCTCCTATGTTGGAGGTTCCTGGAAGAAAACTGCTTTTGATGATGGAGATAACCACGTGATATCTTTGAGCAGTCTCTAGAAGAAATCAAAACAGTTGAATGCATAACTGTGCAAAACTTTCTCAGAGACAAGTAAAATAATAATAGTAGACTGATAATTTCTATGCAGTTGTCTCTTAACTCAAAATACCCATCTGAAGGTGTTTAAAAAGGGAGAACATAAAACAAAGCCAGTTTATTTCATAGCTAAGCAAGTTTGCACAGCTAGATAACAGACCTATTAAAACACCGCTTGTACATATACATTTATATATGCAGGGCTTGTATATACTTAGTGTGACTCATGAATTGGAGTACGTGGTGTGATTCACACAGCTTCTGTGAGATTTGTTGGGTAATGAGTATGTGTGTACCTCCTACTGTAGCATGGCTTCAAGCTACACTGCATGAATGTATGTCTCTGGAAGACAACAAAATACAATTGCAATGGACTTTGCAGCTGACTGCTTACTGCACAAACTCTGCCATCTGGTATTTCCAGGTCTTGTCTGCCCCTCACCGCTGCCTCTGCAGGAGCAGAGCAACTCAGCTGGGTGCTTCAGGTTAGCTTAGGTGAGATGTATCTGACCCCAGTGTAACACAGATGTCGTAACTCCCATCAGATGCTATGGCTACATTTCCCAATTAAAGGATAAAGCTTAAATACAAGTAACTGCAAGATTTAAGTCTCCAGAAGAAGCATTAGGGTAAGACATCCTATGCCACTCCCAAAGCTACTCTCAGACTCTGCAAACAGTCATTTTCCTTTGACTGCTTAGCTCCAGTTTCTTGTCTGAGGAACCATTGTTAGGTGTCCTTTGTAGAAGGCTGTAAGAGAAATAAATGTATTTTATGAGACTGCTGCTACAACAATGGCAGGAAGAAAACAGATCTCCCATGGTAACCAAGGTGTAGGCTGTATGCCATCAGTTATAGGAGTAAATACTCGTCATATGGAAAAGTAATACAACTGGTGGTGGGAGTAAAACTATTCAGGATTCAGTTAAAAATGGAAACTGGATTGATTCTGTTCACTCAGTACCACACTCTCATTTTCCCATGTGAACGAACCATCAGGCTTGCAGGGAAGCCAAGAAATTATGACCTGCTAGGTCAGCAGAGAATCACAGTCACTTTGTAGAGAGGGCACAGCACCACCAGTGACAAGGGCAGTCCCATCAGGCTATTGTGATATAACTCAAGTCCAACTGCACTCTGCCTCATATAAGTGTAGACTAAACAGAACCTGGAGAAGTAATCAGTTTGATAGTAAGATCTTAACAGACCATGGTTCTTGTCAGCAATGCAGATAGCAGATGACCAGACGGAGTTGTCTTGTATGCAAAGGCAGAGCCTGTAGGGAAGGGGAAACATAAACTGTGGAATGAGAAATTCAAGAGATAGATTTGCCACCAAATGTCCACTTGTTAACAATGGTAAGAAGACCTTAATGTGAATGTTGGTACCCATATCAACTTATATGATGGAGACCACAGCTTGCTGAACATTTGTCTCAATAAAGATAAAGACCAAGCAGTGGATGTTAGCACAGTGAGGCAGTGGGTGGTGAGTTTCAGCAGTGGTGACAGAGGTGTGAAAGAAAAGCCACGCTCCAGACAGCAATGCAGATTTTTATGAGTACAGCATGGAGGATCTTGTTCATTGCTGGCAAAAGGGCATAGATAATACTGGTGACTGTGTTGAAAAATGGTGTTTTGCAGACGAGAATTTGCTCTGTCAAACAGTGTTATTGTGCTCTTTGTATTTGTTGTAGTTTCCATGGAAATAAATAGGAGGTATTACTTTCAGACCAACCTACGTATGTGGTACAAATACATTGACCACTTTCGTTGTATAGGGTAGTCAAACATTAATTACAGCTTTCTATTCATCAATATGAAGTAACTGTATAGGCATGATCAACAATGCTGTATAATGCTTTATTGGTGTTTTCTTCAGAAAATGTTCCAATAAGCATTAAACTAAAAAAAAAAGAGGCATTAGATCTTAAATTATTTTTCTATATTTATATGTAATCATAATATTACTGAAGTTATCAGTGAAATGTTATTGTAAGATGCAACTTAGTATCTTCCCCAGTAATATCTGTAGATGCTATTAAAGGCCAATAAACAATGTGAGGGAAATATTTTCCCCATGATACTGTGATTGAATAAGAATAACACTAAGAAATTAACATATATTTTGGTCTCTACTGCATTTCCACACATTACTCATAGGTTTTATTTCAAGAATAATACAGTGACAGTGTAATAAAACCATACTGATAATGGTGATTTCTCTTTTTTGTTGTAAATATTAGCCCAATTGATCTATCAAAATAAATGAGTAAATATACAAAATTAGAAAAATTTACTTTCTGATCAAACTGTATTCCCAGTGAACTCTATTGTCAACATGAGTATTACAAAAGTCAAGAAGGATGTTATAAAGAGTCAATAACATACCTTAAAATTAATCATTTATTCTTGATCTCTCATTTTAGCTTTTAGTTACTAAAGCCCAATACAAACTTACCAAAGTACTTACAAAGACTTCTGTTGGTATATAAGGCTGTTACTTCATAAGATAGCATCAGTGCCTCATTGATAAACATGCTTAGCCCTTGATCTTAGCAGGAATCCAGTTAAGAAATCCAACTCAGTATGTGTTAGCCTGAAAGCAACAATTAACTCCTTAGTAAAATTTGTAGAATACATTATGAGAAGGTGCTAATGCTCTTTAAATGTAAAGCAAAGTGGAACGGGAGCAGAGAAATCTCTCTAAGTGGGGCAAAATCACGGGTTTATGAAGAGCATGGAAGTGGAACAAAATAGTAACAAATAAAGTTATAAGCTAGGTCAAAGGGAAATTCCAGTAGACTTCTGTACAACCTCTCATACAAAGCGTGCTTTTAATCACAACAGGGGATGTCCAGCTAATCAAAAGTAAGTCGGTATCTACAAGAATGGAAGCAAAGGCTGAGAACTTTAGTATACAGAGCTTTATCTGAGACTTTTTTAAACATTCCAAAGGGTTTGGTACACTTTCTTTTCCAAGGACAGGTAATGGTTCAGGTTTGTGTTTTCTCAAACTGAGAAAAACCTCTGGGGAAAGCTTTCTTCACAGACTTATTATTTTACACTTGATATATCAAAACATCTTTAACTTGGTTTTTGGTTTGTTTTTTTTTTTTCCATGTGTTCTTCTTCTCCACAAAGTGAGTAAGGACAAATGAGTTTAAAAATCTCTATGGACTATGTCTTGAACACTGAGCACAGGAGAAAGACATCACTCAATCAAACTTAACGAGGATCACACATATCCACTACTGAAGCCCATCAAGGTCCCTGTGAACAGCATCCCTACTTTCCAGTGTGTTGCCTGCACCACACAGCTTGGTGTCATCAGCAAACTCAATCAGGGCATACTCAGTCCAAGTGTCTGTGTCACTGACAAAGATTATATATAGTTCTGGTCTCAGTACCAACTCTTGAGGAACACCACTCGTCACTGGTCTCTACCTAGACATTGGTCCACTGACTGCAACTCACCAATTCCTTTATCCACCAAGTCTGCCATCTTTCAAATCCATATCTCTTCAATTTTCAGATTGTTTACTTCATTTGATTATCATAAACCACAATCAGATAATAGTATCACTGTCACTATTAAAAAATAGCCCAGTCCAGTAGAGAATCACTTTTTTGAAAAACACATTTACCTTCTTTCCTAGGTCAGGGCTAAACATTGGAGAAAACTGTGCTTAATAAAATTTCAGCACAAGCATAAGAGCAAAGTACGTGTGGTCTATCTGTTGTGGCAGCACATAATTACCTTTCCGTATGTAGGTCTGGATATTTCTCCCAGGATTCAGCTGAGAACAGCAGAATAGTTAAACTTTTCAGTTATTTAGACCTGAGGTTGATATTGCTCAACCATATAGTGCATGAAAATCCATCTATCAGCAAGATTACCATGGGATACCATTGCTGTACACGCAGTGTTCTTCATTCTCTTGGTGGTGAAAAACGGAAAGAGAAAGCCCATCAGCACCATGGGAAAAAAATAAGGGGGGAGGGAGAGAGAGAAAGAGAGGCTGGACAAGATGCAGCTATATTTATTACTGTCTTTCTTAATTCCTATTCTAACATCATGCCATCTGGACATTCAGAATCTAAATCAAAGAGACCTGATAATCCTAATGGGAAAACAGAAGAACCATCTTGAAGAAAGCAAACACTCAGAGAGGTAATGTGTAGGTTCAGATAGCATGAACCGTGTTATGGAAATACATGACAAAGGGAAAGGACTGAGGCATCTGGGGTTTCTGTTCATTATCAATTGGCTTACTCTCTTCTGTCACAGTTTCAGAAGAGCAGCCGTTGGTTTTAGCTGCTTAAACAGGGGGACTGTATTCCATGAATTATACAAAAAGAAAATAACTATTCAAATAATGCCACCACTAAAAATAGGAAGTTGGTGTTTTTATTCTGAATCTCACCAAGATTAAAAAATTAAATGTAAAAGAATGGAAACACCCAATTTTCTGAACATTAATTAGACACAGTTAAACGTTGGTTGATGAAAGACTCAACTTGAACTGTCAATATGTGCTTGCAGCCCAGAGGGCCAACCATATCCTGGGGTGCATGAAGGGAAGTGTGACCAGCAGGTCAAAGGAGGTGCCCCTCTACTCTGCTCTCATGAGACCCAGCGTGGAGTGTTGTGTTCAGTTCTGGAGCCCCCAAGAAGGAGATGAAGCTGTTGGAGCGAGTCCAGAGGAGGGCCATGAATATCATCAGAAGTCTGGAGAACCTCCCCTACAAGGGTAGGCTGAGAGAGCTGGGGCTCTTCAGCCTGGAGAAGAGGATAACATATAGCAGCCTTCCAGTATCTGAAGGGGGCTTATGGGAAAGCTGGGGAGGAACTTTTTATAAGGGCATGTAGCAATAGGACAAGGGAAAATGTTTTTAAACTGGAAGAGGGTAGATTTAGACTATATATTAGGAAGACATTCTTTACTGTGAGGGTGGTGAGACACTGCAACAGATTGCCCAGTGAGGTTGCAGGTGCCCCCTCCCTGTAACCACTCAAAGGCCAGGCTGGATGGGGCTTTGAGCAACCTGGTATGGAGTGAGATGTCCCTGCCTATAGCAGAGGGGATTGGAACTAGGTGATCTTAAAAGTCCCTTCCAATCTAAATCACTCTACGGTTCTATGAAAAGCTGTACAAAGCCAGGTGGTTTAGGAGAATGAGTGGAGGTGAGAAATAAAAAGTACTGATAGCAAATCCCAGTATTAATTACAGCTTTATACATTTTGGAGAGGGAAAGCATTAATAATATTTTAACTTACTTTCACTCTGCAATAAAATGGGAATGCTTCCTATTCCTACTTCCCTGGGTTACTTAGACAGTTAAATTACAAAACCCTAACAGAGGTCTAGCTGTAATTCCTAGTGTAAGGAGTCCTTGCGCTTGAAGAACCTTGAGGTTCCCTCAACTCAAGTTTCCATGTAGCTAGAGAGTCCATGTACTCCAGGTGTTTCTAGAAACTCTGTTTGATCTCATTTCAAGGATGCTATTGAGGTCAGGAGTCACAGGTTGCTCTATTCTTTATGATTTCAAATCTGCTATTCACCACATACAACCGTATAGCATATCCTCAGATGACATCAAACCACAGCATGACATGCCCCTGAACTCTGCTGCAGCAAGCTCTCTCTCCATGTCACTGTGCACCATGAGCCCAGACTGAAATCTGTGCTTAGTCCCTCAGTTTTGTTTGGCACTTCACTGCACAACAGTATGAGCTGCACCTTTAGAGACACAAACACTTTTCTGAAGGTAGACTCATTAATTTTGAGCAAGAACTTCCAAGAGGATCAAATTCTATGCATGTGGGAGCAAATGACCCGTTCTAGATATGTAGTAAACATTATCCTCAGAGTACAACATTTCTCTTCTGGCGTTTAATTTGAGAATGTACATCTGTGATTAATGATAAACATTTTATTTTTAACTCTTAGTCATAATATTTGGGATTCAGTCAATTTTTGCAGGACATTATTTAGCTTGCACGTATTACATTTCTTACTGAAGCTTTATGTTTATTCTGAAACTACAATGGACTTCACCTGCAAATATGTCCAGAATATAACTAAGAGCATCTGATAGAGATAATTACTTTGGAAACATTTTCACTGGAAAGGAAATTAAACTCACTCTTGGGAGCGTGGTATCTAATAGTGTTTCCTTTTCCTCTGAAATAATAGCATAAAATAAAACCATTCTGGGAAGTGTCAACAAAATCTTAATTTGATGTATAAGGGCTGAAAAGCCAAAGCCTGAGAAGGAGAATCATGGGACAGAATTTGTTTACACAGATGCTGGCCTGCCTCCAAAATAGTTCTAAATCCTCCCAGGGCTGAACAATGGGACAGAAAGGAGGCATCAAAGAACAAATAATATATGTTAACTTGCTCCCAATTGCTATCACACCATGTGGGATTTTTTCCCCTACAAGTGCACGCAGTCGATGCAGTGTAAAGTTTTTCTAAACCGCTAATTGTGTAATCATGTAATCAGGGAAGGAGTCAACAACAAAGGTTTGATCAGAGCTGGCCTGCCTTCCTGCTTTTATTTTTGTACAACAGTTTCAGGTAGAATACAAGCAGTTGCTTCATAAAAAAATAAAGATGATTTTTTGGATGTAAAATCTGCAGGTGTCTGAGCTGGAGATTAACTCCCCTACAGCCAGCATGAGCACAGGCTGACTCCCTGAGCAAAGCTGAAATGGAGCACTTTACTTTCAGCTTCTGACTTGAAGAAGAGCTGCTTTGAACAAACAACTTTACAATCAATAAAATATATCAAACACAATACTATATAGAAACAGGTGAGAGTTTATTGTTTATACTCACTAGAATATGCTAAATTTTTTGTTATAACCTGAAAGAAATTGATTACCTATTCAATGACTCATTTTCTTTTTGGATGTTTGTTTCACAGTAAATACTGTCGAAGTAGTTGCTGGCAGAGCAAAACTGTCTTCCTACACATGACCTCCACACTTGAAAAAATAATCATTGCCTTTTATTAGGAGAGCTTACAGCTAACAGTGGGACCATAACCTCAGAAAACTTAGATTTCCCATCGCTTACTTTGTTTTGTTAAAAAAAACTTTGATCTGGAGTGCACACATATGATAGGGAGGGGAGAGGAAAAGGCCAGTATTAATCGTGCCTCCAAAATATTTTCAACATCACTCACTAATATGTCATGCCAAAACTCATCTCATTTTTTAACTCTGTAGCATTATAAGGCAGTTCTGGATGTATAATGTACAATTTATTTTTTGTTTCTTCTCAGAAGTCTTCTTTTTAGCCATCCTATGTGACATAGCGAACTACATATAGTTGCACACATCTCAGGATGACAATTGGTTATTTTACACTCATGAGAACATTGTATTTACAAACTTCATAAAGAGTAAAACTACTGGGTTGTATTATAACAAATAGAATTTGGAAATAAATTATGTTTTTAAGTCTTGAGAAGCATAAAGCCTGGAAGGCTTAACTACATAATCTAGTCTAATACAGATGGGTTGTATATATACACACACATATATATAAGGTAGTTCCGGGTCATAGTATGTTTACATTGAAGTCACCAGCAATAGAGGCTGAAGCTAACTTCAGAATAAAGCAAACAAATATTTGAGCCTAAGTAGGGAAATTAGTTCTAAAGAATTCTAGTCTCCTATTGATCTATGTCTTCCAGCTGCTCAGCTTTCATATCTGAAGTAACTCATGCGTGCCGAAAAAGCTTATAATGTTTTTCTTACATTTAATGTTAAACTGTGACTTCCGTGTGAAGTCTTTCCATCATCAAGGCACTTTAATGACCTATCCCCTTTATCAGGCCTCTTGTTTTCATGGCATTTGTAGAAGATTTATTATCCTTGGGACCTCTAGCCTCTACTTCACATGTGGCTGAAATCAGAGGCAGGGAAACACACACATACACATACACAAGCCCTGTTTCCATAGGAAATCACTCTAAAAAGATACTCTTCTGCCTTTTGTTTTACAAGAAATGATCTCACCGTAATGAGAACGGATGTCCTATAAAAGACATTGCATGCTTTTCCCATTCAAATGAAAGATAAACAGTTAACAGTACAGAGTATGAGAAGAGTAAACAAGCAGCGGTAAGTGATAGACCAGTGACCACTGGGAAGATATAAAGTCACACTTAAAGCAGCAGTATTCTGTTTCTTTTGGAAGGGAGGAAGGATTTTCACACAGACTCATAGAATCATAGAATATCCCAAGTTGGAAGAGACCCATTAGGATCGTCAAGTCCAACTCCTGACTCCACACAGAACCACCCAAAAATCAGACCATATGTTTGAGAGCGCTGTCCAGATGCTTCTTGAGCTCCAGCAAGCTCAGAGTTCACGGTCACTTCCCTGAGGTCATATCACAGAATGACAGAATCAAAGGGATGGAAGGGACCTCTGGAGACCAAGTCCAAAGCCCTGCCAAAGCAGGTTCCCTACAATAGTTTGCACAGGAAAGTGTTCACATGAGTCTTGAACATCTCCAAGGAAAGAGACACCACAACCTCTCCTGGCAGCCTGTTCCAATGCTCTGTCATATCATGCCATGGATTGTTGCATCTGTTTTCCCATCCCTATTTAGTCTATTTCTGATCATAAACTTAAGAAGTTTCTCTTCAACTCATACTTTTCTGCTTCTATGGCAAAATTCCCTCTACTAATAACAAATAACCTGTTTCTAACATTCAGCATAAGAATACAGCAGAGATCTTTGGGTTCACATTATAGTCACAAAAAATACTAAATAGAGATAATATAAAGATTGGCCAAGTCAAAAATGCAAAGATAGAGGATCCAGGAAAACAGTTCTTTTTATACAGATCATGAAAGAGAAATGCAAGCAATGTTCTCCATTAAATAAATTCTCCATTCAATAAATTCTTATTGAAAACGATAGATATTCCAATGCTACGGTAAGAGTCATCTTCCCTCTTTGGCTGGATAAACATAGAGATTAGAATTTTCTGCTGTTAGGGTGAATTCAATAGTACAACATATACAGTGAGCAGCTAAAAAAAAAACAATGGGCTTGAAGCTGGATTCTGCAATGGATTCTACAGTGACTGATCCTGCAAACTAGAAGCATACAATTGCAGGATCGTCCAGACTTCTGAATTTGATAGAAATCTCCCCATCACCTGTCACTAAACAGTTTCACACTTAGGGTATGTTTGTCTGGTGTGACCGAACGTCAAATAAACCTTATAATTTAGTTCAATCTGACAACTCCTTGGAAGAAAAGTAGTACTGTAGTCTCCATTTCCCAACCAGAGTAAAAGTAATATTCAAGACATTCATATTTCTGAGTATTTATTGTGGCACTTTAAAGCATATAAACTCAATGTCAAGGTGTTTCAAATCAGTTCATAAAAATAAAATGAGGCTTTAAGTTTTAGGCAGTATTTCAGCAGGTTTTGGTTAAGAGTTTTCAGAATGTTACTGGACAGGAAATATGAATTTTGCTAGGAAAACAAAGAGCGCACTCAAATTAAGGCCTCCTTGAAGCAAAGTGCTTACATGTTCACCTAAGTTATCATGTCTGTTGGCTCACTAATGTATATATAATTTTTTAGATAAGAAATCTGTGGGTTTCAAACATGAAAAAAAACAACTCAGTCCTTGAAAATACATTCCTCCATCTAGAGGCCAACGAGGTTTATCTCTTACTTATACCAGCGCATTCTATTTACTTTGTAACATGTTAAGATAGAAGCAGCTGTAGAGCATGAACTTTGAATGTTTCTTTTCTATTTCATATTTTACTACCTTAGCCATTAAAGATGAAAAGGCTGGTTAAAATTTAGCCTGCTATTAACTGCTCATTACCATTATTTGCATTATCTTGAAGGGAAGACAGTTTGTAGTAGAGCCTAAAACCACACTAAGCTTTTATAAAACCTCACTTTAAAATTATACTATAGTAACAACATTTGCACTTAATATATTTGAAAATTTTATTTAATAGCCTCATAAGTAGTTACATAATAGTTACATCGCGGCTTTTAAAAAGGATTGCACTCAGCTACTCAGTCCATTGAAATACTACAAAACAGGGAAAAGGAAATTATGGAGTGTAGAGGAGCTCTGTCCACTGGACTGAGTTGTTTGTAGCATGTTCCTACTGAATTGGAAGACGTCCTCATGCCTTCTGGTAGACTCTAACACACTTGACACCATTCATGTCACATTCCTAGAAGATAAAGAAATGAATTCATTCATTGCCTTGCCTCGGTACAGAATGTAAGGAAAAAGGCTGCAGCTCAGGATTTTTAGAGTTTTGTTTCAGGCTACTGGCTGGCAGCACTCAAATTGGGTAGCAGAGCTGAACTCACCACCACCAACTGTCCATCCACAAGTTTCCGTGTTATTACAGTCTTCTTGCCATCCCATTCCTGCTCCTGGATCAATGACCCATCATCTTTTAAGCTGACAAGGGTCTGAAAAACAGAATCTGAGTGTTAATATTTTACCAACAGCATTTCATGAAGGCTGATGCTGTCCAATCTACTTTCTTCCAAAGGAAAAATTCCCACTTCAGCTCACTCAATAGTAATTTTGCTGCTGAAATCTACAAAGCCAGGATATTATCTTAATTTTTTATTGGTCCTCTTCTTATATTAGCTGACTGTTCACTTCCTGCTCTGACACATTCCTGCATACAACAGACCTTTGACAGCATGCACAACTTCAATAACAAGAGCAGATGACGTTCTCTGTTCATGTCTTTGTGAAAGGGCTTTGAGCTTTTGTGTAACATTTATTTGATCTTGCAAAAATAGATGAATTGCCAGCATGTGGTTGAAGAGATGGGGAATGGCACATAGAGAGCACTCACACAAGCAGATAAAAGAGACATATTTGAGGGTTTCTTTGTGTTTAACTTCCTTTTGGGTTAATATTCTCCCTACTCAGTGCAAAGAGAAGCTTTTGTTGCCTTATGAAACTGGTGACCAGGGACTGTCATTCACATTTATGCCTGGTGTATAGTCCCTGCACACCGAGCTAGTCTCTTGTTATGCAAATAGGAGAGGTTGAGCAATCTGGTCAGCTGCAGGGCTGCACTGCCTCTGATTAAACATCAATGGGATTTTTTCCATAGGCTTCCAATAAAGTGGCATTTGGCTTTAAAATGGATTTAAAGGTCTGTTAGTTTTACTAACACAATGCTTGTCTAACAAATTGAAGACAACAGTACACAAGACAAGATTAGTTTCAGCATTTTCCCTCTTTGGAAATCGCTTGATCCAGAAAAAAATCAATTGATTTCAGTGATACTTATAGTGACAGCTGTTCATCACATAAAAGCACTGTTAGCAAAGATACCAAAGCTGACTTCTAAATAGTGCCTCCATCCACAAAACACCCAAAGAACTGTGTTTATTCAACAGAAAGTCTAGAATACGGACCTGAGTTTTTCTGCCATCTAATGTGTTTTCCTCAAACTTCTCACCAATCTTGAAGCTGAACTGTGAAGTTTTGAAGGTGCTTTCCGTTTTCACAGTGATTGTATCCCCCTCCTTAATGATGTAAACATCTGGTTTCGCCATGCTTCCCATTTTTCTCATGGCCATACCCACACCTGCAAGGCAAGAGGCACAATGTCACAAAGTCAGTTAAACCCTAAAGCTTAGGACCACACAGGAATTCAAATACTTAATTCCCATTTAATTAGGTGCTCAAGTATGTTTGAGAATCAAAGCTTAAGAGTCCCAAAGAAATAGGATGTTTTAAATTATCCATTGATGGGGAAGGAAAAAAGATTGTTTGCAAGGTTATTCCTTTGCTTCCTCAGAGAGCTACAGCTAAATCTGTGCTTTAGAGGACTCACAAATGTCCTGAAACTCAGCAGTGATTTTTTTCCAAATAGAAATAAGTATTAAACAGGAAAAGAAACACAAAAGCATCAACAAATATAAAAAAAATCATGTTCTGAATGCTTTGAACATTCTAAAGCATGGGTGTCCAATCTTTTGGCTTGCCTGGACTGCACTGAGTGAAGAGAAATTGTCTTGGACAGCATATAAAATATGTAATATAGTTAATGTATATAAGTAACAAAACATTTTTTTGTATTTTTCATTAAAACATAAAAAAGAGGGAAATAAGACCATAAAACAAGCAGATTGGGCATGTGTGTTCTATAGAATTAACTGACAGGTGAATCCACTTGCACATATATTTCAGCTCAAGAGGCAGTCTTCAATCATGCTATACACAATTGCAAACATGCAGTTTTTAATAAAATGTCACCCCCTATTTCCTGTCTCCAAAATACTGACTTCTGAATGAGAACGCTCCCATTCCATGAAATACTGCTTACAGGCAACTTGCAGGCAGGGCCTTTGGAAATGACTGGAAATTCAACACATTATGGGTATCAGCTGGAGACTGTCATCCTCAAAATGCTCCAGCACATAAAAGATTCCCCCTGCCTCAGCCCTTGTGTGTGCTCAGGGGTTGTGTGCTTTGCTTGAGTCTTTCTGATCTGAAGGATGAGGATAGAAATAAAAGGGTATTCAAGCAACACACTGGACTCCGTTGAATGGGAAAGTACAGATCGGCACCAAGAGTTGATAAGCAACCAAATGGATCAAGAAGTGCCACCGAGTGGGCGTGTAGTTAGAAGTGCTGTCATGTACAGCTCAGCCCCATGCTGCAGTGCACAGGATGCTTGGGTGAGGGCTGAGTCCATGAAACAGAGATTATGGTTTCCTTGGGAGGTGCAAATTTAAGAAGGAAACTCCCAGCTACTGCTTCTCCAGAATCAGACAAGATTCCAGGAGTGAGCCATGAGCACAAGGCTGCAGAGCACAAAGTGGTCCTCCTGCGTCCGGGTGTTCTGGTGGAACTGGAAGGTACTGGCACGGTGACCACCTCCCATCCCTCTGTTGTTGTTTAGTCCAGGGTGGGCTGCACCTTGAAATCCAGTCACAGAGGTGAGCAGAGTCATTCTTTCCATGCGGCAAGCAATGAAATGCAAACGTCCTTATCCTGGAATTGTCTCCTACACTGTCTGAGCAGAATCTGCAGACTCTCACAGCGCATCTCAGCAGGATCATGGGCAGAGCTTCCTAAGCAGTCAGCAACCTGCCCGAATTGCAGTTGTAACAAAGAGAAGTGACTGGTTTAAGACTGCGATCTAGAAGCAAGCTGACTGCTCTCTGCCTACACACAGGAGGTGTTCTGGAGTCACCCCACTTCAGTTGTACTGTGAAGCTGCAGCTCCTGCTTAGCACCACGGCATCCTAATGCATGGTTGAGCTGAGCCCAGCTCAAATGTCTGCATTTCCTCCATCATAGTCTCCTGAGAGGCTCAACCCAGAAGGTTTTCTCAGCTCACACCTACCACACACTGACAGGCATCACAAATGTGATCACAGCCGCCATCTCCTGCACAGCATAACCATAGCGATGCCTTTTGTATTTTACATGAAGAACGCCTGACCTAAATCCCTTCCTCTCCTCCTCCAAAGAGGCTCAAGGCAAAATCTCCCCCTTCTTCAGAAAGCATCCCAGCCTTCAGCACTGAATAAGCGCAGAGAACAACGGCTTCTAAGTGCACAGACACTGCAACGTCTATCACCCGTCAGCCGGGATGCTCACAGGGATGCAGGAAACTGCTCTCGATTCAGCACCGGAGTGCTGCAGAGCGTACAGCAGCCCGGGGCTGCGGACAGCGCGCCGGTTGCTGTGCGCACAGAGCGGCCCGCGGAGCGCAGCCGGCCCCGGGCACCACGTGCAGCTGATCCGCTTTGGGTCGCACCCGCCCGGCTGGAGGCGGCCCGGGCTCTGCGCTTTACCCGGCTCCGGGCGGCGCCACCTCGGCCGGCGGCCCCGCATCCCCCGGCGCCGAGCCGACCCCGCTCCGTCCGCGGCACTGCTGGGAAGGGAGGAGCTGTGCCAGGCGGTAATCCGGGCCCGGCATCCGGCAGGAGGGGGAGCGGCGGGGATGTGCCTGCCGGCACCAGCACCTGCCCGCGGTGCGAAAGAAATAAAGAAAAAAAGAATTTTAAGACGAAATTTCCGACATCTGTACGGCGACGAGGAAGAGGTGGCCATGCCGGGATCGGGGCGCGGAGCCCGCCGTGCCGCAGCCCGGATTCCCCCCGCGGACCTTGGACAGAGCCTCGGCGGCGCCTCCGGGCCGAGCCGTGGGGTGCCAGGCTCCCTGCCCGAAGCGGAGAGCCCCCGTCTCCTTACCCAGCTCCTTCATGTAGTCCTCAAAGCCCTCGCTGGAGACCAGGCACCATTTGCCTAAAAACGCGTCGATGGCCATGGCGATGGCGGCGGCGGTGGCTGCGTCCCCGAAGAAGCTGGGAGGCAGAAGGACGGGCAGCAGCGGGGCCGAACCCGCCTTTATAGCGGGGCCGGGGACATGTGCCGCCGGGGAGAGCCAATGGGGCTCCCGCCGCGCCCCGGCCCCTTCCCCGCCGAGCCCCCGCCCGCAGAGTCCCGCCCGCGGCGGCGGCGGCGGCAAGAGCGGGCACGCAGTGCTGCCCTTCCTCCTCCTCCTCCTCCTCCTCCTCCAGCACACACACACGCACACGCACGCACCTCTGTGCCCGCGCACCCGCAGCCCCACAGCCCGGGTACCCGCAGCCCCCGTGCACAGGGCCGCGGGCACTGCTGGGGTTGTTGCAGCCTTCGCGCTTCTTTGGATAAAGAGGAAAAATCCAGCCGGGGCCTCCCGCTGCGAATGGATCCAAAAGTGGCTGCTGGAATTTGGGCTGCAAGGAGGCTTTGGCATTCTGGGGCACTGGATCCTAAACTGCACCGTTTGTTACAAATCGTAGTAATGGTGGTGTTATTTTTATGGATATTTCAGGTAGGGCTGAGCATGGGGCATCATACGGCACAGAGACAGAGCAATAAATCATAGACTCCGGATATCCCAAGTTGGAAGAGACCCATTACAATCATAGAGTCCAACTCCACACAGGATGACCCAAAAATCAGGCCATAAAGACTCAGCATTCCAAAACTGCTTATTGGCCCTTCCCATCGACCCCTCAGATCCCCTTGGCATATCATATCGTACCACGCTACAGCAGTGTGGGGCTCACTGCAGACCCAGCATACCTGCTACCTACACGTGGCAATGAGCAATCGCCAGTCAATCTGAATTGTGAAAACACAATCAATCTGAACACAGGATTTACACAGGTGCTTATCACGGAATCGTAGAATCACAGGATACCCTGAGTTGTAAGGGACCCATAAGGATCATTGAGTTCAACTCCTGGCTCCTCACAGGACCACCCAAAATTCAAACCATGATTGCAGTACGTAGGAAGAAAACAAAGCCTTCGTGCAACCTCATGCTTTAGCACAGGGAAAATGCGGATTTGATCTGCATCTGCAGTTCCCTAATTCCACTTCTGACAGGAAAGCACTGCAGTTGCCACTGCTGCAAACTGGCACCATCATGTAACATCCATGGAGTTACTGGCCCTGTGAGGCCAATCTTCTGTCAGATTCTGTCCGTGCACTGGGATACCTACTGTTGTATTTTGTAAGCACTGCTATTTCTGAGTCACAACAGAAATCCTGACTCCAGTGTATCCCAAAGAGTGGTTTCCAGCAGCAGGACTATGCCAGTCATTGTCCCTTCAACCTTGCATCCAAATGGATGAAACTCAGAGCCACCACCTCCTGACAAGCAAACTGAAATCTGAATCCGTGCCTGGTATCTGTGGGGGTTTGGTGGAGCAGTGGTGGCTCCATGTTAGTACCTTTATGGAAGAGTTAGAGACTGAGCTGTCAAAAGTGGGTAAGACAGTGAAGTCCCTGCTCTGGTTCCAGAGGTGGTGCCATGAACTTGGGTGTTTGGTGCTTCCGTTTGCACATAGCAGTGATGCAATGCAGCAGAGCTAAACAAATCAGTTTAAAGGTTTAATACGTTCTAGAAAAGGTCAGATATATCACACACTACACAATCAGCTCCTTTTTCAGCTGGGAAATTTTAAGCCCTTCTATTTAACTAACCTTCTCTACTGAGCTGCCTTTAATTACCTTCAGCCTCTCTGGCAAGATGTTTTCTTTTAATATGCAAACAATGCTGTGGCGTCTGTCATAAGGTAGCAAGCCACATTGCTTTTTCATCATTAAGCAGCTACACTGAAACACAAGACTTTCAGCTTCCTTCCACTTTTGTCTTTGTGGGGTTTTTTGGTTGGTTGGTTGGCTGCGTGGTTGGTTGCTTTCTGTCTTGTGCAAGAGTCATCAGAGTAAATTTTAAATTAGGCTGATCACTAATTCATGTTAGCAGAACCAAAATGCTGTCTGTCCTGTAGTTCCTTTCAGAAAGGATAATCACCCTTTAGGAATTAGGAAATATTCAGTCTTGTAAAACAGGGATGATTTCTAGAAATAGAAATCTTGGTTTTCATTCACCTCTGCTAGCAAAGAATTCCTGATCCACATTTCTGCAGTGCTGCCTGCAGATGGTTCATGATATGCAAACACACAGGTGTAAGCGCTGCTAACGCAACAGAAGATGTAAAATCCACTATTTCCATCTAGTGGTGAGACAGTATTCCTGGATCTGAAGCGTATGGAGATCACCTATCTACCTGTACGGAACGCTCCTGTGTTATTTTTTAATCCTCCCACAAGTGATTTGTTTTGATTTACCCTCCTTACAAAATGTTCAGGTCTAGGCATGTAAGTTCATATGCGGCGTGAACAAAAAGAGGGAGTCTTATCTCCCTCTTCTGAAAAGTAGACTGTTAGGATTCAGCGTCAACCTCTTTCAGTTCTTACCAAAATCGAGTGTTCTGCAAGTTAATCCAGTGATGCAGATTACTGACTGTGATACTGTCAGTGCGGCATCTCAAAAATTCTTTGAAACAGGAGAGTGCTGAAAGTTGCGGTACCTCAAGTAAATAAGTTAACTAGAAGGACCAGAGATGCATCCTTTTGGGTAAGGTACAAATGGACCAGACTAGCAAATATACTTCTTTTTTTTTTACTATTTACGATATTTACAATATTATGTGTGTGTTAGCCAACTATTTCAAAGGTGATGGAAAGCAGCTCCTTACTTTGAGAGCCTAAATGAAATGGTTGGATATTCAGAGATGCTTGGGTCTCAGCCATCTGTCTCTGTAAATCCCAAAGCTCTATAAATCCTGCCTGCTTTAATGCTAAGATCACGATCAGGTGTGTTTTGATGTAATATCCTCTCCTCTCTGCATATACCCAAACAGAAGCAGCAAATGGATACATTCACAAACAAAAGTGTTCTAATTCCTATGCCACGTATTACTATTTCAGTGCCTATAGCTGAAGTTCTCTGAAAGCAGTTGTGCTCTTCTTCATGTTAGACTATACATCATCCGAGAGAAAGAGAATCAAATTAACACTGAGGAGTGTAAAATTTTCCATGAATGCTAGTGGCACGGGAGGCACGTAGCCAGAGTCAAAAGCAACCACAGTTTGGGCAGTTTGGGCCTGCCAGAGAGGATGTTTTGCCAAGGTAGTCAAGCCCTTACGTCTTGTAGGAGGGGAGGATATTACAGTTCTTATTACCAGTTGTGAAGGAAAGGGCCAAGGGAAGAGCGCACAGAGACCTTTGTCCTACTCCTTTGCACATCGTGTAGCAATGCTTCATCTGACATAAAGGCAGGAAACTGTGGCCAGCAGGACTTGAGGTTTCTCTTCACATAGCCATTACTTTGCCTATTGCACGTAAGCCAAGCCATATTACGACTCTGAAAGTCATAGTACCTGTTGCTTGGGCAGGGCAGAGCACCACCTCTCTCATCTGCAACACATCGCTGGTGAGGTTGCATAGGAGGTGCAACTTTTTCCCTAGACTTCCTCATTAAAATGCCCTTATGTTTAACCTGGAAGAAACCCAATCTGATAGAACTGAGCATTGCCTGACTGTGTAAAAGGGGTCTTGCTTCCCTTCCAGTGTACAGACATTTCACATATATATATATACAAGTACCTTCCTATAGGTACCTTCTTCTAGACGAGACTACCACTTAAGAAAGTCTTTAAAAAATTGCCAGCAGTCCAAATTTTACTTTTCATCCTACAGCTAGCTGTGAAAAAAAGAATTAAACCACTGCATGAATAATAGTTACTCACCCCCAAGGCATGGATGAGAGAAATTGCATAGGTGGCACGGCTTTATTTCTGCTTCCTTGTTGTACAAGCGTGGTTTTCCCTTCCCAGCCATGTCATCAGGGGTAGACATGATGAAACGCATGCTGTAGTTGCATAGCTGGCATAGGTGAGCTTTCCTCCAGCTCAGAAGCTTGGGCAATACTCAGCCAGGGATTATGAAGCAACATATGAACCTACATGTTTTCACCTGTATGTCAATACAATCAAGATCTTCTAGTGTGTAGGCACGGCATCACCTCTAAGCTAAATGAGCTGGGCATAGCTTGTGTTTTATCAATGGGCTTTGTGCAATCCATCCCAGCTCCACGTCAAAACAAAGCCATTTACTTGCCAACACAGCTTCATCTAAGGAGCACGGGCCTGCGGAGTCCCTGCCCTGGATGTGGCCGTGGCTCTCAGTGGCCACAGTTGGGGGCGGGCTGTCTCACACATATCTGTCTTCTGTGCCAAGCCAATGGGAGCTCCAATGGCTGCTGATGCTGCAGGGTATTACTGTAATGCAATTAGCGCACTGTCAGCATCAGCATGTGGCCTTCAGACCGTCATCAGCATGCTCAAAGGAAACTTAAAGGGAAATGCTTACAATGGTGGTAAAGTTTGGTGCTGTGATGGCTCATCACTGGTACCCTGCATAAGTGAGAGAAGAGAGCCTGAAGTGACCAGAAAGATCAACTTCTGGCTTTGTTCTCCTCATTTCAGATAAAAATGACCTGATCCCAGTTCCAGTTCACCTCGTGATGACTTCGGAATCAGAGCCTGCATCTCACTGGGAAAGCTTTGAAAAATCCTCTTTGTTCAGTAGCAGGATCTACCCTGAAGAGCAAACATCCACACATTCATATAAATATTTATCTTCAGAATTTCATTATCAGCATAGTCATTACCATACTGAAAAAGGTTAGGGTGGTTACAAATTCTCCATGGCTGTCCATTGTCCATAGTTTGAGCACTGAAAGGGGCATGGGTGTGAGGTGCCCAGGGCATCAATCGTGAGGGCTAACATTTACCAGAAGCAAGTCTCCTCATAGTTGTGCCCAGTGGGCAGGGATGGACTCCAGGGGGTGTCATTCCAGCATCAGCCTCCAGTTCAGGAAGGATTTTCTCTTTCACTGACTGCAGAAGGAACTTTTACTACTATCCTGCTCCAACTGCCAACACACTAAGTTTGCCAAGCGTGTTAACTATGTGCCTGAATAGGCAGGTGTTTTCCAGTTTGCTCTACTAGGCCTGAAAAGCCTCTCTGCATTTGAATTTACATCCTCAATTCCTTCGCAAGACATAATCTTACACATCTAGATCAGAGAAAATCTATGAGGTGAGAAATGCCTCTTCCTAATTTTCTTTCCTGCACTTCTGCCATTAGATAGCTCCTGGTACTGTTTCTATACTTTTTCCTGTATGCGCACAGAGAGAAGTCTAAGTTGGGGCTGAGCTGTATGAAGGAATAAATAACCATACAATTCATAAGTCTGCCATTTCCAGAAGGTATTCTGGGAGACGTTCAAGAAGTGGGTTTTGAAGAGAAGTTCTCTAAAGTCCCATATACAATAATAGACTTTAGAAAAACATGAAAATAACTGTTGTTCCTTTTATTCCTGCAAGTGATTTCAACCACACAGATTTAATAGTAATGAGAAGGCAGTTTAAGGAAGAACTGTGTCTGAGACGACAAATTTGCTGGCTTTGCATGCTGACCACGCTATTTTTACAGTCAAGCTGTTTCACTCCTTGCTGGAAAAGAGTGTAGGGGTCAAAAGAAACAGAGAAGTAGTAACGGGGTGAAGAAGGAACATGCTGCTTTGCCTCCTGCCTACCCCCTGATCATTCTGTAGCGATTGTCAGTCTGAGGGATGAAAGCTTGCCCACTGAGGACTCGGCCTTTCCCAGGCTTTGCTCCTACTGACCAAGCATTCCCTTCACGAACAAGTCTGCAAGCCTGCTTTTCTAGCTGTTTTGCCTTAAAAGAAATGCTCTTTTCATATGTAAGCATGTCCAGCTTCCCTCTCCCAGGAAAGACCAATGCAGCCACCTTCATTGAAATGCCAGCTTGCAACGCTGCCAGTAAAGAACAAAGTGTTTAAAGCTGTGCAGTCTGAGTTCACGTTAGCTCTGCTTTCAAATGCCACTGAAACTTAAAACAAGAAAATATGATCAAAACAGATAATGTGGGAACTCTTTTGTCTTCACACCTCCTAACTCAGGACACAGCCTTAATTTTGTAAAATCTTGGGATGACCAGCTCAGTGTAAAGGTGACTCTCTTAGGCTGAGAACAGGGAGCAAAACGGCCCAGTCAAGTCTCAACATCTCTGAGCATAGAGTGAAGCTGAGGGGAAAAAAAGACAACAAGCAGCAGTCTACCAGGGACAAAGCTTCTCTGAGAGAGTGGTCAGGTGCTGGAACGGGCTGCCCAGGGAGCTGGTGGAGCCACCATCCCTGAAGGCGTTCAAGAAACGTTTAGACGTTGTACTGAGGGACATGATTTAGTGGGAAATATTGGTGATAGGTGAACGGTTGGACTGGATGGTCTTAGAGGTCTTTTCCAACTTTGGTGATTCTATCATTCTATCGAAGCTACTGCAGGTTCCTGGCAGACCGTAAGGAAGGCTCAGAGATGACTGACTCAGGCCTCCCAGAGGGAAAAGACAGTGCATGAGATCAAATAGTACAGGAAGGAAAGAGGCTCATAAGTCAGGAACTGTTGTTACCTAAACAGCACATTCATGTGTTTTAGTACTATTTTCTCTATACATTGTCAAGAAGGTATTTGTATGACAAACAGGTCTGAGATTATTCTAATAATTGTTTTAAATCTCTAAGTATTAAAGGTCTAGACATTTTGATGTCATCACCTGCTACCAGACATCCTGCTCATCCTACACGGTGTGGTGTTTGTATTTAGTTAATCCTAGCATCTTAAGGACATGCTCAAATTGTTTTTACATTTAGGCAAGCGGCTACATTTTTGCTGAGTACTTATCATCAAGCTTTGTGGGTCAGGGAATAACAGCATGCAAAGTCATTGCTCATCCAACCCTTCTTTTGTTTGTGGTATGATCAATCCTAATACCCTTTGTATCCACACTGCCTAGAGCACACCTGCCAATGAAGCATCAGAGCAGCAGGTCACTGGGCACAGGATTCAGTCACACAGGAGCAGAATCTGATACTGTAGGAAGAGCTTACGGTAAAATTATCGAAATGCTTAAGAATAAATTCATTAAAGATCAACATACTTGAAAATTCTATTTGTACCCTTATCTACATGGCAGAGGGAAAGGAATTTTCTACATATTAACATAATAATCATCAGAGGAGTACTCTCTTGCCCAGAGTGCTCATTTATATCACTTCAGTATTTTGCAGTCTTGAGAACGCACATTTTTAGCTTTGTTTTTCTGTCCCATACATTGCTTACGTTACATATTTCAATTATGGAGAATTATATTTTTAAGCATGAAATACACTATACTTGGTAATCATCATTTACAGGGATAGGGTCACAGTGATAGGACAAGAGGCAATGGGCACATGTTGACACCCAGTAAGTATGGCTTTTCTGGTCACAAAGCAGTGGCACACGTCGCCCAAAGGCTGTGGAATCTCTTCCTTGGAGATCTCCAAAAGCCACCTGGACATGGTCATGAGTACCCTGCTCTAATTTCAACAACATGAGGAAGAAGCTGTGAAGACAGACCTTGACAGTACCTTCAGAACTGACAGTGTCCATTTACAAATCTTGGCAAAAGTAAAGTAGCATTAGTTTTAGATTACAGATCTTTGCCTTAAGTCTGTTGACAAATTCATGTTGGAAATATACATACTAGAATTTTATAACAATTCAAGCACCTGATTAACAACATGTAGGATACATCCCAATAGGACTGCACCTGCAAATTTTCAGAATTGAACTTTAATGACACTTTCATTAAGAACTGAACTGGAACAGATGCACGTGAAATACATGTGCAGTTGACACTTTCACCAGCACAGCCTGAGGACAGATCAGCCCTCCCAAACCCAAAGCACTCTGCAATATAGATGAGACATCTAAGCAAATAATAGGGTAGGACACAGGACTACAAACACCAAATAAAGCTCTCCCTTTGATCTTTATGAAACATTTAATGCAATCTCCCAAATGCAAGTGACAAAAATATTTCAAAACTGAACTTCAAAAGATAGCTCTTTTCTCCAATTATCAAAAACACTAGCTTATGTTTCCCTTTGAGCTAAATTTTGCTACATTTATGGCAGATGAGTAGCTCTACTGTGTGTTCAAAATCCCATTACCTTGTTACTTTAATTGCTGAGCTAAATTTACATTTGGTAAATATCACACTTTCTTGAATAACAGAAGAAAATGGCAAGGACTTAGCAACAGACGTAGTATAAATTGTATTACCTCTGTCCTTGCAAATACAGCCTCTGTATTTGCAGACTGCTGTTTCTCAGCTACATTAAATTTGTTGGAAACAACATCCAGAGAGACCTATCTTCACTTTAACATTTATTAATTTAATAACCAATGTGCAGTATTCATATTTATATGCAAATACATGTGACATTAGTCCAACATGCAGATAACAGAGGCTGCTGCATCCATGTATCTTAAGCCATTCCAATCCACTGCTGTTATTCAGTTTGTTGATCCATTGTGTTTTCCTTTTAGGGAAGACAGTGAAGAACTTCAACAGTCAATTCTGCTCCACATTAAACTGGTCAGTTTCTGGCCATCTCTCTCAGAATTTGTTGCAGTGGAGAAAACCTCTCTTCGCAGCCTCCTGTTTTAGCAGATGCAAATGCAAACACAGTTGTTCTGTTCTTCAGGGATTCTTCTTGCTTTTCTGTTCTGCCTTAAGCTCTTTGGCATTACATCTGGACCCCAACGCTGTTAGCATTTCAACTGTTGTCAGGTTGGCTCCTTTCATTATCAATCGCTCTCCATCAGCTGGAAAGGAAGGAAATTTTAAGAACTTACAAATGTTTTAAGTCACAATTACTTTCATGTGCAGTTCTGGCTTGCATTTATAAATCCAAATACCCTGCTCATCTTGTGTGATTAGAAAGTAGTCCACTTAGCAAGAAATCCTATTATGGAACAAACAAATATATTAAACTGTAACTATTAACATGTAATCTTCATTTTTGTACTGCATTATCCAAAACTAAGAAACATTTCTCAAGATATATGTACGGTAAAAGTGTACAGTTGATAAGAATGGCTCACACTATGCCACCAAAGTCATTTAAGAGAAGGCACAGAAGGCACTGGTAGGCATAATTTCCACACACGGCTCAGTGTTTTAGCAGCATGTTGTATACGGTCCGTTTAACTCACTTCTTTAGCCAAAACAGTGAAATGGTTTACACAATCTGGTGGTTATAACATTAAAAAGTAGACAATACTTGGATTTGAAAATTCTTGGGGAAAACAAAGCACTTTAAAACAGAGAGGGAGCATTAGAAATTAAGGATGGTACCTACGTTATTTTTTTATTTTTGCAAGACTCGCAAATATAAAAGATGTACTCAAACCCATTTAATGCAGTACCACGCATGGCATCCATGTTCCAATCACATTTGCCAACTGGAAGGGCTGCAAACTCCTTGGAAAGTAATCAGCTCTTACAAAGTGGAGTTCAGAGCTGTACCTCTTGGCATTAGTGAAATAAATTGCTTTGCTTTACTGTTTAAAACTCTAAGCTTTACTGCTTAAGTCTTAATACATTAACAGATAGAGTCAAGGATAGGAAAAGAAGAGGCACGAGGGAGGGAGAAACCTCTGTCAACACTGAAATAATTCAGCACTCTCAACATTTCTACTGATTCACTAAATATAGGAAAGCTTAAAGAAAAGTGGGTAACAGGAAAAAAATATAATGAAAACTTTAATGGTCTATGTGCCATACTGGGCCATTACAACACAGCAGGAAAGAAGATACAGCCCGAGAAAAGGACAAAATCAGATTACAGCCATCTGTTCACAGCCTTGAATCTGGGCTGCTTCCAGAACTGATGAAATTTCCACTATCAATTCCCTGCCTATTCTCTGGATCTCCAAAGGAAACCAAGCAATTTGCTGTACATCACTTGACCTCATTCTGTAAGTTCGTCTGCACATGTATGGTCTTATATGAGCAGTTCCTTCCAGCTACATAGCAAGTTACTCAGTTGCATAAAGAACTACACGTATTAAACTTGCCTATTCTCAAGACAGATGTCTCCACCATAGAAAACAAAAAATAAAAATAAAAAATAAATACAATGCAGAATGTGAACAGATTCTTACATCAAAGCAGACACTCGTTTTCCTTGAACTGACCTTGACTGCAAGGTTACACAAGTATCCCACTGCTAAAGTGGACTCAACTCTATGCAACAGTTAGATCTGGTAAAGACTTGTATGTGTACACATTAGCGTTAGTGACTTCCTTTTTCCCTCCCAGATGGGCAACATCCAGGTGTGGAAGAGAATTAAAAAAAAGAAAATTAATCACAGCAAAAATTATCATAGAGGAGACACTGTAAAACCACAGATCTGGAAGGACTTTTTGTGAAGGTTAAAAATGAACTCTTACCAAACATAACATCTACAAGTGGTTCCGATCCGTCGTGTCTCACATCTGCAGACACTTCACAGTTCCTGTTAGTGGCTTGGATTCTTTTATGGTTTATACATTGAAGAAATTTTCTGAAAATATATTTTAAAACATACTGAGTACACCACAGATAAAAATTACGGTAAATATATGACAGATGCATGAAAAACATATTTGAATAGTTTGACATCACTGGGTGAGAGAAGTATAAACAGAATAGGACTTATATTCAATAATTTCAGACACGCACTTCTTATCAGGCAGTAATCCAGATGATTACTTACATGCTAATGGACTCCTTATATGCTAACATGTAAAAACTACACCAAAGAATTTTGGAAAGTTTCAGCACATACACTTTCTGAATTTCTCTGATGAGTTAATGATAATAATAATATAAGAGTCAGCAAAGTAACTTTCATTTTCCTTTATACACTGCTTGCTTACCAGTTTTATTGTTTGAGTTTGAGGCAGCATTTATTCATACATTACGTCTTCAGTAGATATGTGAAAAGCATACCAACCACTGGTAGCTTAAAGACATTCCAAGCTAAGCTGTGATAATAGCGCATTTCAAAAGTAGAAGGGTCTGAAAATCTATTGCAAAATGCCACTTCACAATCCTCTGGTGCAGTGCTTACATCCCTCAAGAAGCATAACTACTTAGATTTCCCCAACAGACTTGGATGAAGAACTGCAGCTTCTCATCTGTGGGCTCAACAACTCTAAGAGGAACATCTGCAGGGGCTGCTGGTAAACCTCATGCTTATATAGAATATCCCCAGCCAGAAGGGCACCATAAGGATCACTGAGTCCAACTCCGACTCCACACACAAAAGTGTACATTGGAGACATTGAGGTCCTCTACAGAACTAACACAAAAGAAACACATCCTCCCCGGTATAAAAAAGACGGGGATCTCCCAGAACGAGTCCAGCCGGAGGACTTGAAGATGATAGAAGGCCCTGCAGCACCTCTCTTATGAGGAAAGGCTGAGCGACCTGGGTCTGCTCAGCCTTGAGAAAAGAAGACTGAGAGGAAATGTGATCAATGGCTGTCAGAGCAGCAGCCAGGCGCTGCTCCGCGGCCTTCGTAGTACCACAGCGCGGTTCGGGTCGGAAGGGATCGTAAAGGTCATGTGGCTCCAACCCCCTAAAATCGGCGGTAACACGCGGCACCAAGTCCCGCTCCAGGCCGGGCACCGCTCGGCTCGCAGCCCCAAGGCCGGGACACACCGATGCCCCTCACCTGGTGCTCTCCACGTTGGACTCGAAGGGGCAGAAGCGGACCACGATACTCTTCACGGGCCGCAGCACCACACGGATCCGGGACGCCATCTTCTTTCCGCCCCAGCACTACGAGTCCCGGCAGCCCCTCGCAGCGGCGGGCCGGCGCTGGCGGCCGCGTGCCCCGGAGCCGCCTGGGAAATGGAGTCCGCCGGTGACGGCCGCGGCCATGTTCTCAGCCCCGGGACGGGGTGCCCGCTCTTGTAACGACCTGCTGCTAAACAGCGTTTGGTTTTACGTGTTCCAGATAGCAGCCGGCTGCTCAGCCTCTGTGCAGTTATGCCTTGATTGTGGTTGCGTTTGTTCTGGTAGAATTCCTTATCAGGAATTCTCTGTTGGAGTTGTTGTCTTGACAGATCACTTGCACCTGTGATCCTCTGGGGATACTGAAAAGAGAAAAAGGGGGGAAAACAAAAAACAAAAACAAAAAAAAAAGGAAAAAAAGGTATACAGAAAGAGGTAATGTTTCTTGTTAGAACAGTAGCTGCAGTTAGGAAAAAAAAAAAAAAAGACAAAAAAAAGCTTTGGGCATAAAATGCCCAGGAAAGATCTCTGGCCTTTGTGCCACATAGAGCTGCATGCTGTATGCAGGGGGATGGAATGAAGCTGGCGGGCAGTGGTTGCACCTCACCCCTAACGTGAGGATCTGGGTTGCTGAACAAGTCTGTGTTTGGCTGTCTTCGTGTTAATTCTGACCCTGTCTGTTTTGGGTGTCCTTCAGAAGTACTCTAGTTTATTCAGGATGAATAACGAAGACTGGTTGAGGGAGCTGGGCTTGTTCAGCCTGGAGAAGAGAAGGCTGCAGGGTTACCTCAGTGCAGTACCTACCCAAAGGGAGCCTATAAACAGAAGGGGAGTCAACTCTTTACAAGGGTAGATAACGGCAGGACAAAGGGAAAAGGTTTTAAGTTGAAGGAGGGAAGATTTAGGTTGGATGTCAGGGGGAAATTCTTTACTATGAGAGTGGTGAGATGCTGGCACAGGCTGCCCAGAGAGGCTGTGGATGCCCCGTCCCTGGAGGTGTTCAAGGCCAGGTTGGATGGGGTCCTGGGCAGCCTGGTCTAGTATTAGATACGGAGGTTGGTGGCTGTGCCTGTGGCAGACGGATTGGAGCTTCATGATCCTTGAGGTCCCTTCAAACCCAAGCCATTCTATGATTCTTTGATGATTGAAAAAAATGAGGATATGAATGAGGGTAAATATAAGGGGTAATGAGGATATGAGTGAGGATAAGTATAAGGAGTAGCCAATATGACCGAGGATCATTTAGAGGCAGTATTTTCCAATGTAACAACCCAAACAGAGGCTTGCTATAAAAGGCATTGCTACTGGAAGGTAACGCATTTGATGAGGTGGGTTGGGTTCAGCAGTTGCATGCCCAAACCTTGAACAAAGGTTTTTGGATATTGGTTGGCTGCTGCAAGCAATGTATTTTCCGCTAGATGGCACAAACCTCCTTGATAAATGGTTACAACAGTCTAGTACTTTGTTCAGCTCAGCCCTATGGAGAGCTTACTAAAGATTAGGGATAGGATGGAAGGAACACAGTAGTAATGGTATTTGACCACGTTGAGAATTTCTATTTAGTATTCACTACAGACCTATGTTTCCAATGTGCATTAAACATCTGGCATCCTTTGTAAAGGGTAACCTATTCATAGAGCTCATCTTTGTTTTTTGAACATCCTCTGCTATATTTTTTTTAATTATACAGTTTCTGAAAAAAAATCATTCTCTTCACTGATATTTATTCAATAGAAATTAAATAGCAAAGCTAAACTTAGAAGTGTTGATACAGTTCTAATGTTTTTATTCTCGTCTCCTCCACACCCCCCCCTCCCGCCAATACATTACTCTTTCCATTATGAAAAAACAATACATTTCTGTATTTCTGTGAGATGTCTTTTGAAAGAATCCTCTGTAACCAGTAAGTGGCTGATGTAAATAGAATTTTTCCTGAGTAAAATATCAGATTTAGGACCAGATAAATTAAATAGTTTATACTTAGGAGGCAAAAGTAACTTACAAAATCTCAATATGTGTTTATTTATCATAACACAAAGAGCTTGATTTATTCCATTTAAAAATCTGTAGCAAAATTTCCATCAGCTTCTGTGACAACACTGAAAGAATAAAAACAGCACAGGAATGAGGATGAGAAAATGATCACTGTTTTTTCTAAGGATCCCACTCTATGCACTGGTTCTACTGTGACACTGAATGGCTTCAAAATAGACACGAAAAAAATATTTTATATTTCTTCCTATTGCATTTTGATAGTAATTTCATGTAGATTTTTAAAGTTATGCTGCACAATTAAACAACGAGATGATATTATTTTCCACACTCAGATCAGTTAACTTTTTAATATTTATTGCCAGCAGTAAAAGTTACATCTTTCCTCTTAAGCCATCTGTTTAGAACAACTGAATACCACTTCAACATTTCTCCCATCCCAGGTGGCATTCAAGGCCATGTTGGATGGGGTGCTGGGCAGCCTGAGCTGGTGAGGGGCAGCCCTGCCCACAGCAGGGGATTGGAACCTGATGGTCTGTAAGGTCCCTTCCAACCCAAGTCATTCTGTGATTCTACGCTTTTTAGAGTAATTTTTGATTTTTTTTAAGACTGGGAGATTGGCATTAACATGGAAGAACAGGTATCTGGGAACTGAAAGGCTTTGTATTATTTTCTTCAGAGAATAAAGAGTATGTGTGCATAGAAACTAGGGGGGGGCTATGGATCCTTCCTTACATGTTAACGAGCATGATTTTTCCATACCATCTAAAAGCAGTAATTTTAGCTTATGATAATTCTGCCAAAAGAGTGCTAAATTAGATAGATAACCTGCAAGGTGACGCAGCTATTAAAAAGAACACAATTTCTTCATCTGCCTTTAAGCTCAGGTGGTATTAAACACAAGTATGTCTGACTACCCTCAATTTACAACAGTGTAATTCAAGCTGACCTCTGCAGTACAACATTTTTATGCCTTTTCAGAAAAACGGATGATTTATCCCTAGAAGACCTTGGATTGGTACACCCAACTCGAGCAAGTAATCTGGGAATTCTCACATTTAAGACTGTTCTCTGGGGATGTGCTTTGGAAACTGATTGATTCATGATTTCTGTACCTAGTGGTAATCATACACATTCCCAAAGCACAGTAACATGAAGAGGAATAAAATATATTGTCACTATTTTAGTATTCCTTTCACTAGGTTGTACTTTTTTATTATAAATGTTGCCTCATCCCAAGTCTACAGACTTTCATGTCGTCAGTTTCACAGAAGTGTAGTCAGGAGTCTGTAGGTGATTTATACATAGGCACAATATATAGCAAGGAAAAAATGCAGCCACCTTTTACATTTTAATTGTGAAGATGTTCAGGAAAAGGCCATCATAGTAATTATAGTGGATCCGTTTTCATGTTTTCTCATTAATTCTCACAGTTCTCTTAGATCCAGGGAGGATTCTTTACATACCACTTCCCTTTTCTGTAATGTTTTCTGACTACGGAAAGGTTAACATTTCAGATGTCTTGGAGTCTAATGTCTAATGTCTCTATAGTTTGGGCATGTTTGGTTTTTATCACCTTGGCCAGGGCTTTTGATTGCTCTCCAGTTTATTTCTTCCCTTAAAATCTGGTAGTCATTCAGACTTTCATCCAAAACACTGCATGACAGGGGGCTCTCAAGGCTTCACTGCAGGTATGGCATTATCCCACCATGCGCTTATTGGTTCTGGAGTTCATTGTCTATGCTTACTCTCAGCTGATTCCTTCCCCTGCAACTTTATCCTTTTTTCTTTTCACCGTGTCTTGTCACAAATATTGATAGGAGCGGTACTTAGCAATCAACAGTTCATGTCCACACAACTAGCTATAACACTGTGTAGTCTAGGAATAAAATGTAATGCTGCCTGTAGGGCAGTAGCCACTGATAAGGAGAGGTGAGTCAACACAAATCCGGCAGCATGCCTGTTCTGTACAGAGGTGATGCTACTGCACAGCCACCCAGCAGAGGCCCTTTGAGGAGGACAATGTACTGGGGCTGACAGTAAAAACGGCCTCTCTCTGGAAGCAGAAAAACACTCTGGCATCATGAAGCCTATCCTTGCGAGAGCTACAGACAGAGAAGGTCGAGATCACAAAGGGTTGTAGGAAGTCATTATAAAATAGTAGTGCCGTGCTGAAGGACGTTGGGATAAATCCCCTGCTGTACTGGAGAAGCACTGCTTATTGTATTGAGTCATAAAAATATAAAACAGACGGTGTTTTCTGCCTTGGTTTGTTTCTTCCTCCAAACCAAATATTCTTACTTGCCATTTAGTATTATTTTTCCCCCAAGAGAAGAGCTCACAAAGGCACTTTATACCTCTGAAAACTGTGGAAGTTAAACGTAGTTCTATACTAATAATACTACTGAATTTATATGCCATTTATAAACTAACTAGCAGTTGGCTTATAACAGAATGCTGTTAATGTGGTTTTCAGAAATAAACTCAACTTGCAAAAATGCTGCTTATGATGAGCGTGGTTTATAGTTCATTCTGAAATAGTAACTCTGCATATGAGTTAAGGAAAGCTTTTACGGGAGTGAATAAACAGATTCCCTGGTTGCTCTTTACTCCTCTGCAAACATGTATTTCTTCTGCCTGAGGCTACCAATTGCCAGCAGAAATGTTTGCTAAAATAATATGCAGTATTTATCAGGCTAAGAACATACTGTGCTGGTTCCTGGCTTTTGTAACTTAATTTCTTGATAATAGCTACATCTTCATATGAGGCAGAACAAAAGCTTTACTTCATCTGTTTTTCTTCTCCATCTAATAAATACTACATTGAATTCATGCAGCTATTATTTGGATTTTTATGCTGATTTAAAATATGCAGTTGCTTCCTGCAAATAAAGCTCATTATCATAATAGCGCAAGGCACAGAGATGAGCTGCGATGAGTGGCAAACACCCAAGGTTAGCACCCGAGTCCTTGAGGTCTGAAACTATATGAAACTCCAGGTTGGTGAAATGTGCATATTTTGACTGTAAGGGTCCAGACACACAATGACCCACAGACACATTCCCATCTGAGAGACCTACTTTTAGCAGAAACTTTGTCATAATTTACGAGAGAGAAGCTTACAGAAGGGCCCTCACTGCAGAATTTGGAGAAGCGGTTGCATGAAGTTTGACCTATATTTTCAAGTGCTTCCTGAAAGTTTGCCTGTTCTTTGGATAACTTATTACAGATTGTGTGGAGCTCAGCAGTATTGATGTTTGGACCACTCTTCTAAGGGTATGCTTCAGTGTTCTGAATACTGTAAGCAAAGCAGTTTGTTTTCCCTGTGTTCTGCTAAGAATAGCTGTGCCTGTAGATTGATGTCTAAGGCTATTAGTATTGTCAGCAAACTCTACCAATACTGCTCAATTGAATCTGGTGACTAGCCAAAAGAGTCTCTCTCTACACTTTAATTCTTTCCATGGCAGGAACTTCCATCTGATATTCTTGAGATTATTTATGCATCAGTTTTTACCTCTATTTTTATAGACTTCAGGAAGGTAACTAGACATCACCCACAAGAACTATAGACTACAGTATAGAATACTCTCTTAACACAGATAGAATTTCAAGCATTAAGTGCCTAGTTAGCAGACATAAGGGAAGTAGATATCAAAATAGAGCATTTTTATCTAACAATTTTCTGTAACTAGTTTCATTTTATTTTATCAAGTAATTACCATGAGATATCTCAAGAGAGTCACTCTAGAGAATTCTTTCCACCTATGTGACTTGAAGACCATATTATTTTAAACCTGGAAACATATCAACCCCGCAATATGCTACTAAATTCAATAATATAATTACAGTATAAAGCTAGTTTCCATGTTTGTGAGTCCATGATAAAAATATGCTGTATTTTAAATCTAAATATACCAATTTTCTGGATGAAATCCTTCACATGAAGCTCATTCTGTCTTTGCAGTTTTATGTTCACTTATGAAGAAATTGAAACGAACCCCCTAGCAACTGGATCACGAATATGTTGTCTGATACTGGATTAGAATAACAGACATGTATGTGTGGCTAAAAACCTGCATAGCACAGGAAAAGTATGATTCTGTTGGTTTCACACAAGAATTTGAGATGCAGTGCAGTCAGGGATAAGCACAGACAGTGCAGCAATTAGGAGGATACAGATCTGAGCCATTTCAGTATATTTGTCAGGTGACTATAATAATAGTGTGATAATTACATTATTCTGCACTAAATGAAGTAAGCACATGAGGACACAGAAGAGAACAAATAACACAGGAGTTGTTACAGATAGAGAAAGTATACTGTATAAACAGTAGGCAGCAGATGACAAGTTAGATAGGTATTCCCAGGAAAATAATACTAAACAGATGAAATTGGTAATATGGAATGCCATATTAATAGCAAAACTGGTGAATTTTATTTAAGCTTATTTTAGCAGTTAATAAATAAATAAAGCAAATATAATTTGCCTTCTTGAGAGACCTTATTGCTCTCTATAACTACCTGAAAGGAGGTTGTAGTGAGCTGGGGGTCAGCCTCTTCTCTCGTGTAACCAGTGATAGGACTAGAGGGAATGGCTTCAAGCTGCACCAGGGGAGGTTCAGGCTGGATGTTAGGAAATACTACTTCTCTGAAAGGGTGGTCAGGCACTGGAATGGGCTGCCCAGGGAGGTGGTGGAGTCACTGACCCTGGAAGTGTTCAAGGAACGTTTGGATGTTGTGTTGAGGGACATGGTTTAGTGAGAACTATTGGTGATTGGTGGATGGTTGGACTGGGTGATCCTGTGGGTCTTTTCCAACCTTGGTCATTCTATGATTCTATGATCATTTCTTAAAGTGGTGTTTTTCCACCTTTGGACCCTTAGTGATCTGCGGAGGATTTGTATTGGGCTCAGGAAGGATTATTGTCAGCAGTGCCAACTACTGCTGGTAGGCTTCCAGGCAGGATCAAGGAGGCACAATCTGCACTGGAGAATTGTGAGGATCCACAGATCAAAAAAGATCAATCACCACCATCAGTGGAAGTGGTCACGGTTCAGCTCTGATGATATGAGATAGCAGAGTGTTGGTTATTAGTCTACTTCTACATTTTTTTTCCCTAGACAGGTGTTCCTAAGGTTTTAATAATACCACAAATTCTTCCTTTTATCATTCCCAGCCCACTCCTATGCTACATGCACAAGGTTTTGTGCAGGTTCTCTGCTGTCCAAACTGATCGGAATGGTGCTCTTGCCTTGCTTAATCCAAAATGAGCACACCGTTGGAGAACAGCAGCAGTGCACAGCGAAAAGGAAACTGCCTGTGGGGTGTCCCAAGATACATTTATGGCAGCAGACAGCTCCTGTGGAATGCTTGCAGTGAGCCAGTTCTCCATCACACTGCCTGTGCATTCTTTTATTTGGCTTTAATATATTTATAATTAAGGAGAGAAGTTCAGCTCCGAGGTAGAATTTCATCTCCCAGTCTCATAGAAATATATAGAGACTATTTCAGTTATTGATTTGGGTTGTTTGGTAGTGATATATGTAAGTTCTAAATCCTCCGTGCTGCTCATTTTCTTAATAAGCTTCTTCTACCTCACCCTCTCCTGGGGCTTTCGGGACATCGTCAATACCTATAAACTCTACAGCTGTGACAGGGAAGTTTCATCTCATTAAAGTACTTCACTCATGGAGATTTCTTTATTCCCTTTTGTGATTTGTGTTCACCATTTCTGACCTTTAATATCAGTGTTGACTCACCGATGCGTTAGGAGCCCCTGGGGCGTGTAATCATGTCTGTCACATGACATACACAGGGATTTTTGCTTTATGTTATGTACCTTCCTTATCCCTGTCAGTGTTCCCCACTGTTTATATTCTCACTGCAACGGTGCAATGAGTCATAAAACCTTTCTTCTCAAAGATTCTTTATATTCTTTATATTGCTTTCAGATATGGCTTCCCTACCATATTTTCTTCACCACACTTAAATCAATAATGCATTTTTATTTCTCTTTAATTATGTGGTCCCTCAGTAAAGACCAGTTATCTTCAGGAATACCATAGCTTTCATTTCTTTTGCTGTTCTTATTGTACCTGTGGTCCTGACTGTGTCATGATCCCTAGGTTTCACAAACCCGGATTATGACTCACCCTTTCTCCCTCTTAGATCACTTCTGAAAGGCTTAAAGGAGTCACAGAATAAAAATACATGTGAAGGAACAGTTACCCAGCTGCTGCCCTCTGCTAGAAATGTGGGGAGGACAAACTGAAAGGAGCTTCACAAAGGCAGATGGGGCCTGGAAGAAGCTGTCAAAGAAATGCTAGCCTAAACCATTCTCCTTTCTCTGTGTTGCTAAAATTTCATTTTATGAAGAGAGATGGCTAATCAGGATTATGATCCTCATCAGAAACTTGCTGAAGCCAACAATAAATCACAGAATCACAGAATGGCCTGCGTTGGAAGGGGCCTCAAGGATCATGAATCTCCAACCCCCCCGCCAGGCAGGGCCACCACCCTCCCCATTTACTAGACCAGGTTGCCCAGGGCCCCATCCAACCTGATCTTGAATACCTCCAGGGATTTACTGAAACTGCTAATTTTTGAGTGATACCACACCCTTGTAGGCCATAAAATAGCTCTTTCTGTCAACTTGAGATTTGTGTAACCGACTTCCCAGCCCCTGAGAATGATCAAATTATAGGAGGAAAATGAGGAAGCCATCTGCAGAGAAGAGCCATGGCAATAACAAGGTCATTTATGTACTTACAAAACTTTTCCATTAGGAAAAGTAGTCACATTTGAAGCAGTTTTAGCCTGCTTTCATAGGTGCAATTTTCCATAGGACTCACCCAGCACAAAGGTATGCATGAAAATACACGCTGTTTAGATGTGATGTGGTATCAATTCCTTTCTCACTGTCAATACATTAAAGAGATTGCTCTGCCCCTTTGGCAGCCTGATGTGGTCCGTGCCGCATTGCTTGGCCCCACCTTGAAAAGCCAGCTGGAAAGGCTGGTGGTCACTTTACCATGCTCTACTTTCGCATAGAGGAAGCATTCCAGAGAAATACCAGATGTACTGAGCTGAAAAAAAAATCATTTTTTAAGATGGCATTCAGTAAAGAGATGTCTCAATTGAAAATATATCTTTAAAGCCTTTAAATATTGCATCAGTGGCACTATCAGAATGAATAAGTTGCTTGGAAACTGCCGATTAACGGTAAAGGTAATACCAGCACAGGAAAGAGAAAGGATGGCACTTGGGATACAAGACGAATGCTCATTTGGAGTCAGTGATTAGCTGGCATTGCATTTATCCAGATGACATTGCTTCCAAAGTTTTGCTGCAATTTCTGAATACAACTAAATAAAAGCCCTTTAATGCAAGGATAGCAATCTAATATCAAATTATCATGAATTCCTCAGAAAGTGTCAGAGAAATAATAGCAGTGCCTAGCTGGGCCAACGTTACGTGGAGCTCACTGGCACTTTCAGCTAGACAAGTCAGATGAGATTTTCTTTAATAGATTTTCCCAGAAAGCATTTTCTCAAACTACAGCTGAACATCCAGAGCTTGTGTAATTTTTTTCTTGGATATTTCACAACGGCATTTTTCTGCCCCCTAAATGTGAGGTTCCAATTGAAGTAGCAGAGCATGTAATGCTGGCAATAGAAGCAGGTAATGTGAAATTCATACCTCACACCTGCTTTTCTTCGCCACTTGAGCTGTGCCAAAATGCTACTCTCTTGTTGGAAGCTAAGCAAATATCAGATGCCTTTCATTTCCCTGACATGTGTGCCACATGGCACGATGTACTCCAAGTCTTATTTGCATCTGAAGAAGAAAGAATCAGTCTTTTGTGTGCTTTCCTTGCAATCATTACTGTAGCAAAGCTATGTCTTTCCTGGCAGGTAAAGACTGTCTAATTGGTCCTGTCCATCCAAGGTTGTTTTTTTCTATATTATCATCCTGTCTGCAAGACTTGTGCTACCCTGATTTCTTTTCCTGTTGTTGTAAACATGTCTGATGAATGTAAACAAATGTATGGTAAAAGACACCCCACTACATACTATTTTGTATGCCTTTCTTGCTGTTTTCCCTGGGTGCATTTCTTATTTTTTTGGAGAATATTGTCCTCCAGAACTCCAGACAGTCTTTGGTGACTCAGGAGTGTGGCAAGCTCATTATGCCTGGTTCTATGAGCTTAGAGAGTCCGGGACTTCCCTGCTGCCTCCTACCTTCCCTGTGTTTTGCAGCTATGGGCGATCTGGAAGCACTATTGGCTGTTCTGCTGACCTAAAACTTCTTTGGTGGAAGACGAGGAATGATTGTGGGAGAAAACTTGTTGGCCACAATGACATCCACCACTCTGCCTTTGTTTTTAAAGAAAGCTTTGTCATTCTTTCTGCTTAATTTGAGCAAATTCATAAGGATCCAAGAGAAAAAAGTGGCAGAGTGCTCCACTCCTGTCCAGGATTCAGCTGTCTGTACATGGGAGCTTAATGTTATTTTAGACACAGGATGCATCCTGCCTGGCCTAGAACCGTCTATCTTACAGGATAAGTCCCCTGTTGTGTCTGCCAGCCCATGTAGATGACTTGGATATCCCAAAGTACCTCTGAAGGATATCTTAAGTGCACTTACATTTCTGGATTCTGAAAGAATAGCAAATATTGTAATTTAATTGGAGGTGAGAATAAATTTTGACTGATCTCACAAGAATTGCAGCTCTCTTCTGTACGGTTTTTACAACATAAGATTCTGGTATGAGGAAGTGAAACAGAATTCAGTCTCCTTACATTTCTGTCTGCCAAGATTTACAAAAGAGGAAATTAGATAATATTTCTAATTTTTTATGTATTTTTCCATCTTCTTCTTGAGCGTACAGTTGGTTCATGAGTAGAGATCACACAGAATGATAAAAAATAAAGGGGGGGAGAACATGTATTAGTGTTGTTATGACAAGTCAGAAAAGAGCTGATAGTTTGCTGGTGACATATTCTCCTTGATAGGAGAAGGAAAGGTCAGTGATAAATAATTTCAATTAAAGAATGCAGCTAGATTTGGAGGATTTTCTGGCAATGCAATTTTCTTCTTCCTGCCCCAAGCTATCAAGGAGAATGAAAGTAAACAAATGGCAGCAGCCTGTGAGATGTCAGTGAAGATAGTCACTGACAAGTCAACCTCACTGCTAATTTCCTTCATCTTAGCTGTGAGATGAGGTCAGGATAGCTGAACACAGCATCAGCTATGCCAGCAAATGACCTTAGTTTCCCACGTAGCTCACCTGCCATGCCTTCCCAATTTAACAGATAATCTGTTAGTTCTTTCTCACCTACCTGGATGAATTTTGTGTGCTTTTCCTAGGAACACAACAGATCTGATGTTGCCTATTGCAGTGATAGTAGCAGACAGGCTTGTGGAGCACAGGGAGAAGAATCCCATCTTTACAGTTTGGACTAAAATTCTGGTATTGTTGGTTGTCCAAAAAAAAAAAAAAGCCAAAATTTTGGATCAAAGGTGCTGAAATGCTCTCATGTGTCTGGGAAGTGCAGCCCTACCCTGGGGTGGCAGATTAAAACCAGAGTGGAAAAACTCCGTGCTGAAGCATGTGGCCACATTAGCAGCGTATGCAGTTTACACAGCCTTCTTCATTCAGCAATTATCTAGTGGGTTTTTGTGGTTCTAACAAAGGGGCTTTTGTGCTCTTTGGATTGAGCTGAACAATCGGATAACTCGATAAAGCACTCCAGGCTGAAAAGTTATGTTTTTCCCACTGTACAGTGCACTGTAAGAAGGATAATTTTTGCCAGGGATTTTTTAACGTTAATATGCTCAAATGAATGTTCCTTAGATAACTGCAAGGATCACTCTCAGGGTACTTAAATTTGGATCATTTCAATGACTACTTCAGCTGTTTGGAAGCGTTGTGCCATGGCCTCGCAAGGACAGGAAAATAACATCAGATTTGCCTTCCTCCTACAAAATATATTCTCCACTTGAAACTATTGTCAATTATCATTTCTTGTACTAGCAGGCTGACAGGTAAGGTTCAGCGTAAGGGTTAAACACTGAAATAAATTTGGAGGACCTTATATGAAATAAAAAGCCATATTGCAATGGACACACAGAACAGAAAGTTTTCACTGGTTCCTCATCAGTCTTTAAAATTAGAGTGACTGTGATGGTGTATCAGTACCGCCAGGAGGGAATGGAAAAAGAAGTTCCTCTAGACAGAGGTAAAATACATGATTTTAATCTTTCCAGGCCCCACAATAAAAACATTAACAGATTGATCTGTTCAGGTGGAAGCCGTCTGAAGGAACCCAAGTGGCTTGAGCTGGATGTAATTGTCTATTTTCTGTTCACAGAGTGTACATAATTCCTTAAATTTATGTGACAAGGATTTTAATACTGAACAGTTGAAATTTAAGTGGTAAGATTTTGTTGTAATTGATCAGATTTGTCCTAAGGCATTCCCTGGCCGAATGACTACATATGACTGCAAAATTTCTTTTACATCCACGCTTTTCCCAGCAGCTTTGAAATACACTCTCTGAACCTCACTGTCAGCCTGATAGATGTTGTTGGGGCTTTGCTGGAAGCCTCACAGGAAGAAAACATAAAAGCAGGCTTAAAAGTATAAATGGCTTAAAAACAGGATTAGAAAAAATCACGAAGAACAGTTTTATCATGTGCCGTTAAGTACAGCAGCTCTGCTGCATTTCAGTTCCCTAAGCATTTGACTACAAGAACATAGTGCAGGAAAGCAGTCCCTCAGTATTGGTTGTTTCCTTCTACTACTCCCTTGTATCCAAAAGTAATGCCTCCTATTTTATTCTGTTGGCCCACAACGTCAGAGGTGGATGTTGGTGGTGTGGCAGTAAGGGTTGAACCTTCCCACCAATATTCTGTTCCATGTTGTTGCCATGTGACAGATGGCAGCAGAGGGGCACTCTGACACAATGGCATCTTACATGGAAGAGCAAATGAAGCAAATGCGTGTCATTGAACTTGTCCATGTGGAAAAAAACTGTACCTGTTGGTATTCATTGATGCTTGCTGAATGTTTATGGAGCCCAAACAGTGGATGTGAGAACCGTGAGGTGGTGGGGGGTGCATTTCAGCAGTGGTGACAGTGATGTGAAAGACAAGTGGTGAGCCTTCTGGATTTCCTGGAACCTGGACAAACCATCAACTCTAACCACTATATCACAATGCTGACTGAGCTGAAGGCTCAAACTTTCACAGTCAGGCCAGAGAAGACAACCTTGCTCTTGCAACACGACAACACCAAGGCCCCATGCCAGTTTGAAGACTGGGGCACACTGCCAATCTTGGCTGGACTGTCCTACCACATTCATTGTACACTCCAGATTTGGCACCTTCTGACTTCCATCTGTTTGGGCCAATGAAAGAAGGACAGTATGGGCAACATTTTCCTAGCAACGATGCTGTCATAGCAGCCATGGATCATCTCTGATGGTGCAAATTTTTACAAGTGCAGCATGCAGGCTCTTGTTCATTGCTGGTGGAAATGCATAGCTAATGGTGGTGACTATGTAGAAAAATAGTGTTTTGTAGCTGAGAATGTACTCTATCAAACAATGTTATCGTGCTCTTTATATCTGAGGTAGTTTCCATGGAAATAAATAAGAGGCATTACTTTCAGAGTAACGTATGTATTGTCTGGACAGCCAAAAAACAAGATGCAGGGAGATTCAAACAACAGGAGATAAAAACAACTCAGAAGCACAATTAGGAGGGCTGCAGTACCTCTGTGCCAGGCTTTAAGCACATACCCAGTATCTTCTCGTGCAGGAGCTTTTTAGTGGGGCTGAATTAGGGCCCTGCTGGGACTATGGGGGCTGTGAAGGGCAGAATCCACATGTGATCTGGACAACAGCACAGCACTAATTGGCAGATGTTAGCATTAGAGGAACAGTAATAAAGTAAAGATGATTTCGTTATTCCTCTGCACAGACACAGACTTTCTACCATGCAATTATCTGAAGAAAATACCCAAAACTAAATAAAACCCTGTGTCATGGCAGTTCAGAACTCCAAGGCTCTATTCTTTTGGCCACACTCCTGTAAATCTAGCTTAATCCTATGTGTATGAAAGAAGTTCCTCCTGACTTACAGTAGTATGGATTACAGCAAGACCCACACCTATCTTTTCCCCCAGTTATTCGATGCATTTTGATTTGAGGTTTTGAGCAAGTGACCTACTGCTGAAGAAATCTATCCATTTGTGAGATGTGTAACAATATTGTTCACAGCCTGAATAGTGACCATCAGGCCCCACCGTGGCTCTTGAAATTCTTGGCTTTAGTGACAAATCTTTGCCCAGTGTTCTACTGCAATCGGCACGAGAACCAAGCAATGCAGATTTGCCTTGGTTTCTGGCAGATTGGATTGGTGAATTTTTTGTTAGTAGTCCTTTAAGGAGCAAGGCTAATGGTATTAATTTCCAGGGAATTCTTCCATGCTCAAGAAGATATAAAAATATCTACCCAAGTATGTTCTGCACTGAGGCAGTCACAACACCTCTTCTTTGCATGGACTCCCTGATTTAGCATTAGTTATACTCTTCATGTTTCAGTCATTCCTGTAAGAAGGTTAAGAGCTGCCCATTTCTCTCCATGAAACTTGCTCAGATTTAAACCACTAACTTTCTGTCAACAACTATACTTCCAGCTGGACACTAGACATGGGAGAGGTTTAGATCGGGTATCAGGAAGAACTTCTTCACAGACAGACTAGGCACTGGAACAGGCTGCTTGGGGAGGTGGTGGTGTTGCCATCCCTAGAGGTATTTAAGAGATGTATGGATGTGGCACTTAGGGACATGGATTAGTGGTGTACTAGGTGGTATTAGGTAATGATTGGACTTAATGATCTCAATAGTATTCTCTAACCTAAATGATTCCATGACTCGTATTCAAAAAAGATGGGGAATTACAGTCTGACAGACCCTGCATGAAGACAACAGGAGCAACAGAACCCTGCTTCCAAATGAGGGCATGCTGAAAATGTCACCAAATAAGAACTTCAATTGGCTATTGTACGTAAGCACAAGAGCCACCACAAAAATTACAAGATGTGACCACAGGCCAGACACTTCCTGTGTTGATGTTAATGAGAGATACCATAAAACTTCATGTCTGCAGAATCTTCCCCTTCTTTGTCTGTTTTAATAAACAGTGATTTAGTGCATAGTAATTTATATCCGAATGCAGGGGGAGAGCTTAAGCTGTGCGGAAGCTGGCATGCATAACAGCTTTGACGTGCTGGAGGTACAATCAGAAAACAAAATCTTTGAAATTTGGATTCTTGAGTACTGGATGTCAACCAGGATTTGAAAATACAGCTTGTTGAGCCATTACAGGCCTGCTAATTAGACTTCTGGTTTCTCCAGAGAAGCCTGAAGAATGATTTGACAGCATAATATGAGTAAAATAAAACTATTTCTAGAACAACAGAGCAGTGAAACAAGATTTACTGATACACAAAACACACATTTTTAGTACAATTTTGACATAAACTGTTTATTTATAATATACATTTAGAATGAGTAAATTGGTTTACATAGTCATTTGTTGTACAGATTATTGTGTGACACGGATCTATCCATAAATAAAAAGACTGCTATAGAGATTGAGGCGCCCTTCTGCTTTTTCCTAAATTGCCTTTTTGGTTACTCTTACAGTATTATTTGGTATTACTCTTACAGTAATAAAACCATTCAGTACCACAAGTATTTTCAAACATCAGCAGTAAGAAGAGCCCTTTCTCCTATAAGCTCTATATTTCATCTACAAAAAGGTGAAATCCCATTCAAGTCACTGGGACTTCACTCAGGAGCCAGTCCAGCACTCTGCTTTACCATGCCAGCTGTCTTAACGCATATCCTCCCCAATTGCCTGAATAAATGATGCCATGGTACAGCAAAAGCCTGCTCGCAAGAAAAAATCATTGGGATAGTACAATGGGCCCTTCATAAGGGCTCCTTCTGCACTTTTCGAAGTCAGTCATAACCCAGCTGTTACCGTCTGCTGGAAAGAGCTCTTGGCAGGAGACGTGTTACAAAAGTCTGCCAAGCACCAGCCCCTTGACAAAGCAGCCCATTTGACTCCTCACAGGTTGAGTCCCCTCCAGAGATGCCCCATAGACATGGGGACAGCTAAAGCAGTATTTGCTGACCTCGTATCCCCAGGTAGCTGTTCGAAGGAAGAAAACTTTTATGGGTTGAATCCATAAAAGTGAAGTAGTAATTTTTCATGGGTAATTAGGAAAAGCTGATTTGAATTTTAAGCACAGATATTGTCGTTATTGTAAAAGCAACACCTTTTGGGGGCATTTAATTTCCTCTAAGCAATCTTTAATAATCATTATGCTGTTATTAAATTTCTAGCCCTAGGACTAACTATTAGCATTGATTTAAAGAATAAATTACTGATATGAAAAGTTTTTCCATCACAATTTCACCCTGGTCACGCTTAGATACTGAAAACTGTCAAGCTACCATCATGAAAAATAGTTAATCTCAGTCTAAAATTAAGCAGTTAAATTTATCTGCAGAAGGATAAATTGACATCTTTAATCCCACAGAGAAAATTCCATATTCCCAATACCAGATCCTGTCATTTAAGATTGTGTTGGTGTTGAAGTCCGGATATCCTCTTAACATATGATTTATTTTTAATGCTTTCACTGGAATTATAAAGTGATTGCATTTCCCTTCAATGGAGTTAAGCTTTTTCCTATCCAGCTATGCTTGAGCACTGCACAAAGGTTTGAAACCACTGATGCATCACCTTTGGAACAGTCTTCAGAAGAATAAGTGATTCCTCAACCAGCTTTATAGGAACTTGCCTTGGAAACACTCATACAGCCTAACATACAATGTGAGAGAGAAGGACAACTGTAGTAGGAAACAAGTGACATAGTCCAGAATGAAAGGTCTATTATATATTAAAATACAGATTGATTGTTCCTGCCTCCATAAATTACATTGCTTTGGACTTGTTTATGGCAAATAGCATAATTTAAGACACTGAGTTCTGAACCTTTAAAAGCAATATGTCCGTTGTAGCCTCTGTATCAAAAGTCTTGATTTAAATAGCTCATCATCTGTATATATGTAGAAACCCTTTGAATGACAAGTGCACACACTGCTTTAATACCTGCAGCTGTTCCAGTTCATTAAACCCAGCTGTTCTTTACTTTTCCGCTCTTCCCCTTATTGTTCACTGGCAGAAAAAGCATTCCTACCAGGCTGTAAGTTAAAATCAGAGAAGGTGTTAGCTACAGACAGGCAGAGAAAGATTAGCATTACCATCTTTTGTGGTTTTCCATGCTTAAGTGTAAATCAATCCACAAAATACACTCATTTCATAGAAACAAAGCCAATTTTACTCTGGAATGGTAAGGCACTCCGAGCCATGCCGATGTTCTTACAGCCTTGTAATGGCATGCGCTGGTTGCAATGGAAATGTTGAAGTTCTATTAGGCAAATTGAGAAATCCTGGTATGAAGAAGCTTGCTCACCTATACACAAGAAACACGTCTGTTCTCATTCTTGAAATGCTAATATGGTCTCTGCTTATGTACCAGCTCACAACCATCAAACACTATAACAACTTACTACCACACCCAGCTCACCATGAAGTCAAGTCTTACAAATGATTCTTCAGCTCTTTCTTGCGCCTACCAGTGCAATCCTGCTTTAGTTAGGGAGAGGAGAACTAGACCCACAAGATACACGTATTAACAGTTAATTTTCCCCTTTGTGTTGGACTTGTGCAGCAAAGTTTTGGGTAGTACGGGAGCTGTAGGGATGGCCTCTATGAGAAGAGCTCCCAAGCTGAAGAAGCTGCCCTGTCATATCAGAGCCAGCTCCAGCTGCTCCAAAAGGGACCTGCCGCTGCCACAGCAGAGCTGTGAGTGACCATTTAGGAAAAGGATTGTAGGGAAGGTGTTTTTAGTTTGCTTTTACTTTTCTCACTGCACTAGCCTATTAGTAATAGTTAATAAATTGTATTCGTCTTTCTACTCTGAGTCTGTTTTGCCCATGATCGTAATTGGTGAGCAATCTTTCTGTCCTTATCTTGAACCTTGAGCCCTTTTTAATCATATTTTCTCCTTCTCTTCCTTTGCGGAGGGGCAGTGAGGGAGTGTTGTGTTCATTTGTCCATCAGGGTAAAACCATCACAACTCAATTCAGTGAAATCCCTTAAGAATGAGTGGTGTATGACATTACAAGGCTGACCTTGCCCTGATAGGCATGTAAGGACAAAACATTCTGCACAGGCCATCATCAGCTTGATGCTCATTTATGATACCATATGTCATACCAGATTCTTAAAACTAGGATTTCCTGCTGTGGAGCACTCCTGATGTTGCACTTAGAAAGAGGCCCTATGATTTCTTGATATTCCTATGGAAGTCTAAGTAAGCACCTTGTTCCCCTTTCCTCATGGCAGAAACAGCCTGCTGGGAATTGAGAACTGTGCACATAGATGATGTAAGGAGCTTTGCAGATGTCTTCTACTCCACATAGCAGAAGACTTCCTCAGAGCCCTGCATCTTACTGCACAGGTGTGGCAGGGCTAGAAGGGCTGCAATGCAGAGGGATGCTATATGGGAAAGGAGTCCTAAAATCCTTATGAAAGAGTTTTGACTTTTGTGTCTACACTGGATTATTGGTAGTCTTAACATAGGCTTTTAGCCACATTGCACTACAAGTGTCCTTAAACATAAGCTTTGTTTGAGGTTGGTGTTTTGGACCTTAGTTGCAAGCTACGACATCAGTGATAGTTACTGGAATACAAGTTTGGCAAGGAATTCACCAAGGATGAGCCCACAGCTGTATTTGGTGATTATTACAATTTACCAAATGCATTTTTTAAATCAGGTTGAGACTGGCAGCAGCCGTGGAGAAAGCTCTGAGAGCAGAAGAAGCAAGACTGAACCCCAGACCTGATGAAGACCCTGGAAGCACGCACACAAGCAAGCATTTGTAGGACCATTTGGGTAAGACTCAAGAACAAACAAGAGAAGGAGCATCATCAGCACTGGAGTCAGCTCCATTCAAGCTGACGCTGACTGGAGAAATGTTCCATGTAATATCACGACGGGTGATCACAGTTATTTTGGTAGATGTTACTTGCTATGGGATTACTCTTGTATCGGTCTAGAGAAAAAGCAATGTGTCTTTCTGCCACCACTATCGTGTGCAATCCCAGACGAAGAAGAGCTATGATCAAAGCCTGCAGCTAGGGACTTTTTCTGCTAACCTTTGGCTGAATACTGCCTTGTAAGTATTTAAAATGGCAGGCAATAGAAGTGACTGTATATATGTATATTCTATCTATCTATACCTAGTATATAGTGATTTTAAGAAAAAAATACTGGCATGAAGACAGTGTCCTTGGAGGTCTCTGCTATGAATTCAGCTGGCTGTGTTGACTGGAAAAGCAGCTGGAAAGGTAACTGGGTCTTTCTGTGTGTTCTCTGAGCAGGGGTGAAATGATAAGATGGATTGGCTGTGAAGAAGCTTCTGTATCACAGCTCAGCATCCTGATTTTTTGCCTACATTTTATCAATCTTGGTTGATGAGGCCTTGAGATTTTGAACTCAAAGGAGTCACCGCAATTCTTACTCCCTCCTGTGACTCACAGTTATTCACCCATTGATTTGCTGCTCCACTACCAAGTGACAAAAGGCTTTTCAGCACAGAAACAGTTTTATGTAAGAGCTAAGAAAATACTGCCTTTTTCAATTCAGTTCCTGCAGTAAATTAACATGGTAGGACTATGATATAAAGAGCATAGCTGGTAAGAAGGGTCATGTTTGAAGTTTGCCTTGGTCATCAGCCAAAGATAAACATTATTTTCTTGATTTTTATAAAAGTAACTGAAATCACTTCTATTGTTTCTGCAAGCTAATAACCTAGGAGGCAAACACTTCTTGTAGCCACACATTGACAGAAGAAACAAAGGCTTAGAGAACTGTCAGAAGTATCCAGCTGTGACCTTGCTATGGTAAAGAATATGAAAAGGTATTGTCTTCCATTACTTTCCTTGGACATAGAAAAAATTGTGATTCACTCATTGTTACATGCCAGGACTTGAACTTTTTGTAGATTGCAGCAGGTGTGAAGAGAAGCTTTGGAGAAGGGAATTTTAGTCTCACCAGGTGAGATGAGGAAGAGAAAGAATCATAGAATCATAGAATGGCCTGAGTTAAAAAGGACCACAATGATCATCGAGTTCCAACCCCCTGCTATGTGCAGGGTCACCAACCTCCAGACCAGGCTGCCCAGAGCCACATCCAGCCTGGCCTTGAATGCCTCCAGGAATGGGGCATCCACAACCTCCTTGGGCAACCTGTTCCAGTGTGTCACCAAGGAGAAAGGAACTGCAAAGATGCACAGGCTGAATCTCAGCTTGGATGCCACCATAAGCAAGGAGCTAAAGGAGTCGGGGACAGGTTGGTGGTAGCCAGAGAGGGTGAGGAGATACTACAGTGCCACAGGTGCAGCTGGACAATGAGGAAGGGACACAGAGCAAAGGGGACTGGGCAGTAGGTCTCTCCATATCCCCAGCTCCAGCACTGTTTTGGTCTTGTAGCTCTCAGGAAATGATGCCATGAGCATGAGTCAGTCAGGACATCAGCACCACACAGGTCTGGGCTCCTCCGTCCCTCCTCTGCCCACCACAACACTGGGGAGAGAAGCAGTGATTCCAGTAACGTGCAACTCCATCACTGGAGAAATGACATAGTGTGGGATTGGGATCCTCTCCACACAGAGCGTGGAAGGGATTTTGTTGCCATTTGGAAACTTTATTCACTCCCCACTTGGCTCTTAGCAAAGCTATTTTTATTATTTTTTAATATCCATTACCTGCTCTAATAAAGACCTTAGATTCACAACTCACTGGTGGAAAAGTACTTAACAAATCCCAAGGAATGGAAAGATTCATCCGAACTTTTAATGGATTTCAAAATTACAAGAGGCAGTGACCAGTTGTCACAGACATGACAAAGTAACGGCTCTGCATTTCCAAACACCATTTCCCTGTGCATTGCCACTTGCCACACAAAGCTCCAGGCACACAAAGCCCTTTCCATGCCTACCTCTTGGACTGATCCCAGTGATGACAGATGAACTTTTCAGTTGCCTGAGCCAGACCTGCAAACCGGTGGGGTCCTGAGCCCACGCCAGCAAAGGCACTTTGCATTATCTGTGTAATTGTTGTGCCGTTTACCTCCCACCCCATGACTCAGAAGAACACCAGGCTGCCTGGCATCTCAGCTGGCTTACAGACAGTGCCATTTTGCTTTCAGTTTGCCTGAAACTGGTCCTGCTTCCATTAAGCAGCAGCTCAGTGCACGACTGAGCCATCCCCTACCAGGTGCTTGCATAGCAGGAGATTGCCTCATCAGCCAGGCATCAGAGGGCACACTGAACTCTCCTGAAATAACAGCACGTACTCATACTTTTTAAAGGAGAAAAGATGCTTTCATATTCAAATTGATTTGGGCCACATAGCACCATGCACATTGCCAAGGTTTCCCACAGTGGTGTTCACAAAGGCTGTGTCTACAATAATAAATTAGATGTGCCTAGGAGCATTCCCTGGTGCTGGGGCCAACTGGCACTGAATAGCTTGCATCCATGATAATAAATTGTCTCATCCTCCAAAACAGGGCTGCTGCATGCAAACCACCTACACATCTCTAACTATGCCCAGGAATTACTCAGGAAGCATGCTAGCTGAGATGGGCCAGGCATAGTCTCACAGACTGATCTAACAGTTTACTAGAATAGATACTTGTAGGCATGCTGGGCACACTTGAATCTGCTAGCATGGGAGCAGCTAAGTTTACTGTCTTTGAAAAATAAACCATCTTTAATGGTTCTGTATTATTCTTTCACACTGATGTGTCTCCGGAGTCTCTGTAATGATTATGGAAAAGGAACATTTATGGATTCTACCAGTGGCACTATGGAACTGTGCTCCCCTCAGGCTGGCTGTCACATCAGAGGCAACAGGAACATCGCGTTCTGTAGCCACAAACCATTGGTAATGACCACATAAGCTTCCACCAGCCCTATATGGGGCATCCAGGGGTGGAGGAGCCAAGCCAGGAAGTAGTCAAAGCCGGATTGGATGCAGCTTTGGGCAACCTTGTCTAGTGGAATGTGTCCCTGCCCATGACAGTAGGGTTAGAACTAGATGGTCTTTAGGGGCTCTTCCAACCTGTACCATTTAATGATTCCATATGTGGTAACTGTTTTTCCTTTCTGATTGTCCACGATTCTGTATCAGTGATTTGCTGGTTGGCACTGGATTGATTTGACACTGGCTTGTAACAAAAGTCACCACTTGCCAGATCTCAACTGCAGTCTACCAGAGCTCATTCTGCTTTCTTTGCAGAGCTCTACAAAGATACTACGCTGCATGCACAAGCTCTTCTGTCAGTTCTTGTCATCTCGGGTCTGCAGAGTAAAGGGGGTGATGATAACTGCAAAATAGGAAACCAGCAATATTATAGTAGTGGAAATTCCTCTGTCTCAAGACTCATCTTCTTTAATAATTCCATCAGTGATTTCAGCACAATAAATAAGAGCAGTGTTGATGCAATTTGCCAGTGCCACGAAGCTATTCAGTATCATGAACAGTGAGGAGGCTGGGATATCCCATTGGAATTACCGGATGAACTTCAGTATTGCAACAGAGATGGGATGAATTCTGCTAAAATAAAGACTATATGTTGGAAAATAACAAAAATCAAATGAAAACAAGGGCCTTATTGTTGTCAACCAGAGAGGGAGGCATGTATTTGCCAACTGACCAAAGAACGGATATGAATAACCCAAGGAGGCAATCACATGAAAAGAAAATGAGATTCTAGAAAGCATTTGCTGTGATGAGGCCTTATGGAGAGTCCTGCCTACTGGACTGGTCACTCATGATAACAGAGATTATGCAACAGGCAGGAGAGGGCAGGGAAGGGCTACTCTGTGTTATGAGAGAGATGGCAGCCCTTAACTTGGTCATCCAAGTGGGGAAGAGTAAGAGGGAGGATGCTCTTGTTTCCTATAACTATACCAAGGAGGGGGCATTGGAACATATCAGAGGAAGGACAGTGTAGGCACAAACCAGTGTTTGTACGTTAGATAAAAGTACAGGAATTTGCATGTGCCTCTTTCCCAAAATAGTGCTCCCTAGAACAACTGTTCAAGGATAGCATAAATGAAGATTTTTAGGCAGTGTTCATTAAGTCCATAAAAAGAATTAAAAGAGGTGTTTGCCTACAAAGGCAGGGACCAGGGCCTGACAATCCGTATTTCTACTACAGCCCTTTTGTCCTACAGGGAAGAAACAGATGTCTGTGCTTATGTATGTCCTTGTTCCTGAGAGCAGGGGGGACACTGACTATGACCAGAGAGGCTGTTGCCTCATCAGCTCTCTCCCACACTCCCTCTGGATGGTCTCATAGCCTGCCCCCAACACTGCTGCCCTCTGAAGATCTCCCAAGTTCCATATCCTTCATTTGCATGTTGTATTTGCATAATTGAGAATTTTCAATTTGAAGCCTCGTGTTACTGAGGACGTGACTAGTACTGGTGGGAAGGGATAAAAACAAGGAGAATGCAAGTGGGAAAAACATCTGTCCCAGAGGTTATCTCTCCCCTATCAGAAAATACTGAGTACGTTTGGAGGCATAAGTGAGAAACGTGACATAACTGGTGAAGCCCTGAGGCTGGTCAGTACGAAGAGTTGTTAATTGATACAAATTGTTAAGGAGTGACTCATTTGTCATGGCTTGCACAGTGCCTTGGATGAAGAAAATCCTTAAAGACAGAAAGGCATTTGCTGTAGTTGTGTAAAACCATTTGCTGTAGTTGTGGAGGAGTCTCCGTAACAAACTGCACATATGCTTTCTAGCTCTGCTTGATGTCTGCCAGAGCAAGGCTTTTATCGTTCATTTTCTGGTACTACTACGGATCTTAAATGAGCAACCATCACACTTGGTAGCTGATGCCAGTTCTGGCTGGGAAGGATGCGAGGAGCGCTAGCGATAGCATCAGAGTTGCGGTTATTGAAACTGCCTCAAGTGGATGGCAACACTGGCCTCCCTGGAGTGTGGCCCTGCCAAGAATGGAGGAAAGGGCTCCGCCAGGGAACCAGGCTGGTGGTGATGGAGTGGATTGCAGGCAGTGCCACACAGATAGCATGCTGTCCCATGCCCAGTGAGCATAGCAGGGCACGGTCCATGACAGCGACAAGTTCAAAGACAGAGCAGGTCCAGGCCCCAGCAGGAGCAACCCAAAATGATCAAGAATTCAGCTGTCCCATGGGTAAAGCACTGTGTCTTTTGTCAGAGGGAGACGTTCTGGGCTTAGAAGAAGGAAACAGTCTGAGTAGAAGTTACTTTTAGCATTTTTGAGGATGGAATTCCCACCTCCAGCACAGTACCTGCCCTGTTTCAGGACAGAAATCGTTAAGGGACTTAGAAGCAAGGAGTGAAGTGATGTGGGTGACATGAGACCAACTTCTGCAACAGGGGATGCAATAATCTAAATTAACCCCATTCCTCCAGCCAGTAGATGAGTACTCGATAAGTAAGGAGGGATACAGAACAAAGGATAGCCTGAAAATTCATTCACTGCAGCCTGGCTGAAAACACAAAAAGTTTTTGAGGCAGCCAGCTTCAGTTGTAGGCGTCTTCTTCCAGGGAAGAAATCATGGCCAAGCACCTCATCCTGCTCCTCAGCACCAGGCCAGCCCAACACAGAGGACAGCAGTTGTTCATGTGCTCCTGCTCCAGCTTCCTCTCTTGAGAATCAGACATGCACCCTGTAGGACTTTACAACCTTTCGTGGTTTCAGTGACACACCTGCTGTTTTTTTGCAGGTCTTTTGGGCCTGTAAGCCAACTACTTGGCCAACTTAGCCTATCTCCAGCATGGTGTGGTCCAATTACTTCTTTCTGCTGGAATCAGGCATTTTTTACTTTGAAGACCTCTCCCAACACACAAAAATCTTAAACTGGTGTAGAACTGGAGGTTTTGACATTTCTACTGACTTCGGTGCAGCAGTGTAATTTTACGGGGAAGGGAGCTGCTAATCTAAGTTTTGTTATCAACCTAGGGAAGAGCTGGAGCATTTACACAGCATGAACAAATACAGAGGTATTTACACAGTAATCTGTGCTACTATTGCTGATTTGGTCCAGTGATAAATTTGCATGCATTTTTCTTTAGTCTGAAGCTTGCTGCTGCCCCTCCTAAGCTTCTAGGTTTACTTTCCCCGTGCTCATTGATGTTTCTGTGCTGTCTGTAACAACTGAAAGCAAGTCTGGCACACAAAAAAATTACTTTCCCGGTGAGGTAGTTGTTATGCAGAACAACTGGAACTGTGCAGTAAATGAGATTTCCATCATAGAACAGTTCTGGACACATACAATAAAGTGTTTCTCAGATTTGTTGGTTGTGGGAAATCACAATAACTTGTCAAGGCTCGATATACACACTTGATCTTCTTACATGTGGGTGAGGTCAAGCTGCCATCAGTGGTCAGGATCAATTACTGCTGCAAAAATAAAAGTCATTTCCACCTTCAGAAACTTTACGTTGTTGTAAATTAAGATATTGGTTTGGGCTTAAATTGAACATACCTGTAAGAAAATGCCCTTTTAAGCCAAATACAAATCATTACAGCAATCACCTGTGTAACAGAGAGTAGGAAAATATTACTGCTATGAAACTGTGAGTTGTAATTATTGCTGTTATCTCAGTGCTTTATATTCAGAGTTCTCTTTTCTGGATACTATTAATGAAAATTGATTTGGAGAACCGGAAAAAGAATTTCTCAATATTAAAAGCAGTTTAGCTGTATTTAAACCAAGACAGTTCCTTTTTTCTTTTTTTTCTTCCTTTTTTCTTTTTCCCTGCTTTGAGTGTATCTTTAGACCCCCATCTAGCAGCAGCTGTGATTTATTCTTAGCTTTTTTTCTTTGCATATTTAAAAGGGTGTTTCCATATGGTGTGAAGCATAAGCTAGTGTAGCAATTAACTGGCAAAGAGACTGAGCTTTACAATTCCAAATAACTCAGAAATTAATTTCTGCCATGAATCAAAGACATCTACACACAGTGAATAGTATGCCTCTACTACAGACGCATTTGTGGATTTGTCCATTCAAGGGACTCGGTGGAACATGCAAGCTAAATTCAAAAGAAGACATCAAGAAATGGATTTAAATGCCCATAACACCATGATACGAGCTGAACTGTTGTGAGGTTGTCTTTTTAATTCATATTATAAAAATTGAATATTGCAGAAATCAGCAATATCCTTTCAGAAGATTTGCCTCGTGCATCTAATGGAGCATGATCCAAAGGCTACATTTGCATCTATACACAAGAATCTATGCAGGAAATGGTGGCTTTTATATATAAATGGCAATGCTTCTCAGAAATGTTCTCTTTAAAGGAAAGGAAACTCCATCTCCCAAGAGATGATAAATAACTGATTTTACATTGTTTGCATAAGTTACAGTGATCTCACCAGTCTATGTATGCTAAACATTAGGAGTTATAAAACTGCGACTATATAGATGGCTTTGCTTTACTATGTCTAACTGTTCCAACAGCCTCCAGTAGCATGGTTAGGTTGTGGTTGGACTTGGCGATCTTGACGGTCTTTTCCAACCTCAGCAATTCTATGATTCTATTACAGAAAGGGTTGTTAAGTACTGGAATAGGCTCCCCAGGGAGGTGGTTGAGTCACCATCCCTGAATGTGTTTAAAAACCGCTTGGATGTGGTGCACAGGGACATGATTTAGCGGAGGGTTGTTAGTTAGGGTAGTATGGTTAGGTTGTGGTTGGACTCCATGATCTCGAAGGTCTTTTCCAACCTGAGCAATTCTATTCTATTCAAAATAAATGACGGGTTACAGAGCAAACTCTTCTTGTACTTCACTTACTTAGGAATTAATTAACAAATACACATAAAGAAATAATTAATTCCTAGATATTCCTTGCTTTTCTGTTTTGTTATTCTAAACAAATTTTATGGGGTTTTGACCTAAAAGACACAAGAAGCCTTCACAACTAGAGAGCACCCTGAACTTAAATTTGTGCACATTGGAATTTCAACAATACAAATCGGTGTGGGGTTTTTCTTACACATACAAACCCTTGGAGTCCTCTGTCTGGTCCATTTCTCTTTCACAAACAAGCAGTTGGTTTCTGACCTCTGTGCCCTCATCAGCAGGGATGGGAAGGGAGGGCTTTGCTTTCCTATTCTGCTTTGCTCATTTACGCTGGTTTACAAGGCAGGCACTTTAAACTTGTTGAATATCTTCACAAGGCAGCCAGAGACCACCCTAGGTCTCCTTCAAGCCTTTCCAAAAGCGACAGTCCTTTACACAGCCAATTAAAAACCAGCAGTGAAACCTGCAGAGCTCTGGCCAGTCACAAAAATCTGCCTTCTCAACTCGTGGCACTCTGTCCACCCCAGCTTCCTCGCCCTCAGTTATCACTTCAGCTTGGCCTCTCTCCAAGCTGGATCAGATGTAGCTGGCTGTGCCCAGTCTGAGCCCTCTGCTGCTTCCCAGCTCATAAAGGGACAGAAAATCCAGCCGCCTGCAGCACTTAAATTGAGGAACATTTTTGCGAGACACCTCAGAAAACACTGTTTTTTTAAGCCCACCCATCACAGCAATTCCCTGGCACGTGGGATAGACCCTAACTCCTCTTCATCATGCACAGCCACTCCTTCCTCTCCTGTTCCTTTCTGAATATGACTGCAATGCAGTCACTGTTCTTAGAAGCACTGCCAGACGGGGTTATGCTGCTGCTAACTGCTGCTGTAACAGCAAAAAAGCCCTGTGGCAAAGGTCTACTTCAGCATTCAGCAGATTTCTGCATAGCTCTGTTGTTTTTTTGATTGGTTGGCTGGGGCTTCTTTTCTGTTGTTACTATTTTTAAATTATCTGGAGTGCAATTAGACAAAACTTTTAAAAGTGAAGGTCTATTCTCTGCCAGTCTGAAGAGCTGTGCACCCAGGAATTCTGAGAACCACTCATTTATTTACATACATGAATTCAGGTACCCACTTTTTAAAAATCAATTGCCCATTCTACCAGTGTACTTGTACTTCTTAAAAGATAATACATTGGGTGATTGAATTCTCATGACAAGGACTATCTTCCTGCATATCTTCACTCAACTTTTCCTGAAATAAAACAAAGGTCACCAATCTTTCTCTTTCTTCTCACAGTACTCGACAGTATCCAGTGTCCACCTTCAAGGGTGGCGTTCATTTGTGCACAACTCCTTTCAAGGACTCTTTCTCAGTTGTTATGGCTATGTTTATCGGAGGCTCTGTAGGGACCTGCTCTCTGTTTTACTCTCCTAATGATTCCCAGTGACCGGAATGGGAGAAGCTTGAGTGAGGGAACAGTGACTTGCCTACCCCAAATCCAGGACAAGTTTCGGTCAAGGTAAGACAATCCAGAACAAAAGTATTTGTGTTCTGGCTGCAATACTAACAGCTTCCCTTATTGCAGTGGGAGGACCCCTATGCCCTCATTCAAATTCCGTTGTGGATCAGGTTTCTGCATGCAGATTTACAACTCTGACAGATTTATTGCGTGCTGAAATTCTTCCACCAACACCACACGATGCTGCAGCTGTGTTACAGGACACGCAATACAACCTCCATCCACAGCGCATCGATGTCCCGACTTGTATCCATTGATCTTTAATGCATTTGGTGTCTCCCTGACATCCGTGCAGATACAGGACACCACTATGTTGATCCTACAAACACGAATCTCTTCAGGATGCGATCAGCAGAGTTCTGGTCTGCATGTGGCATCCACTGTGATTAGCTTGTCCTCTTCCTTTCCTTCCCATTATACGTAGTCTTGAGAGATGTCCTTCTGGGAGCAGCCATCACTTGTAACAGCCGAAAACATGAAGTAAGTTTCCACATCTTTTTGTGAAAAAATCCACAGCATTCAGGGGAGGAGGTCGGTATCCCATTACAGCATTAGGTGCACAGCATGCAACATGGGACAGGAGATGGCAGAAGGGCAATGAGGAGTGGAATTCCACCTACTTACCTTCGTGGATCCACTGTGAGGCTGGTGCCTCATATCAGCTACTTCAAGTGTTCATGTCTTTGAATTTTTGTGGTCATCAGATCACGATTAAAAACATATCTTGAGAACATGGGTGTCTGGTGGCAACCTGTGTTGCATGATATAACTCACCACTTTTGGTCCTCAGTTCAGATGGTTGGAGCAGAGAAGGCTGGAGCTCTCTGCAGAGCAAAGGGAGTAGAATTCCTCTGCTCCTCTGCCAACCAGAGCCTCCTACACCACATCGGTGGCACTAGTACTAATGCTGCTGTTGCTATGTACCAATGTGCTTGCTAAGGAAATGAAATCTGTGGACTGCTGAAAAAGCTTTCATTGTTCATTCATACGTGATTAACTGTTTACATGGCCATCAAATCGCCCTCTGGAGGGTATGATGGGAAAATAAGTCTCAATGATATAGTACACTGTCAAAATTGTCCTCATGTAGTTTTAATTACTTTGGGTGTTAAGCATAAAGTCTACTCCAGCCGACAATTATTCCACATATATTTTATAATGGGTCTAGATGTACACATAAAATTAATTGATTTGAAATGGAATACACTATTTTGACAGCCAGCTTTTGTTAAGGAGTGTGCTCCTATCATTAAAGGAGGGAATATAGCTGAAGTAATTCATGAATGACAGCTGGAACATAGTATTGAATAGCAATGTGTTGAGCATGCAAGATAGTGGGAATCAAAAAAATATTTTTATTATCTCTTTGCATATAGGTTGGTGGTACTTTCAGGAGCTATTCCTTCATCTGTGAAGGCTCCAAGTGAATATGTGAGAAATTAATCAATATGTCATTATGCAATTTAATCTGTGGGACAGCCATAGCTTAGCTAACATAATTAGAGAAGACTGTCTTCCACTGTTTCTATTTGTGGTGTCATCTGTGAAGCTGAAAATGGCAGTAGCTGTCTGTGAGCTATCCCAGAAAAGAAAAAGAATTAATACCCCAGAGATGCCAAAATCCATGTCTTTGTCAGAATAGCCACGCTCTGCCCATACAAAATCTCACCAGCCAGTAGAGTATGGCCTCTCCTTGGTGAAGTGTACGTTGGATCCAGGCCACTTCTATCTTTCTTGGGCTTGCCATTTTTCAGCCTGGAAAGGAAAACGTGAATGTAGCATCTTCCAAATATTTCTCAGGACATAAGAGTACCATGGTGGGTCAGATCAAAGGTCTATTTGTCTAATCCAGTTTCTTCTCTCCAGATGGCACTGGTAGCAAATGTCAAAGGAAGGGCATGAGAAAAGGACAAGCACATAATGATATTTCTATGATAGTTTCTCTCAGCTTCCAGTGAGTTGTGGCTCAGGGAATTCCTTAGCTGGAGGTGGTACTTAATAGCCTATTAAATGCACTCAACGGTAGGTACTTAATACATAGCATGTATTTAATAGTGCTCAATAGATTATTCTTCCATTAATTTATTCCAATTGCTTTTTTAACTCATGGAAATTTTTAGCATCCAACACACCCTGTGGCAAAGCACTTCATAGTTTAAACCACCATGTAAGAAAACTGTTTTATTTTTGTAGCCTTCAATTTGCAGTGTATTAGTTGCATTTGTTGACTCTTCTTATATTAAGAGAGAGAGGGAATGATCATTCCCTATTCATTTTCTTCACGTCACTTGTGATTCTGAAAACTCCACGGTTTCCTCATGGTAATGTTTTTTTTCTTTCTTCTTTTTATCTTATTTTTTCTCCCTTGGCATACCTATTTCAGTTCTAACTTATACATATTGAAATAGGGAGACCAGAACTGCATATTGCGTTCAAAATGTGAATTGGTATTGTGCATACAAGTAATTTCTGATTTGTTCTTTATTCATTTCCCTGTGTAATTCCTAACATTAGTCTTGCTTTTCTATCATTGCTATGTATTAAGTTGATATTTTAGATAATTATTTTAAAGTTTCATTCTATGTGGTTCAAGTTGGCCAGAAACCATCACTGCAAATATAAAGTTAGGTTTTCTTTCTTATGTTCTTTACTTTACAGTCAAATTTCTTCTTCCACTTCATTACCTAGCTCACTTAGTTTCATGAAATCCATCTGTATCTTCTCAGAGTTGGTCTTCTCCTTTCCTACACAGATACCTTAGGATCATCACACAGTGCTACCTTGCATTTCTTCAGTGCCCTCAGATCTGTTATGAATATGGCAAACAGTGCAGTCTTCTATGCAGATCTCTGCAGGACTCATAACAGTTTCCCTAGAGTAACATCTCCCTTCTGTGAAAATAAACCTTTTATTTCTACCCTTCATTTGTTCTCTTTAAATTGTCATTTATGCAGGTGGGAACCAACCAAACTTTTACATATCATAGTAGATTTGCTTTTAGGAGCTTTGGTTGAAAACTCCTTCACATAGCTTTTTGAAGTCCACGTGGAATATGTCAACAGAATGAGCTGTTCACATTTGCCAGCTCCTCAAACTTTAGTACATTTTGGAGATACTATATGCTTTCCTCAAAGCAGTGTTCACTCTTAGCACGTTAAATTCTTGATGCATCCACTGGTTCTGTTCTTTATAACAGCTTCTATGAATTCCCCCTTTTTTTTTTTTTTTTGACTTCTTGTGTAACCTCCCCCATAGGCCAAACAGGGCCATTCACTTGAATTCCCTATAAACAATGAGCATCTGCGATTTTCCTTTGGGTCTCTTGCATGACTGATGAAACAGCTGTCAAAACTGACTGTAAGGAAGTGATCTAGACACCTCGATATCTCACTGAACTATGAACGGCCATTTCTCAGAATGCCGTTTCCAGGTTTATTGTAGATGTGTGCAGGAATGTTTACAGAGACAGCAGTCGTGTCACCTTCATAGGATTTCTCTACAGCGCTAATAAACCCGCAGCCTTCATCAGAATCATCAGTCCCATCATCAGAGTGATACTGGTATGCACACTACTGCATTCAGCCTGGGTCTGATTCACATCACCTCCTTCTTGAGCTCAACCCGTGGGTGAGGTGCTGGAGGGGACATGCATTGCGGGCAGTGGCAGCTGAGGGCTTCAAGTACACCTCCTGGATGTGACATCTTAAAGACCCAGGCCCAGGCTGTGGTCACAGTATTCCTCTGCTTTGTGAGAAGGTTTACATACAGCACTCTAGTCACCTTTGGCTCACTGAATTCTATCTTAATTCTAGGTAAAGCAAGAATCACCATCTGGCTGCTCTCCCTTTATAAGCAAGAGGGAGGCTGGTACCAGGAAGGCCCATCCTGTAAGAAGGAGCACCAGGAGTTGTGGATTGTGGTATTACACTTGCTATATTTACAACTGTGTTTTCATTAATAGATCAAGTATTATACATTTTTCAGCTCCGTAACTTTACAGTTTTTAGACTCAGATTAATTTTTTTTCCCAGACTTTTAGAAATAATCTACTGCACAATTCTACTAGAAAGATCTGCGTTTTAGAAATGGTGCTGTCTGCATTTCTACATTAGCATCTCAGTTCAGGTCAGAAGTCTGCTTATGACATGAATCTCCTGATAGTACTCTACTGGCCATGTTTCATCTTCATCCTGGAATAGTCTTTGACAGCATGAGATGAACTCCTTTTAGATGAGTCAAAATCAGAAGACACCCAATATGCCTCAACCTTAAATAGGTATTCAAACCATAGGACCAGACCAAAACTGATCCAGAAACACTCCCAGAAAGATGGGAACTTCTGACTCTTACAGAATTGAATCATGAACTTGGTAAAGCTACAGCTTCCTCAAGGGATGTGGATGGTGGGTCTTCATCACCCACTGCTTTGCCACACAAATCACTGACGTGACTTGCTAATACAAACCGCCTATAGAGCATGGAGGAATCAGCAGCTAATCCCAAAAATCTGCTGCACTCAAATGACTGAGAAAGGAAGAAGGATCAGGAAGAGTCCCGATAGTTAGGAAATACTACTTCTCTGAAAGAGTGGTCAGGCACTGGAATGGGCTGCCCAGGGAGGTGGTGGAGTCACCGACTCTGGAGGTGTTCAAGGAATGTTTGGATGTTGCGTTGAGGGACATGGTTTAGTGAGAACCATTGGTGATGGGTGGATGGTTGGACTGGGTGATCCTGTGGGTCTTCTCCAACCTTGGTGATTCTATGATTCTATTCTATGATTCTATGATTCCTTCTGAGTGCAGAGGAAAACCACAAGTACCACGCTCTGAAGTGCAAGATTATCAGCCGCCCCCTCCGTCTGACACCAGCCTTGGTGAAAACACCTGTGCAGACTGCTTGTGTTGCTTCACCAGAGAGGTTTGTTGGTGGTTACACCCACCTGTGCTTCTGCTGTGAGAATCATACCAAAAGCAGGAAGAGGGAGGAAGGCAGAGGCCGTATGGCTATTTCTGGTCTGGGGATTCTAGTAACAGAGACCAGAACACAGTGCCGCAATTAAATTCAACTGAACATTCCTCAGGATGAGGGATCCAACAAGACCTAGCCCAGGAAACTCAGAACTAAATGTATTGAGCTGACAATCAGTGACATTTACGTGATGAAATTATTGGTATATTCCTCCTCAGTAATCCATTTTTGGTCTTGCCACTTTGAATTCTTTTGTACCAAAATTCATAAGAGCAAGTCAGAACATTAAGCCCTTCTTGTACAGCTAGGATGGTGATTTGCATATAGACACAGCCATCCAGTTCCCTTGCTATTTATTCTCAGTTTAAAATGTTTGTAAAATTGCAGCCTGTTTAACTGCATTTTGAAGGAGCTGCAGCTGTGCAATTCAAATACACAACGTGTTAGAAAAGAGCAACCTTAAATAGTTCAGTAAATTGGGGGGGAAAAAAATGGTACATCTTCTTCCAAGCTTTACCCTTTCTTCTTAGAAATCCCACATAGGAGATCCTCAGGGGGAAGGAAAACAGCCTCCATTTACACTGGCTGGGAACTCATTGTGCTGGTGCCTACCCCGAGCTGCTGGAAGCCAACGACTATTTCACATTCAGGCTCTGGTGCCAGGGCATAACCATGTGATGGCTGGTGTGGCAATACAGCTTCCTCATGTTGAATGCAAGTTTGCAGCAGTAGCTCAGAATATATTCATCGTAGTTGAGGTTTAGCAGAGGTGAATCACCAGTGACACCGTGTAATGGTTTGCATTTACACACAGTGATCTGATGGAACTGCTGTAATATGGGAAATCTGGGCGCCACGTCTGTGCTGGTGGGCAGGCAACTGTTACAGCTAAAAAAAAACAACAACAAAAGGCTTTTTAAAGCACAAAGACACGGAAAAGATCATCTAGGACAGCTTCCTGGTGGCAAAGGTAAAGTGGAGTTTTTTAGGGTCACTGGAATGTTTGCTTAACCTGGAAGAAATGTGGAGAAAAGTCACATATTTGACAAGGCTTTCTGACTGAACTGCAGTGATATGCAGATGCACGCTGTCTTCCTGCCTGATACCTCAAACAGAGGCAAATGAAACCAAACCAGAGATAATGTTTGCACATATCTAGCCCCGTATTTATCAGTAAGCAGACTCTCATATTCTAACCTAAAGCCAACAGAGCTATATAACTGCTGGCTGCCTCTGCCCGGCTCTGCATCCGACAGCTGATGTGTGACTGTACATGTGAAATCCCCCGTAACACAAAAAACCCCTTTGTCTGACGCTGTCCATTCTGGTAACCATTCCCAATCAGCCAGACAGGTGTCAATCAAAGCAATGCCTCTCAACACAGAGCCAATCTGTCTGTGGTTGCAGGGTTAGAGCCAATTTAATTTAATTTATTGGAGTTGAAAGGAACCTTTGCCTCTGCGACAATGGGTGAGACAGTTTGTAATGATTCTCATTTAATTGATGAATGTAGACTTGGCACTTGACAATTAACCAGACGCGTTAAGACACTAGGGGTGAAATCCCAAAAGAATTTCACGAGCATCTTCATGGTGCCTGGGTTTACTTTCCTACAGCAAGTTCATCTGAGCCTCTCCCAGCTGGGCAGAGCAGGAGCTGCTTAGCTGTGTCCCACAGAAGCAGACATCCGCTGCTCAGAAATCATCTTGCAGTGCAGGCTGAGGACCCACATCCCATCTCCACTCTGTAATCCCACGCAGTCCCACACCACACAGACCTTTAGCAGCTGATGCACCTAAGCGCTGGTGAGGGGCATTTAAATATGCAAAAGCTTACAATGAATTAATCATTCTACAGAGTGCTGTTCTGAAGGAGAAACGTCGCTTTCTGGAAACACTTTTGTTTCCTACCTATTTTCCTGGCACTGAAACTTAGCATGTTTCTCTGTTGTTTGTCCTTTATGGTTGTGTGATTTACCAACCCACTTCGAATAGATTTTCACTATTAATTAATGCACATTTTCAACCCTTCTAATCACATATTGCCCAAGGCTGGTTATTTCAGAGGCACAGATTTTAATTCCAGGGTGCATCATTGCCAGCTTCTGCATAAGTCCCTGTGATTTTACCCTTTACCCCAAGAATGCCTGCTGGATGCCCATCAGCTGACTGAACGGAGCGGTTTTTAAGGAAATCTAATCCCGATTTAAAGACTTAATGCAAGTAACCACATCCTGTCATAAGCTGTTTCACTGGGCAAGATCTTCAATTTATTTTTAGCTTGAACTTTTCCGGCCCCGGCTTCTACGTGAGTTGCTCCGAAAGTAATGCCTCCTGTTTATTTCCACGGAAACCATTACAGATACAAAGAGCACAATGACACTATTTAACAGAGAAAATTATCAGCTATAAAACACTGTTTTTCAACCAGTCACCACCATTGGCTGTGTGTTTTCACCAGTGATGAACCACATAGTGGAATACTGGTGGGAAGGTTCAACCCCTACTGCCTCACCACCAACATCCGCCTCTGACATTGTGGGCCAACAGAATAAAATGGGAGGCATTACTTTCAGGGCAGCCCTCATGTCTGCTACATCAATAGGTCTTTGTTTTCTAAGCTGTGTTATTTATAAACTGTGACTGACCATCTCAGAATCTCCTCAATTACAGATTAATTAGACTGTTCTATAAATGTTCTTATCTCTCACACCAACAGGAAAGCCCTGGTCCTCATGCTTGTGCCTGTGCCTCACAGCAGTCTTCTGATTTGCATGGAAGCTGCGTGGTTCCCTCCTCATCAGGACAAAATGCCCTGAGGTCTATCAGAACATCACTCTGCCTATTCTGGTGATCACCCAACTGGCACCAGCACTCACTGCTGCTTCCATTTTTCCATCATCTTTCTGAAGTGCAGCCTCCAGAATTGGGATGCAATTCAAGTAATGGCCCCAATACTGCTGTATATCTTCTTGGTAATCTCCTGCTTTGCCAAGCCTCCCAACAGCTCTCTGTCCCCATGCGTCCCACAGGGAGCTCGTGGTCGCACACGACCCAGGAGGCCACCTAAATCCTTTGCACAACCCCTCATCTCCCCACCAGTCCCCAGCTAGGCAAGCTATAGTCACGTGGAGTCACATTTCTAAGTCTGGTTAGCACATTTATCTCTGTTCTGTTCTCTGGTGCCTGCTCTGTACAAAAGGGTTTCAATATTGTTGTAAAAAGTGATGTTTAGACTTGTTCTGACACACTTCAGATTTGCTTTACCTCCTTCCCTCCTTTTTCCCACACATCCCTTTGTTTTCTGCCTGCTAGCCTCAAAAGAGAATTCTTAAAATAGCTATTTAAAGGCAACAAACCAAGGCTGAAATGAAATACAGCAGGGAAGAGCTGTTCTGGGGAAATGCAGTTAGTTGGAATACGCCGGGGCTTTCCTGCAGGGCGACTGTGCAGCTGCATGGACCTAAACACACACATGTTATTATAGCTGAGCCATCACTGACAGGTCTGTCTCCTATGTGAAAACAGCTAAATGCAGACTTACTTTGTGAGGAGGAATTCCAGAACCAAATTAAGAAGTTTGATTACGTATTCTTGTGTTTCTATGAAACCTCACTCTTTCACCCTCAGAGTTTACGGGTTAAATCTGGATTTAGATGCCACTGCTCGAACAAAGAAAGTCAACCAATTTTGCCCCACGGTATTTAATGAAAAAGAAAATGCCAGAAGCTCTCTCCCTTTCGAAATAAGCAGCTGCAGAAAGATTAGTGAAGATATATGTATGTTCAGACTGTCCCCTGCAGCGAGGCCAGGGGGTTAGGGGTACATTCATCATACACATCAGGATTAACTCGGCTGCTCTTGTAGCACTGCAGTTCTCTCTAAAACGTATCGCCACTGACCTACTTTTCAGGTGGCTTGGTGAAAGTCACTCCAAATCCTTCTGGCATTTCAGCGCCATAAAATAGTAATGTGTCGCTGGAATGGAGCATCTTCCTGAGACTGCACGTAGTACAAAGGTAAGTCACACAACTGAACGTGGAATCTCACCGCCGGGAAAACAATTCTAGCTTCTGTAACGTGAACAAACAAACAGTGGCTGGCATTGAAGGCGTTTACTAAAACGCCCTTCAGGAATTCATCTCCGAGGGCAGACCGCGTCCCCAGAGATCTTATCATCTCCGATGCCTTTGCTCTGCTGCTCTTCTCTTTTTTATAAGAAAGTTATGGGTAGATTCTGTGGAATCTTCTTTAACCTTTTTTTCTTTTCCTTCGTGCAGAAGAGTAGCTTTATTAAAACAGGTTTATGTTTATGCAGAATTATGCCAGCTATGCAGCACCATCTCTGTCATTCGAATACAATGCTTCTTGAGGCTGAGACAGCACCAGTGTTCTCCATAGTCCCCATGCACTGCCAGCACTGTCCCTGCATGACAGCCATGTAAAAGAGGTGCTCAGCCTGGGAGCGAGTGCTGAGAGCACAGGACTGACATGTCCTGTTCCTTTTGCTGCTGTTGGCACTCATGCTCCTGGAGCTGGGCATGGGGAAAGCAAAAGCAGCCCAGCATGCTCCTGACACATGGCATTTGCATCCTGAAAGACAAAGGGCCACATCTGGTGCCATCAGGCAGAAAAACATGAGCTTATGGGGAGCAAATCCTTAATCACTTTCCTAAACACAAGGAAGACTTCTCATAAATTTAAACCTACCAGATTATTATCTTAAGTTCTTTAGGGATTTGCTTCTGATTTGATTGCATTGGCCCCAGCAGAAAGTGGAGCCACATTTTCTGCAGTGATGTTACAAACTCCCAAAGTATGCAGTTCTACAGCAGGAGCTCTGGTAGATATCGAATCTGCTGTATCACCAGCACTACGATGGTAAAATGAGCTGCTGCACCCTTTAGTCCTTTGGAGGCTCCAGTGGGGTTATTAGAGAGCATGTTTCTGCTTTCCAGCCCTGGCCGTACAAAGGCTGCCCTACAAAAGAGGGCACGTACATGACTCCAAGGCAGCTGAAAATCCACATTGATTTGTCTTGCCCGGTAATTACACTGGTATCTCTGTGGTAGGGTTACCCTGTATAGCCAGTGGGGGAAGCAAGAAAAAGGAACTGGTGAAGGAAAAAAGGACGAAGTCAGCAAATTTATGTCACCCTTAGCCTGAAGGATACGCATATTATTTCTTCCTCGTCTCTTTCAGATCCAGTCACCAGTTCATGGCACTGAAAAAAAAGTATTTAAAGTCATCTGTATTTCTACAAACAATGCTGGAGGAAAATTGATATAAATGATATAATAGGTCAAAAAGTGATCACAACAGCAGCATGCTGAGTGAGGGAGCTGAGTGGTTCTGCACCGCTGTGAACCGGGGCGTCTGGACAGGTTTTCCAGCTGCTGCAGGAAGGAAAGCCTCCATCTGTGTATCTTCATTGCCATGGTTGGGACCACTTGAGGTCAGTAAGGACTTCTGCCCCAGAGGACCCTCATGCCCAGGCCCCATCCAGGCTGAGGAAATCATCTGCTGGCAGAGGAGTAGGGCCAGGCAGAGGGACACCCCTAGCAGGTGCCAACCCAAAGCCCCGATTTTATGAGCAGAGAGAATATTCCCTCTGCTGCCCTACCATGTACATTAGAGGCAGGAAAACAGCTCTCACACATCCAACGTACCACAGAGCTACCACAGGACGCAACTCACAGCAAGGTTGCAAAGGCAGGAGGCAACCAAGCAGCCTATAGCTTGTAAAATATGGACATCAAAGAACATGATAATGTCTAAAAAGTGCTCATATCCCAGGATATGAACATTTTGTGTCCCAGTGGTACAACTGACCATCTAACAGGTGACTTGGAAGTGAATTAGTACTTCCAACCAAGACATTCATTCGACTTACTTCCTTTCATATTTGCCTTGTTACAACAAAAGAAGTAGCAGACACTTCAGTGAGTGAACGGTCAACAGTGACACAGGGTAGTGGCTGCCAGGAGTTTAAAGAGAGTTCAGAAAATCGAGGATTAAATACCCTTCCTAACATTAACACTGTGCTAAATCAAAAGTGCTACTCTCCCTGAATTTGAAATAGGTTTGCCTATATAACCGAGCAGATATCCTTTGAAACAGAGAGACCTTTTCATCAAAAAGGAAATATTGCCTCAGTTTGCCCAAGGCACATTTCCTTCCCTAGGATTTGAGAAGGTGGGAAAAGAAAGCAGAAAAATCTTTCATGGAACTTATTTTAAAACACATATTACGTTTTTGCAGTTCAGATAATGGCTTTCTTTAATTTTATTCTGCCTGTAATTTTTCTCTGTGTAATGGATTTTGTTTGCCCCTCGTTTTAAACACATCCCTGTCTCGGAGCACCTGGAGTACGCATTTAGTTCAGAATTAATTGCTGTAGTTTTAATTAATTATGATGGCTGTATTAAAACTGAACTTCAAGGTTATTTGTAAAATCCTTTTTTCTTACTTGTGAGATACCAACAGAGAAGGCAGATACGCATAGCCATATAAATCATTCTCGAGGTCTAAAACCCATTTATTAAATTTCTTTCAGGTCTTCCAGGCTTCTCTTTTGAAGGCGTGACAACTCCAATGCCATCTGCAGAATCTTTATTACAGAGGTAGAAGTGAGAGGAGCACAGGGGAGCTGGCCCTCAGGTGCCACCGCCGCACATGGGGATGGGGGCACCCAGGCACCACAGCCCACTCCTCTGCAGCCACTGTGTCCCACTGTGTCCCTGTGGCCACTCATGCTGCCCATAGCCCCATGGCAGCACTTCCCGCTCCACGAGCCCGCCCTTCAGCCGCAGCTTCTCACAGACCGTTTCACACTGATCCTTTAAGTTGACCTCCAGCTTCCTGTTGAAGGAGGTCAGAAAGGTCAACTGCTTTAGGCCGTAATCCTTCAAACCTCTTCCTCAACGCAGCCAGCTGTGAAAAGAATTCATAAGGTGGAGCACTTATCATTCAAACTGAGCGTTTGCTCTGCCCGAGCCCCACTGTGCTGGAAACCCACACCTGGGCAATGAATGCCTGTGGTGGGAGGCAGGCCCTGAAGCTCCCGGCACTGGCAGTGGCTGTGGTGCCTCACCCGCTGTGCGGATGGTTCCCCTCCCCTAAGGCAGGGGAATCAAGCGTTTACCTCAGTGTGAGACAAAGTGGCAGTGGTATGCTGGTTTTGCTTTCAGAAATTTTTCGTTCATTTGTTCCTTTCCTTTTTTTTTTTTTTTTTTTGGCAAAAAAGCTACTTCTGAGCGTTAATGGCCACCACGTGTTCAGGTTGGTTACACTCGGCAGGTGGGCTATTAATTGAAATGTGCATTAGTGAATTCAGAAAATGTTTTTTAGTCAGTTCCTCCGGCAGGTTTTGATTTGCTTCCAAATGCTCCCTCCATGTTCTGGCCAGACATTCATAACGGGCTCTGCTATGGCAATGGCTTGGATTTCTTGATGTGTATTTTTGTGTTTTCAAGGATTACCTCAGCTTCTTACACGGGATGCAACCCAACTTTGTTGATATTGATCACCAGCAGCATGTCTAGAACTTTGCCATAGCAAACTGAAATGGAGAAATGATCACATTTTCATTACAAAGAGAGGGAGCTCAGATACACCAAGAGATCTGTAGATTCAGGCACGATGCTTGTAACTGCCATTAGAAGTCAGCCTGCCATCCTGGTCATTCAGTTCAGGTGGGGGTTCCTCAAACTCACTTGCTCTATTCTTTCTCCTCAAAAACAAACACTATGATGCTACATGTTCCTGAATGGCAGTCTTCAAGATTTTATTCAAGGTAGCTGTGCAAAAACAAACAAACAAAAAAACAGTTTGGAACCATGTAGGTATCATTATTTTTAATAACGACTTTTCTGACTGAATAGTTCATATGTAGATTTCTAATACTTGTGGGGAAAAAAAAACAGCACTGATGTGATTTTTTTAAAAACCAAAACATTTTCTCTGTCAGTCACAGCTTTAATTTATTATTTTTGTTCTCTTTCCCAACCATCTTCTACAATCAATGTTGGAGATGCATCAGTAGTACAGCCTCTCCAGTTTCTATCAGCATACTGAAAGATTGATATACAGAAGTTAGTTTAAGGGAAAAATTGTTTTCCTTTGTCCTATTCAGGCCATCCCCAATGCTAAAAATAAATAAATCCATAAAAATAACAATATTTCTCAGTACGGAATCAAGACAAAAAGAACAACCAATTGCTCCTGCACAGCACTACTGAAGTGCTGTCAGCTGAAGTGCTGCCACGGACACCTGCTCACTCCCCCTAAAAATAAACTGCTGGATCATGTCAGCAGAATTTATGAGCCTGAAACTCTCATGTCCCATGGCAATAGGATTCCTGTGTAGAAATCTGTTTGTGGAAAACCACTGTGCATATATCTTGCCCTGCTCTCTTGTAGCTGCACTGTGGAGTAGTTACAGTGGAGTCAGGGCACTGAGGCACGCAAAGCCCTGCAAAGCCCTACAAAGTATTCAAATTCACAACCAGGCTTTCAGAGCACATGAGCTAATTTCTAAGTCTGATCTTTGGGTCTGCTTGGCAAGACAGCAGCTACCTTATTCTTCTCCTCATGTAACCACTGTAAAAAGCAAACTGTGTGGAATTGGGCTTCCCCAGTGCTGGCATCACGAGGAATTACTTTGTCACTTTAATAAATTCCTCTCATCTGGAGAAAACCTTGGCCCAATGCTTTTGTCAGAGAATAGCTCACTTGCCCACAGGACTGAGCATTAACCAGGATGCAGAGCTAACAGTGACTGCCTCAGACAAAGCAGCCACGCCAGGGGCCATTCCTTTGACAGAATTATTTTACGCACCTCAGCCATAATGTGATTTGTCATTGATTTCAGAGATGGAGCACATAGTCACCCAGGCTTTCACAGGGATTTTTGGCCTGTAAGAAACTTCTATTAGATTATTTAATGTCCTCTTGCCAGTGGCAGTTTCTTACTGATGTGCTCCTTGAACGGAAACAATGCTTTCCTACCAGCCCCCACACATACCCATAAAGGCCTTTTAGAGCCCCTTGTCTACCTACCCATAGTCACTCGATTTCCAGAGGTAATGGCATCCTCGGGTTTTTTTCTCTCCTTAAAGAATTACAGCTGCTCAGACATTTGGAAAATCAAGTGAACAAGGCACATACAGAGGGGTAATTGTTATCTCTGTGGGCAGGCCAGGCCAATCGTGCAATACACTCTGCTAAGGTAATGCCAAAGCCCACATTAGATGGAGTGGGTGGGTGAGAGGCTGGACATGAGGAAGGACAGAGGTGAAGAAGGAAACACATCATCCCATTCAACTTTTTTTTTTGTCAGTGTAAGAGGAGTTGGGGAATGGTCCTCAGAGCACAGCACGCCTACAGTATCACACTGAGTGGAGCAGCTGAGGGATACCAGAAGTCTCACTTTCACCCACGGTGCTTCTCTGCATTAGTCACCCACAGGAAATTTACACTGGTGGAGTTTAATGTTGCATGCTTGTTATAGGAGGTTTACTTATACTACACACAAATGATAATTAGGGGAATAGCTCAGTGTTTCTTCAAAAGATATTTCAGTTTCCCCAAACCGCAGAACCCCGCAGGCTGAGAACTCAGAGTTTTCCCCAATTACTTATTAAAACTTCTTTAACGAGTATTTCTGCATGAATAAAATATGTGGAATTAGGACCACACTATATATTACATAAAACAGGAAATAAATGAGCGACTGCAGCCACCTGGAGAGCTGCCTGCACTAGCAGAGCTTGTGCAGAGTTGGGTTAACATATAAATTGGTCCCTAATGCTGTATCACTGAGCACCTAAATGCATCCAATGGCTTGCTCTTGCCATAAGGGGGAAATTTTGTTCCTTCTCCTCCTTTTCCTTCTCCTGTAACTCAGACCTCCCCCAGCCATGGGCCCTACCTCCTTGCTCGTAGTGGCTCTGGAGCTTGGCCATGGGCAGGTTCAACTCACTGACCCAGCAGAAATCTTGGCACCTCTTTCTTCCTGGGTCACGTTTCTGCTTGGTTAGTAACCAGCATTAAGAGAAGGAATTCTTTGATTCACAGACGTCAGAGCTGAAACGATGGAAATGATAGGACTGATGGCTGGGAACAGGGCTTCCTTATTCTGGTGGAGGTGAACTGATAGCTTAGTGCCCACTATCTCATCTGAAACTTACAGCGTCTGAGCACCTCAATCCACTGTAAGCATCCAAAAAGCAGTTCAGTAAAAGCACTTGCTTTCCTCCAGTGCAGCTGAGGCCATGACCATGCACCTAAACAGAACATAACACTTGCAGCTGCCTCACAAGACCCACTACTCCTCCGCCAGCCCCATCAGCACAGAAGTTGGCATGCTTTCACCTTCAGCTGGACCAGGAACGGATCCAGCTGAAAAATAACCTCTTGCTCCAGTTCACTTACAAAGAGTCACATAGGAACAATGTGGGACAGTAGAGGGCTGAACAAGGGGTCAAATGGGCTTCTCCAGGGTATGAGGTGAAGGTGGCACGTGTCCAGCTGCACGTTGCTGCTGCTGTCCCAAAATGCTACCAGACAAAGGCTGGGACTTCCATCAGTTCTTATACCTTTGCTTGTTGGGTTAGCCCAGCATGACTAATTGCTACCAACAACTCGATTTTTCCTGTTTCTTCAATGGGAAAACAAAACAAAACAAAACCAGAAGTGGCTGAGATGTATGTACATTATTCATATGTTATTCACATGCGATGATAACTGTGAAGTTGTATAATACAGGCTACAATGAAGGCTTTCAGCTGCCCTTCCTCTCCTGCTCCCTTACACTATATTTTACATTCTTTTGTTGCATTCTGGTTCATGCTAAACTATAAGGCCCTTGTGGCAGGGACCATGTCACTTATGCACCAGTGCAATGCCTCACATAATGGAGCTCTAACAGTGATCGGGGCCTTTGGGAGCACCTGTCACAGAAATGACAAGAGGGAATAGTTTCACTCTTGTGGAGTGCAGAATTAATCACGCCTCAGAGTGCTTGATTTTTGCTAGCCTCTTTGAAGGACTCCATCGCTTCCTCCTGCCTCTGCGGGTCCTTCCCCTCTATTGCCTTTACACACATGCGGATATGTGCATACTGCTGTGACTGCTGGTCTTTCCTGTCTGCCAAAAACCACTGGACCCCTCCTCTCCTTCATCCTCTGTATCCCTCCTGTCCTTTTGCTGATGTGCTGAATAGGGCTGCAAATAATGGTTAGTTAATGAGCAAACCTCAATTAACTCTTTTATCCCTAAATACAGGGAAAGATGATAAATTAAACCAAATGGCATTTGAGGCTGGAGCACAAAGGGGACGGAGGGGGTGGGAGGGAAAAAAAAGGAAGAAGCAAAAGACAGCTGCCTTTGGACATGATGATATTTGTAGGTCCCTTCCAACTGAACTATCCTATCCTATCCTATCCTATCCTATCCTATCCTATCCTATCCTATCCTATCCTATCCTATCCTATCCTATCCTATCCTATCCTATCCTATCCTATCCTATCCTACCCCAGACTCTTTAGCAGGGTCTGTTGTGATAGAACAAGGGGAAATGATTTCAAGTTTAAAGAGGGTAGATATAGGTTAGATGTAAGGAAAAAGTCTTCTACAGTGACGGTGGTGAGGCAGTAGAACAGGTTGCCCAGTGATGTGGTAGATTCCCCATCCCTGGATACTTTTAAGGCAAGGCTGGAAAAGGCCCTGGGCAACCTGATCTACTTGTGGATGTCCCTCTTCATTGCAGGAGAGTTGGACCTGATGACCTTTAAAGGTCCCTTCTAACTGTAAGGATTCTATGAGTCTATTAAATGCTTCTTTCTTACACTATGTATGGTTTAGGGACATGGTTAGTGGACATGGTGGCAATGGGTTGACCGTTGGTCTTTCAGGCCTTAATGATTCTACAATTCTATGATTCTACCCTATCTATCTCATCCTATCTCATCCTACCCTATACTATTCTCCTTTGGAACTGTGTTTGGCTTTGTTTACATTTGAACAAGATTATAGGTTAAGAGGCAAATATAGATTATTGTGGTAATACCTCTTTTAATAGTCTAAGTGGTGACCCTTGTCTAACAGCAAGTATATAGCTTTTATTTAGCAGGGAGGTTTTTGAACTAATTGAATCTAAGTGAAAGAAGCAGCTAGAGGACTGGGAGCTTCCACATCAGTTGAAGAGAGCTGTAAAGTTCCTACTGGCTTCAGCATGCTGGCATGCTTTGTACATCCTTTGTGAAGGCTTGAGAAAAACTGCTGAAGGGGAAAGCAGCGAGAACATTGGCTTCACTCCTTTTGAACCTAGACGCTATTGTTTTCCTACACAATTTCCTACAAACCAAAATGCGGTTTCACACTCTAAACTGAAAACCTTACAAAGGCCACTAAATGGCTATTGAAGGAATGGCCACTTGAAGAAGAATCAGAGGAGAATCAGAGATTCTTGGGCAGAGCTTGGACAGAGGTAGAACAAAAGTGCTCAGTGAAGTGGCTGATCCCACATGTGCGAATCTTCATTGACTGCAATGACAAGAGACGAACACAGTTGGGCGGTAAGGTCATCCTTACAGTTGGTCTCTCTGCAGAGTCACTGTGTGGGATGTGGGTGCAGACGCAGGGGCTTTCACAAAGCATGCTTGTTACCAGTGGATTGGATGGGAACTCAAGAATAGCAGGCAAAGGAAACCAGACAAAGTCAGAGAAAACTACCATGACGTCAGCTATAGTGCCTTGAGTGCTTTGGTGACATGTGAGGAACAGAGAAGAAAATATACCACCGGGGTGATAAAATAATAACCAGCCTGGTGCTACAAGAGCCAACAGATTACAGATAGGATAACACGTATTTTGTAGCAGGGGCCATGTGGACAAACCGAGGTGGGCTGGACTCTGCTAGACATGGACAGCATTGCCTTGTGTAGACAGGAGTTGTTGGGCAAAAAGCTTAAAGTAAGCTTGGGGAAAAAAAAAAGCAATCCAATCAGCAAGGGACCCAGCAGCTCCTAACATTGTAACATGAAGAAAGGATGAGCCCAGAGGATTCATTGTATGAATGCACATGGAGACAATGCAGTGAGACATAACCTTGCCGAAGATGATGATGAAAATGCTGATGGTGCTGCTGGATCGCTATTGCTTTAATTAGTTTTAAAAAAGCAAACCAAAAGCGACCAACCAGAAACCACCTTCCTGCATAGGTAAGCATCAAATGCAGACTCAGGCTCAGACCCGGAGCAAACCACAGACGTGACACACATACGTGTTACTGCAAAATAGAATATGGGGTTTGAGCGTGTCCTCAGGAAGTAAGAACCTCCCAATGCTCCCATGTGGGTGGAAACACACAGCAATTGTGCCATTTCCCTAAAGATTCTCCAGAGATCTAAGTTAGGCATTTGCCTTTGCAGCCTTTCCTGCCTTTGCTGTCACTGTACCTTTCACTCAAAGTCATCGTGCTTCCCCGCGTGATGGAGAAGGTGGTTATCCCTTCCGCTTAAAAGACCTCGTTAGGTCAAAAAGCCACCCGTAACGATCTGGAGGTCCCTTTTATCATAATACCTGTCTTTATTAGACATGCTGGAAGAAATAAAAAAAAAAAAAAAGGAAGGAAAGGAAGGAGGACAGGCAGCCTGCATTCCTCCTTGCCCTCCTTTTCCAAGCCGGCCCCCGGAACCCCCTCAGCCACACCGCGGAGCAACGCGGAGCAGCCCGGGGGCAGCCCTGACAGCCCGGGGGGCCGCACAGCGCGGAGCTGCCGTGCCCGCGCTCCCAGCCTCGCAGGAGGCCGTGCCCTGCGCAGCCTCCGCAGAGCAGCGCTGCGGTGCGCGGCGCGCAGGGGCCCGGGGACATGCGCACTCTCCGCGGACATCGCTCGGCGCTTCTCCTCCGCCTCCCCCTGGGCGAAGGAGGAGGAGAGAAAGAGGAGGGAGGGGAGAGCCGCGCGCCGCAACTTGCTGCTGCTCCTCCCTCGCCGCTGCCCGGCCCCTGCGGGCAGCGCTCGGCGGGCAGCGCTCGGCGGGAGGCGGCAGCCGGGGCGCGCCCCGCCGCGGGGCCGGCGCCCGCCGGTGAGTTGGGGGCGGCGCGCGAAGTTGCCGCGTCTGCCTGTGTACGTGTGTATGTATGCGGGTGCGCGGGGCGCTGCGCGGGGCTGCGCGGCCGCGGGGCTCGGCCGGTGGCCGCTGGGCTCGGCCGGGGGCTGCGGGGCTCGGGGCACACCGCGGGCTGCCCCGGTCCGGCCGCGCTCCCCGGCCGGCCCTCACCCGGCGGCCATTTGGTGCCGGGGTCGGTCCGGCGGCGGCCGCAGGTGCAGCGCGGCGCGGGCTGCGCTGCGGCTCGGCGGGCTGGGGCTGCTGCCAGCCGGCCCCGGGCTGCGCTTCCATTCGCATCCCGTTACGTGGTGACGGAGCGTAGTTTGTTGCGCGGTGGCATCTGCTCCTCGTCTTGGGAACTCTTGGAGAGGGTGAGACCGGCAGGGGAAGGCGGGGGCTGCGGTTCAGAGCGCGGCAGAGTGCTGCGAGCGGCAGCGGGTCCGAGCCGATCGCCCTGGCTGCCGCTTGGAGCATCTCTTTCCCTCAGCGCCTCTAACGGGGAAGAGCCCGGCGCGCGGTCGCGGCGGAAAGTTGTGCGGCGTTACACGCGCTGATGGACCCGATTACCTAAATAAACAAACCCAGTGATTTATAGGTGTCTGAGCTGTAATGCTCTGAACGATGGAGCTCTTTAACCTCGCTTTCTAATCTGTCCCTCAGAGATTTGGTTTTAAGCAGAGTGATACATCATCTGTGGTGCTGAGCACTTGAGTTGATTACATTTGTAAAAGGAATGGGCTTTGAAATAATACCGAGCCATTAAGCAACAAATGCAGAAAAAGAGTGTGAGAGAGAAGGAGCAGAGATAGCATTCAGGCAGGAAAGGCTTTTTCCCCTTCCTATCAGACGGGCTCGATTGACTTTTATCTGGAGTTCTTATTTTATTATAGTAAGCTAAAAAGAAAAAAAAGAAGTGCTGTGTTAAACCAGCAGCGAGTCCTCTTGAAATCTGTCTCTGCTGTAGGTAAGTCATGATTGGAGCTGCGTTTGTTCAGAGCCTGTGCAGAAGCACTGCTGAAGGTATCGGGCGTGCATTTGGAAGCACTTTGTTCTTGCGTCTGTTTCCCACAGACAGTGCAGAAGCAGAAATATCAGATTGCTGGGTTTCTTCTTCTGCGTCTTTAAACTTGTGTCCTGATGGGTATCCCTGCATGTTAGATGTGCAGCTATGTTATAGCAAAAGTGCCTCCTTTCACTGGGAAAGGGATCCGTTCAGCTGTGAGCTTCTTTAACGTGGGCCGCATTCAGCAGCCTGTAGAGCATCTTGTGTAAGGGGGGAGCCTTTTGCTCCTGTTGAAAAACAATAGCGAGCACAATATGTGCAGCATTTTGCAGGCCAGAAGTACAAAAGCGGCTTTATCTTTAACCAGTATTTCAACACAGCATTTTATTAACATAAAATCAATATTCAGGTCAGCAATGAGGATCTGCAACTTCTGAAAGAGAAACTGGCCTGAAGGCAGCGCAGCGAGTAAAGGTTGTGGGATGTGGCCCTCCACAAGCACACCTATCTCTCACGAAGTTCCTTTTGTGAAATGTCACATAATGAGGAACACATTTTAAGGCAGTGCTCCTCAAAACCCTCATTGCCAGCCCCTTGAACGTGCCTTCAGATCGTGCATTGTATGCAAATGACTGCCACTTCAGGACCACGCTCTGAATTTATCCTGCTATTAAAGTTATATTGATCAGAAAGTGGCAACTGGATTTCAAGTCCGAAATAAGAAATGCTCGATAGTCTCAAGCTCATTTACATTTTAAGAAGCACTATGCTGAGGAATCCACAGGAAACGCATTGAGTTTTCTTTGCTGGCTGTGCAGTGGCATTTCGTTAATGAAGGCTCTTTCCCGAGGCTGACTTCATTGGCACACAATGGAGTTAAATCTGTTTGTCAGCTCGTTGATGGTGCTGGTTAAGTGCTGGAGAGCTCAGTGGCTGGAATGGGACACAGCCCTCCTCCTTCCAGTAGGGAAGGGAATGGAAAATGGAAGGGCTTTTTCAAAGTAGTTCCAGCACTATCATTTGTAACAGCAAAATGCAATGCAAGAGTAAGATTAATAGACCAAGTAGGCTCAAAGACATTGTTTAACATTTAATTGAAACCATAAATCATTCAAACAGCATTATCCAGGCTCCTGTAGTGATGCTTCTGCTTCCAGGTGTTGAGAACCCCACACATTTCATTACTGGGATGTGCAGTGCTGAGGGGCCGGCAGGTCATCCTCAGTGCCCCTGAGCCCCACTGTGGTCAGGAGCCATGACTGGTCTGTGGGTCACCGAGCTGAGGCTCCACTTGCAAGTGGGAATGTTTGTGGGATGAGTGGCTGTGGCCCTGATGAATGAGATTGATCACAAGGCTATGGCTGCTTGCTGCTCTTCCCCATGACCTGAGCACGCAGGGGCTGTTTTAGTGCCTTCAGTTGCAGTCTTTACGTGTATGGCAATGCCACAAACACCTGCTGTGGTCGGGTAGGAAGTTCAGGGTGGCTTCTTCCTCAGGCAAGACCACAGGTTTCTAAATGTTTATATCATAGAGTTGTAGACTATCTTGAGCTCAAGGGTCACTGAGTCCAATTCCCAACTCCACACAGCACCACCCAAAAATCAAACCCTATATATGAAAGCGCTGTCCAAACACTCCCTGAACTCCGGCACTCAGGGCCATGCCCACTGCCCTCTGGTGCACAACCTGTCCCTGACCCCCACCCGCCCCTCCCCTGACACAGCTCCATGCCGTTCCCTCGGGCCCTGTCGCTGTCACACAGAGCAGAGCTCAGCGCTGCCCCTCCGCTCCCTGTGAGGAGCTGCAGCCGCCATCAGGCCTCCCCTCAGCTCCTCTGCTCTGCTCTGAGCGCGCCCAGGGACCTCAGCTGCTCCTCATGCACCTTTCCCTCTTGACTCGTCACCATCTTTGTAGCCCTCCTTTGGATGGTCTCTTAATAGTTTTACGTCTTACGTTGTGGTACCCACACCTGCACCCAGGGCTCAAGGTGAGGCTGTGAGGAGTTGAATGGTCTGGTACTTTCAGTGAGCACCACAGTCAGCTGTCGCTTACAGTGGCTAACGCGTGGAATGGGGAGCACTGCATGCTCATTTGTGTAACGCAGCCAGCAGTAAGCTCTAGGCTTGGAAACCACTCTCTGCTTGTGAGGCCTTGTGGAAGCCCTGTAGAAATGCATGGATACAGCAGCTGCAGCCTGCAGGGACTCTCTGCAGGTCTCCCATGAGCACACATGACATGTCCCTGGACCTCCCAGCTCCCAGAACCCTGTGTGCTGGGCAGGCAATGCTGCACTGTATGAGCTGCTCGTGGACCCCGGTCAGCAGGAAATTCCAGGTGCTCAGTGCCATATTTGAGAGCATATGCTGCAAACCCCCACGCAGTTTGACTGTGCTTTTCTTTAGTGGGAAAGCATTTTTTTTTTACAACACTGTCTCCACAGTTACTTGAGCAAACTGTGGCGCCTGAGCCAAGAGCATCAGTCAGATTTGACAAGGAGCGTACCCCTCTTTGGGAAGGGATACAGTTTCCTATGGCCCAATTCAGTGCCACAGCTTAGGGGCAGTTGGGTAGATGAAGTCAGGGAGCAGTCCCCATAGCAGCTCCTGCAGCAGGGCACTGGGTAGCCAGGTGAAAATGAGTGGCAGGAGGCGTTTCTTCACTTTGTGAGTGTGGTATAACCAAGGTTTAATTAAAACAGTGATGGTAGATTGTTAGGGCAGATAAATACTGCCTTGTTACAGCCCTCTTGGGTCGTATGTAAGCAGTGTTCGTTTTAGAAAGGATGAATGGACAGTCAGTGTGGAGGATAAAGATCAGCATTGTTAATTGCTATGGAAGTCTTCCGTGGGAAAGTATAAACTCGTGAGGAATGATACTGTCCATAAATGTCATTTAAATATTTACATAGCTCAGGGATAAAATTTCTGTATTAAAATACGGAGTCATGTTTGGGGTTCTGTTGGCAATAACCGAGACTCAGACAGCTGGCTTTGTTGGTGGTTAGTGCATTGATTTCTGCTGTGTTTCCGAATGCTTCGTTAACACTAACCAAGAGCTCTTCTTCAGTATGAAAAGCCCTTAATTGTTCTTATGGAAGAAAAGGTTTTTTTAATTTTGTTTTTTAGATACTAGGGAAGCTACATTTGCATAAACTCGTGTTTCAGGTGTGGTTAACTTTTACCTTTTGCTGTTACAGTGTAAGAGTGCAATTCATCATTATCTAAGCTTAGGTGCATAGTGGTTGATCATGCACTGAAGCTTCTGGCTGTTGCTAAGTCTGCAGAGTGAGGAGGAATTGCTCCATGTGGGAAGGATTTTTCTCACCCACCATAAATAATTGGAAATGGTAGGAACTGTTCCTGCGCTGCTCATTGATGTTACAGTTCTCACAAAAGTTTCTTTTGTCCTTTTCCAGTTCTCAGAATGTGATACAACCCTTGAAAAATTCTGTCTACTTTCATGTAAACATGATGAAGATGAACCTTTGAGAACATAGCTTATGTTGATAAATAAACTAGCTTGGCCAGGGTAAATCTTTTCATCTAACTTCAAGAGCCACACTGTATTGAAGTAAATATAGATGTACTTAATGTGCTCCTTTCATCCACATACATAACAAACACTCTAATCTACTGCAAACAAACCTAAAATGGATTTCTAAGTGTTTTTTTTCTTGGTACTGGACAAGTTTAGTCTAGCTAGGGTAGGACAAAAGTTGACTTTACTCCTGGAATTGTGGAAGTGCTGAGGTGAGTGCTGATCTAAACAGGAGAGACAAAGAGCACACTGGAGATACTAGTTCTTCTGCGAAAGAGGCAAAAAGTGCTTGCTCTAGAGTGTGTTTTTGATGAGCTTGTTCCCACAGTCATCCCTTGGAAGGCATCTTTGCAGATGACTTTTGGGTTGAAGAACCTGCTGTGTTCCTGCATGCCTCCCTCCTCAGCAGCCACACAGCTCAGAGCCTGAACCCAGGTTGCACCACAAGAGCCCTGACCCACTTGGTGTGGCGTGCAATGAGCCCTCTCAAGCGGTGTCTGCAGGGCTGCCCATGAGGCAGCTGAACGTGGCGTGCGATGGCATGATGCTGGCATGCTGGGGAGGCTCGTTCTGCAGGACACATCTGGCTGTGCTTGAAGCCTTGTTTCATGAAGGACTTGAACTCTTTGCAAAAGGTGGCCCTGAGGCCATCTTGGCATCTGCTATATACACTGGAGGATGACCGTGGCAGCCTTGGTGACATTGTCAGTACTGTGTTGGTTGGAATGTCTGGGAAGGAGGAGTTGAAAGAACAGTTCTGCAAACCTGAAGGTGTGACATCAGGTTTGTTTTTCATTTCTGGATTTCCAGGACGACTGTTTGCAGTGACAGCATAGACCAGCAACTCACTGTAGAAAGCATTCTTAGTGCTGGCAGTGATTTGGTTCCATAGTACTTGCTTCGTGAGGATGACCACCATGTATCATAGAATCATAAAATGGCTTGTGTTGGAAGGTATCCCATAGATCATCAAGTTCCAACCCTCCTACCACAGGGAGGGGGTGTAACGTTTGTATTTCCCATATCACAAAGAGTCTTTGGATCTTCTATTTAAGATGGGCAGTTGACAAACAGAAAAGTAAAATGTTTTGTTTTGAAAAGGATAAACCCTGTTTTGGAGAAAAAGACCATAGCTTGGTGTTTTCTTAATGATAACAGTTCAGGTTCATTTCATTCCATTGTGGAATAAAATTCCATTCAAAGCTGGCTGATATGTTTATAAGATTTTGAAAATTAGACTATTTAGAGAACTATGTTAGCATAATTACAGAAAATTTTCAGTATGAGCTTTTTCTTTGCTGCAGTCTTGATGAGTAAGAGATAATATAAAGAATGATTTCTTTGAGAGGTGGAGGAATGTCATGAAAGATCTTTACATCTAGCAGACTCTTGTACTTTAAATACATAACAGTGATGTACTGATGCCCAGATTCTCCTCACCATTTGACTCCGCAAACAGTCAGACATCCAATTTAGCTCGTGTCTGATTGCGTTGTGCCATGTGTACAGAAGTGAAATGTATTAAAAACTGTTCATCTTTGGATGTGTTCATCTGGGAATTTACTCATAAATAATTGATAACTCCCTGAAACAAAATCTCTTAATTACTCCTTGGATTTCTCACCTCATCCCTCCCGTGCTCATTGTTTTTGTAGACGCAGGGGAAGGCAGAAGCATGGCTTTAATGAAGGTGTATGTCAGCCTCCAGTGCTCCTTTCAAAAGGTCACCCACCTGAGCAGGGGAAATGAAATACGTGACAACAGAGAAACATTTTATTGTCCTATGGAGGAAGGTGGCATTTCAGTGTTTTAGAGGAACCACTTAGCTGTTGTATTTAAGACTTGTTTTCATCCCATTGTAGGAGCAGTGCTTACGATGAATCACTAAATCAAAGAAATGTTTGCATCTAGTGCCCTGCAGGATGTCAAATTAAGGGCTATTGGATGTGCAGTACCAATTAAAACTGTTATATTTGGGCTTGATATGTCAGGATTTTAGTGTTTTTGAGTATCCTTGCACAGACAGTTGACTGCAGTGGAACAAGTCTTTGTGAGTAGTGGTCTCTCAGTGGAGCAGGGGTTTACTTGATTGAGCTCTTGTTTACCAGGCATTGAAGCATAACGATGAGTTTGCTTTCCTGTGATAAAAAGGAAAGCCTTTCTGCTACCCATAGACTTGATAAAGTGCATTTGATTTTTATCTAACAAAATCTTGTTTTAATGAAAAAAGTGTCCTAATGCAAGATAAGTTCATCTTTCTGATGATTTTATTGCTTTAGAGGTACTAGCCAAGTTCTGTAGCAGTCTTTGGAGGTGCTAATATTTGCTTGCAGTTTAATAGCCCTAAGTATAGATAATGTATAAGAAATGTTCAAATAACGTAATTAAGAGAACCCTAACAAATCTTACAGCTATTTTAACGTGAGCTTTCAGATCTTACTCGTGTTTAATTGAAAGGTGAATGCTATAAAGGCTTTGTCAGTCTGCTGTTTCCAAATGAGAACACTTCTTATGGACTGAAGTCCCAGAGAGCTGATACCAGCTTTTGACTTCAGAACCCATAGCTCAAGTTCTTCCATTTTCACCTGGCAGAAATGTGCATCTGTGGTGCTATCCCGACTTGTGACTTCCAAAAAGTACTGGTTTTGATCAAATAAAATGAGAAAAAAAAAAATCTTCTTGATCTTGGAGAAAAGGCGGCCTTCGCTCCTTCTATAAACCAAAAGATTAAGCTTACTTATAAAGGATTAGCAGAGCTCTCTTCTGTTAATTTGTAGTGGTGTAGTCAAAGTGTCTGATTCTACATCAGTGGAAAATCCATTATCGATCAATGGGAATTTTACAGCTGAAGCCAAAGGGATTAGAAGCTCATCGTTTGGAAGTGACTGAAGGAGAGAAAGAGCTGGATATGCTTGTTGTCACATGGCTGTGAGCCACCACTGCGGTGTGGCCACCAGAAATGGCAAAGCAAAGTCCTGAGTTGCTTCAGGCAGGCTTTTTCAAGAGATGTATGAAAGGACGTGGGGCAGGGCTGTGGAGAAAGCTTGTTTGGGATGCTGCTGACTGTCTTTCTTACTCACCTTTAAGAAAAAATATTTCAGAATGGAAGAGAAGGTGACCTGAAGTCCTGCAGATTGTGCCGTGGTGGGGAGAATGAGTGTGGAATAGGAGCCCTGGTTTGAGGAGGTCTGATGTCCAGGATTTGGTTAAAGCAGTGGGGAGAAACACGGATCTGGAATTGAGGGCTGTGTGGGAGCACTGGTGCCTGCACCGTGCTGCCACCTGGGGACATCGGTTTGAGAGGTGAGCCTGGGGAAGCGGCAGGAGGAAATGACTGCTGGTGGTATTGAAGGTGGTGTCCTGGCAAATTAGACGGCCTGCAAAAGTTTCTTCCCTTAATAAACAACAGCTGCTTTTCCTTCTGGTGGAGCGCATGGACCAATGCTGTTACTATCAGAACTCTAAGAAAACATAGAGTTCCGCACGACTTTAATTAAGAATGTTCATGAAGCGCATTCCTAAATATAATTTTGCTTTCCTTTTAAACACAGCGTAGTTAAAAAGCAGCTCTAATCCAGAGCCTGGTATTGGATGAAAGCATGGCCTGCCCTGACTTCTGCTACAGCATTTGGCACGTACATTCCCAAGGATGGTGCCTAATACATCACAGAATATTGTTCAGAGTAAAAATGATTAGATGTCTTAACGATGATTTGGTAAATGTAAATGTATTGTTTTTATCTGTTATAATAGGCAAGATTGTGTCATTTAGCATGGCAATTACAGAGATTAAATTAATTTCATTTTCCTTTATTCTTATTAAATGCAAAATAATTGAGCTCACATCATAGGAGGTTGGGACTCTGCTGTTTGTAGCTTCATCATTTATTAATCTAGCGCATTAGATGAGAAGCTTTATAGATTTGCTTGCCTAAGGAAAAAGGAGAGGAAGATAGATAAAGGCCAAACTGGATCCATGTATTCTGTCTTGCACTTTGAGATACTGTCAAACTGTTGCCTCATTTTTAGTACGTTTCTGTAAGAAAGAGCACTTCCCCCAGGATGGCTAATTGTGACCTGGTGCTTAATCAGTCTGGGTACGCTGAGATTTGGATAAAGTTGCTCGTGCAGTTCCTTTGCCCTCCTCATCACGCTGCTGGTATAGAGATGTAGAATTGTAAACGGGCAGGCAAAATAAAATACAGATGAGAATGCTGCGAAAAGGTATGTTTTGTACTATCTTGGCCATCTTAATTGGCTGTCCTAGTTATGGGAGGGAAGCCAGAAAATAGCATTGGCTGTGTTGCAGTAATCAGCTCAGAAGTGACAGAAGCGCTCTTCTTTCTTACCTTGATGTAGCTGGAGGGGGGTTGGAAATTAGACATTTGTCTCGGCAGCTCCACGTAGCCCCAACGCTGCCAGCCACAGATTAGTAAAATAAATCCCTCATGTTCGTATTTAAATGGGAAGTATAAAGAACATTTTCTGCCTTTCTTTTCTTTTTTAATGTGTCGTTTGTTGGCTGGTACGGTGACCTCCATTTCATGACTCCTGTGATGTGACTTGTCACAGTGCTTTCCTGTGGGGCGTAATTCATCGCACTGGGGAGTAGTGGCATGTGACATTATGCATGGGAGCTTGGGTAAATAGTTACCTACAGAACACCTGTAATTAATCTCTACTTAAGCGTTATCTATTAATGCAGTTTATTATTATTATTTTTAAAGCAATTTTCATTCCTGTTTGTTTCCTCTCTCATTTGTGTCCATGGTATTCAAATGGCATGCGTACCAATCAGCACCTTGTAGTGTTGCCAGTGTAGCTGGTTTGGAACAAGATGTACCTAGCAACTAAGGACATGAAATTTGCCGATCTACTGGGAAAGGGTTTTGCACTAATTATGTGGAGGTATGGCACAGCAGTTCAGTCTTCCAGTGTATCTTAGTGGACAGTCTGTCCAATCTTTTGAATTGTTGTTCCAGTCAATTTTATTGACTGAAGTGAAAGCACGAATTAATTTTACTTTCCATTCTCAACATTAAGATTTCATTTCATACTCTTGATTTATATTTCAGTATTAGTTGTGTATTTTGATTTGTGTGAGTGAACCCTGAAGCCTTTCCTCACTTGAGAGCCCACTCTTAATTCATTTAACAAGTCTGTCTCGTTTCTGAGCAGCCCCTACACAAGGAGCTGATTCGTATTAACAGATATCTTGTATTGGAAAAAGTGATGTCTGTATCTGGTTGTGAGAGTGTGTTGGTGTGAGCTCTAACCAGTTGGTATGAACTGATGGATGTTGGTTTCCAGATGACTCTGTTGGCATCTTCCTGAGCAAGTCTGGCGACACAGCCCTAGAGAAGTGTTGGAGAAAGCAAACTAGCCTACAAGCAGAGGATTGATTTCTCCCCAAAATGAGAAGTAGTTATTGTGAGGAAATTAGCTAAATTGTTTTCAGCATGCAGATAGCCAATAACTCAGCGTTTCATCAGTGTTCAGACATGGTACGTGCACTGTGTGGTGCATTTCATTCCTGGACACACTAGCATCAGCAGTTTCAGTTGGCAGCTTCCAGAAACAGCTGGGTTGGGCTGGCAGGAGAGATCCAAGCTGTGAAACACGACGGGCCTTCAAGCTCTCGTTTGGACAACCAGCGGACGAGGGTGGGCTTACCAGAGCTGCCTGGCTTTGAGCACCTCTGGAGATGTTGGCTAGGTAGAGCTGCAGCAACTCGGTCCTCTCTGCTTTTATTTCTGGAGGGAGGTGACCTGGGGATTTCATTGCCTGCCATGAAGCAGAGGGCCTGGAAGCGCCAGAGGTGTCCATCGTGTGAGGAGCTGGGTGGAATCACCTGGGCTACTGAGCCTTGGAGTTATGGGCCTCATGCTTGGTTGTCTGGGAACCTGGAAACGCTGGGTTGGTTTTTGTCAGCTCTTTGCTTCTCCCAACTGTGGGAGTTACTGAAATTGGGCACTGGTAAAATTAGCAGTGGTTATCAGTTTTGATCAGCAATCAAGAATATTTTATTCAGGGTAGACAGTTACAAACATTTTCTGAAGACTTGTTTTCAGAACAGGACAGAAATTACATTTTGCAAGTGCTGTGATTCTACAGAGTGAGAACTTCCAAGGCTTTGCAGCTTCTGTGTTCCACACAGCAAGAGACACACTCTTGTTCCACCGAGCAGTAGCATTTTCTGTATTGTGTATTAGCTTGTGTGTTTAATTACATTGATGCTTAAAAAAGGTAGCAGCTTCAAACAGAAAAGGCTTCTTTTCACTGAAATCTAGAGTAACAGAGACAAAAACCACTCAGTAATGTCTGTGCTTAAGCTGTCTGTCAGTAGAGAGTAATCACTTTCCTGAGGTCTAACTCTGAAATGTTAGTGTTCATCATTTAATAAAAATAGTGCACCCTGCAGTTAATCAGTAGCTTAGAAAGACTGACTTCAGAAAAATAAGTGTGGAGATTGGTGTAGGTAAATGACGAGAAGTAAGAGATTCATACTACTTAAACACCTCGTGTGTGTCTGCATCAGCCTGATTTTATACGGGTAGGAACAGGCTCTTTGAAAAATTCAGTTCTCTTAAGTCAATCGTATACTAAGGGTGGTGCTACCATGGAAGGGAGAAGTGCATTGCTACTTTCTCTCCCCACAACTGGTGTTTCAGCGTGAAAGCAGAGAGGTGCTGAAGATGTGCACTGCATATTTAAACTTGCCTTTTTCTCCCTCTTTCAAGTCATCTTCTCTTATGGATTTTTTTTTTTTCACTTAGTCCTGGCAGCAGAGGGGATTTGATGAAGGAAGAGGTTAACCTCCAAAAGCACGGTCCAGTGATATGGTGTGTACCGAGCTTTGTGTTTGGGGATGTTGAGACTGCAAGTTGATCTTGTAGGTGGATGTAGCTAATGTGGCATTTAGGACTATAGGTAGTTTATACTGGGAGAGAGAAGCCTGGCTTCTGGTGAGTCTGTGTCTGGCCCCAGCTGGTCATCGCTGTGTCCAGAGGATATCAACGTCGGCTGTGTTACTGAGAGTAGCCAAGTGTTGTCACACATCCAACATTTAAACATGTGGGAATGACTTGGCAACAAGGGAAGGTGCAGAGTTCTGCATCTGGGTAGGAACAGCCCCAGACACCAACTGGAAAGCAGTTTTGCAGAAGAGGACCTGGGAGTTGTGGTGGACACCATATTGAACATGAACTTGCAGTGTGCACCTGAGACTAAGAATAGGTATCCTGGCTGCTTTTGGCCAAGCGTTGTGAATGGGTCAAGCCCTCCCTTCTGCTCAGCACTGATGAGGCCACACCTGAAGCGCTGTGTCCAGTTCTGAGCTCCCCAGTACAAGAGAGATCTGGATGTGCTGAGGAGAAAGAGTGCAGTGAATGGCTGTGAAGATGATTAAGGATCTGGGGAGCACCATCCTGTGAGGGGAGGTTGAGAGAGCCAGATCTGTTCATCTTGGAGAAGAGGAGGCTCATCAGGGATCTCATCAGTGTCCTGAAGGGACCGTCCTGAAGGGAGGGTGACAAGAGGATGGAGCCAGGCTCTGTTCAGTGGTGCCCAGTGCCAGAACAAGAGGCAGTGGACACAAACGAACACAGGAGGCTCCCTCTGACCACCAGGAAGCACTTCTTTACTGTATGGGAGACTGGCATAGAGAGGCTGCGGAGTCTCCTTGGAGATCTTTATTAGCTGCCTGGATATGGCCCTGTGTCCCCTGTGCTGGGTGTCCCTGCTGGAGCAGGGGTTGGGCCAGAAGGACCCAGAGGCCCCTGCCAACGTCATCCGTCCTGTGGTCGTGTGATGAGACCAACTGCACTTGAAAGCAGCTGTGCTGGATGAGTGGCAAGACCACCTCTATGCCATCTTCTGTGCAGACAGAACGTTTTTAAAGAGAGCCTGTTCTTAAATAACAGTTCCCTATTCTGTCCTTTAAAGAACTTGAAGATAGTTCTTCACTTGCCCAGAAAAGGTTATCAGTACAATCTAGGTACCTCATGTCTGCTTCTCAGTTCAGTTCTGCTTTTTCAACCTCAATTTTTAAAACAGAAACTCTTGCATACGTACACTGGTTTGTTCAGCAGGGAAGCTGTTTGTCATTTTCTCCTGTTCGTGCAGGATGTAAATAAAAGAAAATGTTTTCATCCTGCTATGAGTGAACAAATATATCCTGCTATATGTGACCAAATAAGCAGAAATCTCATTCTTAGCAGTGACTTGAGTCTGCAAATGTTAGACAAATAATGGTTATTGTGCAAGTCACTTGTATGGCCTTTTCTATGGATTCCTTTTTTCTTTAAAGCCCAGTTCGTAGTAGCTGTATTTGTACAGCCAGCATCGTGTCACATTTGTCTCCGTGGAATGACAAACTAGGTGGTGAGCTTGGCTGTCGTGCTGATAGCCCGTAAGCAGTATCATAGCCAAGATGCAAGGCAGGAGACTTGTATCAATACAGGCCTACAGAGACTGTTTTTGTTGTAAAACACAAAGGTGTGCCACTGAGTTTGTTTCTTCGTTCTGACAGAGCTAACGGCAGCCTGGAAACAAAACACTCAAAATGTGCAGCTTTTTATGCAAGTGGAAGCAATGGAACCATTACTGGTGACCTTCTCATCTTGTTTTGCAAGCTAATTGATTTCAGGCATAGCTTTAATCTTTGTCACCAGGGCAGCAGCAGTGGAGTTACCCTTTGACTATTGGTGTCCAGTTTGTTTTTATCCCGTGACTCTCCATTTGCAGAATAAAGACTGAAACATTTTTTTTCATATTAATTTATTTCCTATTTGGAATTGTTAAAGTTTGCAAAGAGGCTGATCTTGGATATATCGGTGCTGTCTTCTCAGTGTAAATAGGATTGTTCAACTGTGATCCTTGGTGACTGTGGAAGGCTTTGCAGGTCAGGGATAAAGTTGTCTGAGGTAGAAGAGGAGCAGTCTTTACATGAGGTGTTTGATTTTCCTGAAGGAGAAGGAGAGTTGCCATTTTAGAAAAGGATGAAATTTAAGCCTTTACTGAGTTCTCAGATTAAATGCTTTCACAAGACCCATTTCAGTTCTGGATGTACTTGCAATATTAGAGACTTCAAAAGAGAAACAACTGCATATGTAATTTTGTGGCTAAGGCCTTCATGGGTGGCAAAATGGGTGATATTTCCCTTTTCATTTAAGATCTGAGCTGCAGAGTGGATGCAGACTTCAGTAGGAACAAGTTTAACCAAGGGAGAGACAGACTTTCCTTCCTATAGAAAATAGACATAGTTGTTTGGTTTTGGTACCTAGAGCCTGTGGCGCGGGAAGGAAATTATGTTCAGCAGGATTGGAACTTATATGGCATTTGAAGTCATTTTAACATGTTTAGAACAGTTAAGAAAATAATCATATTGGTGGTGTTTTGTTGGTTCTTTTCTTTTTTAAAGCTGCAGAGGTTGACAAGCCAAAGTATACATGAGCAATAGCTGCTGAGGAGATTTATTTCCATGATAACCAAAATGTGGATTTCTTAATACTTTGGGATTTGCATTTTGATACTCCGCTGTGACTTCAAAGGGATTATGCATACAGACTCGGTGTGCAGTGGTGGTTGCATGTGTGAAATGACATTTGGTGCTACATTTGCTCTTTATTATATAAGAAGGTTTGTTTTTAGTTTCCTTGATGTAAAAAAAAGGTACGCTCCTGAAGTTGAGAAGTTTAATGATGTTTCCCTCTCTTTATTGCTGTAAAATGGTGATGCTAATATCTGAAGATAACAGAAAAAAAATCTGATTTATTTTCTTATTATGTTTTATTTGCCTCATTACTGCACATGTGATATGAGCAGCAAACTCAAGAATTACATTTGTGTTACCCTTAGGAAAAATTGCTTTTTGTTATACAATGGAAATAAACACCAGCACTTCAAAGAGTCTCAGAAACGGTCTGAGATACAGTGCTTGCATATCCATCTTTTAGCTTTTAGTGCTTTTTAGAAACCGAAATACCTTTGCACACACAAATAAAAGGAAACTAGTTGAAAACAGGGTAATGTCAGGAGAGAGAAAATTAATATCCTCAGGCTCAGCATGGGAGGCTGCTTGGGCTCATTGTATAAGTCACGTAAGGCATCTGCATCGGAACGTAAGCAGGCAGAAAGGGTGGTCTGCTGAAAGCACAGAAGTTAAGAGTTATTCAGACTACAAAGCATGTGGATATCTGCCCCTAATGAATCCAACAGAAAACAACTGGACTGTGTTGGGTCACGTGCAAACTGAATACTGAGATCTTGAAAGGACTTTGAAGAGCAGAGAGTGCAACGTAAAAGTAAATGATAAACTGCGTATATATCAGAAAGTGGGTAGCCCTGGTTGGCACGTATGATGATCAGGCAGCTGAAAGCACATTTGAAACAAAGGAAAAGTTAGTTACATTATGTACTATAGGGGAATATGGACGGGTGCTTCACTGAGTGACAAAGATGAGAAGGTGTCATCTGCTGACAGAAGCTGGCAAATTGAGTATGGAGGTGCCACTGCACATCTCGCAGAGTGTAGCTCATGCTCTGAGGAGATGGCATTGCTGGCAGAAAGCATGCTGTACGCCACAGCGAATCTCCATGCTGCCTTTTGGGGATTTCACTTAAAAGAAGATGGAAACTGGCAGAAAGCAAGCAGTGATTTTGAATAGCAGTGATGGTCCTGAGAGGGTGAGAGCTCCCCAGGGAGCAGTTTCTCTCCTTAGCACACTCCAGCTCACTTATTTTGCCTTCTCCTTTCCTCTTACGGGGTGAGCACCGCCATCCCACAGTGCTGTTCACAAACCCACAACTAACTTTACTGTGTAAGTCCACCCTTCCCAAAAATTAGCTCTTTCTTCATAAATGCTCATCTTCAGCTTCTCCTGGATTTGCCAAAGTGGAAAAAAAAATGGAAAAAATAGGTGGTTAGCCTCTTGGATATTTCATGAGATAACTGTATTATTTATAAATAATTTATGACTTTGAAGCTACACTCTTTTTCTCTCCAGATTATATGTCTTGTATAACCGAATGGTATGATTTACCTTAAATTGCCCATCCGACATGCACCACAAATCTCTGCACACCACTCTTTCTTCTCTCTTGCATGGCCTTCACTTGTGGATAGGAGATTTGCATAAAATGATTTCTTCATGTAAATGTGATCAGGCCGAGGCTCCAGCGTCTTGTTATAACATATGTACCAATTCCCTTGAACTGGGTTAGCATCTACCTCGGTAATTGAATCTATTTGTTAGTTGCTGTAGTTTTCAGAATTAGCGCCAGGCAGGATGCGTGCTCTTTGGTGTTTTTGCTGCAGTCTTCACATTCTTGTCTTGTCCTAAGACTTCATTTACATGAAACACAAGACAGGGAAGGAAGGGGTCCTCGCTGAAGCTGCCTCTGGCTCCTGCCAAAGTGGCTTCAAGGTCTGCCCCTCACCTTATCTCCACTGGCCCTGTCCAGGCAGCCGGCCCCAGAGCAATTAAAAAGGTGTGTGTGTAAGCTGGGGAGATAAGGGTCCATGTCATCTAAGCAGTGACACAGGGCCCTTCAGCAGAAGAAGAGCACTGGAAGCTGCATTTAATCTCTAGGAGATAAGGAAGCACTGAACAATATGTTGACTCTGAGCTGAATTCTGAGGCAATATGTTCTGGGAGTAACTCTCTTTAAATGCAAAGCTGGTGGTAGGAGTCCTGAGCAGGTACAGTGATGAGGAAAGTCATGGTAAATGTATCCAGGATTGGCCAAATCTTGCTCTGGCACCAGCCTTGGGAGCAGCCCTGAGTGACTACTTGGAAGTCCTCTTCAATGGGGATTGATTCCCTTTTCTTTTTCCTGGTTTGTGATAAAAGCTTCTTCTTAACTTAGAGCACAACCTCATTGAATCTCCACTGTTGCAAACTGCAGGATTTTGATTCTCTGCTGTTCAGGTAGAGGGGAAGAGGTTGATCAGCAGGGAGCTGTGGGTTGTCTGAGGAACTCAGCACGACTAAACCGTGATAGTTTGGCACAGAGTTGGTTTGAGTTCAGCTCTGCCTGTACTATCTGGCTGTGGAGATGCTCGTGCAGCCTGCTTTCAGCCAGGGAACTGAGCTGGACCTGACACCAAGGTGGATGGATCCTGGTTCATTTGTCATTGTTCCCACAGTAACGCAGGTGGCTCTGCTTGAAGCCTCTGGCCTAGAGATGGTCTTACAAGAGCAGGGCCTATATTTGTGTTGTGCTGCCTTGTGGTAACCATCTTTGAGTCTGGGCAGTCCAGAAACTGAACAATATTACCCTGGTCCTGCTGGTTTTAGCCCTGCCTTTGTATAGCATGGAGCATTGTTGGTTTTTTGATTTTTGTTTTTATTGTTTGCTTGTTTGCTTTGACATCAATCACTGGTTTTGGCAGAAGCTCTTAATTCATGGCCTCTCCTTCCACGTTCAGTCTGTTGGTTTTTTTTTTTTCCTGTTCTTCTAGTTCCTTGTATAGCTGTCCCTCTCCAGCTTCTGTGATCTTGCTCTTACCTCTTTGTCTCTCCCTTCACCTGAAGCATGAATAAATGAGATAATGAGACATAGGCCGGTCATCCCAATTACTCTGTATATGAATGCATATGTATGTTCTTACATCTCTCTCATCTCTCATCATTCTGTCTTTTTATACGGCAGTCTCTGGAGAGTGGGATTATCTTTTGGTCTGTATCTAGCATGTTGACACTGCTGCAGTATGAGTAGAATTGACTAATGGTATACATATTTTGAAAAGCTGGAGCTGCATTGCAGTGTTCATCTGGGTTAGTACTGCCCAGCAAATTACCATGAAACCTTAGCTAGTCATCACTGTCCAGTATTTTCCTGCCTCCAGTCTGTGATTATATAGTTCTAATTTTTGAAGTCAGAAGGGAAGATAAAATGTTGTCAATACAGCTTCTAATAATTATATGATGCATTTTATATTGCTGTTAATGTGTTCTGAGTAAAAGTTTATGGGAAAGATGTGCTAATTTAAGTAATGGTGATAGCATTTTGGTCAGGTGTGTAGTAAATGCAGAAATTTGTGAGTAATTTTTCTTGAAGGTTTCTTCATCTTTCTGTAATTACTAGATGGATAATATGAGCTTGCCAGATCCAACATGCTAATGATTGCCTTCCAGCTTTTAAGAAGGACAGAAATTACACACTAACTGTATCTGAACAAGACTCTGCTTTGATAGTGTGATAAAACATACAATACTTTGCTATCTTGCACTTTCGTAAACATCCATGAATATATCCCTGGTCTGTCAATAAAGAAAATAATGTAGATGAAGCTGAATCTCCTTCAGGAGTACTCAAATGGCTATTGATGGCTTAGGACTGCTGGGTTATCAATAGTAGATGAACTGCTTTGCTGTTGTCTGACACTTCATAGGGGTGTCTCATGAATCATTTTCAGATAAAAGGTAAATGTTCTTGCTGTCCAATTTTGCTCCTCTTAAATTGCTGCATTTTTCAGCTTTGTCTGCACATTTCTTGAAGCAAAGCTCCCTGTGGCAGAGGTGCGGGATATTTTCTTACTGAGATGCCTTTTTTGAACTGGCACTTTGAATTGTGTTGGTTGATTAAAGGCAAGTCTGCTGAGATCTTAGCACGCAATGATCATCTGCTGTGCTCTGTGTTCCACAGACAACTCAGCTCCGGGCTGGGCTGTGCCGTTTGGGGGAAGGTAAAGAGAAAGGTGTCTGGATAACATCCTTAAATGTACCACATATTCTTGATGCCTTGCAGTTCGGTCTGGAACAATGGGCAGGAGAGCACGTTGAGTATGATGCCATTGGCCATTTCATTTGTTACACCTTGCTGTATTTCACTTATGGATGAATAATTTGCAGCCCAAAAATTCCCCTGCAGTGGAGGGAGTTCTTTCCAGTATACATTTTCTTTTAAGATGCAATGGGAGATTTATGTAGATGGACATAGAGAGGTCTGGTCTCTTATTGTTACTGCTATCGCGTTGGGACTGTGTAGGCAAAGGAGCAGCTGAGGGTGGCACCTCAGCTGTTAGATGAAGAAGTGGGGGGGGAAAAAAAGCCCAAAAAACAGTGGTAGAAGCTGCAGCAACAATTCCTGACTCTGCACAAAGTCATCTAATCCACAATTAATGTAAAACACTCCCAGAGTCACCACAGCCTTTGATTATTTTCTATGTTTCAGAAATAGCTGAGGAATGGTGTGAGTTTACTGGGGTACTGCTGCACAAAGGCCTTTGGGGATACCCAACACTTGGGTGTTGGGCTCCTGGGGTGTGAACCAGGTCATGCCTTTTTGGAGAACACTGCAGAATGTGGGGGAGTCCTGGGAGAAAGCTTTTACGAGCCCATTCTCTTGGATTTATTCTGGCAGGCCCTTTCTGGACCACTATAGGTTTTGGTCTCTGGAACTACTGCAGCTGAGGGGAGGGCTGAGGGATGGGTGGTACTTGGAGCTGTGAGGGCAGTTTAGGCCCAGAAGCCTCGGTTAATGAGCAGCAAAGGGATGAGGTGTAATGCAAGGAAATCAGCTCATGTTTTTGACTGATTGGAATACTGTTGCTTTTTCTCTTGCCTTTCCTGTCATTCCCCTCGTTCCCCCTACCCTCTAGGATCTCCTCTTGAATTGACTCTAGCCAATTACATGAAATTAGGCTTTATTATGTGAAATTAGGCTTTACTGGAATGGCTGCATCACAGAGTGGTGAGATCTCCCCCCTCGTCTTTTCTCTAGAAGCTGAAGAGGCTGCTGTTGACATCTAACTGTATTGCTGAGTTGCTTTAAAAACTACTTCTGTGCTGGGTCATGGGAAAGGTTTCCAGTGCAGTATTTTCCCCTGATGCATCTATAACTCTAGCAGCAGCCATCAACAGCGCCGCTACCTTCACTTTTTCAATAAAGAAATAAATCTCAGTCATTTTTCCTGGTCTTTGTGTGCCAGTTCCACAAATTAAAATTCACAAAGAGAATACAGCATGAGGAGGGGTGGTTGTGTATTTAGTTGGTTGCCATGGCAATAATTAAGGGCACACTCATACCACTGGACCCAGGAGCACTCGGATCCGGGCATGCTGTATGCATGACCCATCAGGATGAGACTTTTTCCTCCTGTCCTCCTGTCTTTGCCCCCCGTACAGTGAGGTTTCTGCTGGGACAGCATGTCGAGACAAGGCCATCCCTCAGCCCTCCCCTCAAGCCACTGGCATGCCTAAATAAGAGAGTGTGAACAAGAGAGTCTGCAGCTAATATAAATTGGTATAGAATTGTTAACAGGAACAGTGCATTAGCATGTCATCGTTTGGAAGAGCCATACTACAACTCCATTGGATTATGTTACTACATTACGACAAGTCTATTATATTTTCTAATGTTTTGTGCTCTTGGTGCCAGCTATGCTGAGAAATGCGTTAAAGCAGAAAATGTTCCAGACCAATTGTCTCTAGAACAGCTGTTTGTACTTCCCTCTGTAGCCACTCTTCCTCTTTTAGTGATCTGTGCATTTCCTCTTTTACCCCAGATGGACTTACATGGCCTTCCTGTCACTCACTTGACTCTCTCTTGTTGCCGGTCTCTCAGCCAGCCTCTCAGGTCTCAGTCATTGCCTTCTTTGCTCTGTGTCCTCCTGCATCCACGTGATTCCCAGTCTTCTGTTTTACTCATTTTTTTCTCCCTAACTTTTGCCTAGATTGACTGACTCTCACCCTCCTTCCTCCCTAGTTTCTTGCCCTCCATCACCTTCCTTTTCTCCCTGTCTTGGCAGCCAAACTTCCTTGACATTCATCCATCATCTTCCCCACATGTCTCAGTCCCAATTTTCCCTTTTCCATTACTCTTCTGGTATTTTTTTTTTCCTGTTTTCACAGTATTGCACCTCTCTCATCTTGGGGTGCAGTAAAAGCATCTCTCTGACAAAAAGCTTTTTCCTGTTTCATGTCAAGGCTGCTTCAAATATTAGAGGTATTAAAGTTCTTCAAAGAAAAAAGGATGCCAAGACCTTTTCACTTGGGCAGGGATAGGCATTTTTCTTTGGCTTTATTTTCAGAAATATATGCATGGCATTAATGGAGATACTGAACATGAAATTTAGCACAAGCCTGCATATTTAAACAGTTGAAAATGGCTCTGAGAAAGTAGAGTGCCAGACAGCTTTAGTAAGCAGTGCTGCTGCCAGCCTCACCTGTTACTCAACATCAGGAAATACCATTACTGTCTTCCAAGTGCTTTTTCTCAGCATGTTGGCACATACCTACTCTTGGAAGATCATACTGATACTGCAAATTTTGCAGGGCTCTCATTACGAGTTGTACAAGGAGAAGGAGCTGGGTGAGTAGTGAACTGCGCCTACCTTGACATCTTGGAAGAGGACATTTGGGAGTGAGAGCCCTACTTTGGCGGTAGGCATTTTCTGGGGGTCCCTTGATGTTAGGACTGCACATATGTGTGTGTGCATGCATGCACGCTCCCACATCCACACAGTCCTTTCTCCAAAACTAGTTCTGTATAAAGACATCTCATAAATTACAGGAGCCTTTATCACCACAGCCTTTCATTTTTACAGAGGTGTCAGATTGGAATGCTGATATCCAGAAGACAGCTGGCAATGCTGCATAACATTTGCAACTGTTGAAATAGTTTTGGGGATGCTTAATGAGGATACTCTGAGAGCAGTCCCACCAACCTTATATTGTTTAAGGTCTGTTATGACCCCCAGTGAGTTAATAAAAATAATTCTTTCATGCTGGGAAAAAAATGGAAGAGAAAATGAGCTGCGTAAGATTTGTCTGTGACATTTAAAGTCTAAGTCTGAGTTTGTCTGTGTAATTTATCTTTGGGTATTTGCAGGAGGGAGAGCAGGAGAATATGAATGAGAGCATTTCAATTGTGTCTGAGCTTTCTGATAGATGAAGAGAATTTCTGGTGACTCCATCTGGCTAGAAGGTCTATCTATGTGATCTCTTCTCCGGCAGATGGAAGATAACACTAGGAAGAGTCCTTTGATTATCAAAGCATGGGAATGACTCCAGTGCAGAATCACCCTGAGACACCTCTTTATTTCAGAGTGACAAGTGATGCTTCTGAGATGTTAGAGAGAGCTGATTTCCCCCTGCTGCACTGAACATGTGTATGCCAGATTTTCTTTGGCAATATTAAACCCATCCACCTTGCCTGTCTCTTGCTGGTGAGGAAAGCAATGAAAATACAAGGTATCCGTGTAGATAGCATAGTGAGTACAAAGAGACTGAACAAAGAGGATGTATTTATCCCCTTTATTAATATAGAACAATATATGTTTCTTTTATAAAAGTGCCTGGTTTCTTGGAGTTTCTGTGAACTACTTTTTGAAATGCATAAAGGATTATTAGACTGACAATAATTGAAGTCTTTCTTTGAACATAGAGGTTCTTTCTCCAAGAACCTAGCTATTTTTTTCCCCCACTGTTCTTGGCTTTTTACTTGCACATCTGCTACATCCCATTGAGTATTCTCACACGTCCGCCAAGATTTCACCTTGCAGCATGCAGTGTTGCAAATGAACCTACTGCAGTCTTGCATTCAGACCTTTCCAGACCTGGAAGGAGGCTACCTTCCCCATCTACCCTGCCCTGGTGAGGCCACATCTGGAGTATTGTGTCCAGTTCTGGACTCCCCAGTTCAAGAAAGATGGGGAACTTCTAGAGAGAATCCAGTGGAGGGCCACAAGGATGATTAAGGTCCTGGAGCATCTCACTTACGAGGAAAGGCTGAGAGACTTGGGACCGCTCAGCCTGGGGAAGACAAGACTGAGAGGGGATCTTATCAATGCTTATAAATATATGCACTGGGTGGGAGTCAAGTGGAGGGGACCAGGCTTTTTTCCATGGTCCCCAGCAGCAGAACAAGAGGCAATGGACACAAACTGAAACGTAAGAACTTTCGTATGAACATGAGGAAAAACTTACTTGAGAGTTACATAACTCTGGAATACGGTACAAAGACTGAGGATTTTTCTTCTCTGGAGATACTTAAAACTTTTCTGGATGCTTTCCTTTGTAGCCTGCTGTAGGGAACCTGCTTTAGCAGGGAGATTGAACTACATGATCTCCTAAGGTCCCTTCCAACCACTTTAATTCTCCTGTTCTGTAATCTTTAAGAATAACATTCAGCTTCTTCTTGTGAGTATCCGAAGATAATTAATGGAGTCTTCTGTTAATTGCATGCCACTTCAGTGTCAGAAGGCGTCTGTGAGTGTCAGTGCTTGCTTGGAGGTAGAAAAGAGTAGGCAGCCTCGGGAGCCGTGCTTCAGCAGAATTTCCTCTGGTGTCTGAGGAGATACGTGCTGCGTAGACAGCCTCTACCCTTTTTTGCCCGTATTGACCTCTGTCATCACTCCCCTTACTCTGGCGGAGGTTAGGAGAAGTTGTTTGAGGTAGCTCCTTCCTACACACAGATTATGCCTTTCCCAGTTTACCCATACCGATCATTGCAGTTTGGAGTAGAGAGTTAGTGGTCTGAGCTACACCTCCAGCCAAATTAATAAAGATGTGTATAGATATCTTTGGTGATGGGAATACTTATGAAGAATGTCTGCCCGTATGAGTCGTATGAGAAGGATGTGGAGCAGAGTCCAGAGGAGGGCCACTAAGATGATCAGAGGGCTGGAGCACCTCTTCTTTGTTGAAAGGTTGAGGGAACGGGCTTGTTTAGATTGGAGAAGACAAGGCTCCAGGGAGACCTCACTGCAGTCTTCCAATACTTGAATGGATGTTACAAGCAGGAGGGGAACCAACAGGTAGGTAGCAATGCATTCAAGGGGAAATGGCTTTAAACTGGAAGAGGGGAGTTTTAGGTTAGGTGTTAGGAAGAAATTCTTTGCTCAGAGGGTGATGAGGCACTGTAACAGGCTGCCCAGAGAAGCTGTGGATACCCATCCCTGGAGGCGTTCAAGGCCGGGTTTGATGGGTTCCTGGGCAACAGGATCTAGTGGTTGGCAACCCTGCCCATGGCACAGGGGTTGAAACTCAATGACTCTCCAACCTATGCCATTCTGTAATTCCATGACTCTTAATGGATGACTTTGCTTCTTTTACCACCTAACTATTACGGTGCCATATGTGACATTAATTTATATTTCTGCAAGCAGTCAGTGCTTCATTTCTCAGAAATCTGACGTAGCTTATGTGTTATGGACATAAGCTTCTCTCTGTGAAGCTTCTTTGCACCATTCACAGGTACATCCTGATATGGAGCTGTTTCATTTCAGCTCTTGTGCCATCCTGCTTTTCAACATGAGATCCTTAATTGTAGCTCATGGAATATCTGCAGGAAGTGCCATTACATGAAGTTCACTTTTGGCCTTTTGCTGTCTGAGCGCTTTCCACTGCTGGGCAGCACAGACCTGACACTGCAAACACCTGAGGTTCTGAATGTCAGACCCCAAGATCCTGTTACAAAGAGATGGGGACATCAGCTGCGTTGCTTTACAAACTTTACTTAAAATTAAAATGTTTACTACTTTTCAACTTTCTGTTTAGTTGTTTTATGGCAATATTTCTAAGGCCTTTCCTGCTATAACTTTGATAGACTTCGCTTTCTGATAGTACTCCTGACAGGGATATGTGTAACCGGCATGTGATTAATACTAAGTACATGTAGCAGAGTTTCTTGAATGCATTTCTTTTGGCACTATCCCTGATTTTTTCTTTACTGTTCATGTTGTCCCCTGAGATGCTTTCTGATTTTTTTCTTGGCATAACATTCATTTTGATTTTGTAGCTGATAGCATTATTATTTTATCAAATAACGTGATAAATTGTTACAGCTACCCTGCCTAGCAGCCAAAGCAATGATGCTTTCTAATGGCACACTTTACCTCTGCTGCGTTATCGCTGCCCGTTTCATTATTTGCACGTTGATTACAGCTATGCTTCTCAAGGGCTATGAAATATTCAGCAGCGTGGAGTAGTTCAAGTGCATCACAGTCCTCACAACCAGACACCTGCCCTCAAAGGCAGGGAGGAACCAAAACCTTTGCGGATTTAAAACTGATGTGAAAAATCCTGCTTTGCTTTAGCTTTCCCTGCACCACTGGCTGGGGGTGCGTGCTAATTAAAAGTTGCCACTTTTCTTGCACTTGTGATTAGAAGGGACGAGAATAAATACACAGCGAATGCATTTCTACCTTATTTAACAGGCTATGACAAAGAAGGAAGGAAGCGTTGTGGTAAAATTGGTGTCTGTGTGTCGCTGAGAAGCAGCTGGCATTATGGGTGGAGTTGAGATAAAAAGCTGTGTGTGTTAAGGGCAAGAATGAGCGCTGCAGGTCATTTTCTCACGCTTTGTCTCTCTGCGGGAATAACCAGCCGTGATTGACTGAAATGGGCAATATTTTACCAAGTAGGAAGCAGATAAAAATTTTTATAAACAGGATACTTCATCAGTAAAGAAAAGAAACAATTGCATTGACCTTGACACCGAACGAGTAAGACCAGCATTGTGATAATTGAGAATGTAACCAAGCAACAGTTCTGTAGTCACTTGCACTGCGTGATTTTTTGTAGAGCGTGCCAGTAATGGGGAGGCCTGAATCAGCAAAACAGCTGGTTAATGCTTACAAAAAAGGAAATTATTTCTTTGTGCAAGGGTTTGGGTTGTAATACGTGCTTATGCTGATTGTAATTTGGGCTTATGTCAAAAGAAAGTAATTGAATCAGTATATCCTTCTGAGCAGGCAGATAGCCCGACAGCGCCACTCATTTCTTAAGCTGCTTTTGAAACATGAGTCTGTTCTGAAAATTAGTGCTGTAGAAGAAATGGTGTATTCCTTCAGAACCGGCCTATTTTATATCCATTTCAGTTTACTTTGGCAGTAATTAGACTTCCCAGTCCGACTGGTTTGCATTGTACAAATGCAATGCAAACCAGTAGGTTTGAAAAAGGCTTGAAAAGCTGGACTGCAGTTTTAGCTAATTTAGTTTTGAAAGCCATTCAAGTAAGTTATTGCAACCAACCACTGAAGATATGCTCTAACTTCGTTTTAAACTAGTCTTCCAATACTACAGCAAGACAGTTTCCTACAGAGTTAAAGGTGGAAGACCTTTTACATCTGGAATAAGCATCCAGGGAAAGGAGGGTATTTACTTCTACCTAAGTCAGTTTACAATCCAAATTAGTTAAATTCGGATGAGTTAAATTTGGGGCCACGTGGCCACATTATCCCATATCTAGCAGTATGCACTGCGAGGCTGGTGCTGATGGAAGCCTGCAGCCTCCACACCTCTCTTTATGCTTATCAATCTATCATCGCTGCCTTTGATTCTCTCTTTCTAGATACTAAACCAGTACAGTCACCAAGTAACAGTTTATTTCCAGGCATGAGGCACAACAAAGTGCAGAAACCACGGCAGGATACTGCCACTGCATGGGTATAAAACTACCCCGTGTACAGGTGCCTTTAATACTAATTTGGTCTATGAAATCCATGTTACTGTGAACATTATATAGATAAGATAATAAAGATTTCAAAATTCTCAGTCTAACTTCTTTGGAAGAACTTTGGAAGTTAGAGATTTTAATAAAAATACTGAAAATGAGTTTAAAAACAACATTAGTCAGTCCGGGGCATTTCAAGTAAAGGAAGGAAAACTTTTTCTAAGGGTATTTTTCTTTGAAATTGATTTTGAACTCGAAGCAACGGGAGATAATGTATATTCTGTGTTACGTTCTCATAGCATGGCATAATTGAGCTATGTTCAGAGTTGTAAAAATTTCTTCTTTTTTACCTAGGAGGAAGCATTTGTTGATACTGTCCATCGCTGGAACATCAAGCTCTACAGAGACCCTTAAGGTAATTATTTATCTGATTCCTTTTTGTTTCCTGTGGTGGTCAGCTTGGCTTTAGTTCAGCTTTATGAAGACGCCCTCGATTTGTGAACAATGTGATGCGAAACAACCACATTGGGTAGCAGCAACATTTCACATAGATTTTACAGAAGCCTTTGCGTACGGTTTCATGAACCATGGTTTGCTGCGTTTTTGTGTATAAAATAAAGACATGATACATTCTGAAAATACAGTTGTTTCTATGGCTTAAGAAGCAGCACTACTGTTTTTAGCTGAAAGACTTGGAATCAACTGGATATGTTTTTGATATACTTATTTAGAAAACCTTTCCTTATCTCTCATCTCCTGCCCTGGTGCTGATTGATATGGTTGATAGGTCTGTTTTGGAAGAGCAAACCAATGGCTGCCTATCAGAATCTGACATCTTTGCTTACTTTGCCAAGTTCTTAAAAGCTGCTTCTGATGCTTTGATTACTGTAGATGCTGCAGATCTATACATTGTGTTTGCTTGTTTGAAAGCTTTTCTGAAAGCATAGCTAATGAGGTCTCCATGATACGGACAGAAAATAAACAATGAAACAGACAGCTGGGAGTCATATTTTCTGTTGAATTTACGAAGGTATGAAGAAGAGTGCTGTGGTTATGAAGGTGCCCTGGGAATGCAATCTGCAGCACATATCTTGTATCTTTGCGCAGGGAGCAGTGAGATCAAGTCTTCAGTATGTAGGCTGGTACTGCTTCCCATTCATTTACTGAAGGTCTGATGAGACTTGGGCAACATGACATTTATACTGGATTGCTATTTAAATAATTAAGGACTCCCAACACTTAGCAGATGTTGATTTTTCAAAAACTACAGTTGTTTTTTATCCCAGGTATCTCAGACCTTGTTGTGTGGCTGTTTCTAGTAAGGGATACTAGTGGTAAACCCAGTTGCTGTGGGGCTAAACTTCTGCTTCTTGTTCTTCATAATGGCAAGGTCACAAATAGATTTTGAGAGTATTAGCTGTTTTCCTCACCTTGGCAATCGTTTGCTCTTTCCATTTTTTGAAGCTGAACTGAATGCAGGGAAAACAAAAACATTTTATTTTGGGGAGAGAAGGACAGCTGCTTAGTGACCTGTGCACTCATCACTAGTCTGGGAATTACCTTCTTTACATAGAATTCACTTTTAGTGATGGTGGGTTGTTGACATTTTCTAAGCTGCCGATTGTGAATCCTGACATTGGCTATTTTGACTTTATCAGCCAGTCAGCTGAGTGGTCCCTCATATTTGCAATTTGAGGGATTTTTCTCAAGCAGTTGTATTAGAGCATACTGGTCATGAAGGGACATTCAATGCTTTCTGCATATGAATTGTTGACTTGTGCAGTTTATTTAGTTGTATGTAATGCACTCTGTGGCTCAGTTCAGAAGTGCTTTGTACACTGCGAGTCCCTTTCTTAGCACAAAGGTAACCTTGAAACTTTCAAGGGAATCAATGCTATTCTAAGGCATACCAAGTAGGTGTACCTCACTTAGAGCATGTTGATGAGGCCACAAGTGAAAAACTTTGAAACTAATCATACGTGCTGACTGACTGTGTGCATGTTCCTAGCTTTTCCTAAAAGAAAGTTCAATCTGGAGAAGACTGAGAGGTGATACCATCAATATTTATAAACATCTAAAATGCAGGAATCAAATCACAGAATCATTAGCGTTGGAAAAGATCTCTAAAATCATCTAGTCCAACTGTGCACCTACCATCAGTATTACTGACTGTCCATGTCCTTAAGTACTACATTTACCCTTCCCTTAAACACCTCTAGGGATGGTGACTCCACCACCTCCTTGGGCAGTGTGTTCCAATGCCCAACCACTCCTGAGAAGAAATTTCTCCTAATATCCAACCTGAACTTCCCCTGGTGCAACTTGAGGCCATTTCCACTTGTCCTGTCTATGTTACTGGAGAGAAGAGGCTGAACTCTACATTGCCACTGCCTCCTTTCAGTTGTAGAGAGTGATAAGGTCTCCCCTGAGCCTCTTCTCCAGACTAAACAACCCCAGCTCCATCAGCCACTCTTCATAAGACTTGTGCTCCAGATCCCTCACAGCTTCATTGCCCTTCTCTGGACACGCTCCTGGGCCTCAGTGTCTTTACTATAGCGAGGAGCCCAGTACTGAACACAGTATTCAAGGTGCAGCCTCACCAGCACTGAGTGCAAGGGGAGAAACTCCTCGCTGCTCATACTGACTACGGTGTTTCTGATGCAAGCCAGGATGCTGTTGGCTTTATTGGCCACCTGGGCATGCTGCTGGGCTCGTGTTCAGCCAAGAGTTGACCAACCCCTTCCATACAGCTTTCCAGCCACTCTGTCCCAAGCCTGTAGCACTGCATGGGGTTGTTATAACCAAAGTGCAGGACCTGACACTTGGTCTCATGCAGTCAGCCTCAGCCCATTGGTCTAACCTGCCCAGGTCCCTCTGTAGGGCCTTTCTACCCTCAGACACATTGACACTTCCCCCCAGCTTGATATAATCTGCAAACTTACTGAGGGTGCTCTCAGTTCCCACATGAAAATCGTCAATAAAGATATATTAAACAGGCTGGGCCCCAATACCAGTCCCTGAAGAATACCACTTGCTGGTGACACCGGTCGCCAGCTGGATTTAACTCCATTCACCACCACTCTCTGGGCTTGGCTTTCCAGCCAGTTGTTTACTCAGCACAGAGTGTACTTGTCCAAGCCATGGGCTGCCAGCATCCCCAGGAAAATGGATGGGGTCAGGCTCTTTTCAGTGGTATGCAGCAACAGGACAAGAGGCAATAAACAAACTGGAATACAGGAAGTTCTGTATGAAGATGAGGAAGAAGTAATGTACTGTGGGGGTGACAGAGCACTGGAACAGGCTGCCCAAAAAGGTTGTGGAGTCTCCGTCTCTGGAGATACTCAAGATCTGCCTGGACACTCTCCTGTGCAACCTACTGTAGGCAACCTGCTTTAGGAAGGAAGACTTGATGATCTCCAGAGATCCCATCCAACTGCTATGATTCTGTGATTTGTTCAGACAAAATTAACGGCTCTACTGGTTTTGGAAAGCAGAAGCTGAGAGCATCCTCAGTTACCACAACTTGTCTGACTTGATACCTCCAAAGCTACAGTGAATGAGTACGTGTGAACAGACTCGGTTTTTTATACTATCCACACATAGTGCAGAGATGCTTCAGACCCAGATCTTGCACTCATGTGAAGTACATAAATATAACTGGTGTATAACTGATGGAGGCATTGCTTTTTGGCAGTAATTTTCTTTAAAAAGAATGTAGAAATCAACAAACTTCACCAGACACCTTAAAGATAAAATCCATATAAAATCAGTTCAGTATCACGCATACTTCTGGTGCCTTTTGAAGCCAGAGGTTTGTGACAGTTGCCTTTAACCTGCCAAAGATGAAGCCTTGTAGTTCTGAATTTCTATTCTCTGTAAACAGTACTCAAATCTGGAAATGAAACACCTCTGCAAGGTGAGAGGGTTTTCTTTCTGTTTCCTGTTGAATCACTCATCATTTTGGAAATTCTGTTTGCAATAAGAGTGGATTGATGTTTCTGAAGGACCTGGATATGCTGAGCACTTGCACAGGAAATTGGGCATTGTGAGCAAGTTATCATGCACTGTAGTACTCTATCAGTATTAGACAGCCAGACGACATCATGGAAGCACTGTAGGTCCAGTGATTTGCTATCCTTTTTCCTCAGTGCAAAAAAGTTGGGGATGTTGGAGCTGAAAAGGAGGACTGATTTTGGTGAGATTAAGGGCCTTTTAAAAATCTGGACTTATTTCTCTCTCACGCCACCCAGAAACAGCTGTTTGGCCTTGAGTGAGGCTGAGCGGTGAAGACAGGATCCTTTCAGCAAGCTGCTGCTGGAGGAATAGCAGCAAACTGCGTCCTGGTCATGGGGGATTTTTGGCTATGTAAAAACCAAACGACCGACCCCGGTCACATGGCAGCCGTGGTTTGGAGAGCAGCTGAAGGGTGTTAGAAGGAGGTGAGGAAGTCAAGTGATAAAGGAGGTGGGTGGGCGGAGGACTTCTTTCAAATCTTTACTCCGCAGAGGATCTCTCGCAGTGTGAAACCGCACCTCAAGATGCCTCAGTGCCTGTGCTGAACAGTCTGGGTATTTTGCTGGTGTTCTTCCCCTGGATGGTTGTGTGCCTGGCACACCAAGCTGGGGAGATGACAGGCAGTATTCTCTCACTGACGTTACAGTGTCAGTTGTAGGAAGCATCACAGTTCATTCAATATAGTGTAAAAGCATTTTTGGACAATTTCTGTCATGCTATATTTTACATATAATCATGTATCAGAGCTTCCTCTCCATGTGTTTAGCATTTCACTTCCTCCAATTTGGTAGAACAGGTGTTCTGTGTCTGTGTTGATGCTGATGGGCTCCCCCATGCTACCCTGCAGTGTGAGCCTCGGAACACCTCAGCTGCAGCTTCTGCATGTCTGTATGTTTCTTTCCCCAAGACATCAGGCTTCCTTCTGCTTTCTTTAGATTGCATTTCCAGATGGTCAGCTCTCCTGCGTGAGTAACTGCCCCAGGCCAGGGCAGGCAGCTGCAGCTCCGTGGCCTAAAAGGGTCATCAATATGTAAAGTTTGTGCTTTTCATTATGTGTATGGAGCAGGAGGAGCCACTTTGTCAGCGTGCTCCCAGGGGGAGGATCTGCACTGAAGGGTCTGCGTAACAGCAGGGCAGAAATGCCTTTCGAAGGATATGTCCCTGGGCTGGACATGAGTGGTGTGGAGTCAGTGGTCTCACAAGTCATTCATGAGTCTTGCCTTTACCTCTTCCTTCTCTTCCTCTGGTGCATTTTTGAGCTGTGGAGTATGTAAAGGAGTTAAAGACCCTCCCTTGTGGCGGTAGGTAGGTAAGGTTGTCTTTTTTTGATCTGTATTGAAAAGGCAGAGTGGTCCCGATGTCTCCTGCAATGGATTTGAATCACTGGGGCTACGGTGGTGGATGCCAGAGCCACAACCTGAGCTGGGTGTGGAAACAGGCTTACACTGCAGGAATGGCCAGTGCAATTACAGAGCTGCATGAGTTTACCTTGCTTTTGTTTCACATTTGATCCAGGTCTGCTGCAAAAATATGAGGTGTTTGTGAAAGAAGATATTTTAAAGATAAAATTGAGGCAGTTGTAGTAGCAGACAGCTTTATTACACAGATGTAGACCAGAACTGCTCCGAGTGGAACAGAGTAAAAGATTAGTTGCTGCCGTATCTCTGCCACATGAGTATTAGAAATTTGTGGATAAGTAATCACCAAACACTTGGCAATCAGAGAATCTATTTGCATTTTAAGAGGGCAATATTCTTCTTCTTCAAATAGGATGCACGGTGAAATAGCGTCAGAGCTTTCTTAATGACACTCCTCTGAGCTCAGTTTAGAGAGGATTTGTTTTGTTATTAAAATTACTCCACATATTTGAGACAGATTTCAGCTCAACAACTGCCTAACACATGCTAGACACATATTGATTTTTTTGTCTTAGACCAACGTTTCCCCTGGGCATGGTATTATTTATTCATAAAGCAGAAATGATGTCTGACAGGCAGTTAGAAGGGTGTATATCTCTAGTCCAGAAACAATGTGCAAAGCTTTGCGAGGACCCCAAGAAATCAATGTGCTGATGCTGAAGAGCAGCCTTTTAATTCTGAGCACACGTTCTTGCTGTTGTTCAGTGTGGGAAAGGAAATTTGAATAACAAATAGTTACTGGTAAAACTGCAGTCCTAAATTTTCATTCATCTTTATTCCAGTTACTCAAGCCAAGGTAGAAGTAGGCAGAGAGGGCAGATAGCCAAGCCCAGACACCTCTAAGCCATAAAGCAGGCTTGCTGCTCTGCCAGTTTGCACGTTTGAAGGTAGAGTCCTGTTATCAATAGAAGTTTTAAACCCAAGCGTTGTTTGGAGACTCAGAACTTCCAAGATGTGTGTGATTCATAACCACTTATTCCAATTGAATATTAAATTGATGTCTGTATGGCAGATTAAAATAATAAATAGCTGGTCTTTTTATAATATGAGTTGAAACATTTTGGTTAAGCTGATCACTGCGATTGACCTGTTGGAAAAAAAATGGGCAAAAGGAGATTTGTTCTGATTTTGTTCTTTCAGAATTAGATCACAGCACAAGTAGTATTTGCTGGTGGAAAATGTATTTCCAAAAATGTTTTGTCTACTTAATAAATCAAGCTCAGGATATGCTAAGGTAAAGTCTTATCTGACCAGGTACTTCTCTCAGTGATGTGAGTGCTTGGGTAGCTTTTGTTACTTAAGTAGTATATTTAAAGTGAGATAGGTATCTGGATATCTTGTCAAATCAAGATGTTTTAGAATCTGCTTGTTTTTATTTAAACCACGGACAATTCAGCAGAAAAAGTAACATGTTGTCATGTAATTAAATATTTCATCATCAAGTGTAAGCATAAGGGAGCTTAACTACATTTCATTTGTTCTTGCATTCCTTGACTTTCCAGTACTTGGCCTTGAACCTGAATGTAGCTTGATATATTTAGGAGTTTTGAAATTTGCTTTGTGTATTTGGAGGCAACAAACCAACAAAAGCCCCTCCTTTCCGTTCAGTGGGCATGAAAGTTCCCATCTTGGTTAGCTAAAAAAAGTGATGTTATTTAAAATGAAACCAAGGTGAACTTCTGAAGCTAAGAAATGAACGTGTGTTCCTTAAATCGATTTGCAGACCACCTTATAGTGGTAGGGGAGGCTTGGACCTCTTCAATCCCAAAACATCACAATAGATGCAATTTTAAATCGTTCAACTGGGACGACGTAATCTCTGTCCACTCAGGACATGTAGGAGTGCCTGAAGCGTACACACTTATTTTTTTTTCTCCAGGAAGTGATGTGGCCTTAAGAAAGAGTGAGAACAGAATGCCACTGAGGTGTCTGCTAAGAAATCAAATGGCTGAACTTTCATAGATGTGAAGACAATACCAGGAAAACACTTAAGTGTTTTCATATAACCCTTGTGTGGATTTGAAAGTCTCATTTCATTTGGCTTGATCTGAAGAACGTATGATAAAAATGACATTTCTGTGGGCTCTTGTACGTGTTTGCAGTGGACACAGCTTTTATGGCTGCTATCTGATGAAAACACCTAGTCATGACAATGAGTGCATTTTGATTTACTCTTGCCAGTATCTCTGAATGCTGCCGTTAACTTGCAAGGCTGTGTGTTTACAAGCAGGCTTCAAATAACAAATTTACTGCATAGCATTACGAATATCTGAATGTTAAGTAGCAACTTTAAATGTCAGTTTTCCAAACTGTTAAACTGGAGCTGTAATAATAATTCTTTTAATCTATTCAGATATATGGGAGGCGGTCAGTTAATAAGGTTTGTTCATCCGATGCTCAGTGCATCTCTCTGCCTCTCTGAACTCTATTTTCTTAATTTAGTTCTGTCATTACTGCTGTCAGGAACATAATTCTTTGCTTTTGACAGCAGAAGAATACGCAGCCCCAGATAAAGCACTACAACGTGAATACACATATTTTCTGCTTCACCAGCCTGGAGTGCTCTTCAGGACGTTCAGCCAGAGGACGTCTGCACCAGGCCTGGTCACTCCAGCTCTCCCCCTTTTCAGTGAAGGGAAGTAGCGGCATTTAGGACATGGTCCATTTAACCTATTTAGGAAGCTTATTTTACTGTACAATAAGATGCATCCTACAGGAGCCTTCCAAGGTACTGCAGTCCAAGGGGAGTTTGGGTACCCAGTTGTGGGATGGAATTTAGTGCCAGGCTGAGACAGGCATGTTCAGTTATTTATGAGCAGGCAGGTCCTCATGGGAACACAGCGTCTCCATTTGAGTTGGTGTCGTTGTAAAGCAGTGCCTCTCTCTCTCCCTGAGCTATTTGCTGCTGCCTGCTGTGCTTCATCACCCAGCATGGGTGACCGACCGGGCATAATTTTCTTGTTGTCATCATGATGGTCCTCAGTGTGCTCTTCCAGTGTTCAGTAATATAGGACAATGGTATGGTAGCAAACTAGATTGTTACCTACCAACTTTCATTCCAGTGTTGATCCTTACTAAATCTTAGAAGAGCGCTAAGCAAAAAAAAACTAAAGGTAATCCATATGTTGAACACACTTTGTTGGTAAAGTTTATCTGATTACAGTGCAGTGAAAAGAGTTGATTTGGTTTTACAATGTGTCCCTAAGATGGCTTTCGTCTGATGCTTTGTTCAACTTCAGATGAAAAGTGCTTGATTTATGAAGTTTTTAACAGTAGTTTCCAAATGGAAAGAAGATTTCTTCTTCATTTTTCTATCTATATCTTTTCTTTTTTCCTGAACAATAATTTATGGAACCTCTACATGTTTTTATTGAAACACGTTGCTTCAAACAAACCAACAGATGTTTCGGGAGGTTTAATAAGAGGACATCAGAGGTCATCCAGCTCAAAGGTCAATTGCATAAAAGGCAGCACTGCTGCTGAGATTGTCACGTCAAGAAAGACAAAAGTGTTTTAAGACTCAGTTTTATTACTGAGCTCAAACTGATCTCAGATTCCATTGCTCTATTAACTTGTATGACGGCTGAGCTGAGACAACAGAAAAAATGCTATCTGGAATGTTTTCCAACAGAATTAAATAGCAGGTAGTATAAATGCAAATAAATTTATCAAAGGCCAAAACAGTCCTTGAGCGCAGCAGTTTCTGGCTGTTGCAAACGGGTCTTTTAGGAGTTATTAAAAGATGAAAACGAACAACATAGCTAATGGTATCCTGGGCTTAAAAAATCAACTGTGAAAGATACTGAGGCGTGTTCCTTCCTCCAGAGATGCTGGTGGGCTGAGATGTTTGAGTCAGCCATGGGGATGCCCATGGTCATTAGATGATGCCTCACTCTACTGCCACACATGGTCCACATGAAGCCTGTGTAGCTCTTACCTTATTCAAACCTGATTTAAAATAAAATTAATTTTTTTGTTAGCATTTTTGTAATATTTATCACTCTCTCTTACAGCAGTGATAGTAAGAGACAGCCTGTTCTAATATCCAGAGCCTGTCTGGCCCCATCCATCCATGTATCCCTCCAGTTCACCTGTCATACTAGCTTCAGCACTGACCACGTATGCAAACCAGCATCCATGTTTTACTTTTTGTTGTTAGTAAGTTAAGGATGAGCTCTGGGCAAGCATCAATGCACTTAGCTTCATTTTCTCCTTTTAATTCCCTAATTAATATCTCCTCTGCCATAATCCTTGGGGAAAAAAAAAATAGGTTAGTGGTGTGTTACAACCACTGTCTCTTTGTCAACCGTCCATATCCATTTATTATCCTTTGCTTTATGTTTGAATGTGACCCTCAGAGACAAGAACCATCTTTTTCTTCTTTGTAAGCACAACCTCCAGCATGCCTTTGTCCTGGCCCATGACTCCTAGAGGCTACTGTAACCTAAGGAAGACAAAATAATTGTGATGGCTCAGTGCTTCACAAATTCCATGGGCTTTTTTACAGCACCATGTGAGGAAAATGAATGCTATTATCATACAGAAGATGTGACAAATGAAGACATGTGTCCTTAATAAAGAATGTTCCTAAAATATTTCTATAAATTTTGTATGCCTGAGCTGAAGTACGGATTTTTTATTTTTTTTTTTCTGTATTCAATATCAGATCTCACAAGTTAGATCCTACGGTGCTTCCATTTGCAGATGTATGTTCAGTGCTGCTGCAGATCAGGGCCTTGGGAAGTAGGAGGGCTGAGTATAGATGGGATGTCTGCCTAGCAGGTGGGGGCACTGGGGTGCACCAGACATGGAGAGGTGGCAGATAACAGTAATTCAAAAATATTAAAGAAAAGAAATTATGTAAAATACCTTACTGCTACTCCTTAGAACTTTTCTTAAATCTAAGTTAAACTTCAGTGTCGTTGTTTTCATTTCAATAAATGTTACGTTAATTGAAATAGCACATTTAGTCAAGAAATGTTTATTGAGGGACAATAGCCTTCCTGTAGATTTCCCATCTTATAAAAAGTCTCTTACTATGCTGTTAAAAGCATTTGTTTCCTTTTATTGAGAAGTAGAACCCACACACAATACATGCCAGTGCAGGGTGGGGGATCAAATTTTACTTACCATTGAGTGTAGGAATACTGTAGTTACCACGTAACCTATTTTTGAATGTCTTTGTTGGCGGATCTGAGTGTTGAACTCTTCTTATGCAGAATCTTGCGATGTTCCCTTTTTCAAATCATGCTAAATCTAAAAGTATGGCTTTTTTTGGTGTGCTTGAACATCATCATTTTAAATGTCACTGTCTGTGACACTTTGAGACAAGCAGGGTATCCCAAAGAGATGGGTTCCTTTTCGGCAGTGTTCACACTTCCTGATGTCTTCAGACAAGTTGTTGCTTTCTCTCCGTAAAGTAAGTACTCTTCTAGCTCTGGGTGCTTTGAATTTTTGACATCTGGAACATCTCATTTTTTTTTTCAGCATAGAAAACGGGAATGTATCAGACAGACTGAGTCAGTAGGTGATAGTGGACTCGTGTTGCTTGCATATGCTGCCAGGAAAGTTAGTAAATAGAAGAAATACATTAGCATTACTTACCACGTGTCCACTGTTTGTCACATTGCATGTCTTCTGTATGTGCAGGATGTTTGCTTTGTCTGCATGCATTTGTGTAATCACAGAATCATAGAATGGCCTGGGTTGAAAAGGACCACAGTGATCATCGAGTTTTAACCCCCATAATGCATTTTAATTGATATTTGAGCAAATAAATATGGGGCTACTCCACAACACATTACTGGAGTGAAAGAGGTTGAAGGGTGAAAATTCAAAATATAGAAAGCTCAGTCTCTGAAATATATATGACGTAATATATTTCTTGCTTATTGAGGAAGTCATGCAACGGATCTAGAAATATAAATCATTTAAAACCTTGAAATCATAAGTCATAGTTCAGGCTTTTCCAAACTGAATTCAAATGTATTTCAAAGGAAGGTCCCTAAGACATAGTAAAGAGAGTTTATTCTTTTTCCTCTCGAGAATCTGAGCTGGACATTCATGTTCTTCTGGTTTAACATGGCAGATAGCTAAGTACCACACAGTCACTTGCTCACCTGGCCCTTCTCAGTGGGGTGGGGGAGAGAATTGGGGGAAAAAAAACAAAGTAGAACTCATGGATTGGGATAAAAACTGTCTACTGACAGTTTCTGAGACAGAAAAGGAAGAGAAAGTGTATCGTGATAGTTATAACAATAAATATATATGTTTGTGTTTTTATTTCTATATATAAAACAAGTGAGGCACAAGCAATTGCTCACCACCCACCGAGCAATGCCCAGCCAGTCCCCAAGGAGCAGCTGCCTGCCTGGACAGCTCCCCACAGTTTTAGAAGATTTTTTTACACGATGACATATGGTATGGAATATCCCTTTGGCCATTGTAAGTCAGCTGTCCTGGCTCTATCCCCTCCCCCAACTCCATGTCCCTCAGCCCTTCTGCTGGCAAGAATCTGAACAGTACAAGAATCTGAAAAAGGAATATGTCCTTGGCTCTGCTCAGTGCTGCTCAGTGGCAACTAAAACATCAATGTGTTATCATCATTGTTTTTCTCCTAGAGTCTAAATATAGCATCATACCAGACACTATAAAGTGATTTTTCCTACATGATAAACACCCTGGCTGAAACTGGGACATATAGAGAGAGCTGAAGAGAAGTTCAGCGCCAGCAGTACTCCACCTTGAAGCCTGATCTGCCTCTCTGCAGATGCTGTCAGCAAAGCTGCCCATTACAGTGGTGTTTGCTGTGGTGTGGGTCCCAGCCAGGCTCAGACCATTCAGTTCAAGCAACCATCCAATTGTACCAGCTGGTTCTGTAGTGACTTGACCTCCCAGTTATGTTCAGTTCTATGACTAAAATTTCCTATGTTTAAGAATAACTATTACTTGGGAGTTTAGATTGACTAATGTTAATGAGTTTAAGCAGTTTAATATCCATATGTTTCTACTCTAGTTTTTCTAAGGAAAATATTTAGCGCTGTCTACCCTTGACACCAGCAGGAGTTGGTGTGGGCTTAGGCTTTCAGCCTTAGCTCTGCATGTTCTTATGTCTGTATATTAAGAGATTCTGTCTTCTCTGAAGCCATCACAACTTTTTAGCTTGTTTTGTGGCCATCCATTGAGCAAAGCAGGCTGCAAACATAGCACTGATGTCAACTTTCTTCGGCTCTACTGATGGACACCTTTTAGAGCTAGTGAAGCTGTAGTCTGAAGCTTGCTTTGAGGTAGCTGGACAGGATGATGGGAATAATCAGTTCTATCAATAAACCATCACTGTATTTGCTATTTTGGGGCCCTTTAAGCATACCTTTGCAAGTGATTGCCTTAAAACTTTTAATATTCTTGTACTGCTGAGCAACATTTTCAGTGCTTATTCACGGCATATACTCTTGGCACATATTCCTGCAATCCACATTAGGAAGAAATCCCCTTCGAATTAAATGGGCTTTTTGCCTGACACAGTCTTTCATTCTAAATAAATTAGCAGTAATAGGCTTGCACTATAAGTTATTTTTTTACTCTGGACAACTTCCCTAATAATTATCTTCCACCAATAAATACTTCACCACATCAATGAGATAACAAGAGCTTTTATTTCTAATTCTTAAAACTCAGAAACCACCTTTTATTTCAGGTATGGTTCTGTTGGAAGGGGAGTTTGGTTTGGTTGTATGGTAAGAAGAAAAGCAAACTTCTGAGTATAATTAGGACATTGCCTTATGAAACTACTGCCTTCTCATTCCTGAAATTTGAAGTTCTTACCCACTGAGCACCTTCTGCATTAGAGCCTGAGGTGGCCAGTTCTAGGAAGGCTGGGTTGCTTTTTTTAATTTTCCAGGTATGCATTAACATTGACAACAGGCTGATTCATGCTAGGCTACATTTTTAATATGGATTTAAATCCACTAGGAATCAGGGTAGTGAAACGTGCTGCATGGCAGCTGGCTCAAAAGCATTTTTAATCAAATAATAGATTCCAGCTGGTGGGGAGTCAACTGAGTTCTGAAGCAGATGTGACTTAATGCAGACCTTCCTCATTTCTTCAATAAAATGCATTACCTTTGCATATTAACCAAATGTGAGTGGAGGAGGGGAGCTGGAAGAAAGCAAATCCGTAAGTTTGATAGAAATGAAATGAATCATTATAACCTCATGTATATAACCTTTGTGACTTGCATGCATCAGTACAGGTTAGGGGATGACCTGCTGGAGATGAGCTTTGTGGAGAAGGACCTGGGTGTCCTGGTGGACAACATGTTGGCCATGAGCCAGCAGTGTGCCCTTGTACCCAAGAAGGCCAATGGCATCCTGCTAGCAGGTAAAGGGAGGTGATCCTTCCTCTCTACTCTGCTCTGGTGAGGCCACATTTAGATTACTGTGTCCAGTTCTGGGCTACCTAATTCAAAAAAGACAGGTATCTCGTAGAAGGAGTCCAGTGGAGGACCACAAAGATAATCAAGGGTCTGGAATATCTGTTGTATGAGGGAAGGCTGAGTAACCTGGGTCTGTTCAGCCTGGGGAAAAGACTGAGAGGGGATCTGATTCTGATAATTTTTTATAAATATCTATAGGGAGGTGGGAGGCAAATGGATGAGACCAGGCTCTTCTCAGTGATGTGTAGCAATAGGACAAGGAGTAAGGGCCTAAAACTTGAACATGGGAAGTTCTGTACAAACATACAGAAGCACTTCTTTACAGTAAGGGTGATGGAGCACTGAAACAGGTTGCCCAGAGACGTTGTCTGGTCTCCTATGGAGATACTCAAGACCTGTCTGGATGCCTACCTCTGCGACCTATTGTAGGGTACCTGCTTTAGCAGGGGGATTGGAATCAGTGGCCTCTTGAGGTCCCTTCCAACCCTTGCAATTCTATGATTCTGTGACTTATACAAAAGAGAATATGGGGTCTTGCTCTCTGTGCAACAAATTAGCTTAGGCTCTTCATACACATCCATGTACCAAAAAATGATTTCTAGTTTGCACGTATGCTTTGATTTCAAGACTCATTCTCTGTGCTCTGTCCTTGAATACTACATTTGGTGCACTTTAATTACATACTGCTGCCACTGCCAACAGGACTCACCTCTAAGACAGTTGTTGGTCTCTGTGCTGTACTTAACTGGTGAAGCCACTGCACTGTGGTTTGAAGAGTTAACTCCAGCAGCAGTGTGTGAGTCTGTGACACAGTGGAAGGAAGGGATGCCATTCAGAGGGACCTCAGCAGACTTGATAGGTGGGCCCGGGTGAATCTAATGAGGTTCAACACAGCAAAGTGCAAGGTTTTGCACTTGGACCAGAGGAATCCCAGGCTTGTATACAGACTGGAAGGAGCAGTCCTTGAGAGTAGCCCTGCAGAAAAGGACCTGGGGGTCCTGATGGATGAAAAACTTAACATGAGCCAGCAGTATGCTCTTGCAGCTCAGAAAGCAAATGACATCCTGGGCTCCATCATGAGGGGGGTGGCCAGCAGGGACAGGGAGGTGATTGTCCCTCTCTACTCTGCTCTTGTGAGGCCCCATTTGGAGTACTGTGTCCAGGTCTGGAGCCCCCAGTATAAGAAAGATGCAGAGCTGTTGGAGAGGGTCCAGAGGAGGGCCATGAAGATGATCAGTGTTGGAGCACCTCACCTACGAAGACAGGCTGAGGGAACTGGGCTTGTTCAGCCTGGAGAAAGGAAGCCTGCAGGGTGACCTCATTGCAGCCTTTCAGTACCTGAAGGGAGCCTATAAACAGGAGGGGACTCAACTCTTTGAAAGGGTAGATAACAGCAGGGTAAGGGGAAATGGTTTTAAGTTGAAGGAGGGAAGATTTACGTTGGATGTCAGGGGGAAGTTCTTTACTAGTAGAGTGGTGAGGAGAGGCTGGAACGGGCTGCCCAAAGAGGTTGTATATGCCCCGTCCCTGGAGGTGTTCAAGGCCAGGTTGGATGGGGCCCTGGGCAGCCTGGTCTAGTATTAAACGTGGAAGTTGGTGGCCCTGTCTGTGGTAGGGGGGTTGGAGCTTCATGATCCCTGAGGTCCCTTCCAACCCGGGCCATTCTGTGATTGTGTGGGAGGCACGGAACTGAATATTGTTCAGTCCTTTTTGCAGTGACGTCTTTTTCTCTGCATTCTTTAAAAGTGTAAAGATTTTGTTGGAATTCAGATAATGAGGATCTTATTGATATGTAGAGCTGAAACAACGTAATTGTACTTCAAAGCCATATATAATGGCATTGGAAAGGTTAGTGCGTATTGAAAAATGTCAATAGGTGCCACATTTTCAATGGTTTTTCTTGTTATGCTCTGTCCCATGATCTAAGCTAAGCACTTAACCAGGACAAGCAAGCCATTCATCACTTGATGCTAGCTGGAGCTTAATTCCTGCTGTTGAAAGAAACTGCAAATGACACAGAAAGAACATAGATTGGCTAAAGCTCTCTCTGCTTAGAGTTTCAGCCTTGCCTGGAAGTGTTATGCTGACTAATTTTCTGTTATTTCACTGTCGGACATTCCTTGTGGAACCAAGATGAAGTTCACTATCACCCCATCTGCATCAGTGGGTTTTTGATGGGAGAAGATATTACAGTGTCCTGCCCAAAGCTGAGAAGCACAAACCCTTTGGCAGCTCCGATCCCTTAGCTGGAGCTGTGGAGATTTGGTACTTGCAGTCTGGCCTGAAAGTAGGGGATGAAAAAGCATGTCTGACCTGAGAGGCCTTTTCTGAGCTGAGTGATCCCTGTTCTCGGTCCTGCTGAGGTCACTTGTTTTGGTGAGGAGCTGTTGCCTGACAGCAGAATCCAATCCTCTCCATTTTGTGCCAAAAGTCTGCTCTGAGGTAAGTTCTCTTTAAAAAAAATCATGTATTTTTACTTTATCTGTGTGTTCAGAACTTTATCTTCAGTAAAATCCTACGGTAGAATACTAAGGAGTAGTTTTATGTAGATGGTTGCAATTAGGTTAGATCTATTAGTCTTTGCTAGCAGGAGAATATTGATTTTGGTGTTTTTGCGCTGCCTTCTGACAGGATAGAGAAGTGGTAAGTGAAAAACAGAGCCAGAGTGGTTTCATAATTTCAGGAAGTGTCCTGAAAATAAAAACAGATATTTATATAGCTTCATTTTATTGCCTTTATTAGTGCCATCGTGATTCTGTGGCCTCTACCAGTTTCTGACAATATTACAGTATATATTTGAGATCTTTCATATTCATCTTGGTTTTGCCATGTAAGCTGCCTTGTTCCTCTTATAGCTTATTGATGCCATAAGTAAGTTTAAATGGTTTTGAACATAAAAAATGCACAGAAAAAATAAGAAGTAATCCGAGATATGAAGAAGGAGATACTAATAGGGATTTGAAGTAATCATTAGGCAAGCTTTTATATAGATGATATTAAGAATTCATATTAGGTTTTCTGTTGTGCATTTATAGTTCAGGGGACTCATGGAAGCTTGCTTGTTTTTGTCTACGACTGGCTCAAAAGAAACAAACAGAAAAATCAGCAAAATTTGTTTTGCTGCAAAATACTCGATTTGAGACTTGCTTTTCTATCATACAAAAGCAAAACTGGACCTTTTGAAAACAGTAGAAAAATTAACCCAGAGCAGCTGAGTGTGTTTTGTCCAGGCACTTCCCTGTTGGCATCAAGAACCCAATCTCCAGTCACGTTTAACGCACCCTGTATTGCAACTGCAAATCTTAAGCTACAGGTGGAAATATCTCTAATGTAATCTTTCTCTGAAGGTGACGTACTATTGAAAAACATTCAGATTTTCACCATTTTCAAAATCAATGTGATAAATTTAGAGGCAGCCTTAGTAACGTAAACTAACATAGGTGAGCACTGGATGTGTTCTCATTTCAGAGGTATGCTATGAGCTAGCAGGCTGTCTTGATCTCTAAGGTGTATGTTGATGCCCGCTGAGGTTATGGTGTCAGTTGAGGTTGTGATGCGTAAATTAAAGATACAGATTGGCCTACATCCTTATTGACTGGAATGGCAATACCCTGCTTTTCATTTGGATGCGCTGCATTCCATACACCACGTGCGAAGGTCTGACCAACAATCTGTTGGTTTTAATGAGGTTGTGTCAGATTCACAGGATTCACTGCAATGAAAACTGAGAAATGAAGGGCAACGCATTACATATTGGTCATGTGGTTTAAGAAAGCAGCAATTTCAGAACTAATTAGTGTATTTATGAAACGGTCTAATTTTTTTTAATGATTTGTTCGTTTCTTATAAACAAATACTTGTGCTTGTAGATGCTAATTATATGAGCAGAGCCCTTCACTTTGCATGGGCACAGCTACATTTGTGTTGAAGTGTTTGTTGTATTCGTGCCAAAAAAACAACTGAAAAACCTCATTAAGATCTGATCTTTCAAACGTGCCTGTACTTCACTTGACTGCTCAAATAATGCTGCTTTGGCAGTGTTGATTTCAATACTTTGATCATGAAATACTTCATTTAAGGGGGAAAAAATTAATACAGCGGTAGTGTTGATCTGTATAAACAGCCGTTAATGAGCACATGTTGCACCCCTCCCTGGAGGCAGAAAACGATGTTTCCTCTGAGTTGGTGAGTGATGCTCACCAAAGATAATTATTGTTTGATACCCATTTTGCTGCTGCTTTCTTAGCTGAAGATCAAACTTCAGAGTGACTGTTTCTGTGTTTCTCAAGGAAAATGGCTATGTGCTGCTCTCCCGTGTTCGGGCTTTTCGTCCTGTTTGCTATATTGTTGGCTGCAGCAGCTTCAGCACAATTCCCTGAGCTAGCCAAGGAATAGCATGAAGACATTCATGGAAGTAAACAATTAGTTGGCTGTCTTCACAAATAGCAGAAGATAATTTGTGTGCCCAGTGGAAGAGGAATGTTTACTATCTAGCAAGAAAAGAGCAGTACTTTCCCTCTAGGCTTTACTAACTGGGAAGAGTTACTTCAGCTGAGAGCAACCTGGATCCCCAGAATATCTTATGTTAGATAGCAGTAAACCCTCATCTGAAGTTGAAGGGATGCAGAAGAGCCATGGGATCTGGCAGGGGGTAGGACAAGAGCACTGAGAAAGAGGTTTGAAAGCAAAAGTGAAGAGTGAAACAAAATTAATGAGGGGTGGGGAGGTCACTGAGGAGATGGCAAGGGTGAATTCCTGTGCCTGGCGCTCCTGAAGAGATGGCTAGCAAACACTCCCACCTGACAGCAGTTTGTGTGCCTTTCTGCTTGGCCAAGATCTCATTTATTATTATAACAAAGTATTTGAATTTCTTCTGTACTTCTACTTTGCGGAGTTCTTCCTGCATTGGTTTTCATGTTTATTTTCTTAAAGAGGAAAAATAAATGTGCAGACTGCCTGAATATTCTAAGAGGAAAAGCCAGCAGTTTGTGCAAGCTTGCGCTCAGTGTGCAGAAAGTTGCTTCCAAAAGAAAATGCTGAAGGTTGGCTTTAGCCTTTCCTTGGAACACAAATAAACTGTTGTGTATTTTTTTCTCTTTGTAGATTTTGTAGGTGTTTTTATTTCCTCCCCATTCTTTTAATATATATATATATTTTTGCTACTTATCTAGCATCACGCATAACTTTGATACTTATCTTTGCACCGAGTAATTTACATTGAAGATATTTACATGAAGATATGCAGGGTTTTCTGAATGTTTTCTTTACCAGTAGGCAGAATAGGAAGCTAAAAGTCATCTGTTTTCCGTTCCGTATCTGTTTTGCAGTGCATACTGAAAGACATATGCTGTTGCATGTGTGATGAAGCTAATTCTGTCTTTGCCTTAATGGAGTTGTGCAGTGAGCATGCATTCTGATTAATTAAATGAGAAATTATGAATTTGGGTTTACAGTGGGCTCTTAACGGCTTTCTCCAAGCCGACTCCTTGCTCAAAGATCTGTGAAACCCCTCTAGCCCCGGGTCCATCCCAACCTGCTGTTGCTTCTGTCCTCATTCGGTTTTACTGGCACGCCCAGTGCCTTTGTAACAGAGATGTGTGGATATGGAGTAGCTATCATGGTGATTTTCTCTTTTCTTGAGTGGGTGGGTTCAGCCTTAACTGCACAGCCGTTGTAGCTTGTCCAAGTCTGGGATATTGCTGAGGTGGGCTGTGACCAGGTAACCGCATGGTCATTTTGGCTATCCACATCTGAGCCTCACTGATTGGCATTTAAGGATTTATTTTTAATGGGCATGTTAAACACGGGCCAAATTTAATTTTAGTGTTGTCATTTAAAGTCATTTCTGTTACAAATGATTTGCTGGCAAATGGGACCTTGGGTCTGCCGTAATTTGGGACTCATCCAAATTTCCATTCCTCTAAACACAACTGATCCAGCTGATTGTTCAGCTGTGCACAGTGCTGCTCAGTGTGTGAATGGAAATGAGTCATTCTGGCCATGATGAGTGCAACAGCTACAAACCCAATACGTTAATAACAAAATGTGGCTGCTATCACCTCCTTTAAAAAAAAACCTGAAATTTTGGTGTGGTTGGCTGTTACTTTCATCCATTCCACGTGGAATCTGCTTTAAGCAAACACATATCTCAGGGGTTTCCGTGGGTATTTTTAGTGCAGAGTATAGTGTTGCTACTCAGTATATGAAAAAATTGCAAAAATTATTCTTAAATAGTAATGAAAATGAACAAAGAAATCTAATTTGTCCTAAAAGAAAATGAAGGAAGCTTAGTATAAACCCCTTTATAACAAAACAGATGATACTTCATACATGTGTTGCACGTGTATAGTGGAAGTGTCTACCATGAGTTTATGTCCCATTTAGATTCATGACGACCTGTCTTTTCTTTTTACTTTTTCCCTTGACTTGTAGTTTCTGAAGTCCCTGAAGATTCCAGGGGCAAAATGCTTAAAGAGCTTTTTAATGCTTGCAGCAATGCTCTGACGGCGTGAGGCATATTTTAAGCACGATAACAATTGAAACATAATGCTGTTGTGGAGAGGGTTTACAGAAGAGGTAAAATGGGGATTTTGTGGCTTACAGTGGAGAGTCTTTGGTATAATTGTTTCAAAAATTAGATTAGGGTATACATCATCTGAAACACTTTTTCAGTAGTGTTGTAAATATAATGGCAAGGTTTTGTTGAAATGAGCTCTTGTGGTCTGCAAGCAAGAGAATCAATCAGCCTGTGCCTTTTCATTTTTTTTATATCCTTGGTAGGGATGCAATTAAATTCAGTAAGAAAGGTCACAGTGTGGGGTATACATTAACCTCACACTAACCCTGTATACGATACTGCTGCTGAGAATGAGTTAATAAAGGTGTCAGTTGGAGCTGTACGTTTGTTCTCTCTTTTCTTCATATCTGTGTACACACGCACGCTTCTAATTACATCTGTGGGCATTACCACAGTAGATACCTAGAATATTTGCAGTGCTGCTAATTAGGTTGTGGGCTAGAGTGTAGTGGGAGGGACTGCTGAGTGCCACAGCTAGCGGCTGAAAATGCTTAAACTCATTTGTTGAAGTTAATGTTTATGCAAGGATATGTCAGTGAGACAAGACTCCTTCATTTCCAAACTCTGCTGATGTTTCAAACAGCAGCTGCAAAAAGTGGGTTTAATTCCAAAGTGCAGTAGCATTATACTCATGAGCAACAGATGAGAGAAATTAGATTTCGTATTGAGGAAACTGAACAGTTGCTTAGAGAGTGAAGAGAATCTGACCTTCCTAACCTTTCTGATTAAGGTATGGGAGGAAACCCCCTTTGCAGTTCTAACTGTAAAAAAAAAATAGTGCAGTATAACATTAAGAACAGTGATGCAGTTTCAGGTACACATTGGAAAAACATAATAATCCACAATTCTTACATGCAGCACCTCTTCTCCAAAGATTGGGAGTATTGCAGAAGTCATCAAATTTTACCATTAAAAGAATTTCTACTCCTGCCTGAAAGGGCATTTGTTGATATACAAGATGGCAGAGTTTCTAATAAATACATTGAATGATGGGCAATGAAAATGAGAAATATTAAACTTATTTTTCAAGTTATGAGATAGAGCAAGGGAACGGGGATTTGGGAAATAATACAGCATCTATTATTTTAAAGCAAATTTTGAACAAGGTAGCAAAGTCATGGGAGCAAAAGGAAAATGAGATTAGGAAGTAGTTAACAAGAGTATTGCGCCAAGGGTAGCCGTTTCATCTTCTTCAGTTCTGTTGCTGAGGAAAGGCAACAGATGTAATCCACCTCAACTTTGATACAAAACTTGAATAGGGCACCCAAATGGAGAATTATCAGTGTGGTAAGAGAAGATCTATGAAAGAAATTTTAGATAGGTAGAAAATTGAATAGAGAAAAGGTGGCAACGCTTCTGTTGAATCTTAGAATCATTTAGATTGGAAAAAAACCTTTAAGATCATCAAGTCCAACCACTGCAAGCGCTGCTCAGCAGTCATCAAAGCATTGGTGCAACATCAGCACTCCAGGTGGAATGCACAGCACTGTGTGAGCTGTTGTGGGGAAAGTGAGCTCCATCCCAGTCAAGCCCAGTCCCCTTCAGCTTAAGCCAGCTGTGCTGGTGCCAGATAGACACCCCAGCGGTACCAGTGGCTGCCAAGGGGAGGCTACTAATTATGTTTCTCAAAGGAGATGAAACACACTGAGTATCTTCCCTTCATTGGCACAAATAAGAAGCAGTGCACTTATGGATTAGCAGATGACTCAAAGATAAGGGTAACTAGCATTTCAGAAGAGGGTCATAACAGCATAAAAGGAGGATTCGTTTTTCTGCCATGATGGGGTAATAGACTTGGGATGAAATGTAATTGTGTAAAGTGCAAGGTCATTGTGTTCACACGCATTCATTGGGGAATAGCCATCTGAATTTAGCCTGAGAACTAAAAGCTCATCAGTTGAAAACCGTGCAAAAGTAAATGCAGCTATATTAGGTCATCCAAGACCAAGGTCCTGCATCTTCTGACTTATCTTAAGCCTAGGGTTCTGTCTAAGATCAAGTATGCTGCTGCTGCTAATAGGATAAACGTAGGTGTACGTTTATCTTGTTAAACACAGAGGTATTTCTGGCACAGATAGAAAAGTATTAACATATTTTGAAGTGTTGACAAAGCACAGCGAGAAGAATAGTGTGTACCATGCACATTAAAGACAGATGGTGAGTTCTAACTGGAAATGGTTTGCAGAAGGGCTCTCAGGACAACTGGGGAAATGATGGACCATGTGTTGTACCAAAAGGCACTGTGAAAGCTTGGTTTGTTCAGCTAAAAAAACGAGGGCTGAGATGCTGCTGTCTCCAGAAGAGTCGATGTATAGCAGTACAGCAAACGCCAGGGAGACAAAAGATCTGTTTAGGTTAAATGACATTAATGACATATGAGGAAGCAAATGAACAAGGAGCGAAGTGGGGCCACGAAATAGAAGGCAGTCACTGATAATCCCCGAGGTTTGTGATCAGCTTTTTCCTGGTATAGCGGAGGTAAAAATAAAGATTATTTCTAAGATGGTGTTTCTTCAGTTTATAGAAGGGCTCCTGTACTTAGGTGCTTCTCTTGAGGAATGGGATGTCCACGTGCCTGTGCATGTGTGAATGTTTTAATTAAATTGCTGGTTGCTTCTGCGTGTTTGGAGCATTCCTCAGTGGTATAATGTGTCTGCATGCTGTAGGCGGTGTAAAAGAAAATGTGTTCTTGGGCACAGGGCTGCCACACGGCAGAAAAGGGAAGCATGTGAGAGACCACAGCTTCTGCATTTCCTAAAGGGACACTTATCAGCCACATCTGTTTTTCCAAGCTTTTGTAGCAATGTGCTGAGTCTCTTCCGTATTTTCTAATCACAGCAGCACAGCCTAAATATTGACCTGCCTGCAGAGAAATAGAAAATCCCTTCCTAGAGCACGCAGTTTTACTTCTTGGAAGACTGCCTTTGCTGCAAGGGAAATTTCAGCAGTTTCACACACTCACCAGAAGGCTGAGGTAGGAAGGGACACCTGGAGCCATCCGGTCAAACTTCTGCCCAAGCAAGGACACCCAGAGCAGATTGCCTAGGCCCACGGCCAGGCTGCTTGTTAGAGTCGCCAAGGAGGAAAACTCCACCAGCTATCGAATTTCCTGTGGGAATGGTTTGAAGTCACGCAGATGAACATTAGATGGAATGATATCTGGTATCTGGAACAGGCTGACCAGAGGTTGTGAATGCCCCGTCCATGAAGGTGTTCAAGGCCAGGTTGGATGGGGCCCTGGGCAGCGTGGTGTAGTATTAAAAGAGGAGGTTGGTGGCCGTGCCTGTGGCATGGGGGTTGGAGATTCATGATCCTTGAGATCCCTTCCAACCCAAGCCATTCTATGATTCTACTGTATGACTTACAGGAAAGCTTAGAGTTGGGGTGAGGATGAGGCAGCTCAGAAGATGAAGGAGATGATAGAGAGCCAAGTCTTGGTTTTGCAGTGCAGATACCATGTGCCATGCTGACATGGATTCTTCAAAAATGCAGGCTTAATTCAATTCTCTAGACAAGTTAATTTTGGGCACCAGTTACACTGGAGATAAGTACTGTGCTGACAGCAGAGCTGCATATTTAGTTGTGTTGTCAGTGCCCTGACAAAAGCATGGCTTTGGTGCTGTTTTGATACTGATGCTGAGGAGGTTCTCAGACATAGGAAGCTGAGAGCATGGGTATGAAAGGAGAATGTGGTGGGTTGTTGTGTGGCCCTAGAGTTGCCCTACGGTCCTACCAGCAGATCAGGGCTGTGCTTCAAGTGCTCAGATCAGGGCTGATGCCCATTTTCCCCCCGTTCCAGTTACTGTTCGTCTTCCGTTACTGCGTGTGGTCCTTTGAGGTTTGTGCTGATCTGTGGATTTTAGAAGAAAGCATGTGTCACAATTTCTGTTCTCCTTAACCTTGAAAAAAAAAACCCAGAACTTAAGATTTAAAAGGAAATCCAGCAATTTGTTTTGTCCATTCATATGTTAATGCTCGTGTTTCTTTAACTGGCAAGCAAGAGAAGAATAGGGATGACAATTTATTCCACTTCAAGCATGCAAAGCTTTCTTTTTGGATCAACCATAACAATGGTTATCATTACTTGGCTTGTATCCTATGTATAAGCGGCAAAAGCATCTGGTTCTTTTTTTTCCCCTTAAGATTATTCTCACCCGGTTTCCCTGCTTACATTGTTTACCCCTGACATGACTATTTATTCCAAATATATCAAACACATTAATTAAGATTTCATGGCTGAAGCAGGTGTAGTATGTATTTTTAGGAAGGTGTTGGATGTATTTCACTGTTGTTTTTCTAAGAATTTTACTTGCTGATGTACTCTGCTTTGAGAGTAAAATGGTGTCTTTTGTGTCAGACGTGCAGCGTGGCAAGCCAACAAATGTGAGAATCAAGAATGACTCAATGCCACAAACAAGAATGTGCAATTTTCTTGTTTCATTCCTTCATCTAGTTCTGTTTTGTACCAACAGAAATGGCACATCTTCCACCTGTGCATCAGTACAGCTTCTACATTTCTACAGTACACAGGAAAAGTTTAATCAGGGCCTTCCCCTAAGGGACAGAGGAAGCCATGGCACTGTCAACCACATCATCACTTCCTTGAAATAAATCTGCTTTACAGCTCCGCTGAGCAGAAGTTAGGCTCACAGGCAGGTATCTGCAGTCTTACTCTTCGTGGTACAAAGACCTATGAATGTGTGCAGTAACGGTGCACTTCACTGTATAATTTTCTGGTTAATGGTGCCTGAAAATTGTGGAGCAATTGTATTAATTTTTATATGGCAACGTGGTGAGAGTTCAAGAACGCTACTTAACCAGTATTGAACTTCAACTTGTACACTGAGGTTCACGGGTTTATTCACTTAATATCTCTTGATTTTAGTACAAACGATAATCACAGGGATAAAATAAAAATGAAAGTGACCTTTTTAGGGAATAAAATAACTACGTCTTCTTAAGTAAAGCAGGAGGAGATACAATTTAATGAGAGAGGAGAGATGTGAGAGATGCTCAAATGTGACAGATGAAAGTGATGATGGTCCTCCAAAACCTATTACATGAGATGAAGAAGATCTGTCCCCAAATTCTCATGTTATTGTAATTATAATGTAGCAAGGGAACTATTCTTTTTGTTTCAGGAGTAAGAAAACACATGCTTTTACAATCATTTCAGTCTGTTTTATTATTTTGATATTACTACAGTCAGCATTATGATTCTGTTAGATGTCCGGATGCTACTACTTGCTCCTCTGCTTTTAACGCTTCCCTCTTTCTGTGTGATTGCTGAAAGTTGCTTCACCATAATGTGGAACTTCTTAATGGTATCAACAAAGAAGTGTGCATTCCCACATAGTTAAAATATAAATCTGCAGCCATTCTTATCCATGAGGCAGGGGAAGGATCTAAGAAGATTACATTACAGAAAATTGACTTCTGATCTTCATGTAAAGTGAAATCTGTTTCTAATCTCGTTTGAGATTGGAATTCATAATGACCATCTGCATGAAAATTTTACCCATAGTAATTTATTTAAGAAGAAATCTGGCTCAAAATCTCAGCTTTTTTTTTTCCCTTTCTTTCTTTCTTTTTTTTTTTCCCCTTGAATAAAATTTCCTAGTCTGGCATCTCACGGAAGAGCATCTGCTGCAAAGATGTGTTTGGAAGTTGTAACTTATGATGCTTTACCTTTTTAAACAAGTTTTTCCATTGTGCTGCCTCTTAGAGCCACTGAAGTCCCCAGCTGCTGTGAACAAGCTCTGCACAGAAGACATCATTCTGGTTTGGGCCGACTTCATTAAAGATTAGATAAAATCACACTTCACTCCTTAATATGAATGTCTTTGTTCATCTTTTTCCCTAAAAATGATAATCTGACATTGTGATTTTCTTTCATTAGAAGGAAATCATTGAATATTACTTCTACTAAAAATGAGCATGTCTCATATTTCAGCCTATTAAAAAGAAATTTATTTACAACAGTCAGGGGGCTAATAATAATTAGAACGTCCAGTCTGCTCTATGTTTTTTCATCATCTTTGACAACCTGTTTAGAAATCCTATGTTTGCAAGTTCAAGCTGAGATTTTCAGTATGTCTCAACGAACATGTTCATTGGGATTTACAAAAACTTCATACTTCAGCTGTATTCTATCCCCACAGGATTTTTTTCTCCAACAGACATTCAAATAATTATCCTTTATTTACATAAATAGTTATGCAAATATTCAAAATTCACATTACATTAAATAATGTGCTTACGTTAATGTAATATATTGACACTAATCTAAATTCAAATGTAAAATGTTAATTTAATGTACTAGAATATTCTCACTGCAGTCTTATATTAGGCTAAGGATGCTATAGGGGCATCAGAGGAACACAGTGTTCCCAAAACTCCTTGACCTGCTTCATTGCAAGAAAGCAGTTACAAGCCAAACAAGGATGTGAAAATACCTTTCACAGCTGTGACAACACAACATATGTTACTACTTTGTGTGAATGCGAGTGGAGATGATTTAAACTCTGCTTTTGGCTGATTATTCTTATGGGGTCTTTTCTTTGATAATAAAGATGCCGTTGGCGAAACCTATTCAGAAAGGACAGAGTGGGTATTCCTGCAGACTGCCTGGTAGATTCGGATGCTTCTGGCATACAGATATTTGTAACAGATGTTTCCAATTAACTGTGATAATGCTGAAAAAAGAATAAATGAACTTTCTCCAGGATCTCCTAGATGAATATTGATGCAGTGCAGTTCTGCTCAGCCTGGAAGGTTTTATTGTACTGATGCTTGGGGCAGGAGTTGAAAAATCAAAGAGCACAGATTTGGCTCAAAAGCTGAGGTCCTTGTGTGGAAGCAGGTTCAGAAGAGACCTTCTGTCTTGGGTTCGCTGCCTGTCCTGTCTTGCTCTGTCCCCAGCCTGGGGACAGTGCCAGTGCCACCACTTGTCCACAGAACCCTGGGGTTGCACTACCAAATAGGATTTAAAGTGCGAAACACAATAAGGTTTGTGATTTCAAGTTATTTGCAGTGGTTTCCCCATCCATTTTAACCACTTTCTAGCCAGCAGGGCAGGGAGGGCAAGGCTGGGGTCACCTGAAACAATTTTCTACTCATTCTGAGTGATGCTTGTGCAGTGTGGATGAAGCGTGAACGTATGTTCATGTTGTACAGATCCAGTGATGAATGGAAGATCAGTGCTGGTGGTGCTTTGGGTTTGGGCAGAAGGGGGCTAGAGCTGCTGGAGAGGGGAAGAACAAGGATGCGGCTGCAGCAAGGTGGGAGCTAAAGAAAAGTATGGGAACACAGGAGAAGGGGTCCAAGGTGGTGGGACACAACTAACAGAAAACTTTATCCCTATTGGTCTATTAGCTGAAAACACAAAACATGGATGATAGATGGCTACTTCATCTGGAAATGTAACTTTAGCTACTTGTCTGCATCTTAGGGTTGAGGGTCCTACACCTGTGAGATAACTGCCCTTCACTGAGTTTATTTTCTTGCTGTCCTCTGAAGTTTGGAAAGAAAAGAAAAGAGAGAAAGAGATTAATTTTCTGGACTTGATTAGCCATTTATCATGGAACAGAATTCTTCTATATGAATGGGATTGTAGGCAGTGATGCTTCACATTTGAAGAAACAGGGATTGGTGAGCCAAGGGAAGCCTGCCAAGCTGCTGTTCCTAAGCAGACTTATGTGAGCAGAGATTCTGGCTTTGGCTCACTGTGACTTCTTGTACAGAGAGAATGCTGACAGCCACGCTAAGCATCTGTCTTTAAAAGTGATAGTAAAGGAGAATTCATATTTTGTCTTTCCCCTCCCCAGGCAATGAAAAAGGAGAAAAGCTGTAATGAAATCCATTAGAAACCACGAGGAGGGCAGTGAGCTCAGCAAGATGAATTTGAGTATCACTGAACTATTTACACAAAACCACCTCCAGTGTTGCAATAGCTGAGAGCTCCAGAGCTGGGCCACCTCTGTCCCTGTGCCTGTCTGTGGTGAAAGGCAGGAGCTGTGCAGCCAGGCTGGGCCCGGGTATGGACACGTGGGCCTCGTAGCATCTGCATCCCCACCCAGGCTTCATGGGGAGTGTCTGATTCCTATCCGTCTGTCCCATCTGCCTGCTTTGGTGTGGGAGAGATGGCCTAGTGACACCCGTATGGTTCCCATGAGTTTAATGCAAATACCGAACAAGAATTTCAGGATTTGGTTAGGTGTGGGGGTTTTATAGGCAGGCTAATGTGATCCTCTGTGATGTGCAGTTACATGTCCTGGCAAATCTTGCTTATTTAAACCAATCTCATCATTGTTTGCTGTTTTGTCCGATGCGTTCTGTGCAGTGCAGGGTCTGGAGGTGAGGAACAGACTTCTAACCTTGTGGTGCATTAGCAACGTAGTGGCCTCACCTTGAGTACTGTGTGCTGTTTTGGGTAGCACAGTACAAAAAAGACATAAAAGTAAGTGTCCAGAGGAAGGCTACAAAGATGGTGAAGGTTCTAGAGGGCAAGGTGTATGAGGAGAGACTGAGGTCTCATCCTTTGCTCAGCACAGAGCAGAGGAGCTGAGGGGAGGCCTCATGGCGGCTGCAGCTCCTCACAGGGAGCGGAGGGGCACCAACAGGGCCTGAGGCAACAGCACGGAGCTGTGTCCAGTGGAGGGAGAGGTGGGGGGTTAGGAAAAGGTTGTGGGCACGGAACAGACTCCCGAGGGTAGTGATCATGGCACTGAGCTGGAGTTTAAGGAGCATTTGCACGGTTCTGTCAGACATAGGGTCTGATTTATAGGTGGCCTTGTGTGGAGCCGGGAGCTGGACTCAGTGATCTTTATGTGTCCTTCCAGCTCAGGATATTCTGATTCTCTGTAAAACTGACAGAAACTGCATTTAAAGATTGAAAAATTCTTGCAGTCCACATGGCCTTGCAGAGTTTCTTAAGTGTCTTGCTCAGTTTGCTGATGGAGTGGTTTAAAGGGTTATTTTCTGAAAACAGAGATGTACAGACATCCTAGGTTGTGCCTAGAACCTTTATGAACAGATATAAGAAGGGAGAAATTGGAGATGTTGTTTTATTTCAGTTTTTGCACTACTTTAGGCTATTTTTTTATAGGCCATAACACAGATCAAACTCTTGCAGTACTGCTGCATTTCATGCCAGTGCCACATGAGGCAGTGCACAGGCAGGCAGCTTGCTCTGCTTTGTCCTGTGGATGCTTTGGAGAATGCTGCAGACAGCCTTGGCTGCATAAAGAAGTGTTTGGAATAATTAGCCAACCTTTTATGTGTCTTTGCTGTGGACTAAGGTTGTTGATCTTGTTTTTTCCTGCTTTTTAAAACAGTTTTCTCTTTTGAACGATAATCAAAGAGACTAAAAACTATGAGCTGGTGATATTCTATCCCATTTTTCCTGAAATGAGTCTTCCAAAATTAAACGTTATCTCAATTCACTGTGGTTAAATCAAAGTTTATATAGATGGATTCTCTGCTTTGTCTAGTCTTGCCTTCCCTTCCCTTCCTCACTCTCCTTTTCCCTCTGTCTTTGTATCTGGTAGATCCCCTCTTTTATGAACAAACAAATTCCACAAAGATCTTTAGTACTGATTCAGTACTTAGATAAGCTTCCAGTATTTTTTGCAAAGCAGTAGATCTGATGAAAGACTTGTATACTTTATGTTAATACTTAACTATACAGAGATTTCAATTTTCACATTTTTTTATAAACAATAAATTCGTTGAATGGGAACATTTTTATCAGTTATGCTTTTGCTGGATATGATGCCACTATCCCTGGCAGCAACACTGGGATAATTCAAACAAGTCTGACAGGATCAGGACTCAGGAATGCAAGTTAGCCCTGGGAGACAGGTACCGGCTGGTGATGAGGCTATGACACAGGTATTCTTTTTCTATCACAACTTGTCAACATATGACAGAAGGATATCATCCTTTATCTCCCTTTAGCATTTATAATCTTAAATCCTTCACTGATACCTAGATTTATATTTTCTGGTGGCTGTCTTGCCAATTACCATGGTATCACTTCCATTTCCCAAACCTCTGTCTGCTATAGTCCCCTATAGTCTGGCCAATTATTTTGATGCACTTTAATCAGATTTGACATTTAAAAATAAATATATGATTCCCTTGTGCATTTATGGTTTAGCAATTTCATTTAGATAATCAGATCTTGTCCATATATCCAAATAATTTAGGAGTATTTCTCCTGGTTAGCTATGACAATACTAGATAATGGATTTGTGCTATTTTTAACCAAATCTATAAAGATCTGAATGTCATGAGTCTGAAAGAGCTTTGACGGGAAATGAAATTAAAAAGTGGAAAATAGGAAAAGTGAGAGGATGCAGAAGAGGATTAACAAAAGAAGAAAAAAAAGAAAATTGCTGGTCATTGCCACTGCTAAATACAGTGGTTGAAAGTGCCCCTGTGGAGTTAGGCCTCAAAAATGGGATACATTGACGATTAAGAGGAGTGGAAGATGAAATATCAGTGATGTGAAATTTTTCTTCATTTTTAATAAAAATGGGCAAGGTGCAAGGAAAAACAGAAGGCAAGCTGAAGTTGAAGGAAGCTCATTTGTAGCCATCGATGTTCTAATGAGTAGCACTGGGAAACCATTTATACCATAGCAGGCTGAATTACTTAAATCTTCACAGGGCCTTGACTTCACTTCTGGAAGAAGGGGCTTGAGACATAGTCCCAAATTAATATCTAAGCAGCCATAAGTCTTTATTCAATTTGTGTAAGTGATATCTTCACCTGAGTTAGTTGCAAGCCTTCGGTGGAATCTCTGACCGTAGATCCAAATGATGTGTGTCAAATAACACAATTCAATGAGGTAGGTAGCTCAGTGTGAAGTCCAGCCCTCTTCATCAAGAGCACAGTCCAGAGCACGTGTGTCTTCATCCTCATGGATTTCATCAACAGCAAACTCCAAATTTAGCTAAGATTCCTAATCTAGTGGGTACGAACTCTGCCCATTGCAGGGGAGTTGGAACGAGATCATTTTTAAGGTCTCTTTCAACCCAAACTATTCTGTGATTCTATTATCTCTAGGGCTAAGGTTTTTAGCACCTGTTGCAAGCTAGACACATCTTTGTTTGAAAATATGGTGTAACACCCATTTAGAGAAATAACTTACCATTGTAACTTTTACCTCTTTGGACGGAGACGTTCATAATTTGCTTAAGGATGTTTGCTTTATATTTGTAAAGAATGGATTTGACATCAGAGTATTAGAATGTCAGTGCCTGGATTTTGGCATACGTTATTGGAGAGGGGAACTCCTGCTTTGTGCTTTCTGAAAACTGCATGTTGTAGCCCTCTGTCTCTTAGTTGCGGATTTGAAAAGTGTATGTGTGTGGGTTGTAAAAGACTGTGATCAAATCAGATTTTAATGCCCCTTATTGTCCCAGCAAAAGCATGCATGTTTTTACAGAGAAGTTCTTCTATGAAACTTTCTGGAGTTGGTTAATGCATTCCTCCACTAAATGACTAAACTCTTTTGTCGCCTAGAGTGCCCTGAGCAATATCTTTGTGCTGTTATCTTTGTGTTTTTGTTCAATATCTTCATGTTTTGGAAGCTAAGTGTGTGTGAGATAAAGATGAGAAGGATTCTGATCTCATTCTCTGATCTCCAATGGATGGTATACATCCAAAAATACAAGAAACTAAGGGATTTACACCAATGAAAATGAGGTTTCCTGCAGTTGAAAATAACTGTGAGAATAGACTGAAAGTATTAATTTTCCATGTGACACTAAAAAATGATGGCTGGATCTTTACATGCCACAGATATGGTAAAAGAAGACAATAAAGCCTTTAAAAAATTATAGACAAAAAGGATCACAAAGACCCAGAGAGAAGAATCTAATAAGTAAAAATTGATAAACTGTCACATATGTAAATTTACATGTATGTAAATGATAAATATCAGTATGCTTCCTTACCAACATAAATGCATTTCTGTTTACATAACTAGATTTATGTACGCTAAGTACAACATAAGCCCTTAGCAAACTCTAGAGCTGCAGACAGCTGAATTGGTAGAGGTGGAGTGAGGTGGCACAGGCAGTCTGTAGCACTCTCTTCTGCTCCAGACTCAGCTTTCCAAGAGAAGTAACTGTCATGAATGTTCTCAGCTGCCTCTATGCCAAAGCACACCACATCGTACACGCTTGGTGATAGGCAGCCTGTTGACGTTGTGTTGTGGTTCCCAAATGTTGCACAGTAAAGGAGGAAAATGCTGTGAAAGTATTGCCAAGGAGTACTGATTTGTGTAGACTAGAAACTTAGGAGAAACAGAAAATGGAGGGAAGATAAAGCTGACTTACAAGATATTGCTCTTGATTATTTTAGATGGAGTAATTTAGCTTGCCACTAGCAACAAGCAGTTCCTAATGTGCTTTAGCATTAGGCATTACATCCTTTACTATTTATTGAATTGTGTTTGTAGGCTGACCTCCATGCAGTTCTCTGCTTTAGGGCATCTTTTTGACTCTAAACAACCTCTTCAGCACTTTGTTGTAAAAGAGCTGTATGGGTTTTTTGAGATTACATACATAGTTCTACAGTGCAGAGAGAGATCTCATCTGAGATCCATCAGCTTTGATACTCACCTGGAATCTAAGTGTGTGTGCTACTCTGAAATACGTGCTAGGTATTTATGATGTTCAGTCAAAGAGCATCTCACTTTGTTTATTGCCATAGTCATCTGGCTCTGCTGGTACGAAGCAATCTTGATCTTCCTTGAGTCCATTTGGCAAGATGCTAAGGCAAATACTTGATCTTATTAATAGATCAAAGGAAGAGGCTTTTCTTAAGAAGTATTATTAAATAATAAAATCAGAAGAGGTGGTTGCTCATTTACAACTCTCTTTTCTCAGCTGAATTTTGATTACAAGGTGCACCGACTTACTGGGCTGTTAGTATCTACTGGCACCACCGCTCAGCTTTCCTGAACAAGGATGATGGAGTTTTGGCCTCAGCAAAATGCTTTCAAACAATCCGGTTGCTTTTAGGAAAACGTTCAAAAATTTCCACCTAGAAACGTCTCATGGTACAAATTCACATGCATTGACTTGGAAGTGGCTGGCATACCTGTGACTGTTCCTCAGAACAGCCCTGGCCAGTTCCCCCTAAATGTAACAGCAAGGAGCCCATGGAGCTGGTGCTGCAGTGCTGCGAGATGGTGGCTCTCAGGCTGACCCGGTGGGACCTGCTAAAAGGGTGAGAGGGGGCCCGTGAGGGATTGCCAGCAAGGCATCAATTAGCACTAATTGCATGGGAAATCATTGTAACGCTGCGACGGTTCATCCGGGAGCTGGAATGAGTTGGTGGGTGTGCTGAACCCTGAGGACTGCGTGTCCCTTGCTGTTTGTTACCAGAAGAAAACCCGTTGTGTACTGCTATGATCAGTGGCACTATTTTAGGATCCGAATTATAATTAACGTAAAGAAATGTGCAACAGCCATCGTGTACCCTCTGGCTCAGCATGGGAATCTTTGAGTTGGTTGAATCTTCCAGTTGGTTACTGCAGGGATCATCACCAGCAGGGCAAGATGACTTTCTATTTTCTGATAGGAAGGACAACAAACTTGAAGTTATGTGAAATGCATGAAATGCGCACGCAGCAGTCTGTCTTTTAAGAGGAAATAGATATGGGCGTTTAAAAGGTTTGCCTTTTCAAAGTGCTGCCACCTTCCTTTCACACCGACAGCTGCAAACATCTGTGGGACCCGTTGTCTCAATGCACAGTCGCTTGGTGAGGGGAGGATGTGCCTTTTCCACAGTGAGCACAGCAGCCTCGCATGCAGAGGGTGACTGGCCAGCCTGGCCTGGAGCTGCAGGGTAACAGAGCCCTGAAGGGATGCAGCACCACTTGGCTACAAATGGATGTTGGACAGGGCTGGAGTTCGGGCTGCCGACCACTGGGCTGCCACCCTGATGGAGCACTGACCTGCTGGGTCACCATCCTGCCAGGTTGCCGTCCTGCCTCCTCACCCACTCCTGGTCTCTAAGTGGCGGGCAGGGCTTGGAGTCCTGGGGTAACTCCTCCTCTGCTCGGGATGCTTTGCTCACGCAGCCACCCACGGTCTAAACAAAAATGTGCGAGGCGAGGCAGGGAGCCTCCACCTCCCCTCCTGCCACCGGCATGTGCTGACAGCATTGCACTCCTCTTCACGCAGCTGGTCCAGAGCACATCGCGTTTTTCCCCTTTTGCTTCTCGTCAGACCAAGCAAGAAGAAGAATAAAGGAAAAAAAAAGGAGGGGGAAAGTGCAGGGCTGTGCATTTGGACGTCTTTGTGGCCGCGTCAGCAGCAAAGCACAGAGGCTGCTTTTTGCAGGGCTGCGGTGCACTGGCAGTGCCAAGGTGAGGTCCGCGCCGTGCGTGCAGAGTTGCAACGGCACGAAGAGGGGGTCCTGGGCTGGGAGAGCCGGGCTGCTGAGAGCTCCTCTGGCAGGAGGAAGGAGGTAAGGCTTTGTCCCTACGGGAGCACAGTGTGCCTGCTGCTGTTTGCGTGTGAGTTACAGCGTGTGCAGTATGGTGGGGGGAGAAGTTTGCAGTCTGCTGGGCTCTGCAGGAGAGCAGCATTAGCACAAGCAGCGTGCTGCATCTGGGGGTGTTCAGGGATCACCACCATCAAGTGAGAAAATCTGTCTGCATTCCCATCACAGAGAGAAAAGACCATTCTGTCTCACGCTTTCTTTCTTACTTCCTAAGCCAGAAGCTACTATGCATATGCAATATGAAATGGGTTTTGCTAATAGAAGTACATTACCATACAGCCATTAGGCAAGGTAGATATTTCTTCCTGTTACCACAGACAGCTCCTCGCCGCTGCAGGTACTGTGGGTGCACGGGCTGTGCTGTGCCGTGGGAAAACGTGAATGTTTGTTCTGCACACCTCAGCAGGAAGAGACACGTGGGGGGTTTTGCAGTCGCTCTGGAGTAACTGAGAGCATGAAGACTGTGCTAAACAGATTTGATGCTGCTGTGCTGCTATTTCTGTTCTGTCCTTACTGCTTCAGTGATATTTTTAGTGGCCTGGGAGTTTTTAATTAGTGTTATTTTTTCTGTTTTTAAAGTGAAAAAAGCCTTTTGTCTGAGCAACTCTCCAGGTCTTTTTGCTGCTGTTTGTCTCTTGCGGTTGTTAACTGTTTCTGGGAGTTTGTATAGCTGCGAATCATAGAATCATTAAAGTTGGAAAAGACCGTAAGATCATCCAGTCCAGCTGTCAACCCATCCCCACCGTGCTCGCAAACCATGTCCCTCAGTGCCACATATACACATTTCATGAATACCCCCAGGGATGGTGACTCAACCACCCCCCTGGACAGCCTGTTCCAAAAGTGAGCGTGGCCATGGCCGTGACCACCAGCAGCTGCTGCCCAGGTGCATGTGCCTGCAGGAAGGGAGCTGAGCACTGCATGTCTCTGACACAGCTCTGCGCTTGCAGCACTTCCAGAAAGCATTTGAGAGATGGTGTGGTTTTTTGGTATATTTTTCTTAGGGGGAACGGAGAGGGAGAGTGCTGTTGGTGTGCCGTAGGGCTTTGCTCTTCACTGAGGCAGCACTGCAAACTCTGCTGGTGCCATCTGCTTGTCTGGTGGCATATAAAAGTCCCAGGGAAAATTCTGCTCCTTGTGCTGCTGCTGGACTTCATCTTCAGGGAGCAAGTGCTTTTTGCATGGGCTTGCATGAGAAGCTCTTGGGAACATCCATTGGTGCCTGCAGCAGTTGGTGCCTCTCACTCGGCATTTGCCTGCCAGAAGTGGTGGCATGAGCTGGCTGGCTGGGTTGTCCTGTTGTGGGCTGGCAAGTGAGGAGGGCTGTGGTCCATGCCTCTCAGTGATATGGTTCTTGTTGGAGAGCAGCACAGACAAGAATCCCAAGCTGGAGAGTGTCTGCATTAGCCAAAAAGTGGAACCAGAATAACTGAATCATAGGATCATTTCAGTTGGAAGGGACCTTTAAAGGTCATCTAATCTAACTCCCTTGCAGGGAACAGCAACACCTACAGCTAGATGAGGTGCTCAGAGCCTGGTCCAGCCTGGTCTTGAATGTGTCCAGGGATGGGGCATCCACCACCTCTCTAGGCAACCTGTTCCAGTGCTTCACTACCCTTATTGTGAAAAACTTCCCGTATATCCAATCTAAGTCTCCCCCCTTTTAATTTGAAACCATTTCCTCTTATCCTATCACAACAGACCCTGCAAAAGAGTCTGTCCCCTTCTTTCTTATAGCCCCCCTTTAGACACTTGAAAGGCCACTATCGTATCTCCCAGAGGTGTTTGGTTGTAATTGAGTTGGTTGCAGTTCAGACCCATACTCCAAAGGGTGCTTTACTATAGGCACTCGTGTCTGGAAATGAATATGTAGTTGGAGAATTATGGTTCTAAGTGTAATCAACGTTGGTTGTTTATTAGCATGAATACACTGGCTTAGGCAGGTGTAGAGCTTCAGTTGCACTGCTGTGTCTTAATTAGCAAACAGCCACATCATCTCTTTTGCTGATAGTTGGGAAAAGTGGAGCAACTATGTCTCCCACACACAGCACTATCCTGCCTGAAGTTTATTTGCTGAGGCTGCATGCCTCAGTTACACAGCGACAGTTCCAGCCCATTTCCTCCCCAGTACACAGCACTAAGGCAGGGTCCATTTAAAATAGGCAGCTCTTCCTTGCATAGTCAACTTTCATTCACTGTGTATGTTCCTGTAAACAAGAAGATGCAGCAGCTTGTGGCGAGCGTGAGCACAGGCGCAGCTATGCAGTAACTCCTCATCCTGAGTGTCTCCACTTTTCGGCAGCCCAGGAGCCATTGCTCCTCGCCAGACAGCCTGCATGCAGACCTGCTGGGAGGTAAGCAGCGTGCCTGCTGTGGGTTGGGAATTTGAAGCTTTTCTTTCTCATTTTGCATTGCTACTGAGTTCCCATGCGAGGAATTACTTCACCCTGCATCTGTTTTGCTTTTAGAAGGGAAAGTTAACTGTTAGTTGTGTGGATGATAATGCACCCTCTGTGACACTGAAGTTCACTGCCATGCATGCCTTTTTCACCCTGCTAGCCTCAGGCAGCCCCTTCAGGGGCCACGCTGGTGTTGCTACACCTTGTTGTGCATCAGTCTCTGCACAGCAGCAGCTGCAGTAGTTTGTTCAGCTTGTAAGTGTTGAACTGAAAGAAGGGAGTCAGGTGTGCCTTCTGACAACATTGTGCCCTTCCCTGGCCAGCTGCAGCATCACCTTCTCAACTCTGTATTCACTTCTGCTCCAGGTTTCCTTCTCTCTCTGAAAGTGTTGTCCCCCTACTTTCTCTGCTCCTTTCGGAGAGAATTAATCTCCCTTTGGTGCCACCAAACACGGGAGCAGGAGGACATTGCAGCATGCTTGGTGGTAGCCCACACTATGGGATCTCTTTGCTGGCGAGGCAGCCTCCTTGCCTCCTGTCCCAGCAGCTACACACATTCAGCCCACCTCATGCACTGAATGAGCAACAGGGAATCTCTTTGAAGTATGGTGACTAGAGCACGTGTAGCTCTGCTGATTTTGGGTCTTACAATGCATGCTTTCTTGCAGTGCTAGACAGATGACACGGACTGCATGGATATTACAGAGTCCAGCAGTGATGGTGTGGGATAGCCATGCAGCTTCTTGCCCTAATCTGCTTGTTTAGAGACACCCAGAGTATTTATCCCAATCATCTGTTTCTGCTTCAGAGTAGGTACGGGAGGAAATACCACAGACAGCCCTGTCACTGGGAAAGCGCATCATTTGAATGTGCAATGTAAATATTTTAACTAACCAAATGTAAACACCGATTCGCTTTCAGTATGGGAAAAGACTGAGGCAGTCAAAAACGAGATGGCATAAAAGTGACCCTGTATGGTGGAGATACAAAATTGAGTTTGCACGTTATGGTAATCAAAATAGAGGGCTTAATGAATTGCCTAGTGTGAAATGAATTGCAAATACAAATGTGCCTGACACGAGATGATCGGAAGTTGCTGCTGCATTAACTTGAGAGGGAAGGACTTTGTGATTCATGGGGACCTGAGGTCATGGGAGGGCTGACGTGTGTGTTACGGGGAGGCTGGAGACTGAAGGAGAGCCTAAACCACAAGTACGGGCTGCCTATCTCCTTGTCTTTGGCTCTGCCATTTTCACCATGGCAGTACAGTCAAGTCAGAAGTTTCCACAGGTTGGAAAGATGATAGGAGCAACAGAGATAGTAGACACAGTAAGAAGTGCCTTATTTCATTCACACATTTGTTGTGTGGGTGGATTCAAAGGAAAGCAGAGGAGTTGCTCATTTGTTCTGCCTACACTGGGTTCTTAGCTTCTTAAGGATAGGGTTTTAAGGACGGCAGTTCTGTTCATGTCACAGAGGTGGTTGTAAGCGATCGTGAGATGCCAGCAGTATTGAAGATCATGCCATGGAGATATTGAAGGACAGGCAGGAAAAGGAGCTATAAGTGCTTGGTACTGTTGCCTGAATGTGGAGGGTGTAGTGCATAAAATAAGCAGTCCTGCGGCCTTTTATCATTCTCATTGACAAGGTGGTTAACTGCTGCTTGATAGAAACCAGACGTGGGGTTTGACTTCCAGTGCTGAGTAAGGTCCAGAAAAATACTGCTATAGCAGAGATTACAGAATCCTCCACATACCACTCAACTTTATCATGTCGTAAATGTTGAGAAATAAAGCCCCTACAGAGTAAGACTGTTCCTCAAACTCCTAAGCAGAAGAACTGTCTGGAGGTGATTTATTTGGATCTGTGTTCTAGCCAGTGGATGAAGTGACACAAAGGATTTGACTAGACTCATCACTCATGCAAAATTAATTAGATATTATTTCTATAGGCACAGGTCTGTGTATATGTCCAAGCAAGTAAGCTTTTGTTAGCTTTTTTTTTCATAGCTGAGGGATGTTTTTAAAGTTGAATTTTGCTTATGTTTAAATAAATAAGTAAATAAATAAATAAAGGATAAGATCTATGCACCTGCCTTGTATTTGCTGCTACTTTGCTCTAACAGCTGGAAGCTTACATTTGCACATAGGCCTAAAAGTGTCATTCCCCAGGTAAAAAAACAGCATTGATTTTTGTTGATCTCCTTGTTAGGTAAGGAGAGATGGGAACAGAAGGAAAAAAACAAAAGGGAAGAGCAGTCCCCCATGGTAAATGCTTGCAGTTGCAGCACAGATTAATCATGCAGTGTGTAGCCTAGCAGTCATCGCCTGCCATTGCTACTGCAGGCCAGCTGTAGCCAAAGCAGCAAGTCTGTTAAAAGTGATCTGTCTAAATAAAGTAGAAGCCAAACTTCTGGAGAGAATGCAATAGTATTATTTTCAGTATAGAGCATTTTCTGTGTGGATGCAAATGGCTTTGTGTAGATGAGAATAACTTTGACATTACCTTTGAATAAAATTTCTGCTGCTGGCAAATCAATCATTTTATGCAATAACCTCTTATGACTATTCTCTCGAATGCAGATCATCCAAATGTTCCTTACCTCCCAGACAGATGTATCAATTTCCTTGGGAAAACATGAATGCATTCATAAGAAAGCACTCCTTTTTTCCCCATTGGGAATGGAAAGCTCATAAACTCATACATTTTTGTTAAAAAAGGAAAGGAAGGAAGGAAGGAAGGAAGGAAGGAAGGAAGGAAGGAAGGAAGGAAGGAAGGAAGGAAGGAAGGAAGGAAGGAAGGAAGGAAGGAAGGAAGGAAGGAAGGAAGGAAGGAAGGAAGGAAGGAAGGAAGGAAGGAAGGAAGGAAGGAAGGAAGGAAGGAAGGAAGGAAGGAAGGAAGGAAGGAAGGAAGGGGAAAGAAAGAAAGAAAGAAAGAAAGAAAGAAAGAAAGAAAGAAAGAAAGAAAGAAAGAAAGAAAGAAAGAAAGAAAGAAAGAAAGAAAGAAAGAAAGAAAGAAAGAAAGAAAGAAAGAAAGAAAGAAAGAAAGAAAGAGAAGGAAAGGAAGGAAAGGAAAGGAAAGGAAAGGAAAGGAAAGGAAAGGAAAGGAAAGGAAAGGAAAGGAAAGGAAAGGAAAGGAAAGGAAAGGAAAGGAAAGGAAAGGAAAGGAAAGGAAAGGAAAGGAAAGGAAAGGAAAGGAAAGGAAAGGAAAGGAAAGGAAAGGAAAGGAAAGGAAAGGAAAGGAAAGGAAAGGAAAGGAAGGGAAAGGAAAGGAGGAAGGAAGGAAAGGAGGAAGGAAGGAAGGAAGGAAGGAAGGAAGGAAGGGAAAGAAAGAGAAAGAGAGAGAGAGAGAGAAAGAAAGAAAAGAAAAAGAAAGAAAGAAAGAAAGAAAGAAAGAAAGAAAGAAAGAAAGAAAGAAAGAAAGAAAGAAAGAAAGAAAGAAAGAAAGAAAGAAAGAAAGAAAGAAAGAAAGAAAGAAAGAAAGAAAGAAAGAAAGAAGAAAAGCATGCTCATTTTAGCACATGAGAAAAGGTAGGAACAGATTTGTTTGTTGTTGAGAATTCATGGCATTGCACTTCTGGAAGAAAGTAGCACTATTTGGAGAAGGACTTTAGATCATTGAAGAGGGAGAGAATTCAAGAGGAGGGAGCAAAAGTGCAGCTGAAAAATCTTTGGAATGACACTGTAAACTTCAGGGAAAAAGGGAATTAGATAAAAGAATCTGTGAGAATGGAAACAGTCATGTGAAGGGGAACAGATTGTGCTGGTGAGATCTTTTGGCCTGGATTTAAGAAGAATTCAGAATATGATCTGCATTCTGCGTCTTTGTTTGGGAAGGGGGAATGGACTTTTCTCCATTTATGGTAAAGTGGACTAATATTGGCTGTTCAAACATTTTAAAATCAGCTTCCAACCAATTATTTATTGCAGCATTAAAGTACAGAAGACCGTCATGGTCAGAAGAAAGAGATGATCCGGAATCAGTCCCAAAAAGTGCAAGGAAGTGTAATTTATGTCCCCCTTCCAAACCAGAAACTCTGTGAGTGAGGAAAAGAGCCCTGCGCTCATCCAGCACAGCTCAGTCACTCAGACATGAGATATTTTCAGGAAGCCTTTCTGGATATAGCTATAAATCTCAAGGTTCGGGCCTGCAAGGGGTGCTTGGATGCCCCCATGAAAACCCGGGCTGAGCGAGGTGCATATTTTGAGTCTGAAGGTGCCACTTGAGGCTAGCTCTCAGGCGCATGAGGACCATGGCATCCCAGGCATCCCTGGCACACACCTGGAGCTGCCTCGTGCATGGCAGCATTTCTGCAGCAGGTGGCTGGGCTGTGCGGCAGCTCCTGTGCCTGCAGCTCCTTCAGAAGCCACTTTTCAACTGTGGTACTGAGCAGTCTCCAGCCTTTGCCTGCTTTGCCATTTCTGTGGATCACAGGATCTTCAAATCTGCATGTGACCTATTCCAGGTGAACAGCAATAACTTTCAGTGCTAGCTAACTGTGAGACAAATTTATACATATGCTGCCATAGGCTGTTGGTAGCCGTAGACAACCCGCTGTCCTCAGGCTAAATTAGTTTCTTAGCTCTGCTCTTGTGGTGCAGCCAGTTCCATTTCAGGGTATGTCAATTAAGTAGAACATGCTCTAATAATATTTTACATTTACACAGCACGTCTCATCCCAGAGTACTTTATAAATCATGTATTTTCAACATCACTGACCTTTTGCAGTCCCTAGAGTGCTGAAGAGCAACCATTTTACAACAGCAATGCAAACCATAGGAATTTTTTTTCTCTGTAATTCTGGAGTGACGCATTACTTATAGAATAAATTATATGTTCTGTAAGCTACAGCTCCAATTTTTGAAGATTTTCATTCTTTACTGAGAGGGTGGTGAGACAATGGAACAGGTTTCCCAGTGAGGTTGTCGATGCCCCCTCCCTGGAAGCATTCAAATCCAGGCTGGATGGAGCTTTGAGCAACCTGGACTATTGGGAGGTGTCCCTGCCTATAGCAGGGGGTTGGAACTAGATGATCTTAAAGGGCCCATCCAACCCAAATCACTGTCTGATTCTGTGATTCTCATCAAGATAAGGAACACGACCCTACATTTTGTGTACGGCATGAACAAACAGCTAATCCATCTTCCCAAGACTAGACCCTTGGAAACATTTCAGTCTTGCCTCTAAATGAACACAGAAGTGTCAGTACCTGTATACCTTGACTTTAATTTTATCAGTAAATTGTCACCTTTTGCACTAAGAATACTTATGCCAAAAATCCTATGGTCTGTACTCTTTCTGAGATATTGAGGATCCTCTCATCTCACTGTGGAATGTGTAGACGGTTGATACGCTAGAATATCCATTAAGTCCCCACTGAGCCTACAAACATTGAACCAGTACCTAAAGGGAGCCTACAAACAGGAGGGGAGTCAACTCTTTACAAGGGTAGACAATAGCAGGACAAGGGGAAATGTTTTTGAGTTGAAGGAGGAAAGATTTAGGTTGGGTGTCAGGGGGAAGTTCCTTACTGTGAGAGTGGTGAGGTGCTGGAACAGGCAGTCCAGAGAGGCTGTGCATGTCCCATTCCTGGAGGTGTTCAAGGCCAGGTTGGATGGGGCCCTGGGCAGCCTGGTCTAGTATTAGATACGGAGGTTGGTGGCCATGCATGCGGGAGGGGGCTGGAGCTTGATGATCCTTGGGGTCCCTTCCAACCCAAGCTATTCTATGATTCTGTGATTCTATGAGCAGTTCACATGTAACCCATTTTTCAGGGTACTGAGGACGAGAAAGTGAGCATGGTTATGCATTGGGCCAGCATGTGCAGAGGAGAGATGAGCGAGGCCAGAGAACAAGGAGGAGAAAGATGATGATGCATTAATGTTCCTTGCCATCAGAGTCCCTTGCCATAAATGTTCAAAGGGTGATCCAAAGCTTGCTGAGATTGGTGTATGTCTGTTCCTGTGGCAGTAGAGCTGTGGGTTCTGGCAGAGGCCTCTGAGGTCCTTATTCTGCTGGAGCATCCTTCTGGGGATGTGCCAATGCTCAGCTTGTGTGCAAGACTCCCTGGGTGAAAGCACTTTCCCTCTATTGACTTCAAGACAAAGATCCAGGGGCACTGCTTTCGTTATTGTTAAAGAAGTCAAAAGGTAGATGAACAACCCATCATGTCACAGTATTTGCCAAACCAGCAGTTCTGGAGGTTAATTTGGGCCTTATTTAATCCATTGTTTTAAACAGGAAAATAGCAACATTTCTGTTTTAGTTGTTCAGTGCAACAAATGGATTTCAAAACCACATTTAACGTGAATGCCATGGATGGTAACTCAGTTATTAGTACATTAAAAGGATCTTAGGTTTTCAGTGTATTGTTTTGTCATTTATCTCTTTTCATGGCTTGTCTGGGTTTAATGCAGTTTATCCCATTTAGGAGCATTACTGAGACAAACTCCATTAAAGCAGGCATTATAGTCCTTGTTTTGATTAGCACTCAAGGCCACTAGAAAATGATGCTTAAAAAGAGAGCCATGTTTCTTGTGGTCATTAGCACTGTGATCACCACCAACTCCTATGCAATTTAAGTCTGGGTTGTCTTTTTTTTTTTTTACTTTAAATCCCAGAACTGACTGTGAATGCCTTTGGTGTGGTCTGTAACATTTGAACTGGAACATTTATCTCAGAAATAACAGTTTGTGTGTTTTCAATGCTCATACTTGTAAGAAATCGGATCTTCATATGTAAGTCTTGTGGTTAAACACTTGCCATTACTTGCTAGTGTTTTGCAAAGCTACCTTACTGGGGCTATTTGACTTCATTTTACTTCATGGTGAGGCTTTCCAGGCATTCAAGTACATACATATTCTTGTCTGACAACTCCCTGACTAAAAGAAGAACTTTGCACCATTTGTACCAAGCTAGCAAGTAGGACCATTTCAGTCCCAGACTGGTACAGGCAATTAAAATAATTTTCTCACATCATGTTTAAAGCACTGACATGTAAATCTAGGACAAAGCCTCTCAGCACCTCTTTCCAACACTTTTCTGCACTCAAAAGATGAGCAGCTGCAATTAAATGCTAATGCTTTTCGAGGGTGAATGGCCGTTTTAGGATGTGTTATTAACTCCGTGCAGATGGGTGCATTTTCCAACCTACTGCACAGGGCTGATGTCACTTGCTGTTTTCTTTACAGGTTTTAGTATTGTTAAGCAAAAAGGAAAACATCAGCAAGAAAGCCAATGAGTCTGAAGTGTATTCTTGGTCTTGGTGGGAATCCACAATTAAATGCTCCGGCCGTAGGAAACAGACCTCAAACCTTACAGGTGCGTGGAGTTGTCTGTGAGGACAGAAGGCTGCCCAGGACAATTTATCAGCTCATTTTACCAGTATTGCTGATTGTACGTACTGTAGATGAACACCGGTGTACCTGAAAAGAGGCACTTAGCCTAGTCTTCATCTTTTATTCTTAAAGACCAAAGTAGCCCTGTCTTTTCTTGCCAGCTGCAGTGTGAGAACTCAACTGTGACCTGAGGTCCTTTGAGCCACCCGTCAAAGCCTCAGAGCAGGCTGAATGCTTACTTTCACAAGCTTATTTCTATATAGGGATAAAAACTGATGTTTTGTTGTTGTTGTTGTTGTTGTTGTTTTTTTCCATTCTAAGTCCTCCAGAGGTGAAAGATGGCACAAAAGAGCATGCCATGTGGAGCTTCAACAGAGATGTGTCTTGGCGTATCTCCCTAACCATATTATCAATGATGGGCTGTAGCCATGCTCCCCCTGCCCCTTTTCCAGCCTCACAGTGGTCCTGGCCGTAGAGCAACCATGGAGCAACCTAGCTCAGGAACTTCTTCTGTTTCAAAGACACAGCCTTCTGGGGCTAGCCTTGGCCCACAGTGGGTCATCTCACATGCCTCTGAGGTGGCACGAGCCAAGGGACAGTGGACAGCAGGAACAAGTGGCTTGGAGTGCCTTCTTTCAGCAACACGATCAGTCGGTTATTCAGGTTTTAAAAGGAAAGGAGCTAAACTTCATAGAAAATATTAATTTTTATTACACTGCTTCTTCATTCTTTCTACCAACATAAACCCACCGAGTACTGAAGCCCTTTTTGCCATTTTATCATAATGCGGCCTGAATCACTTTATCTTTTCTTCTTTGGTTTGGGAGTTTCTTGGTGAATTCTGCTCAATAGGGTTCCCAGTCCTGCTCTACTCGTACTGTTTGTTTTGTCTGGTCTTACACAAAGTAGATAACTAACACCATGGTTAAAATGCCATCAAGTTTGTGTGCTTTACCAGTAGTTACACGTTAAGAATGAGCTTCAGAGCGGAGTAGCACTGGACTTAGTACTCAACCAGGCTCCACATTAATTTGCTTTTTACTGTTGTTATTTTTATCCAGATAGTTGCTGCTGATAAGCTAAAAGGCATCTCACAATATGTAAACAACAAAAGATAACCAGATCACTGGAAGATATTATCGTAATACAGTCCATTTTAAAATGTTTTCATCCTCATTTGTGAATTCCTGATAAACCAGAAAAAATTCCTGCAGTTTATGATTTCTCCTTATTTAATTAATTTGTATGCCATTTTAACTATGAATGAGGCTTTACAAAACCACAGGGACACAATCTTTGCCCTAAAGAGATCGTAGCTGAAATTAGACACAACATGGAACCAATGGTTTCAATAGACAAAGCAAGATTACACCAAACAAAAATGATTTATATTGTGTATAATTGTATACATTATATGCTCGTGATAATGCTATTATTTGGAAAAGACCTGCTTATCACCCCTCAACATGGTGCTTATTAACAGAGCTCTGGAATAAAGTCATCATTAGTCTTTGCTGCTTGAAACCAGAAAACCTTAGGTGCTATTAATTAATTATTCCTTTCATAAGGGCAGTTATAATGGAGAGCTGGATTTGAGTCTTTAGTGACATATTTGACTTTGTAGGCCTCCAGGGATCTTCGCTCCATTTTTAGCCTCTTCCTCTAGGCTACTGATGTCAACTTTACCTTCAGTGTTTTACTACACAATGAAGGTAGGGCCTCTTGGAGGCTCCTACAGGACTTTCATGCTATCTTTACCCTTCATTGTGGGTACACAGTATAAAGAGTCATAGAATCAGAGGATGGTTTGGGTTGGAAATATCTTGAATATCCTGTAGTCCAAAGGCAGGGTTGGCATCCACGGGCTTAGGCTGCCCATCCAGCCTGGCCTTGAATGCCTCCAGGGATGGGTCACCCACAGCTTCTCTGGGCAACCTGTTCCAGTGCCTCAGCATCCTCATGTTAAGTAATTTCTTCCTAATATCTAACACAGACCTACCCTCTTTTAGTTTAAAATCGTTACCCTTTGTCCTATCACTATGCATAAAGAGTCGTTCTCCATCTTTCCTGTTTCTCTTCTCCAGGCTGAACCTCTGTTTATTCTCATGGCCCCCTATGGACTTGCTTTACAGCTCCATGTCCTTCTTGTGCTGGGACTCTGAGAGCTGAATGCAGTACTCCAGATGGGGCTTCACATGGGAGGACAATCACCTCCCTTGTAATACTGGCCACCTTCTGTTGAGGCAGCCCAGGATACAGTTGGCCTTCTGGGCTGCAAATGCGCACTGCTGGCTCATGGCCAGCTTTTTGTCCACCAGAGCCCTGAAGTCTTTCTCCTCTGAGCTTCTCTCAATCTGTTCTCCATTCAGCCTGTATTTGTGTGTGGGATTGCCCCGCTCTAGGTGCAAGACCTTGCACTTGGCCTTGTTGAACTTCAGTAAGAATTCACTGAACTTTAAATAAAGGAGTGCCTTACTCCACACTTGGAGAGCTCTTTTTCTGGTATTTAGTTTAAAGTATCCACATCACGCTTTGTTTCTGGGAATAAGTCCTCATGGTGCAGTACATCATTGTTTGGGTGTTCCTCAAGCAGAACAGGTGACCACCCTCATGTAAGTACTGAATATACTTAGATCAAAACCTCAGGTTCTATTTGGACCTTTGAGTAACTAGTAACTTTGGATATTTAAGTGAGGTTTGGTCAGTTTCCAGATCTCATCCAGTCCTCAGAGCAGAGGAGCAGCTGACACATCAGAGGTCAGAGCAGCGTGGACTGGGTGGGGGGCATTGGACTGGAAACCTCCCCTCCTGGTCAGCCCCTTCTGCAGGAAAGGCTCTTTTATCCCCCAGTAAATTGCTGAGATACAAAAAAATGTTAGTGTATCCCACAGGCTTTTTGTGTGGCTAATTAGTCAATATTTGCACAGCTCTGTGAAAATGCTTTAGAAGTGCCAATTATGAATTATAATTATCTTGCAAAGATGATTGGGAGTCCACATTGTCATGTTGAGTCAGGCCATGGGAGTAAGCCTTTCAAATAATGTCTCTTATTTAAATGCCTTACCTGTTCCTTATCTCTTGCTTGCTTTTTTTTTAAGGGATGATGAGAAGCATTAGTTTACCCTCAGGAAAGATCAGGTCTGACTGTTTTTAATAATGAGTTATGTACTTAGTCACAGTAGGTAAATTTACAGACCGAGCAGGACACACTCAGAGATCGATTCTGTCTGTTCAGCAGATGGTTTTACACCATAGGCATCGGGACGAGCCTGCTGAGACTTTAAAACAAACACTTGTAAGTAACATTGCCATAAGCCTGTTAATATAGTGGCAATTCCTATTTTAAACTCTGCAGAGCTACTACTTTATTTATATCCTATCTATTTACTGGAGTATAATAGATTTACTCTGAAAAGATAGTAAATCTCAGCAGACTTATGCTGAAGGCTGACATTTAAGTGTCAGCTGACTTTCACAAGACAGTAACTAATGCTTAGCACTAACCACAGGGTACCGGGATATATTGTCACAGTGGCACGCTGGTAATAAAGGCAAAGGGAGACCAGCCTAAACAAAGAAATGCACGGCATGACTTAAAGTTTTTGAAATTCTGTTGCAGCAAGAATGTTTTTGTATTTTTTTCTAAGGTCTCAGTATTTTCTTGTACCTGCGTTATTTTTTTTCTGGTCTCACTAACTGGATAATCAGAGGCTTTATTATTTATTTTGCTTAGATGTAACTTAATAGGGCAAATAATTGCTTCTGTTGCAGTTTTCATATTTTATCCTGTAGAAGCATGCATATGTTAATAGTACATTAACTAAAAAGAAACCTAGAGCTGCAGGTAATTCCACAGAGGGGACCACGTTCTGCTTTCAGTATGACAGCAACTGAGAACAGAATGGGGCCAGAAGTTCCCCACGTACCTATCTCCTTACAGTGAGATAAAATTTTAATGGGGGAAATGTACAGGGAAATGAATATTTTGTTTTAAAAGGCTCGTAAAGGGAGAAGAACGTGTTTTTGAATCAGAGTCTTTAGACAGTTTGTTAATTTTATGCTTATGCCTGCCTCCTGTAGCTGCATGGGGATGTTGAACACGATGTTGGTATGAGCACACACACTGATGCTCTACGGAAGGGTGTTAAATATTCATATGATGGCCAGATTCGTGTGGTTTTGTCTGCTTCTCCTCTACCCGTAGTCCTAAGCAACATCAGATAATTAAACATTATAGGCTCTGTGGTACTGAGTCTTTTGGAAGATCTGGTCATTCACTTTCTGTGATGCCAACTGGAAAGGAGTGTGATGTTCTGGCATTGTTCTGCTTGCAGAAAATAGGTTTTTTGACACTGGACCAAAATGTTTCATCCCCACGTAAATCCTTAAGGCTTTCTAATAAGGATTTGATGGTAATAGCATTCAGCCCTTGCTGAATGGAAATGATTTTAGAGGAAGATCTGCATAGCACTTATGCATGCCATTATTGGTATGGGATTTAACTGCACATTAAGAGTCTTGGTTTTTGGGAAGTACCTGCAGGCATCCTGCAGCCCCATTACAGTCATTGCAGATGAAAGCCTCCGTCAGCTGGTCTCAAATTGCTTTTTGGGAAGCACAAGCCTGTAGGTCCTGTGCCCTGTCTGCCAGCCAGGTCTGGGTGCTGTGGTTGTCCTGAGGAGGTCACAGTCACACCTGATACCTCTGTGTGTGCCACAGGTCGTTGCAGGCAGCAGAGGCTGCGGGGCATTTGAGGTCATCCCAAGGTGGGTCTCTGGGGGCAGGTTTCATCTGCCTAAAGACCTAAAGTCAGGGCTCTGGGAGCCCTTTTCAGTGCCGTAGGTTGTGTCAGCCGGCCTTTGGCTGCTGTGCCAGCAGGGCACAGATCTCCTGCCATTCTTGCATCAAGCTGTCCATCCCCACTGACATCTCTGCCAAGGTGAGTCACAGAGCTGCCTCAGGAAACCTGGTGTCCCTGAGGCTCCATCGCTGGGCAGCATCAGTGCACCGAGATAAATCGGCGTCCTGAAGTGGGTCACACGGCTGTCTTTCCCAAACAGCAGTGGACACTCCATGGTAACTGGCTTGCTTCCTCCTCCCACTGGGCAGACCTTTGAATTTTTAGCTATCATTTTGCCTTTTCCTTGCCTTCGCTTCACCGGCCTTTGCCAGCAGTGCTGTCTTTGCCTGTTAGCATTTGTGTACCAGCTGCTGTGCTTTTTCTTTTTTTTTTCTTTTTTCTTTTCTTTTTTTTTTTTTTGGCAGTTTCCATGCAGATTTTTCTGTGTGGCCTCTTGCTTTTTTCATGCTTGCTTTTTTCCCAAAACATTTTTGGTGCTCATCAGCATTTTATCTGTTTGAATGCACTGGGGAAGGATAGGAGCCATGATTTATTTGGGTCAGCGCATGCCTGTGTGTAACAATTCCAAAACGGGGGATTTTGCTAAGAATAAAGACTCCCTCACTAGTCTGGATTCTCATTCTTGCCCACATAAAGTCTATTAGCTCTCTTGTTGGTTGAATAACCCATTGAAACAGAAAGGCACGTAGTTCATCAGCTGCTCCAAACTCAGGTCTCTGGTTATGTCTTACTGAAACTCAGAAAGAAAGGTCTGAAAGGATAACACGGCTGTTTTTCTGAAGGTAGCAGATCAAGTAGATGCTGCATCTAAGAAAATACAGAGCAGGATGACCTCTGCTCTGCAGGCAGTTACCCAGCTGGTCGGCACAGTCAAGAAAGTCTTTCAACAGAAGCAAAAATCAACTTACTGTTGCTGCCATCAAATTAACCTGTGAGCATTTCAGTTTTCAGTAACTAGCGCTCACCCTCTTGATTTGTGAATGCTTTCTCTAGAAAACTGTTCCATTAAACTGTTTTCCATGTGCAGAATCTGATTACTTTACAATAAAACTGTCTCCCTGAGCAGTGGAAGAGAATGAAAAGAGTTCTGTTCATCATTAGTGTTGGGTTATCTCTTAAAATGAACCATATTCAGGAGGGCGTTACATCAGGCCTAAGCCTGGCAAGTGATTCAGAGCATAAAGATAAAGCAGATGAAACACTGCTTGGTGAAGGAAAATCAGACCTGAACAGAGTATTGTGAAAGTGATGTAATATGAAAGCCAGTAAAAGATAACTAGCTGCTGAAACTGTGGAGTTTATTCTTGCAGTGTATGGTCTTGAGCTGATTTCTCATTATCACACGTGTGTTTGTGTCTTGTGAGTTACTTGATGCTATTTGTCATGTTTTAGGCAAGCTGTCCTATTATTTCATCTCAGCCATCTTTCTGAGAGAGTGTCTTCATGTGTTTCTTGTTGTCTGCCCTTTTTGTTTCTGATATACCCTTCCTTTTCCCACCATTCGAGTATCCAAATGTGAACGGGCCACAAGCAAAGTGATCAGTGGTTGGTATCAGTACTGGTAATTCTCTAAGGTCTTCATGCGAGTGTGTTTGATTGATATATTAATGTAGAAAAATATTTGGGGAGGAGGGGTGTAAAAACAAACATGGTGAGGAATACTTAGCTAGCTGTGGGGCAGCTGTGCCCTGCTGGACGCAAGCACTGAGCCCTGTGGGTGGGTGGAGGATGGGTGGTGGCTCATGGAGCAGTACTGCAGACGGATGCAGCTGCGGCAGCAGCAGCCAGACCTGCAGGTTGGAAGAGAAGTGAGGCACTGCAAGGACAGGAGGGCTGGGAGGGTGAGTTTACCCAAGGGAGGCAAAATGACAGAGGTGGGGCCTTCCTCGTCATGTCGGAGTGGAAGCAGTGGCTGTTATATGGTGTGCGTCCATGCGGTGGTCGCATCTGCACAGCCAACAGGCTCTGTAAGTAGGAGGTGGTTACAGCTGACTGGCTGTGCACAGCTTTCGAGCTTGCTGTTTGCTTTTCCCCCTCATATATCACCAGTGTAAGACTACTCTTCTTACCAGCTCTGTTTTCACTTTCTTCCCTCTCTCTGGAGAACAGTTATCCTGCATCTGATCTCAGTTTTCATCAAATTCCCGTCTCATTCTTTGCCTTCAAAGACTTAACAAGATGGATTTCTGTGGGGAAAAAGAAGTAATGACTGGGTCAGCACCAAACCAAAAAATGGAGGAAGAAAAGGCAGCCCGGTTATCAACTGTGGGAAGCGACGTGGTGTTCCTCATGTCTCGCCTACCAGCAATTGCTGTCTGTCATAATGCTTTGGCAGTTCCTCACTCAGAGCAGTAGTAAAACTTTGCAGCAGGGGTGTTGTATTTATCTCTGCGGTGGAGCACATGTCGTGGGTCTGCCTGCTAAAGTTGTGCTAACGATAGCAGCAGGGCAAAGCAGGGAGGCAGGGGAGGTCTCACAGCATCAATACTTACACTGCAGAAAAATTGATGCCGACGGGCAGCAAAATGAGCAAACTGGAGCAAAGGGGAAAAAAGATACATATATATTTTTAGTCAGTTGATTGTGAATGAGCTAGTTCAAGTTTTACAAGCTAAAGGCCCAATTCTGTCTTCCCATTTTTTGCTTAGAAGCAAAGCGGTGTTTTTTCCATTAGGCATTATTAATATTCTTGTCGAGGAAACGCTCTGTTTATTCCAAGCTCAGGTTGCAAAGTGGTAGTTAGTACAGGATATTTAGGCCAGGGATTCCCCTTGATACGAGAAGATACTTCGTTCATGAAGCCTATTTCCCTTCACAGGTGTTTTCCTGCCAGTGCTCTTCAGCTTAGATATCTCCATCAAATATCCAGAAGTCAGGAGAAGGAGCCCAGGAATGTGGCAGGCAATTGGCTTTGCTGGATATATACATGCAATATTCATACATGGCTCTGTGGAGAGTTTCTTCTCTACAGCGCATGAACCAAACATCTCAATTAAACCTCGGAGGAGAAGACCTGTTTTTCATTAGCTGTGAAGACGTTCAGAATTGCATTAGTTGCAGTTCATTAGATCTTATAATCATATTTGCTGTGGAGGAGGGAGTGAGTGGTTTGGGTGTGCGTGGAGGGAGCCCTGCTCATAGATCATTCCCACAGGACCACAGATTAGCTTTTACTGCTTCAGTCCATTGGGATCAAGCCCGGAGCTTTATGTTTCCTTCTTCACAGCAGAAAAGCAGCAGATAAAATGCCAGGAAGCCACCGTGGGGGCAGGAAGGGGTTTGATTGGTTTTGTCTTGGTACCTCCTCAGTGTGGAGGTGATGCTGCAGGATGCGCAGGAATTTGTCTTTTGCATTGCCCCATCTTTTTCCCTGGTCACCACTTCCAGTTGGAGCAGCAGAGTGACATCATTGTGCTCTTCTTGGAGAGAAATTGCAATTAAATGGGAGAGCAGCAGGAGGCCATGGAAGATCAGATCTGCTCACACCATGCAAATGCTCAGTCATGGTTTCCACTTGGATGTGTCAGCCAAGAAAGTAAACTCAAATGAGTGTGTCTGAAGACAGGAATTCAAACTGGTATCTGTGATACATCACAAAACATGAGTCTCTCCTGTTCCTCTTCATAGATACCTCCTAATTCTAACCGTCAAAGAGCTTGCAGTCTGGTCTGTAAGAGGACACTGAGCCTGATCAGGACTGAAGGTCTCTCTGCGAGCAGAAGTTGTCTCTACCAACTGCACAGAGCATATAGGCAGTCAATTTAGCCTATTTTCTAATGACTGAAGCTAAGTAAGACAACAGCTCCCCTCAAGGGCCACCAAGTTGTGTTTCCAACTACGAGGAGCTCCTCTCAGTTCTCTCCCAAAGGTCTCTTCAACAACTACTGAAGCCTTCTCTGTCTTGGACTTCTTTCATGAGAAATTATTTATGTGGAGATTCTCTAATGTGCTGCATTGTCCTCCTCTAGATAGAACAGAAATGCTTCAGGATCTGTAGTGATGCAGAAGGCTCTGCATATGTGCGTATGTGAAAATTTCTTTCAAGATGGCATTTTTAATGAAACACAAATGCAAAGCGGAAAAATCACTTTACTGAATGGAGTGAGTAACAAGAAGTTTGAGCCTGAAGGAAATCTCAGCCTTATAAAATGCATGGCAGTGTGAACGCTTCTTTTAATTATCTAAATCACTGACTGCTGCTTCTCTTGTTGCAGGATATTACAGGGCTCCATTCTCACTAAATCCTCCTTCTTGGAGATTATTTAATCTCAAATACAACAAGTCCTTCTGATGTGATTTGTCCTTTACCTCTGAGGACCCTCCCTTGTCTTCCTTCCTTTCATCTTCTGCATCTATAAACTACATGGCAGTGTTGACACTCAGTAATCTGGGCTTATTAGCTTTAAAATTCTTTTGCTTTGGTTTTTCAGAACTGGAACGATGACGATGTGCTTCATTTTAGAGGGACCTCAGTTGAGATGCGTTAAAAGCTCTAATATCCAGACACAGTGATGCAAGGCATTTTTGTATTTCTCAGCTAAGGTAATCTCAGCATATGTACTTAAGCACTGCCATTGTGGAAGTTAAGTATCTAGCCAGTGGAAGTCATCTGGTGTTCTCCTGTGATGAGCACAGAGGTGAGACCTCTCAGCTGGGATCATTGGGATAGTGTCTGTGTGAGCAGCAGCCTATTTTTAGAGATACAAGTGTACAGAAGTTCTTCTATAGTCTTCTCTAGCACCATTTCATTGCAGACAATCAGAACATTGTGTTTTGCTGCTGCATGTTTTGCAAGCTTCCGTATCTTTGAAAGTTCAGGGACTTTTGGAAGTCGGAGGTAGCCTATGGAAAAGTACTGTCTATCCACTGTGTTTTGCGGGCCCGATTCAGACATCAGTTTGAAAATGAGTGAGATTGCCACGGATTGTAGAGGTCTTTTAGGTCAGATGGCAGAGGCAGTCTCTGTGTGTGTGGCTGCTTTCCAGGTTAGGGGGAATTTCTCTATTTCCGTGATTATTACCTGGGTTTGACCAAACCACTTTATGTAGAGCGTTATTGCACTGCAAAAGCTAAAAGGGGACTTGGCACGGTAGAATTATAACCAGCAAAATGCAGTTATAAACAGGCTGTGTTTAGTATGAAATGGCATCTAGTTCCAGGAAAAGCACAGCTATCAGGAATATTAGTGTCAGAGCTGGAAAACACTTCACAAAGACGGCTTTCATTTCTGTATGCTATAAAGTATGCAGTAATCGTGGTCTAATTACCTCACTGCAGCCAGAAAGCAACATGGGATATTGTGGGGGTGTGGGAAAGAGAATAATAGGCTACAATTAAGCTGTAATCTTTGGCATGGTCACTCATCAGATGAAGCTTTTCAGCTGTAGCGTTCGAGACAGTCATTACTTGGCTGCCGAAGCCTGGGGAAAATATGTGGCGGAGTTCCTGCGAGATGTTTCACAGAGGCTTCATTATCAGTTTATCCTCTGGCAGCCACCCAGGCCCCACTGATGCTCTGTGCTGGGAAGCTCTGCCCTCAGTGCTGCCCCGGCCCCTGCCCGTGCTGGGGTTCTCGCATCAGGGACATGGGGTGATGTGGTTACCCACCCTGGCATGAATCGTGAGCTCTGAGCTTCTGGTTTCAAAATGGGTTTGCTTAGGGCATGATTTCTAGTGCAAGGTGCCTTCAGTGGAGATGGAGTGCCTGGCTTGTACACAGGAGGACCTTGGGGATGTGGTAAAATAAACGTGCTGGCCACAGGACAGGTTGGGTGTGTAATTATGTGCATTTATTAACCCCTGGATGTGGGCTGTGCTTTGCTGGGACACAGTCATGTTCACATGCAATTGTGCTCTCCCTGCTTTGGAAATCCAGTTTTACAGTCTGCTGGAAAACCTTGCTGGGGACATCACTTATTTTCTAAAATCTTCCACTGATTTAATAGAGAAGATTCTGCATCCTTGAAGCAAACCCTTGAATTCACAGACTTAATTGTTCATATAACCTTCTTGATTTTTCCTGCTTTCCCCAGTGTCTTTCTGAGTACACCTACAGTGCGGGGTTATGTGCAGTTGGGAACTCTGGAGCACAGGGAGGGCCAAGAAACGGGAGCTGCAGAGGAGAGGAGGGCTGTGACAGAGTGAGTACAAGGAAAGCCAGGCAGAGGGAATCAAGGAGGCAAAGCGTGATGTTGTTTGGGATGCACTGTAGTACAGCAGAAGTGCAAGTGGCAGAAGTGTGATTTAATGATGGTCTATGCTTGGATGCTGTGGAATTGGAAGGAAGGTGTACAGAAAGAGTATGTACCCAAAGATGGCTCTGAGTTTGCGAATTGCTTAAATTCTATTAGGAGTAGGGAATAAACCATAGAAGCAGAAATCAGTTCAGCTTGGAAAATGTGGACCTTGCGGTGACAGGGTCTAACACGGCAAGGCTGAGTTGCATGGAGCAGGAGTACGAGTTGCAGTTTGCATCAGCATTTACAAAGGCAAAGGACTTCTCTAATTTTTTTCTTAATCATATAATCCTTTGAGTTGGAAGGGACCCTTAGAGGTCCTCTAGTCCAACTCCTCTGCAGTGAACAGGGACACCTACAGCTCAGTAAGGTTGCTCAGAGCCTTGTTCAGCCTGGCCTTGGATGTTTCCAAGGACGGGGCATTCACCACCTCTCTGGGCAACCTGTTCCAGTGTCTCACTACCTTAACAGCACAGGTAGATGGTTTCAGAGAGACTTGGTTTCTCTACAGGGAATCTTAAGATTTAAAAAGGGTTAAAAGTGACCAGTAGTTTGGGACTGCTCAGTTTTGTGTTAGATCTGTTTTTTCAGTATAGAGCACGCACAGATCCTTTGATAAGCCAGCTGTGATTTCTGTAAAAGTAGATATGGGCAGGGGGGGTTAGATCAGGACCTCATCAGTCTGCTGTTCTGTAGAGCAGAAATATGAGCTATTTGAAGGCTTACAGCACACACAACCTCAGCAAGGCTTGTCTGACAGCCTACAGCAGCATACTCCATGTCAGTAATTCCTTCCAGCATTGGGCTTTCAGGACCAGCCAGTAATTATGTGCACAGCTGGTCTGCTGTAGTAGTTCTTGACTGCCTGCAATAAGACGTGTCGTTTTGTCTTCAACTGTTCCCATTACATGGGTGCTGCTGAGCCAACCAGCTCAAAATGCAACTGGACTAGAACAACATTAATCAGTCAAGGGAAAGGATTTGTCCTCATTTTGTGCACGCCAGCCCCAAAGTGAAATGCAGTAGACGGACATGGGTAAGGGTGATCTTGGTCTTTGTGTTTGCGTAGTTCAGTGTTGGCTCCACGTATAATCAGCTAGAAGCTGGAACACAGCAAGACACAGGCAGAAAAATTAACACCACCCAGTCTTACAAGTTTCCTACAGTGTGTTTGGAGAAGGCTCACAGCCTTCATCCTGGTGTCACAGCACTGTAAAGAGAGATTCTGCCAGCAGGACCTCACTGCAGGCAGCAGTCCTGTCACATGTCTCTGGCAGTATTTAATGGTGTGCAATTACTCTTAGGTACCTAGCACCAACTTAAAACAAGGATAATGTTTTTGTGTGTTTATTGCTATCTTAGCATTGCTTCTGTCACGTATAACAGAGGGGATTGCCTCGGGCAGCAAACAGAAGTGAGAACTTGAGGAGAGGGATGGGAGCTGGAAGCTGATGAAAGGAGCTTGGCTGGGTGGAAAGCTGGGCACGTCCTGTGGTGAGGGAGCACCAAAAGGAGAGGAGGAGTTCTAGCATGAGGGACTGAGGTCAAAAGGACCCACTTTCATCAGATTCTTGGTCTGAGATAAAAGCAATCATCTGCTTTTAACGCATTAGGGCAGCCAGAGCCATACTTCTGTCTGCAATCAAATGGCTCTTTCCCAAGCACACCTCATGAGCTATCTCAGGCAAGGGGCCACTCCTGGTGGACAGTTGGGATGCAAACACCATTTTATGGAGAAGTTTAACCTAGGTTGTGCCATGCCAATTGGCTCCAATATAAGACAGTTATCCCAGATATGTTAAATTTACTGCTGTGGACCTAACCTTGAGCACAACTCCCACTGGAGGTACTGGAAATGGAGGTAGCAGGCTGGTAGGAGACCTTACGGTCTGAGAAGGAAGTTCAGCACAGCTCTTGCTCTGAAAGTTCACGAGAGAGCTGTGATCCCAGAGTCCGTCTTGTCCTCTTGCATTTGGATCCTCACATCTGAAGTTTTTCAGTTGTTGGAACAATTTCTTCCTTTGCCTGGTCTGTATCTACAATTCATTATTAAAACCAAGAGTGGAACCTCCTGGGTCATTGGGTCCTGTGTGCACTGAACGTTCCCAGGCCATTCATTCCCAGGCTTGTAAGAAATTCAGGCGTTGGACTGAGCTTTTGCAGCACGCCCTCACTATCCAAAATCCTCACTCCCTGCACTCCCCAAAATTGCAGCCTCCTCACACTCTTCTGTATGTCTCACTCTCAAAACTCTTCGCCCCGGGTGGATTTTCTATTCTCAGTTTACCAACAAATAAATGCTTTTGCGTTGTACCCTTCTGTCCCCACCGAATCACACTGAGATGCCTGAGATGTGCCTTATCCTTGCAGCACCTGTAAGGAAAAGTAACACCTTATTCAGGGACACTGTGGGTCATGTGGCAAAATACCTGTTGTTCTGAACCCACAAAAAGAACTGTGCAGGTAAGTGCAAGTTTGAGGAAGTGGCTACGGGTGTTATTTGTCGTCCAGGCTCCACTAATTGCAAATCTTGGGATCTAAAAAGCAACAGAAAGTTCCAACAAGAAGGAGAAATTCTATTCAGTGTAGCCTAAGAATCAGCTTTCTGAACTGACAGTGGTTTTGAAGCGCGAATGCGCCCCACCAGTGCTGCCATTTTGCCCTAGATGGAACAAGTCTCCTCATCCAGGTATCCCAGGGCTGACTTTGTTACTCTTTTTTGGGGTTTTGTGTCACCAGTAACTTGTGTGGAGATTTATCAACCGAGGTCCCCTTGCCTTTCTCTGGAAAGAGTGCCACTAAAGAACTCTTCATCTTCAAAGGTCTTTACATGCTAAAAAAAATAAGCTCAGCTGCACGTTACTCAGTTCCAGTGATTCTTCCACGAGGTTGAGCCATTCCAGTCAGGCAGTCTCTCAGAGGTGGCAGCAGGACATGTTGTCAGGCCAGGCGATGACGTACCGTGTAGGCTCCATCCTTGGCAGCAGGGTTTGCGTTCACCTCTACAGCACCAACACCACAGCACTGCCGTGAGGGCAGCACACACACGCACACCTTTCCCCTAACAGAAAGCTTCACCAGAGGGCAGCACGGGATAGCTTTTTTATTGTAAAAGCAGTAGTTAACCATTTCAGGTGTCTGAGGTCTTTGATGTCAGCGGTTTGTTGTTCCGTGGGCGTGATTGCGCGTACATTTCTCTTTAAACCTAGCCTCTGAGGCCGCTCAAAATCAATTACATTCGCCATGCATTAACCTTGCTGCTCTGCATTTAAAGCACAACTGTTGCACAGCTTCTAGGTCCTCTTGCACTGACGCCAGACTCCTGCAGGAGCCAGAAGTCAGTGGGGTGCGCCTTGCCTGCCGAGCTTCTGTTGTATAGGGCTTCCTTCTTTGTCAAGCTTTCAGCTTACTGAGCTGTTCTGCTTGCACAAGTAGCTGCTGTCTCCAGCAGTTGCCTCTCCTGGTTCTAATGCCACAGCACTTGACTATTTCTTACTTCTTTCTCTCAATTTACAGTTAAAGCTTTGGTATCTGCATTCTTGGGCTTTCACTGCAGGACAAGTACAGTTTCTGTCCTTGGTCATTTACTTTCTCCGTTTGGCTTTTGCCTGGCGGAGTTTCTCATTTCTGGCTTGTGTCTTAAACTCCTTGGCCAGCCAGCCTCAAACTTGCACAGGATTTGCTGCTCCACCTGGATGCATAGAAGTCTGTGGGGCGCAGTGGAATTCATCCCAGGGTACTCAAAAGAACTGGCTGACTTCGCTGGGAGACCTCTCTCAATTGTTTTTCAACAGTCTTGGGAAGCTGGACAGACCCGGTCAGCTGGAAGCTAGAAAATGCTGCCCCAGTTTTCAAGAAGGGTGAGAAAGAAAGCCCCAGTAGTTACAGCCTGTCAGTCTCGCTTTGATACCTGGCAAAATTGTGGAGAAAATTGTTCTGGGAGTTACTGAAGAACATTTGAAAGACAGTGCAGTCATTGGTCACAGTCAGTGCGGGTTCATGAGGAGAAAGTCCTGTTTGATGAACTTAATCTCTTTTTATGACAAATTCACCCATCTGGTTGACCAAGAGAAGCCAGTTAATGTAATCTCGTTGGGTTTCAGAAAAGCTTCCAATTCCGTTTCTTGCAGCTTCCTTTTGAACAAAATGCCCAGCATACAGCTAGACAAAATCATCATGCAGTGGGTGAACAGCTGGCTGATGGGTTGGGCTCAAAGGGTTATAGTAAATGGGATTACATCAGGTTGTCGACTGGTCACTGATGGGGTTCCTGACTACATCTGATTCCTCATCGCTGAAGCTCTCATGCCTCTGCAGTCAGTGATGTGACTATGACTCAGTGTGCACGTTACCTTGCTTTTGCTTTAGAAGAGAGAAAAGGTAGGGCTGTATCAGAGTTACATCTGCAATGTGCATCATTTTTACAGTGGTCTTTCATTGCTTTTAAGGGTTCATTTTTTCATTCTCTAACAAAATAACTGCAGAAAGAGATTGCTCAGCATGGCAGCAAAATCCACCATAGGAGCTGGTCCAAAGTAGTCATCTTCACTGAGGTCTGCTGCAGTGGCTATTGGGTGTTGGTGCTATGAGCTGCACTTTGACAGTATGTGAGATGCCTGCTGCTCCCCGTCCTTTGTATTGTCAACATTGCCATAAGCCAACAATGTATTACATTAAGAATATGTACAAATGTTTATAACACAGTGAATAACAAAACTTACTTATCATAATGCTGTTAACCCAGAATGTTTATCCAGGGGCTTCTCTGCTGTAGCAATAGTTCTGTTTGTCCAAGTTCTTAAAAACCAGTGTCTGTTCTTCTCTTTAGTTGTTATCTTAGATGTGCACTTAGGTGGGGAAAAGGCAAAAGAAAAAAAGAATTCAATATTACTGCTTTTCAGACCAGCGGTTAAGAAAGCAAGTATTTCACATAGAAACAGGTTAGCAGATTAGAGTTGATCTACTGTGAGAAAGATTTCTGTGGTATTCCTTTTAAAGCCTTATGTAATGTACTTGTCACTGTACTTTAAACACTGAATCCCTTGCAGACAGGAGACAGGGATGGGAGGTGAAGTCCTGCTGCAACTCTGTCGTGTGAACTTTGCAGCAGTTGTTTATTGAAAGCTCACTTTTCAGTGAAATTAACAAACATAATTGCAAAATAGACTACTCTGCGCCTTGAAGTGCATTTGTAAGCTTTCCTCCTCAGAGTAGGAGTGCGGAGATAGTACAGAGATACAGTGCTACATTTTATTCATGCTGAGATTGTAAATATGTAACAGGCTGCATTAATATTTGACAAGGTTTGCTCTATGCCACCATCAGAAATGTAGCTGAAGGTAATCTCTGGCTGGCTGTCTTGCACTCCCAGCTGTTTTTTTTCTAAGATCTCCACCTGAAAATCTCTCCTGCCAGATTTGGAGTTGTCGGATTCATTACCCTCAAAATCTTTGTTAACTTTCGAAGTTGTTTCTCTTTCTGCAGGCACAGCAGCTGCGTTCGGCACAGATGCCAGCCCTCTCCATGAAGTAGCCTCTTCATGCCCAGTGACACCAGCTCCTGCTACTATCATGGGACCAGACAGTGGCTTCCTCAGCAGTGGACGGCTCCACGTCATCCTCTGGGGAAGCTTGGCAGCTATAACAACACTCTTATTCCTCACCTTCCTCATCTTCCTCTGCTCCAGCTGCAACAGGTATGACTCAGGAGCTTGGGAAGCAGTGACATTTCTCAAGTCAAGTAATTGCGTGGACTGAAATAGCTGCACTGGTAACTGATTAGTGAGAAACACTGAGAACTTAAGTGCAGAAGTACCTAATTATCACATTGTAGTAAGTTAATGCAAAATAGTCACTTGCATTTTTTGAGAGCTAAGTTAATTCACACTACCCTGCCTTTTCCATGATGTGCCCACAGGTATGTCTGTGGGTTGGCTTCCAATACTGTTTTACCCTCAGGGTAATTTATCTGGGAGCTCGTGCCTGACAGTACATTTGTTTTCAGAGCAAATCTGAATTGGAGCAGTTCTTACTGTTTTCTGCTGCAGAGGAGCAATCTAAAAATGTATTTTTGGTGTGAAGGAATAATGCTGTAGCGCTTGCTATGTGCTTTCTCATACCCTGGGGAGGCTGACTGTAATGATGTGCTGGGAAGAGGAACAGTGGTAGTACCGGCCCTGTTCTAAGCACCATCCATCCTGTGCCTCACTCATAGATCTCCTTGACATATCTTGGCTTTCTGCATTCTCCTGGATATCAACTCACACAACACACACACACAAAGATCTATCTAAAAACATTTTTTAAGTTAATACTTAAGTCAAAACTTTGATAGGGTGAGAGGGAATGGCCTCGCGTTGTACCAAAGGAGGTTCAGGTGGGATGTTAGGAAACATTTCTTCTCAGAGGGAGTGGTGACACATAGAAATGGGCTGCCCGGGGTGGTCACCATCCCTGGAGGTGTTGAAGAGACGTGTGGATGGGGCACTGAGATACATGGTTAGCAGGCATGGGGGAATGGGCTGATGGTTGGACTTGGTGATCTTAGGAGTCTTTTCCAACCTTCATGATTCTGTGATACTTCCATCCATCCTATACTGTTTCTTTTCACCAATGGTAGTATTAAATGCTGCTTTACGCCTTGCTGGAGAAGTGCAAGATGTCTCCTAGGGAAATAGAAGCAGACAGGTTTTGCTTTTTATGCTGAAAAAGTGCAAACGCCTCAAAACTTTTTATAAACCAGGAGGCAGAGCTGATGTGGGCAGGCGAAAGGAAAACGAGGGCTGCATGTCTTGGTGTGACATGGAAGGATAGGCCGGACAGCAGAAGTTGTCTTCTGCTCAGATCCAGCAGTCCTCAGGGTTTTGCAGGGCAGGAGCAGTGTGTTAGCGCTAGTCCCTGCTGAGGAAAAGTCAGCAGCCACCATCTGTCTTGCTGGGAGATGCCCTCTTCTCAGGGATCTCTCCTCTCTCCAACACACAAACATACAGCTCCCTCTTCCTGACTAAAAATAGAAATATGTGTTTTTTTATTTAAAAGTATGTTCTAAAAGCCTTAAAACCACACCAAACGTTGCAGTTAGTTAGATACCGTATTTTGCCTTGTAGCCCTCCAAACTTTGAAACATGGCTAGAAAGATGTTTTTAAAACCAAATCAAAGCACTGAGGGTGTCCTTGCAGTCACTGAGATTTGTTGTCGGAAACTATCCGGAGAAGCTCTAAGAAATGGTTGTGCTGCAGGCCTCCACACAGTACCTTTGATTGCAGGTCATTGTGTAGGGCAGGTTGTTTATGCATAAATGCAATCACGTACAATTTCTTCCTTGCTTACTTTTCCAAAACGGTTGAGGACATGGAAAACGAAACAAAATCTTCTCATTCTAAAGTGTCAGAGTCAGAAAACTTCCAAGGAACTTTAAAAGCACTTTAACAATAGTGTGTATGGTCTATAGCTATCTTTAACAATAGTCTGCATGGCTGCAGAGTTCCTTGCTCTGTTTTCTCATTTCACAATCAGGTAGAATTTTAACTGTTGCTAATGTGGGAAGTATGGTGCATTATAGACTTAAAAGTATCACAGATTTCATGTCATCAGTGTTTTCTCACCTTTTTACTTGCCTTTTTACCCAGGGGAGAGGGCACGATTATTACAAACTTGTGGTTTATTGCAGTATTTCAAAATAAGAGCCTATAAAAAAGAAGGGGGACGGACTCTTCAGCAGGGTCTGTTGTGATGGGACAAGGGGAAATGGTTTCAAATGAAAACAGGGAAGATTTAGATTGGATATAGGGAAGAAGCTTTTTACAGTGAGGATGGTGAGGCACTGGAGCAGGTTGCCCAGAGAGGTGGTGGCTGCCCCATCCCTAGAGACATTCAAGGTCAGGCTGGACCAGGCTCTGAGCTACATGGTCTAGCTGTAGGTGCCCCACTGTTCATTGCAGAGGAGTTGAACCAGGTGACCTTTAGGGGATCTTTCAAGCTCAAGCAATTCTATGGTTCTATATTCAAAATAATAGCAACTGGAAACTCAATCCAGACCTTGAGTACTGCAAAGTTCCCATTGAAGCAGAATTCATCTAAAAGTGAAGTTCAAAGCCTCTGCTACGATGTAATTTGTAGACTTTCTTGAACTGCTCATGCTCTCGTGCTTATTAATTGTAACTGGCATCCTGAGTAGAAGTAGGATGAATTTTGTGGGTTTCTTGTACTTCTTTAGAAGATGTACACATTTTACTCATGCAGTTTAGGGAACCTCACAGGTCATCTGCTATCAAAACACGTGTATCATGTATCTCTGAATGTTTCAGATATATTTCAATTGATGATAATAATACTGTGATTTCCATCAGTAACTGTTGTGAATCAGCAGCTGTGTTCAGCTCCCTGCAGCTGTGTGAAAGCTATTAATGATTGGCTTTTGAAGATCAGTGTAATCTGTAGTAATGTGTTGTACTTCTTCACTAAGGGAGAAGAAGTCCAAACATCAGAATGGAGATCATGAAAATCTGATGAGTGTGGTAAGTGTTTGTTTCTGGCAGCTTATGTCTTCTTTGGGATTGGTTTGCATCAGGCTCCTTGCAAAATACTGCAGGTTGGAAAAGGGAGCAGGAGTTTGGAGGCTGTTGAGCACAGGAAATTTAGGGGTTTCAGAACAGTAAAAGGAGGACAACTTCAGCCAATCTCAGTAAATTGCATTTTTTGTTGTTGCTCCAGATCTCCTGCTTTCCTTTTGCTCAGGTTGCAGCGCCAAGTGTGGTTTACCCATTCGTCAGCCACTGTCTTCTAACTGTTTAAGTGGTGGTGATTCCAATTCACACAGAGTTGGGAAAGGAGATCACCTTGGGTGTACTTGCATCGGTTTGTTTTAACATCTGTAAACACATAAATAACTCCTGGAGAGCAGTGTGCACGATTTGACCTTCCTGGCAATAAAACATGCAAGTCAGCACTGCTGAGATGAGAATGAAATTCATTATGTATCTGTTCTTGGAAACAAGCGTTCCCCCCGCAACCCACCTGCTTTGTGTTGCAGCCCTCTGAGAAGGAGGTGTTCAGCCACTCCATCACCAGCTCCGCCACGGAGCCGCCGCCCAGCAGTGAGCAGAACGGGGCGCTCAGCAACGGTGACGGTGAGCAGCGCCGCTCTGGTGGGAGGGATGGCCACGGAGTGCAGTGCCCACGCTTAGAGCTCCCAACTTAGCCGTGCTCCAAAACTTGTGTAGTTTGTAATCATGTCTTAGGTTTCCAGCCATCTGCTTTCCTCGGGTGTAGTCCTGTTGTTTGCCTGAATACCCCTTGTTTTTCCCCCTGGATCCCCGGGGGATCTGGCACGAATTCGGCTGCCACAAAGCTACGGGTGCAGATAGACCCGGTCACCAGACACAGCCTACTGGGTTCCCATATCAGCCGGCTATGAAGCTGGGATGTGACCAGAAGTGTGGCTGGACCTTGGTGCTTTAGAAGTGCTCCTCATGTCTGTGGAAGTATTTCAGGTCCTCCTTCAGGGACTACAGCTTTGGGTCATAGACCCGTGCTGTAGGAGGCTGTCACTTGTGTTTTTGTATTTTAGGAAACAAATACAGTTCCTTTTTTTCTTATTCTTTGTTTTGCTGAACACTCAGAAAGATTCGCACTCATTGGAAGTTACGTATCACTGGAAAATACTTCACTGAGCGGTGCCTAAAAATAAATGTGCTCTTGGTTCAGCACTGCTGAGAGCCAACAGTTTGCTGTGGCACCAGGGCCGTGTCCCTTACTCGCAGCTCACTGTGAAGCTGGAGGGTAAGCCATTAAATCTTTAACCCCCCGAGACAAATAACCAAAGGAGTTTCTAAACATTGCCATTGCATTTCACTGCGGTTCCCATACATTGACTTGTTGCTTTGTTTACATCTTGCAGTGACTCTGTGCACAGAGCAGAGCCCCATGCAGGGAAGCATTCCTGCCTGCCAGTGGTCACCACACATTCAGCTTTTGGAATGTGCCGCTAAGAGGTGTGCTGTCAGCTGCCAGGCAGATTCTAGACTGATAACATTCAGCTTACGATGTGCATAGCAACCCTTTCACATAACAGGAACCCATTTACTTTATTATTTGTGCTTTACGTATCATTTCTGTCAATACTTCCTTCTTTTGCTGCTCCTGCCTTTTGAGAAGGAGAAGCGCTATGAGAGCAGCACCATCAAACATGTTATTTTTTCTTTTGCCCAACCTGCCAGCACTGTGTTGGTGACTGCTTATCTACACCAAACCTTCTACAGAGCACAGGTATCCCTGAGGGCCAGATGGGAACAACATGCTGCAGTTTCTCCAGGCTGGTTCCTGCTGTTCCTCAGGAAGCCTGCAGGGAGCATGGGGAGTGAACAGGACACTTGGCATGTGTCTTACTCCTCCCCAGATGTGCACAGGAGGCAGGTGAATGGAGAAGGATGTTTTCCTTTTCTTCTCACATTTCCCATTCATGTAGCAATTGCTCACACCTTAAGTTCTTTCCTGGGTTCTGTTGTCAGATTACAGCTCCCAGGGGAGTTGGCTGTTTGAGTCTGCATGCCCAGAGCACAAGATAAAGAAACGTACTCGTCAACCACCAAATCAATGGCACTGATTGCTTCAGTAACACTTGGTGTCATCATGTCAAACACTCCAAAGGAAATGGAAGAACGGGTAGATTTTTCCAAGAGAATGACATAGGAACTGTACTGTAAAGCTATTCAGAAGTGATCTTTGAAAGAAACAGTGTCACATAAAGTAACATACCCTGTACTATCTGGAATGTGCTCGTATGTGCACATATATGTATACATCCGAGAACGCAGGCAAATGTCTTATGTGAGCACTGTAAGATGAGAAGTCCCATAAATTTCAGTCCTCAGTGCCCTATTTGTGACAGAGACATGTGGCCCACTTCTGTAACTTAAACACATTCTACCAACACTACTTTGTGAAGTCTGATCTTCTCTTTTGTGCATATGGCTGGCTTGTTAGTAGGTTGTCAGCCTACATTCTGTGCTGCAAGACTAGGAGAAGTACGGCACAGCCTTCCGATAAATTGCTTTCAGTGTTGTGAGCCATGAGGCTGACTTCAGCAAGGTTGTGGTGTCAGATGAGAATTTGGCCAGCATGTTAAACAAGGTGAGGCTGGGTAGGGAGAAAGCAGCAAAAAAAGCTGGTTTTGACTGCAAAAGAAGGAAGTGGAAAGAGGAAAATCTCTTCAGGACATTTTAAATGCAATTGGTTTGAGGCCTCCTACCCGTGTTCCCCCTTGGAGATGACTCAGCAGTCTGTAAGCATTCGACAGAGCCAAGTACGAGCCAGCTGAACATACCTGTGCCTGCCCACCCATTCTTATTGTGAACACTGCTATGTGAAGTGATGTGAGGGTGCACAGAGCATTTAAGATGTTGTCAGAATAATGTTTTAACAATAGAGCGCAGAAATCTTCATAAATGAAAACTTCTGGTAAAGTGAAAACATGATGACTTTTTCAGGCATTCCTATCATTTATCCTTTTTAATGAGAGATGAAACTGAAGTAATGTAGAGAGTACCAAACCACATTTGCCTTTCTTATTCGTGCAGTTGTTTTAAATACTTTTTTAATCATTTTCTGTAGTGCTCTCAGAGGACAGTACAACTGCCTGTATCCAGCCTTACGAAGAAGTACAAACGTCTATTTCTGATCTGCTAGAACAGGACAGTCTTGGGAAATCCTTAAAATGTCACCAGAGCCGGGAACTACCCAGTATTCCCCCTAACAATACCATGGAGACCATCATCTCAGCTAGGAATGCCGAAAATGATCAAGGTCTTGGGATGGAAGGGCCTTACGAAGTCTTGAAAGACAGCTCCTCTCAAGAGAACATAGTTGAAGACTGCTTGTATGAAACTGTGAAGGAAATCAAAGATGTTGGAGCAGCAGCCAACATGGAAAGGAGCTGCAACAGAAAGTCAGCGGCTTCAGTGATGGTTACTGAAGGTCAGGATCAGATTCCTGAGTGCAGAATTGAATCAGCAGAATATGCATCTGTTGACCGGAATAAAAAAAGTCGCCAAAGTGCTAATTCAGAAAGCCCTCTGGACAATACACCGGATGTAGAGGATGAGCTTCCTCCTCCAGTGCCCATGAAACTTCTTGATGAAAATGAGAATGTGCAAGAGAATGAAGTGGATGAAGGAGAAGGGACAGAAGGAGCAAGTAAACCAGAGAAGGTAAATACTACTTGACCATATCCAACTGCTAAACAATAGCTAGAGAACATACAGGGCTGAGGAATTTTTTTAAAACAGCAAAAAATAGTTGTGGATGCCCCATCCCTGGAGGCATTCAAGGCCGGGCTGGATGTGGCTCTGGGCAGCCTGGTCTGGTGGTTGGCGACCCTGCACATAGCAGGGGGGTTGAAACCAGATGATCATTGTGGTCCTTTTCAACCCCGTCCATTCTATGATTCTATGAAAAAATGCCAAGAAATAAAGAAACACTCAAAGTGAGGCAAGACTAAAATAGGAAAATGGGAAAATGCACAGCACAGCTTCTGTATTAAAGGCATGTGTTTATTTCATAGGAACCTATAAGCAGGATCCTTGCAATATGCTTTTCATAAAGCTTTTCCCAAATATTATCTAGAAATTACATAGAAAGCCTCTGCTTCATAATTTAATGGTATTGTATTTGTGGGTACTATTACAGTAGGTATCTGGTGCCTTTGTTCACAGCTTTGTATTGTTCAGACTCTCAGCCTTGTTTTGTGTTGTTTTTTTCTAGTAAAAGCTAAATCTGCAAAAAGGGGATTGAGACATTTTTGGTAGATGCTGTAGCTTTAGATGTGCCTCTTGTGTTGGGCCACATCAGCCTTGCTGTGCGACTGCTGTATATCTACTCAGTGCCACTCATCTGGTCTCCCTCTGTATGAAATGAGAGGGACAGCAAAAGAGAGGAAGAGAGACTGCAGTTGTAGACTTTTAAAATGTCAAATCTGCTTTTGGTCTTGTAGCTGCTATTCAGCAATTCCAGTGTACAAAGGATCACGGGAGAGAAGTGCTGCATTAAATATCTCCATTAAGGCAGCCATAAAAGCTGCAGAAACTCTCTAAACCTATAGAGTTTGTACTTGTCAAACTCTGTTTGTCACACAGAATAATTTTTACCTCAGCCAAACCTGATGTTCTCTCAGCAGCTCATCCTTACTCCCAGCCTTAATGGCGGACCCCCTGAAAAACAGTGGTGATATTTTCAGTGATCTTACCTCTTCTCCTTTTTCACCAGAATCAGTTCTAAGAATCCTTCCGAATAATCACAGAGTTGTCACCAATTGTGGAGTTTGCATTTTTCAGAACTGGTTTAGAAAATTTGTAACTGAAAAAAAAAAAAAAAAAGAGTGATTTAGGTTAATATCGTTTTGGAGTCTGATATTGATGATATCGGACCAACCTTCCCAAAAATCCTTGAGATTTGATGTGATACTTAAATGTAAGCATTTCCCTGAGAAGTGGTAGGAGAGCTGAGGTGTTACTACTTGCTTCTGGTTGTCTGTGTGGTTGACATACTTCAGTAATCCAGGCAGAGGGCAGAAAAATACCTTTTAAATACATGCTGTAATGCCCCCTCCCTGGAAGCATCCAAGGCCAGGCTGGATGGGGCTTTGAGCAGCCTGGTCTGGAGGGAGGTGTCCCTGCCTATAGCAGGGGGTTGGAACGAGATGATCTTAAAGGTCCCTTCCAACCCAAACCATTCTGTGATTCTGTGTTTAACCATATAATGTATAGAGCCCCAGAGAGCCAATGTGAATACAGAGAAGACTCAAGATCTGAACATTGTTCATCCAGACTCTTCAGCACACATTCTTACAGATAACAAGCTAATGAAGTAATAAATTAATGTAGTGCGTTGCCCGTAATCCACCAACTCTCCCCTCTGCCGAATTCAGGCCGTATGTAATTTCTAATTAATTTTTTAGAGAAACAGCTCTCAGAACCAGTGACATTTCCTTTCTAGGTGTAAAAAGTTTCCAGCAAATCATTGTATTTCCCCATCAGAGATACAAAGGAGGCATGTTTGCTGCTCGGGAGCTCCCAGCACACCGTGTATACAATGTCAGTGTCTGCGATGACTGGGAATTGATTAAAATGGTTCGAGTTTTGAAGGATTAATCAAGAGATGGCACATGCAGTTCCCTAAGTGCCAGAAAAAAAGGTGTTTGTCTAATTAAAATTTATTCAGAGCTAATGTCATCCTGAGTTAAGCCTTGGCAGCATCAGCTCATTGGCGAGCCCTCTGCTAGGTGCATGCATTATGCATTGAGGCGTGCGCCTGTCCTGTCCTTGAGAGCTACAGCTGCAGCAGAGTTGGAAATGGTAATTGATTGAATATATACATGTCATTATTGTTGGCATTGTATGTGGAGGTGGGTGTGGGAGTGTTTTTCTGTTGTGGTGATAATTTTTCCCTTTCTTCTGCTTCTTCAAGCGATGCGCTGCAATGCCTGTGTTTTCTGATGTGGCAACCAGGAACAAGATGTTTATGGAAATAAGTTTTATGTTTGTAATTACTTTAGTTAGACGGACTTCATAGGCGTCTCTTCTTTATGGTTGGACTAGAGCATAGGCGTCCAACCTTACCGTTTGCATGGTCTGCATTGAGCGAAGAGGAATTGCATTGGGCCACATATAGGTACATTGCTCCAAAAGTAACGCCTCCTGTTTATTTCCATGGAAACTACAACTACAAAGAGCACAATAACACTGTTTGACAGAGCAGATTTTTATCTACAATTTTTTTTTTTTCACGTAGTCACCACCATTAGCTATCCATTTTCACCAGTGACGAACAAGAGCCTGCATGCTGTGCTTGTGGAAATCAGCAGAGGTGACCCACTGTCACTGTCACCACTACTGAAACGCACCACTCACTGCCTCGCTGTGCTCAGAGCCACTGTTTGGTCTGTACAAACATTCAGCAAGCATCGGTGAATGTCAGTGGGTGCAACTTTTTCCACATGGAGGTATTCAGCGCCACTCTTTTGTTTAATCCGTACTTCCATGTCAGACACCATTATGTCAGACTGCCCCTCTGCTGCCATCTGTCACACAGCAACAACATGGAATGGAATATTGGTGGGAAGGTTCATCGTCTACTGCCACACCACCAGCATCCGCCTCTGACATTGTGGGCCAACAGGATAACATAGGAGGCATTATTTTTGAACCAGCCCTCGTAAAGTGTATGATACAGTCAGTGTATGTAGAGTAACAAAACTTATTTTAATTTCCAATGTTTTTTAATAAAACGTATCAAAATAGAGGGGGGGGAATGGGATATGAAACTTATGTATCACTGTCTGGTTTGATGGCAGTGGCTGCAGTTCTTCATGAGTTCTCAAGGTGTTCATCAGAGGTTTGTGATGCAATTTTGTTCTTCCTGTGCTTCATCCTTGAAAAGAGTTATTCACAAATGTATGTACTGCAGAAACGGCAATGACACAAAGAAGGCGTGACCGTGGAGGGAGAGATATTTCTCTCTGGTGGGAGAGGTCTTATAAAAGTCTGGTAAAGAGACACGATCAAGTTTTTGATTGCAGCTCTGTGCATTCCATTTGCCCTCGTTTCAGCCCAGATGGGGCTGACAGCACACCGATGTTCCGTTGGTGCTGAGCGGCTGGGCCAGGGCAGAGCTGCCGCCATGATGGTGTGGGGCAGGGACTGACCACACTGCAAGCTGGGCCAGGCTGCGTGCAGCCTGCGGGTGGGACGTGTCTGGCCTAGATGAACTTAGTGGTCTTTTCCAACCTTAATGATTCCATGATTCGATGATTCCTGCTTCTTGCTTTGGGAGAGAGCTCTGTGTGCCAAACCAGAGACCACTCCAGCATGATGTTCAGATCTGTGTGAAGAGGACTCCCATGCTGCCAGCAGTCCATGGTGCTTTTTCCTTTTTCCAGAGGTGTGCCCCTGGTAGTGCTAAATGATCCAGCCCTGCTGGGGCCTGAAGGAGTGCAGTGCTTGCTCGGGGCCCTCCTGTGCAGCACTGCCAGGCAGTGGTTGCAGGATGACAGATCACTGGCAGGGCCAGGTGAGGAACGAATGACAATTCATTCTGTGAGTCGGTTGTCGGCTGTGACTCAGACAATACCATTGGAAGGTTTTGGTGAAGAAAGGCAAATTTAGTAGCACAGTGCCTCTTACAGGCCTTTGTGAACTGGAAAAACTTGGGTGTAGTTCTTCTATTAAAACTGGAGGGGCAGAATACTTTTTCTAAAGTTTTTTTAATCAGAAAAGGCAGCACAGATCTCCTTTTTCTCCCAGGTCTCTCCAGAGTGAGCAAACACAGGAAGAGTGGTAGAAGTGTTCTGTGTGTGTTTGGCTGCTGCCCATCTGATTTCAGACCAGCACAGCATGAGGATGGGCAAAGCATCTCTTGCTAATGCACCAGAGGAGAATGGCATCCTTGTTCTGCTGCCTCAGTCAGGAGCATAGCCAAGCCAACGAGCACAAAATCCAGTGCTGTCGAGGAACTAAAGGAAAGGGGATAGAAAACAAGCATGTATTCTGTTTGCATTGAGGTTTCCAATGTGATTTATAATATTGCTAGGTACAGACTGTACAGGAGTGAGTATTTTTTTCAGTTTCCAACATGGTAATATCCTTCAAGACTGGTGTCATGCGTTCTGTGCTTAGAGGAAAGAATCCTACATAGTAGGAAAATAAGTGCAGGGCTGTCAGCACGTGGGGGTATTTCTCAGGACTGGAGTGGGAAACTGCAGAAGTGCCCACAGACGCTCTAATAAGAAAATGACTTCACTGCAGAATTTTGCTCACACACATTTGTTTTAGTGAATAACAGTGATAATATTCACCTACTCCTCAGGACAGAAAACATCCTACAAGTAAGAAAGAATAAGCCAAGCTGCTGTAGTATAGCAGATCCAGTAAGGGCTATGCAGAAATGCATTTGATCTTCTTTTATTTTTCACTGATAAAGTGAGTAAACAAAGCCCGTGTTGAGGAGCAGGTCCACCAGCCAGTAGGTCAGCAGCCAGGAGCCCCAGGGGCGGGGGCTGACTTCAGAGTCTTCATCAGACCCATGTCCAGGATTTGAAGCTTGGAATTTATTGGAAGTAAAAGCACCAAGAAAGGAAGGAATCTGCTGTAAGGAACCTCTAAGGAAAAAAGTCTTGTGTGACTTGTATGTTTCTGGAAGCAGTATTTCAGTGACCATGCTAAAAAGATGGAGCTCTGTTTCTCCATCTTGGCCTGCACTGGAAGGCATCTGATATTTTAGGTGGAGAATTTGCATAAAACTCCAAAACGTGGCCTGTTGCAAATAGTGCTGAAGGCTTCCTCCCAGTCACCATGAGCAGGAGGTCCGCCAAGCCTTTGTGCTGTGCTAGGGAGGAATCCCACATCTGCTGGAAGGTGGCCAGGGTCTTGATAGCCATGGAGGTCCTCAGACATTTTTTGTAATAGTCAGATGGTTTTTCCCAGTGTTTCATGTTTATTTCTTCCTTTTTTTTTTCCTCTGCATTCCACTTTGGATTCTTAAAGTTACACGAAGCTTCTGTTCTTAGATCACTTTGGTACACGAGCTGGACCAGGCAGACCTCAGAGGACGTAGCTTCCCCTTTCAAGCCAAGTTGAAGCAGGTTGTCTCCGCATGTGTGGCTCTGAGGTCGGAGGCACCTCTGAGCAGCAGCTGTGTGGCATGGGGGAGGGGTTCAACTGCCTTACAGTGCTTCTAGAGCCACGGAAGGAAGGGCATTTGCCACGAGGAAGGCACCAGTTCAGTGTAGTCCTTTTGTATTCTAGGAACGTACCTGAAGATTTACCGTAGCTCACTTATAATTGCTCAAAAACCTTTGCAGAGTCTTTCTTGCTTCATTGGAAGTCTGAAGGCAGGGATACAGCGCAGCAGAGTGCTGTGAGTTTGTTTTAAGCATTACATTATATTTGCCCTTTTCAGGTCAGCGTAAGAGCAGATACATTAAAAAGCTCTACTAACCTCAGGGCTGCTATCTCCAGAGATGTACGCTGGAAATTAGCTCCGTGAAATGGAACTAGTGAGCAAATGACCATAAAATACAATGTATTGATTGTAGCGCGAGAGTTTTATTGTAGGTATCACACTGTTGACTGGTAATGAGCCTTTTTTTCTTTCTTTCCTCCTCTTTTACAGAGGCTGAGTTCGATGTCTTACAAGTCTCGAGAGGAAGATCCATCTCTTACAGAAGACGAAGTAGGTTTCTCGTGTAAAATTCAGTAATGAGCTAGAGACCTTTTTTCAGGCAGAAATTAGCATAAGCTCTGCATGATTAAGCAGAATCTGAGGCGAAAATTGTCTAAAGGGAAAATGAAAGCCCAAGTTTTTCTGTACAGTTTGCACTGCCGCATTCCTGAAATCAGAAGCATTGTAGCATATGGCTTTATCAGGCCAATAGGTTGAAAAAAAGAATCAGAAAATACTAGGAGGCCCAAATAGCTGATGGTTAGGGCAGCTCTTTGGTTTTGGATTCTGAGTTTGAAACGTGCCCTACCTTTCTCTTGCAAAGTGTTCAGGGCTCTGAAGCACCTACATTAATATTTCAAGTGTTTATTGGTTAAATAAATTACAGAGATTGAAACAAAGATGAAAAAATGAAACAAAAATCAGATTGCATGTAATCATATCCAGCGGTGCCTCATGGTTTACAAGCATGTTCTCTGGACATAAAGCAAACACAGCCCTGGCGGTGAGCTGGGTGAGCTGGTGCTTGCTGCTGGGGAGGCACTCCTAGACAGGGATGAGCGCACTGCTCCTTCTGGGTTCATGCAATTCAGTGCTGAAAAGGGGATGAAATACAAACAGGCAGAAAAAAAAACTGTTTTGAGTTTGGTTAACTATCTGCTACTATTAAAATAAAAGAGGAAAGATCAGAGAGCATCCTTCTGCATTCCAGCAGCTCAAGCTGATCATTCCTCTGATGCTGTCTCCTCATTTAGCCCAAGTTGGTTCCAGGACTGTAGCGTGGCTTTCAGGAGCTCACAAAGCCAATCCTTTTTGTCCTGGATCTGATTTGCCTTCATTTCTGGAAGGAGAGAATTGCTGAATAAATGCATGCAAGGCAAGCAGTTTTGTAAGAGAGAATATGTTTCTATTGGCAGGTCTAGTAAGTGGGCAACATCCTGGTGGTGGGAGGGGGTCAGACTGGCACACAAGGTTTACAACATGTGTAAGTACTCAGCGGGCATCTCCTTTTCCCAGATCTCAGCCATGTACTCTTCGGTGAGCAAGCCAGGACAGGCCATCAGGGCAATGGATTCTCCTTACACCTGTATTCAAGAAATCACATCTCAGAGGTCCCCGTCTGTTTGCAGCGGCCTCTATGCAAGCGTGAAGGACTTTGAGAACACCCTCAGTACTACCACTGTGCCTCAGTCAGCGGGCAGGCCCAATGGGGAGCTGGAGCCTGACTATGAAGCTATCCAGGCGGTGAGCCAAGACGAAGACAGGACCTTGTCTGTGCCTCACACAAACCACATTGCTCTGTCGGGAGAGAATGACTATGAGAGCATAGGGGACTTGCAGCACCACAGGGATGTCACCAGACTTTAACTACTCCAGCAGCCGGGTTTCAGCCTTTGTGTTGTCTGCTGGTGTTTCAAAGGAGCATGCGAAACAAGGAGAGGGGAGCGCTTCTCATTTTGAGGAGCAAAGCTAAGTGCAGAACAGCAGGTGCGAAAAGCCATGTACGTTTCAAGTGAGTGGGTGATATCTGTGCGTGATTCTGGGCGGAGGACAGAAGCTCACAGGAAGGTTAATTTTTATTGTTGGCTTTTTATTGTTAGTTCCTGGACAGCCAGAATTCAGGAAGGAGCGCTGTGTTTGTCATCCTGATAGGGTCACATACCAAAAAGACTGCCTTTACGCAAAGCTAGCTTTTCATTTTAGAGGATTATTTTGTATCAGTTGCTTCAAAGTGTTTTTCAAGAACCATTTTCCATCCAAGTTCAGGAATCCACTGAGCAACTCGCAGACCATCATGCCTCAGTCAGGCAGACTCTGAGGGCTGAGGAAGGTGTGCCGACATCTGTCGGGAAGCTCTAATTCAGCCTGCTAGGACTGTGAGGGTTCAGGTGGGGTCAGAATTCCCATTCCATTGTCATTGCAACTAAAGTGTAAGCTACTTCACATCAAGTGTAAGTTACTTCACATCACAAGGAACATAATGCATATGTACTTGAATTACTTCCATAGACTTTTTTCCCTTTCTTTTCTTTCTCTCCTTTCTATCTTTCTCTCTTTTCTTTCTTTCTTTCTTCCTTCCTTCCTTTCTTCCTTTCTTCCTTCCTTCCTTCCTTCCTTCCTTCCTTCCTTCCTTCCTGCCTTCCTGCCTTCCTGCCTTCCCTCTTTCCTTCCTTTCTTCCTTTCTTCCTTCCTTCCTTCCTTCCTTCCTGCCTTCCTGCCTTCCCTCTTTCCTTCCTTTCTTCCTTTCTTCCTTTCTTCCTTTCTTTCTTTCTTCCTTTCTCTTCCTTCCTTCCTTCCTTCCTGCCTTCCTGCCTTCCCGCCTTCCCGCCTTCCCTCTTTCCTTCCTTCCTTCCCTTCTTCCTTCCCTCCTTTCTTCCTTCTTTTCACATCAGGGGCTGTAGAATGTGACTTGCAGTATTTGAGACGTGTACTGGTATTTTTAGGATTTGCCATTTAGTTATTTGTGAAATACTGCTTTAAAATGGCAAATGACCATTAGCATTCTCGCTCTATCTCCCCAACATGCAAACATGTACCTGCACATACACATGCAAGACATGGGTCATGTTGCAGAAGGTTGTACAAATGAATGTTGCCATAATGTTTAGTCTCACCTTAATAGTGTTGACTCGTCTTTTGAAGGATTTGGCCCTTTTTTTAAAGACTTAAAGTATTTTAATATGTTTGACTAGTGCATTATATAGGAAAACTTCTGTACTGTGTTGAGTGGATTATGTTTTTCATTTCTACAACACATTTTCATCTTCAAAGCTTTTATAGGTTATCTTACTGCTTTGTGTAATGAGAGGAATCCTGTTTTTTCTTTGGGTTTTATTTGTTTTTGCTTTATATCTTTTTCCTATTTTAGAAGTAATTTAAAAGAACAAATCCTATTTTATTTTTTTAAAGCTTCTGCAGGGTTGTGGAGCACACCTTGCTGTTTTTAAGCTCAAAGTAATGGAGTCTGTATAAAAGAACACTGACAGAAGGACAAAAAGAAGGGAGGAGAGTGTATTTTGTGTGGGTTGGCCACTGGTCATGCTTGTTCCTCAGCTAGAAGGAGCAGGAGTCAGTACTGGTGGGACCAAGAACTTCTTGGGGCTGTGACAAGCAGTTGGAAAGCCACTGTCTTTCCAGAGATACGAAGTTACTCTGTTACTGTTGAAGACGAAGTACAGTGCTGAGATGAAATAAGCAGGTACTGGACTGATACTCTTGTTTTCTTCAAGAATAGTACAATGAACGGTACAGTAATACAAGATTGCCCAACAGTAGAGAATATGCATTATATTATATGCATCTGTACACAGCTATGTGTACATTTGTGCGTGTCCTTGTGTATACTCACATACACAGGTGCTTTGTAAACAGACATAAACTGTGGTCCAAACTTGGTAGCCTTCACATAACGTTCACATAGGTACTATTGGCATGTGCTTGAAGGGTAGTTTATTTTAATGCAAGATAAATAGCACTTAAACAGGGATTGTCTCATTCTGTATCAGCCTAGCATGGGTTCAGCATGGGTTCGGTTGGTACTGAGGTTTGATGCATGAGATTGAGTCCTTCTCAGACCACTGGCCAGTGCACAGTGCTTGGTACTATAAAAGGCAAACACAGCTCTGGGTACACGCTTCCTAGAAGTCAGCTTATAACTGGATGAGATGCAGTGGTTTATGGACGCTGACTATAATGAGCATGGATTTGAGGAGCAGTGCAGTTGGATGCCCACAGAGGAACACAGACATCATGGAGCCCAACCTCACGCACGGTGAGGTGACACACCTGGGCCAGGCTCCTCCTTGGAGTGAAGCCACACAGCTCAGTCTGCATCTGCCTTGTTCTTGGTTGTGCTGCCATGCTTCCACAGCTGCAGCCTATGCTTCCACCTCACTGCAGTGCTTTTTAAAGCTGACTTCGGTCTTCCTTTCCTATCAATGTTCCCTTGAATGTGAATACGTGAAGTTCACCTTTGACTGTTCTCTCCTTCTGCTTCACACTGTTTAAGGCCAAAGAGAAAATGCCTCGCATTTCAGAAGATCTGTGCCGAGTTTGGAGACTCTCTGGAGACTTAGCTACGTGTTTGCTCTTTGCTCCATGCACTCTGTATGTTGTCCTCAGTCTAACACCTGCAGCATAGTGGGAGCCGTACCCCACTCCTGAGGTTCCCACACAAATCTCAGGACGCAGAGTTATCCTTTAAGGACTATCTTACTTGTTACATGGCTGACTGCTTTTGGAGAAACAGTAGCAACGTGAAGTTTATGACGTTCACCAGATGCAATTTCATGAGCAGTTTAAAGATAAAAAAATTATAGCAATTAACAATAGCAAAGAAAAACATGGAGGTCCTGATTGCAAAATTTTAAGCTGCAAAAAAGAGAAAATAAAGCATCACTCTCAAACTAAACCCCACCAATATCAGCGAGTCCAAGGAAGAAGGGCCTGCCTGCTCATATTCACTGTCTTTTGGAGCAGAACCGGGAGCGCTGGATGCGAGGAAGGGCAGTGAGGCTCAGCTCCTTCCTTCCTTTCTTTCCCCTGTTGGGAAATGCTTTGTCTGCTCCCCGCTCAGCCTCCAGCTCTTGGCAGGTGACGCAGTAATACAGTGTTCAGTCCTTACAGCATTCAGCCCCAGCTGCCATCCCTGTTCTGTCTGTGATCGGGATTCAGACTCTGGCCAGGCCAGTTTCCTCTGAACTCCCCGCAGGAGGACTTCCTTCCAGCCTCACGGACCCTCAGCCCACTCGGGCTCAGGCTCTGCATGCATGGCTGCCATCACCTCCAAACCCACTGAGCCATGAAGGGAACTACCTCCTGAGCAAAGACAGATGAGGAGTTACATTCCTGCAATCTCCATTACGTAGGCTAATGCTAAAGAAGAATAGAATTTAGTCCAAGGTCCTGAAATGAACAGTTTATCACTTGACAAGAAAAACTTCGTTTTTGTTTCCTCTCACCAATAGTAAGATCTGCTCTTTGGCTACTATGGCCGTGCTTCCTTTTCACTGGTATACTGGATGGAAAGATTTTTCCAGCAGCAATCTTCAAATACGTGAGTTTTACTGGAAAGAAAGGGGAGTTTCTTCTACTTACCTCTTCATTGCCATTTGTTTCACTTTCACCATATTCCCAAATAAAAAGTCAACATTCCGAATGAAGTATTTGTTATGTGATGATCTTTTCTCGGACAACTACATAGGTGATTTTTTTACTTCCATTTGTTAGCATAACTGTTCAAGAAACTCACACTTTGCTGTAGTAAAGCCAAGTAAAGCTGCAATGTCAGTGTACTTACGCTACTGAAAAGATCATTTCTGATTCCCTTCTGGGAACAGGTAGAAATAAGACATGCAGTTTGGATGTCTCTTCCCTGAATCTGTCTCCTGTGGGACTTCCAGCCATACGCTGAAGCCAGCAGTCCCTTTCTGCAGTGATGAGTTCAGAATTGCTTTCTCAGTCACAGTGAAACATTTGTTTAAGGATATCTGTGCACAGGCACGAACATAATTGCAGCAGTTAGATCAGCTATAGTGCCTTTTATACCAAGTACTTCCATACTCTTTTTCCACACTGTGTTTGTTCGACACAAAACCAAAAAGAGTGTTTCCTCCATTTATTTCTGGGGGAAACAGCTTTGGAAACAGTTGAAAACAGCTTTACAGCCGAGACACATCAAATGCACTGGACCTCAGTTAGCCTCAGTTTAGCAATAGCCTCTCGCAAACTTCCTCTAGAAAGCCCAGCAATGTAGCTACAATAACTAAGCTTTGCAATAAGAATGATCAATCTTCTTTTGAAGAACCTATGTTGTTCAACAGCGAGGATTCAGGGAGATGTGGTCTGTGTCCATGTCAACTGTGAACAATTGGCAGCTTCAGTCTTTGTACTGGCATCAATTACAGGCTTGCTGGTATACAGCAGGCCTTGCAGGGTGAGGGAATTGCAGAGAGGAACGGGTGCTGGGGCTCGGGTCCATCAGTCACACAAAGCTGGGTCATCCCACAAAGCAGCTGGCTGAGGGTCAGCCGCTTTGTTCTTTAAGCCCTCGTGTACTGTGCCTCCAGGGAACCCATCTTGCCGGGATTCCTCTGGGCTCTGTACTTCTCCATGGCTCCCTGAACAGCTCCTCTCGCTTGTCTTGATCAAAATTCTGTATACACGGTGCTCTCTGTTCAACCTTTCAATGGTGCTTTTATACGATGCTGGATAAATAGGTTCAATGTGCTTTCTGAAAGCTGACATGTAAAGTTGTGACACAGAGTGTTCTCTCTAGCATTTTCTACTTCACAGAATTTAGTGTTAACTGTGTTGCTCTGCAAATGGCTGTCAGTGCTTCCCTGTTTCTTGCTCTCTCTGCGCAAAACTGTCACGCATAGCAAGCCCAGGTTGGGTGGCAGAGTTCAAAAGCAGCCACCCAAGTGGAGTGCCTTGGCCTGAGAGCAGTTAGACATGTGGCAGTGTGCAGTGTGGAGCTGGAAGCAACACGGATCCCAGCTGAAGGGCTTTCTTCTCTCAGTGTGTATATAAATTCATTTGCACAATAACTATAAGAAATCTATTTCAGCAACAAACAACTTAATTTGGACCAAATGCCAAACAGGGATTTCTGCTCTTTGGTACTTAATAGCAGTTATTTCAGAACAGTGTTATTTATTTAGGTTGGAACATGCCTTAATAAGGCTGGTGTATGCTTCACAAGTAACGTGGTGTGTGTGTAATCTATTGAGAATTAGAATGCTGAAAGGTATTCGATCTGATGGCTGCTTCTGAGGTGGCATGCTGAAGACTTCCAAAAGCAAATCTCTTCCTTGGGAGCAGGGTGCGTAATTGCGATTAATATGTCTTTGTACGCTTGTGCTGAAGTTGATTTGCGGCATCTCTTTTGGGATGGTCAAGGCTGAAGACATTGCCAGGACATATCTCAGCCTCAAAAAAAAAATAATAATAAACAAGCAAACAACAGAAGAGTATTTTTATATCCCTTGCTACTCAGCCAGATATCAACTTGTTGAGGATTATGCTGAGAACAGGCACTGTGGATGGAGCATCACAGAGATGAAAGCAGTGGGTTCCTTTTCTTCAAGGAGAGAGAACCCCATTTGGTTGAGTGAATATGAAAGATCCCATGCTCAGCATTCACATACCCTCAACAAAAAGTATTAAATTAATTGCCTACTTCCCATCGATTGCATTAGGATATCATGTACCCTACACTGCTCTTCCATATGGGCAATGGAAGGATGAAAGCTTTTTTCTGATGCAAAGTTCTTGTTGTTGACTTGATTAAACTTACTTTATGTGTAAGCCATAGATCAGCAAGAGAGAGTCTTCACGACATAGATATATTTCACCTAACTCTATATGGTTAGTTATAGAGTTAGAGTATAGTTATAGAGTAGGCAGAATTACTAGAACACCTTCATGGTCTACATTTGCTTTGACCTGCTCATATATCTAGCTTGGGCACTACCATTTGCTTAGTAAATGTATGGATGATCATTGTATTATGTATCCATTGGCTTGCCCGATGTATGGACAACATAAATCTTACCATTCTGATTTGTCAAGCTGTGAGGTTTGGTTTCTGGAAGTCTTCAGTTTCAAACTGGCCAGAAGGACAGTCACATGATGGGGCTTTTGTCAACCTATTGTAGTGGATGGTGTCCCTGCCCACGGGGGGGGGGCTTGGAACGAGGTGGTCTTTAAGGGCCCTTCCAAACCAAACCATTCTGTCATTCCGTGATAGCAAAGTGCTGAAAAATAAAGATGTTTCTGTAAAGATGCTTGCTGTTAACTGCACAGCTGCTTGTCAACTGTATGTGCTACTCCTTTGCTGCACACATTTCTAAATATCAGCTTTCGTTTGTGATGTTTGTTCATTGTTATAAAAACAGTCTGATAGATTTTCATCATCTAATTTTAACTAGAATATTTGTTATACAAAATATAAAATGAGATCTTTGTTCAGCCTAAAAGGCAGCTATGTAATTTCTTACAGTTTATGACAATGAATCAACATGCTTAGTGTATTTACAGAGTACATAAGTAAGATGTGACTTTAAAATGCTTTGTTTTGGATTTCAGAATGCCTCCCTTTCACTTCATGATAATGTTACCAACTTTGTAATTTTCATCTCATAACACTGGAGAGGAGTTTTAAAACCTTACAAATCTTGTTACTTTAAAACAGAAGAAGAGCACTGGTGTTTAGCCTTCCTAACGTGTACGAAGAGATGCTCATATTTTAACTTTCAGCATAGTTTGGATTTTATTTATATAACTGCTCCTCGCAGCCATGCTTAACTGTCTCTGTCTCAGTTTTCTCTTTTGTCCTTGATGAAATACGGTACCTGGCCACTGTCCAGTGGGCACAGAGGCTGCGTTGCTTCACAGTACTGCGTGGGATCTTCCTGATGTGCCACTGGGATGTAGAAGCCTGGACTTGCGCTCTGAAGTCATGCATTTTGGGGCAACCACATCCTGTTTTGCAGACTTCTGTGGAGGTCTTCACTTTCTTTCAAGTTCTGCAGAAGTTCTGCAGCTTGCGAGCACTCAGCTGATGTGTAAAGATGTACAGTAAGAGGTGAATTAGTACAGTGTTTAAATATATTAGTAAAAAATACCTAAGAGCACAATAACCTCCTTTCTCACCTGTGTGAGGACAATAGAACTTGGTTTTTACCTCTGAATCTACTGGAGAATGGTCACAGAACAAGGCTCCTCTGGATATCCTACCGACAGGCAGTTCCATACAGCTATTTCTGACTGTGAATGAGCATCTGGATCACCCCCGTGGCTCCCCATGTACCACCTTTGTGCTTTCCAGTAGGCCTGTGGTGATGACACCTGAGGAGTGATGACAACTCTGTGGTGATGACAAGGAAGAATGGTCCTTGGCTTCACAGGCCTGAGCCTTGGAGCTGAACACGTGCTCAGAGTGAGCCTGCAAACCCAGGGAAGGGCATTTACTTTGCAGGGCAGAGCAGGTATATCCTGCTGTAGCAGCCTGGAAGAAAGAGGTCAAAGGAAAAATAGCTGAGCGTCTTTTGTGCTGCACCCATCCGACAGACAACCTATTCATAAAGGTAGAAGAGATTGCAGTGAAGTTGCCGAGAATCGCACGAGGGATGGGTGGAATTGCCCTCTCAGTATTCCCCCAACGCAGTGGCAGGGTCAGGTCCTCTGTGCCCCACCTCCACGCAGGTCTCCTGATCTTTTATCAAGCCTCCAGGCAGCATAAATGAAACGAAAATAAGGTGTATGTGCACGTGGCTTTGTCCCATGATAATCCCCAAATGGGCAAATGTAGGCGCACTCATCTGTAAGTACCATCAACTATGTGCAGATTTGGACTTCCATAGATGCTTTTTTAGCAAAAAAAAAATTGAAAACTGGATGACTTCACTGCAAAATAATTATTTGTATGAGATGAGGGTGCAGGATTAGACCCTACAAGTTTAGGAGATGTTTGGTTTGGTGCTAGGTACTTTGCTTTGTCTTTGCAGTGAAATGAATTTTCTCTGTGGACTGATATGACCTCCATAGGAACAACAGAAAACACAGAGTTTGGTGTGCGGATATTTATCTCCAATAGCTGTTACTAAAAACCCGCCTCAGTAGAATTCACTTTAAATTGGGTGCTAGAGGAGCTTCAGCACAAAATGTATGGAACATTGCCTACTTAGAACATAGTGGATAAGTATTTGTAATTACAGACACTTGTTTATTTTAACCATTGTTTTATAATGGAAAAAGTATTTATTAGTAGAGTGGTTTTCTAGCAATATTCTCTCAAGGAAAGTTCTAGCAGCAGATTGTGCTTTCAGGACAGCTGTTTGATTTTCTGGTCACTGAAGAAGAACTTCAGACATCCTCTAACCAGCATGACCTTCTGAACTGAGAGGATTAGGTCTGGCTCTGGCTCTCACAGAGCAGATACGGTTAAATAAGCTGTGGAGTTCAGCTCTGAGGGTAGCAAGAGCAGTTCAAAGAAATGACTGTAATATATAAACCTGGAGTCAGTGCATGCGGACTTCCAAGCTGGCACTGCTGAGCCTTGTTTGCTATACGATTGGTTATTTGGCTTGCTACCTTTTTGAAATCAATACGGTTTTATTAACAGCACTGCAGACACCAAAATGCTGTAGTATTGCAGAATATATGCTCCATAAATTGTAGCTTGACTGTAATTGCAGGGCTTATGCTACTGTCAGAGCAGCTCAGAGCCAACACTAAGTTGCATTTTGTAAAGTGATAAATGCCGTGACGTTCCCTTCAGTGTTCTGTAGGAGTATACACAAGTTGATGTAATTTAGTCATACCCTTATTCAAAGAATCTTCATCTGATATTTCTAGCCAGCCCAGCTTTTGGCTGCTGAAAGCACAGTAGGTTATTATGGTTATTTACAGTAAACGTAGATGAGTTTTATGTAAATATGTCAGGAGAAAAAAATCTGTTACTTAAACGTATGAGGCCGTTATCTAAAAGTCACAACGTAGGTCAATGATATAAAATGCAGCTTTCATTTATGTACAGCAGTATCCGAATATTTGCTTCTTTACCTAAGATTCTGGACTGCATTCTCTGGAAGCATTTCAAACTGGCTCTGCTATTTTCTCCAGTTAATGTATTTGCAAATGCCTTTTGAATTGATTGGAAATCTCTGTCAATTATGTCGAATGAGAAATGCTACACTGCAGTGAAATCAGTTGGATTAAAAAATCCTGGGAAAACACATTGGTTGAAACCTATATAAAAACCTACATAGAAATCCAGTCACCAGATGGAATAAAACACAATAAATAAGATTTGACTTTTTTTTTTTTAATCTGTGCCTCTTTTTTTGCTGTTGTTCATTTGTCTGTTCTCTTAACGAATGCTTTATTTAGTCCTTGCAGACACTTGCTTTTCTACGTCCTAAAGTCTGCATTATTTGATAGACTGTTGTTTGTTCCAGGCGTTTTCGGCTGATTTCATTATCTCAGGAGAACTTTTAAGTGTTCTTTGTGTTATACAGCATCGTATTGCCCCCAGAGCCACAATCCTGACAAGATTCAAGCACGCACTGTGCAAATTCTAAATGGCCTGCAGACTAAAGCAGAAGCTCCCTCCTATAAGGTGGTGCTATGCTCTTTAATGAAGGTTAAAACGTTGGTCTTCAGCCTGTGAAAGTTACATAGCTCTCAGCATTTTTAAAGAGCAGCAATTACCAGCTTAATGGGTTATTTTCTGAAATAGTCGTGGCATTCAATTCCTTTTTCTCAGCTGAAGATGCTCTCCAGGTGACATTCCCAGCCATTAGCAGCACTGCTCCGTCAACAGCAATACTCTCCTTTGTTCAGAAATACTTGCAGAGCATCCCGAACCATTTCAGAGGCAGCTGAACCAGATCTGCAGCTGAATACATAACGCAAGTCTGTGTTCTGCACCTAAGCAACACAAGGAAATGTCATCTTTGAAGTATTTTGCTGGAGCGAGGCTTCCTCACACAGTAGAGCATGAGGTTCAAGTGGTGCAGAGCCTGCTGGGATTTCATGTCTCCCCATGGGTTGGGCCTTTGCCCTCAGTATCTTCAATTACAGATGAGGGAAGAGCAGCTTTACCCAATTAATACCACGCCAGTACCGATGAGTGAGCTCCTGGAAGATTCACCATGCGGCCAATGGTTAGTTATACTGAGATGGGAGGCTGTAAATTACACTCACACAGGCAAACAGTGTCTGTTCACTGTCAAGGCAATGGTTCTTTAACCTGTGTTTGCATATCTTAATATTGAAAGATACAAGACTGTAGGTCAGATAGAAGACCTGTAAAAATCAGGAAAATGTGAGAAATTCGGTATCTGAGAGTTTAATACATTTCATGAACCAAGAAGCTGCAAAATATGTAACCCGATGCAATCCTTTGATGAAATAACTTGCTGAACCTCACCCGATACCTAAAGAATGCACACACGATTCTCGTAAAGAGAACTGTATTACACGCACATATCTATTTCTCTTGACAAGAATTAACACATGTACATATAGTATATATCTTATATATATGTTTATATGTATACACACACATATGTATATATATAAATTCCAATTGCTCTCAGCCATAAAATAACTATATTACAGTGGCTAGCTACAGGTTTGAAGAGAACTGTGTAAAACTACAAATGTGTCTGGTTGAAATACTGAGCAATTTGCCCAGATTCCAGCTAACCATGTAGCTATATGCAAACACTTGGGGAAGGAAAGCTTTGTTCTCCACTCCTCTTTGACACTGCTGAAACCAAGCAGGAGTATACTGCAGTGACACCTGGTGTTTAAAATAGAATTATTCCCTGTGAAGTGTGACAGTCAATTTGCTTTTAATTGGATGCACTCAAACACTCATAGCTCACCCCGTGTTCCTGTATTGAACTAGAAAATGTCGGAGCTAAAGAGTGACTTGACATTACTTTGTATAAAAAGCATCTGACAGATTTGTTTCAAAAGCCCAAAATTGCAGGGACATGATCTTTCTTGAATGGCTGTTCTTCCTAGCGCTTTAGCAGACAAGATACTTTACCACTACTTCTTCTCAGCTGATTATTTCACAAAAGAGATTGACCCTTAATATAACTCACACAACTGGAATTTCCATGCAGCCTTTGTGGAAGGGCTGATGAGCAAGGACAGAGAACAGCCAGTTGAGACAGAAACCAGGAACCCCACATCTGTTGCAATGCCAGAAAGGGTATCAGAGGCACAACAGATGCTTCTGAAGTAGTCCTGCAAAGAGCTCACTGACCAAAGCAGTCGAGACCTGTGCATTTACAGATGTGACTGATGCGGAATGCAAATCACATCAACAGTTAAGGTAACTCAGGATTATTAGGATAAAATAAGATCATAGCAATCATAAGGAGCATTATTATCAAGGAATGCCACTAGAAGAAGAAAAATTAAAGATCTGACAGCACTGTGTATAGACTGCTTGACAATTTCTATTATGTAAAAGTTTGTGTGACTTGCTCTGAGCCGCACATATAAGCTCCACATTTACGTAGTTAATCTTTGAAATCTGGCAAGGACAAAACCCTCAGGCGAGCACTGTGTTCTTCATTTGTCACACAAATTCTGTAAGGGTTTGGCTGAGCTGCAAAAGCCATATTATACTGGGAAATGATGAGACATGAAGTGTCCACCTTGTACCCCAAGTCAAGCAGCAGAGCACCAAGATTTCTCTAGCACACACTCAAAGGCAAGCACTCCAGCTGGCATTCAGAGCTCTTTTTCCTCTCTTGCCTGCGGCTTATTTCTAGCAGCAAAGGACGAAACAGAAAGGAGCCATCTCCAGGTTCTTTGATTTCTGAAGGGCAGTCCTACTGGCAAAGACTGAGCCAAGGTGGCACCCAGTACTTCAGCTTTTGCCATGTCACCTTTAGCAGCAGGCCCATCTTTTCTCTAATTAAACTGACAGAAGCTGTTTCTGTTGCCATTGATTCTATTAGAGTCATTTAGATTGAATTCCAGTTGAGCTTTGGCATTCCTAACTTTGTCTCTGCATGCACAGACAATGTCTCAGTGTCCCTACCAGGCTACCTGTCCCTGCTTCCACTCCCTGTGGGATTCCTTGCTGTGTTTGAGTTTGGCTAGGAGCTCCTTCTTCACCCATGCAGGCCTCCTGGCAGTTTTGCCTGATTTCTTGTGCTTAGGAAGCATAGCTTCTGAGCTTGCAGCAGGTGATTCTAGAACACTAATCAGCTTTCTCAGACCCCTCTTCCCCTCCAGGGCCTTATCCCGTGGGACTCTGTCAAGCAGATCCCATTCAGCCACCTCACCAAATAAGGGGATTCCTGTGGAAAAGTAGTACTGTGATCTTACTGTCAATGACTTTGTCCTTAATTGCATGATCAGATTTGTTGGGTTGGTTTGTTTGTTTCATTGGGGTATTTTTTGTTTTGGTTTTGGGTTGCCTTTGTTTTTGTTTTCCCCATAAAAACAGATTCAGTGAGTTTTGAGCATGAAAATAGCAAGAAATGGTAATAATAGCAAGAAAGTAGGTGAAGCTAGTTGTAAATCTGAGATGTCTTTCCCTCCCAAGTTTTGCAGCCTACATACCACTTAAAGGTTTGCTATGTGACTAAAAGGTGGTAATTGCCTCATGTCTGTGACATGTCTGTAGGGGACAGTGCAACGATTGCTACACGGAAAAGGAAGAAGACAAGGATCCTATCCTTAATAAGCTGCAACTAAAATATTCTTTGGGCAGATGAGTGGGAAAAGTCTGTTCTCATGGGACATTGCTTAAGGTTTGTTTCCAGTTTCCAAATCTCAGCTAGGTCTTCTTGGGTTCATATACAGTGCTTTCCAATGGATTTGGTGTCTGGAGAGCCTCCTAACTCAGCCTGCTTTTCCCACCTGTGTTACCAGGGTATACTATTCACACTGTAGTGTGCTCTGAGCTGCCCTGGCCTTGGCCAGCACCAACTCCACTTAGGGAGCTTCCTTGGAGCCAAGCAAGCCTGTGCAGAAGGAGTTAGTGTGTTTCTGGACCAGCACTGTGGTTAGGCCACAAATTAAGTAATTACCACACACAAAGGAGATAATTATGTGGTTTTATTTGTTTATGTATGTATGTGTGTGTGTGTCAATGGGAAGGGGAGAATCCAGAGAATCACACGTTTGATATCATGTAACGTTCCTTTTCAAAGCTTTCCTTACGTACTTTTCCACTTTGAATAGCACCGAAAGCCAGGCAAGACAAATAATGCCATCTGAAGTGTAGTTAATTCACACGTTCCTCTGTAAAAAGCCTTTTCAAAAGAGGAAAAGGAATGAGGATGTTATCATACCACACAGGGGTTCTTGCTACTGCTATACAGATTTGTCACAGTTTGGGGCGAGTGAGCAATAGGAATTTTCGTTGGCCAGAATTTCCCTACATCTGCTTGATTTTTATTTATGTCTTCATTTATGTTTTCTTAAGTGCACATTCACTGGGTGGGGCTGCTCAGTTGGCTGTTCCTGCTCTTGGCTTGAGAGATCCAGTTTGGTAGATGTGGGGCACATCAGGCTTGAAGCTAAAGCAAAATAGGGACTTACATATCAGAAAATCACACAGAATTTGGAAGTGTAATCCAGATCTACTGCTGCTTAGCAGCTGCGTGGTTAGCTCTAAAAAGCCCTCCACAGGGCCTAGATCTTCAGATGCTTTTCTCAAGTGCACCCCGAAGGTGATATTTTCCTTGTCACATTGGTTTCAGGGTCTCTAGGTAGCTTTCCTCATACACTGGGTAGGTAGCTTAGATGTGTAACTCATTAATTGTCATGAGATTTGATGGCTTTAGTGTACTTTATGTTCACAACACATGCAGCTGTGCACCTTTTCATTTAGTAATAGAGCTAGTGAACAACTTCTGGTCCTGCCGAAGTATTGTGAGCAATATTTGTGCTGCAGGGATGTATCCCTCACTCCACCAAGCATAAAAGATAGCACGAGTCCTAGAGACGATTCCGGACCAGCATGGCCATCCAGGGAGACTGCCATGTCTCCTGTCCCAAAGGGGAACAAGGTGGGTGCTGCAGGGCGTAAGAAACTATTGTTTGTGCCTGATAGGATGAAAGAGCTAGGAGGGTAGGAGAAAGGGAGACAGAACATGGACATGATTAATTCTTATTTCTAAGATTCCAGAGCTGAATCCATGATTAAAATTTCAGTCTCACTGTGCTCTGGCAGATAGGCAGGGCAGCAAGCACTCCCCATTCACATCTCTGAGTTCTGAGTGTTTGGGTATGAAGTGCAGAACACTGACTTCAGTATTCAATAGCCCTGGCAAGCGTTAAGGGGAAGACTTTGGCATATGTTAAGGAACTCAAAAAGTAGGGAAAGAGAAAGAGAACTGCCGCCAAAAGCTCTAAGTTTCACACTCAATTTCTCTTTGAAACTTTGTTTCTGTTGCTGATAATTAAAGCTGCTATTCCTACACCTGGAAAAGCAGAGACAAGAAGAAGAAAGGGAGAGGACGAAGCTCTTAACCTTCAACAACTTCTTGCATTCCCATCCCTGGGTTTTTGGAGGTACATTTATAACTGAAATAAGTATTCCCTATGCTTCCCAACTTGAATTTGGCTTGGGCAGTAACAAAGGCTTTTTGGAGATGGTCTTAATCTAGAAAGTGAAAACAATACTCAGTGTCTCTTAAAAATAAACAATGTTCTTATTGTTTGTTGAAGTTTGGGGCGTTTTTTCTTGTTGTTGGTTTGTTTTTGTTTGTCTTCTGTGGTGCTATTTTGAGTTCTAGCACATCTATTGTATGCAGGCTGAAGAGCACACGCTGGTTGTTTACAACAGTTTTCCTTGCATTGCCAGGCTTCTCTTCCATGAAGCATAATTTTGTAGCCAAATTTAAAAGAAAAAAAAAAAACAAGCCACAACATAAATAAACTGAACATGTGTGAAAAGTGTTGGCTCTGCACCCCTCAGATGTCATCTCTAGCTCTAACGCCATCATGAGAGCAGGAGACATAACAAACTTCAGGTTGGTTTCAAAAGCTTCAGTACCTACTGGCATTCAGTATTAAAGGATTTATTGTGTTACTTGAGAAAATCTGGAATTGAAAAGATTTATCTAATTTCAGTGTTGCTGGGTAGGCTGTGGTGGTTGGCCAGATTTCACTCTGGCTCTGCTGAGCTCACTGTGGTCACAGCTGCTGCTGCCACTGAGATGACTAAGACTGCTGATTTTAGGGCTGAAGGAGACTGGTTGCAATAGCTAAAAACATTGATTTTATGATCAAACCTGTGAAAGAGTGGATGGAAGTGTTTTGCTCCATTGTACCTTCATGTGCCCTACAAGTGGTCTATCTAGCTCATTTGATGTACACCTGGAACTTGCTGCCTTTTTTTGTTGAACTTTACTGGGAGATTATTAAGCAGTGCATTGTCTCACGGTGGCAGGGGTCCACCAGAGGAACAAGAGTTAAGTAATGGGGAGTGCCCTTGTTCCCACTTCCTCACCCTTGGTGAAGGCTCAGTAGGTGGAGACAGCACAGCACCAGGGCCTCTCCTCAGCCACGTAATCCACCACACACCTCAGGCCCTCCCACTGGCCCAGTGGTCTCCTCTTGAGACATCACTTCTGCAAGAAAAACAAGATTTAAGAACAATTATCTGAAGCATAAAAGGGGGAAAAAGTGCAACTGCAGCACTTCTTCAAGGTTTCCCAGTTCCACAAAAGAGAACAGTGCAGGTGTAGAAGAGAAGAATCTGCCAGGGCTACCAGCATAGGTATCAGTAAACCAGTTGCTTGTGGTGATAGAACTGTATATCCCACAGGTGGACTCTGGGGACTGAGCAGGGCATATTGTGTCACTATGCAGATCTTGAGCTGCTGTTTTCTATCTGTTCCATGACTACAGCTCTAGAGGATGAAGATTTTAATGTGGCTTGCAAGTTTCTTACTGGGATGGACACCACTGTCTCTAAGGTAAGAGCTGCCCCTCAGATTGACACACAGGCTTCTTTCAGAGCAGTTGCTGAACACTTGGAAGTCATTGCTGCTGGAATGGCCTCCCATCTGAATCTGAAATGTTCAGGCTGGCCCCAAAAATGGTGAAGTAACTCAAATGGTGTTTTGGTAAACTGTGATCAGGAAAGTGGTCACAGAAAGAAGATCCCTTTCTATTTAGCTGTTGTTTAAGAGATAGCTAATAACACTGTTCAGTCTTCTGATGAGTTGGTGTAATACTGTGTCCGGAACCTGTCTGAGAATTGGCACTTGTGTATCTTAGGTGGCTGCAATGAAGAGCTCAGCTGCACTTTGACACTTAACATCAGAAACAATTAGGGCTGCTGCCACTGGGATTTCCCAAATGGAATATGTACATAAGTTATTTGGAACACGGGCAAGATTTGTCTGCCCATGTGTTAGATGTAGCTGGCTTTGACCTAAAGATGTTCTCTTTAGTTCAAATAGTCAGACTCTTTGGTGCATGTTTACTCGTAACAGCCCAGTTACCTCATGAGGTAACTAATACATACTGTGATTTACTTTCCATGTACATTTTCCACTTCCATGCAAAGCTAAAGAAGATGTTTTGCTTTGAGAGAGGATGAAACTTTCCAAGAAGGAACTGCAGTAAATTGCTCAAGGAAGCAACTGGCTTGCCAACCTGATGATTTCAAATGGGAAAGAGAAATAGATTCCTCCTCCTTTTTCTTCTTTACTACTAACTCTAAAAAAGAGAAATTTCTAACCACAGTGAGGCATTGATTTTAAAAGTCTGTCACTGAATCATTTTCCAGTGTTTTCAGTTGTAAGAGCTGCCTAACTAGCAGTGACATAGCAAAAGAATTTTATTTCTCCAGGTACTTAACACTTGGGGTGGTCGAAGAATACAGTAGAACTGAGACTAATTTGCTGTGAATGCTGGTGCACTAGACCATGAGGTTGTGTGTCAGTAGAAAGCTGCATGTGACGTGCAGATTATAGGCTATTTTTTATTGTCAAACTCAATCCTCCATTTAAATGAATATGTTGTCAGAACCCTAATTATTTCTGTTAGAAATGCTGCAGCTTGTTAAGAAAGGAGCATAAAAGTCTTTCTCTGTAAATTCTTGATCATTACATTACAATTCTGAGCCATTTATGAAATATTCTATCATTCAATTTACAGCTTGTTTCTCTCCATGTGGGCCCTGATTACAGAATCATCAATCATTATACACTATTAGCCCTGTGATGAACCAAGTGCTATTTTTTTTTTAGCTTTCCCCAAAATAATGCCATTAGTTTCTTCCTCATTATCTCCTTTCCCTCCTCATTGCTGACAGGCAAACTGGAAAACCTTTTACTCGATCATCTTGCTCTTCCTCAACAGTGAGAATTTCAGGCAGCAATCCTTCTGCCTTCATCTAGTGCTATCAAGTTGCACGGACAGGTTTTTAAATTTGGCATTATTAGTAAAATGCTTTGTGCCTCATCCCTGATTGTAGTTCTGTATGGAATTAAATCAGTAGAACAATTTCAGCAGGCCCAGCCTTTTGGTACACGTCTAGAATCACAGAATCATAGAGTGGCTTGGGTTGGAAGGGACCTCAAGGATCATCAAGCTCCAGCCTCTCCTGCCATGGGCAGGGCTGCCAACCTCCATATCTAATACTAGACCAGGCTGCCCAACTGCTCTTCAGGAACAGAATAGGCCTTGGGAATGCAGGTAAAGATAGTGAGTAGATCTACAGAGATTTGCCTCAAAGAAGGCTCTGAAATGCCATGAATAAATTATGTCCTTTGCCCTGTATTGACTGGGAGTAAAGCAGCCAAATCCTGAACAACTTCCCTCTAGAAAAGAAAACTAGGAACACTTATTTTTTTCCTCAGCATTACTTAATAACCTCTACTTCTCTTGCTTACCTCTGTTTGGTGGATCTAGGTTTTCTGTGAACTAAGAGCTCTGAACACTTCTGCTTTTAGTTTTTGATAAAGTTATTTTAGCACACTTGGTTAGTTTAATATAGAACTCACTGTGCTCATTCATTTTCTGAAACCAGACCCATCTTTGGAGACCGCTGTTCTGGAGCAATTAAAAGAGAAGCCAATAGTTCCACCTGGCAGTAACACGAGGCTGTAGGGGTCTGCTTGTTTCCTGAGATCTAACTTAGTATTTTTGAAGGGTTTACAACTTTCTCTCTAAAACTTAGACATAAAATAATACACCTTGCCTTAAGAAATGTTGGGAAGGAGAAAGATGCTGATCACCTTTCTTAAAGAAAATTTAATTTTTTTCTTGCCAGGATCCTGTTTTATTACAGACATTTGTGTTCAATGGTTGACAGAACTCTTGTGATAAACCTCAGTACAAGATATTGTAAAGCCACATAGTATTTCTTACTAACAGAAATGAAAATAAACCTGAAATTGCAAATATTCCCTCTTCAAAAAAAGCATTATTCCTGGTTCTACTTCTCTAGGTTTATTTTCTAGATCTCTGCAGATCTCTTCAGTGGAAACAAATGAGCAACATAAAGCCCTATTTCCACAAGGAAACCTGTCCTCATAAAGGAGGAGATGATAACAGTGATGCCCTGCTCCAGCTGGAGGAAGGGAAATGCACAGATGCAAAATAGGTAGACCCCCGCACTGTACCACTGCTACCCATTAGAAAACCTTACACGTGTGTTTTGCAATGAATAGTTTAAAGTTGAGATGAGTTTACCAGTCACAGTTTTATTTTTAAATGCAAGCCAGCCAAAACTCTTGAGCTCTGACTACAGAACAGCACTTAAGTATCTTCATTTAATAATAATAAAAAAAATGCATTTTAGAACTGGGGACAAGAAGGGCTTTAAAACCCAAATGCTGCAGTGGTCAGGAGCCTCTAGAGAACATCAGACACTAGAGGTATAAACAAAAGCCACTGGAAGTGGCAGCATACGCTGTTGTTCCTACCCATGACTGTAATTGGAAAATCAGAAATTATGATGATGAATGCTCTAATGTTTATAGATTTCACTGAATGTACTTTGTGATTACATCACCACAAATAAATTCCCATCTATTTCAGTTATCTCCTTCAGTTATCTCTCTGAGTAGCTCAGAAAATGTTGAGCTACATGTCAGGGATAAGCAGAAACTTATTTTTTTTATGTTGTGGCAGAACTGAGAGAAACCTTTACAAAAAACAATACTGAAAAAAATGATTTGAAGAGAAACGATCCAAGTTGAGAAAGCATTCTTGTCACTAATACGTCAGTCAGACTTAACCGCTCGGTGAGGTCTGTAAGTGTTGCCTGCTAAAAGCTGAAGAGGTTAATAGAAAAATTGGTTTGAGAAAATAAATGGTATGGCTGATCTGATACCTCCTAAACACTGAAACTAAACGGGAGATATGGCTACAATAGAGCACGTAACTGGGATCTCCCTCCTTTAAAACCACTTGCCTCTTCCTCTTCAATCAAAGAACAATTTCTGTCAGTCATTCCTTGAGAAAGAAAGTTTAATTTGCTTCTACCCAGAAGAGGGAGGTAACATACAGTTATTTGCAATGTATTCGACTAAAAGAAAATCAAAGAGGTAAAGGAAAGCTGCATTCAAGGATTAAACACATGAACAAACGTGTTTATGTATCTCAAAGAAGCAACATATGAAGAAAGAGTTTTGAATTAAAATATTTTTGAAAGGGATGGAGAATCAAGCAGCAATGGAAAGCAGAACTACCAAGGTATTATCCATTCAAAGGCAAGAACATGCATGAAAATGACTACTAAATCCATTGTCACAAATGTCTTTGAGATCAGTGAAGCGAAGATATTTAGTGAGTTGGCATTGCTCAAAACCTACTAATCTCCATGAACAGACTGAGATTCAAAGCAGACCAGAGAGCAACCCTTTGTTAATCATAATAAAGAATTTGCTGTATTCAAATGAAGTTACAGCAAAGTGGATGCGTGCCAGTGCAGCACCAGTGTTCCAAGAGAAAGGCAAGCTAGGAAATTATAGACCCTTCATCTCAATGTCTGCAATTTGCAAAATAAAGAATACAACAGAGGAGTAAGTTTGCAAAATGCATGTGCAAACGCAGTATCATTCTCTGTAATCTAGCTGCAGAAAACTAGTAGGGATAGATGGTGTTGGTTAACTAATCTTTTTTAAACAACCATGCAACACTTTTGTTATTAAACTTAAAATACTCAAATAATAATTCATGTGGCACCTAATGCTCTGTGGTAGAAGAGGTTAATTGCCTGCCAAAAGCAAAGTCCCTTTTTCTGCAAGATGAACTTGCTGGTGCTGTAAAAAAGAGGGAATCTAGATCCCAAACATTAAAGTCTGGGTCTGCAGCCAACCAAATTTCCAAGCAGAAAGGGCAATGTGACCACAGAAATAGAAGTACAGATCCAAATGTTTTATCATAAGCTGTATCAGACATCTTCAGGACACTTATCTATGTCATGAGTAATTACCTGCAGCCTCTCATAGAGGGATATGATGCCCATTTGATCACCTACTTCTCCGTCCCAGTAAACTCTGTCAAAGAGTTGTGTTCAAGGTAAAAATATAGGAGAAAATAAACATTAGAAACAATTTTTTTTGTTTCATCAGCTCTTTCCCTCAGTGCCTTAGGGCTACTCTCGTTCCCACTGCTTGATTCCTCTTAGCCTCCCACTCCTCTTTTACTGTCCGTCCTCTGTAACTATAGTCAGACATCTCTGCTGTTTTGTGTCACTCCATCTCTATGTCATGTTTTATTCTTTTTTTTTCTGCTCTGAGACTGTTTATCTAAGTAATGTGTTCCAAATGACTAACTCAGCCAAAGCAGTAGATGCTTCATTAAGTTGTAGCTCAAGAAAGACTCCTTATCTCTCCATCTACATCAGACTTGTTTTCACTTTCTGACCCACCAGAGGCGGGCGGCCTGCAGGGCTGCTGGGCACGGCTCTTCCTCCAGCCCGGCCTCCCTCTGTGCCTCCCACAGCACAGCCTGCAGCAGCAGCTCATTCAAATTCTAAAAAAGAAAAAAACGTTTATACACAAATAAGTTTGTTCTGTAAACACTGAAAAAGAACCCTTTGTATCTATAACACTTTCCGTACCCGCAAGGTTTCCTTCTTGCCCACACAAATCACTCGTTACAGTGCAACACACCGCTACCAGAGGAAGCCAGCAAAGCAGGATCCTTCTGGTGGTTCTAAACAGAACGTTGCACTTGAAAAAATAATCAAGAAAACCCTACAAAAATGCTTCAGAATTCAATGTTTTCGTTGTGTGAGGCTGACCCTCCCAGGACTAAGCCAAAGCCCGCAGCAGCCAGAGAAATCAGTGGGAAGCAGAGTGGCTGTGTTGGGCTGCAGCACTGTGGGAGCTGAACTTGTCACAGCCGTGGCCGTGCTGTACCCTGAGGAAGCATATCCCCCCCGTGCCCACAGCATGTTCCATGCCGTGTGCTTGCATTCGTGTTACGTCTTTAAAACACCTCACTATGAGTCTACAATCTGCCCCAGTCTAAATGAGACCGTAAGCTGAGGTTCCCAGTTTTAGCTTGAAGATCACAGGATGTGCGCATGCTAAGTTTTGGTCACTGTTTGTATTTGCTGATTGCCGAACTGTTTGCTTATATCGAGTTTCCAAACTCTCTATTTTTTTTTCTTCCCTCGCAGAGAAGGGTTACAAAGGTTCTATTTGGGCGGTTCACTGGAGGAAACTGAAAGTCTTACACAACCCTGGCTTCATTAAGTGGGGCTTTCAGATGTTTATTTATAACCAATTATAAAACCGACTCCGGCCAAGACGGAGCGGGGCTGAGCAGCGGTTCGCCGAGGCGCGCTGCGCTGGGGCCGGGGCACAGCTGGGGCCGGGGCACAGCTCGGCCCGCACCGCCGCCATCGCGTAGGAAACGCGCAGATACATCGCGGGGGCCTGCACCGAGGGGAGGGGGGTAGGGCGGGCACAGCCGCCTCCGAGGGAGCCCAGGGCTCGCTCCAAGGCGGGCACACCCGCTTCGGGTGCCCGGCCGCTGCCTCAGCCCGTGGCGGGGCTCTCCCCGGCAGGCGCCGCCATCCCTCCGCAGCGGCGCCGCCGCCTGCCCTCAGCGCGTCCCCCACAGCGCACGGCGGGCGGGAATGGCGGAGCGCGCTGACAGGGCCGCACAAGTTGACGGGCCGCGCTCTGCCGGCGGGAGGAGGAATCTGAGGCAAAAGCCGAACAGGATCGCGGGCGGGAGCATGGATCGAGGGCTGCGGGAGCTCGCCGGGCCGTCAGGCGGCAGGGGGGAACGGTACGGGCGGCGGGGCGGGGGCACGCGTGGGAAGGGCTGCGCATCGGCGCGGTGCGTGCGGCAGCGGGAGGCTGCGGGCTGATTCCCGAGCGAGGCGGCTCCGTCCGCGCCTTGCAGCCCAGTGAGGGGGGGTGGGTGGGTTTCGAACGGAGGAGAGAGGCAGGGAGAGGTACGCGAGATTTCCCCAGGGAAGCTGGGGCAGTTTGTTCCCGATAGAAGCGGAGGAGAACCGCGGAAGAAACCTTCGTGAGTTGTCTTTTCCAGCTTTGTCCCGTTATGGTTTCAGTTAGGGGAAAACCGGCCATCCAGGCTGTCAGCTTTTCCAAAGAGTGCCGAGGAGCGGCCTCTGAGGAGCACCTCCAGGGCAGCCTCCGCCAGGGAGCTGCAGTGGAAAACAGAAGGAGCGCTGCTGTCCGAGCCCTGCGTCTCGGTGGGGACTGGCAGCGAGTGCAGCGCGGACCCAGCTGTCAGTCAGCAGTGTGAAGGATCTGTGTGATTTGGTGCTCACCCCCCCCTCTCCCCCCAGTTATCAGCCTATACGGTGTTTCCCTTTCGTTTTGATTGCAGTGGAATTTACGTGAAGAGCCTTTGGGGTTAATGTCAGTGTGGAATGCAAGCCAAAAATCTGGAGTGCTGCTGTCAAAGCAGAGTGTTTATCTTCAGAATTAAACATTGATGTAAATAAAACTATACTATCTTAAGATAGTAAGCGATGTGATCAAAATAACAGTGTGTCTGTTGCTTAATTTACAGGGTGGAGTATATTTATTGGTGACATCGAATGACAGCTATATAATAATATACTTTCCTTGGTTCCACCAGGTTCTCTGTGGAGTTTCCATGTAAAAAGTGAGTCTTTAAGTACTGCTTTGTGCTGGCCTGTAATAATTTAGGTTGGGTATCAGGAAAACTTTACAGAAAGGGTGGTTAAGCATTGGAATAGGCTCCCCAGGGAGGTGGTTGAGTCACCATCCCTGGACGTGTTTAAAAACCATTTGGATGTGGTGCTCAGGGACATGATTTAGCAGAGGGTTGTTAGGGTGGTATGGTCAGGTCGTGGTTGGATTCAATGATCTTGAAGGTCTTTTCCAACCTGAGTGATTCTGTGATTCTATTCATGTTTTCCTGAGTGCTCGATCTCATTTGTTCATCCTGAAAGGAGCAGCTAGTTATTTTCTTTGTAATTGCTACCTCTGCAAATTCAGCCTTGACTCTGAGGGCCAAGCTGACTTCTTTGACACTTCACTGAGAAAGAGGAAGTCGACATGCCGATCTTGCAGTTTTTAACGTGTTTAATTTAACATACATAGGAAGTTCCGCCTCGGTTACGACAACAACAACACTTATTTAAAATAACAGTTGAATATTACCATCTTTCCTTTTCTATATGCATCCTTTACATTCTGGTACAGTTCTAGGGATCATCATTCACACGTGTTGCTGTTGTGCTTGGGTGAGCACAAACCACTTTAAACTCCTCCAAAAGATTTTGGCATAAAATATATATTCAGATAGAGACATTTCTTTCTTGTATGTGCACAGACATTTGCATGAGAGGCCTATGCTTGCCATGTTTCTGCTCTCATTATGGATGGATTTTTGTTGTTGTTGGTTTTGTCCTGTGCTGATTTTGTTAAGAAAAAGTGTTTTCTTCCTTATTCTTTTTTCCTTTCCTTTGATGGTTTCTCTGGACTAGTTAAGAAGGAAAACGTTAGTCTTAGTATTATTTTTTTCAGATTGGTGGCTGCCCTGTTTGTCTGTGTCTTTTTTTCCTGGGAAACAAAGCCTTTTGAGAGAGATAAAAGTGTCAGTTCTGTGAAATTACTTGTTGGGATAGTTAATTACAAAAACATTGGTGAGGGGGTTTAATGAAGCCATGCCTTTCTCATCGATATTCATTCCCTCACGGTGCAAGGATGGAACATCCAGAAGTCCTTTCCATACCGGTAAGATTATTCAGAACTCATAAATGTTTCAGAGCAGCAACTGAGAAGAGCGATGCTTAATAGCTGATGAATTTTGCTGCTTCATTCCAATGCATGGCTGGCACTGGAACCTCCTTCAAGCAAAAAGCATAGCCCTGTCTGTGGGGTGGAATTGTACTGCACAACAGCCAGACACAGAAGTGACCTTGTGCTCCCCACTCAATTGATGATTGGGGCAGAGGGATGTCACAGAAGCGATGATTTTGCTCATTGAAAAGGGGGTCAGAGGGTTGCCACCTCTCCTTTCGAGCAGCATCTGGTAGAAAATTTTCTGCCTAATATTGTCAATCATTCCCTTGTTCTCGAAGGTGCCTGACTGTCCTCCCAGCTGGAGTGAGAACTTCAATGATCACTATAAAGCAAAACAAATGCAAAGTTTAGAAAGGGGGTGTGGAGAAGGCAGGTTCCCAAAGAAGGAAGTTGGCAGGGTCTCAAATGCCTGGGATTATGAGAGAAGTGGAACACACGTGATTAGTGCACGTGCTGGTCTGAATACTAAGGCTCAAACAAATAGATTTGTTGCACACTAAAAAATGAGAAGTAAGTGACTATTGAGCAGGTTGTGTTTTGAAAAATGTGATTAAGTGAGCAGAAAATTGAGGGCTTCTTAGCACCAATCAGTGCTAGGCTTTTTGAAAGGCAAGGGAGTGAAGCGTAGCATTGGTCTGGGGAGGAGGTGGGAACAGAGGGAATCTTGCCTCCAGTGATTAAAAAAAGCTGGTATTCATGGACAAAACTATTCAGAGACTAAAGAAAATAAACCAAGAAATCCATTATTTCCTTATGGTTGGGTTGGGGGGAAGATGAAGAAGAAAGCAGATGAGGATTACGAGCGGTCCAGCAAAATACACTGCAGAGTGTCTGCACGCTGCTGCTGTCAGCCACACTCAAGCACACCCTTACCAGTGCCTGTGTGCAGCGAGTACTGCTTGGTGCTGCTGGCAGCTTGCACTGCTGACCGATGGCCCTGATGGAAATGGTTCTGGGACCAGCAGATGAGGTGGTCACAGAGCAGTGCCTTCCTGAAGCCTTGAGGAAGAAGTTGGGGTTTTCCAAGCAGAACAGACTCCCCAGCTTTGTGTCAGGCAAGTTTTGCTTGCAGTCACGTTCAGGGTATAAAGTAGCTAAATATAACAAACTGTCAAATACTTTAGTAAATAATTATATAAGAAGAATACTTAGGGAAAAAGGTGGACTCTATAAAATGTATGTTAAAAGAATACATAATAAGAAAACTCCACCAGACTTCGATCAGCATAGACCAGTTGTGTCAGGGCCAGGGAAAAGCAGAAGTTTCCTGTGGCTGCTGCACAGGGCTGCCCGCTGGATGTACTGGAAGAAATTAAATGACTATTATTCAAGGCAGCCTGAAAGCTGACGCTGCAATTGACCTCCGCAGATAATTCTAGAAGAACTTGTGGAGGGAGGATACCTATTGATGGAATTGTTTTTCATGGCTTTCTGTGGAGAGATACTCACTACTTCCTTTGGAAATGTGAACTGATTGCTAAGATTTGAGGCACGGAAGCATCTGAAACATTTCTGCTGTGTTGGAAAGCTGTATACACGAAGGGAGTGTCAATGTGCACATTAACTTTTAATAAGCTTGGAAATGATTGACATGGAAACAGTTACTGCTACAGCCAGAGCCCGTAGTTTTGTTAGAGGCATATTATGTTGTAGTCCAGTCAGCAGATAACTGTTTAGCTAAGCGTTGCCATATTATCCTGTGTATCACAAGGATTTTACTAGGTGGCAGGATGTGGCTTTGGGCCAGAATTGTTCAGCAGTTCACCCCGAGAGTGCTAAGGCTGAGTTTGAAGGGGAAAAAAATGTAACGGGCAATAGCAGATTATGGTTTGTGTTTGCCTCTTTCCTATCTGTGAATGTAGCAGGGTAAAGGTACTGCAGAGTCCCGTACCTAGGGCTCCCTAACCGCCCTTGGAAAACTTTCTTCACAAGTTAACTCCTGTGGGAAGTGCTGAAAGGGCAATACAGGTTCAGCTTCAGTTCTATTCATGCTGCAAGTCAGACAGACTGGAAGAAATGGAGCATTTCAGTCATTTCTATCCTTTGTATTAAGTACGGTGAGAGAAGTTATTCTTACTACCGCTCCAATCTGGCACACCTGGGAAGTGCTAGAAGTCTTTTAACTGATCTGTTGCAGAGTTGTCAACACTGGCTTCTTATCTCATGTGCTAACCCAGCAGGAGTAAAAAGCATTAGCAGCTCAGCTGACTGATCAAAAGTCAGTGTTCTCTAAGCCCCTTCTTGGGATTGCCTTGCCATTCTGCCCAGTGAACTCTGAACTTCCTTTTCCCTTCTGATCCCTAAAGTATTTTGCCTCCTCTTCCCCCACCGGGATTTGGTGACACTCTTCTCCTTTACCCTGCCCAATGTTTCACATCCGTGCTCCTGCTGTGCCTTGAGAGAGCTGCGGGACCACCGCCTGCTGGAGTCCTACAGCAAGAGACGGTGTGCCAGAGGATGGAGCAACCTCTGCAGAAGGAGAAACACCACCTCTGGCTGGCAGGCAGGCAGGCAGCCAGGCCTGGTCTTTCCTGTGTGTCCCTAAAGACTTTTCCGAGCCTTTCGTTTCTCCCTTCTGCCACTATGCTCCCAAAGCAGAACCTGGCTAGTAACTGTAGAAACAACTGCTGCAGAACCGACAACTGAGAGGCTGATTGTTGGTTAACAATCCGTGCCTTCGTGCTCATCCACTAAAACATCTCAGCGAGAGGCAGCAGGTCAGCTGTGCCTTGGAGGTAAGCTGACCAGAGGTCCGAGTGCAAAGTGCACATACGGGCTGACCTGGGAGGTTTCACTGAAGTTAACAGAGATGTTTGTGCAAGCCCAGCTATATTATCACTGCTTTTTACATGAGATTCTATGGGCTCTGTGCTGTTACTTGGGGTGTTCTGTGCATGTAATCCAATTTTGTGATAATGCATCCCAATTATCTGTCCTCTCTTATTGTTATTCTGGTTTTGCTACAGTTAAAAGATACAAACCTTGGAAAAACTCAGTGAAGTCTTTCAGGATCCACCCTAGTACGTGCCAGGTAGGAACAAGACCTTCAGCAACACAGTTGTAATTCAGATAACTGGACACATAGGCCACTGCAGAAGATCGCAATTAGATCATGGTGCTATTGAAATGATTTGAGCATCTTTGGAATACTTTGAAAATAAAGCTCTGAAGTGCTGGCCCTGTTCTTTTCTCTACAAGTCTGTCCTTCCGTCGTTACCCTCATAAAACCACGACGGACCCACTCAGCAGGTGCCAAGAAGCTGAGCAGTGACATGGTGGCAGGAAAAGACCAAACACGTCAGCTGTGACAGCTGCACATGAAGCTTTGGGAGGACGGATTGCTACTGGGGCCGGTGGCAGCTGTGTGCTGCTCTGAGGTGAGGTGGGCTGAGCCAGCGTGGTGCAGCCAATAATGCTGGAGAGCCCAGAAGTGCCACTTAGAGATGTGTGAGGAAATGCTATGGGAAAAGCAGGTATTTGCCAGTGAATCTGTTACAGACCTTGTCCAGAAATACGTGGGCTCTGGAAACCTGGGAAAGCGGCTGTTTTGTGGAGCCAGGTGGAGAAAATTGAAACAACTTCCTTAGTTAGACAGGAAAAGTATTCTCATTATTTCTGTAAGAATGCTAACTGTATTATCTCTAATTTCCTGCCTGGAAAGCACTGTGTGTTGTATTCCAAAATGAATAAAAATCATTATGGTAATTTGTCACTGTCAAAAGTAGACTTGGAGGCTGGGCTCCATGCTGGTACATTATTTGTGCATGTGGCACACGAATGTTTCTGTACAGCAGAATGCATGTGGGGACAGGTACTAAATACAGAACATGGAATTACTGTAGTTGGCTTGTAAATGGAAGAGAATCAGAGAATCATAGAAAGTAGTTCATAGGGTTGAAAAGGACCACAGTGATCATGGAGTTTCAACCTCCCAGCTATGTGCAGGGTCTCCAACCAGCAGACCAGGCTGCCCAGAGCCACATCCAGCGTGGCCTTGAATGCCTCCAGGGATGGGGCATCCACAGCCTCCTCGGGCAACCTGTTCCAGTGCGTCACCACCCTCTGTGTGAAAAACTTCTTCCTAATATCCAACCTAAACCTCCCCTGTCCCAGTTTCAAACCATTCCCCCTCGTCCTATCACTATCCACCCTTGTAAACAGACTCAAAACTTAGTCCAAGAGGAAAAGGTTAGGAAAAGAATGAGACCATTCTAATTATAAATCAGTAGCAGGATACGTCAGTAAGTGGTAGGGAAGCCTATAGGAGATGTCAGTAGTTACTGCAATATCGCGAAACTCTCCGTTCTGAAACATTTCTTTAAAGTCTCTTTCGCGTCCCAAGGTTCAGTTCCTGCATTACAGACGCGCTCGGGGAGAGGCGCGCTCCTGTCACCGCTGCCCAGGCCCGAGCCGCCCCAGCCCCGTCCCACACACCGAGGGCTGCCGCTCCCCCCGACTGCGGGCGGTGCCGGGGCCGGGCCGGGCCGCAGCAGGTGGGCGGCGGGCGGCTGCGGCGCTCCGCACGGGAACCCGCCCGCGGCTCCGGGCAGCGCGGCCCCGCGGACGGCGGGAATCCAGTCCGGGTTTTGGTGCCGGGGACCGGCGGCGGCGAGGAAGGGCCGGCGGGAGCGGACCCCGCACCGCGCCCGACAGCCGGGCCGGGCCGGGCAGGGCAGGGCAGGGCAGGGCGGAGGGGGGGAGCAGGTGGGCGAGCTGCGGGGCGGCCGCGCCGGCTCCGGTCCCGCCTCGCCGCGCCCCGGGCCCCCATGGCCGCGGCGCGCCCGCCGCACACACCCACCGCCGCCCCCCGGTGAGCGCCGCCGCCGCCGCCCCTTCGGCTCTGCGCTGCCGCTGCGCGCCCGCGGCGGGGCCGCCGCCCGCAGCCTGCGCTGAGCGGGCCGGGCCGGGCGGGGCACGATGCAGGCGCGGCGCCTGGCCAAGCGCTCCAGCATGGGCAGCCGGCGGCTGAGCGCGGGGCCGGCGGCCGCGCAGGCGGACGGGGCCCGGCCCCCCAAGCCCGAGAGCGCCTGGAGGCCGCCCCGGCGGGAGGGCTCGGCCGCCGCGGTGGAGGAGGAGGACGAGGACGAGGACGTGGTGGTGGAGGTGGAGGAGGAAGAGGAGGAGGAGGAAGGCGGCTTGGGGAGCCCCCCCCCGGCGCTGAGCGCCCACGGCAAGGGCCCCCTCCGGGCGAGCCTCAAGGTGCGTCCGGGCGGACGGGAGGCGGCGGGCGGGCCGGGCCGGAGCGCGCGCTCCCCGCTGCCGGCGGGCGGACGGGAGGCGGCGGCGGCCGCGGGGCGGGCAGGGCCCGTGCCTCGGGGCGGGCTGCGGCGAGAGCGGCCCCTCCGCCCGCGACCGGCGCTCAACAAGTCCCGCACAAAGCGGCGGCGGTGCGCGGGCACCCGGAGCGGGGCCGGAAGGGCTACGGGGTGCGAGCGTCCCCGGGAGGGAGCGCGGCGGGAGGGCGGCGGCGGAGGGGGCTGAGCCCGGCCGCGTGCGGCGGTGCTCCCGGCAGAGGGCTGCCGCCGCGTGTGCGGTCTGCCCGGTGTGCGGCGCTGGGGGTCGGGGGCGGCTGGGACTGCGGGCGGGGGGGGGTAACGAAAAGTTGGGGCGGGCCGGAGGGCGGCTCAGGCCCCGTTCACAGCCAGTCCGGGTGTACGCGGTCGGGCTGTGCGGGGAGCACCCTGCTGAACACCCGCACGCTGGGAGCCTGCGGGCTTGGGCTCAGGTGTTTGGTTAGGAGTGCTTTTCTGTGGGCGGTTTGCTCTTGGGATAACGCAGGTAGGGCGGTTAGGTCCGTGTGCCGGTCTGTAGAGGGTTCACGTGGTAGGCACGCAGGGAGGATCGAAAATAGTTGTGCTTGAGAGTTGAAGGTGTATCCATCTGGATTTTTGGTTGTTTCTTACATTCTCTATAGTGAGTCTTACTTACCAGGAGGGGAGGAGCGGCGGTGTGGCTGTGCCGTGTTACCCTGTGGTCTCCCCCGTGCCCCCAGGAGAAGCACACGTAAGGAGGGAAGGAGCGGCTGCCACACGGTCCCAGAGGGACCGATACAGCCGGGCACAGTGACTGCCCGGGTTCCATGAGCCAGTGCCACCCAGTGATGGGTGTGATCCCAGCCCCTGGGCTGCTCAGTGCTGCAGAGCCCCCAGCACTTCGCTTGGTGTCCAGCATGACTGTACACACACGGTGTGCTGCTGCTCCCCAGGGCTGGCATGGCACTGAGTGCTGGAGGGGCCTTGGGGAGGGCAGCTTACAGGACGAGGCGTGAGGCTCTCCAGCAGGGCACAGCAGCTGGGTGACACAGCTGTAACATGCATACAGCATGGGCCGGCTGCATGCATCGTTCCCTTTGCCAGTCCACAGCACACTGTTAGTGTCTGTCTGTCAATATACATTAAGGCAGCTGGTATTTGTCTCCCTTACTCCAGTCTGTATGTTCATACAAGAGCATTATACTTGTGTGTATTTACCTCCCTGGAAAGTAAATCTGCTTCATAGACGAGATCACTGCTGTCGGTATACACAACAAACTTGAGGTCCTTGGCAATGCTGTGTGGCTTTGGAAGAGTATTTCTAGCTCTCCTGACCCACTCCATTTCTTCTTTCAGCACTTACACTTTTAAGTACTATAAACTAAGATAAGTACTGTATCAGGTAAGGAAATTAAATTGTCTTTGTTTCCGTGCATTTCTTTAGTGGCTGATAGGATAGGAGTGCATAAAGCTCAGGGTCTTTCGAGTAAGTTTGGAGCGACAGATTAAAAGTGAAAGAAGCAGACCAGAAGTGAATGCAGGGGACTGATCACAGGACTGTCAGAGGGTAATGGCCTGGCACGGCGCACCCGCCCTTAGTCAGAGTTGGGTCCCTGGCAAATGGAGAGCTGGCATAGGGTGAGGGGTGTCTGCTTCCTCAGTTGGCCTTCGGAGGTGGGGGCAGGAGCTGGCAGGGGCTGTTGTGGAGGTGGGGCTCAGGAGACATCCCGCTTCAGAATTCAATCAGAATCAAAAGCAGAATAATTTGGGTGCTGTTCCTGCAGTGTACTCTTCCCAGGCAATGCGGTTAAAGAGAAGCATGCAATGTTTTGGTGCATAGTTTAGATAGAAATGTTGCACACGTGTAGTGCTGATGTATGCTGCCCTTGGTGGAATGGCATTTTGAGTCTAGGGGTGTCTTGTTCTCTTCATGGAGTTCCTTCCATGGAGCTGGAGATGAATGTGTTGCAGAGTGCTTTGGAATTGATAGTTCTTAAAGAAGCCGGAGAGTTTGGTCCACTGGCTGAGGTCAGCTGTACTACTCTGCCAGGCCTCGTGGCTGTATTTTTCCCAGTTTTCTTTTTCACAGAAGTCCTCTGTGTGGCTTCACTGTGGCAGTCACTTCCAGACCATCTCTAAAGTGTTGAGAGAGATGGGAAGAAATACCTTCTGAAGACTGATCCTGGATTTCTGCAGTCCTGGAAAGAGACAATAAATGCAAAGAGAGGGAATAAGGGGAGGGAGAGATTGCTTCTTTGTGTCAACGTGGCCACATGGTTACTCAAGAGGAAGAGGCTGGGCACTGGAGAGGGCTCCTTTTTTCTCCTCTTCTTTTTCCCTGCTGCTCCATCCTGATGCTGGGAGAGGCGTGAGCAGACCAGCAGCAGCTGGCGGGAGGACAGCCCAGGAAACCTTCTGAGCCTGTAGGGCCATGTCAGAATTGCCAGGATTGCTGATACTGATACTGAACTGATTCATTCACATGGGTTAGAAAACAAGTTAACACCAAGGTGCCAACTGGACTGGCTCATCTTGTATGTGAAACTCTATGCAGCCCTCCATTCATGCCTTGGCTGCATCTAGATCTCCAGCCTTTTGAGATTAGATGAGAAAGAAAAGTCTTCCAACTTCAGAAGAGGTTAGTTGCCCCTTATTGGCGTGCTTTGTTTTGTTTCATTGAATTCTCTCTCTCACCTTCTTCTCTCTACCATCTTTCTAAAGCCAGGTGTGAATTCATTGTCATCCTTTAAATCAAACATCCACGTTTACTCTTTAAATGGATTATAGGCTCACCTCGGGCAGAACAAACCTCCTTCTTGCTTGATTAGTCAAGTGCTATTTAATTTAGCTTTCCTGTGTGCATGCCAACGTATCTGAACCGGCAATTTGCAAAAAGCAATTTGTCATTAAATAGCGACTTCGCTTTGTGGTGGAGAGGTCTCAAAAACACTTTAGGTACTTGCAGGCTAACCTGAGAATGAACAGTCTTCTCTCAGGCTGGTATTGGTAGTAACAGTTACTTCTGTAGCAGTATCTGTGTAATACAGAACTCACATCCTGGCCTGGGAGCAGGCTCCTGCTACGCTGGGCTGCACAGGGCAAGCACAGTGCTGCTCTGGTTGCTGCTGTAGGGTTGGAGAGAGAAGAAATGGGTACTGATAGGCTGTGGAGGACAAGCGAATTAAAACAATATAGATTTATTAACACCAGCAGCTCCATTGTGTTTTTTTAAGTAAGTAAGTATAGACCTTGACTGAAAGCCTGGCTGGTGACCGTGTGGAAACTGCCCAGGTAGACTTGGCTTTTTCCTCTTTATTACAAATAGAAAAGCTTGTGTGTTGTATATGGATTAGTGGAGGCAGGGATGGGAGTGGTGCAATTGTAAGATGGTGTTCTTTTTCCTCCATCTCCTGTCATGAAGAATGAATGGGAGCAATTTGCTGGGAATTTTTGGTGCGGTTTATTTTTTTGTTGTTTGTTGGACACTGACCAAGGGTAACCACTTTGCCCTTAAAAGGAATTGTGTGAGCAAACTGTAACTATGTGTGACGAATGAGGTGTGCTGGAGCCACTGGCAGCTCTAATCCATGTTTGTGGGACTGTTCTCAGCCCCCAGCAAGGCCGGTTGGAGTGATCATGAGTTGCTGTCAGGGACACAGCGTGTACTGCTGGTAGATGTGTGCTGCTTGCTCTTTGTGTCTGCAAACTCTATATTGAAAAAGTGCTTTCTGTGATGTGGTCCTCAATATGTGTAATGCATCCCATGAGAAGTATGGCGGCATAGGCTTATGCCCTACCAGAGGGACCTGGATAGACTGGATCAATGAGCAAGGGTAAACTGTATGACTTTCAATACGGCCCAGAGTCGGGTCCAGCATTTTGGTCACAGCAACACCAGGCAACCCTACGGGCTTGGGAAGGAGTGGCTGGAAAGCTGCCTGATGGAAAGGGACCTTGGTGTACTGATGGACAGTCAGCTGAATATGAGCCAGAAGCGTGCCCAGGTGGCCAAGAAGGCCAGTGGCATCCTGGCTTATATCAGGAATGGTGTGGTGAGCAGGACTAGGGAAGTCATCCTGCCCCTGTACTCAGAACTGGTGAGGCCTCACCTCGAGTGCTGTGTTCAGTTTTGGGCACCTCAGTACAGAAAGAACACTAAGGTGCTGGAGCAGGTCCAGAGAAGGGCAACAAGGCCTGTGAAGGGCTTGGAGAATATACCCTATGAGGACAGACTGAAGGAACTGGGGCTGTTTAGTCTTGGGAAGAGGAGACTGAGGGGAGACCTTATTGCTCTCTTCCAGTATCTGAAATGTGCTTACAGCGAGAGCGAATTGGTCTCTTCTCACTGGTGACAGGTGACAGGACGAGGGGAAATGGCCTCAAGTTGCACCAGGGTAAGTTTAGGTTGGATATCAGGAAAAACTTCTTTACAGAAAGGGTTGTTAAGCACTGGAATAGGCTCCCCAGGGAGGTGGTTGAGTCACCATCCCTGGATGTGTTTAAAAACCATTTGGATGTGGTGCTCAGGGACATGATTTAGTGGTGGGTTGTTAGAGTTAGGGTGGTATGGTTAGGTTGCGGTTGGACTTGATGATCTTGAAGGTATTTTCCAACCGGCGCAATTCTATGGCTCTACCAGTCTCCACACTGCTCAGACCTATGTAAACATTGCTGTGAGTCGAGCAAGGATGGCGTTAGTTTTTTTCCTCATTAAAAAAGTGCCCATTGGCTTTCTCTTCATTAACCTTGAGTATTCATAATACTTTCAAGTGATTTATTGAATGAGTTAACTAAAAATAGCAAGCAGCTTGACTATTGCTTGAGGTCAGCCAAAAGGATACTGAGGACTAAAAGAGAAACTGTTATTAGCGTTCGTATTTATTTGTAAAGACTGAACAGGGAACACAAAGTGAATAAAAAAGAGTGTGAATAAAAAGAGTGTCTTCTGTGGTGCTCGGCTCAGAGTTCCTGGTCTGGTGGTGACATCTAACTGCAGTGCGTTGCAGAGCATGTAAGCATTGAACGACGCCGGTGCCGATGAACAATCTTGCAATTTGATCACTTTCACCTTTTGGGCAACTTGCCAGACTTTCCAGTCTGAAGTGATGGCTGTGGTGACGTTTGCCTCATTGTATGAGAAAGTACATGTGTGGGTGGTATTTGTTGTTTGACAACAAAACTAACGAAGACAGGAAGCTGAACAACTTCTGTTGCTCGAACTTGGGATAAAAATACACTTCTTTTCATTGCTGTTTTTGCCAAAGATAAGAGTCAAACTGCCCTAAAATCCTGACCCTGCTGAAGCTGATGGAAAAATCCCCCTAGTTTAAACAGACTTGGAATTAGAGCCCAATTACATAACCACGGGTGTGCATCCATTAGTCTCTTAAAACCCCTCCTCTCCATCAGTCCTACTGATCTTTAAGTACGGCTTCAATCTACCAGAGGCACTTACCGTCACTGGACACAGAATCAGAGCAGGTAAAATGCCTCAGTGATTGGATACCGAAGTGTGAAATTACACAGCTCATCGTTTTACCATCTTGAATGTATTTTTTAACAGAGTGGATAAAAGCTTACTTGAACTTTAGATAGGCAATGCAATTATGACAAGCAGTCATGAGATGGGCTGGTTACTTAGGAAATTTTCTGCTTCAGCAGATCAAGTGGTAAACGCCTGCATCATACTGACAGAGGGAACACTGTATGGAAACCTTCAGTAAACTGGGCTTTTTGATTTTGGTGAGCTAAACGTTGGAGCCAACTTGATCCTTTATACATAAGTGCCCACACCTTTGAAATGGCCAGAGCAGTCTTTGAATTGAAAATGTTTTTGAAAACATGTATTATGACAAGTCTCTTCCTTTTGTAATTGTGTCTAATGTAAGTGTTGCCTAAGGAAAAAAATCATAACCAACTTTTTTACAGCCCACTGTGGTGCAGTTGTTGCTCTGACTGTCCAGGTGAGCAGTGGTGCCTCGCCAGCTCATGGCTCTGCTGCACAGGGCTCATCTGGCACAGGGCTGGATGGGAAGAGCAGGACTGTTAATGATGGTGAAACTGAGGCTGCTGGGGATTTGCTTCTGGATCTGTGGCCAGCGATGTTGTAGATGTCTGTCCTTTCCTCAGGGCGTGAGAGAAGTGACTTCCTCTGCCTGTCTTCTTCCTGCTGCTTCCTTTGGGATGGGGCTCTGGGTTTTACCTACAGCTTGCCATGTCAAGCTGACCTGTTTCGTCAGTATGAAAAACAGTGAAGCATCCTTATCCCTTCTGTCCTTCCTTCCAGCTCCCAGTGATGCACTGGTCTCCATGGACTCCTGTTAGAACTTGTTGCACGCTGCAGCCGGCTGCCTGAACTTGCCTAAACAGCTGGCAACCAGTACAGCATCCTGATAGTGCGAGGGAAGAAGTGATAATGTCCCTGCTAGGGGCATGAAGGAGGGAAAAGAAAGGGAGGGAAGGGAGCAAGCCTTGCTCCTTTTGGGGACAGCATCTCTTTGCACAGAACTTTGGGATTCATTCTTCATGTTCTTAGTGAAGGCTCTTCTCCTGTGAGGCATGCTCAGTCCATCCAGTTTGCCACAGGGTTTGTGTCCTAGAGACACTGCAGAAGCAAAGGTCACGTTTGGCCTCTGCACATTTCTGCTTGTGTTATTCCTTTGCCTGCAGGGGTACTGAGATGAAACTCTGATACCACTTCACTGTGCAGTCAGACCCAAAAATAAGCTTCTCTGCTGGCACCCCTCCTACTCTGAACAGGGAAACTGTTAATGTTTTTGTCTGGAGCCAAACATAGCTTTGGGAGAACATCTGAACTGGTGGCAACACTCCTTATGTGCTCATCTCCTCTGGAGGGCCATGCTCTCCACGTCCTGACTTGAAACAAGTTAGAGAAGACATGAATATGTGTATAATACTGATGGTGTAAATGTGTCCTCCAGGCTCTAAGCTGTGGGGATCAGCTCTGACCCTTGAAGCTTTTATCCTCAGTGCCTGGTTTCGTTCAGAAATTGGATACATCTGTGAACTATCATAGTCTTATTTCACCAAAACGTCATCATTCTTTAAAAAAAAGAATAGGCAAAGGGCCTTATTTTCCACTGTGATGCTCAGGCAAATGGATTAAATTTTTGCACCCTTTGAAGGGATCTGTAATCTCAAGTCTCTTATTTCTGCTGGCTGCTTCCAAACTCGGGCAGTCGCTTCTGGCCTCAGAAACCTCACACCTCTCTGCATCTGATTCGCAAGAGATCTTGAAAGTAAAGCTGATCTCTTTTTTTCACTAGAGACACTGCTATGCACCTTGGTCCGCACAAAGAGCTCTCAGATGCAGACAGATCAGACGAGTGTCCTTACTGAGGAGCCAGTGAGGCAGCATTTCCAACATCTTACTGCTGCATGTGGGAAGTTCTCTGCTGCCTCTCAGATGCCTGGATTTTGGGAGTTCTACTTGCTTAACCCTGAATGAAATTACAGGAGAAGTGATGGTGTTTCTCCATCCTGCTTGCAACCATTGCCATTCTTACTGATATCAAACCGGGAGAAAATGGAAAGAAAGAGCTTCTCGTGCATCTTCAGTAGTGCTCTTCAAGTTGTTGAAACCAAGGTGATAAAACATTAACATAGATTACTAATATGTATTTTACTTACGCATAAAATTTGTTGACTGCAGAGCAGGTGGATATTTCTGCCCAAGACAGAGTCCATACACAAGGCTGTATGAAAGTATTTAAACCTAGAGCTGTGGTGTGCAGCTTCTTAATGTGGACAGAATCAAAATGAGGGTCAGCAAAGACAGCAAATACTTTTCCATTAGTTTCTTATGGCTTCAAACTGTGCCAGGGGAGGTTCAGACTGGACATTAGGAAATACTACTTCTCTGAAAGGGTGGTCAGGCACTGGAATGGGCTGCCCAGAGAGGTGGTGGAGTCACTGACCCTGGAGGTGTTCAAGGAACATTTGGATGTTGTGTTGAGGGACATGGTTTAGTGAGAACTATTGGTGATGGGTGGATGGTTGGACTGGGTGATCCTGTGGGTCTTTTCCAACCTTGGTGATTCTGTGATTCTGTTACCTTCTTTACATCTCCTACAACAGAAAGAAATGGTCATTTCAGGGAAGGTGGATGTTCATAGGAAGACCATAGAAAATACCTTGATGTGAGATTTCAAAGCTTCAGTCACTGCAGTACGAACACCTGATGTGATGGCACTCACTAATCGCAGCTTGTGATTACAGTTAGCTATGTAAAAGAAATAAAAGCTCAAATTGCCTGTAGTTTAATGAATTTACCTGCTGCCTTGTGTTATCACACTTGTTTTCAACTCTGTTTTTTCAGGCTTTCCCAGAGCTGGGCAGACAACCCGGGTGTGCCCCGCTCTTCTCCTTTCCTGCTCGGTGGCCCTCCCCTGTGCTCTTCCTGAAGCTCATATTGTCTCACAGGGACCTCCGACTCGCAGGGCCAGGCACGTATGCCACCTCGAGAAACGTGATAATTGTCTTAGTTAATTTTAAACTCTCCGTTTGGGAAACCAATAATTGGAAAAGCAATTATGGCTTCCCATTTTGGGCCAACGTGCTCCTTCTTAATTCGTGTCTGGTGGAAACCTGAGCGGTCAATGGTGGGTGTGTTTTGCAAAGTGTAATGTGAAGTAGCAGGATTGCTGAATGAGAAGTGAACCTGTTTTGCAAATACAGCCCTCTCCTTTCCTTCTGCTTAAGGCTTTCCCTGTGATCAAGGGGGAAAAGGCTCCAATATCTCCGAATAATTTTTGTTTAGAACTAAATGTGGTGTACGGGAAGGGCCGTGGTTGTTTTACATAGTATGTCCTATAATCTTATTGACACTCCTCTCTCCAAGTTTAATAACACACTTCCTGTGTCAGCTGTTGCAGGATTTCAGATGTCACAGATTGATGCCTATTCTGTATGGGACACAACGGGTGCCTGGGCGAGTGCTAGATTTTAAACATGGTATGTGCTTGTAAGCGTGTACAAGTACGTGTCTAAGGCCATGCACAAGTGAAAACTTCTGGCATTCATCTGGATGTGTGCTGATAGATGAACATCTCAGATTGTGTTCTACACTTCTTGCAGATAAATTAGATTTAGCTGGATAACGTGTGTGTGTCTGCAGGAACAGCGAAGTGATGGAAACTTCTTGGTGACTCCAGTTCTTGCTGCTTTGTACCATATTGTGCATCTGTACAGCAAACATTCGTAATCATATTTTAATGTTTAGAAAAGAAGTACTCTGGACACTTTATGTGTTCAGACAAATGATGCAGACGTGGACTTTGTCCTAGCTAGGTTGAAAACAAATACTACACCGATATATTGAAGAGAACAGGTACAGCGACCTTAAGATGTTACATCTTAGGTGCTGTTAGAGAGCAGCGGTTTACAAATGCTTGGAGTGATTAGATTAACGTGGTTTATGTATAATGAGCAACCGCTGGTGAAGCAAGTAATTAAATGCAAAGTATGCTCCAGAATGTAATGATACATTGAAATTCAGGGCAGATTATTTCCAAGCACCATTACAAGAGTGTCTTATCTCTTTGTATTCCTGTATGAATAGAGGTTTCTGGCTAAATGAGAATTCAGTCTGTGCAACGTGCTCTTTCCTTCTGGTGAGAACGCAGTCTTAGAATGGCAAAAACGAGATCCTTCTTACATAAAGAATGCTGCTAAAATAACTCAAACTGCAAATACTGTATGAAGTAGTAAGGATAAACCAAAACCTTTGTCCTCGCAGGGATTCAATTTAAATATTTTTTACTTGTATGATGTTATCTCGGTAATAAGTTCAGTGTTTCTCATTGCTGCTGTTCTGTTTGCTGTCAACTCTGCTCCTGATTTCTTTCCTGTTCGAAAATGGATAGGCTTATTGCTGTCCCTAGAACATAGCCTGCTGCTCAGGCTGTGCCTGAAAATAGTCTTGCAGGTATTGATCTCTTATTTTGGATGAATGCGTATCATGTCAAACGTATTCATTCCATTGTTACTAATAGGCATGCATTAACACCTTCCATGAATAACGCTAGGCTGAAATATATTGATTCCTCCTTTCTCTCCTCTCTTGAGCTGCATATTTGTTCAGTGGTGAGTCAAAAATGGTAGAGCCTTGTTTTAAAAAAATCCTGTGACTTTTGTTTTCTCACCAGATGGCAACTTCAGTGGCAGTCCATAACACATAGCATGCTTGCGTCTATTTCAGAACGTGGAAGAGGTGGCCACAAAGTTGGAATGGAAAAATAGCTTGTGAAATGCAACAGGGCTGTGTGGCGGGTTGGTGGGCACTAAACCATCTTGTGGCTATCAGTGCTTTTCCCAGGAATCAGAAGAAGGCTTTGTGGTAGAATTACACCAACTGGTCTCATAGGCACTGAGATGGCAGTCCAAAATCCCCATCTTGAACTGTGCCTCCTTTAGAAGCTACGCAGTGTTACTACCGTATGTAAACCAAGGATCTCAACATTAAGTTGAAATCATTTGTGTGTCGACAATGCAAATTTATCCAGAATTGGAGCAGTGAGCATTGGTGTGTGGGCGTGTGTTGATTTGGTTGGTGGCTTTTTTTAAAGGAACTTCTCACCCATCCTTTCTGGAAAGCAGCCAGGGTGGCTTGCGGGGGATCTTTGTTTTGGAATGATGTGGCATTGGGGCCGAGACCGATTATGGTGGCCTGTAGTTGAAGTACTGCAAGTACAACTTCATGGGTTGAGGAAGAAAAGGACATTTGTATGAAAATGGTAACGGTATCAAGAATATTAAGTTACGGTGTTGCTGATTTGTTTGTTTTTTTTTCTGAGCAGCTATTTTCCCAAAACTCATTTCCAGTAGCATTTTTTTATATCCAGAGGTTTGAAGGAAGTCAATTTCTGTACACTGTTCATCCTCATAAAATATTTTAAAATATCTTTTTAGAGGCGCTTTTATTTTGTTGTAAGATGAACTATTTCATCTGCAGGGGAAAAAAAAAAGTAGACAAACAGAAAATGGCACAAATAGGCCACGGTGCATGGCTATTTTATTTACCCCGGCCTCTGGGATGCAAACTGTGCACAGAGGGATCTTGCTCAGGCATCTTGGTCCTTTCGGAGTCCCAGCAGACCCAAGAGGACAAGTGGGAGTTGGTGGTTGTCTCCCAAAAGAGAAGAATGACAGAAGATCAGGCAAATGCAGTCACCTTCCACTGGCACAAATCAGTGCAGCTTTACTGTGGGTTGAATGCTGTGCCATTGGAATGAGCAATGCTGTGTGCTGGGCAGCTACTTTCTTCTTGTTCCATCTCACTCAGTGATGCCCAGCTCCTTGTCGGTAAATTAGTCCCTGAGTTGTTTGTAGAACTGGCAAATGTATGTGTCTTATGTGACGTGGCAATTCTGATTGTTTTTCTGCTGCTGTCAGTCTGTGCAGACCCTTGGAAAGGCTATTAAAAGTAAGATCCGTGCTCGCCTGGATCAACAGGTACTGCACAAGAGAACAGGATTTGAAAGGACATATGTGAGAATCAGTTTTAACCTTTACAGGGGCATTTCTGCATTTGGGTTGCATGCAGGTAAACTGTGTTATTCTTGGGACACTAACACTTGTCAGGTTATAGGAAAAACAGACATCAAGACCAGTCTGAATGGGGCTTTAAGCAGCCGGGGCTAGAGGGAGGTGTCCCTGCCTATAGCAGGGGGTTGGAACTAGATGATCTTAAAGGCCTCTTCCAACCCAAAGAATTCTATGATTCTATGATCTTAATGCCTTTTAAATGTTAGTGACCTATTTGAAAACACCTATCTTCAGGTTTTTAATCAGCAATACACCAGAAGTAAAGGAAGGTGCTACAAAGCCCAGTGAGATTGTACTCAAGATGTGAATTTATAGCCTGTCAAATTTAAGTCTTTCGGTTTGATTCTAAGTGTATCTCTTGTTATTCTAGTGCTTGCTGATTGCTTGGCTAGGTGGTTCAATACTCGAGCTGTTTGATCAACACATTTATTGCTATCCAGGGCAAAATCCAAGATCAGATTTAACTGAAGTTGGAGGAGACTGAAATTTGACTGCAGTGTGATCATCGTATCAGGGATGTGCCTTTGGGCAAAAGAAAAATGGACTGCAGATATCTTAAGGTATAAACTATCAAAAAATTGTAGTCTGCACATCCTCTATAGTAAACAGAGAAAAAATTATCTAAAACTCCTCAAAAATAGCATTGATGTGGAGTGTGCTTGAATTTGGGCAGGACTTCCATTGCAGTGCATCAGCCTGACTGGGGCACATGAAATTCAGGACTGCCAACTCGGTGGTGACAGGGTACCAAACACAGGTTTCCATAGGCAGGCCAAGGTAACTTTTGAAAAGAAAAAATGTAATGTGCTGATGGAAACAGTAAAAATATTAACAGTGTGGTAATCATTTAACTGTAAGATTAAATTACTTGAGTTAAAGAATAATTTAGAAGAAATTTAAGCTTAAAATAAGGACTTCAACCAAAATATGTGTCGTGGTCTTGGCAACTTCAAAGCAAAAAGTAAAACTTCTTCTGCTTTTGGTTTAGGAAAGTTTCTGGCTAGAAACTAAAGCAAAAAGAAAAGTTCCTTTCAGTTTGCCTCTGGTTTGCTAGAGCATGGACAGAGTACAGCACCAGTGCACTGACTTTGGACAGGGGGCATACTTCAAACTAACCAAGGGCAGAGGCTTTGTAACCCCATCACTGTCTCCGAAGAAGTTCGTGGAAATGTTCCTGCTGTTGGATGTTGAAAACTTGAAGGAGTGTGAGTGGGAGAGCCAGCACTTCTTGAAAAGGAGCAGAAAGAGTGAAATCAGGTTAGGGCCCAAGTGGGTGCGAGTACCGGATCTGAGCTCCAGGAAGGAGAACAGGTAACATTCAGCTGTCATTTCCAAGTGTATCAAAAGTCTCACGTGCCCAACAGTGGTAGGAGGGAAGTTGTCTAAGGGGGGTGATGGTAACTGCAGATAGAAACAAGGATAGGTTAAAATTTGCAGATCTCTTATAACTTGTATTTCTGTAACTGAGCTTCCAAGCGATGTCAGTTGCCCGAGGGCAGGTTGTGAAGCACTTGGCTCAAAGCAAGCTGAAGGTTACTGATGGCTTGAAGGGAAAAATATGCAAAGAATTGCATAGGAAAGCAGTTACTTTAACACAAAGTGGCTTGAATGAGTGATAATTAATTGGGTATGGAAAAAACTATGCAGGTTTTTATCAGCAGTTGATACTGGAGGCAGTAAGGTGGCAAGTATCGAGGTATGTTGGCAAGAAAAAAACAAACCATGAGCTAGCAACGTAATCACGTAGTTTAACTACTTCCCAGCTAAAGAGTGAGAAATGCAAAGTATCAGCAGTGTTATCTGTGAGACTATCTGCTTGTACTAGATATTCCACTAAGTTTTTGCTGCAATATACTGTGGCTTTACAGAACTGCCAAAAGCCTTGAAACGGTTAAAAGGCCGTGGTGGATTCATGGGAAAAAAAAAATGTTTCTGATAAGATAGAGCAGCTAACTTATCTGGAAAAATTAGACGTTAGAAATTGGTAATGCTATCTCACAGCTGTGAATGATCATGAAGCAGAACCTGAAAAGCAAGTCGCCCCAATGGTTTATCAATGGATTTACCAAAAAGTGAGAAACTTGATCAGTCAAATTACTGTGGCACGTGATGCTCTCATGACAACTTCTGCTCATATATATGGCTGTATTTCCATAAAAAGGTCATGTACTCTTCCACAAAGGGCAGATGTCTCAAATGGAATTGGTTCTTGTAGACATGGATGAATTCAAGGAAAAAAAAGCTGTCTGCAGAGCAGGAGAGAGTTACCAGAGAGTAGCCACTGAAGTCAAGTCCTGACTTTCTGTCATCATCACCTGTTTTTAAAGGAGAAAAGATTCTTTATCTGAAGTCATAAAGGGGAAGTTTAGAAAGATGCTATTTTTTTTTTTTTCAATTATCTGTTGAAAACACAAAGAATAAGCCTAAGATGTGGCCTTCTGCCATTTCTGGCTATTTAACCAGTGGACCTGACCTGTCCATTGGTTAGCGGAGCTTCTGCAACCTTCAGAACATTTGAATCTGTGGTTTTTGTCGTTTTTCACTTTCACACACTTGGACAGATCTCGCTATTAATTATGACATTGAAATATGAAAACCCAACCATTTTTTGAATGTATTTGAGCTGAATGGGAATAATTTTGATATATATAACAGTTTGGTATGTATCACAGTAAAAGTATTCCGTTCTTAACATTTTGGACTTTATTTGTCTGACTGTTAATTTTGTCAGAGTCTGCAACCTTTTGTGATCGCTAAATGAAACCTACAACCTAAAAACAAAGCAAAATCATTCTGATGAATAGAGTGAATAGAGATACTGAATGCCTTCTTTGCTTCAGTCTTCACTACCAAGGCTGGCCCTCAGGAATCCCTGATCCAGGAGACCAGAGAGAAAGTCTGGAGAAAAGAAGGCTTTCCCTTTGTTGAGGAGGATTGGGTTAGATGGGTTTTGGCAAAAGTGGCACCCACAAGTCAGTGGGCCCTGCTGGGATGCACCCACAAGTGCTGAGGGAGCTGCTGAACATCATTGCTTGGCCATTCTTGATTATCTTTGAAAAGTCATGGCGATCAGGAGGGGTGACTGAGGAAGTAAGCAAATGTCACCTCAATCTTCAAAAAGGGCAAGGAGGGCCTGGGAAACTGCAGGCCAATCAGTCTCATCTCCATCCCTTGAAAAGTGGTGGAACAACTTATCCTGGAGGCTACCTCTAAGCATGTGGAAGACAAGAAGGTTGCTGGAAGTAGTCAGCATGGATTTGCCAAAGGGAAATCATGCTTAACCAATAGGACAACTGGCTGAATAGATGACGGGAGAGCAGTGGATGTTGTCTGCCTGGACTGTAGCAAGACTTTTGACACTCTCTCTCATGATATCCTCAAACTCACTAAGTGGGAGCTGGATAAATTGACTGTGAAGTGGACTGAGAACTGACGATATCAGGTCTTAGAGGTTTGTGATAAGGGGCACAGTCTGTTTGGAGGTGTGTAGCTAGCAGCGTCAGTACTGAGTCTAGTGTTGTTTAACTTGTTTATCTCTGACTTGGATGAAGGGATACAGGGCCTTCTCAGCAAATTGGCTTATGATATAAAACCAGGAGGAGTAGCTGATACCCTGGACTGCTCCACTGCCGTTTGGGAGGGTCCTGTCAGGCTGGAGAGGTGGGCAGAGAAAAACCTCTTGAAATTCAACAAAGGTCCTGCACCTGGGGAAGAATAATCCTATGCAGTGGTGCAAGCTGGGGGCTGACCTGTGGGGAAGTAGCTTAGCAGAGAAGGACCAGGGGATCCTGGTGAAGAATAAGTTGAATGTGAGCCAGCAATGTGCACTGTTGGCCAAGAGGGCCAATGGTGTCCTGGGTTGCCTTAGGAAGAGCACTGCCAGCAAATAGAGGGAGATGATTCTTCCCCTCTGGTCAGCTTTGGTGAGGCATCACTTAGAGTAGTGTCCAGTTCTGGGCTTCCCGGTACAAAAGAGACATGGTGCTCCTGGAATGTGTCCAGTGAAGGGCTACTAAAATACTGAAGGGACATCTCACATGAGGAGAGGCTGAGGGAGCTGGACCTGTCCAGCCTGGAGAAGACACGGGGATCTCTTCAATGTGTGTAAGTATCTGAAGGGAGGTGTCAGATTAGGACCATGCTCTTCTCAGTGGTGCCTAAGTGATATAGGACAAGAGACAATGGGCACAAACTGAAACACAGGAAGTTCCGTCTGAATTCAAGTAAAACCTTCATTTCTTTGAGGGTAACAGAGCACTGGAATTGATTGCCCAGATTTGAGGAGTCTCCTCCCCTGGCAGTATTCAAAAGCTGTCTGGACACAGTCCTGGGTAATGTGGTCCAGTGCTCCTGCTTGAGCCAGGAGCTTGATCCAAGTGACCTCCATAGCTCTCTTCCAATTTCAGCTGTTCTGCGGTGATTCACAGGAGGTTGATCCAGTTGACTCCAACTGGAATTGGAGAGTAGATAAGGGGGGAGTCTGCCTCTGCTGTGGAACACGATAAAACAGGGGAATTCAAATTTTCATACACACCTTCATTTAGCTTTGCATAATCTCTGGGCTGGATATTGGAACCTGGGTGTTCTCAGGCATTTTTTGTCTTCAGTGCATCACTTATTTCAGGTCAATCTCCATGAACACGGAAGGTTACTCAGTATCTGTGAAAATCCTCAGACCCTCAGAAAAGACCTTTCTGTAAATCTAAGAAGTTTTCCAAAAATACTCTCTAGATCATAATTAGATTTATATTGTTTATATGTCTTCTTTTAATTCTGTGATCACATGCTGATTGTTTTGTCTTCCAGGCAAATTTTCTTGGTAATGTGTCATCTGTTTGTGCGTGAAGAAGTGTAAAATGACTAATTCTTTGTACTGTTTACATTCATAGAGTAACAATTTCAGCTTTGTACTTGAAGCAACTGCCAAAAGCCCTTCCATGGAAACATGAGAAGGAGAGACATTAAATCATTGGTCCCAAATATGACATATACTTTGCATAACCAAACAAAATTACCTTGACGAGACTCTTCCCTTTGAACTGTAAATAGGTTACACCATTTTTATGCCTGCCAAGGTTTGAAAGCTGTAAATAGATGTGTGGGGAGAAGATACATATTTGTATACATAGGCATTATTGTATACATAGGCATTAATTACATATACATTTATTAATTTTTTGAACAATGAAAAGTAGGAGGGGTAAGGTGGCAGAGTTTACATAGGAAAGGATTCCTGCTTATCTGTTCTGTTAGTATCTGATAGTAACGCATCCTGGATTTCTTCACTGTAATAATTTGTAGTAATAGTAACAGATAACTAAAAATCCACTTTGCAAGTCTTGAAGACTTCTGGACACCACGAATGTGCTGTGGAAGCACATCTGTTCCAGCCAGGTTGTTCTGCCTGGTGGCCATTTGGCTTCAGTGGAGGGGATTGCCACCCAGGTCCGGCCCTGGAACTTCTGGCAAGTTAGCGGTTGAAGCTCCTGATGTTAAAAGCACATAAATGGCTGTCAGAAGCTCCTTAATTTCTTGGTTGCCTTTCAGAAAGCCATCCATGTAAATTCTGACTTTTTAATGGGATTTTAGGATGAGAACAGTTGGAATTTCTTCTGAATAGTCACACAGCACAAATGTGTGTGCATTAAATATAAGTTGTGTGTACTGTGGCTTACAGTGTTTCAATTCCAATACCTTTTCTATTTAGCATAAAGAGCTAGCGGATTGCTTTGCCAAATGGCCAAGAATTGCTTATTTTCCTGGGCTGTCTTTAACACTATGGAGAAATTATTAGCAGTTCCAAAATTTATGAAGAGCAAGGAAATAGTATTTTCTGATTCAAAGAGCTAATTAGAAGAAAATGTCCGTGGATATTGGGTCCTCACCACCACCACCACCACTTTTTAGAAGAATAAGAGGGAAATTTAATAACTACTTTTAATTTTGCAGGCAACCAGCATCAAGCGTGAAATGACCTTCCCTGCATTTCAGCAGGAGGATGTAAAAACTGACATCAGTCAAAAACTGCCAGACCAACAGTTTCTCCTGTTCACCACAAAGGAGGAAGATCTAAAAACAGCAGAGACCAAAAAAACAAGCAGAATTCATGAATATGAAAAGGAAAACACTCGTTCTGTTTGTCTTCTGGAACAGAAGCGCAAGGTTGTTTCTTCAAATATTGATGTGCCTCCAGCAAGGTAAGGAAAGTTAGTTTTGGTTTAGTTTTGTTGTTTATTGTTGGGGCTTTTTACACTTTTCACGTGTGTGGGTTTTTTTTTTCTTCCTGGTGGGATATTGAAGGCAGCTTTGCCAAGTGTACTGTGAACTGTTAAAACTGGTATTTGTGTTTAAGCAGCCCAAAGTTGATCTCGACTCCTCTACTTGAGAGATCTGCTAGAAAGTAGAAAACAGTAGTAGCAGGAGCTGAGGCTGTCAGAAATGCAGGACTTGCAATGGTTTTCCTATTTATCATGTGCTGCAATGAGATACGCCCAGAAGAGGATGTACCTTGACAAGGGGAGATTGTCAACCCAGCTTCAGCTTTGCCTGATAAATAATCTTCTGAATGAGGCACAGGATCACACCTACAGCCACGTATTACTCACAGGGATGTGCAGTGACTTATTCTGGATATTGAGGTTGTAGTATCATGTTTTTTGCTACCTGCTTACATGGGGTAGAGCTGAGTCATGACATGGTCTATGAAATGAATTAATAGAAAAAAGGTGGTGAGGAAAAAACAGTGCAGGCAAATCAAAATTGTATGAAATGGGAATTTAGGGATTTTGTTGTTGCTTTTTTAATTCTTATTTCTTGGATTTCTTGTGAATACACATAAATTTTTGTGACAGCAGCACTGCACTTCTAATTATAAAATACTTACAGGGAAATATTTTGAGAAAAAATAATTGTTCTTTTATGTTTGTTAGGCTTTATCTGTATAGGAGCAAGAAAATCAAGATTTATTTATATATTTTTATTTTTTCCTGGCGTTTAGGTGGAATAATAGGAAGAGAAAAAGAAACCAAGAATTTTGTGCTAGCTAGCAATCAAAGAGAAGGGGATAGAAAAACACTGTCTAGAACTTCGAACTTTCTGGGAAGGAATTATCTACTTGGAGACAGAAAGGGAATTACTCCTCTAGACGAGGGCTGGTGTAAAAGATATCCAGCAATGCTGAACAGATTCTCTTGAAACAATGGTGAAAAACTGATACCAAATGGGGTGTTCTGTCTTGCAAGATAACAAGTGCATGGGAGAGTTTTTGCTGTTTGTGATTATATGTTGGCATCGGTTTATCTGCAAATATCTTTTTTTTAATGTTCCTGGTAAATACACTTGCACATAATATTCAGTGAAATTCCTAGCATGTTTATTTTCTAGAATGTCCCTCATTAAGTCATCAAACTGTACGCTTTGTTGGTTTTTTGATTGCTTTCTAAAAACGAACATAAAGCTGCACATTTTGCCATGTCATCCAGAAGAGGATCATCTTTCTCTTCTGTCTCTTATGGGTGACAGTTGTGAAAACCACAGAGTTCACAAGTACTTTGACAGAATTGTTTTTCCAGGCACGTACCTAGTAAAAACTTAAATTTGAAATTTTTAGGACACTTATTTTTTTTTCAGTAATGACTGAGTGCCCACGTATCTCAGAACAAATGTAATGATCAGAAGATTCAGGTCGAAAGGCACCGTAGGAAGTGACCTGGTGCAGTGTCCTGCTCAAAGCATATGTTAGCACGTCCATTTTAAAATTTGGGGAATAAAGGTTCAGGCTTTAGGAGATCTTTATTTGACTTCATTGAGATAATCCGTCTCAAGGAGTCAAGCTCCTCTTTCCTATAACTTCAAGATCATCTTTCTTTCCAACAAGATGGAAAAGAGAATGAATAAAATACCTTTAATACCCCCTTTAAAGCTCGTTATGACACTAGTTGTGAGCACAGGATACTGCACAGGATACTGAGCACAGGATGATAATAACCATATTTGTTTGCAAAAGCATTTTGTAAAATTGTTCATCGTTCCTGTATTTTGTTGTACACACGTATATGATCTTATGTACTTAAGAGAATTTTTTGCTTGTTTTCAGACGTGCAAATAAAACTGCTGTGTTAGCAGACATAGGGAAGGAAGCAGGCAACAAATCTAGAATCTAAATTCAGTAGTGTGATAAGTATCGTGGTCACTCCAGCTACAAGTTTGATTTTCCATTGGAATGGGAGGTGGCTTTTTGTCTTGTTTGTCAACAACACGCAGGAAGTGTGCAAAAACCTTTGCTTGGAGACCTCATTAAATATTTGTTGTAATGAGGGGAATGCCCAATACCTCTTCAGTAGGGACTGCAGAATCTGTAGAAGTCATATTCTCTGGAGTACAAAGGAATGTAAGGCCAGACATTTGACTTTCTCCTGCCTCTTTACAATAACATGATGTTTACAAAAGTGTGGGAGAAGTAAGGAGGTGAATAGGATCTTCAGTTTCATATGGCCAAGTACACCACCTTGAGAACAAGCTCAGCTAGTGCTTTGCTATGTAAATACAGTTTGCTGTCTATTCTGTTTTGAAACCTTGATGGAGTTGAGGAGATTATCAGCTTCGCTTCAGATGCAGAATCGAAGAGGAAGATGGAACTTTACTAAACCCCGAACAATATCAAAGTGGTTTAGAGCCAAGTTTATCCTACTGCAAAATCTTTATTAGCAGGAGAGTATGAGTATCTTCATAAGAGCTCTGGGAAAGTGTCTGCAAGAGAGTTGGTAACATGGAGAGGCATCCTTCACTTTGACCACTAAATGAAACAAAGTCCATCCCATCTTAACAATACCAGTGAATATGAATGAAAATCTTTGTGAGGCTCCGTATCCAAATATTCAACAGCTTCAAAAATACTGGCATGATAAATACTGCTTCTCGGATGCTTGGCGGCGGTATTTCTGCAGTGCTCTGATTATTGCTTACAGACTACAAACTTAGAAGTATGTGAAAATATTTTATCGTGGTCTCTGGCATTTCAGGTGCTTCATGCTAAGGCGTGCTGAAATTACTGTAGGTGGGAATATGGAGGGGAGACAGTTGGGTTGCCAATGAGAATCTAGTGAAGAATGTGGACAATAGAATTTTGTTTTCTGAGGAGGAGTAGATCCCTAGGATTTAACAGCCTAGCAGTAATGTAGTTTTCTGGAGGGTGGAAGGTGTGGGTTCAGGCTCTTCTGTTGTGTTTGGAGCAGTGCCATGGACTCATCCAGGGATGTGTCCTGACCATTGCATTCCTGGCATACTCAAGGTGCTGCATAGGGCAGATCTTTAAAGTCATAGTGTCAGGCTAAATGTACCAATATTGTATTACATACTGGCGAGTTTTAATAATGAAATGCACATTAGCTTTTAAGGCTGATTGTTTGCATTTTCTGTTTCATCTTGCATTATACCTGCGGACCTTTCTGTCTCGCTCTACTCCTCTATTGGAAGTTTCTGCTAGATTAAAGTAGATCAGGGCTTTTTTTCTTTTTTTAAGCTATTTTTTAAAATTTTGAAATACAAAAATGAGATATCAACTTAAGAGCATGAAGTCTTTCCTTTTTCAGATCTCTTCATTCTGTCATTGTGCACAAATACTGTACAAGGTGTATAGTGGTCCAACTTCTCAAACAGATGAGTCCAGTGAAACTGTTAGCTTAGTAAGCGAGCTGTTTAATATAAAGCAAGGAATTCAGATTTCCTTATCACTTTTCGGAGTTTAAATTTATCATCAGTTTTAGTGCGTAGAGTACTGCTCTTGGAGAAAGTGGTCTGACAACTCCAGTACAAACTGCAATTATCTCTGAGAATTGAGATTTTATCTACAGAACAGAGGAAAATACATTTTCATTGACCTGCAGTTCAACTACAAGAGATCAAACACAGAACAGATCCCTGGGATCTGAGTGGTGAAAGGTCATTTTCTAATAAGAGTGGTGCCACGCAGGGAATAATAGCGTTGCATTGTAGGCAGAAGGAAGCCCAGCTCTGCTGGTGTTCTGAGCAGCTACATCTGCAGAGGTCAGCTGCAATCAAAGATGATGTTCCCAGCAGGCAGTGGTGTAGAAGTTAGCGGAGCCTTTTCACTCATTTATATTTTCATCAGTTATGCACCAGAATCCACACTTACTCCCAGAGCAAGTCAGCAAGGGACAGGAGAAGCAGTCTGGACCAGTGGCAGCACAGCTGGGAGAGCAGGAGTCAGGGCCTGCAGCTCAGGTCTGGTAGAGGCTGCCTGTGCTGCGGGGACTGACTGGATGGTGAGCAGCAGACAGCAAGGGTAAAGTTTCCTTCTTTCAAGTGGAACATCAGGGTAAACATGTGGAAGTGGTGGTGGGGTTAAAACTCCATTTAAACAGGTGTGATTTGACAAGCTGCAACCAAAGCCCTTCATAACTTCTCTGCATTTCTTGCAAAGGTAACGTCTTTTCTGGTGTGTCGGAAAGGAGCAACTTGAAACATCCAAAAGGGTTAGAGAATCAAGAAGGGAAATGAACAGACATCATTCCTGCCCTTCTGGAGAGTGGCAGTGTTTTAATAATTTTGTTAACTTCTTACTAAATGATCTCAAAATATTGTGAAATATGTATTATCTACTTGCCATATCCTTCACCTGTTCCCTCATGTACTGTATCTCCTCTTAAAAAAAGGGAAGAAACCCAAATTTTCCAACTGCTGAACTTTATCTCCGTTGTTTGTGCTCTTAAAGGAAAAGCCAGAGCTAAAACTCAGTCGCTGAAGTACTTCCAGTAGTGAGAAAATAGCTATTGTGCAATAAAAACCTCAAGTTCCTTGGCCTTTCTGGTTCACTGTTAAGTAGTGCCATCTACAGTGATAGTCATATATGTTGGATTTTCCTGTCTTGTGTTTCTTTTTGTTTAAAAAGAGTTGCACTGTTATTACAAAATACATTTTTATTCACGTACCTGTACATTATCCACTAATTAGTTCATAATTTATTGGAAAAATATCTGATAGAATTGAAATAAAGTAAACGAAGTGTCTCTAGGAATTCTTTTTGTCATTGCCATTTTATGCACTTCTAATATAGGCACAGAAAACTACAGCAAAATAAATGGTAGCCACGTTTTCTGGCCATCATTGTAAGGAAACAGCTTAGGCAGTGCTGAGTTTTCGTCCCGGAATGATTTTCTTGCCTGGTATCTCCAGGAACGTAGCTCTGGGCAACCTTCTGATCAGGGAGTTTGCTGCTGATCCCTGCGGCCCGCTGGGCACAGCTGGTTATGCAGCATGCATTTCAATGGGAACATTTGCATGTTTTCCTAGGCAAACCTCTCCAGGAGCCTGACTCGGAGATCAAAAGCAGTATCTGCTTAACTCTGATATCTTCACGAGGAGGACTTCCTGATGTACTTGCAGGAGGAAGAACCCAGCGATCACTTTGTGCTGTTTTGTTTGCCCAGAGATGTTTATTCAGATGCAGTCTTCTCACTCTGTTTTAGAAAAGGCCAGCTTCCCTGAGGAAGAGTTCCTTTTCCATTTGCTACGTAATGTTGGCAGAACAGATCGATCAGGGAACTTCAGAGGGAGTCAACTATTTGTTGGCTGCTGGTGCTTTTCAGGCAAATGGATGAAAACAGAAGGCCAAGAAAGCAAGCTGTGCTGCAGATTTATTGCAAGCTTCTGCAAACTTCCTTCCAGCTCAAAATCACTTCATTTAGACATTTTTCAATTTTTTTTCCAACTACCCTTTGGACTGAATGTTCTCATCTCTTTAAATTCTATTTTCTTTGCATTCCTCATAGTTGGAAACTTTGAAACCCATTGTTTTTCATGTAATGAAAATTACACCCGGAGTAATTCCCATATTTCAGAGCTTCTGTAATAATGTTGGTAGTTGGCAATACTATGTGTTTAAAATCAGCTTCTCCAAATATCCGCACCAGCTAATTATTGAAGTATTAAATTGTTGCTTTGTTTTGCTAGGCTTCTTTAGTTAAATTTGCGTGCAGCTTGATTGGATTTCACCCAAGCAGTCATTAGAGCTTGATTATGCTTAATATTGATGGTGAACTGCTTGTCATGGTCTGCTGCAAAAAAGACATGCCTTCTAGGATGCCATTGTTAAGGGGAAAAGAGGTTTAGACAAAAAGCAGTCATGTTCTTCATGTGTTTCTTGATGCTGCTTTCCAGTACTAGATTTTCTTTACCTTACTGAAGAACTGTATGTGTATATTAAACTCTGGGGGCCTTTGAAAATGCACATGTAAGCAGTGTAGCAGAAGTTGAATTGAAAAATGTAGATTAAATTGCAAGTAAAAACTCTGCAGGTGTTTATTACAGGTACAACAGAGCCAAACCGTAACTCCCAAAGTCACCTTACTCATTTAACTGAGATCTTCCAGACCCCTTGCCTCGGTGTTCGTTGCCATGATAGATGAACCAGCTGCTTGTGATGCTGAAACAGAGAAGGGGGAAATGTCCGTAGATGTATTTGTGACTGCATTTGAGCCTTCTGTGATGGAAATCTGACCTTTCATGTGATGAAGTGTGTCAGGTCTCAGTGATGCTGAGGAGCAGAGGCCGTGATCAGGGGGACTGTCCCATTTAGAGAGTGGCTGAACCTGGGGTGGCTGAGCTTGTTACCAATACTGTTGACACACTCGTGTCAAAATTCCTAAGTCCTCACTGCCATATGTAAGGGAGGGTAGTTTGCTGAAAAAATAACTTACATGTAGTATCCATCGCTGAAGAAGAGTTTATTCTGTGTGTATAATGTACCTCTACTTTCTCTTCCATGGGATACTTTTGTCAGTCCTGTTTCGTTGTGTTGTATTGCATGCATATCCATCTAAGAGCTTCAAGATCTCCTGTACATGGCTTTATGACTACAGTGATAATGGTTTCAGCTGGTAATGAAACTTAGTCGTGTGACTCATTCAATTGACCTTCATGACCAATCTTAGATATATGCTAGCTAGTCTTTCTAGCAGGATTTTGTCAATTTAGTATTCTTGCTAAAGTGTAAGTTTTGGATGAGACAAAATTACTCTGAGATTTGTTTTTTCTCAGTAGTGCCTAAATCACAGTGAATATTAATCTCATGAATAAATCAGACTTTTTCTGTTCTTTACTCATGATCTTCTGCATTGGGTAGCGAATTTCACACAACTTGGTATAATGCCAGATACGTGTGTTTGTGGTATCTCAGCCTGTTTTGCTGTACTTGATCTTGTAAGAGCAGAATGGTATTTACTACTGATGGAAAAAGCAAGAAAGTGAATGAAGGCTACTTCTCAGAAATATGTTCCTTTCTGGTTGGTGGGGTTTTTTGTAGCAACAAGTCATCACATAGACTTCTTCAATGTTCCTCTGCCTCTAAAATGTAAATGATGCACCTTTTCCTCTGATGGATACAACAGTATTTTCATGAGGAGAGGAATTGAGCCATCTGGGGTTTTGGCCGGTGTTACTGTCCCTTTTCTTTTATTCTAGTAAAAACTAAACACGGGTTGAATTGTTTGTGCAATTAATGATGGTCATGTTAAGCTCTCCTGCTGCCTGATATTGGAGTCGGTATTATTTTAGGTAATCATTGTTTTCAAAAGGAGGCCAAAAAGAAGTTTTTGCTTATGTCCTATGTGTACACACGTGTAATACATATGTATGTATATACATGTAAATAAGTTTCCAGTCTCTCTAGAAAATTCTATTTTCAAAGCAATGAGGAGGATTTGTCCCCATCCATAGAAATGTCTTTAAAACCTTATTTCACTGGTAGTCGAGACAAAGGGCTGAATTATTTCATCTGTGTGACCAAAGTTGCCAATGGACAGTGATCTCATTATCAAGCAGATTTCAATGAATTCTTCTAATGTGACACACAGGAAAAATGTGTCCTTAATCTACAACGAGTGCTGGGCGCTGGTTCTTGAGGAGCTGCATTCAGCAGTCATTGCTGCTCTATCTGCTAGCTACCACTGTGAATGGACATCTTGTTCTCAGCTCTTCAGTCCCCTTAAAAAATGGAGTGTAATTTCAAAACACTCTTAAACAGCAGGCAATATTCAGTAAGGGTAATTTCTTTGTGGTTTGTGTTAGCTGTGGAGCAAAAAAAAAATCCTGTTGAAATGCCATCTGTGCTGAGAAAAAGAAAAAAGTCAATGGATATGTGGTTTTTAACTTGTGTATCTGTGAGACGTGCAAGAATGGGTTCCTGTGTATGTGGTTGTGTAGAAGCATATTTGTAGCTCCAATTTTATTTAAACTCTATAAAGTTAAAATATTCTGGCTTACACAGTGATCTTCAGTACTGTATCATTCAGGTCAGGAAGGACATGGAGCTTGCCTTTCTGAGAGAAGTTCTAACATGCATAATTATTTTTCAAATAGTTTTAGATATTTCTGTTTAACTCCTCTAGCATCATCTCCATAACATTAATTTTACCCATTAAAAATTAGGTTAAAAGTGTTTTCTACATTTTCTGTATTTATAGTAATGTGCTTTCATTATGTACAAGGTCTTTTTGGTACTTTGTTCATATTCCTATGATGACTACTCTATTGTAAAGCTTATTTAACCCTACTGATTTTATTCCATACATGAAGTATATCATTGATTTGCATAGATGAAAAACTATTTTTAAGGTGATGTTTATTAATTTCTCTAACAAATATTTTTCTGATCTCTTTTATATAGAGATTTTATATGCATCTGGTACCTGTTTTACCTGTTACTATTAGAGTTTTTCTGATAACAGGAGTGTGAAAGCACAGAGCACTTAACCTAAATACTGATATTTCAACATTATTAGGATATGTATGTATGTATATATGTATGTCCCCAGTAGGGACAGGCTGAGAGAGTTGGGGCTCTTAAGCTCCTAGAAGGCTCCTAGGGACCATATAGAGCTTTCAGTACCTAAACAGGGCCTACAGGAAAGCAGGGGAGGGACTTTTTATAAGGGCATGTAGCAACCGGATAAAGGGAAATGGTTTTAAACTGGATGAGGGTGGATTTAGACTAGATATTAGGAAGAAATTCTTGACTGTGAGGGTGCTGAGACCCTGGAACAGGCTGCTGAGTGATCTTGTGGATGCTTCCTCCATGGAAGCATTCAAGGCCAGGCTGGGTGGGGCTTTGAGCAACCTGGTCTGGAGGAAGATGTCCCTGCCTATAGCAGGGGGTTGGAACTAGGTGATCTTAAAGGTCCCTTCCAACCCAAACCATTCTATGATTCTGTGATTTTATTTGAAACAGAACCACATCTTTCTTTGATTTCAGCAGTCTGCTGAATATAAACTGAATACATCCAACTCGTCGCTTTTAGTCCTTGATAGTTTTGGAAAAATGTGAGAGCAGTATTGTCAGATACCCAAGGTCTGCATGAAGTAGCTGTGATTTTGGTTAGTTGCTAATCTTTCCAAGTAGTGTATTCTTTGGCCTAGTGGTTGACAATGCACTGCACAGAACATACATTGCAGGCATTCTGCAGCATGGCGTTGGTTCCATATGGCAAGCACAGTGAATGCTTGCATCTTGCAAGCTTGCAAGTCAGTGTCTTCAGTGTATTTTTAGCACATACTAAATGACCTTTCTAGAGTTTTCTTGTGACGGTAGAAACTGGTTACTGTTCCTCAAGTGCACCAGACAAGCTCATTAGATAGGAAGTTATGTGATTTTGCATATGCCTTTATTTTAAGTTCTGCTGTAGAAACTCTTGCTGTTGATGCAATGCCAAGTCTGCCACATCTACCAAGACACTTCAGACCTTTTCAGTGAACAACACAGTTCCTATCTTTGGTAAACCAGGAGGAGGCTTTGGGTGAAGCACAAACTTATGTTTTGGCTGATCCCAGAGAAAAGTACATCCTGTAGTGCTTTGCTGCTCCACCAGGCAGTGGAAGTGGGTGAAATGAGTTGAGACATCTTGCTCAAAACATTCCCAAGTAAATGTATGTTTACGCTTTCCATAGAACTGACATTTATAAAAATAACTCATTTTGGGATAAAACATTCACTGTTGGTGGCTGTGTGTGAAATTGTTTGTTTGATAACCACATCTTCAAAACAGCTCCCTAGGGAGCTGAAGTAAAAAGTATAGAATAACATTGCCAGAAAACAGTAGCAGAGTGTTTCTTTTTTTATTTATACATCATCATATGCTGGATGTCTGGCAGTTGCACTTGCTTCTATCAAGGAGTGTAGCAGACATTCATTTGTAGCTGGGCTCCTGACCTTTGTTATCCACCAGCAGCAGAGGTAGCGTCATTGTGGTTAGCTGAGCTGTTTCCAGTGTGATTTTATCAGGAACATTCAGAAAGAGCCATTTCCTTGAGCACTGGTAAACATCCAGCTGGTGGTGGTGGCCTGCTCGTAGTTCAAAGCTCTGTCTCTTACCACACACCTCATCTTCTGGGGCATCGGACTCACTGTGTTTCTGCAGTGTTTTAGTGGGCCCAAGCAGCTGTCATTTACTGTTCGTAGTGAAATAAAACCTGTGTTCAGGCAGTGTTTTCCCATTAAAAAGAAAACACTTTGAATGCTTTGTAGACTTATACTTAATTTTAAGTATATGTAATGTACACAAAGGACGTTCTTGTTGCCTGCTCCCAAATTTAAGCTCCTTGCTTTGTCTGCCTGCTTTATCTTCTTAATTTCATAGAATCATAAAATCACAGAGTATCTCGAATTGAAGGGACCAGCAGGGTTTATTGAGTCCAGCTCTGGGCTCTGTACAGGACCACCCAAAATCCAAACCCTATGCCTGAGAGCACTGTCCAAACGTTCCCTGCACTCGGGGCTGTGCCCACTGCCCTGTGCAGCCCGTTCCATGCCCACCGCCCTCTGGTGCACAACCCGTCCCTCACCCCCACCCGCCCCTCCCCTGACACAGCTCCATGCCGTTCCCTCGGGCCCTGTCGCTGTCACACAGAGCAGAGCTCAGCGCTGCCCCTCCGCTCCCTGTGAGGAGCTGCGGCCTCCATCAGGCCTCCCCTCAGCTCCTCTGCTCTGCTCTGAGCACACCCGAGGACCTCAGCTGCTCCTCATACAGCTTTCCCTCTTGACTCATCACCGTCTTTGTAGCCCTCCCTTGGACAGTCTCTAATACTTTTATATCCTTATATTGTGGTATCCAAACCTGCACCCAGTGCAGGTGAGGCCAAACCGGTGCAGAGTAGTTTCGTTGTCTGGTACTTTCAATAATAACAACAATAGTAAAAATCTAAGCAATCTAACCCTTTAAAACATGACGTAAAAGGCTTGTTGTTACAATTATTTGTGTTTTGTGGTATGTGTTTTGTGATGCTGTTAACAGAAATTGTAAGTATGACAAAGGAAGATATATAACTATCTCTTGCCAGTCCCTGGTGCAAATATATGCAGCAGTCTTTTTCATTTTACTGTGTTTCGATCTGAGTAAGAGGACTGAAGAGAAAATCAAAGTTGTATATTTAATGCTGGTCTTACAAAAATAAACCAGTTATGTACTATACTTTTATCATTAACATTAAAGCAGTACAGAAACAAGCTTTCAATTATGTTTCAAATTAAGACATAATGTGTGGCATTAATAAACATGGCTTGTATTGGTCCTACAGATAGAAGATTTGAATTACATTATGCAGCAAATGTTGTTAGTAATCTGTGGGGTTTTTTTTTCCCTTTTTTTTTGTTTCCTTTTTTTGGCAACCTGTTGTGCAGACATCCAAACTGTTCTCAGTATTAATTAAGTTATCCTGTCACTGTTGTGGCAGAGGATCTGGAGAGGCAGCTTATGTACAGTGCAGAGCTGCATTGACAAGTCAGGGGAGGATGTACCCGCTTTGAAATATCACTGAAGAGGCAGCGGTTGTCCTGTGTGGTGGCACTGCCCTGCACTGCTGGGGCTTCTCGCTATGTGAGAGGGAGTTGTGGTCATTTCTGGTCTCAGTGTGATAATGACATTCGCCTGGGGTGGAAGGGGCTGCTCAGGTGCAGCTGAGGAGGTGCTGACTCCACTGGCTCCGCTGATGTGATTTGTTAGCATCCTTTGGTGCTACATGTGCCTTCTGAACCACTGTTGGCTCTAGTGGTACTTATATCTTGTCCTGGAGTATGGTTTTTTAGTATTTCGATGTCAAGTAAACAGGAAATACAGAGAACAAAATCTTTAGTCAGACGTCAAAAATGAAACCGATTCTTCCTTCAATCCATCCTTACGTCAGGTTGCAAACATTGAACTATTATGTTTCTGCTTCTTAAATTAAAGCTTGTCCAAGCTAAATCTGTCCCTTGATATCATGCTGACTTACTAAGCGTCTGGCCTAGAACTGCCCTCCTACTTTCAGAACCTCGTGTTGACTCACTGTGCCTTTCAGCTTCCCACGTACCCATCTATCTCTACGTGCTATGTTCCTCCCACTTGTTCTCCCCTTCCTGCTCCTGTTGCGGGTATGCCTCTGCTCCAACCATCCTGTAAAAAACAAGTGAGGCTCCAAACCTCACTCTCTTTCAAATACCTTATATATTTAACAGATGTGCTTCTAAAACCTTCCTTTCAGCTCCAGAGAAGAATACATTTTACTTCCTCTCTGCCCTTAACATTGCTGAAAAGATGCAGTTCCAAATACTCTGAAATTACTCTCTGCATGTTTTTATGATACGTTATATAAGCAATGCTTAGGATAAATTATATTGTGCTGAACTAGGGAGAATTGCATTGTTAAAAGCTCCTAGTGTTGTGTGGTGCACTGAGTATATATATACGTGCATGGAAAATATCCAGATAACCTTTCTTGCCCTAATGCACTAGAAAGGAAGGCTGCAAATAACAGTGTGAGCTCGTGAGGGAAAGAAGTAGCTGGGAGAAAAAGCAAGCCTGGCTAACTAAATATCTGAAACTAGTAATCATTTTTCACTGCTATTTCTTTGAAATTGCCAACATTTGTTGTATAAACTGATTATATCCAATCTTTGTTTCTGGAGGGAAAATCCACTTTTTTTTAGGTAGTGAGCAACAGATCAAAGTTCAAATATGCTTTGTCTGGTGGTAGGTCTTCTGAGTTCTGTAAAAGCATTTCATCAGAAATCGGAGATCCATGTACATTCTAGCATATGTTTTTGTGAAATGCTTACTCACCAATGGGGTTGTTAAAACTCGGTGAGTAACGCCTGTGGTGAGGTCCAGAACAAAGTAAGCATTGACAGATTGTTGCCGAGTTCCGTAAGTACTACAGTGTAAACCAATTGTTTGTCTTTGAGGAATTCTGTGTTTCTGGTTCAAATTAATTAAAGAAAGAAGAAAAGGTAAAGGAAAAACGAGAAGCCAACCAGAAGCCAAAAGGCAAGTGAAAGGTAGAAAACAAAAAAGCTTGGAGAGCAACTGTTAATAATTGTTGGTAAATTACTTCTGTTCCGAAACCAGTTTTGTCAATATGTATTGTTAATTTTGACAAGTTTTTTTCTGTTTTTACTATACGTGAGCCCAAATCACACATGGTTATCTCTAGACCACTATGGGAGCTCAAGTGCAGGAGTGCAGGGACCCCATTATGCTGGTTCTGCACAACTGTAATTGAGTAAGTGGATACCTGATACAGAAATTGTATTTCAAAGAAGAGTTGGAAGAACTGGGGGGCAGAATGTGTCTTGATGGGAAAACGGGATGTACTGCCTTTACCTTATAGCCTTGCCTTGTTTACAGAATTGCTGTAGTTTTAATTTAAAAATATTTGAACAGATTTTAACAACCTTAAACTCATACCATGTTCTGTTTAAAAAATATGTTCAATACTTTTCCAAACTCTATCTTTCGAGAGATGCATGACTGCATGTTTTCTTTCTGGTTTGTTGCCAGATTTCCAGTATCATCATCTATGCCAAATAATTGCTCACTTATTATAGAAGCAGCTTAAATATTGTCTCAGAGATACGCTTAGGAGGTACCAGTACGATAGATATTGGCAGTTAGCAGATATTTGTGGTGGCACAGCCTGTGAGAATGTCACGAGCAGAAACTTGGGATGCCTGTGGCTCTGGTGTTATGTGTGGGGAATTTGAGGATCGTGCCCTTTGAGCATCAACATTTTTTGTGGCTTTCTTTATTTGCTTTCCCTGTCTCCACTATCCGGTCTCAGTACAGAAGGTAAAATAGTCCTCCCTGGTGAAGAAGATCACACGAACTCCATGGCTGGTCATGTTGGATAACTCCATGTTATGAGAGTGTCTGATAAATAGGTGACACTGCTGGCATAGCCAAATGGGAATAGAAGTAATAGGTTCTGAAAACTGAATCCAGCATTTGTTTTCTGGGAAAGAGAGCGTAATATTTTCCACATTAGCGCATTGTATGGGCTCAGGGTTGGACCTAACCCAATCTGTTGTAGTTCATGTGTGGCTGGGAGCCCAGAAATGCCAGCTCTGTTCACGAAGGATGGCACTAAAGCTAGTTTAGATAGAGAAGGCACACCCGTTGTTCACTTGTAAAAGCCATCTCATCAATGCTGCCAGCTCCACAATTTAAACTGGGGTGTCTCTTTTTTATAATGTGTTTATGTTGAGTGGTTGTGTTGCGTTGAGTTTAGAGGGAGGCAAGCCTCTTTTCATTTTCCCTCTGCTAATTTCTGCCTGTAACCAGAGATTGCTATCAGTGCTTAATGCACTTCAGCTGCTTCTCCTGCCTCTGCCTCCTTCCCTGCGCGCTCCCCAAACACACGCGGTCTCCATGCAGCGTGGTACTGTCAGAGCCCAGCAGGCAGCTGAGGGTGCTCACTGCTCTGAGCGCTGTGTTACAGAAGGTAGAAGGGAGATGCATGGCTTCATGCTCAAAAGGAAGAGGAAGTGTGGGGCTGTTGGCAGCTGTCCACGCATGCAGCTTTGAAGCCTTGGTGGCTGCTCGCTGTTGCACCGGGGAGGTTTTGACAAACTCCAGATTGCAAAGTAGTGGTGATGAAACATTAATTTTTTTTATAAGTAAATGATACCTATACATATGTATATCTGTAAAGAATGTGAATTTGAAATGACTGAGGTTTACATGCATCTGAGAGGTCATTTCTCTTTCCTTATCCCAAATATACTTTGTTTTCTTTGGGAATAATGTTCAGGTTAGGGATGGGAATGGTGATACAGACGACCCTATTAAATCTCTGTAGAAGCGGGACACTGTTTCCTTCTCCATGTTTCAAGTGCATTGTCCAGGTGAAACTTCTGGCATCCAGAAGCTAGACACTTGAAGAATGGCTATTTTGCTGACTGTGTATGATAAGAAATGTTTCCTTCATGCTTTCCCTTGTCCGTGTGTGTGTGCTATTACGACCTCACGCGCTGCAGTGCTTGTGGTCATTGTATGCTGGGTGATTCAAAAGAGAACATACCTTTTGCTTTATAACTGAACCTCTTTAGGCATTCCCAGGCAAAGAACAGCTCCGGCGAAAAACAAAATTACTCAGGTATTGGTACCTTCAACAGTTCTCATGTCCACTTCACTGTGTCCAAGATGGCAACTCTCCTTTTAAGAATAAACAGTCATGCTTAATGCAGTGTTTTTATTCAGTGCTGCATGGGTACTATCACGTTTTGAAATAAGAGAGACCAGTAAGCAAACCTGCTTTAAGGATGAGTAGAAAGTGATATAACAGGAGGAAGTGGCCGCACAGCACGGCAGGGACTCCGTGAGGGTTGGAAGTAGACTTTCTAGCCCTCCCTCCCAGCAGCCAGTCTCATTTATTTTATGTCCCTTTTATGCTTTCTTGTCTGGCAAAATCCCTCTTCAAAATTGATGTGAAAAAATAGCGAAAAACCTCCAAAAAAAACAAAGCAAAATACCTCCTGCTCCATATCAAAACATACTCCTTTCTTATCAAGAATCTGTTTCATTGCTGCCTTGTATTTCTAATGGATGAAATAAGTTCTTGGCTTCTCTTACATGTTAAAATGTTTTCTTTCCTGTGCTCATACTTGGATTCTAATGATGGTAGAAGTAGGTGCTTTTAAGAAGTCTTTTTTTCCTTTTGTTCCCCAACAGTAGGTGGTTAAGCCATCCAGGCTGTGTCTTTTAAAGGTGCTGAGCCCAGACTTTCACTTGTTTGGGACTTTTCAAAGCAGGGCCCATGCATAACATGAGCCTGTCAAGCTGAAAATTGCCCACTTTCTGGAGGTGCTGGGTAAGTGAGTTGGCTAGATAGACACAAGGGTGATGTTAGCATTGAAAGCGAATTGTAACAGTCAGTCCTGCTACAAGTAGCAGCTTTAGGTTATTGCTGTGTTCTGATCAGTCCTTGTGCAAATAATGAGGTGCTAAAAATGTTAAATTTTAATTGTAGTCTGAGGTTGAAGAACTGAGATTTGTATTTGTATTTCTTTCCATCTTGTTTAAAGGAGATTTTGCAGTCAGGTTGATCTTCAAACAAAGCCCTGTGTTTCTCTGCAGTAAAGATGTAAAAGAAAAAAATAAGTATCAGTCATTCTTTATTGTAGCTTACATAGAGAGAGCTCAGTGTCTGATACCAACCCTTACTTTAGTTACCCAAGTATAACCTCACTTTCCCAATATACAGAAGCGAACAAACGAAGGAGAAGTGGCTGACAATTATGTCCATGGCAAGTGGGTTCAAACTAGATGGTCTTTAAGGACTCTTCCAATCCAAATTGTTTTATGATTTGTTGATGTTCAGGTAAGAAAGAACATGCTCCTGAGCCTGCTGCTCCCTGTGGTGCCGACCATGGGGATGTACCAAGACAGTCCTGCAGCCAGCCCTCTGTGAGCAGAGGTGCTCAGAACACCCACCCACACCACGTCAGGCACTCACCAGCCACAGCCTCATTTTTGTTAAGTGTGACTCTACAACCTTAGCATCCCGCCACGTGGAAATGCTTTAAGGACTCAAACCTTGGTTAAGTGACTGCATGCTTCAGCAAAAGAAAATCTTGTTTTTAATAGCTGATGCAGTGATCTGAAACACTGCATTTGTGACCTTCTAGGCTGTTGTTTATATGCAGTAGGTAGAATTAATTGAAGTTCTGACCAAAGAAGCTCCCCAAAAGCAGTACTGCCTTATTTTATTGAAATAAGAAGAGCTGTATTTAACCAAAGTCAACCCCTCTTTTACAGCAGTCATTAGGGACAGGAGGAGCTCGGAAGAGCAGAGTTAGCACTCTCTTCATTATGCTGGTGCTGTTGAACTGTAGAATAAGCATTTTTAAAGCAGACTGTAACTTGGCTGTACATGAAGCCTTTTAAATAATGACAAGGGCTTTGGTGAATGGGTAATTTTCCCTGTTTAACCAGACCAGCGCAAGTCTTGTACTGACTTCATTTCTCATTTTCTGCTAGCAATATTTTATAACGCTTCACTAGCAAATAAAATAGAAACTGTATGAGCAGAGAAACTAAGTAGTGGGTGTGGAAGCATAATTTTGTGTTCTTGTGTAACTTCTGAAGTCTGGGGTTAGCCTGAGGGCACTTCTTTTTCACCCACCAGCACTTAGGATCTCTGCTGGCGTTTCCATGTCTGTTCTCTCCCTGCCCTGCTCATTGCTGATATTGCTCTTTGGGTGGCTGTTGCCTCCTCATCTCACCACTGGAATTTTCCCTTCCTCTGGATAGCCATGCTTCTACTTGAAACCCTTTATTCCTTTCCTCTCCTGCTTTACTGCAGCACTCTCTTCATTTTCCAGTTTTCAGCTCTGTCTGAAGTATTTTAGAAAGTCTATTTTAGAAAGTCTATAAGTTGCTTCTGACCATCTTGGCTCTGTAATTTATTGTGTATTCTCCACATGCTTTCCTTGTGCCAAGCTCTTACACTGTTTGCAGTGGCTAACACAACCTGCTTTGTTCCACAGGTCTTCAGATCTTCCTTAAAGCTTCTGCCCGGTGTTACATCACGGGTAGACAACCTCTGTCTGCTTTCCAGACATGGACCTTCTTTTGCAGGTGGTGCAGAAATGCTGCTTCTTCCCATTGTGCATTAAGGTCCCTATGTTGAGAGGTTGTTGGCTCTGATCTTGTGTTCTGCAGATAAAAGAGATGTAAATTAATACACACCATTAAGAAAAAGCCATGCAATCTTGCATGCAATTACAGTGTTTCTATGAGTTTTTCTAAAGCAACCTTTAAAAAGTTGTAAAGAATTTAAGCTTACTTTCTGCATAAATTGTAGTAATATCATTACTACAATCATGTCCCCTTTACATTCCATGCAGAATTAATTATTTTTTAAAAGAACTATTAACAATAAATAATCAAAGTGAGCCTATCACTTTGCCTGGGAATCATTTATGCATTTTTTGAGAATGCAGAAATACAAGTCCTCTATGTGAGTAGAGTGTTTTCGTGTTGTAACTCTTCATTTACATATTTTCTGCTTGGAGAGGCTGATTGAGCACTGAAGACTGAAATTGTATGCCATTAGGCACTGAATTGCGTGAAGTCTTTTGCTGGGGCTGTACGCAGATGGAAAGAAAGGTGGGGAAAAGCTTAGCTAATAAGTTATTTTTCTAAACTACAAATCTAAAATTACTTTTTTAAGTGGAGGTATTACAGATGCATTTTGTTAGCATCTTCTGTGTCGAAGCCATAGCACAGGGAGATGAAACAGTCTGTTGCTTCATCTGAGTTTTCTCTTTCTGCTTAGCCTTTTTCCAGATTAATCTGAAGCATCCGGTTTTGGGGAGAGAGGTTCTGGCTTGGTGGCACGATGAGAAGAATGAGGAATGAGGGCCAAGTGTGTGTTCTGTGCTGTGGTAGAGTGAAGCCGCAGAACTGGGATCTGGGGGCTGATTGCCAAAGAGTCTGATGTTAAAATGGGAAATTTCAAAACAGTTCTTTACAGTACAAAGTCTATTTACATGATCCAAAATCTGCACTTGGAGCAGAAGAGATGTTTTGGCTTGTTTTCCTCTGCTGCTTGTTTGCTGACATCTCAAGCGTAGCACCATGCAAATGTTTACATAGTCGGAGACAGGATTCCTGGGAGGGGAAGGAGATTGAGGGGGGAGCTGACATGTCTGTGCACCCATTGCTTCACTGCTTTTCATTTTCTCTGATACCTCCATCTCTGCCCCGAGCTACCAGCTGGTTTTCGGTGCTGTCAGGTGGAGCAGGAGCTGTGTGAAGGAGCGGTGCATCTCTCACCGGAGCGCTTGCAATTTCCAGAGGCCATTTTTCAATGGGCTGAGAGGGAGTGAGGGAGGGGTGATGTACTACTTCTGAATTACAACCCTGTTCAGTCTGCTGGGCTCCAAACAAAATGCTTCCTTGCTTCCTACCTGCCTTCCTGCTGCCAGTCCCAGGGGAAGGCCTCTCCTCAGGGGATGGGGTGCGTCAGCTTCTGCTTCTCTCATCTCCAGCCCCAAAGTCTGACTTTTTCCTCCACCAGCTTCTGCAGGAGCCTGGAGCTCTTTGTCACCTCCTCGTACCATCTGCCAGCTTCCTTTCTCCTGCCAGGGTTTCTGTGTGCTCTTCAGAACCCCTCAGACATGCAGAACTCTCTGTGTGGCAGGGCCTGGTGTTGCAGGCCGCCTGTGCTGCCGTGTGGCATTGCGCCTTGGCTGAAGTGTGTGATACTGAGCTCCTGAATGGGTCTTCATGTCCACGTCCTTAATGTGCCACTGCTGTCAAATCTACTGTTTCATTGTCTTCTCTCATTTTGTATTTTTTCTCTTCACCTATAGAGCTGTATAATCTCTTTATGAGAGCCCTGTGTGAGTTTGCCTGTCTGACACGAGCAGGAGCCCACTGTATGCCTTTTTCTTACACACTATCAGCAGTCTGTATGAATCCTAGAAAATGAACTATGGCAAACCCATAAGTCTCTGGGGGCTGGTTGCTGTCACTCTTGGCAGTGGACAGAAACCTGTTCCCTTGGCTTTGGCCAGGCTGCAAGGCAAGAGGTGATAGCGCACATTCCAGTTACATTACTTAGCTTTGGGTATGTTATGTCAGGTTGTTTTTACAAGGGCTTTTAAAATCCCTTTGTGTCACGTCCGGTTGGTTTCACAGTAAGAGCACCTGGCCTTTGTAAGTAGGCAGAAAAAAGGAGTGTCTCTCAAAAACGTGGAAATGGCAAAAAGTATAATTTGTTGTCTGTTTTATCCAGAATTAATGGTGAGAAAGTATCAAAAACCGTTCACTGAGCTCTTCATTCACATACATGACTTCCATCTGTGGGCTTCTTAATAACTAGTTTGTCTGTTGAGTTATCCCATATTGGTACCTTCTGACAGCATCTGGTGGCTCACTGAAACTTAGGGAAATGACAGATTTGAGCAGCGGGGCTGAATGAACATCAAGCAAGTCTGTGCTAAACGTTTGTGAGCCCTGGTTTTGAGAGTGTTTTCCTGAGGAAAAGGTCATGAAGGCAAATGCTGGATGAATATGAAGCGTTGAGCAGTCCTTTGAAAAGTACTTGTGGATTTTATTCAAAAGCACATATGTTATTACTCTTTTTTTCAGTACTTTATGTGAACTAGTCTGATCCAAATGCAGTTTCATTCTGTCCTATATAGAAAGGTATATTCTGTTGTGTCTGTGCTGGAGCTGTGACAACCTAACAGGACAAACACTGGATTTAGTGGCAGGTCCTTCCACTTCTTTCTTCTACGTAGAATAAGCTGTATGTAAATGATCTCTATTGGCAAAAGCTATGTGAAAAAGCAGCAGAAAACCTGTGTGGGGAGGAGGAAAGTGAGTGAGTGTGAGCGCGTATGTGCGCACGCGGCTTTGCAAGCATGATGTCATCCTCATTTGCACTGCTAGGGGATGAGCTCATCGGGGAGGGGTCTTGCAGATTTACAGCTGTGCCAATTCATCTCTGTTTGGATTAACATTCTCCAAGCTCCCTCCTTGAACTAAACAACAGGCATTGCGTTATGAATTATTTAAAGACCTATGAGAGCTTCTACTAAATAAAATGGAGTGTCGGTGAAAAACAAAAGAGTGAACTCTCTGTTTTGCTTTCACTATGTTGTTAGAAAATGACAAGACGACCATTCCCAAGCGGATATGTGGGTTGTATTATACCCATTCCATATTTTTTCTTTCCCCTGTCCTTTTCCTTAGCATTTTTGAGCTACTAGTTTTCAGCAACAATCCGAATTGTGTTTTTGTGGATGGTGGACGATGTAGACCCTATGTATACAGAGATAGAGAGAGATACCTATTGCTTGTTTAGGTACCGTGTAGCATTGGTAAGGCTGTATTATTCCACTGTATAGTTGAGCTTTCATTTTTAACAGGAATTTATATATAAAACGTGGACTTCTAGAGAAACAGTGTGTTTTTCTCTGGGGCAATCACTGATAGAGGTGAGGGGCTTTGTTTCAAAAGCCCCAATTGCTGTTATCTTTAAAAGGTTCTTGGCTTTGTTCATTCCTGTTGTAAGATACTCTAACTACCTCCTTTTGATGAGCACATCAGCAAGTAATACAAACAAGGGGAAATACAAAATTAAATGGAGATTGAGTTCCAGTTTCGATGCCTGGTTACTTCTGTGTTAGCCCTTCCTTTCCAGTTTTGACTGTGAGCAGAACATGGCTGAATATCTAGACAGGGTTTTTCGGTCAACAACAGATACCTGCGTAAAGGTTGTTGATGAAGTGCAGGAGACTTCTTGTTCTGAAGAACCTGCATGCACATCTAGGCACTGAAGTTAAAATCTAAGTTTCTGCTATGGACACTTGGAGGGAGATTTAGTGCTGCTTTCATGCTAGTTCTGTTGAGGATGCAGACATAGGTTTCAGAAGGCATCCTTCCATTAGAAGCATATGGAATCTACAAACAGAGTGTGATTACAAGTGGCTTGTGGGAAAGTGAGGATGTTCGGTGCTCTCAACTGCATCCTTTTTGTTCCCAGGAAACTGAATTAATTCAGCTGGAGGCAACATGTTAATACATTTAAAAACAAAAGAAATACAGGCATGGGTGTCGAGAATTTGTTACCAAAGCCTACTTTCTATTATTTGCTTTGTTTTTTTGAGATGGTTCAAACTGCAGGTGTGGTGAAGATGGGGCTGAGCGGAGGGGGAGGAAGGCTGGGACTGCAGGCCTGTGGTGCAGCAGGTGCATGTGGGTAAAGAACTGTCCATCCTCTATCTCTCCGAACTGTTTCTGCTTTCACTGGGTACCTGGGGAGATTATTATGAGGGGAAGAAGCTTAGTTCCTGAATCCCAGATCAGCTGAAGCAAGGGTTTAGTACAATACGTGAGGAACGGGGCTTGCTCCCCTACTGCTGGCAATGCAGGTTCTGTAGCATGGATTTCTGGGCACAGAAAGTACAACTTTTTACTGTGCGGGAGTATCCTACCTCTTGGGGTGCATGTTAGTTGTTTTGGAGTTAACTGGGTTAACTCTGTATGCTTCCATTGTGTTGTGCTGTACAGATGTATTTTCACTTGTGCTCCTGGTGAGTTACTGAGTATTTCAGGAGCTTGTATTGTGAAACCTATTGTTTAGAAGTGTCCCATCGTGTACATTTTTATGTGGCCGTTTTCAGCACACTGTTTCCAAAATGAGCCTTAAGGAGATGGGAACATTTTTCCTGGTTTGGAAACGGAGGCCAATTTATCCGATTAGCTGTTGTTTAATCCTGCACTCCATGTCCCCAAAGAGATAAATAGAGAAATGCAGCAAAGCACCGCACTCCCTTCAGTAGGACTGAAGGCACAATACAGAAGTGCTTTCTCATCCTCTCATAAATGCCAAATAGGCATTTTCTGGGTGGATCCAAGTTCTGTTCTAGAGGAAAAAAATATATAGCTTTGGTAAGATTGTTGGCAGGAATTGAATTTTACAGGACAAAATCTTTCGTATAGCAGAATAAAAAGTAAAATAGCTGAAAAAATACATTGTTTTCATTAATCTACCGTTTGATTTTTCCAGTCTGAGGACTTCTCAAAACATATCATGAAGTGCAGTAGCGGTTGCCCTGCTTTTTGGTTGTATCCACAAGGCTGGGACTGAGCCAGTCGTGCACCCAACTACTGATTTTCTCACTTCTGGCTTAAAAAATACACAGGGAAAAGGGTCAGTCTGGCTAAAGGAGCAAAGTATTTGCAGAAACTTCTTGTTGAGTCCTCTGTGTTCTCAGCTGGGAGTTTCTCCAGTGGAAATTTAATGGGAGTTAAGTTAACTCACCAGAGCTGTCAGCTGATTTCTGAGTACAGCAGGTATTTATTTTCTCTTTTCACCAATAGTTTTATTCTTGTCACCGCTGTAAGTGAATTTTAAGAAGTGTTACATAATGGATTGCTATGGCACATTAGCAAGCTGCGTTCAGCTCCTTAAAGTTATCTTGTCAGATTACATCTTAACAAAGAGATAGAGGAGGCAATACAACTTCACAGTTGTAATAGAGAGGAAAAAAACCCCAACATTTGGTCATGTGTACTTCTTATTTAGTAATGCAAAAGATTGCGGGCTGCTAAAAATGTCAGCTGGTGAATTGTCCCAACAGTGTAACATGGCAAAATGCAAACTGAAGTATGATGAAATCCTTCAATCTGTACACACCACTTCACTCTGTGCTATACGTCATAGCTTGAAGATGCAGTTTCCATCTATTAAAAAAGCAGTGAAAAGCACAACCTCCACAGGCCTGGGCTTGCCGGTTACTTAAGCATAATGAGTATTGTATTTCATTTGGTTAATCTATGTAACTTCACCAATGAAATGGAAAATGGATACTCAATCTAATGGTTCATTTAGGACTGCAGTTAAAGTTTGTGGTTAAAGGCAAAAAAAGGTCGAAGTGTTCATCTTTAACAAACTTCTGTTCATCGAAGTTGAAGTCCGTCTACCTGGACTTGTGCAAAGCATTTGATGCTGTCCTGCATGACATCCTAGTCACTCAGTTGGGGAAAAGTGGATTTGATGAGCGAACCGCTCACTTGGTGAGGAACTGGCTGGATGGTCACCCTCACAGAGCTGTGTTCAGTGGCTCAGTGTCCAAGTGGAAACTGGTGATGAGTGGTGTTCCTCAGGAATCAGTGCAGGGTCCGGTGCTATTTAACATCTTTGTAGGCAATATGGGCAGTGGGCCACAGAGATGATCAGAGGGCTGGAGCACCTCCCCTACGAGGACAGGCTGAGAGAGCTGGGTCTTAAGCCTGGAGAAGTGAAGGCTCCAAGGGGACTTTATAGCGGCCTTTCGGTACCTGAAGGGGGCCTACAGGAAAGCTGGAGAGGGACTTTTTATAAGGGGATGTAGAGGCAGCACAAGGGGAACACATGACTTTAAACTGGCAGAGGGTAGATTTTGACGAGATATTAGGAAGAAATTCTTCACTGTGACGACGGTGAGGCTCTGGAACGGGCTGTGAATGCCCCCAGCCTGGATGCACTCAAGGCCAGGCTGAATGGGGCTGAGCAGCCTGATCTAGAGGGAAGTGTCCCTGCCTATAGCAGGGGGTTGGAACTAGGTATCTTAAAGGTCCCTTCCAACACAAACTGTTCTGTAATTCTGTGAAGCTGAAGTGTGAGGCTCAAGACGGCACTCAGGTCCTTCAGTTAGGAGGAGATAAATGTGGACATATTTTGTCCCTGCAATTCAGTTTTGGTAACAGACCTCCACTGATGGATACTGCTAGATAAAATCTCTTTCATAGTTTTCTCTCTTGCAATTTTTGAAGGAAATGCTCCATTTTACAATTTACTTATAAAAAACCTAACATGTTTTTAATATATAACATGTTATGAATGGTGTTGAAAGTGTTCTGTGGTGTATTTGGTAGCATACTGAGCACAGCCCTCGCATGCAGGGTTGCTTCTCTCAGCTGCAAGCTACTTGGGAAAGTTGTTGGGAAGAGAACTTGTAAAACATTGCGTGCTTCTCCAACCCTGGTGAGAATCCTCTTTCATTTATATTTGAGAAATAATGTTAGTTAAAAAAAAAAAAAAAATCAATGGAGAAAGCAGCTGCTTATTCTTGAGGAATAAAAATGAGATAAATCAAAAATCTGTTTTTGCTTACTTTCTGGTTACTGCATTTTCTATGTACAAAATCTCATCTGTTCCACCATGGCGGTAATAGTTCAGTCAGATTGTGCCAGACATACTGGCTTCCTTGTATAGCTCAGATGCCCTCAAGGCTAAAATGTGAAATCAGTTTTACTTCTGTGCATCTCTGATTCAGGAGCCATGTGAGAGGCTGATGATTGCATTGTGTGATTGCAACAACTGTGTTCTGTGTTTGTTGTCTGCTTATTTTTCATACCATACTTGCAGCCTGAGCGTTTTCTGACAAACTCATCCTTCCAAGTTGTTAGGTTGCACGCCCCAAATTGCTGTCTTTTTCTGGTTGTTTTTTGAGAAATGTGACTGTTTTCCAAACACGCAACAACAGAATTTTGTTTTGCTTTAGATTTTCCTGAAATGTTTTGTAAAGATGCTGGTTTTGGCAAGTCTTCCACCATTGAGTGACTCAGGGACTCCCATGTGCTCCTCTGAGGCTGGGTACCAGCTGAGCATCTTCTTCTGGAGCTGGCAGCGCGTGGCCCGGCCCACCATACATTGCATAGTGCTGCAGTTGTCTTCTCTCATATTGATAGACAAACATTTAAATGTGTCTCAAATCTGTTGCTTGGGAGTGAAGTATACTGGAGGAGGTGTGAATCACAGAAGTTGGCAAAAGTTTTTTTTTTTTTTCTCATTTTTTGGATATGTTTTATTGTGTGTTTGTAGCTAGCACTATCCATTTGCAACCCAGTGTTGTTGGAACAGGCTGCCCAGAGAGGTTGTGGATGCCCCATCTCCGAAGGCATTCAAGGCCAGGTTGGATGGACAGCCTGAGCTAATGGTTGGCAGCTATACCCATGGCAGGGTCAATGAAGTTAGATTATCTTTAAGGTCTCCTACAGCCTAAGCCATTCAAGTGTCTTCATTGGCTGAGGGATGTGTGTTGCTGAGGTGTGTGTAGTATAGGTGTGACTAAGCCATGGACAAGCTTTGGCAGCTATCCATGGACAGCTCCATCTCCAGGCTCAGATACAGCGACCAGCCCAGCTCCTTCCAGCAGCACGCATCCTGGCGATGGGCAGTCAGCATGAAGGGCCAGCAAGAGTGGGGCAGAAGAGCTTTCTTGTCCTCCACGCACAGGATCCTTAAAGTCACCTTAGGAGCAGAGAAAGCTTTCAGATGCCAGGCAGGTGCGATCAGTGCTCACTCTGGGGACATGCAGCTTCCAGCAGGTGGGCACCTTGTGTAATGGTGGTGCAGCCCCTGCCATGGTTTGTGGCTGTGATGGAGCACCCCCTTGGGCTGCCATGCGGTGGGGAGAGCAGGCGTATGACAAGAGTTGCTAATGGAGGCTGCCCTTGGTTTATTTTCAGTTCTTCAAAACATGACCCTTGCCACGAAGCAAGGGAAAAAAACAATCAGCCCGAAAGCATGTGTTATTATTTTAATGGTTTTGCTTGTGAAATGTTTGTGGAGGTTGTGACATGTACGCTTGCTTCAAAGTGATTTATCGTGCTCTGCGTGTTGCAGTTTGTAGCTGTAGCTGAATACTTTTTGTGATCAAATCCTGTTTGTGGATCATATGCAGACACAAACGTGTGACTTTCTGGCATTGTAAATTAATGACTCTCTAAGATACCCCTTTAAACTGAAGGGCAAATACACATTTGATACATGGTTACATATTTAATATGAAATTAATGGATCAGAAATTCGCCCATAAGGTTCATGCAGGAAGCTGGCAGGCTGGATATGGAAAAAACAGCAGTAGTTGTGAATGGCAGAATGATGTTTTTCTGATTCCCTGTGCACATGTGCTTCTCTTCTCTCTCGCCTCTCAGTTTACTCAAATGAAATGTGCACTGTCAGAGTGCTGGTAAGACCTCTGCCCGGTGGCAGTTATTGCAGGCTCTGCAGCAGGCTCTACTCTGGGTTGCTTCACTGTTAGCAGCTCCCCCAAAGCACACAAGGCCACCTTCCAAGCCGCTTCTCATGAATGTTGTTTTAACCTCTTTTAGTTGGCTGTATTATGAGTCCCAAAGTTCTTGAAGTCTTAAGTCTGAGGCTGTGTTTTCCTTTCTTACTTACTGAGTGATGCCTGAAGCACCCTGATTTTTTTTCAGTGTGGTTTCTTTGTCTGCTCTCTGTGGTCAGTACTATTCAGATCATGCAAACTGGGAAGTGAGCTTTGGTCTACTCATGAAGCTCCAGCCACAGTGACTGAGGCTATATAAGAGCAGCATCTTTTCCTGCAGAAAGGATTTGGGATAATTTACAAAATACTGGACAGCATCAGCACTGGGGTGGAAGAGTGCCGTGCTGTGGGGTCGCAGTTTCCATCTGCAAGCTGTTGTCATCCTACTCTTGTATTGGTCTTCAGCTCCCACAGTTGGCTCCCAGGGCTTGTTCCCACCAGGATGAGAACCCAGCTCGCAAGTTCCTGAGCCAACAGCTGGAAGAAGAATTTCACAAGCCAAAGATGGCACAGCCTGAAGGGATCAACCTGCTCTTCCTCATTCGCAGCATGCTGTAAAGAAAGATGCTGGCCTAGATTTGCTCATCTGCTCAGATCTGCTGTGTGAACAGCAAAGACCTGTTGTGTATGTGATGGAGAACAACCCCGCTGCATGGGGAGCTCTGTACTGGGCACACCACTTCTTCCATGCCACTGGGGTCAGGCAGCTGAAGGGAAAAGGAGCTTCTTGAGTGGGTTTCAGGATAGATGCTGTTCTCAGGAAGAGTTCCCTACCTCCATCTCTTCTGTAATGGAAAGTTTTCTAAAGACTCTACGCTTCAGTAAGGCAAGGAGAAGAAGGGAGCATCAGTGACCTGCAGAGCAGTGCTTGGGAGGGAAGAGAAGCAAAGTTCTCTGTGTATGAGAAGAGGTTGTGGAGGGAGCTGTATTGAAGAGCCAACAGGTGAGGGTAGAAGGCAGGCTGCGGTCAGGCTGTGCTGGTAGTCCCGCTGGGGACTTACAGCTACACTGGAGTTTTTAATTCTGTACGGAGAGGTGCAGAGGAGAAGGAATAAACTCAGCTGTCTTAACTTCTCTGCAAAAAAAAAAAAAAAAAAAAAAAAAAAATCAGATGATGGAAATTCCAAAGATAGATTATTCCTTATATGATGCTAAAATGCTGAAGCACAATAACGCTCTGCAGAGATATTGTGTAGCTGCAGAGCTGCAGGTCACACAAACTGCAGATAACACAGCTGGAGGATAGTGATGTAATCTGTCTCTGGAAATGATCAGGTTTGTGTCTTATTAAAACTCGCTGTCAGGTGAACATCATTTCCAGATAGTTATCCGTGGAGAAGTAACTCATTCTCCATTAAGGTCATATCTCCTTTGCCCTAAATAGCTTCCAGGACAGGAGGTTGGGTTTGTGCAAGTGCTGCAGAGAGCGTGAGGTCAAAGTAGAGGATAAGCCAGGCACCAAACCTCGACTGACAGCTTCTCACTCCTCTTCATCTATTTTATGATAAGATTTATTAATGGTTTTACTTATTTTAATCTTTCTGAATTTTTGGTTAAATTGCAGCAGAATTTATGGTGGGTGCACGAGGCAGGTGTTATGGGGGAAGTCCAACATCCGGGTGAAAGGGGACCTTTGGAAGACTGGAGCAGGGCATCACAAATCAGAAGGACAGATGTCAGGAGAAGCTGAGGAGGAGATGATGTTTGGATTTATGGAAATGATCCATAATGATCCGTCTGCCTAGCAGCATGCAAAGCAGTATGTGGCACATTCACAGATCCTTTCTGTTTTCCAAGCCTACATTTCAAGTGAATACGAAGTTAAGAATAAACTGATAACATTTCTCCTCTCAGTCTTTTCTGTGTCCCGGAGAAGGAGGTGGCATTCACCATGTTGTGGATGAGAAGAATTACTTAAATACTTCTAGGGAAGAGTTTAAATGTCAATGCCTATATGGCTTTTAATACTCCCATTCTTTATCATGGGGCTTTGTATGCTCAGCCACTTGTAGATCTGTTATGCGAAGACGAAGTAATGCCAATGCTAACAGCATGATAATAGAAAAAAAGAGATGAAAAGTGATGAAAAATGTCTAACAGTGGCAAAGAATGCATTTCTCTGCATGGATACAGGAAGACAGACGAATTCTGTAATGGAATATTTGGAATTTAAAAGTAGAAGTAAGGATTAATAGTATCAACTATAACTTGGATGTTTCAAAACCCCATATTGAATATGGCATTGGTAAATGATGACAGTGTGCAGCTGTAATTTTATGTAGAGCACAGCTTCTGTAGAGCAGTACAGAGGGACATATGAAGATGGTGTTAACACCATGTGTCAACATCACAGTTAAATCTCTGTTATTATTTCTTTAGCTGAAGGTTACAGTTGTTCATTTACCTCTCAGTATCAGGAGTAACTTTATGAACTTGTGAGATACACTTGGATAGCATGAAGGTAATATCAGACCCACAGCAAATGGCTGGCAATTTTACATCATGGTTATTGTTACTTTTGCTATCTGTTACAGCAGCCTTTTCCCAGACAGAGACAAACAAGCGAAAAAAAAACAACCAGAAAACCCAACTTGCTCTGCTCTGTAATTTGAAAACCTCCAGGAACAAATTTGATACTGCTCACTTTGTAGAGCAGTGTTATGAGTTCATATATAGATGTGTTAACAGGGGAGATGTTTTCACCTAACAGAAAGAACTGGAGAACAAGGCAGACCTGGTACTAGGCGAGGGCTGGATATTGTATTCTTAATTTGTTTTTGGTCAATTAGTTTCTCATAATGGGGGAAAAAAAGGGTGAATTTAGGACGAGAATGCTAAAGGTGAAAGTAGAGTTAAACCTAAGTTGTTCTTCTGTTACTACATATTATGTCAGTGGTTTCATTGTTTTAAATGGAAGGCATTCAAGTAATTGAAAACACTATAGTACAGTGAAGGTTCAGTGTTGAAAGGACCTTGGAGAATCATTTTGATCAGGAGTACTTATCACTCTTGCTGATATCTCTCTTCAGCTTTGTGTGTTCGTGGTGGTTTATCAGATAAAGAAATTAATTGTAGTTCCACATCCATTTTTGTTTCCGTAGCATCTCTACGCCTCTTAAAGTTGTCTCTTCCTTTGAAATACACATCTTGGTTGCGGTTATCTTTTCTTATAGCGATGTCTTATCATATGTATTCGGAAACAAAGGTCAAAGCAGAAATTTGCAGGTTGGGTTTGCCCATATCTTCCACTGTCCCGGTGGGGTCACGGATGGCAATGGCTGCTGCCAACTGTTTTGAGTTCTCTGTCGCTTGGAAGCTGTGTTTGTGGAATTGCTGGTTGCAGATTATTAAAGATAAACTCTTCCCCTGCTGTCAAACGGTGTGTTATTCACCCACCTGCTTCGCTGCGCAACCTCTGATTTCTGATGATTTGATATAAGTTTTGTGATTTTTGACTGTGCAGGGCATTTAACAAATAGCCCTAACAAGGACATCATTTCTGAAAGTGAGACGGAGAAAGGACAGATGTGGGGAAACACAGATGGATGCCAGCCAAGGAAAAAAGAAAAGGGAACGAGGCAGTGTGTAACAGAAACAGAATCACAGAACAGTTGGGGTTGGCAGGGACCCAGGACCACATCTAGGCTGCTTTTGGAGATCTCCACGGCAGAGACTCCACACTAGGTAACTCGAGCCAGTACTCCATCACCTTTGCATAAAGGAGTGCTCCCTCATGTTCATACGAGGCCTCCTTTGTTCCAGGTTGTGCCCATTGTCCCTTGTCCTGGCATGAGGTACCACCGAAAAGAGTCTGGCTCCATCCTCTTTGTGCCCTCCCTTCAGGTGTTTATACCCATTGATGAAACCTACCCTGAGCTTCCTGTTCTCCAGGATGAACAGTCCTAGATTATAGCCAAGCTTTAATGAGTCAAAAATAAGCCAACTCCAACAGATTGGAAAGGCGGTTGTAAACCAAGAAGAACAAGACAGGTGTCACCCATCTCCTTGAATGCCTGTCAGATTTTAGTTGTTCTGTAATGTCTGTTTTCATATCCACAATTTTAAAAACATCTTTGGTTGATATCAGTGCAGCAAAGGAAAAATGTTTTCAGTTGTGGGATGAGAAGGCTGATCTCTACTGATCTCAGCTGTGGTGAGATGACCCATCTAGTTTGTGCTATGGAACATAGTAAGTTGTTAAGTGAGATCTTTGGAAGGGTCAACCTATTGTTTTAAAGACAAGAGGAAAGGTTGGCTAAATACATGTCAGCTTATAAAAGAAGAGATGTCTGTGTGCTCTTTGTTTCCTGAGAGTCCAAAAACCAGGTGCACTTGTTGAGACACACTGTGTTGGCTGGACCTGAAGATATGGTGTTAATACTTCATCAATTTACCATGTGAAGTTTGAATTGCAAGTGCATTTTAACCAAGCAGCTGAAACCTCTCATCTGTAAATATGAGGCTTAATGGTAAAGTACATGTGATCTGGAATGAGATTATACACTGGGGAGGAATTATGGAGTGTGGAGTATGTGCAACATGATTTTACTTACTGCAGAATGTATTTTTAATGTGGGGTGGTTATTTTTTTTTTAATATCTATTACAGTCTGTAATCTAGCACTCTTTTTCCTAAAACATAAGGACCTAATTCTTCTTCGGCTTTTGTGCACATCATTAGCTAGACAGAAAATTAGCTTCCCTCTCTCCTGAAACATCATGGTGTAGAATCAATGAACTTGGTAGAACTCCTTGTCCTCAGCAGTAGAGCATATCCTGTGGCTTGATGATCATTGGCATGAAGGAAAACTGAAGTTACTGTGTACGTTCACCTCAGAAAGGGAATGTGTAGGAGGGAATAAAGCAACAATGAGCAAAAGTTGCACTTGGAGGTTCTGCTCTCCCTGTCTGGTAATGGGACAACAACATAAATCAGAAAAGTAACCAAACCAAACCTGACAAAAGGCAATAGTAGTCTCCTGAGTAACGTGACTGCATTGCAGGGCTCCTTGACATGGGATGTGAATGAAGCGCAGGCAGGAGTTCAGCTTGCAGAGGAAGATAATGTGGAAAAAAAAGCATCCAGACCTATAGCTGACTGCAAATGCATTGAAGGATACAGAGTATTTTGTTTGTGGTTTTTTAATCTGTTAACAGAGTGTAAGGAAAGTTGTAATTCCTGGAATGGTGTTTATCGCAATAAGATCTCTCTTGCAGCTTCCTTTGAATCAGTCAGTGCTGGCTGCAGAGTACTGAACCAAAGGGCCCCAAATATAAATATAAATGTGGGTTTATGTATGCCTGGTTTTTGCAGCTGGTGCCCTCCTGGCCTTCCTGAAAAATATCTGGAAGAGTTCTTATCTCAGTGATGGACTGTTCTGAATAAAAAAGTTTTTTGCTTTTAATTTTTAAGGAAACATTTCTGTCAGCCTCTCAAAAGGGAGAAGAAAGTTCAATATTACCTACTAATTCCAACTTCTTCTGCTGTAAGTAACTGATGAAGGACAAGGCAGTGGGGTTATAGTGCTTGTTACAAATGACTGAGCTATCACTGTGAATCCAGCTGTAAGTATTTCTGCAGACGGGGAAGTACTCCTGTCCTTGTAGAAGGTATGGGTAAGACCATACCAAGAACACTTGGAACAGCTCTGCTTATGGACAATGCGCTCATATCAACAGGGAGCAAAGAGACATTTATAGGATGATCAGGGAAATGGAAGGGGAACTTGTCTGAAGAGCAATGACTGGATGGTTTCCAGTGGAGCTTGTGTGAACATTGGCTAAACAGCATGATACCAGCTATCACAGATACCGTTGTCAGTATAGCCTTGCAAAATTGGTCCAAAGACACATCAGTGAAAAGAAGGCAGAAATGGAAAGGACAAGATGAGCTAGTTTTACGCCTGTCTTGTTATAAAACAGGTTTCTAATGGATTGAGAAGAACAAATCTCAACCAGTTCTGAGGTGTGTCTCTGGATTGCTTCAGTAGCAAGGATGGTCCTGGAAGCTTTGTGGTGCTGTGACTTGTTGGCTCATGCCTTAGAAACCACAGTTTAATGTTGAGGTATAACATTTTACCTTGGCAGGAAGCAGAGGGACATCCCAGATGTGTTTCTGTCTCTGCTCTTTGGATCTTGTTCAGTGCACTGGCAGCTGTAGACAGCCTTGCAGCAGTGGCTTCTTTCCAATTCTGTTTACTTTCAGATGAAGAAAAAATAAAATCACGTGGATAAAAATGATTAAACACATAAATATTAACAGTGAAGAGTAACTGACCCTGACCCCATGGCATTGATTGGATTTGGTGAGCAAAGTGCTCGCCATCCTGTTCGTATTAGTTATTGGCGAGCAAAAATGAGGATAAATGGACTGGAGGCTTGCAGGCTCTGTAAAGTCTTTTGTAAACATATATTATATTAGAAAAGATGTATGTTGATGCATGAACATAGTTAAATAATATTTTAAGGTTGACTTAGAGCAACTTTTTGTGGATAAATTGTGCTAAACAAGTATCTGGTGTGTTTGCTCCATATAGATATGCTAGGGCTGTATATTGGCATTGATATCACAAAACAGTTTGGGAATGTTACAATTAAATTCATTTAAAATGAGAATCATCCTGCTGACTATAGGTAAGAGGTAAAGAAGGATGAACTAGGTGTTTCTGGCGTGGTATTTTGTATTTGCCTTTGGGAAAGGCAAAATTCCCATAGCAAGAGCCTCATGGGTGCTACAGCCAGTGGTCCAGCAGCTCTTCCCACAGAGTGCATCATTACTCAGAAGCGCAAAATTTACTGTCCTGTAAGCAGAACCATTGAAATGATCCCATTTATGAAAGTGGATATGCCTTTGAACAAGCTTGAGCAGCAGCAATAAGCAAAAGCAGAGAAGGGATGAACATGAATAGATTGGATAATATCTGGAATAACTGGTCTGTTGCTTCAGGGCACTATTAAGACGTGATTTGTAGTGTAGAGGCTGATTTACTTACTGCACCAGCAAGTGGCCTTTTAACGTAGAGGTGATGGAACAGAAAATCTTCCCAGGAAATCTTCAAGGATTGTGGGTGACTGGAAGGGAAAGCAGTTCTCTGCAGGATTCTATTATTCCTTTCTGAATTTAATTTTTGTTTTGCACTCATCGCCTATGAAGTGATTGCTGTTTATTTGATTACTCTGTTTTGGAGTGGCCAATTTCTGCATCATATTCCTACTTCAGCTTCTGTTGCTGCCATCAAGGCTATTCGGCAAGATGAGTTTTCCTGTTAAATCAGGATTGCTTGAAATGTAAATATTATTCACTGGATCAACTTTTTCAATACATAAAATTGTGCCAACTACAGTTTATCTTCTGTTGTTTGGCTGTCTTAATACTCTACGTAAATAGAATTAAATTGTTAAAATCGGCAACCTTATCGCCAGTCAGTAATTACAAGGAAACTCAAGGGAAATACCTAAAAGGAGTGAAGACAGCAAAGCTGGCTGTGGAGTTGACGTGTCTCTACACCAGTGTACTCTTCTTGGGAAACAAACAGGAGAAGCTGGAAGCCACTGTGCTACTAGAAAACCATGCCATTATTGCCATCACTGAAACCTGGTGGGATGATTCCCGTTACTAGAATGTGGCTTTCTATGGCTACAAGCTGTTCAGAATGGACAGGAAAGGAAGGAGTGGGTGGGGAGGAGGCTTTGCCCTCTACATTGGGAAAAAGATAGAATGTGAAGAGCTGTTGAGAGGATGGCCACGAGCAAGTCAAAAGCCAATGGGTGAGAGTTAGAGACAGAAGCAACGAAGGAAACTGCTGGCCCGTCAGCCCCACCTCTGTGCTGGGATCGTGGAACAGGTCCTTCTGGAAGCTGTGTGAAGGCACGTGGAAGAGAAGGAGGTGAGACGAGAGCCAGTGTGGCTTCACCAGGGGAAAGTCATGCCTGACCAACCATGTTGCTATTTATGGTGGCATAACTGTGTCAGTGGACAAGGGGACAACCACTGATGTCATCTATCTGGACTTCAGTAATGCCTTTGACGTGGTCTCCCACATCATCCTTCTCTCTAGATTGGCAAGATATGGATTTGATGGGTGGACTGTTTGATGGATGAGGAATTGGTTGCAGGATTGTACCCAGAGAGGGATGGTCAGTGGATCAGTGTCCAGATGGAGATCTGTGATGAATTATGTCCTTCAGGAGTCAGTACTGAGACCGACGCTCTTTACTATCTTTGTCAGTGACATCAGCAGGGGGATTGAGTGCACCCTCAGCAGGTTTGTAGATGATGCCAAGCTGTGTGGTGCCATCAACATGTTTGAAGGATGGAATGCCATTCAGAGAGACCTAGACAGGCACAAGCAGTGGGTCCAGGTGAACCTCATGAAGTTCAGTGACGCCAAGTGCAAGATCTTGCACCTTGGTTATGGCAACTCCTGCTACCAATACAAGCTGGGGGATAAAAGGATCTAGCACAGCCCTGCCAAAAGGACATGGGACTACTGGTGGGCATGAAACTGGACATGAGCCAGCAATTAGCCCTCAGAGCCCAGAAAGCCAACCATATCCTGGGCTGCATCAAAAGAAGTGTGGCCAACAGGGCAAGGGAGGTGATCCTGCCCCTCTACTCTGCTCTGGTGGGGCTTCACCTGGAGTACTGCATCCACATGTGGAGTCCTCAGTACAGGAGAGATGTGGACCTGTTGAAATGCATCCAAAGGATGGCCACACAAATGATTCAAAGGATGGAACACATCCCCTACAAGGAGAGACTGAGAGAGCTGGAGCTGTTCAGCCTGGAGAGGAGAAGGCTCTGGGGAGACCTGAGGGTGGCCTTTCAGTATCTAAAGGGGGGATATAAGAAAGAAGGGGACAGACTCTTTGGCAGAGTCTGTTGTGGTAGGACAAGGGGAAATAGTTTCAAACTAAAGGAGAGGAGATTCGGATTGGGTATAAGGAAGTTGTTTTTTACAGTAAGGTTGGTGAGGCACTGGAATGGGTTGCCCGGAGAGGTGGTGGATGCCCCATCCCTGGCGAAATTCACGGTCAGGCTGAACAGGGCTCTGAGTAACCTGATTGAGCTGTAGGTGTCTCTGTTCGCTGTAGGAGAGCTGGACCAGATGACCTTTAAAAGACCTCTTCCAACTCAAACGATTTCTATGATTCTACAGTTCTGTAATTACAGTAGTGTCCCACTGCCCACTCCAGCACACGGATGCCCCACGTGGTGCAGATCAGAGGAGGAGACCTTGAGTTCAGTCCAGCTCCCATCTGAACGCATTGCAAACTTCAGCTGACTGTAAGAAGTCAGAGGAGGCTCTTAGGAGGCAGTGATAAAAAGGACTTCTATTAGAGATACGTTCCCCCTGCTACGAGGAGGGGTATATCAGCTGCTCATGGAACCGAGTGCTCGTGGTTGCATGGTTATCTACATCTCTGAAATGGTTGTTGAAACTGATAGGTTGCTTTCTGTTAAGTTGTAGCACTCTTAAGGATAGGTAGAAAAATATGTGGGGTTGGAGCCTTTTGGTTTTTTTTCTTTGCAGAGCCAGAGGGAAAGTGATTGCGTTGTCTGATGGGAGGAAACATGAAAGACCTCAGGAAGCACACTCTGTTGCTACCAATTGCTTTCCCTGCAGTTCTCCTGTTAAACAGATTTTCTGTTGCAAGATGCCGAAAATCACTTTGCGAATAATGCCTCCCATATGGTATGACTGATTTGCAGGCACTTTATTGTCTTTAAGCCATTATGGTCCAGATAGAAAGTCAGTATCTGCTCTACCGATAACTCAATAAAATCTGCTCAGCCCCTAACAGACCAGCCAGGCTTCCAAGGATGCTTTGAATAATTGAATCCCAAAGTCTATCAGATCGGCCTGAGGGAGGTGGGGAGCTTTGAGGTGGCCTTTGATGCCTTTTCCTTTTTCCCTGTGAATTTCAAGTATGTTTTTCAGAAGAAAATTTCCCGTATTTGTATAATAAAGACTTGGATCATAATTAGTTTCCAGTAGCTGTTAGCATCCTAAAGAATTGCTTGTGGATAAGCAGGACAGCAGAGAAAGACACGGAAAGGACAGTTATTCTTTATAGGAACTAGTCTGCAAATATTGCGGAGTTAGTGTGAAGAAGGTTAATTGTATGTGTGGCCAATGTGGGCATAAGCAGAAGTCCCTGGCTTCTAATTACTGCATTGTATTACTGTGTTTGTGCTTCAAACTGCAGTTCTGTTCTCAGATGTGTAAGCAGTAACTCTCCCTCATGTTTTAAGATGTATCATTGCAGTACTGTCGTTTTTTAATACAATCTTTGAAAATATTCTGTTTTGCATCATTTTGAGAAGTCACGACTTCTGCCACAGGGTGCTCGGGGCCTCTGGCTGTTCCTGTGAATCACCCTGGGGATAATGTTTGCTCCTGTCTCCCTTTCTTATAAAGCAGGTTAATTTTTAATCTTCACAATCAACAATCAGACACAACAGCAGCTAGCAAGATCGGTTCCTTTATTCATCCGTACTGTCAGAAGCTTGAGTTGTTCAAGGGTAACACTGAAGCATTGAACATTGAATTACAATATAAGTATTACTGTAAATACAGGCTGTTGTGTGGGTTAATAACATTTTCGGCACAGTGTGGTGGATCTCCAGCTGTTTCAGATACGTGAAGCTGCAGCCACGTGCGTTGTTTCTCGTGCTGCTTCCTTGTTAGCGTATCGCCTTTGTCATTAATGATGAAGTAACTTAAATTCTTTTGATTGCACTTGAATGTAATGTAGGATTTTCCCTTCTCTCTGCTGTTACTAGTACACTGATTACAACAATTTGTTATATGATGAATTACATTTTTGCAGTACCAAAGCCTGTAACAACTTGTTTATCTGTCAGTATTGATACTGTGACCACCTCAATGTCATGGACTTATAATGAGGTGGTGGAAGTAATAATTAAAAGTGGGTCTGTGTATGAGCATTTAGAAGAACAACTGTGGGAGAGAAAGAGCAGTTCCAGTATACTGAACTGTCTTTCTGCTTGTGACATGTACTCATGCGTATTCAAATGGTACTTCGCCAACAAAAGTGGTGACCCAGTGCCATCAGCTGGGTTTTGGATGGGGAGCAGTGTCCAGCTAATGGCACAGTGACATCCAGTAGTAGAGTTCGTTCCCGTGAGGAATCATGGATCCTTGGGAGAGTCAGCCGCTGGCTGTGGGATGTGACAGTGGGATGCTGGATGTTGTATCAGCTTTCTGATCCTGCGGCTGATAGCTGCCTTCGGGGGCATTTTGAGAGGATGGGTCAAAGCATCCCTGTTCAAATAACATAAAAACAAAAGGGAATACCTCCCTCAGAGGCTCAAGTGGATCAACTCAATGTTAAAACCCAAATGAGGGCTTGCAAGGGACTGCAGATGCTGCGTGGGGTTGTGGTGGTGCTGCAGGCGGTTCTACCAGAAGTCTCATAGAATCACAGAATGGCCTGGGTTGAAAAGGACCAGAATGATCAGTGAGTTTCACCCCCTCTGCTATGTGCGGGGTCACCAACCACCAGACCAGGCTGCCCAGAGACACATCCAGCCTGGCCTTGAATGCCTCCAGGGAATGCCTCCTCATCCAGGGCTGACCCTGGCCATCAGTGAGAGGCGGCGTGCAGGGGCTTGGATGAAGGCTTTTCTGCATAAGTGGGTTGCTTGGGACACTTGTTTGGCCCTGGACTTGCCCTCTTCTGTTCATCTTTTGGGTCTTAAGTTCACATTGCTCTGAGAAAGAGCTGCTTAAATGACTTTCAGAAAAGTGGTGGATTCATCAGCAAGACGGACTGAAGGTGTCAATGAGTGAGGACGGCATCTGAATTTAAGTTGAGCTCAGTTATGAAAGAAAAAGGACTATTTTAAGATGATGTTACAACTGATTTAGGTTTCATTGCACCTAATAGTTGTTTAAGCGATGCCAGGGATTATAACTTCAGTCTGCAGAAATTCACATTAGCCACAGTGGAATAAATGGTTTGTGAACAATCGGTTTGTAATGGAACAGTTCTGCTCCCAGCTGGGAACAAATACTGTTGAACAGCTGTCTGCAGGTTCCACTTTCCAGCACAGAAAGCTGGAAAAGAGTGGGGCAGTCTCAAGACTTGGACTCAGTGTGATGCTGACTGAATGCAGATGGCTTAAGTGGTTCCTGTCTTCAGTTCTGTGCTTTGCCCGGGCCTTGAAGGCTGCCGTTCCTCCAGCAGTGCTGGCTGAGCGATGCATGAAATGTGTGTTTACATTTATGAGCCAAACTGTAGAAGTGTGTTTGGGAGCAGATTCACACAAGGCACCGCTTGTAGCTGCTGCGGTTCTTGTGGCTGGGAAGTTACTTCTCATGGCCACTCCTGGCCTTTGCTTACCTGTGAAAATGTTCAATCTTGGGCACAAATGCCCTTGCTGACAATTTGGGGCATCGCTGACACGGGGCCGGAGCAAAGGGTGGGTTTTGAGAGCGACGGGCTGAGTCACTGTAGGGAAGAAAAAAGCATCAACACAGACGAACCAGAAGTTGTTAAATGTACAGAATATGTGGAGTAACTTTGTGTTTGGGATTAGCCCTGGGTCTGTAGGCTCTGCAATACTGACGCCAGCGTGGCAAATGCTTGCACAACTATAGCGTGATCTTGCAATTGTGCAGAGGCCCGGAGAGGAGCGCATTAATCCTGTTGTCACACACAGAGCAGCCTTGTTGGACATCAGTATCACTGGGGATTGGCTTTCCCAGCATGTCAGGAGCCTGTGGTTGTTTCTTCCTTTTCTATTGCAGAAGTGCAAATATTGCTGGTTCGGCCACAGCAGGATAAAGGCAGGGGGCAGGCAGTGCAGTGCTGCTTCAGAGCAGCTATGTGCTCCTCAGAGGGAGGATTTCATAATGGAGCATTAGGTAATAGGAAGGTCACCTGGCAGGACTGGGCTCCAGGACATGCAGTGTCTCCGTGTCATCTCTGAGGAAAAGTCTGCCGGGTCCAGAGGAATTCAGCATTCCGAGTGACACTGCAGGCGAGAGGAACTGAAGGGTGAGGGGTTGAGGTGCTGCTTGGTCACAGCGGGCATCTAAAACCTTTTCTGGTGTTTGATGATGACCACATGGCTGCTGTGGTCTTTGCAATTACATTGGCTGAATGAAAGGTGGGATTTCTGTGGCTGTAACAAGAACGGAGCAGGATCAGTCATCAGCATCCAGTTCCAGGCACTGATGTGTTACAAAGGCAGTCATGAAGAGCTGTGTTCTCTGGCATGGAAGTGTTCGTGGACATCCACAGGGCTCCGTGCATCATCCAGAAAGCAGCTGTGTGCTGTTCCGTGGAGCAGGTTGAGGTTTACTCACTGGAATATCAGGGGGTTTGGACCATAGCATAGTTTCCCATAAATGAGCCTTTCACTTGATTTGAGATTGCTGCACACGGGTCGGTGTCAGCATCTCAAGTGTCAGACAGCTCCGTGTGCCATCCTGGTGTATCCCAGCTGGGAATAACTGGGAGCAGTGGATCGAGTTCCCAAAAGTGGACTGCAGCCCACGTCGTGCTCCTCTGGGTGACCGAGCTGCCTGGGTTCCCCTGTCCTGAGGCAGTGAGGAGCCAAACTCCCCACTGCTGCTCAACCTGCTGGTTTGGCAATTTCATTTGGATGCACTGACATGGACTTTCTGCATCAATTTTCTGCCAACATAATAAGCTGAATTATTTCAGGTGCTGAGGCTGCTGGCCAGGCAAGGACCACCCTTTGCAGCATCACTTCTGCAGTCATAGAATGACCTGGGTTGAAAAGGACCACAGTGATCATGGAGTTTCAACCCCCCCTGCTATGTGCAGGGTCGCCAACCACCAGACCAGGCTGCCCAGAGCCACATGCAGCCTGGCCTTGAATGCCTCCAGGGATGGGGCATCCACAGCCTTAGAACAACCCAGTCACCGTTAGCTCATGGCTGCTGGTGGTTGAATAGATGCTTTAAAACCGAAGGACAGTGCCGATGGAGAGAGCATGGCTTGTGTGTGTGGGTTTGAAATAATTAATAGTCCGATTAGGAAAAATTTAGGCTTAGAGAGGGTATTGGAGGGGTAAGAGCATTAGGATGGAGCAACAAAGGGAAAAACATCGCCCCTCCATTCTGGTTCCTGCAGAGAGCAGGGCGTGCTTTTAGCATGTGGCTAGCTACAGTTCTGAGCGAAGGGAACAGAGTCAGATTGGAGGGTCACAGTAATCCTGGCCACTTTCTCTGAAGACGTATTCTCTTTTCCACTGCTTTTTCCATTAACAGTGAGCTGCTTTGCATAAAGTAGCCGCTTGATGTGCTCAGAAGAGGTTGACAGAAGAGGTGTTGCAGAATTTTGCTTGCTTTGGTCACTGTGCTTTGCTGTCTTAGGGTTTGGTTTGCTGCTCAGTAGCCAGAAGGCTAACAAATGAAATACTTGCTGATGTGCCTCCTGCCTCCCCTTTGCTGTCTTCTAGAAAATCTCCGGAAGAATTGGACATGGATAAAGTGACAGCAGCCATGGTACTGACCAGTTTATCCACCAGCCCTTTGGTTCGCAGCCCTCCCATCCGGCCCAACGGTAAGCCTGTGTTGTGCTGAAAAACCCACACCTGGGAACAGAGAGCAGCTGGTGCAGGGGGGCAGGGGGCCAAAAGGAGGAGAGCGGCTCTGCTTGCCGGCACCGTGGTCTGCTGGCGGCATTAGGAGCTGCTTGGCAGGAGTTGCAGCTCAGAGGAGGAGAAGGCACAAGAGGCTGGAAGGCAGTGATGTTGGGATAGCACCGAGATGTGGGCTGCGGGTACAGGGTGGGCAGAAAGGAGAAGGCAGCGTTTCCTTCCCAGTGAGCCGCTCCGTGAGGGGGGAGGTGCCCTCTGACCAGGGAGGAGAGGAGGGGGAACCCGTGCCACGGAGCCTTCTGTCCTCACTGAGGCTCTGCCTTTCTCAGCAGTGTGTTTGCAGCTGTTGATACGCAGTACACGTACCAGCAGTTGCTCCTGTCCATACGGCACTGAGGTGGGCTGTTCCTCAGCTCTGTGATGAGCTGAAGAGTCTGTGGGCCGCAGCCTTTGGCTGACAGCTGCGCGGTACTGGTCTGCAATGGCAGGGCTCTGCCTAAGGCTGGGGTCTGCAGTTCCTGCCCCATTTGTTTCTGCTCTCTGCAGCTCTGGGGCCTGCTGTCAGACCCATAACCCCTTACCAGGCTGCTTAATTCATGGTATAACGAGAGGCACCCAGATAAAAATACACAGGAAGTGTGTGATCATAATGGAAGGGCTAAGGAATTGTGATTAGCTGTGGAAGCTTGGCTGGAGTTACAAGAGGTGGTTAAAACTGGTACATCTTAAGGACTAGCCTTAAATGAGGACCCCTCGTTAGGACATATCAGCATTGTTTGTATGACGCTGTTTCTTACTCACTTGTGGCTTTTAAAATAGGTGCTGACTGCACTCCTGCTGTAAATGAGTGCTAAGAGGAATGCTTACAGATTGTGGTTAATAGGAAAGTACTCTTTGCAGGTCTCACTGTTACTGGGGATGACCCTCTGAATGGCATTATACTTAGCAGACTTTATAAGGGCAGGTAGTGACAGGACAAGGGGAAATGTCTTCAAACTGGAAGAGGGTAGGTTTAGACTAGATATTTGGAAGGAATTCTTTACTGTGAGGGTGGTGAGACACTGGATCAGGTTGCCCGGTGAGGCTGTGAATGCCCCCAACCTGGAAGCATCCGAGGCCAGGCTGGATGGGGCTGTGAGCAACCTGGTCTAGAGGGAGATGTCCCTGCCTATAGCAGGGGGTTGGAACTGGATGATATTAAAGGTCCCTTCCAACTCAAAGCATTCTATGATTCTATGGTTAAATGTAATCTTTGAGGAATGCCCCAGTTTTACAGGATTTTGTATGAGCATTGTGGGTTTTTTTTTCCCCCCATTTCTTTGCAGAAAGTGTAAGCATTGTCCATTTGGCTCAGTAGCTGGAAGTGTAGCTGTGAGAAGCCGTGGATGCCATCTGTGTGTGTGGCACGCGCCTTCCAGGTGCTAAAACCAGCTGTCTTTATTCTTAGCACTGCTGTGATGAGCCCTGAGAAGTCTCTGGCGGTGGCAGCCCTGTGGGGTCGGAGCAGCCGGGGCACGTTGGGGTCCCGTTAGCATCCCTGTCACTGCATAAGAATGCAAAGATTGGATAATTTCAAGCTCAGTTGGTACGGCAAGGCTGGGTTCTTGTCTTAGCAGTGTGAGGTACAGCCTTAGTAATGAGGAATTCCTTGTACATCCTTTCCCCTCACAACAGAGGCAGTAAGCAGCAACGTCATTAAAGGAACGTTTCTTTTAAGAGAAATTATTTAGGATTTTGCCTGGGAGTAAAACAGACGAATAGCATTGATGTGAAAGTCCAATCGTTGCTGGAATTACTGGGGGTGATTGCCCACATAAATGGGATCAGAGTTTGGCCCTTGTTTCCCTGCAGCTGAGTAATGCTCGGTCTGGTTCTCTTTCACGCAACTCCAGCAATGTGAAAAGAGCACCAAAGTAAGAGTAAGTTGCATTTATTTATATATTGATCTCCTTTGCGTTGGCAGATTTGTTAGCATTAATGAGAACCAGTGTTTGTTTTCTTTTTTTCCTGTTGTCAGCCTCATTCGGTCTTTTCCTTTAACATAGTACTTTTAAAACGTTCTCTTGATCCCAATCTCCTTCTCAGTAAGGTGAGGAGGAGCTGTAAACCCTGAGAATACAAAGCACTGCTGTAAATGTGTCAGAAAGCAGTAGTTGAAAGAGTGCTGTTTTCTTTGTTTATTTGAACAAATGGACATTTTAAACCATGCAGAGTTCACCAGTTGATACCAGATGTATTTCTTGGCCTTGGCCAGAAGCTCGAGCACAGATATTTACAAGAAGCAAAGCCTACCTCGGTTACAGCCGTGTGAGAGCTCAGAAGGCTGTAGCCGTGCATCAAAACAGTACATTTTCATATGGCTACCTATTAGCTACAGGAAATGTATGTGTCCTTTTGCAAACAGGGTTTGTTTATCCAGGGAAAGTGGGGTTTGTGCGCAGTGGCCCCGGTCAGTGAGTGCAGGGATTTGGCTGCTGACTGTGCGGGGAGGTATTCTTACATGTGTGCTTACACGATGAAGCACCAAATTCAGTTTTATGAGCTGCTGATGTTAACGATTAAAGGTTTCATCCAAAACCAACTGAATTGGGGTAACAAAGTCATTCCTTTTAGTGAAGCTGGAGTGAGGCTTTGGTAGCAGTTGGCAGATGTTATTTTTTCTTGCTGATGTCATTAGTTAAATTTAACTGTAAGAAATTGGAAAGGAATGAAGGAGTGACTTCTGAAGAACTCTTAAATGCAGGCAGTGACTTGAAAAGACTCCGTCTTGCACTCATAATGAATAATATCTCTTCAGCAGCTAAAATTTTACTTCGTTGCCAGCTCTGAAGTGGGGTATTGCACAACGCTCAGACACCTGTGGTGCCACTGGGAAGAAGTCCTGGTGCCTGAGTTCTGGGGAAGGCACACCAACCCATCCATGCACACGTGCCCAAGCCCTGTTTGTCCCTGAAGCTTCCCGTGGTGCCTGGCATTGCACTGCTGGATGTGCTCAGTCCACACATCTGCTGGTGACCCCAGCATTCATAGAATCATAGAATCACAAGGTTGGAAAGGACCTGTAAGATCATCTAGTCCAACCGTCCTCCCATTCCCATTGCTACCACAAGCTACTGAACCGTATCACGTAGCTCCTCATCCGGACACCTCTTGAACACTGCCAGGGATGGCGACTCCACCACCTCCCTGGGCAGGCCAGTTCCTCTCCTGTCAGAGGCCCTGTAGGAGCTAAGAGGAGTGATTTTCCAGCATTTAGCTCCTAAGGACCTCAGCACGTGAAATACAGCTTAAATCATGCCTTGGACTGCAAAGGCAGTGCTTTACTCCCACCCGCCATGTTATGGAGTGATCTGTTGGCTTGGGGGTCTCTTACAACCTAGTGCCGGGGTAGCTGCTGCAGTGAGGGAGGGGTTCCTGCAGTGGATAGGTGGAGAAGCAATCCAGGGCCACAAAAGCCACATCTGAAACCCCACACCTATATGAAAAAAGGCATATCCTTTTGAGGATACATACCGCCTCAACTACACCAGAGTCAAATCAGACGGAGGTGCGCACACTGGCAGATTATAAGAAGGCAGTGAGAGTGCAGTTATGGTCTCTGTGGTGTTTCAGTACTTGGATGGTGATTCTGTTTCCACAGATGCAGTCGGTGTCCTGGGGCTCACAACATGTGTCCTCCTCCCGGCGTCTCTCTCCTCTTTGTGGTGCAGTGGCTTAGAGCTTGCCCTTACGTCCCACTGCAGTCGTGTGTTCGTGGTTAAAGTTGGGAATGTATTTGAGTGTTTTTCCTTAATCGTGCATGCAATATCTGAGTGCTTATTGCTGTTTATGCTCTAAAACAGGTTATTTGCCCAGAATTTGTTTAAAAAAAAAACCTTTTTTTCTAAACTACAAAATCAGGTGTGGAATATGGCTACTGACAAATGTAACTTGCGTGCTGTGGGATAGACATAATTGTCCTCTCTGCATCCAAGGCTTTCACTTTTCTTTATTGAGCATCCAGTTAATTGCTAACATTGTATTAAAGCCTTAGATAAAAGAACTCCTTAGCCCTAAGATGGCACTGTTGTAACGATGGCTTTTGTTGTTCTTGACAGAATCCCTAAACGGATCTTGGAAAGAAGGAGGATTTGTGCCTTCTAGTACCAGCAGCAGTGGATACTGGAGCTGGAATGCTCCCAGTGACCAGTCCAACCCATCCACCCCATCTCCACCTCTGTCAGCTGACAGCTTTAAAGCTTTTCGAACACCTTCCCAGCCAGACGATGGCATTGATGAAGCTGAAACAAGCAACCTTCTCTTTGATGAGCCCATCCCTAGGAAGAGAAAGGTTAGCCTCCTGTTAAATTCCATGCCCATAGGCAAATACAATGTCGGTAGACTTACTGTGCTGTGAGAAAGGAACACGTCACCCAGAGAGAGCTCAGTATGCATGTATTCCCTCCTTGGCATTCAACTAACGTAGGTGCTGAGCCTAGTCGCTGTGCCTAGTTCAGCCTAGTCACCTACTGCACGTGCCATCAGCACCACATATTTGCTGGCAGATGGTGAGGTTCTGCAGATCCTCCAGCTCAGAAAACAGTGATTTCCAGAACGCGTTGCCTCTGGCCAGGCAAGGGATTCTTCCCCAGTTTGGCAGATTCTTTGCGTGAAGGATGCAACAGGCAGCCTTTACGTGTCATTGCAAAGGCTGCATGTGGCCTTGGTATTTCTTGTTCCATGAAAGTGCTGTTTGTCTGACAGTGTGTCAAATACCTTAATACTGTGAAGCTTTCACTGCACAAACATATGGGGTGAAAAAAGGAGAGAGAGAGAGCAAACCCAATGGCTTTTGATACAGCGTTAGCAGCGGCCAAATTTATCCTTGGTAGGAGTGCAAAAGCAGACTAAATAAAACACCATGTAAATAAAAAAAGTCCAAAACTAAAACCAAAAAGGCACCTTTATGCTAGCAAGCAGGCTGCTCTCAGAGAGAAGAAGAAAACAAAGAGATGGCACTAGTCCAGCTTCTCTTCCCTCCCAACACAACAGGACAGGTTTTACATAGCAAGATGAGAAAGGACCGTTTGTAAGGAGGAGAAAAACAGAGAATTTATTCTTCCACAGTCACACTGTTTCTGGCTCAGTCTGGGGCAGTTAATTGCTTCACCACCAGCAGGAAGAAGTTCTGATGATTGTTTAAACGCGTTCAGATTTATCTTGTTGCTCCAGAAGTTGCTTATTTGCTGACCGACGCTGTTCTGCCCTTGTCTGTGGGAGAGGGGTGTAAAATGTTTTTGCTTTATTGCTAAAAAGGAAAGAAAATATTTTGGAGGACACATTTATTACAATAAATCAGAAGTTGGAGCCGGTTGTTAAACTAAAGCAGTTTTGGATTGAGTGAGACAGGAGGAGCAGGAATGCAGAAGTGCGCTGCTCTGCCTTTTACTTTCCAATTGAAGTCCTGCTTATTATCATCACTGCTATTGTTCGGCCACGATTAGACAGATGGTTTTACAGCTGCCATCTTTATTGTTATGTAAGTTGCCTGTGAGGATTTCTATTTCTGTACTCACCACAACTACATTCCACTATCTCTTCCTGTTCTCATGGATTTTGCGCTGTATGGCAAATGTTTAACTTTGATAAATAATATTACCTGCCAAACTTTGTTACAGGTTAACTGTATTTCCTGCACTTTTTTTTTATTCTGGCCCCAGCGTGGTGCTTTATCTGAGTACATCTTCACACGTTTAGAAACCGAAATGAAAATGTTCAGGTTAATTCTTATTTGGGGCTTCAAAATCAAAAGGGATAAGCATGGAAATAGTGATTGGTAACCTTACTTTGACTCTTTGTCAACTTTGACTGGAAAGTTTCATCCGTTGTGTATTTCAAAATGTCACATTAGCAGCCACGTTCCGTTAAGAATCACAGAACGGCTTAGGTTGGAAGGGACCATCCGGTTCCAGCCCCGTGCCATGGACAGGGCTGCCACCCACCCGCTCAGGCTGCCCAGGGCCCCATCCAACCTGACCTCAAAAGCCTCCAGTGATGGAGCATCCACAGCTCCGGGCAGCTGTGCCTGTGCCTCACCACCTTCTGAGTAAAGAATTTCCTCCTAACATCTAACCTCTATTTCCTTTCTTTTAGTTTAAAGCCATTCCCCCTTTACTTGCTTAAAAGTTCCCATTAAGATAGTAGTTCCCATAATTCCCCCACCAGATCTTCATAAAGATACACACGGTGTTGGAGATGCCGTAGGGGAGTTCCTATGAGGTATGTGGTGAGCGTAGTCTTCTCGTGCAATTCCAGAAGATCTAAAGTGAACCAATCACGAGGCTGATTTCTGTTCAAGACACAAAGGAAGCATGTGGGACTGCGCTGTTAGCTGAGACAGTGGCAGTATTAGAAATGGTGAGTTAGAGGCTGTAGGCCTTCAGTGATTGAGTCAGCATACAGACAAAGCAATGTTTTGTATGTCTGTGTTTGTTTTGGGTTGCTTTTTCCTTCTTCTGTCCTCCTTGTGACTAAGAATACGTTGCTCTCTTGTTTCAGAACTCAATGAAGGTGATGTTCAAATGCTTGTGGAAAAACTGTGGGAAGGTACTGAGCACAGCTGCGGGGATTCAGAAACACATACGGACCATCCACCTTGGGTAAGAGACCGCTGCCTTCAGAAGTCAAAGGGATTGGCTGTAGAAGACACGCAGCTGTGCTCTGCCCAGGAGATGACTGGATTATCCCTTTCTTTTCTAAGATCCAGAGGTTTCTGGAGTAGTTGAGGAGCGGTGTGTAGGGGTGAACAGGAACTTCTTCCAAAAGGCACTTTCTTTTCCAAACTTCAGTGAACTTTGCTGGGTTGCATGCAGCTGTAGAGCACACTGCACTTCCCAAATGGCAGCACAGCTCAACAACATTTGATGGAGAATTGCTTCCACTTCGTGCCTGCTCTCTACATGTCATGTCCAGTCTGCAGCTGGGTGAAAGATGGCAGGTTTCATGGTGCTGCATGAACACTTTCCAGTTTTGTTTCACATTGAATTGCGTTCTGAGTCAAAGCAATTAAGAAAACTGAAAATGAAGCCAAGCTGCTAATTCCATGTGTGTTTATTTGGACTAGAAGCAAAAGCTAGTGAATCTTGTATGACATGAGGTTTTTTGAGAGCTTTAGTTTTCAACTAAAATCTCCTGTGCAATTCACTGATTGACCCAGCTGTTTAATATATAATTACGGGGAGACCCGGTGCTGCCTCACAGTGTTACTGAGCAGGCAGTCTGGGAGACAGTCTGGAGATCGGGGCAATGGAAAGGGGAAAGATATCCAGGTGTTGGCTTACACACATACAGTTCTTGGAATCTTTTTTCTCATTTCCCTTCTTTGTGGTCCCCACCTGCGGGTCGTGCAGATATATCTGTAGTGTAAGTCTGTGGTACCCAGTGCTTATAAATTAAAAGTGACTGCGAGTTGTAGTCTGGCATGGAGCTCTGGGGGGTTGTGCAACAGTGGTAGTAATTGGTGTTGGGCTCAGGTTCTGAAGACTGAAGCTGCCAGAAAAAATCTCTCTCAAAATGCAGTTATATTCTTTTTTTCTTCGTCCTGTGTACTGCTGGGACGTCTTTTGCATGGTGTGGGGCAGGGAGGAGCAAACAACAGAGCTTCCCATGTAGAAGATTCAGGACAAAAAAAATCATGTATGGGCTGTGAGGTTGAATTTGAACAGCATGAGGATTGGAAATGTGCTAAAATAGTGGTTTGTTTTGGATTTCCTGGTAATGTGAAGGCTGTTGGGAACTACTGCTTGTGACTGGGCTGCTTCATGCCCAGCGTTTGTTCTCTAGCATGCAGCAGGTGGGGTCAGCGGGTGAAGGGACATGCAGGCCTCTTGTGCCTCCTCCCTCGCTAAGTCTGCAACTGAAGGTTAGGACCAGACAGTCCAGCACTGGCAAGCCAGCCTTTAAGTGTCCTTTCTGCGCCCATGTTGGAGTGAGATTGTTGTTGAGCAGCTTATTCTATTAGGCCAAGGAAAGTTTCAGTGAATCATGGCCAAAACGATATTTGACTTAAGAAACTAGTGATGAGATAATAAATTATTTCCTGTTAGGTTAGCGAGGTTTATCTTGCCCATGCTTATTACCTCTAAATGCCCTTCTGTGGCTGCTTTGTCATTTATGAAGTTAAAGTGCTTTGAGATTTGTGTTAATTCAGTAGTCAGCAGTGGGAAGCAAGTACTTCTTGATATTTAAGCCGAGGCATAGAAGTTAAACATCAAGACCAAGGTCAAAGAATTAGACGAAATAAAGTTTAAATTCCTGCTTCTTTTCCCTTTGGACTGGATGATTTTCTCTTCTTCCCTAGAGTCAGATCTCTGATAAAATAGGAAGAGTTAAAACTGGAAATATTAATTAATTGACTGTATGAACAGATTTGCTTATGCATCTAGAACTTAAAATTCAGCGTAAGGTTTCTTGCCTTCATTTAATCAGTCCCTTTTTCTTGATACAGACGCGTAGGAGAGTCGGACTACAGTGACGGAGAGGAGGATTTTTACTATACGGAAATCAGGCTCAACACGGACTCAGTAGCTGATGGCTTAAGCAGCCTTTCCCCAGTCTCTCCATCTTTAGCATCTCCTCCTTCCTTTTCCACCCAAGACGCAATCCGTCCTGAAACTTCCTGTGCCAAAACTGAGACTAAATTGATGACACCTCTGAGCCGCTCAGCTCCTACCAACCTCTACCTCGTACACACGGACCATGCTTACCAGGTAATGCTACTGAGAGTGAGCTCCACTGATTGCACCGACTTCATTAATGTAGAAGAAAATGTCTGAATACTGTGTTTGGATTTTGAAAAGCCAAGCCTAGCTTTAGTGGGTCAAAAAGTTTCATAGAGCAAGAACAGTTAACGGGGCTCGTCTCATTTAAACCTTATGTCCACTTCTGGGTTGGTTCTTTGTGCTCTCACCACAGCCAGTGGACTTCAGGGTACAACCTGTCCAACCGTGTATAGAATTGTAGAATCACAGAATTGCTCAGGTTGGAAGAGACCTTAAAGATCATCAAGTCCAACCACAACCTAACCATACTACTCTAACTGACAGTCCTCTGCTAAATCATGTCCTTGAGCAGACACCTGGATAGGTGCGTGCTTTGCGCTGAGAAGAGTTGCTCTGTGTATTCCACTGCCTACTCAGTTGTTTCTCCACTGACCATAGGAAATGCCCAAGGTGACATGTTCTCATGTGGAGTCCTGCATTATAAACAGTCTCAATCAGTCAGCTAAATCCCTCCCAGAGTGTTAGTTTCAGCTCTGCTACTACTGGATATATCTGGAAGCAAGTACCCAAAACATGCTAGGAGCAAATCCTTTCCTCTACTGTGTGCAGCACGAGATGTCAGTTTGTGTATGTGAAGTAGAGCAGGAAAAATGAAAAGACATATGTGATACCCACCCACTCTTAGAGGTAACTCTTTACAAGTGGGAAAAATCCAATTATATCCAAGATGCTGTTGGAAAAGCTTCCAACTAAGTTCAGATAGAAGGCATTAATTGTAAAAGTGCACTAAAATTTGATATGTTTTGGTCTGGATGCCATATGAGAAAATAGGAATTGAGCCTTTGAAGTGGTGTGGTCCATGACCTGCATATGCACTGGAGAACTGAACTCTTAAATTTGTCAGATGCAACTTTTGTATACGGCACTGTGCAAATAAAGGCCTTTTGTTGTTTGTCTGGAACGGCATAGTTTGGTCTCCCACGCACTTTGGAAAGCATGAGTGGAAGTTTGGGACCTCAGGTGGGAACTGCATCAGATAGTGCAGCAGCCTGGGCGTTGATGAAGCCAGCTAGGAGAAGGACTTTCTTCTCAGTCCCACTTAAGCCCTGCCTCTCCTATAGTGAGGCACCAGGTCCTGGCTGCTCACCTTGTCTGGGATTTGTAGTTGCCATGTTCTTTCCTGCTATATGGAGACTCACTCAACCCTCCTTTATATAGCAGAGGAAGGATATGCCGGCCCTTTCCATTTTTTTTCCAGCCTTTGAGTAACACACTTGATTAAGGAAATTGTGTTTGAGATGTTTCAACTGCTTGAATTGGATTTGGACTGTATTCCACGGTATCATGCTGCATGTGTCTGAACCCTACAAGTGCCTCCTTGTCAAATTGACCAATTTTGAGTACTACATTTTATCAGTGAGGAACGACCCTGTGCTTACTGTATAAGGCTTCTTATACAGTTCTCTTAAACTGGGGTTTAGGTTTTCTTTTCCAAGAAAGCAGCTGATGTGGAGCAGATCAGTGGGATGCAGTCCTCCATCCCAGCCAGGAGACGCACTGCACCACGTGGAGTTACTATGTTTTTCCTGTTGCCTTTCAGTGAGGTTTTTATATTTCACTGAGCTCAGCAGACACGTGCTTCCTCAAGGAGTTGATGTGCCTGTATTGAAGCTCCTGGAACTGTCTGCAGCCTCTGCTGCATTGGGAGCATAGCTGCAGTAGATGGAATCGTTCAGTGGCCTTGGTTTCTTTTGCTTGGAGAGTCTCCAGGGAATTGCTTCAGCAATTTGCTCCAAAGAATATTTTTAATGGGAACAATCAGATAGCAGTTTGTCATCGCTCCTTCTCTTCATAGTGGTTCAGGGAAGCAGTTAGGTGATTCCAGCAGCCACAAACACAGCCCCTACTTAGATACTTTGTGTTACTGTGAGGCTCAGATGACTGAAAGACAGAAGGAAAGCTCATTTTTAAGAGCAAATTCATTATGAATTTGAATCAATAAGTCTTTTTTTTTTTTTTTTTTCGTGATGAAAGCTTGAATCTGAAGAGTTAAAGGAAGCCTGTGTTGATAGCAGCTGCTCACACTCCTGCTAGACGGGGTAAATGTGAGGTTACAAATTTCCTGACTCTGTCAAGTGAACAGGGATACAAAATGATGGAGGAAAGGAATTCCAGGGGACACAAAGCCAAGTGAGAAAAACTGAGGGAAGACGTAAGATGAGAAATACCGAACAGTCCTAAGCTGAGCTCGTTGAGGATTGCAACTCAGGGTATTACTGGGTGTTACAACCCAGATGGAAGGAAGATAAGTTCTTAGTACTGTAAGCGTCCTTCAGATATTTGCTTTAGCTTGAGCTGTCATTGAATCCCAAGCTTCTTGTTTTTAATAAGAGCAACTGTTCCAATTAGGATGAGTCATAGGAACATTCGTCTGATGAATGAAAAATGGCCAACTCTTACTGTTAATGCTGTTGTCCAAAAATCCTCTCCATCCAATCTTCAGTTACTTTAACCTGCAGCCACCAGTTTATATACTTCCTTGTTTATCACTGTGGGTGGGTTAATCATCTGTAGTATCTTTTTGCTGCCAGCTGGCATTATTAAAACAGGGTTGTTCTTTTAATATGGTACTCGAGTTCATGTTTTTTCTACCAGACTCAGGTTTTAAAGGTTTTGCATGGATTCTTGTGAGAGCTATCATCTTCCTCCAAACACGGTTTTAACAACAGTAGTATACAAACATGTTCCTTACTGGCTTATCTGTGATTATCCTTCTCAGCATCAGGGTAAAATGCTTGTCACTGTCAGCACTGTGAAGGTTTTTTCCACCTCTGAAACTCTCTTGCAGATTCACAGTTTGGAGGAGTAAAAGATCCCTTGACATGCTTTGGAAAATGAATGGTTCTTTTACTGGAATAATATTTTCTTTTCAAACAGGCCACTCCTCCGGTGAACATTCCAGGGTCAACAAAATTCACTCCCAATGGCAGTAGCTTTAGCATCTCTTGGCAGTCGCCTCCAGTTACCTTCACTGGCATTCCAGTAAGTGAATGACAAAAAAAAAAAAGAAGGGAAAAAAAGTTTTTAGTGTGTTTTCACAGTGTCTCATAACAGTAGGAATTTTGACAGGTACAGAACAGAAACAAGTTAAATTATGCCCCAGTTTGCTCGCTTGACTGATTGTACCCTCTTGCAATTCCCTTAAATGCAATACAGTGATTTTTGTCTTTTTTTTTTTTTTTTGTCTTGGTGACTACAAGCAGAGAACTGAATTGATAGTATGTTTTTTAAAATCCCTGCTTACAGAAGGATTTTCTGGTAGGTGCAGAACCCGTCACTACATGCTTGTTTTTCTGCCACTAAGAGATTGCTTATGAGGCTAGAGAGAAAATTAACAAGGCAGTGGTTATGTTAACAGGGTAATTGGAATCAAGCAATAGGGCTGTTATCTAAATGGACTCTGAAGACGAAGTATAGTTGAAAGGCAGCAGAAAGGAAAAATAAGGTATGAAGTGTGACCCCAATAGGCTACAGGGATGCGGCCTCTACTGACAGCAGAAAATTCTGTAATTTTGCACAAAAGATGCATGTAATACATTAAATACTTTTTATATTATTTTTAATATGAATACGTGTTGCAGTGCGACAACTTTTTAATGAAGGATTAGATGCAGTCAACTCTGGCCCTTTCTACAAATAGATAATGTATGAGGCCGTATTTTCTTACAGAACTGCAGAACTTGGCTGTTTGCTGAAACACAGGTTTCCAGTAGTGCTAAATGTAAGGCAGTATAGGTGTGGATGCTGAAGGGGGAAGTAAAAACCTTAGTGAAAGCTTCAGAGGGATTAGGTGTCCACTGCCTAGCATGGTGAGTGCTAAGAATAAACATAATCGCTGCCTTCAAGTAATGGAAGATCTTTTATGTAACAAGGGGAAATAAATATACATAAAATTTATTGTAATTTTTATTGGAAAGTATTTTTCGTTATAAATTAAGATCCCCTAATCATAAACTCACTTCATCTGATATTGTTTCATTTAATATTGTGCTTTCTGAATTTTTACAATGTATTGCATAACACACATTGCTCATTTAAAGAACCATATAGCTTTTTTTCCTACCGCCAGTGAATATTAGACATGGTGATAACAGATGCTATTTCCCTCCCTTTTCTTCACCAAGTGAATCTCCAAAGCTTCTTAACGTCAACCTTTGGCAAATCTTGGAGATTTTCTCAGACTGTGGTATCCTGCAGGTCTGATAAAAAATGAAAGTGGCTGAATCAATTACGCTGTGCTCTGCCAATGAATATTTATTAAGTTCTATCAAGGAGCAACTCACAGTGAAAGACATCATGCTGTCAGCAATTTGAACAAGAGCGCCTTGACAGAGCGCGCTATCTGTGAGGTTCCTCGAGTATTTGATTTCACAACAATGGGGTTGATACAGAGCAATTACGAAGCTGGCTCCTTCTGTGGAGTAGCAGAAATTGGTGCCAGTAGTGTTGGGAGTCTAAAAGTGCAATTATCCACACTGTAAATCAGACACATAAGAGGACAGGATTAGACGTGTGTGTTGAGTTTACTTGCTCAAGCAACAGCGTTGAACTCTAGCTTTAGAGCTGACACATCTCAAGGGAATTTAAGAGATGCCAAATCACTCTCAGAGAATTGTGTGAAGATGCCAATGATGTAGGTACAATTCAAAAATAATCCCAGTGCAAAAACCTTGGGAAGTGTTGATGATAGCAGAATAGTAAAGCGCTCTGGGAACCATATGAACTGATTTTTATGTGTCTGCTACGTAGGTCGTAGTAATGCCTCCTATTTACTTCCATGGAAACTCCAACAGATACAAAGAGCACAATAACACTGTTCGGCAGAGAACGTTCCCAGCTACAAAACACTGTTTTTCAACGCAGTCACTACCATTAGCTGTACATTTTTGCCAGCTGTGAACAAGAGCCTGCATGCCTCACTTGTAAAACTCTGCACCAGTGGAGGTGATCCACTGTCACCACTGCAGAAACACAACACTTGCTGCCTCACTGTGCTCACATCCACTGTTTGGTCTCCATAAACATTCAGTAAGCATCAGTGAATGTCAGTGGATGTCAGTTTTTTTCACGTGGAGGAATTCAATCCCACATCTTTGCTTGGTATGCGCTTCCACGTCAGCCGCCATTTTGTCAGTGTGCCCCTCTGCTGCCATACCGCAGATATTCGCCTCTGACACTGGGGGCAAACATAATAAAATAAGAGGCATTTCTTTTGGAGCAGCCCTTGTAATAGTCATAGGGCTTCTAGCCAAAAAAAACCAACCAGCCCAACCTTTTAAGTTCGCACACGCTTGAATATTCTGTCAGCAGTGAGGTCACTTAAGAATGAAAGGCTTGCCTGCAGTGGGAAATGATGTGTGCTAAGTGCAGATGTAAATGCAAAGTGATGCTAAATAACTGCATATTAAATGAAAGTTGCATTTTGCTTGTGCTTTTTTAAGTAAATGAGATATTGCCTTATAAAAGTAGGGCTGTGTTAGTTCTCACCCTTGCAGTGAGTGCAACTCCTTTAGGAAAGCTCTAGTCATATAGTGAAGCTTCTCTGCCTTACACAAGACTTATGTACAACCAGCCTGTGTGACAGAGCCAACGTAACACATGCTTTGCTCTGAGCACTATGCATGCCTTTCTGTATGTATTTGGCCCCTGAGGTTAGGTGCATGTCCACAACAAGCAAGGGAACTAATTCCAACTAGGCTAGTTCCAAGGGAGCTAGCAAGGGAGACTAATTCCAAGCCATTATTTTCTGTCTTACCCATAATAGTTACAGGCAGTTTTCTGAAATAGCTTTGGGCTACCTTTTTGGCTGGTGACAGACCACTGAGAAGTAAAAAGTGAGGTATGAATTTACAAAAGTATGTAGGCTACAAATTCTTTCATGTTATCAGCAGTGTGGGGATGGGATGAGTCTGTTGTGGGAGCCAAGAGGGCTGTTGAGCCAAGAACGTTTACAGTGCAGAGTAAAGGACTTAATTCAGTGCAGCTTGTTAGCAGCCTTGATCAGGACTTGCACTCCCATTGAAACCTGGGGGGCTGCATTGTAACTGCCCTGCAGCAAAATCCCTTCTCTCAGGCTGTCCCTTCACAAACAATGCAAAGTCACAGGCCAGAGCAATGTGCAAAATCCCTTCATCTATCTCACAGGGGGTTATTGGTATTCATCTGACACAGGCTGAGGTCTGCTTTTGTAGTTATTTTATCTGGTTAAACTGGAGAGAGCATTTGCTGTATTTCCCCAAACCTGAAGTGATGCTGCTCTGTACTCTAGTTTACTCTGCTTGCGTGACTAGACCTACAGAAAAGCAACGTGGAGCTGATAGCATGTACATATTTATACCTCCAACTTCTTCAGAACTTTAAATTATTTGTGTTTGTATGCTATATACTGACCTCTCCTTGGTACGTCAGCCGCTGTGTGTCACAAATTACTTCTTCTGGAAGCAGTTCTATGTACTTGTGACATATGGCAGCAGTTTGGTTGCCATAGATTTAAAGGTGTGTTTTTATTGCATTCATGTCTGCATGCAGTTCATAAGTGACCTTTTTGTCTGTACTGACAGGTCTCACCAACTCACAATCGTCCTGCCGGGAGTGGAGAGCAGAAGCAGTCCCACACAGTTCTGTCATCACCACCCAGAGTAGCGTTTGGATTGAGGTATGGGACCATTGGCTCCTGCAGACAGACCAGCAGCTTCAGACCCTGGGGGGTGTTTAGTAAATAAGATGTTGGTGGCCACAGAAACAGAAGAACTACAGCACCAACTGTGCTTGCAGTTGTCAGGCAGCTTCTTACTGGGATATTTCAGGATAACCCATCTATGCTTTTCATTAGCACCGAAAGTAAAGTTCTGGGGAAGAATGAGTTGTTGAGGAATGAAAAGGGCACAGACTGTGAGGGAGAACTGCAGGCCTTACGCCAGGTAGATCTGGAGTTCACATGCACATCTAAACTCCCCTGTAAAGCAGTGGTATGCAGATCCACTGTTCCAGTTGAAGCATCTTGAACTTCGTTGCTTTTTTCTCTGAAATGCTGGGCTGTCTGGTGAGTTCATCTCCATACATCCAGTGTGGTGTTTGACTCCAGTCAGATGAGTAAAAATGTATCTTACAGTAAATTAGATGGAGCGAAGCTTTGTGCCTTATCTTCCTAAATGGGAGCTGCAGTCACTTCCATTAATGATGGAATGGAGTCTGCTTTGAATAAAAAGTTCAAAAAGTTGTGTTAAAAAATCAAACTGCAATGCTGGATTTCTTGTAGTAAAGAAACTCTTTGTTTCTCACAGTCCTAAAAGGTGACTGAACCCTAAAAAGACAACAGAAAGCACAAGGAAGATTTTATGCTTTCCGATTTCAGTGTGACTCTCGGATCATTGCATGTGCTACAAATGGAACTCGGGGTGTTCCCAATTTGTGGACTGTGCCCATTGTCAGTAATCAAAAAATGCATATATATGCAAGAGAATAATCACAAGGCAGCTCCTGCGTGCCATGCAGTATCTCATGCAGGTATTAAGCAGTTGTGCCTGTACACTCACTTGATTTAAGGGCTCCAGGTCTGGCAGCACTGCTGTAATGAGCATTGGGTCGCACCTTGTAGCATTGCCCCTCAAGTTTGCTACGTGTTGAGTAGAGGTTCCTTAACAGTCACCTTAACCATTTTCTGCACTTCTCTTGTGAGCTCTAAGTATGGTGGTAGGATGGAGTACATGGCAATCACAGTGGCTTTAAAAGCAGGCACTGCCTGCCTTGCTGGCTTCAGGGAGGAAAAGAGCACACGTGAGCACGTTGCAGCTGAGGGCTGAAACTTGTTTTTAATTGCCTGGATGTTGTTCAGTCTGTGAGCTCAGCAAACCACGCAGGAAGGATGTACAAACTTAGGAGCTGGCAGCTCTTCCCCTCTTTTGCATATCTGCTGCATGCTTGCAGTCAAGGTCTGCTGCTCTGCTCTGTGCAGCATATTTGTAGCGCAGCGCTACAGCTGAGAGCACTTGTGTGCGATGTGAGCCTGGCTGTGCTGCGGGATAGCTGTGGTTGTCCATTATACCGTGGGCACTGCGTGTGGCTGAAGTAACACAAATCTAGATCAGGCTGAGCCTGGCTCAAGTATGGGCCGTGCACCAGCCTTGGAAGAGGGGAGCAGGCTCAGCAGCTGCTGCGAAGACTTCAGCCTTGCCATGCATCTGCTCGCTTCATCGCTCTTGGTCAGCTCCCAGGCACACCGCAGTCTCTTAGAAACTGGGGCATTCTCAACCATCTGCACGCCGCTGAACTCGTTGTCCTGACCTGGGGAGGTAAGGCCAGGCTGCAAAAGTGTGGTGTTCATGAGCTTCCCTTTCTCTCTGACAGGAAGCCAAGAGGGGAGGGGAAGAAGTGTCGGAAGGTCTATGGGATGGAGAACAGAGATATGTGGTGCACTGCTTGCCGGTGGAAGAAGGCCTGCCAAAGGTTCATCGACTGAAGAGCAAAGTTATGCAGAGGATTTAGGGATGGGGGAGGACAACGACAGGACCAGATTGCTACACCTGCACTGTATCACTTCCCGTTTCCCTCCAGTGATGTGGTGTTGGGGTTTTTGTTTTCTTATTTGTTTTTTGATTTGTTGGGTTGTTTTTTTTTTTACAAAGAGAGCTTTGTATTTCCAAGTGAAGCACTTGTAGCCAAGGAGAAGCACTAATTAAAACCTGTGTGGAGCAATAGAGCAAAAAAATAAATAAAAAATAAAAAGCAAAACCAAGAACACACAACAAAATTCTGTCTTACGAAGTATTGACACCGGAGCAGCTATCAGTGTTTTTCTGTGTTGGGTTTTTTTCGTTTAAAAAAGGAGAAGTGAATTCCTTGTTAACTCTCTGAGCTATTTGCTCCTTTGGGTCATTTTTAACCATTGCAGTCTCTTTGCTGCCAACGTCCGTATTTGCTAAACTGGACATTTTTTTCTTTTCCTGAAACGAAGATCTCTTTTTGAAAGCTTTCTAATAAACACTTCAGAGTCATATAAGCTACAGTTTACTCAACAAAAGCTGTAACTAAGACTGGAGACTGCTAAATAATTCTCCTGATATGAACGATCACGATGAGATTATATTTTTGGAAAGGGGCTGTGGGAAGGAGTTGGGATTTTTGTTTGTTTCTTTCTAGGAGAAAAGAAAAGGCAGAATTTTCCAGAAGGACAAACTGCTCCTGGAAGGCTTTTAAACCAGGCACAGACCGGCAGAGTGGAACAGAGTAACTCACGTACCAAATTGGATTTTGACCCTTTGGAGGAGGAAAAGCAGCAATGTAAAGTCACCAGCAGATCCGTCACCGCCAGAGTGGAGGGAAGAAACGCAATGATGGTTGATGGAAACCCATAAGAATATAATGGGGGTCCGGTAGCTTTTCTTACCGCTCTCCCTGTTGGTAGGGAGGAGCGACGGCTGGACCAGCACACGTGTTGCTGCAGGAGGCCTGTAAAGAGCTGGGAAATGCACTAGGATTCCATGTAGTACCTGTTCAGGGACACGATCCAGCCCAGCAGTTCTGCTCTTGCTTCCTCTTCTCTTATTTGAGAGATGGTTAAGATAATGGTTTGCTCAGCTTTTTTTTTTTTTCTACGTATTAAAGTTGCTAAAATTTATTTTGCGCAAAAAAAAAAAATGGTAAAGGAAATACCACATCATCATCTCAGAAAAAGAAGTACTACAGCAAAGGAACAACATCTGTATGGTAAATGTTCATTTCTTAACTCATTTTGATAAACAGATTAACGGGTTTCTATACTTGCAGATGTTGGAAGGATTGAGTACTTCAGTGTCTCTGTCCATTAGGAATTATACACCTGAATGTGGGAAGCTGTGTTCTGTCTCAACTTATATGGAATTACCATTAACTGACCATTATTTCATTGCAGAAATAAAATAAGGATTTACTATGATATGAATGTATACCATTAAATGACACTTGTCTGTTAAACAAAGCAAGACACCTTAAGGGGGAAAAAAGAAAAGCAAAACTTTGCTTCTTACTGGAGGCATTGAGGCCCAACATTTCTGGCTTTTTTTCTTCATACCATTTGAAAACAGACCAGATTTTTTTGTTGTTAATTATTTAATCTGCCTTGTCCTCTCTGAGAGAAGGGACTCTTAATTATCCGGAGAGCTTTCTAAAGTGTGGTCCAGAGTTCACTTGATAGCTTTGTTGAGCATGCACTGCTGCTTATGCCTGTGTGAAAGCACAGAACAACAGTGCAGGCGTCGAGAACACGCGCTAGGAATTCAGCAAAGCAGTACTGAGAGGTGAAGGATATAATAGGAGCTACTGGAGGATGTCATCTGGGTTCTTTTTAAACAAGTTAATTGGGCAATCAGATGCATAATTTGAGCATGCTATTTCTGCAGTTGTTTACAAATTGTGTAATTTACATGCACAAGCAGCGAGATATGCTTGCGTGCACACAATTTCTTACTATTTGCCTACTGTGTTCTGTAAGTCATTTAAAAAAACAACAGGAGATAGGCTCAAAAACATAGATAGACTCTGAAATATATACACGTATGTATGTGTGCGTCTATATATATGCACACGTAGATGTATGTATATATAAAATCTGGGATCAAATGGGAGGAGAAAGATTGGGTATCCATAGCCACTGTTATAAATTTGTTTTTTTTTCCCAGCAAAATGTGGGTTTTCTCTGCATGTTGTGTTGTTTCGGTTTCCTTAGTAAAATGCCTCTGGTAATTCATAGCCCCAAATTTCATCTTCTGACACTTTGTGTATTACTGTGGTAGGGCATACAAGACCTGGTCCTTCAGAGATGCTTCTGCCAATTTGCCCCTATTTTTACAAGCACTGCTAGACCGATTATAAAGCATTTCATAATTAATGTGGCTATCGTAAGACCTTCAGTATTTGCTTATATATTTGTTCTTCCCCTCCTTTTGTGTTTTGCCTGTTTGCTTTGGAGGATTTTGTAAAAATAATGTATTAGAATGTATGTTATTTTCTTAATGTCATGGCATCGTGAGCACCTTTCCTGAGGGCACTTTATGAATTACTGTAATAAGATTATTCTTTATAGATTTCTGCACAGAAGATGGGGGGTGTTGTCAGCACAGATCGCCCTCTGGTACACGTTTCATACAGATTACGTATAGGCACAAGGGCTGCAAATCATCAGGTGTGATAGAGAGATTTTGTTAAGAAGCTGAGACCAGAAAATGCTTCATCTGCCATAAATCCTGCCAGGACAGAGTTAAACAATCCGTATTTTCACACCAATGGCAATCAGCAGAGTTTATATTGAATGAGTTTGGCATCCTTAGGCTGTGGCATTCCTAGAGCTGCGTCTCGCTTGTGGTCTGGGGTGGCACAGCCCTTGTGCTGCCTGGGGCCTTCCCCAGTGCTTCAGGTCTCAAGCTCAGATTGCTGCCTGTCCTGCCATTACCAGGCGCCATCTGGAGCAACTTCTTCCATTTTTCCATGTATCGCTTCAGTGCTGTTTCGCGCTCTCTTACTGTTCTGCTGATACCTGCTTTGTGTCCAAGTTCTGCGCGGTCCTTCCAGAACGAGTAAGATCCTTTGTTTCCTAAGGAGGAACTGCCTTGAAGGGCTGCTCAAACCTTTGCTCATTTCTCATCATCAGTACCCACCATGTCCTGTAATTTCTGTGTTCGTAGTTTATAGGCCATGTCTGACCTTCCAAAAGTCAGGAGCAGTAGCCAGAGCTCTTCGCACAGTGTCTGTGTGCTGCGGGTGCATGGGTGTGTGTGTACATGTGGCAAGAGTGGGACCTCTCCCTGAGGTGTAAGGATGGAAGGATCTGTGTTAGCAGTGTACTGTCACGTACTGCTGTTGGTGCTGCTTAGAGAAGCTGTCCGCATCAGTGTCCCAGTGGCTATCAGCAGCATAGCTCCCAAATCTTTTCTTTAGTTTTCTTGCTTGAACAAAGCTATCTTCCATGTCATAGAATCATAGAATCATAGAATGGCCTGGGTTGAAAAGGACCACAGTGATAATTGAGTTTCAACCCCCTTCCGTGGGCAAAGTGACCAACCACCAGACCAGGCTGCCCAGAGCCACATCCAGCCTGGCCTTGAATGCCTCCAGGGATGGGGCATCCACAACCCCCTTGGGCAACCTGTTCCATTGTGTCACCACCCTCTGTGTGAAAACCTTCCTCCTAATATCTAACCCAAACTTCCCCTGTCTCAGTTTAAGACCATTCCCCCTTGTCCTGTCGCTATCCACCCTCATAAGCAGCCATTTCCCCTCCTGTTTTTACGCTCCCTTCAAATATTTGAAGGCCAGAATGAGGTCTCCCTGGAACCTTCTCCAAGCTAAACAAACCCAGTTCCCCCAGCCTTTCCTCATAGGAGAGATAAAAGTCCCCATTTATTCCACCCCTAAACAACAACAACAACAACAAAAATTCTGGAAAAAGAGGTATTCTAAGAAATGCAGTTTGAAAATGTGATTGTGTTCCACCTGCTTCTCTATGAAATAGCAGCTACTGGACATTACAAACTCCAGTCATCGTATTCATAACAATTGTTTCCACCCTGATGTGCCTGATTCTCTAGTGCCTTGCACAAGTGTAAGGGGTTACACAAGATGCAAAGTGAGCAAAAACTCTTCCACAAAGCAACGTGCAGCTTTGCAGTTGCCTGTGATCAATACCCGTCATGGCATGAGCCGGACCCATGGGGCCAGTGTGAGTGAGCAGGGCAGAAGGCCAGTCCCTCGACTTGCTTTGCCCACGTCAGTAGCCTGCTGTGGTCATTAGCTGTCTGACAATGCATGGATTCCTCGCACCGCTCTGTCACCTGCATCACTCTCTTCATTCCTTCTCCCCTTCACTAGGATAACAGACAGGCAGACAGCGGAAGGCAAAGCATTCCCAGAAAGTTCTCAGAGGACGTGCGTTTAAGAGCGGATTCCAGCTCTGTCTCTTGTCCCAGACATGGATTTCCTTGCCCCAGAACACTGTGGTTTTCATTTATCCCCACCCGCAGGACAGGCTGTGGTTTCCTGTCAGTGCTGTGGGTTGGGAACAGCTGGAGCCACGCAGCTCAGGATGCAGGGCAGTCAGTCACGGCTGTTAGCGTGGCAATGCAACGTGATTTCTTTCATCCTTCCTCTGTAAATTTGTTGAAAAACCACCTCAGAACACGGACGTGAAATGCAAAGATTGCTGGCCATGGGTAGAGATCCAGCAGGTTAGCAGAGAGGCTTGTTCCTGCTTAAATAGAAGTCATCTGTAGGAGTGTGCTCTCCTTTTCTTAAAAGCATTTGAATCAGGATACGTTTGTGAAGTCTCACCTTTATCTTCTGTTTGCACATTATTGCATATTCCTGTGGGTGATGGCACCAGAGCCGACCTGCACCGAGCAGTGGGTTCAGCCTGCACCTGGCAGGGCTTAGTGGGCGGGTGGCTGGGGGCTGCTGGAAAGCAGCAGTGTGAGATTTTGGGCTACTGTACGTACATTTCTGACACCGTCAGCAACATAATTGGTAAAGCATTAGCAAAAACCCGAGAACAAGGTCTGCTTCTGATGGCACCAAGGAAAATAAAATCCTTGTTGGTCCTATGCTTGTTGATATTAGGGAATGGATCAATTCATTGACAAGCCGGTGTTCTGCTTTTATAACACATAACACCGAGAATATTTCTCCTTCGGTGTGAATGGGAGACATCTAAAATGCCCATGAGATAGTTAAGCAATGCCAATACGATTTCAGCTGTTAAGCTCCTTTGGACAATACACAATATTACAGTGTCAGAGTAGGGTTTTGAGATTAAATCCAGATTCTTGATGTGCTTCCTTGCGAGACGTGGACTCTGATGTGCTTAAATGTTCATTTTTAACATCTTTGCCAAATGGGAAAGGCCGCGTTTTCTAACTTGCATTTAAAACCAGTCCTGTTCAAAAATTTATGTTTGACCTCAGAGTCTTTATGTTGCCGTGTTATACCCTGCGGCCATTCACACACAATGTGTAACGTGCAGATAAACAGAAGTTACTGAACTGTTTATACACAATGCCTTGGGAACGCTAACAAAAAAAGAGATACGGTTAACACAGATTTCCTCAGGGACCATAGGAAGGCTGCAAAGGCAGGATGTAGCTTTATTTGAATGGAAGATGGGTGAGAATTTGATTATTTCTTTTTTGTATTCTAGGCAGATTTAAAGAGCAATATGTCACTACTTGAATTACTAAGCTTGGAAGGAAGCACTAATTGGTGAGCGTGATCTCACTTAACACTATCGCTTATGAAGTTCCAAATACAGAACAGACATTTTAGCTGTGAGAAAAATGGAGGAAATGAGCTTGAACCATAACCTAAATACAGTACAAACCTATACATTTGTATAAATATTTTCAGAACATGCTGTAAATATTAAGGGTTCTTGTTTATATGATTGCTTGATTGAAGCGTACTTTGTTTATAATTGAACTACTTCTTACCAATTTACTCCAGCAAGCAAAAAAAAAAAAAGAACATGCTAACATTATAGCCCACAGGGTTTTCTGCATTGCAAAGGGAATGTGAGAAAAAAGAAACGTTGTAACTGTATATTTTACCACGTGAAAGCATTTCTTAGATAGGTAAGAGGTGTTCCATCAAGTGGAAGGGAACTTACTGGAGCACATCAGGAAGAAGTGTGTGAGCTGCATGAAAGTGTTGTCCCACGTGTACTGTGGTGCACATGGCGCTCCTGGAGGCACTCTGAGGGCATCTGAGGGCTCTGAGGGCATCGGGAAATAAGGACGTTCACCTAAAACATGAAGATATTGTGCTTTTAAGACACAGATGAGGTTGTCCCTGTGTAATTTTCTAGTGCTAAAGAACATCAGTACTTTTACTGCAATGAAAATAGTAGCCTTATTAGTAAGGTGCAATACTTATGAAGGGCTAAACTGTGGAAACAAGTGGTGTGTGGGTACACCACTGCCAAACGTGCACTCTTGTAGAACCAGCTTCTATAGCACGGGGACCTTAGTACCTCTCTGAAATTATCACGTTGGTATAATTTTATAACCCTTTATTGTAAGTTATGAAACAGAATTTGGGATTTCAGAAGAACCAAAAGAGGGGAAGCTGTAAGCTATATAGAATTGTGGTACGTTGTCTTATGTGCCAGAAGTAGCTTAAACACCTTCACAAAGCTAGGCACATTTTGGATTACTGAAAAAAAAAAATACTACCCTTGGTTACAAAAATAGTTTAACCTGAATTCAGTCTGAAATCTGCAGTAATGTCAAGAAAATGCCTTCTGCTGAGTAAATTTTGCTTCATTTCTTGCCTAGTAATATCAGGCTTTATTTGTTCACAGTCAGTGCTCTGATTGTGAAGATATTCCCCCACTAGCAGTACTTGGCTTGAAATCGTGTTCGTTTGAAAGTACCTTTTGAAATGGAGAGATTTCTTCCTTTACTGTCCCATATGATAATGATTTGTGCTGTCTTGAGTAGGGAGTCCATCAAGCAAATAGATATGTACAGAAAGAGTACTTTGTAGTTCTGTCACAGAAGGAATGTGAATGACCAAATGGGAGGGCTGCTCACCTCGTTCCAGGTGAATAGTGAGGTGCACAGAATAGAGGGTGCTCAGTGTGGTGCATCCTAGGCTTTTGCTGTAAAATAAGGACACGCTGCTGTTTTTCCATTGCTTACTGTTCTTGTCATCTTCTCAGAATCCGTCTTCTTGTGAAAGATTGGAAGAATTCCATCTGCTGAACAGGAGGGCTTTGTTCTTTTCTTCTGACTTCCTCCATTAAGGGGCCAAAGGATAAGCTGAGATTGAGAGACATCAGCAGCAGACTTGAGCCGTGAGGGAAGACATGAAACAAAATTGCTCAGAAAAAGAAAGTAGAATGCATCTTGTGTCTTGGCTCTTTCTACATGTGACTGATACCTGTGGCTGGAGAATAAGGTTGCACAGAGGAAACCTTGTAGCACAATCCTCATTCAGATGCTAAAGCACTTTCCCCCCCCGGTCGCGCAAACAGTTTAGCAGGAATTACTTCTAATTAGTCTGAGGAGGAGAGGAAGAGCAGGAGGTGTTGTTCTAAGTAGAGCACCTTGTGAAGCTTGCACAAACCCGTCCCGTAGCCAAGGTCCCACACCGCATGTCTCATCCTGCAGTTTGCATGAGTCCAAAGCAATTGGTCACCGAGGTCTCTCTTGATTTCATTTACAAGTCTGATAAGACGTCTTGTTGCACAATTAAGAGGAAAATGCACTGGAAGGAGCTGAGCTTGATGCATTCCATGTTTTTCTCAGGAGAGCTGCCATTAGCCCTGTGGATAACTTCAATGACCAGGACTGCTCCCATGAGTGGCAGCTGTAGAGAAGGAATATTGGATTTTCCTCCATGCGATTGTTCCCACTGGCACTGGGACTTACGGACCTGTGGGTGTCCCCTTCTGAGTGCTGGAAGTGAGAAATGTGCAATCAGGCTTTGTGAGAGGAGTAGATATGTACCTAGAGATGTGCTCACTGCTGCTAGAAGGCCTTGGTGGGTTTCCAGTGATACCAGAATGCCTGTAGGTTGGATGTGTCATTTAGGGGTGGATTTAAGAGCTGCTTGGCACGTGGTGTTCAGTGTGCCATGCATCCCACTACTGCCAGGCCTGGGAAGGAGGTTTCTCAGAGCAGGATCCAGAATGGCTGCCAGCCTGTCGTGGCCTCGCTGCCATCAGCTGCTGCATGCACCTCTGGGCCACCCAATGGGAGGTAACCCAGTGCTCTTTAGGGGAATGAATGTTCTTTTCAGATTGTGAAATGGGACTGCCCTGGTTTTGCCTAGCACTGCCATTTCAAAGCAGGTTGGGTGGACCCAAGCCTGGGCTCCTGCCCTTGCCCCCAGACTCTTCTTTCTGCTGGGGCCTGGAGAGATCTATCCCGGTTTTGCTGGCTTGGATCCCTCCTGAAAGCACAGGCCTGTATAAAATGCCTAAGGCTGCTTCATGGGTTGGTAGCTCTGCATTTCATGTGGCAGGAACGGTAACGGGGCCCTGGCCTGCCTGCTCCAGCTGTGGTCTCAGCAAGGGCTTGGACACCAAACCTCTACAGCTGCACTGGCAGCTGCTCGCTCAGAACTCCTGGAATAATTAATCCATTATAATTAATTAATTAATTAATCCATTAAAACAGCATTGACTTTGACATGAAAATGATTTTGTAGAGAAAAAACAGGAGTTATATCAATAATCCTATATCCCGCAAACCATAAGACTATATGTTAAGTGTGGCATGGTTTTGCTAAGCAGATACTGGAGGAGTAACGGGACATCAAGAGCAACCTCTGGGGACCTCAGTCCGGCCCTGACCCCAGGTACACCCTGGAGCCAAGCTGATGTTACTTGGGGTAATTTCAGGTAATGCACGATGGGGAGGTGCTCTCTCTCTCTGTACATCTCTGGGCCACAGAGAACCAGGATACATTTCTTGTCCTGATAGTGGAACTTTCCTAAATAGAAAGATCCATCTCCTCTTGCATATTTTTGGTCTCTGGAGTCAGTAGGACGGTGGTGGGGAATGCTGGTGGGAAAGGGTTCATAACGTACTTGGAGAAAGACAACATCAATTGCACTATGATTATTTACACTGTGTGAAAAAAAGCAATTATACTTCCTAGTCATCCACTACTTATATTTTAAAAGTATTTCCGATGAAGACAGGAGTGAACTTAGCACACATTATGAGTCTGTAGAAAAACAAGAGCCCAGTGGCCCAGTGTTAATGAATACAGAACTTCTTGTACATGCTGCTTGCAGGAAGTATCCATGCATCCTTTTGTCTCTTTTCAGTCACAAAAGGGAAATACCTGCCTGCATATATTGGTTTTCCTTCCATTCCTATCAAATATTGCTTTGGAGAGTATAAAGTAATTTGAAGTTCTTTTTCTGCTTTATTGTTAGAACCAGAGCATTTTCTCTTACAGTGTAAATTTACTTTTGTGGAGCTTTAATGCGCTCTGCATTGCACTTTATATATTTGTCACTTGTTGGGCCATTTATTTTTGATATACAAAACAATAATTTTTTTGTTACTCTAGTTTTACCTAGAAAATAACCATGCAACTAAGATGTTTTTATAAAAATGCAAGTTCCATGAAATGTAGCAAATAAACTATTTAGATTGGAAATCTTTTTAATGATAGCGCTGAGAAATATTATAGCCTCTGAAATGATTTACTATGTAGGAAATTCAATATATTTATGGATGAGTATCCATTGGAGTATCAATAAATGGAGTATGGATAAACAGGAGACAAAGCTCGAGCCGTTGGATTTGCTTATATGAAAGACTTGTATTAGTTCAATTGATATGAGCCTGAGATGGCCCTTGGCTCTGCGGGGCTGCACTCACGCGAGTATGACTGACCTACCATCAGAAGCCAATGCTGTTTCTGTTTGTTTTTTTTCTGGCTTTATCCCCTCCAGCTTGGGGAACCAGTGTCCTAAAGACAATCTTCTTGTTCCTAAGTGCGCTAATGAAGAACTCATCTTCCCCAGAATTTTGTTGTCAAGCATGGGACCCTAACACTGTCCACATGTAGGTTAATATAAATATTTTTAGATGCCAATTTCAGTGCTTTAAATGAAAACCAATTTCTCTGCCCCTGCACAGAATCCCTTGAAATTTTGTGGAGTATGCTGAAAGATAAAGACATTTGTACTTTGTCCAGACTGTGTTTGTTCCAAATCACAGCTGGTACTGTGTGTGCCTGCGATACCCATCCTGCAGAGCTGAGCGGTGAAGGGGACGAGGGGCTGTGATGGCTCCTCCTTCACACGGTGAAGCACTCTCCCTAGCTGTACACACAGGCTCTCAGTCTTTGGTGGGAGACGGAAATCCCTGTGGAAGCTCCTTGTCAGCCACGCAGCAGAGTTCCTGGCCTTCTTCAGAGCCTTCAGATGCTCTGCTTTCTCATTTCTGCATCCATAGGTGCCAGCGGAAGCGAATGGCTCAGCCGCACAGTGTGAAGACAGTCCCAGCTTGAGTTGCAAATGCATCATCTTGCTATTGTTTCACCCAGCTTCAGCTTCACCTACAAAAGATAAGCAGGGTCAAGGGGCTCTGACGGACGGTGGTTCTTCAGGCAGCACACACAGCTCTGCTGCCCAGCTGCTTTCTGTGTTCCTGCATGTGTTTAAAGGAAAGTTGAAAAGAGAGAGGAGACTTTTACAAGTAGCTGATACTGGCAATCTCATTTGATCCTGCCATCCTGAGGCAGAGGCACAGATGTAGGTGACGTGCTTCCACTGCTGGCCACTTGCACGTGGCCCAACAGCCAGCAGACTCTGTTTCTTAAGCTGAAACCCTTCCCAGAACAGCAAAATGCCACCATGAAGACGTTTGTTATCTTCCTCTCTGTCTTCTTGTTGCACTGGCGGCAGGAGAAAAGTGCAGGAATCATAGGAGCCCGGCCATGACTCATCCAAATGCCTTTGCACTGCCACAGGTGTTAGGTGAAAAATGTACAGTCTTGGGCTCTCCAGAATTTTGCTGTTACTTTCCATGCAAAAAAAAAAAAAAAAAAGGATTTAAAGTCTTAGGGTCCACATCTGAGTTGATTTTGCATGCTGAATCAAGAGCACTTCCAACAGACTTCAGATACGTAGGCAGTCATCCTTTGTACAAGTGATGACACTCGAGTGTTTTGATTATTTTTCTTAAAGCATTTGTGAAATTAGCAGTGAGCATATTAGTGGCTTAAAATCTATGAAAATAACTGAGATTAAGTATTAAAAGCATGTGCTTTCATGTGAAACGTGAAAGAATACTACTGAAAGTATTTAGTTTGCTAAGCACTGGCTCCTGAGTTTGTTAATGCACTAAACTTGCATTTGACAGAGTAACTTCTTCTAAATAGAGCAAGTAATAATTTCTTCTCAAATTATTTGGATAATTCAGGAAATGAACAGTTTGTTTCTGGTCACTGGGTTTTAGAAGGAAGAAATCTCATCCTCCTTTTAAAATTCAGTATTTGGATGGAAAAAAATCTTCTTGCTTTTCCATTCCCAACTGAATGATCAGTTCAAGTAAGGATCTAAGTCATCCCATAACTTTTTTTAAAGTAAAAACTAGGAACATGAAGAAACATGAACGTGAGGAATCATGAACAAAGTCAATAACTATTTTCAGACCATTCTGATTAGTAAAAGTCTTTGTTAAAATTATGTTCTGTTGCACAGCTCCCTGATTTAGTGAGAAAGCAATTTTTCTTCTGAAAGAAAGAAAAAAGAGGGAAAAGGACAAATGGAAAACAAGATTAAACGAGATCATTTAAACCCAGGTTTCCTGCTTGTTTTTAGGTCCATCCCACCCATTCTATCACTGTTGTGTGTTCAGGGATGCTCAGGACAACAGACATTCCTCACGGGGAGCAGCTCGGTTCCAAAGTGTGAAATCAAAGCTGTGAGCAAATTCAAAATATTAGCTATTGCCAAAAAAAGCATCAAAGCACTACTTGCTACTGAACGGGAATTTCAGTGTTTCAAAGGAATCACTTTTTAATCTAGTTCATTGCTGTATTTACAAACAGGTTGCTGTTGTTCTGCTTGCTTGTCTCTTAGGGCTATGTTTGTCCACACACCTCGGAGCAGGGCACACTGGTACTCAGATGGCCACAACTGAACTGGAATCTCTCACAATTCCCAGTTACGTTACACATTTTTTTGAAGAAACAGCAGTCTTTGAATGAAAAACTACTTAAAAGCATCTCAAAATAAGGCAACGAGAAAAAGAAACAGCTTTGTTTGGGAAATACCACCAAGTTCCCATCAACCCACAAGATGCGTGCTTAATTGCCCTCCTGTAGCTTTGTCAGATTGCATTTCTGTTGAAGGCAGGTGGTGATTAAACTACATAGCATAGAGACTTCCTTTGATCTATGTAAATGAATGTATATGTATAAACTATGCATTTTCATCCAGCTGCAAACTGTATCTCTAAGTGGTTAAATCTAACCTCTTCCTCAATGTTAGTAACTCCCAAACTCCAGGAGATGAAGGTGCTCCTCATCTTTTTTAGCATGTAATTCTCTCCTGTCTTGCTTCTGTGCTTTACAAAGGCAAGATGTGTGGTGGGGGAGCTGCAGGGCCCAACGAGCAGTGAGCAGGGCCATGGCTGAAGCAGGAACACGCGAATGAGACCAGGTTGGGCCCAGCATGGTTGAGCAGAGGGCTGCAGCTGCTGCTCCAGCTCCAGCACTTCTTTCACAATTGGGCAGCAGAGCAGGACTAGCAGCTACTGCCTCACACGGGGTCAGTGGGAGTGTGCAGCAGTGCTGGAAGAAGCTATGCCAAGGAGGAGGTCACTGCAGACTGGGTTTACAGCCCTCACTGTCTCCTTGTGAGAGCCTTTCTGGCCACCACAGCCCCAGGTCTGCCCTTACCTCTCCGTGGTACACAGGAGCCTCCTTTGGCTGCAGATGCCTGGCAGCACTCACAGCATGCAGTTCTTCACGGTGAGCACTGGTGGGGCTTCAGGAGAGGAAGGGTCAGGCCCTGTTCTGAGCATATCCCTGCTAGAAGGAATTAGGAGAGGTGAAAAATGGAGGTCTCGTTCTAGTAGCTGTTGTAATGAAGGCAAAAGGTGCTGCATGCAATGTTATTGCTTACATTTCAGGTTGTTGCTGTAATATTCATCAGCCCGGTCTGGTCAGTGACCTAAGTGTGTTTCATATGGCTTATCTTGCAGGAAGAAAGACCAAAAAAATAAAAAAAATAAATAGAAAGAAAGAAAAGATCCTTGCTTTAAAGTAAAAGCAAGAGTGGACTAAATCAAATCTTTCTCTCTTCTTTATATGCAACCTATTCAAATATTTGATACTAGTATGGCAGCAGTGGTATTTTTATCTATCCAGAGATGTGCATTCATTTAGGTTATGCTTGATTGAGAAGTATTTTTGCAGTATGTATTTGTATTTGATGGGCTTCGGCCCTTCATTTTGTATTCTTTACAAGAATTAGCATGGAAATGATGCTTCCCCATTTATTGAGCTACCTGACCATCCCAGCTGTCTGCATACAAAATATTTCCAGAACTTTGGAGGATTTGGGATTTTGGTTTGGTTTAAACACTGTCCTTCTTTAAAAAATAAAAATAAAAATAAATGCAGTGCTATTTTAATAGCAAAGCATATTCCTTACCAGGGCCCCTGCGATGTGATGCAGAGAACCCAGTGACATGATGCAAATGTGGGTTCTCAGCAGCCACAGCTCCCATGGCTGTAGCATGTACACCAGCAGAGGAGCTGCCCCCAGGAGGGGTATGTGGAGCTGTGGGGTGCTCAGTGTGCAGGGGGGGGGCTCTGTGGAGCTGGCACATCCTCCTACCAGGACGTGGCCTGTAACAGCAACAGAAGGACACTGCTGCATCTCTCTGCAACCCGTGATGTCCTGCAGGTCTGCCGTGGCTCCGGCTGCAGTCCCTCAGCTCAGAACCCTGAGCGCAGTGCTCGGGCTTTGGCATCACTTACGATCACAAAGGTAACTTTTTAAATGAGAAAGAGCTTCCAACTCTGGCACTAATGGAAATACTGAATACTTTTAATATATATATATATATATTTGGAAAGTATTTGAAAAAAAAAAAAAAAAAGTGTGTTTTTTTATACAACTTTTAGCCAAATAGAAGCATTCTGATTATTACTTCTGTGGACAGCTGTCCACCTGTAAATAAATTCCTATGTTCAGGTACCTGAACCTGAAGAAAAAAATAATAAAGACTGTTCAGCGGCTATGCGCTTTGCTAGCTCTTGGTTCCTTTGTACATAAGAGGTAACTGTTTAAATGTTGGGTGGGTTTTTTATTTAACTGCTGTTCCTCTAAAGAAAGAAGAAGAAAAAAAAATCTTTTGACTTTGTTTTCTCTTTTCTGAGTCAATACAAAGATTTTCTAACTTTTTACTGCAGAAATGGATAAATCCGTGGTGCTATGATGTGAATCTGAGAGTCAAACTGGCCATAGCAGACACACCGGTTAGGGATGCACTTTTCCTGTGGCACACAATGTATTTTCTCAGAACGGACTTTCAAAGGACCATCAGATGTTTACATTTCTTCTTGTTGCCCCAAATAGTTTTGGATATTGAAATAACTTCCAAAAATAGAGAAAGACGTGATGCATTACCGATGTGATGAATCCTTACATCTAGGTATCTACAACAGGTTTGTACAAATACCATTTTAGAGATAGTTGAAATATTGGGCTTTCATACTTTGTAATGCTTTGATGTGACAATAAATATGCTGTTGCTATCTATCTAGTCTAACCTCATTGTAGACCTGTAATTTCCTGTTTATGGTTATGTCATGAATTGCACTGGCTTGACTTCAGCCAAATACTGACTGTTCAGCTGAAATATTCCGACTGTTATGATGTCCACAAAACATTAATTAAATGCACTTGTAACCGACTACTGAGGAGTATGTCAAGTTATTCATGTAATAAAACCCATATGTATAACTTCTGCAACTTGTTTATGTGACTCTCAGTTCCTTTACAGCCACGAACACCAGCGTACCAACCAAGGGCCAACTCAAGTCCATGACAGCCTTTGCATGGACTTCATTACAAACAGCACTGACTCCTCTCCCATCGATCAGAAGGCAGATACTAATACACATGATCTAAGACATACAGGATAGGAATGTGGACTTCAAATTTTACATTTGGGCCTGCTGACAGTTAAGTTCAGCCTTCAGCAGGTAACTACTCTTTGCCATTTATGGGCTTATGCTATAGAACTGGTCCTCCTGATGTACTATGCTACAAGCACCTTTTCCTGCCCTGTCCTTGCCTAGCAGTGGGGGCATAGCCTCCCCGTGTACACCAAGAAACATTGCTGACAGCCAAAGCTTCAGGATTAGCCTTCTTTCTCATGGCAAACCTAATGAAGCTACAGCTTCCAACTTGCGAGTTCCAACTTGGACGTTCCCAAAAAAGGGTATAAATTAATACTGTTTCTGTCCAAACTCTCAACTCCCCTACTAGCTTTGTTAGGTCACATTTAAATTTTCCCAATGCATTCCTCCCCTCTGCTGGCAAAGCCAACTCCAATATAACTAGCAGGGCTATTAAACTTAATGAGTGGTTTAATCACACTTTGGTTCATATTTTTCTCTCTTCCAGCGACACCTCACCACACACATGGATGAGCAGCTGTCCGTCTCTCGTAAGGAAGATCTCTGAGCCCACCTGTTCTCCAAGGCAGTTAGAACAGCTCAGAGAAGGGCCTCCATCCTGCTGCCTACCGCTGCCAGTTGGGATAGTCTGAATGGCCCCCCCTCAGCTGCTGGGAGAGCTGCTCCTTGGGGGCTTCTGCTGGAGCAGTCCATCAGCTTTGGAGATGCCTCCTGCCAGGGAGGTACCCAGAGCTGTCCAACCTGCACCATGGGAGACCTGTGACTAGGTGATTCCACAGCCAGCTCCTCCAGAAATAAAAAGGATTTTGAAGTCATAATTAGCAAGGAAGCGGTTAGTGCTATTTCAGATTAAATCCCACTAATTAAATGCCACTCTAAGAGATAATAATCTCTGCTGTGATTGATGTTTCTGAAGACAGGCACACCGACCACAACAGCTAGCTTTATGCAAATGACATGCTTTGTAATTCTGTACAAAGCAGAAGCATTAAAGAAAAGCTATTTCAGTTTAGTGTAAGGTTGAATACCTTCACTCTTTCCACTTCCTCACAGGCTGTGGCCCTTTTTGAGCTAATTCCAGACAGCTTTAATAAATAAGTGACTACCTCACGTGCATTTGTTTAGAAGTATTTCATACCTTCACATACTTTAGAAAATGTTGAGCCAGAACAATCCTTTCTCTGCACGCATGAATAACTTCCTCTGAATTCATTTCTTTTATCTAAAATAATTCCCTAAATTCAAATTTGGGTTTCAAATACTCCTGGCTGCGAGAAAACAGCCTACTTTTCTTGAAGTATTCTGTGCATTTTATATTTTAAATATTGCCATCATCTTTTTCTACGCCAGTGCCTTCGAGACCTGTTCTCCAAATGTAGTGCTACAAAACCATTATGGTATGGTCTTGGTTCTTGTGTGAGATCCTGATAGGAACTGTTGCACTGAAAAGACACATCTTAGCAATGAAAGTGCTACTCCAGGAACAGTAGTATTTGGTTCCCCTTAAATGAATGCATTATTTTCTATTTTATCTGCTTAAGCTGCCAACTTTTTTCTTCCCCTCCCTCCCACTCTTTCTTATGATGCCAAGAAAAATATTTCAGTTATAAATTTGGCCTTATTAGTTTGAAGTCTAAGCTGTGAGAGTCAGCAGTAGAAAACTTGCAGCACTAAGCTATAGGCCTTTACTAAACTCCCTTACAAAATGGCTGCAGGGGTTGTTTTTCACACAGAGCTGTTGAGGCAGAGCCTAATATAGGGTAGAGAGAGTATGCCAAGTATTTTATTTTTCAGAACATTCTGACCAGGTGGGTAGATACCAATAGTAGCTGAGGCGGATAGGTAGGGTAGGGAGAGCCTAGTATACCTTGTCCTCTTGTCCCCCTTGATGAATGGGGAACCGCAGATGGGCTTAGAATACATCGTCCTCCTGTCTCCCTTTGAAAAATGAAAAACAACAGGTGGGTGATAGACCTTATATGGAAGTGTACCTTAGAAACTGCTTCGGGTGGGTTGTGAGCCTGAGATGCTCAGCCAAGGAGTTCCAGAAGAAATGTGACACGCGTTGGAGATACTGTACGTAACAGTATGGATTTCTCTGACAAGATGTGCAATTTCACCCTTGCCACAAGGGTGTGTGCACCCATTATTGCAGTAATGAGTAAACTTTGCTGCTCCACAAATATTGTTGCCTGACTGGAAATTACTGATTTTTCAGTGTTTCTCACATAAGCTACACTTACTCTTTTAGCTAATAAAAGTAAACAGTACATTCAGATTTTTGTTCTAAATTTAGCTCTGGAACGGAGAAAGAAAGAATTTGCACCTTCCTGTATTACAGCTTCCAGATGCTATCACCTTGAACAGATAAAACCTATTTTTTTCCCCTCACATTCACCGGGGAAGGAGAAGTTTTCAAACACATCAGTTTTAAGGCAAGGCAAATGTCTCAGCTTTGCCCTGTAGCCACTATAGTACAGTGTCCCCTGAAGCAAGACTTTATTTAATTGTGAAGCTGTCAAACAAAAGGAAACCAATCAATCAATCAAATAAAAAACAACCTTAAGGACGGGGCAAGGAAAAAGGGAGGTTGAACCACTACCAAGGTTTGGGTTAAACTACCAAGCTTGTTATTAACCAAGCTATAGCATAGCTTGAGGTGTCTAAATATGACTGCAAGTCACTGATCCACCAAACTAAAGTAAACTTGGTTTAGAAACCAATTTCTCCAAATTCCTTTCGAAAATGAGAACATGTAGAAAAAGGAAAAATAACTACAAACCAATTCTTTTCATCAGGGATGAGATTAAAGATAAGAGGAGGCCAAGGCTGCTGCTGAATGCCGCTGAATGCCTGCCAGTCTCGCCGCCGTAGGTGGGAACTGAACGTTCCGCGCCCGACAGAATTTGAGGCCCGATCACCGCAACTGCAAACTTGTATAGTGCTGACCTCCTGTGGCCTGCAACGAAGCTGCAGTTGGCAAAAAGCAGCGGCACGGCGAGGCCGGCGGGATAGCGGCTGGTGGGGAGCTCTGAGAGTGCGGGAAGCACATCTCGAGAGCCTCCCCCGGTCCTTTTCATTTTCGTGTTTAACTCCTCAGCATGCAAAATCCTACACAGAATTATAGAATGATTAACTTTGGAAAAGATCTCTAGGATCATCTAGTCCAACCATCAACCCATCCCCACCGTGTCATTAAAATATATTCCTCAGAGCCACACCTCCACATTTCTTGTACACCTCAAGGAATGATGACTCCACCACCCCCCTGGACAGCCCGTTCCAGTGCCTTACCACTCTTTCTGAGAAGAAATGTTTCTTAATACCCAACCCAAACCTCCCCTGGTGCAACTTAAAGCCTTTACCTCTCATCCTATCACTATTACCTGGGAGAAGAGGCCAACCACCACCTCCTTTCAGGGAGCTGTAGAGAGCACTAGAGGCTTCCCTGAGCTTCCTGTTCTTCAGACGGAAAAACCCCAGTTCCCTCAGCTGGCCCACTAAGTCTTGTGCTCCAGACCCTTCACAGCTTCATTGCCCTTCTCTGGACACACTCCAGGGCCCCAGCGTCTCTTTTGTAGTGAGGGGCCCAAAACTGAACACAGTACTCGAAGTGCAGCCTCACCAGTGTCGATTGCCTCCTTAGTTCTGCTAGCTGCGCTGCTGCTGATTCAAGCCAGGGTGCCATTGGTCTTTCATGTCCATATAGGAAAACTAATTGGCTCAGCACCTTACTAAAGGTGCGCATTACTAAAACACAACTAGTCTACCAGGCAGTTCTTAAATCTGGGGAAGAATGTGGCAAAATTCCTCACAAAAACAGCAGCTACTGCAGCAGCAGCAGCAATCTCCTCCCAGATCATTGCAGTCAGGGACAGACCTGTGTCCTTTTGTCACTAATACTGAGCTACCTTGTTCTGCACAAGGCAAAAGAGAGCATCCCTCTCTCTGTGGTTAAGTGCACCTGACTGACTGATAGGTGAATGTGCACACCTCGTGCCTTGCTGCTGCTCTCCTTGTTGCCCCATTTCCCCCATCTGCTGTAACACAGCCATCACAGTGAGCCATGTACACACAGCATCTTCACTACTCTGCCTCCAAGCACTCATCCGTGTCACTCAAACTATTTCACCCACCCTACTTAGACCCCAGAGGACCAGAAAGTTGGTCAACAAGTGAAATCCTAGATATTGTTAAGTCCCTCAGTAGTGAGCTTGCTTCAGGTCACAGTGCAGCTGTTACCAGCTTCACCAGGAGTGACCTGTCAAAGTCCCAGAGCCATGAGGAGCAGAATATGGTTCACTGCAGTCTTAACCCAGCCCTAATCTCTGTTGCAGCAGGCACAATGTCATGATGTGACTCTGTTGTCCCTCCATCCCTGCCTCCTGCTCTATCACTACACCTGGCTCTGCATCCTGCCACCCCAATCCCCGCAGCTGGTACAGGACATCCCCAACCCCTGAAGCACCAAGACTCTCACACAAACATTACCCATACAAGCAAGGGTGTTTGAAATCCCACTAGAGAAGCCATACCTGCAGCCTTGCATTTAGTGGAGTCAGGAAGAGTGCTGCCAACACAGTCATCCTTTCAGGGCACCTCCAGAAATGGGAGCACACCAGAAATGTCTTCATCTGCCCACGGAGCTGGAACTGCAAACATAAACATGGGAGTCCTTCAAGCTAAAGCTAAAATCTCACCCCAGAAGGAGCAGAGAGCAAGCCACCCCCAGATATTGCTGCCAGACAAACAGAATGCTTTTTAGCCCTTTCCAGGACATCAACAAAGCTTATAGCCATATTAGAGCAGAAACGGGCTCTTCTTTTCACCCCTCCTTTTTTTTCTCCTCTGTTCTGCTCCTTGCAGGCTTCTTACTCCACTGTATATTAGTACCATTGCCATTATTTCCCTTCAAGCTGGAAGCATGCAGTCAGTAAAGTGGTGACTCACATAACCATATTGAGCCTGAGCTTTTAGCTGGGGCCGAGTAGGCTTTTTGCAGTGCTTGAATGCTGGCATTTCTGTTAGAAGACTCAAATGATGTCCTCTGCAGAAAGGCCAGGGTTCCTTCCTTCTGCTCACAGACCTCTTGACCTGGGAAAGCAAAGAGGATACAGAGTAAGGAATGGAGGGAGAAAGGGAAATGGTTTTTACTTCCTTGGCTTTAGTAAAAATCAGAAAATTCCAAAAATACTCTGAAAATCCCACTCCTGGGCTCTATTCCCAGGCTATTTCTTTCTTGGGTTTTCTTTCTTCTAAAGGTTTATGTTCTCACCCAGCATGGTGGGCAGGAGTTCTGGCATTTCAGGCTGAACATACGCTGCATGCCTTGCTGAGGGGTGATCTTCAGAGCACCCCCCCTCCCCCCCCCCCCCCTCCCAATCAGCTCTGATGCTTTCCAAAACGAGAAGTCTCTGAGTGAAGATGTTTCATATTTAGGGTCAGCCCTCGACGAAGATGCATCCTTCACAGCACTGCTACGAGCCATGGGCAGGGAGGTAAACCTGCTGTTGAGTCAGGGCAGAGGAACTAGGAAGTTATCAGAGGAAAGCAAGATGAAAGTGGAAGGAAAATGAAGTAAGCAGGTGATAAAATAATTCTGTTATAGAGGAAGAAAGCCAGAAGGATCAAAGGATCTCTTTTATTTGCATTTTATCCTCATTTCTGTTCCTTGCAGTTTCCTACCTCTGCTGTACATTATTATCACCTCTACTATAAAACTTTCCTGTTGCCTGCAATTATCCCCCCTTTAATCTCACACTAGGCTCTTCCCCTTTGATCCAGCGCAGTGCCATATGACTGATTGTGTGACTGGTGCATATATATGTAAAGACATTTATTTTTTCCTGCTATTTTCCCCCTCGTGCCTCCAGCTTAAGTCTGTGAAGTCTAGGCAAAGTTGTATGTCTTTCTCAAACCCCTTTCCGATTATCGCTTTTAGGGTAGGCACAGCTCCCAGTAAAAATGTTAGAAATGGAGAGTTCCATCTAACATCACCATTTGATTTTTAAATAGAAGTTATAATTATAGCTTCATACAATAAAAGAACACGAGCCATAGAGAGGAAGAACTTATTAGGCCCCTCACTATAAATTGATGGAAAATGTCTTTACCTTCTCTGCAGAAGCTGAGTTCCAGTCAAAAAACTACAATAAGCATCCCAACAGCTCAGGAACAAAAGAATCCATGGAAAGGAGTAAGGAGAGCACTCCAACTAAAACTCTCATCATGGCCTCCACAAATCTTCCATAGGGCAACAAATCTTCCAGAAGAAAGCAAGCTTTTGTTTTCCTTAAGCACTAAGAACAACTACCTTTGTGTCCTCCACAGCATCAGTTCCACTTGAGATTCCCTAAATACTCTATCTGCTGGCCCCTTGACAGCCTCCAGCTAAGAGTGTGGAGCTACTGCTTTTAAAAGGGAGGTGAACCCTGCTTCCTCATCCACGGTTAAAAATCTCATCTGTCCCTAATACAGTCCTGTCTCTTCTGTCACCTTTCTAGTGAAGATAAGAGCTGTTGAAGATTCATAAAGAGGAAAAGGTGATTTCATTTTATCTTCCTTAGTGTCAGTTTTGTACCGATAACCACTGAACAAAGGGTCTGCAGAGCCTGGAATGTCAAAATGTATTTAGATTTCTTGCTTTATGCTCTGGCATAGGCTGCATTGTCTCCCTGGGGTTAAAAGGGACCACTGTTGTTTCTTGTTAATGTTGTTCTTCATCCAAGTAAATCCACTAACAGTAACACAAGTTGCAGCACCTCGTTTTCTGATATTCTTAGGTCACATTATGATCTAAACATGTCTTTCCACTGCTAACCTTCACAGACAGTGCTGCAGGAACAAGGGATTTACTTATGTTACTGATTCAAAACAGTGACCTCGAGATCCTTCTGCCTTGTGTCCATCACAAGTCCTGTTCCCTACACATAGGCATGCCTCTGATGAAGTAGCACGGATTCCTTCTCTTCTTAAAACCTCAAATGCAAATTTACTGTATGTAAGTCAAACCTCACTGTTAAGTTTACTGATGCCCCCACACTCTGCCCCGGTGATCAGTTACCTTATCCCCTCAGAAATGTATCCCATCTATGTATTGCTGGAGGGTCTCACATCAGTAGCAAGAAACGAGCTTGCTCTGCAGAACTGAGGAGCTCTGTGCTACAACACCTTTTGCAGCTGTGAGTCTCACCACCCACTCATCAGGCTGCCTTTTTCAACCATCTCTTTAGTAAGGCGCATTACTCAGGTTCCTGAAATAATCACCCTCGGGGCTTATTTTCCATTTTTGTGGTCCTCCTTTGAACTTAAGCCAGCCTGTGCCTTCCCAAAACATTACAACCTCGGTAATAAATATATCTGATAAGAGTTCCTGGAGTATTACCATCAGTGAGCCGGCAAATGGCCACGAGTGCTGGAGAACGTAATGTGAAGGAAATACATAACAGTCTATGGAGGTGCTTTAAGAGCAGCTGACCCTGTGGGCAGCACAGCTGAGCACAGCTGACACAACCTGACTCATGGGGCTGCGTGTCCACCTCAGAGACCTCTAAGGGAGGGAGGGGACAGTTTTTGGTGGTTCAAGTCTCCTACAGTCTACATGAAGGAACAAAGTAGTGGACTTGTATTTTTGCTTAATTTGGGGTATTGGTGTTCCTTCTTCCATTTCATTTCCATATTCATTTTGTAGGAGTTAGCACTGAACTAACAGTGGTACTGCCCATCTTAGTAGACAGTGAGAAGTATAATGCTAGCTCACAACATGAACTAGTCATTGTGAATGGGTTTACAAGGCTGTAACTAGAATGCATAGAGCCCTGAGGTAATATCTACACAAGTATATTTTTAAGTGCTGTGGTGATGTGTCTGACCCTCACAGAGGGAGATACGCAGAGGGTAATTTCTGATGCCGCTCCCATGAGATCTGGTGTGAGCAACACAAAGCAGAAGGGCTCTCACAGGCTGCCCCGGCAGCTCAGGTTGCCTGGGCTGTCACAGCCTCACAGCAGCCTCCTACTGCCAAGAGCCCAGAGCCGTGGTGTGCAAGGAAATCCCTACAGTTTGATCTCTTAGGATAAACTGGACTCTGAATCCTCGACTGTGGCATATTCTATCCTAAAGGGAGAGAAGCGAGCCGTGAGATAGACTGAGCTCTGTCTGGCGTTTTGATGTTTTCTCTTCTGATCTTAAGGTGTGATCTGGAGCCTGTGTGGTGTGTGTTTCATCAGGAATCGAATTTCAGTAACAGATGCAGGGGCTTCTTCATAGCCTAGAGACTCAAGGCTGTGCTCACTTTGTTCACATTCTTTTTTTTTTTCCTCAGATGCCCAGTGCCTATATTTAATCTAGAATTTCAGGCACACAAAAATATTGTTTTTCCACCATCTTGTTGGTGAAATGTACCTTAAGCACTCAGCAAACCGCATGGCTCTGATGGGAAGTGAATGGCACAGTGTGCAAAGGGGACATAAGCAAGCAGGGTGCAATTACCCAACGTGCGAGCTGGCAAGAGGATAAGGTTGTGCTACCTCTCAGTTGCTCCAGGTTACTTCTTAGGGAAGGTGAGAGAGTGCTGGCACCTACAATCCCCAAACTCCAAAAACTCTGCAGTGCGTATTGTTCACCCAAAGACTTCCAACGCTGTGTCAGCGTGCAGCTATGAAGAAAGGGGAGAAGGATGCATGCGTACTTCAGAGGAAGCGCTTGGTTACCACAGCTCTTCATCCAGACAGATGGGAAGAATTATTAGATTCTCACTGTAGAGGTCAGAACTGCAGGCGTCACTGGGAAATTCAGTGCAGCTGTCTGAAGGCATAGACAAAGACAGTGATATTAAAGAAGAGGTACCTCTGACTGGGGTGCAGTCAGCAGTTAGATAAAAATACAGAGTTCGTACATTGTGAAAGCTGCAGTATTGAGGATTTTTGTTTCAGTTCCACACTAACACTTCCCTGCCATATGGTCTATTTCAAACCAAACTGGCTTCTTGGAACTTCTGAATGTGGTCCATCAACTTCATCTCCTCTTCTGAGACTTCGGTTTTATTCAGAGTGCAGAACTTGTGGCTCTGCTGATTTCCTTCTTGCACAACAGACAGCTCTTATGCTTGTAATGCAGATAGCAAGAACCTGCTTAGCAGAGGTGAAGGTTGGAAGTGACACTTACAGGAAAATTATGGTAAGGATTAATCCAGTTTGATATAGTCCTGCTTAGTAAACATTTGATTACTTTCTTTCCTGATCAAAACTTGGAAGAGTTCGGTCTGAGTAGCCGTAATCTACATTAAGGCCCTTAAGTAATAGGCTGATTGTCAAATGTATTGAGCTTTACAGTTGCTTTAAAATTTAGAGCAAAACTCTTTATAGGAAAACAGAACTATGAAGAATTTCATTTCTCTAGGAGAAAAAAAACCACATAAGATATAATTAGTGAATCAATCATCTTAATTTAAACATGGTTTGCTGGAACACATTGGAAGAAACTAGGATGTGCTTGGTAGTAACCTGTGTATGCCCAAGTCTCCCTGCTGGCTGGGAGCTCTGCCTTTATAGGAAGACCTCCCAGATGCAGAGGTTGCACCTTGCACCAGATGGGAAATGTGGCACTGACATTTTATATCAACTTGTTTCTGATTTGAAAAACAGGCATCTTCTCTGATCTGTTCCTATTAAAACACAACTCAATTTTGGTGAATAAAATCTACATGGAAAGCAAAGCATGCTGTTAGGGGGCATAATTAACCCTAAGTGATCATCCAGGCTAACAGGAGTTGGATTATACGCCCAAGGCACCTATCTTGCTTGTTGAGCTAACTGCAGTTATTACTGAGAATGCTTCCATTCAATTATTTGTGCCATCTGTATGAGTGTGATTCACGTCTTTGCGCAATTCCCTGCTTGCTTTAAGCTTGCTTTAGGAAGGAACAACAGGAACACCCTCTTGCTGATCCTGCCCTTTGAAAGGCTGGTGCTTGTTGGTCTGCTGTAAAGATAAACTTCAGAGTCCTTTTAGTGCCTTTCAATAGCTGGAGCTTTTAACACAAAACGAGATAGGAAACTGAAGAATGGGTTAGTAGGGACAGCAGCCACAGGAAAAGAATAGACAAAATATGAGATAGTCTGTGCTTATATGCAAAGAGCTGTGCTTAGATGCAATGGAGATATTTTATCTCAAGCTGGCAGTGATTTCTGCCTCTTTGATCTGCCAATGTACAGCTGAAGGAAATGTAACAAGAGAGGCTTCAATACTGGAGGCATTTGAATGCAGTATTTTCTGAAGTAGCTTAAAGTTATCTGAAACATACAATCAGATGGTCCCTAGCAGGGAAGGAAAAAGGGCTAGATAGCAGTGGACAGCTAATGAGCATTTTGTGTTGAGTAAAAGGAAGGAGTAGAGGAACTGAAATCAATGAGGATATTGGTAAATATCAGTAAGGATGAATATGGGCACAGTCTTGAAAGTGGAAAAAAAAATAATGGGAAAATGAAATGGTTGGTTTAAAGTGCAACATAAACTAGCAAGTGAGAAACCAGAAGTTCTTACAGGTTTGGCTGGCAAACTACATAAAGAACTGCCACAAAATGTAGCACCATAAAACAGACACAAAAATGCTTTGCTAAAATGTATTAAAAGGCTCTTGTGTCTTTTCCCTTCCTCAGCCTTTCTGTACCCCTTCAGCCATCCTCTACAGCCATCAGCTATGCTGCTGTACTCAATAGTTTGTCTAAACTATGTTTATGTCCTGTCCGCTTCCACTCTCCTTGCACGTCCCAAGAGTCCACAAAAGCAGCTGGACACATTCAGCCCACCAGTCTTGACAGTGGCATGGGAGAGATTTCTAGTCTCTAAAATGTGTTTTCTCTACAGGGCTGGTTGTTTGATTATGTAAAAATAAAGGAGTGCTTTGTCTAGGACAAAAGATACCAAATCAGGCCTGAAAGGCAAGGAGCATGCAAATATAAAAGATAAATGAAGGACAAGTTCTATCACTTTGCTTCTTTCCAGTGACTAATACACCAATTTCCCCACATAAAACACAAGCTGTGGCAAGTACCTTGGGAACTGAGAAAAAAAGGAGAAACAAGGGTGTTTTCTTTCAGAAGTGGTTTTCATGTGAAATTCCAAAGATGAAGTGCATTTTTAGCTACTTACTAGTTTTCAGATTACTACATAAAAATCCACTTGAATGTTCTGTAATATTTCCTTTAAGTTCAAATACAGATTTTATGCAGATTTCATACTTGATAACTGGAACTGCGTGGGGAAATTTCACCACTTTTCTGTATTCCACAGTTCATAGAATCATAGAATGGCCTGGGTTGAAAAGGACCACAATGATCATTGGGTTCCAACCCCCTGCTATGTGCCAGGTCACCAACCACCAGACCAGACTGCCCAGAGCCACATCCAGCCTGGCTTTGAATGCCTCCAGGGATGGGGCATCCACAGCCTCCTTGGACAACCTGTTCCAGTACATTACCACCCTCTGAGTGAAAAACTCCATTCTAATATCTAACCTAAACCTCCTCTGTCTCAGTTTAAAACCATTCCCCCTTGAGGAATGGATCTGAGGAAAGACTGAAGTAAAAAGGGCATACATGGTTTTGTGGCCATGGACTTGTATAGGTCAGAAAGTTTTGACATTTACAACTTGCACAGTCTTTCAGTCAAGAGATATGCAAAAGCAGTGACAGCTGATTGCAGAAGCAGTGGGATTTCGTTGGGTCAAGCCAGGATGCACTTCCTGTAAGACAAAGAATAGGATCAACAAACATTTCAAAAGCAGCTTGTGCTTCTCCAAACCGATAAGGAAAACCTAGAGCATTTAAAAGACAATTTACAAACAATGAAGTCGTTGAAACTGCTCAGTGAAGGACACAGTTCTCACTGCAGTGGTGCGCAGCTATGGGGGCTGGGAGCACACGCTGGGAATGCTATTGGTTGAAGATGTGCTTTCTCAAAGTCATTTAGCTCTTCTCTTCCTTGCGACCCCACAATGTCTGTACTTCTAATTACTGCATTTAAACACCCCGGTACCACTGAAAACTGAATATCTAAATCCCAGAGGCACCACTGGAAATTTCAAACTCATAAAACAAATGAGGACATGAATTCAGTGCACCACTTGAACAAGCATGGGTGAGCACATCCTGATTCCACACACATCCCACCCCATGCTGGAAATAGCTCTCTTTGTACATCACATGCAGACAGTAGCTCTCTTTGTACATCACATGCAGTCTTCTCTTTAACCTGCACTTCTACAGACAAATGTTTTAGAGCACAAAACTAGTCTTCTGATAAAGCTTCAGCTCAGCAAGTTACTCCAGTGAAAGTCTTAGTGACTTAGGCTCCGCAGCTATTCACAAAGCCCAACAGGAGAGGAGTAAAACCTGAGGGACTTCAAAGCAGAGCTGCTTTAGAAGCGAGGACTTGTGTTTGATGTCTTGTTTTTAAGGAAGGCAGTTTTAAGGTACACATAGGTCCCCTTGTTCTGTTTCCAAGATAATTGGACTTCACTGTCTTCAGGTGTGGCAACCTGTGAATCAGACAAATTAAAAGTGCCTGTAATTAACTGCACAGGCAGCTTTCTTGCCAGAACAAACATCATCCAACCTTAACCACAATCTTAACCCTGTGAATCTGTCAGTAATTACTTTTCGTCTTAACTGATGTGCTAACTCAGGATGAAGTACTGCCTGGCATCTCCCTGAAGCTCCTCTCAGGTTGCTTAATAAAAGGACAGCACTAGGTGAGGCCTCTGCTTTCTTCTGGTCATTTTTCCATCCCAATTTCTACTCTTATTATCACAAATCCATAGCCCTTGGCACTGCAGGAACACATTTTGCTCCTATTAAATGCCTGTGGTAAGTGAAAACTTTGCAAATAACCTAAATAGGTGACCACAGACATTATTTAAGGAGAATCCAGAACGCCACGGGTTTGGGGAGGGAGGGGAAGGAAAGCTGGAATATGTTTTGTTTTTCACAGCTGCTATAACCCTGAATTTAGAGTTCACATAGCTGAAGTGGCATGCTGACAGAGACAGGTTCCTGACATCTTTGTGCTCCTTCAAACTGGTTTTGGTCCTCACAGACAAATCCTAGCAGGCTTAGCAGTAGTGTCTGTGGTGTTAACACATTCAGCTGACAAGATATTCACTGTCAGAGGTTACAGGCTTCTTGCAGGAGAAGAAAATACGAATTGCATCCCCCTACTTTCTCCCACCCTTTCCTTCGTCGTTCATATTGCAGATCCTAGGTGTACATTTTTCTGACTAAAGGAAGTCTGTTCAGATATATGTGTTGCAATTGAAACACAGTCAGGTCTGTGCTATGTTACTAAAACCACTACTCATTCTATAAAGAAGCCAGGCATGGAGGCCCATTACCCTCCATATTCCAATGACAAGAGATTCTCCTAATGAAGTCTCTGCAGGACCAGGGCCGTTAAACAGGGAAGCTGCAGGAGAGAGAACTACTTTATGAGGCTGAGATTTGTGGCACTGCTTCATACTAGTTATCTGATTATCAAAATAAGTCTACCTTAAACATCGACATGGTAAACTTACAGTCCTTAAACTTCATAAAGAGGTCTACAGTGTAACCCAAGATCTCCTATTCCTGGTCCTGCTTCATCTTACCATTTGCTCCCTCACCTTCCATTTAAAAATGAGGAAATATCTTCTTTATAACTCAATTTCTGTTATGTTTGTATTAGTAACGTGAACATGCTCGGTGCCTGTCCGGTGCACACCCTCTGACCCTGCTGCCAGCTTGTGTCCAGGTGGCAGCATTCTCCTCATTTCCTAAAACTGCTGCCAACTGGAAATGGTTTCTAACTTGTGCCTGGGCATTGCCTGGGCAACACTGGCTGCATGGACCAAGGCCATCCCAGCAAACATGCTAACAACATGACAGTCACGTATCAGTGACCACTTGTGCCCTAACAATTGTGTGTTCAGCTCATTCTTTTCGCACCATAGTGTGGGGGGAGGAAGGGATGTACTCTTCATATTTTCTTATTAAATGAAACAAAGTTCTATTTGATTTCCTTGAGTACAGATTTAACAGAAAAAAAAGGTGCAGCAATAAAGCACAGCTTTAGGTATTTATGGAATACCACGATCTGTATTTTAGGAGTTTTTATAACATGATTTTAGGAACATCTGAAAAAACCCCAACGCAACCATGCCTGGCAGTTTAACTCTTATTTACTGGGAAATGTAAAATAAATTCTGGAGGCAATGCTATGTTCTTAAAGAGTCGCTGTCAAATTAAAACGATCTAAAACACACGTGCATTTCAAACCTATTCGTCTCTCAGTGTTATATGTCACACAGGCTGCAAAACAGATGCTATTAGCAATGTTTTTTTTCCTTTGCCTGGTGTACTGGCAATCTTCATGGCTATTTTAGTGGATCTTCCACACAGCAACAGGAAGGAGAAAACATTTTTGAAAGTGTGATTGTAAAACCACAAAATACAGCTTGGGAACTTGGCCACTTGTCCCTGAAGCTGCCCTCATTTCAAACCAAAAGTAACGCAACAAACATGCACTATACTCTCTAGATCCCCCATCCTTAGCAGTCACCATTTCCTCAGTTATAGACGCCATTAAAGTTCTTTAAAAAACACCAGGAGCAGGTTTTTTAAAGCAGCCACCAAATAAAGAGGTTATGTCATTCTCTATATTCAGGGCCAGAATCCTTAAAAACCTCTATTTTTTATTTTTATTTTTCCCTGAAACAAAAGGGACAAAGGAAACTTGTGCCCTTCTAACTTCTGGCAGATTGATCTCTGGCGGGGTAAGCCATCCTCTCGCAGGACCCAGATGCTCTGTTCTTTCTTTGCCACTCAACAAATCAATACCATACCCCTAAGCCCGCCTTTCCCTGGGGAATGCCGGCTGCCTCTCTGCCCCCACGCAGCTGACCGAGGCTGCACAGCTCTCAGCTCACGTGCTGCTTTCAGAGGAGGAAATGAATGCAACGACTCCTGTCCAGCTCAGGAGGGGGAAGGTATGTGCTGGACTGGACTGTCCCGGCTGCAGGCAGGACACAGCAGGCCCCTACCAGCTCATCCTGGCTCCTTGGGCACTGGGACAACTGGCAGGACCCTCCTAGGACTTACAGGCAGGGAGAGATGGGGGTGCAGCTGTCCTGACCAGATCTAACCATGCTGAGGCTGGAAGAGGTATTTTGGGATGAACAGAATATCTAAAAGGAAATTAGTATTTTAGTCAAATGCTAGGTTAAGAGTTGTGTCCTTCACTTAGCAAGGACACAGTCTTTAATTACATGCGATGTTCTAGCGTGTTTTTTGTTCCTGTTGCTGTTGGGTTTTTTTGTTTTGTTTTGGTTTTTTTGCTTTGCTTTGTTTTCCTGTAGAATTTTTGCACCATTTGGCGAGCAGAAGAGCAACCACTCGGTTAACTCCTGGTCACTAACTTGATTTCTCCTGCATTCTGCCTATGTTTCTGCGTTCTTACATGCTGAACACTACCCTAACCCTGCTCTGCACAGAGAATTATTTGTGGCTGTTGCTTGGGGGCTCAGATGGCAAAGTAACTCACCAACATTAATGAAGATGTTGTTACATGCCATTCAGAGGCGAGGGACCAGCTCTTACACTACCATTACTACTCTAGCAATGAGGGACCTGGAGTGTAGTCATTGGAAATTTTCCTCCCATGACAAAAGCAGTTGATGAAGTTCCTCCTCTCAGCCCACGCCTCAGCTGCCCGGTCCCACTCTCTGCACAGCTCACTACTTCCATAGTAGCACTGAAGCAATCGTTTATTAGATTGGCTTGTAAATCATACACACTGAGGTGCCACAGGCAGTTGAATTACTGTGTTCAGGGAGCTGACAACTGCCTCGAAGAGGCAAGGAACAACTTATGGGCAGCTGTGGCATAGGGAAACTGAATCAAGCTTTGGTGTCACAGAAATATCCTCTAACCAAATCTTAAGGCTTCCTTTCTACTGAGACCTCCCCCATATCAGTCACTATACATGCTCTAGTATCTACAAAAGTAGAATAGGAGCTGGCTGGATTAACACCCTCCTTCACTACCCAGCTGTGATTCCTCCTCTGAGCACCATCCACTTTCCACACTGAGGAAGAGAGGCATCCTGTAGAAAATCACAATCATGCCATTGAAACCAGCAGCATGATGGATATGCAGAAGGCAGATAAATTAAGGACAAGTCCTGCAGCATAATTTTGCAGGTGGTATTGAAAAGAGAGGACATGCATCCTGTCATCTCAAATTCTATATATATTACCTCACGATCATTAGCAAGCTTGCTGAACACTTTCACTCCACATAACACCACTTGAGCTGGGGGGCTAGCCTCTGTCAGTGGCAAATTGTCACCTTTTACACAGATGGGTGGAGAAACAGCAAGTCAAGGGTGCACCTCCATGTTTCCAGCCCAGCTGATCTATCGATAGGGGGCACCCCTTTCTCCCCTCATGGTAGCTATGCATTTCTCCTTCTGTCTTTGTGCAGGCACTGGCACTCCTCTCAAAATCCCCCCTTTCAACTTTCTGTGTTTCCACCTCTTTGCCTTGCTCAGGAACCCAGTTTTATGCTCCTGATTTACCGTCTGTCTCCCCATCTCCCTCCTCACAGTCTTTCCTGATACTGAAAGAAAAGACTCGCAGCACCATCTGTCCGCATCAGATCCCATCTGATCTCTCTCTTTCCCAACTGCCAGGAGCCACAGCTGCCCCTCCAGCCTCGGTTCTCAGCCGCCTCACCACCTCCTCCAGTCTTGCCAGCTCCCCATTGCCTTTGTCAGCTCCATTCTCCAAGCTCAGCACTTTAGCCAGCTGCATGTAAAATTCCACCCCTTTGAGCCAGGAAAACTCCCTGCTGTCGCTCTCCTAGGTCATTAGAAATAAATAAATATATGCCATCGCTGACCTAAATTAGGATTATTATTTTTTTCCTCCTCGTGGCATGAAGGAAACCCCATGCAACTGCATTTTAAGATGTCTTCTCTCGGGTTTCTCTCAGCCCCTCAGCGGGACGGGCGGCAGGGGGGGGCTGAGGGGGATCGCTTTTCCACAGCGGCAGAGACCGTTACGTCGCCTCCGCGCCCTCCTTCCCGCTGCTGGGCGGGAACGGCGGAGAGCGGGGAGGGCGGGAACGTCAGCCCGGGCCGTGCCTGTTTGCAGGGCCTCTCTGAGGAGCCTCGGGGGGAAGCGTGGGGGAAATGGGGAGCTTTTCTCCCTCAAAGGGTCCTTTGTCACCCCAAGGGGAAGATCTGTGGGTGGTTTGTGCACACGGCAGGCTCCTGACGGCAGCAGGGCCTGAAGGATCCTCTCATCTCTGCCCAGACTCCCAATATTTACCCTGTTGTGATGCTACGTGCCCATGCCTTAACCACGTTTGGGCACGCAAGTTTGCAGGATAGCATTTTTTTTTTCTTCTCAGTACTCCTCTCCAAAGTGTTCAAAAATTTTACTAAAAATATGTGTTTTTCATTGAAAACAACAATTAATCTCTTAGAAAGTCGTGCTGCTGAGCAGCTGTAAAAGGCGGGATGACGTTGTAGTTTAATAGCTCTGAAGCAAACATCATTATTCAGCCATGTCTATATATTTTTAGATATAAACGTTTTGAATCAGTCACAAGACCACAGACCGTTAGCAAAACTGTGCTCATTTAGCTTGCAATTGTAGTGCTGAAATCCTCCATAAAAAATGGGGAACAAAATGTACTTGTGCTGAAACACCAGGAGTGCTGAGGTTGTGTATGATATCATTTAGCTTAGAAAACGGAGGCAGTTAAGTATAGGCATCAACAGTGTCTTGCTAGCCTGTGCATAACTGCCATATGTCATTTCTAATTTCAGGAAACTTTAAGAAATCTCTTGCTTCCAAAATAATTCACTCCTCCAACCTGGCACCCAGTTTCAACTGAGTAGCGCAGAAGAGTAACACATCCTACATGCTCTCTGTAAACTGTTTAAAAATGAGCTTCAGGAATCCTGGGATGGGCAACAGTGCCACAGCCGAACTGTGTACACACATATTGCCTTGTGCTTGAGCCCGCTTGGCTGTCTGATTATATGAACTTGTTTGATATTTTGCATATTGTATTGATGCTAAAAACTCTCACCTAAATTAAATAGTTTCTGAAAGTTGCGTTGCAAGCACGTGTGAAGATTGAAAGCCCCGTAATGTTCAATGTATGGGCTATGAGTTATAGTATTATGCAGCTCAAGTACTGTGTTCAGTTTTGGGCCCCTCAGTAGAAAAAACACACTGGGGCCCTGGAGCGTGTCCAGAGAAGGGCAATGAAGCTGTGAGGAGTCTGGAGCACAGGCCTTATCGAGAGCAGTTCCCTATCGAGGGAGTTGGGATCGTTCCATCTAGAGAAGAGGAGGCTCAGGGGAAACCTTGCTGCTCTCTATAACTGCCTGAAGGGAGGTTGCAGTGAGCTGGGGGTTGGCCTCTTCTCTCATGTAACTAGTGATAGGACTAGAGGGAATGGCCTCAGTTTGCGCCATGGGAAATTCAAGTTGGATGTTAGGAAATACTACTTTTCCAAAAGAGTGTTCAGGCACTGGAATGGGCTGCCCAGGGAGGTGGTGGAGTCACTGACCCTGGAGGTGTTCAAGGAATGTTTAGGTGTTGTGTTGAGGAACATGGTTTAGTGAGAACTGTTGGTGATTGGTGGATGATTGGACTAGATGATCTTGTAGGTCTTTTCCAACCTTGGTGATTCTGTGATTCTATGGTTCTGTTATTTATATCATACCCTTCTGGGTTAAGCACTTGGGACTCCATGTGTTTAAGGAACTTACTGAGTGCATTCCAATGCTAGGATTTTGCAAAGCAGCAAAGGAAAAAAAAAGGCACACTGCCTTCTTAGAGGAAGGCAGCATATTGTATTGAGCTCATGGAAGAAGTGTTTTTATTTTAGCACGTCAAGGTGGAAGGCATAATAGGAAGGGACAGTAGGTGGGTTTCAGATTATGGAAGTTTAAAAGTTGCAAGTGGTAGCTTTGAAACAGCTCAGCTCTTAATTGCTCTGATACCTAATGGCATCCACAGATTTGAAACAGAGATCCGTTCCTTTCTGAAGTGCCTGGCAGCAGCAAACCGAACAAAAATTTCTCTGAAAGAGCTATAGGAAATGCTAAGGAGAAAGCCAGTTTAACCCCAAGGGACTCAGGCTCAGATTTTAAGGGCAGTTTGATACCTTTAAATACAAGTTACAGATATAAATATTTGAGACTTTGAGGAGGAAGTCTCCTTAAACGATTCACAGCCGTGAATCCTTTCCTGGATTTGGAGCTTGTTTTCTCTTTCAGAAACTGAATGGGATATTATTTTATATTATGACAATTAGGCTGGTGCGGTGGAGACTCTTAATAGCCTCCAGGAAACATGGGGCAGAAATGTAGGTTGGATAGGAAATGTTATAATTATTGATCTCCTGTGGGAAAGAAAAACATTACTTTTGGTCAGCAGTGAGGTTTCCTTATTATAAGCAAAACAAGCTAGGGGAGAAAGGCGTAAATTATTATGCAGTAGAGCAAAATCTCAAAATTCCCACATCTTTTGTTTTGATGGATATCACTCATGTCACTGCTTAAGCTTCCTATATTCTGTATCATCTCATTCATAAAGAGCCTTGAAACTTCAGTCGGAATAATTTACATTGCATGCAGGAATCCTATAGTATTTTTAATTAATTCCTTGAAATATTTGTACACACTCTTTGTTTTGAGCCTCCAGCATTTGCTGCATTCCACACATGAATCTTAAGGGCTTGAAAAGGATTCATAGTATACATCTTCTGAGTGATACAATTATTAGAAATGTTCATATTTTTGCTTCTATATAATGGTCAGCTTTTAATAAATGATCTCCCTTTGTCTCTGTCTCTCTCTTCTGTCCCCACTGCCTACGTTATAAAACTAAGGCTTTTCTCTTTAGGAATCTTGAAATTCATTGTTTTTACTTTGTGTATCAGGTACGTAAATAAGAGATAAATTTAAAAGCATCAAAGTTCATTTTTTTGTACAGTGTGAGAAATTCATAGTAGTAGAAATGTTTCTCTGATTTAACATTCAGTAGAAACTGTTTTCTTTCACTTTCCCTGAAGCACATACAGCCTGAGCATTACAATTCTGCAACAGTACATGAAATACCAGATAGAAATAAAATGTAGAAAGGTTTGTTCCTTTTTAATCAGCAGTGGAGTGAAGTTCTGGAAAAAGGATTTCATTTTTGGTATTTCAGTTTTTAATAACGTGGAGCAAACAAAACAAGGCACTTTCTAAATAATGATATATTGGAATAATTCACTGTTTTTGGATTTTGTTTTTTTTTTTTTTTTTCAGATTTAAAAAAGAAAGTTGTTAAGAGGGAACCTGAGACACACTGCTCATTCTTGCTGAGCTTCCTGTGGAACATCTCCTCCCAACGAACTGAGGCACTCACCTCCCCACCCCTTCTCTTAACTTCTGTCTGACGTAAAATCTGTTGCACTCTTCCACATCCATCCAGCCCAGAGCTTCGTATTTGTATTCATATCATGCACAAGTGAATGACATAAAGGGCCCAAACAATTACCAAGAATTGCATCAAGGCCAGGTTACTGCAGCTGAGGAATCATGAAGGATCACCATAGAGCTGTCATATCCTGAGAGCTGTATAGGACCGTCATAAACATTCCCACACAGTAGCCGCTGTGCAGGGTGTGTTCATTGCTGTGACTGTTATTTGCCATAGGGTCTGCTGAAATGAGTTAAAGGAATTCAAGTGCTGCTAAACCAGATTCACCTCCTGATGTGCACTTATCCCTTAGAATCCAAACAGAAAAAGTGCTGCCAAGGTGTATTAAGTCACTTCTACATCCCTTCCCCCATTTTGCCTTTGAGAGGTGATACAGCTCCGGATTTTGTGCTTCACTGTCCAAGTTTGCAAATGTGGTATAAATCTAAAGGGTTTTCATGGCAGGAAGTGGTAGGTGGAGACGTCCTAAGGGCTGGAGCAAGGCTAAGACACAGCTGCCAGGGAAACTCTGGTGGGTGGGAGAAGGAGGAGACAGTCATATGCCTGGCAAGAGAGAGCCTTCCTGGGGATGAGTGCAGCTGAGAGAGAGTGACAGAGTGCAACTGAGCAGAAGTGGCTGAAGCAGGATTTGTCCAGCACTCTGTTTTTTTGAGGCCAGAATGCAGCGCTTTCCACTGTGTCATAAAGAAGTGAAACAGGAAAATGGTGAGCCTTCTCATTTACTCCTCCACACCTTTCCCCTATCTCCAAGTAGAAGAGGAATCTTTATAGAATGAAGAAATTGTTTCCTTACAACCAAAACAACCTTTTAACTTCTCCCAGTCTTGACTGTGCTGTTGTTACCAGCAGAAGTCCGAAAGCCCAAGGAACTCCAGCCTCTGCTGGAGTAGAAAACTGTTGTTCTGTACTGAGATCTAGCCCTCAGATTGGAACTGAAAAGTGGGCATAGATGATGTTTATGGGAATTTCAGCTGTGTTGCTCTCCTTAGGGTCTAACACTGTTATTTTTGAGACCAGCTCTGGGGACTATCACTGAAAGGCCTGCTGGCACCATCCAGGGACATTCCAGCTAGCAGCCACTGCTGTCCACAAAGGTATAGGGTGTGGGATGGCCAGAGAACATGCCCCTGCTAAATGTGATACTCACCAGCTTCATGGGTTAGAGAGGGAAAATCACTAGTAATTAGGTCCTGATTTTATTAGGAGATCTTGCGACATTAATTGAGAGGTCTGCCTGTGGGCTAAAACAGCTCTTAGAACGTTGCAAGTAAGAACTTGATATGAGGCAGTAGTATAGGAGGAAAATTAGAATTCCAGACAGGAACTGTAGACTTACACATAAATACCGTTGTCAGTTCTGTCCAGGAGATCACAAGCTTGTTCTGCACGTAATGTGGAGGTGGCTTTGCTGGCACAGCGAGGCAAGGGTTTGTTAGCTACTGGCTCAGAGGCTTTAATTTTAATCCATGCAAGTGTAGCAATCTTTGACCTTGATTGTACCAGGTTCCTAAGCCTGCTACTCAGTAGAGGGCCAACAGAACAAAAGCAGACTGGACAGTTGATAACACCTTTTTTCCCTTCCTCAATGGCTTTTGGACTTCTGTGTTTGGTCCCTTTTTTGGGGGAGTAGTAAAAAATATTTGTCACATGAACTCATTTTCTATGGACTTCAGAGAGAGAGCTTGTATTTAAAAAATGCTTTCAATTTTCTCTTGATAGACAGGCTCTTCCAAATCAATTGGAGCAGAGTGTATTGAAAAGCTAGATAAACAAGTCTACCTAATTCAACTTAAGACATCATCTCTACGTCCCTTTGCAAAATCAAAACTGAAAGCACAGGAACTTCAGAATACTGAAGCACACGCATTCACGTAGGAAAGTATACTTCATTCTTTTCTATGGGAAAAATGATTCACTTGACTTACAGTAGGAAAAGCGGATGATTTCCTCTGTTTAAGACCCAGTGGAGAATTCCTTATTTGGAAACTGTGTGCAGTTCCCTGTATTTGAGAGAATCTGTTTGCTGTTTCCTAAGGGTGTGTTCCTAACTGTAAGAACAGGCTGGGTTTTAAGGACTTTCTTCTCACTAGGAAAGCATTCTGCCAAACTGCCTCAGCTGCTTCTTTGTCCATATGAGCATTTATCTTTCATTTGGATACTGAAGTTAGTTATCTGTTTGGCGAGTACAGATCGGTCACCTTGTTACTATGCCATCTCTGAATCCTAACCTCAAAACAAGCTAATATAAGTTTTAGTCTTTTAACTGAAAAAACAGGTGTCTTGCTTAGGAAAATAAAGGACATTAATTGATGAGAAAATATGCAGCTGGAATAAATTAAAAGTCTCCCTGTGAAAGTCTGTATTTACTGTGGCTCCGGGAGTGTTTTGCATTTGTTCACAAAAGTGACAGCATAGGAATTTATAGAATGGAGGTTTAATGCATGGCAAAAAACTAGAAAATGTCCAAATGACTGGGAAAAGTCCTTGGGATTTACGTTTTGAGTTGATACTTTAGTCAAACTTTGCAGGGTAGAACAAGGGGAAATGGTTTCAAATGGTTGTTAGGACAAGGAGAAATGGTTTCAGACTAAAAGAGGGGAGATTTAGGTTGGATATAAGGAAAAAGTCTTTTACAGTGAGGGTGGTGAGGCTCTGGAACAGGTTGCCAGAGATATGGTGGAAGTCCTGTCCAGAGGCATTCAAGGTCAGGCTGGACCAGGCTCTGAGCAACCTGATCTAGCTATCGATGTCCCTGTTCATTGCAGGGGAGTTGGACTAGATGAACTTTAAAGGTCCCTTCCAATTCTAAAGATTCTATAATTCTAAAGGCACGACTGATCTGATAGAGTGTTGAGATACTCAGGTCAGGTACCTCATCCACATTATAATGGTGGTAGTAACATTACAGCACCATCACTTGGTAGCCTTGTTTTCAGTGTTGGGCTGTAACATATGCTCTGGGAAACACCTCTTCATTGTTCATATTTGTTGTTTAGCTTGAATTGCGTTGAATATTGGTTTGTTATTGGTTTGAGCATCGGAATTTCTCCTTATGTGCTTTGAGATTCCTTGGAAGAGATCTACATGCCCAGTGGCCAAATGGAAACTGGGCAGATGCTATCAGTGTAAGTGCAGGAGGAAGATGTGAAGATGAGTGGACTAATGCAGTATTTCTCTTACTACAGTCATGGTTGAAAGTCCCCTCGCAGACTGAAAGAGCTGGTGAAGCAGGGGAAGAAAAGTTACAGGCCCTCATTCCATTCTGGAACCACTTTATCTGAAAAAAATGAAAGAAAGAAAAGAAAAGGAAGTTATAGGCTTCATGTTTCATTTCCACATTCTAGATGTGGTCAGCAGCTGCATCGTAGAAGGACAGGATATGGAAGCCACACATTGGCTGCGCCATTCTGCATCTGAGCAAGATTCTCCTAGCAAAATAAAGATTCATTCTTGAAACAGCCAGGGACTGTGCTGTACTGTCTGTTCCCAGGAGGACTGAAGGGGAAATTAGTCATCTGCCAAGGAGCCATAGGAAGGAAGATGATAAACTCAAGGAAAAAGAGTCACATGCCTTTTTTTGTCCTTACTTCTAAACCCGAGTGTACTCTTGACAAAAGTAATGCAGCAGCCAGGAGTTTTGAATACAGGAGGGACATAAAGTGCCTGTTAAATGCGACCATTGATCTTACTTCCCTCCTTTCTAATGGAGTATTACATCTTTATTTTTATGCTTGCACATCAGATGAGGTAAACTGGAGAGTGGTATCTGTATAGTGCTGCAAAGAAACGTGAAAAAATGAGCTACACCTAACGTTGTCTGGAGCCCTTGCTACAGACCCACCCCATAATTTGGCAGCCAGGCAGAGAAGGGCTGTACCCACCCTTGCTAGGGGCACAGTTTCGCCATTATAGCTCTGTAGATAAGATATATATTCATTTCCTAGATTATTCCTAATGATAGTGGGAAAATCTCTGAAACTTTCCAGGATCTAAGAGATACTTAGACTGCTGCTTACACTTGAGCAAGCCTCTTCATTACTGGCTCTTCCACTGTTTCATGCCTTCCCTCAGAGTTGGCCCTTTCAATCACTTTTGTATTGTTTTTTGGTTTTTGAATGACAGCATTGTGGGTTTTATTTTCCTTCTGAAGAAACTGCACTTATGAATTAAGTGCAAAAATCTCAGTGTAAGTCAGACTCATGATTCCCATGAGCTTGTAGTTTTGGCAGTATTGGTGACTTTGGAAGAGATCAGAGACTTCTCAAGTCTTTAATATATAACTACTAATTAGATACTGCTGCAATTAAATCTAAATCAAGATCTGCTGTCTAAGCTATTTAGCTCTGTTAAGACAGTTTAGCCACCAAATAAACCTGCTTTGGTGTTAGACCCAAACAACCACATCACAAAGATTCAAGAAAGCTTCTAGGATCATCGCTTCAGCGTTACATCTGAAAAATAAATCTAAATGTGCACTATTCATCCTGTTCTGATGAAATCAGCATGAGCCTGAGCAGGCAGCACTTCTCACAGACCAAGGGCTGAATATTTGCTTTCCAGATTTAACAGCACTTCAGACAAAAGTCATTTTTTAAGCAGATAGTTATAATCTGAGGCGAGAAACATGAGATGACGATTAAGGCTGGCTGGAGCAAAAGAACAAACATTCTGTCATGATGCTGCTGAAGCGCTCCAGAAATAGCCCCCATTCTGATATTTTCAGAGCACATATTTGTGCGTGCACTCTATTAGGTCTGCTACTAATTTGGTCAAAGTTAGTCGTGTTAATTATCTGTCAGTTTGGGATGGTAATTTTGACAACTGCTGAACAGTTTCTTCCTCAGAGTCCTCGTGATCATCTTCAATGATCTAATCTAATGTATTGTCTTGAAACTGAAATGCTTCAAGCCAGCATTAACCACATAAATAAATACAAAGCAATAATGTGACATTTCCTGACAAGTGGTGGCAAAGTTTGCTTTTACAGTTGCTGTGAGAATTAAAGCTTTTAGGAAATGAGCACATGTACTGTTATCAGCTGTCAGACTTTTCTCTTTAGTCTCGCACCATGTTTTCTTTTTCCCCCCCCCCGTAAAGACTTGTTGTTGAGGTTAAGATTATGCAAGAATTCCACCTTTTATTTTCTTTGCTGTTAATAATTCTCATGTTTATGAGGTAATTCTCATGGCTATCTCATGTTAGTTCTCAAAAAAAAAAAAAAAAAGTGATTGTAACCCATAATACATTGAAATAAAAATCAGTGCTTGATGTTTTCTTAGCTTCTGATGTAGAGAACTGACTTTTATAACTGTTTACTCTATCCGGGACTGCACATGACTGCACAGGCACTAAGATAGCAGAGAAGCCAAAGTGGGAAGGAAGATTTCTAGCAAATTTCACAGTTTCCAGTGTTTATATTCCTCTGTGTGCATTTTTAATAACAGGTATCACTAATTTTTTAGGTTAAAATAAAGTGGATAAAGTTGGAAAAACACATTCCCAAGAATTCCACTGAAAGTTTGTTTGGCATTTCAAGTCACTTATCTCACAAGCACTCACCTGTGACAGACCACTGTGACTACTAATTTATGTCCCCAGCCTGTTTTACATTAGCTTGTCCTTTTCTGACTTCAATAACAATTGTTTATTTAGCTTGTGGCAGATGTGCCACGCTTGAGGATTAAAAAAATAGAAGTTCCCCCTCCACACCCTCAGCCAGGTGTCCTGCATTGAGGTTGTTTATTCTGAGCAACATCGTTAGGTTCTTTTATTTGCTTTCTAAACTTGAGGGTGGACCTGACTCACATTTTCCAAGTACTATGTAAGCTGTGGAGCCTATGGTTTCTGTTCTGTTTTATTTTGTTTTGCTTTAGGAAAGTTCTGTTCTACTACAAGCCCTTGGTTCTCTAACTCAAATATTGAGAAGAAATATCAAGAATGAATTGAGCTGCAACAGAAAGCACAGAAGCTGGCACCTTCCCATTGCTCGTTACTTAAACAACACCGAGAGTCCAGAAGTGGTATGTGGTGTTGTTAGTTGCAAATTAGAGCAGCTGCTACCCATGTTATTTGCTGTATCAAAGCATTAAATTCTAGCCAGAAGTCAGAAAATTTTAATTAGTATACGATTCCAGTTATCACATGAACTTTGGCAAAAACAGGCCTGCGCTACTCTATGATCAAGCCAACAATGCTTAAACAGTAATTTATAAGGAGAGCTGGCCAAAAATGGTCACCCAAAAATCACCGCTCATGCAGAAAATGCCTTGTAGGAGATGAGGGTAGTTGTCCAATCCTAAATATTTACTGCTCCCTGTTGTATTAGATCCCTGAGGTGTGACTCCGCAGCTCACTGACATTTGGCCTTTCCCTACCCCAAGAAGTTTGTTCTCCAGTGGCTGCCCTCTGACGCTCTGCAACCTCTCCCCCAACCAGTTTGACCAGGCAATACAATCACCTCCAGTCTCCAGCCTGACCAACCTCACTCATTCAGTCACTGTTACAGTTACAGCCCCTGCGGTTCTGGCGACAAAGCTATTATTCTGTGAAAAATCTGAGAGTGAAAACTTTGATCCAAGTGCACACGGTGAATTTCCACTCCCTCAGATGAAATAGCCTTGTAGGATTAATTCCCTCCCTTTTCTTGAGGTGCAAAGGGGAAAAATATATTGCAACCTTTAGGAAAATTGCTGGAGATGGTAGCAATTTTCCCTCAGCTTGATCTCAAATATGTTTATTTTACATTTTAAGTGTGACCTCATGTGCTTGCTCATAGCGGTTTCAATGCTTAGAGTGCTCTACCATGGTTCAGAAAAGAGCTCAGTTTTTACCTCCAAACTCCATTTTGAGATGCTGGCTGTCTTACTTGTTGGCCCAATTTTTATACGGTGTCAGGTGCTGCGCATCTAAAAAAGAAGGCAGCATTTCACCAAGTGAAAGGAGTTGTGCAGCTGGCACAGCTAGTGCAGAAAGAAATTGCAGTAATCTTAGTACCATGCAGCTCTTAGACTACAGCTCCACTAGGAATGTATTGTTTTAAGGCACCTGACGTACATCAAAACAGCGAGCGCTGAACCCAAAGCCTTAAACTATCAGAAAAACATTATGAGAGAATGTTTGGAGATGTAACTGCCATTGCTGAATCAGTTTTTTTTTTTTTCAATTTGCTACATTGATCTAATACTATATAGTTTCAAGTATCATTTAAGCCCTTCCTAAGTGTAAAGCTGTATTAAAAACATGACAACCCTATATGATCTGGTCTGCGCTTAATGTAGAATCATCTAAGTTAGAAAAGGCCTTTGAGATAGTCAGGTCCAACCATTAACCTGACCTACCAAGTTCCCTTCCCAAGCTATGTCCATCAGTGCCCTGTCCTCACGTCTTCCAGTGATGAGGACTCCACCACTTCCCAGCAGTACCCCATAGTTTGGAACCATACTATTAGCCATATGAGCCCATTTGGCATTACAAGCAGAAATATCATTCCATGGGGAAAGGAATGGAAGGTAAAGGTGTACAAATCTTAGAAGTAAGTTGGGTCTCTATCTACATGCATGAACATGAAACAAAGAAGCACAACACTGAGCACAAAGTACAAAAATACCCAAAACTAGTTGGATATGGCCAACTTTTTTGTGCTTCGCAGCCACAGTACAAAAATCTTCGTACAAATCATTAGCCACAAGCAATGTACCTCTTGTGAAAACGCTAAGTCACAGCACAAAGCAGTGATTGACCACCTGGTGGGAAGATAGGACCAACCCAGGGGAGCTCAGGTGCATGCAATATTATGCCTGAGTGACCAGGAGGACTTCCCAGACCTCATTTAAGGATTGGCAGAGGAAGTGGGGGTGGCTTGTTGGAAATTCCTGCCTATCTGAGGCCTTCTAAGGGTAAGTTGTTGTTGTGGCTGCTGTATTTGGGGCTTATTCTCACTCACTACAGCCTAGGACTTTGCCACCCTGCTATTTCTGCTGTGCTTTCTGTTGTGCTATAGTATTACAGTACCATATTTAATTGTGCAATCAGCAGTCAGGGAGTGCTGAGGAGTCCCATAATTGCCTTGCAGGAAGAGCCTGGCTGGAGGTGCAGGTGGGTTCCCAGGCAGTTTTGCAGTGTTGGCTCTAACCAGTGTGGCTGGCTCACTCCTTCCTGCAGGTTGTCCAGCAACCTGGATACCAGCCTGGGCCTGAATGACATTAGAAATGTTTGAATTACCTCTGGGTTGAGTGGATTGAAGCGGATAAAACATGCTACCAACAGCATTTTCCTCTACTGCTTTTTTTTTTTTTTTTTCCTTTTTCAGGGTAAAACTTCAGCCTCTGATTTTCCATTTTTCTGAAAGAATGTAAACTAGAACACATTAACCACTAACGGTCTGGCAGAAGCATTTTGTTGAAGAGGAGCTGCCAGTTCTAATATCATATGTCACATTTATAAGCATTAGGAAATCCATGGAGATTCAGATACTCTTCAGGAAAATATCAGTAAGTTAAATTGTTCATAGGTTAAGAAGTTGTAGCACATTGCAATGCTGACTGTTATATTTTAGTGCTGAAAATATTAAAGAAGTTTGAACAAACAGCAAAAGTTGAGGATTTTGCAGATGAGTGAAATTGGAAAACATTAATATTCTAAAGTACAACAATACAGCACATTAAGTGGCTTAATGTCTGTCAGTGTAAACATGAAGAACTAGATGCAAAAAGAATAAGGTTTTATTGTTTCTGTTCATAAAGAAATGAAAAATTTAGATGTCTGTGATAATACAGAGGGGGAAACAAGATAAGATGCCTCATGCAAATCTTACTCCTGCCTTCTGTTCTTCTCTTTCTAGTGTTGAAAGGGTTTACCCATGCAGACTCATAGGTATGTATAGTGACGTGTTTACAGTGACTGCTTATTTAAGAAGCTTATTAGCTGGGTCACGATATCTGTGCCTTCCTCATAGCCACTGCAATAAAATTGAGACTAAAGCATAACTTAGGATCTCTTCAATTAATATTTCAAGAGTGCCCTGTGGTATTTATGAATAAGTTGTATTTACTTCTACCTGGTTTTTGGACTGAGCAAGTCTCCTTTCAATGCCTTTTACCCATTGAATGGATAACAAAAACAGTGAATAGTGGAAGAATGACTTCTACATATGCACATTTTCCAGAGAATCCAGAGCATGACATGCAGCTACTATGTCTGTATGTGCTTCACTGTTTCAGTGAGTACAGGCTTGCCTAGTGACATTACTAACTTCCCCTTTCTTTGAAATTTAAGTCTGTGCTCTGGTGAAGACTTAAGGCACCATCAAACTGGCTCTGAGGCATCTTAGTGGATTTAGCAGAAGTTGTTTTATCCTTGTGTCTCCAAAAGTTACTTGTCACCTCTTAACAATCAAGGTAGAATAAAATACATCTTTCTGTTTGATCTGCTCCCATGCTGAGTTCTTTACATGTACTTAAATTATTTTGACAAGGGTGAGCTGATGCTACACACGAAGACATGGCTGTGGCTTAGCCATGAGGCTGTTGTAGCATGTTGCTCTTTCTGCTTTCTTGACTGATATCAGCTGTCTGCTGAACTTATTTACATCTACCACTACCCCGATATGAGTTCTCCTGAATCACACCAAAGTTCCACCGAAGCAGAGAGCGGGCAGTTTGTTTCAGAGCTATGGTTAAGGCAGAGAGGCTCCTCATTGCGACTCTAACCTTGCTTATGCCCAGACTGGGTCTGTCATGGCAAGATGTGCTGTAATATAGAGTATGGAAACTTGAAAGATTTCAGAGTAATTTTGTCATGACACAAGTAAGGACCTGGATCACCAAAAGCACTTTTTAATTCCTTATTGTAAGAAACTATCTATGTTCTGCAGAGCATGCTACTAGGACCAGTGTCAATGTACTTTGTAAACCTCAAGTTCTTCCTCTCCAGCAGCTATGGAACATCCATTAGACCACTGGCAAACAGAAGGTGGTATGCCAAAGCCAGAAGTCGGAACCTACCCAGAAGCTGGTATGTCAAGATGTAGGTATTTTAATTTCTGAGTTCTCTTGCCTATAATGCTACTGCTTTCTAAATTTGTTCACATGCCATTTTGTCAAAAGACAGTTATCTTTTATACAGGTTAAGTCTTTAAGCTTTCTTCCAAAGTAAATTTTTAGCTCATCAGTAGAATGGATATTGTTCTTTGAGATAGGGACAAGATCATTAGCTGACAATAGCGGTGAATGCACGTGTCATGCTATTTTAAACTCACCATCCTGTTCTGTTTAATTCAGAACGTAACTTATAAAATTGAAACAGAAGTTTAGAAGTTTTCAGTGCAAATAATGACACCAGCCCTATTTCAAGAGGTCTACATAAGGAGCTCCAGTACGTTAACCTACTTTTTTGTGTGTGCATGCTTAATGTGTGCATAACACTAGGAAAATTGAGCCTTTCTACCACATGTGGTGACACAGTCCTTTTTCACTGTTGATACATCTTTGTCTCTGTGACTAATTGCATGGGAAGAAACACCAGTACTTCAGATACTGATATTTAAGATTGTATTGCAATTTATAGTACTTTAGCTAAAATTTACAGAGGAAAGTACCCTAGTAGCTTTTAAACTTCTTTGCTCCAATAATGTGTGCACTGTTAAATGCTGAAAGAGAAAGCCTTTACTTTTTTTTTTCTTGTTTTTACAAGCACTTGGCAGGTCATAAATAAAGCAGGAGAAAAACAAAGGAAGTAAAATTGTGCCAGCCCCCAAAGCACCTTAAGGTTCATTTAATTGTCAGGATTTTCCCAGTAAAGAGAAATTGCTTGTATAAAGCAAGATGTAAATCAGTTGACATGGGCAGCATTCAGTTTCCCAATCTATCTTTATCCATTTTCTTTTATTCTACTGTATCACTTTATACATATATATGTATATATATAATGTTAGCAGCTGCATACTGGTTAAGTTCAGATTACCTTTAGTAATGAATACATCCTTAGATATCCCATATTTTTTTCCAATTGCAGGGAATTAAATGCATTGTAACTGTAGATAAAGTTGATAACTAAACACTTTTATTAAAAAGAGTCATGGAACCTGGAGTTCAAAGTTGGGGTAACCTATGTATTTTTGTGAGAGGACCTTACAACTTCAGTAAGAACTGTTAAGAATTAGTACTTCCTCTGGAAGGAGGGGAAAAAAAGTAACAACCTAACCTTGAGGAACTTTTCATAACAGATGGCCTAGCCATTTCTGCATCTCTCTGTTGACTTTTTTTTTTTTGTAACCCACTTCAGTTTTACATAATTTCCTTTCTTTAGTTTGTTCAGATTAAGGCAAATACTCAAAAGATGTTTGCAAGAACCCATCATGTTTCTGTATATTTGATATTTAGACCTTCAAGATCATCATTTCCAACCATCACTTGATCTACTGAGTCCTGTCAGTAAACCACATCACTTAAGTTCTGTCTGCACATCTCTTCAATACCTCCACTGCTGTACTGAGTAGCCTGTTCCAACACCTAGCTAATTCTTCTCCCTCATTGATTTTTCCCTAGTATTAATGACTGACACCACTTCACTGCAATATCCTTTCAGGTAGGCATAGAGAGTGGTGAGGCTGCCCCTCAGCCTCCTCTTCATCAGATCAAACAGCCCCAGTATCTTCAGCTGCTCCTCTTAGGTCTTGTTATCTAGTCCCTTCACCTACTATATTGCTTTTCTCTGAATGTGTTTCAGAAAAACAATACTCCTCTTGCTGTGAGGGACCCAAGACTGAACACAGTACTCAAGGCATGATCTTCCCCAGAGCTGTGTCCTGCACCTCATGCTATTTCTGATACAGGTCAGGAGGCTGCTGGCCTTCTTGGCCACCTGGGCACACTGCTGGCTTATGGTCAGCCAGCTGTCAACCAGCAGTTCTAGATCCTTTCCTGCTGGGCAGCTTTCCAGCCACTCTTCCTGAAGCCTGTACTGCTACATGCAGCTGTTACTATACTGGTGCAGTACCCAGCACTAAGCCTTGTTGAATGTCATGCAACTGGATGTGGCCAATCGATCCACCTATCCGTATCCAAATGCAGGGCCTTTCTACCCTCAAGCAGATAAACAGTTCTGCCTACCTTGGTATCATCTGCAAACCTACTGAGGGTGCACTTAATCCACTCATCCAGATTACTAAAAACTGAAATGGAACTGTCCCCACTGCTGTGAATCTGTTAGTATACCCTCATTCATCATCAGCTCTTCCATGTGTGAGTTACCTGTGAGATACCTTTGTATTGTGTACAATATCTTGTGTAAGATACAAAAGAAAGACCTTGTGATAGAACTTAATGTCTACAAATACCTATTTTACCCATGAAGCCCTGGGCTATACCTTCTGACAATGGAACAGAAATGAAACTTACTTAGAAAAAAATCTGAACCCCAGTAAGCAACAGTGTTAGTTTCAAGTCTGAAGTTTCTACATACAAAGCCTGAAATGTTTGCACAGTTTTGGCAGTCTGGGTCTACCTTACTAGGTTTTAAGTGCCTTCCTACCTTTGAAAGATTGAAATTGTAATAGCAATCTCAAAAAGGAATGAAGAACAAAAGATTGTATGCATTTGTAAAGCTGTAATTTTTTTAAGGCTACGCTGTTACAGAGCGCAGTTTCTAGATAAATGTGTGAGACTGCACGTGTAAGCTTTCTTTATTAAGCATTTTATGAGCAGATATGACAGACTTGACAATAAATTAATGGCTAAATATGATTTTATAGCTACATGTATTTTTATAGCTTCCTGAAGGTTAAGGTTTGTACAGACTTGCTTTAATTACATAATTATAAAACAATTCATAATGCCAAACAGCTATCAGTTGACGTTATCTGTGTACGTCAGCATCAGTTTGTTTTGCTGAGCTTTTTCTTAACTCATGACTCCCTCTAATTATTATACTCTGTGAGTCTATCAAAGGTGAATACAGATTCTCACACGATAGATATTCTGATATTTTCTGCATATTATGGTGTTAAGAATGTAATTATAAGAAGCAAGTACTTCTAAGGAAATTCTTATCTAAAGAATTGGATTCCAATCTGAGGATTTCCTTGGCAGATTTAACATTACCCAACTTTTTTTGGCTCTGTTTGCCATGGCTGACTCATACATTTACTACTTCAAAGCTGCCATACCACTTAGTTATTTGAAACAAAGAATAAAGGATAGACAGACATGCTCTTTGGCTCAAATTGCTAACAAAAACCGGGAGTCCTTTGGATTGCTGAAGATGATTGTCACTGTCATTTCCATGCATCCCTGTGTACCTCACAAATCCCATTTCCCTCAACAGATAACCAGAGGAAGCATTGTAATACATGCCAACATTTAGCTCACAACAGTATTTTTCTAGGCTGTTTTCACAGCAAATGTTGCTCTTTTACCTCTCAGCCTCTACTTTTTTGCCTCTGGGACATTCAGAAAGGAAGGACACATCAAATGGAATTTGATCAAATGAAAAATAGACTTTTGCTCCAGATTTAGACCCAAATTTAGGTGTCTATCTAAACAGTCAACAGAGCCTATAGAGTGATTCTGTTTACCCTAAAAGAGGCGCTCAATAACGTGTCTGTTGGATGCCTTCTAACCTACATCTTAGTCCAGACTTCCAATACAGTCAGGGGAACGACTGGCTCAGTACTGTCTCTAATGACCTTCCAATTCTTGAAGGGAATATATAAACAGGAGGGGAAACAGCTGTTTATGAGGGTGGATAGCGATAGGACAAGGAGGAATGGTTTTAAACTGAGACAGAGGGGGTTTAGGTTAGATATTAGGAGGAAGGTTTTCACACAGAGGGTGGTGACACAGGGGAACAGCTTGCCTGAGTAGGTTGTGGATGCCCCATCCCTGGAGGTATTCAAGGCCACGCTGGATGTGGCTCTGGGCAGCCTGGTCTGGTGGTTGGTGAACCTGCACATAGCAGGGGGGTTGAAACACTATGATCATTGTGGTCCTTTTCAACCCAGGCCATTCTACGATTCTATGATTCTATCTATATATATTTTTTTTCTATAGAAGAATAGGATCATTAAATCATTTGACTCAGAAAAGACACTTCAATATCATCAAATCCAACCATCAAATTATCACTACCAAGTCTACCATTTAACCATGTTCCATAGTGCCTAGTCTGCGCATATCTTAAATACTTCCAGAGATGGCAACTCCAGCACTTCCCTGGGCAACCATTCCAGTGACTAACCATTCTTTCCATGAAGAAATTCTTTCCAGTACCCAATCAAAACCTCTCTTGGTGCAACTGGAGCTCATTTCCTCCAGTCCTATCACTTGTTGCCTCAGAAAGGAGACCGATACTCATCTTACTGCAATTTAAAAATTCTCAGAAGAGTGCATTTGCATGGAAGTGTTAACGTAGTCTGAATCGGTATATCTTTGTTTTCTTGGTGATTCTTTCCTCTTCAGTCTTGAAGGCTTCTCCCTTTCATTGCCATTAGTTTTTAAAAAAGGTTACTTTCCATCGTGTAATCTCTTTGCAGATCTTGCTTTGTATCTCTGTGCAGAACAGTGATAGAAGGACAACAGAGTACGTGTGGAAGCTGGTCTATGCTTCTGAGGGCAACTCAGTCTAACAGCATTGCCAGGTTATGAAATAAAGCAACATAGGTTCAGGGAATCATAAAGCATCCCGATCATCTGTCATAAGTTTGCTGGATTGCCACATTTTTATAAACAGTCATGGTGGTAGGACTTCAAATGTGCCATTAAAGATCATCAGGACTTTTTTTTAGCTTGTGTTCATTACTGTGACTTTAAAAATGGAATCAATATGGACTCTGAAGTGCAGACATCAATATGTGAACTACTTTTCAAAACTCAAGGCATTGTAATTTCTAAAGGAAGCTATCTTTAGAAGTTGCTCCATGGAGCACTCATACCAACAATACATGATTTACATTAAGATCCAACCAGATGCAGGTTTTGTGTTTGAGTGGAAGTATGCCCAATGAAAATTATCACCTTAAACATGTTTTAAATGAGTACTTTTGTACATAGTGAAAAAGCTTAGTATCGGTTCCAATTAATTTAACCCTCTGGGTTTTATAGTTTGCAATGATTGAGACAAGATATACTCTGGGATACTTAGAGCACCTGGAGTACCTCAAATAGAGAGGTGGAATTGAAGGCTAGCCTATTCTATGGGTAAAGAATTGGTTGTATGGTTGCAGCCAGAGGGTTGTGACATCCACATCTAAATGCTCAGATGGAGTCTAATCACAAGTGGTGTCCGTCAGGCTTGGTCTGTCTTGGGACCAATGCTCTTCACCATCTTTATCAGTGATAGGGAGAATAGGATCTGGTACACCCTCAGCAAGTTTCAGATGACACCAAGTGGTACAGCTGATACAGTAGAAGGAAGGGATGCCATCCAGAGGGACCTAGACAGACTTAAAAAGCAAACTCACCTCATGACATTCAGTGAGGCCAAGTGCAAGGTGTTGTGGGTCGAGGCAACCACAGATCTATCTACAAACTGGGAGAAGAACTCCTTGAGAGTAGCCCTGAAGAGGAGGTCTTGTGGATATGAGTCAGCAGTGTGCTCCTGCAGCCTGGAAGGCCAACAGCATCTTGGGCTGCATCCAAAGAGGGGTGGCCAGCAACATGAGGGAGGTGATTGTCCATCTCTACTCTGTCCTCTTGAAGCCCCACCTATTGTACTGCATCCAGGCTTGGAACCTCCAGCACAAGAAAGGTGTGGAGCTGTTGGAGTGGGTCCCAAGGAGGGCCACGCAGACTATCAGAGGGCTGGAGCAGCCCTCATATGAAGACCTGCTGACGAAGCTTGGCTTGCACAGTCTTGAGAAGAGAAGGCTCCAAGGTGACATCCATTGCAGCTTTTCAGTACTTAAATGGAGCTTATAAACAAGGTGGAGGCCGACTTTTTACACCGTCTGATAGCGGTAAGTCAAGGGGGAATGTTTTTTAAACTGAAAGAGGGTAGTGAGGCACTGAAACAGGCTGCCCAGAGAAGCTGTGGATGTTCCATTCCTGGAGGCGTACAAAGAGGCTAGGTTGGATGGGAACCTTGGCCAGCGCAACCTGTTCCAGGGTGGCACCATCCTCTGTGTGAAAAACTTCTTCCTAATATCCAGCCTAAAGCTCCGCACCGCTTCCGCATGGCCGCCGCCTCCTCCTTGCGGCGCACGGTGATGGCATCACAGCGCGGCGTGGCGCTCACCCGACTCGGCCCTGCAGCCCCTGCCTCCTCCCAACCCCACCGCGCCGCTTCAGTGATCACCCTCAACGCGGGCAGAAAGGTGGCAACACCTTTTTATTTAATTATTCCGATCTACGCATCTATTATGTCTTTTCTGGGTGGCCGTGAACATCGGCTCTGTACACGCAGGTGTATTCCGCGTTTCCCCAGTTGCTCCGCACCTCCAGCTTGATCTGGCGGAAGGCTTTGCGGGGCTCCTCCTGTGAGGACAAAGAGGAGAGGCTTCGTTACGCACGTGGGAAGAGCCGCGGCACATCCGCAGAGCTCCCTTTGCCAGCTGCGGAGCCCCGAGTTGCTCTGCTCTGCTCCCCGGCCTGCCGTGGGACGCCGGGACGGCGATGCTGATGGGGGAAGGCAGCTGCAGTCCTCCTCGCCACCAGCATTCGTCTCTCCGCACCCGCAGGGGGACAGTTTCCCTCCCGCGCCGCCTTCCCGCTGCTGCTCTGTCTGCTCTACCAGGAAGAAAAAGTGCTTCCAAAGGCGGGACGGCCGCCTCGTCTGTCAGCCCCGCAGGAGTCGGCCGCGTTGCAGAGCAGAGGAAGGCCTGGGTGATCAGGCAAACCCTTTCTTCCCAGGACTTGCAGGCAGCCCGGCCTTCCTCCCTGGCATTCTGCCGCAAGCACTTGCCATACCTGCACTGGAAAGGTCTGGGCGATCTCTCCGTCCACGTCATAAATGAACGACCCCAGGAGAGCTTCACCTTCGTCCTCATCCATTCCCTCAAAGACAAGAGATGGTGGCGGTCACACTGAGGCAGGCCATGAGAAAAAGAACACGCCGAGGCCGAAGCCGGGAGCCCTTCCCCCCCTCCCCCTCAGCTCTGGCAGGATTGCAGCACAAAGGAGGGTGAACCTGAGCCAGGCCACGTGGAGCAATTGCTCCCAGCTGCTCAGCCACGAAGAGCAGCAGAGGCCTCCGGAGACGTGTAACCACCCCAAGGGTCTCCGTGCCCTTGGGCAGGTTCTATGGTGCAGTTATGGAGCTTTGTGGGGCTCTGTTGGGTGGCTACGGGGCTCTCTGGGGGCTCTCTGGGGTCTTATGGGGCTCTATGGCAAAGCTTTTCCTTGGGCCCCTCCAGAAGCAGCAGCGGGCACAGACTTACCAAGACAACAAACTCTCTGGGGGCAGTGCTGACTTCCCCAGAGGGAGAGACTGCCTTGGAGATATGCCAGAGGGTAAAAGCCGTGGGCCAGATTTTCTCCGGCAGCCGGATGACCACGTGGCCCCGAGATCCTTGGAAAGCCCAGCAGTTGCCAGCAGAAATATCAGGCTGAAAGGAGAAAGACGCGTCCATCAGCGGTGGGGCAAGGAGCCGCCAGAGCCAGCTGTTCGGCAAGGAGCACAGACCTTGCCTTCTCTGTGGGCTGCCATTCTCCTCGTAATGGAACGCTACTCAAGGGACAGGAGGGGAATATGTAAAGGTTTGCACAATAGGCCTGGAGTCAACTGCCTTTCTCTGCTTGCCCAGAGCCGGTGGGGCGGCGCTCCCAAGCATCTGTCACCCCATCACCTTCCCAACGCTGGTGTCAGTAAGATGGGGAAGAGTGTGGGCTGAGCAGTGCAGCTGGGCCAAAGGAAATTGCTGTGCGCTTGCTCCTGCAGCCAGAAGGCAAGGCAGTGAACCCACAGCCACCATTTCTCCTGCCATACCTGCAAGATCGTCTCAGGAGGCTTTGCGGAGGAAAAGAATGGAGAAAGCCAGCGGTTCCCCCCATAACTCTTGGATGTCCTCTCCACATCAATAGTGGCACCTGAAATAAAGATGGGAAGACGTGCACTAGGACAGCCCAGAGCCGAGCTGAAGCAGTGAATGCTCGTTCCCTGAAGCTCTTGGCAGGACTCTGGGGTGCAAAATCCCTCCCGCCGTGTATGGGAACTGTTGAGTCCCGGCCTGAACCACTGATTGAGCACCTGGGGAAAGGAGCCGGTCAGGCCTGGGAGCGCAGCTGAAGGCTTTTTAAATTCTCAATGAGGGGACATTTAGATGGGATGTCAGGAGGAAATTCTTGACCCCGCCCACTGCCACGTGCTGCCCAGAGAAGCCATGGATGCCCCACTCCTGGAGGCGCTGGAGACCGGGTTGGCTGGGGCCCTGGGCACCTTGACGGAAAGGGTGGCAGCCCTGCCCATGGCAGGGAGTTGGACTGGGATGGTCTGTAAGGTCCCTTGAGACCTCAGCCATTCTAAAGCTCTATGAGATAACTCCGAGAGAAAGCGGAGCTTGGCAGGTTTTGGGGAGTGCCAGACGCAAAGCTGAGGGTAGAGAAGCTGCCTGCCTACGTACCCATGGTTTTTAGAGCCCAACTGGGCAGCCAGGTGTCGTGTTTCATCACCTTCTCAACTGCCTCTCTTGTCAGCTGCAGAATTTCCTGGCAACAAATAGGGAATGGAGATAGAGCAGTGAGCACAAACAGAGGAGGAGATTGGTGTGACCAGGGAGTCCTATCCAAGAGCTAAGGCAGGGCTCCATGTCCTTCCAGAAGTCGGGCAAGACCTTCCAGAAAGTGTGCCCTGATGAGCCACTGGGCTCCAGAGACACAGCACAGACCGACTTGGGGCTCTGCCTGATCCCCTTGCTGCCAGCCTTGTGCCACCTCCAGACCAGCCTGGACAGGCAGTCAGATCATGCCCTGAGCCAGCCACGCCCTGCACTGGTCCAGTTGCAGCTGGCCTGGAGAACGGCCCTTCCAGCTAAGAAGCCTGACCCGCCAAAGTCTCTCGGAAGGGACAGTGTGCGGCCTCCTAGCCAAGCCCAGCAGGTGCCTGGCGGGGGCCCAGCCCCGGGGGAATTCACAGCGCTGCACAGAGCACCCTGATCCCAGCTGTACCGTGCAGCTAGCACCAGCAGCAGCTCTCAGTGAGGGGAGCAGAGGAGCTCTAAGACACAAGAGAGGCTGAGCCCCGAGAGCCAGGTGTGGGGCAGGCAGCCAGAGCACAGGGCTGTCTCTGGAAGGGGCTGAGAGGAAACAGGAGGGAGCAGCACCACTACCTCTCTCTTCATTCCATCGATCCCATTCTCTTCCAGGCTGTGAAACACGGCATCTAGAATGAGGTCCTTTCTGGCCGAGAACTGAATAGTTTTCATTTTCAGCTCCAGGCAGACCGGTGAGTTCCTAAAGGCAGAGGCAAAGCAAGTCTTGTTCAGCACTGTCCACCCCGCAGGTCAGAGCTCCAATGCTATGAGGTGAAGGATTCTGGGCCCAGGGTTGTGCCCTTCCTTGTCCCCCAGCCCCTTTCGTTCCTTTGCTTTGCCAAGGGCTGCCTTCCGCTGCCTTTCCACAGATGGGAAAGGCTGGAGCCCTGGGCACGAGGCAAAAGCGTGCAAAGAGTGCACAGCCAGCTGAGGCCACGCTACAGAGGCAGGTGTGTGGCAGGGAAGTGTTCTTACCCCAGACACGGGAGCTCATGCACAGGTCCTGCTGACACCTGGAAGAGAAAGGCGTTCAGTGGGAGGAAGAAGCACAAGAAGCACGGCCAGGGCTTCCAAAGGAGCTTCCCAGGGAACCGCTGGCAGAGTTTCCTGCTGCTTCCCAGCAGTTTGCAGAGGACCGCTGCCCAAAGTTGGGCTCTTAAGCCCCCCACGTGCTGCAGAGCATCTGCTGCTTCTCCCTTTCCTTTCCCATCCCCTTTAGACTCCGCAGTGCCATGGATGGGCCAAAGGCCCCTTCTTCCCGTGCGCTGCTGCCTTCAGCCTGAGCTCCATGGTGGACACTGGGAAGATGCTTCCACGCTGAAGCCCACCTTGCTGCCAAGGCGACCCCCAGCCCGGCTCAAGGGCCCACCCTGGGTCTCAGCAGTGATGAGCCCATGGCCAAACGCCCCCATCCCCGTGGAGGCAGAAGGGCAGAGCTTTGGCCTCTTCCACACACCACGGCACTGACCTGCAGGACGTTGGTTTTCCAAGTTGTCAGTATCCAGAGGAAGGCTCCAGCTGTGGGGGACATCAGTCGGGAGAGAGCGTTAGTTTGCTCAGGCTGCTCTGAGCCCCGCAGCCCTATCTTCCTCCTCCAGAGCCAGCGGGGACGCGCCGTATGGGACAGTCCCGCTCCCCGGCTCTGCTTGGATGGCCTTGGGTGGGGAACACTCACCAGAAAGGACTGCTAGAAGCAGGACAGGAGTCCTCCTTCCCCTCTCTTCGGCAGCGCGTTGCCTAAGGGAGAGATCAGACGGTGGCTATCACGGCCCAGCACTGGGACGCGGCCTCCTGGGGTCCTTTGAGCAGACGGCTGCCACCGCGTTCCTCTGCCCAGCAGAGCTGCGAGTCCCAGGGCCCTTTAGCAAGAGCTGGACAGCGCCACAGCACCCGTGGTACACATGAGAATGAAGAGCTCTGCTGTGCCACCGGGGCAGCGGCCTGGCCCTGTTCGGCTCTGCCCAGAGCAGGACTAGGGCTGTGCCCACGGAAGGGGATTTTGGGCCACCCGGCTGGAGAAAACCCGGCAGCACGCAGTGCTACTGGCTTCCCCTCCCTGCATTCTGGGCCCTGCTGCACCCACCTGCCCAGCTGGGCCAGCATTTTGGCACCTTCACTCCAGTGACAGACACAGGGAACTGCTTGCTCTCCTCCCAGGACACGAGCACCTCTTCCCCACTCGCCTGCTCTGCGATCCTCGCGGGACTGCAGTGCTGCACACCTCTGCAGCGTGGCTGAGTAGGACCGCGGGTTCTGATGTCATAATAGGTGACAGCTGCAAAGGCCAAGTGACGCCTTCTATGACCTCACAGGGTGTGCCCAGGAGGGACAGACCCCATGGGTTTGCCCCCAGCCCAAGGCTGAAATTCCCGGAAACACCTCCGAGCACAGAGAGGAGCTCCTTTGGATGCCCCAGCAAGGATGTCTGTGCCATTGCACAGCTGCTCCCATCCTGGGCACAGACAGGCTGTGTGCTTCTGGCAGGGGCTGTGAAAGTCATAGAATCATAGAATGGCCTGGGTTGAAAAGGACCACAATGATCATCTCGTTCCAACCCCCTGCTATGTGCAGGGTCGCCAGCCTCCAGACCATGCTGCCCAGAGCCACATCCAGCGTGGCCTTGAATGCCTCCAGGGATGGGGCATCCACAACCTCCTCGGGCAAGCTGTTCCAGGGTGTCACCACCCTCTGTGTGAAAAACTCCCTCCTAATATCTAACCTAAACCTCCTGTCTCAGTTTAAAACCATTGCCCCTTGTTGTATCACTACCCACCCTTGTAAACAGCCGCTCCCCTTCCTGTTAATACGCTCCCTTCAAGTACTGTAAGGCCACAATGAGGTCTCCCCAGAGCCTTCTCCAAGCTAAACAAGTCCAGTTCCCTCAACCTTTCCTCATAGGAGAGGTGCTCCAGCCCTCTGATCACCTTAGTGGCCCTCCTCTGGACCCTCTCCAAGAGCTCTACGTCCTTCCTGTACTGGGGGCCCCAGGCCTGGACACAGTATTCCACATAGGGCCTCACAAGAGCTGAGTAGAGGGGCACAATCACCTCCCTCTGCCTGCTGGCCACTCCTTTTTTGATGCAGCCCAGAACACAGTTGGCCTTCTGGGCTGCAAGTGCACACTGTTGGCTCGTGTCCAGCTTCTCGTCTACTGGGACCCCCGAGTCCTTCTCCGCAGGGCTGCTCCCAAGGAGATCTTCCCCCACTTTGTATAAGTACCTGGGATTGCCCCGACCCAAGTGCAGTACCCTTCCCTTGGCCTTCTTGAACTTCCTTAGGTTTTATTAGGCATGGCAACCCTCTCCACAGCAGGACGGTGGCAACTAGATGATCTCCACGATCCCTTCCAACTTAAGCCTGTCTGTGATTCTATGATTCTATGATTCTGAATCTTGCATCTGAATCACAGAATCAAAGAATCACCAAGGTTGGCAAAGACCCACAGGATCATCCAGTCCAACCATATGATACTTACTTTACCTGATGTAACAGGGTTAGTAAAGATGAGATATCCATATGAGGTCTAAGAGATGGACACTCACTGTGTCAATCTCCTACAGGGCAGACCTCACTACAGGGATAATCCCCAATACAAAATTCAAACACAGGTCCGTACAATAAAGATGTTAGACAAAATAGTATATTGTCTGCATTCGACTCTACTGAAAATATGTTTTCCTTCCTTTGTTTGTCTTCCATGGGCTAGCAAAATAGACTCCCACAAACTCTTTCTTCACGGCGTAAAAACTGTGTCTTGTTGGAAGGGACACAGGAGAACTGCAAAGACAGCAACAGACTACTAGTTAAGCTTCAGAGAAAATTTGACAAGATTTATTTGGCTAATCCTACTTTTTTTTATAACCCTATGGGAGTTGATGTCAAGGGCACACTTTAGGCCAACTTTGCCCTCTGAGTCCAAGCTCAAGAATAGTTCCCAGTGGGATCCTGAAATTGAATTATGTGATCCAAAAGATTCAAAATGGAAATCTGGCAATTCAAAATAATCAACGCGTATCACGCCCTGACTACGGCTGGTCAATTTGGTTTAGGTTCTATTTAATTTTTTTTCACTGTATTCAGGATTCTTCTATCATTTACTTAAAAATATATATCTCTGTGTGAGAGTTGCCAAGATATGCATAATCAAAGACAATTCCCTTCTCTAGGGGTGGTTTTTATATGAAGCATACTCGTTTTTTTTTCCCATTTTTCACTGTGGAAGTGCAGGGACATTATCTGCTGTTTTGGAAATAATGCTTCAGTTTGTTCTTGGGTGCTAATCATATAAGCGGAACTGTCTTATTGTCACGGTTTTATGATTTTTGGTTACTGGTATTCAACATCATAACATCAGGTAGTGCATTGGGAGTTAAGGTGTTAACACTCCAGTTCCGAGCAGCTGTCCGGAAGAGAAGAAGATCTACGTTCCCCAGGGGGCTTTGCGGGCAGAGAGGAGAGACAACCTCTGGCAAAGTCACCTGATGCTTTTCTTCCCTCGGCTCTCGTCCTGACCGTATGCTTTGCCTCAGCACTACTGTAAGGCCTACAGCTTTCCTATACTCTTTCTCTCATTATACTTGATTTATTGGCTTTGATTCTAATTCTATTCTATTATTGTATGTTATCTTGCATTCCGATACCGTATTTAGTAAATTAGTTTGTTTCTCCTAAGATCCTTGCCGCTGTTTTTAATTATTTTGGGGTCCCCTGCCTCCCTTTTCCAGAGGCACGGATTTTGCGAAATCCCTCCGCCCCGCCAGTCATGGAACTGGGCCGAACCAGCCCGTAAACCGTTGACACTTACAGCAAGATTTTTTGCAAGTACCTTGATTTCTGAAAAACTCTTACCAACGTGAATTTAATTGGAAAAATGAGGACAGATTTCAATATCGTGGGAAGAAATGCTCAGAAAGTGAGGAGAAACATAACTATCAGTGCAAAGGTAACTAAGAATAGAGTCGTTCTAGCATCAGTGCTTACATCAAGCTGTTTTCTATCTATTTAGTGGTGATTTGTATTAGTATGTGAAGTGCTCCTCCAAAACCTGAATTCATTTTCATAGACATTTTAGGTTAATTAAAGAGGTTACTCCAAAAGTCATTTTTTTAATTGTTTTGCTATGACAGAAATTGCAGTTTGAGATTGCTATCACGGAAACATGGTGGGATGAATCGCACAATTGGAATACCCTGACTGAGGACTACAGGCTATTCAGAAGGGATAGACAGGGTAGGAGGGGTGGCGGCATTGCCCCCTATGTTAGGAAGTGGATAGATTGTGAAGAGCTGTGTCTGAGGAACAGCCATGATCAGGTCGAGAGTTTGTGGGTGAAAATCAAGGATCAGTCCAGCAAAGGGCATCTAGTGGCTGGGGTGTGCTACAGGCCACCCGATCAAGAGGAGGCTGTGGACCAGGCCTTCTTGCTTCAGCTGCAGGAGGTGTCGCGCTCGCGGGCTCCTGTCCTGATGGGGGATTTCAGCCACCCGGATATCTGCTGGGATAGTGGCCTGGCAGGTGGCCGACCATCCAGGAGATTCCTGGAGTCTGTTCAGGACAACTTCCTGGTCCAGGTAATAGATGGACCGAACTGAGGTGAAGCCTTGCTGGACCTGGTGCTCAGTAATGAAGAGGAAAGCATTAGAGACACTAAGATTGGAGGCAGCCTGGGCTGTAGTGACCATGCCTTGGTGGAGTTGGTGATCTTGAAGAATGCAGGCCTGGCTAAAAGCAGAGCTAGGACCCTATGCTTTAGGAGAGCAAACTTCCGCCGCTCAAGGAACTGCTGAGTGGGATCCCCTGGGAAACTGTCCTTAAGGGCATGGGTACAGAACAGAGCTGGCAGCTCTTTAAGGACACCCTTCTGAGAGTGCAACGGCTCTCCATCCCCCCGCAGAAGAAGTTCAGCAGGGGAGGCAGGTGACCGTCGTGGCAGTGCAAGGACCTGCAGCTGAAACTGAGAGAAAAGGGGGAAATGCATAGAAGGTGGAAGCAGGGTTGTGTATCCTGGGAGCTCTCCTATGAGGAAAGGTTGAGGGAACTGGGCTTGTTTAGCTTGGAGAAGAGAAGGCTCCGGGGAGACCTCATTGTGGCCTCCCAGTACTTGAAGGAAGCGTATTAACAGGAAGGGGAGTGGCTGTTTACAAGGGTGGGTAGTGATACAACAAGGGGGAATGGTTTTAAACTGAGACAGGGGAGGTTTAGGTTGGATACTGGGAAGAAGTTTTTCACACAGAGGGTGGTGACACACTGCAACAGCTTGCCTGAGGAGGTTGTGGATGCCCCATCCCTGGAGGCATTCAAGGCCGGGCTGGATGTGGCTGTGAGCAGCCTGGTCTGGTGGTTGGCGACCCTGCACATAGCAGGGGGGTTGAAACCAGATGACCATTGTGGTCTTCTTAACCCAGGCCATTCTATGATAATGGACAGCTTCCTCGGACGCAGATGCTTGCATCTGATTTCTTGACATCAAGCAACACTCCAACCTATGGAATTAATTCAGTGTTTATATTCTCTAAATAAATAAAATCCACCTAGGACTGGCAAATACCACATAGGGTCTATGAGTCACCCACACCCTTCCTTAGCAGCAGTTGAAGGCCAAGATTCTCTAAAACATCCAAAACTGCATGAAATACCCATGTTGGGGAGCTGAACTGGGGACTAGCTCCACTTGGAAGGGATTTATTTTATAATCATTAAAAAAAAAGTAGTGCCTCCTGGGTTAAGCTCATCTTGTTGTACAGTAGACAAGAGGAACAGATGAAATGAACATAGACAATCAGGGTGAGATGAGTCTCTGGTGCTGCCACAAATCCAGCACATGCCTTTGTTTAAGTGGAAAAGTATGCCTGAGCTAAGGCTAGAGATTATGAATGTTTCATATATGCCATTGTAAATTAAGGTTAAGAGCTACATTCCCCAATTCTGACGAAAGTTTACTATTTTAGTCTTAGTAGAGCATGTAATTCAGTTTCTCTTCCTTTAATTACAAACGCTGACTGCATACTTTCACTTTGAGCATTTTACCTCAGTTTGTTGGTTGTTAAGAAAGCTGGTCTCTTTCCAGAAGCAAGCTTTGATGTCTCTTCTTCTAAGATGATCAGAGGGCTGGAGCACCTCTCCTGTGAGGAAAGGTTGAGGGAACTGGGCTTGTTTAGCTTGGAGAACAGAAGGCTCCGGGGAGACCTCATTGTGGCCTTCCAGTATTTGAAGGAAGCGTATAAACAGGAAGGGGAATGGCTGTTTACAAGGGTGGATAGCGATAGGACAAGGAGGAATGGTTTTAAAATGAGACAGAGGAGGTTTAGGTTAGATATTAGGAGGAAGTTTTTCACTCAGAGTGTGGTGACACACTGGAACAGGTTGCCCGAGGAGGTTGTACATGTCCCATCCCTGGAGGCATTCAAAGCCAGGCTGGATGTGGCTCTGAGCAGCCTGGTCTGGTGGTTGGTGAACCCTGCACACAGCAGGGGGTTGGAAAGAGATGATCACTGTAGTCCTTTTCAACCAGGCCATTCTATGGTTCTGACTGCAGAGAGAATCTGAGAAAACTCAGAGAAACAATGAATTTGTACTCCTCATTTCCCCTTTAGCAGCAGCAGCAGTCAGAAATAGGTAACATCCAGCGAGAACTTGGAAAGAGACACAGCCACGCAAAGGCTTTAATTATGGGAAATCAAACTATGTGAGAATGCCTGCAAACCCTGCCGAGAATTTAAACATTTATCTGCAGATAGCACCTACTGGGGGCTGGCACAACAGCATTGCGTTCATCAGAGGAGAGGATAGGCTTTCTGTTAATGCGTGTGTTTAAGTAAGCTAATTACATACAGAGAGTTGAAACTATTTGAGGATAGTTCATCACAAGACAAAAGTTCAGAAGGAGCTCAAAATTAGGCTGGATAGTGTAAGAGTACGGCCCTGCCCAGTCATGCTCTCCAACTGTGACCAAAGGCAGCTGCATCCATAGGAGTGGGAGGGCAACACGGTACACACAGCACATCCCCAAAATCAAACAGCACCTCCAGCACTGGAGAATGGGAGACAGCGTTGAATGTGAGGAACACAGCAGAGTGATGCAACAATGCAGTTGGCTTTAAAATCAATACTGACATTTGGCAGAAAGTAGGTGAAAGGTACACGGCCTCTTGAAATTTTGTCAAGGTCTTTTAGAAAAAATACATTTATAGAAAAAGGTGAAGGACAAAGAATTGGGTCTTGCTGCTACTTTGTTTCAACTGATTCCATGCAAATTCCTGCAAATCAAATCAAATGCACTTGCATCACTTCTCGACAAGGATCTAAGACAAACACGTTCTCAGGAAATACTTGAAAGGGAATAAGAGTGGGACTTCAGGAAGATATTTCATCTCTAAAGAGAATGAACTGTTCAATTAAAGCTCAGTCCTAAAAGTGACTTAAATTGATGATTAACATTCTTTAACAGATTCTAATTTAACTACAAACACTTGAGTTTTTACTCCTCTCCCCCTCATTTTCCAAAATGCTATTCAATACATGAATTTTACAAACAATAATCATTCTTTGTGCCAAACTAAAGAACACAGATTAGAATCATAGAATGGCCTGAGCCAAAAAGGACCACAATCATCATCGAGTTTCAACCCCCCTGCTACATGCAGGGTCACCAACCACCAGACCAGGCTGCCCAGAGCCACATCCAGCCTGGCCTTGAATGCCTCCAGGGATGGGGCATCCACAACCTCCTCGGGCAACCTGTTCCAGTGCGTCACCACACTCTGAGTGAAAAACTTCCTCCTAATATCTAACCTAAACCTCCCCATCTCATTTTAAAACCATTCCCCCTTGTCCCGTCATTAAAAAGCATGCAGCAGGTATCTGGCTTACTGGTCATTTTACAAATGCAAGTTGCAGGAAAGTTGTTACTAATGGAAGAAGTTACAAGGCTGAAGGCGGTGGAGAGTTCCATTCAAGATATCTCACAAAGAAAAAGAATATGACAGACCCAGCAGGGACTGCAACAAAACCACTGACATCCTTTGGAAAATGAAGGCACGTAATCTTTTCCTCAGAACTGAATTCCTAACTTAGATTTTTATCAGTTGGAAATAGGATGCTCAATCTGAAGTCTTCCAGTCAGCTTAACTAGAAAGCACGCAGAGAGCAATGGCTTTCACTGCATCCTTAGACTGATTCATATAACTATGTGGGGTTGCTCTGAAAGTAATGCTTCCTATTTATTTCCATGGAAAATACAACAGATACAAAGAGCACAATAACAGTTTGATAGAGCAAATTCTGAGCTACTAACCACTATTTCTCAGCAAAGTCACCACCATGAGTTACGTATTTTTGGCAGAGATGAACAAGAGCCTGCATGCTGAACTCATAAAAATCTGCACCAGCAGAGGTGTCCCACTGCTTCACAGCTGCTATGACAGCAGTGGATGGACAGGAGAGTGTTTCTCAATGAGCTCTGCAGTATATAAATTGCTGGGTGACAGTTTACCAAATACCAAATGCTGTTGTTTGTTCTGGGACACAACAACTGTGCAGCTCCCAGAGCAGTAAGGAAAGTGTCTTGGCTTGACAAATGGTGCTTTTATTTCCTTTCCCTCAGGAGAAGCCGATGGAGGTGCAGCCTCTATTTGCTCTTCCGCAGCCTGCAGCACTGCCAACCAGAAGGTACCTCAGAGCCCTTTCCCAAAGCATGCTCTTTCAGAATAAGTGATTTCATTACGTGAGGAACTGGGCATGGATTATTTTTACAGAAACAGAAAATGAATCTTTGTTATTCTGAAAATAGCTGCCGAGGTACACTAAGTTCCATTCAGCTACAGCTCGGAATAAAAGGAGACTCATCCCTTCCACAACATACGTGCCAGTTCTCTCATTATTTCTTTTAAATCACCATGACAAGCTCAAATTTTACCTCACTTCTATTTAACAACAGTAGCAAACTGATAAAGCTTAAAGTAGCTTATTAACACTGGCAGCTTAGCAGGCAAACATCATAAAAAGGATTTAAATCAGAAATGTAATCCCTGACCCTTGCTCTTTAGCTGATAACAGCAGAAGATATGAGGCACCAATAAACCTACAATATCAGTCACCAGTGACAAGAAGTGGTACAGGTGTGACAAAAGTCAGCAAATCTGCCATCCACATCAGCTATCTCATGTGATCTCTATTAAAAGAAAAAGCTTGGTATCAAATGTAGAAGGCTGAGCGTACGCCATCTCTTACGACGCAGGATTTGATGAATAACTGAAGTCTCAAAACTACCATACTCTTCCCAATGTTACGTAAAGACGTGCAAGGTAAGCAACAGGAATCCTCTCACCAGAGAGAAAGTACAGCAGCTGGTATGTGCTCATGTGTCCCTCAGGGGGAACGCCAGGAGGAAACGGTGCTCTGCAGAAGATGAGCGCTGCTTAGGAAGGCGCACCATGGCCAAGCCTCCCCTGTTGCAGGGCTGTGGGACGGTCCTTTGCACCTCGGTGCCTGAGCTTCAGATGGCTTGAGTTTTTCTACTTCACCTGCCCCAAAGACCTGCTGTAATTCTTAAGATACAGCCACACTGTCTCACGTTTTACTCATACTTAGAGTGGTGCCTAAAGACACGCGGTTTGGCATGCAACCGCCTGACACGGATGCCTAGGAACCTTTATTTTAGCACCTGCAAAGCAATGGTTTGGTTATTTTTTCCCCTTCTTTTTACAGAAATTCTGTACAGCACAGGCTTCACACAGGGTGTCCTTCAAACTGGATGTTCAAAGCCGAAGCAGGTGTGGTGGTGTTTTTCTTCTTGTTGTTTCAAATTCAGAATTTAAATCAGGTAATTTGAAGACAAAAATCCAGCCTTCACACTGCAACAACAGGTTGCAGATAAAGCTACAAGGTGCTAACAAAGCTCTCCTGTACTGTTAGGAGAGAGAGGCATAAAAGCTCAGACTTCTCTGAGCACCCCAGCACAAAAGTTCAAATTCCAGCAGGGCTGACTCAGCCCTTGCACCTTCCAAAGCCGCACACATCCAATTCCATGCAGTTTTACCGGGAAAGGAATTCTTCTAAGCAGGGGTGCTCCTCCCTGCTGTGTGAAGGCTGGGATTCCCTCTCCTGCTGTATTTTCACTGCTGCCTGCTCACTGCAGAGCTGACCGGCCGGCTCCATCAGGCCCAGCCACCTCCTGGGCACACACCGCTCCAAGAGCTCAACACCAACGTACCCACATGAAAATGACTTTCAGAAGTTTACTGTTAGCTCAATATAGTTCCAATGCAAGTTACATGAAACCTCAAACTACATTTTAAGACAATTCCCTTAAAATATTTTAGAACAGTTGCTCAAGAAACCCAACATCAAACCCAAAACTAAAAGGCACTGCTTGCTTACAGGTTATTTATTAAGAGCTCCAGCACGTCAGCTCTCTATAGGATTCACAACATTTGCAGACAGTTTTCAGTGAGAGTTGTTTGTCCATGACCACTCCAAACGTTGACTGTAACCATTTAACTTTCAGTAGATATGGGAAAAGCAAATAACCATCAGTAACAGAAAAAAAAGCAAGGCAGCACTACGGAAGAAAAAAAAAGCAAAACCCTTGAGCCCAGCAGGAGATACTTATTTAAAGAATGGCAAAATCCCTTCTATTGTTTATTTTTTAGCTCATGCTAATTAAATCAATCATTTTTGCAACTGTCAGCTCGTTTCAAGCCTTACAGACAGCTCTCCCCAACTCCATGAGGGATTTGTCCTGTAGAACTCCTTTCTGGAGCATTCATATCTCTAGCAAAGAAAGTATGTGGGATCTACATGGGCCTTATTGCCAGCTCACAGAACTAGAAAAAGAAAAAAAAGATGGTTAGGAGCAAAGAAAGTCCAAACTGTGAATAGAAATAGAAGTATTTGGTGCAAGATGAAGAGGTACGAGCGATTTTTAGAGAGCAATTGTTTGAGATTTTAGCCTGTGATGAGAAATGAGTCACGATCCATCACAATGATGAGACTCTCAAGTTAAACTATTTGATGTGGCAACTTAAAACCACACGTAGTTTTAGATTCTTTTCTGAGCATACATCAAAGAGAAGGAACCTCCAATAACACTCATTAGATGCCACGTATTTACGCAGGTACTCCAATGCTTCGGTTCTTAAGAAGTGTTTCTCCCAGTACTTAGGAGTGCGAAAAGGAAGACAGACACACTGACAGAACTGCAGAGATGTGCAGAGGTGAAAACTTCCTTTGGACTGCCAAGCTGGCCATAGCACAAATGGACAACAGGGCTTCTAGGAAGCCCCGTCAAATGCTGTAATCAGACCGTAACATTTCGGTAGCTCATATTATTCAAGCAGTACAAACGATGACGACTACGGTTAAGCAGCACTGAAACAAGGGCCTATTTACTTACGTGGTGCACGAGCACCAAAAATCACTGTATCAGCTCAGACTGCCTGGGGGTCTCCTTATACTGCCATGCAGACTCCAAAATGAATACTCCAGGGGAGAAGCCCACTTCCAGCACCAAGCTCTGCGATTCCTACCAGCTAACCACCTCTTCCTCCTGCATAGTGTGGGCACCGCATCTCTTTCCACATCTTCCTGAAAGGGCAAAACAGCATTCTAGGAAGAACCCAGGGCAGAATAACACATTTTAACACACACACACAAAAAAAGGGATTCCCAGCTGTTTTGTGAACATTATGCATTCATATCCTTCTGTTTCTGCAGTGTCAGGAGATGATAAAGCTGCAAATTGTGTCAGAGGAATGAAGGTAAAAAGGACCTTGAGATTACAACTGCAGTAGATTTGAAATAAGCAGAGTTAAACACAGCAGTAGTAACTTCTGCCAACTTATCCTAATTAGTGAAGTATTTCCAGTGCAGTTTATAAATACCTTGACATATCACCACCTCTGTAAGATTTTAAAGCAAATGTCTACCTAAATTCCAATTAATCACAGATTAAAGGTAAACCTTTCCACCTCCTTTTCCAATTACTGGGATTTCTGGGCAAGAAGATAACAGCCGCTGTCTGCACAGACATATTAATGCTATATCCTATGACCTCAGCAGTCCGATTGTTCAAGTGGCTGCTGAGAATAACTTGCAGAAATGTGGTATGACAACATGAAAAAGCACACGTAGGTCACCCACCAAATGAGAGTTCCATACAAGAATAGCTGCTTGAAGTAAAAGAATCTTTCAATTGAAACAGCACTTAAAAAAAAATACTTTCTGAATTTCAGCAATGAGAATCACAAGGAAAACATACCGGGTAGGACTTCTTTCATGACATACTTCTTTACTGATGAACAGTTTCAGATCTACACCCAGAAAAAGGAGCTCAAGGTTTGTTTGAATGCACTGGAACCATAGGACACAGTATGTTGGGAGAACGTAGCACACACTGCCTGATAACAAGCAAGTCTTTTGCACCAGAGGCATTTCAGGAGATGAGGAGTGAGATATGATTACTGTTTCTTATGAGGTTGCCTGGTTCTAACAAATGACTGAGATGACAAAATGCTTCTTGCATCCCAACATGAAAACAATACATTTTCCATCTTACTCTATGCGTATGAAGACAGTGCTGTCTGAAGTAATCGTTGAAGGAAGTTTTGTCACATAAATAGTACATACAAAAAACAAATGTAGCTCCAATATTTGTGCTTCAGCATTCCTTTCTTACAGCCTCCCCTTAGACACTGAAAAGCCACTCTCAGGTCTCCCTGGAGCCTTCTCTTCTCCATAATGAACAGCCACAGCTCTCTCAGCCTGCCCTCATAGGAGAGATGTTCCATCCCTTGGATCATTTTTGTGGCCCTCCTCTGAATGTATTCCAACAGGTCCGCATCACTCCTGTACTGAGGACTCCACATCTGGACACAGTTCCCCAGGTGAGGCCTCACCTCCCTCGCCCTGCTGGCCACTCCTCTGATGCAGCCCAGCACACAGTCAGCTCTCTGGGCTGCGAGTCATGTCCAGTACATTTCACTCAGCACTGAGTTTCCATGATCTTCCTACAAACTGTAGTTCATCATCTACCACTTCTGCTGTCCTGATACTCATTTCTGATTGAATTTGCTGAGTTTTCACCTATTTCTTTTTCTCAATGCTCCTTTCTAACTACATCTAAAAAATTAACGCTGTTGAATCTGAAGTTCTTTTCCTAACATACTTAGGCAAAACATAATAGTTTACATAAATTGAACAAGAAAGCATCACATAGTATTACACAGCAGACTTCTCTATCCAGGATGCAGAACTTAGCATTTTCTCTGCAAGGCAAACAAAATGTAGAAGTTCTCACTCCCTCAGAAGTACTGACCAAGGGCTGATGGCTTTCTGAACAACTGAAGGAACCCACTTGTGCATAACCTAACAAAAGAAACAGCCATTTAGACAGAAGCCTGAGGTTCAAACACATCTGGCATTAACCACTCCAGCAGCTTTCGAGAATCCCAGGTGAAAGCGCTTCTTCGAAGCACCTGAGGTTGGTGTGGCTGGAGAGAAGGAACAAAACACCACAGCAAGGGGTTTAGGCACACAGCACGACCATTTCTGAAGGGATCCAATCTTTTCAGCACCCATCCCTTAAGTCAGCTCAAAATTGAGCTGAAGTTTGCATGAAATCCAATTTTAGGTACACATCGTTTTTAGGATGGTTGGATATATCTGTTATCTTAACAAGATCTGCCTCATTAGGAGGGAAGCTTAAACTATAAATCAACTCTGCGCTAGAAATTATACACAGGAAAGAATTGTACATAATCACTTATCCATCCCAAGAAGTCTCTCTGCATCTACTTGCGGAGGGTGAGGAGGCAGAGCACAGAGAAACAGATGAATCAAATAGTTACGTTTCAAATTTATTTGCAGTACGGTAAGTTAGAGATTGAGGCACAAATTATGAGAATTCCTGGAACTGTTTACGTACCAATGTGTGAGAAATGATTTATGTCCGCGTTCCGGAGCGACCAATCCAAACCAATTCAGGCAAGCAAACCGTTACGTATATCTTAATTTCAACGTCTGTTCAAGTTGCAGTAATGTGAAATACAAAGTGCTTACGAAATTGGAAAATGAAATTGGCTGAAGTCATAGGAGCCTCCTAATGCTTTTTTTTAAACTTTTTTTTTTAACATAAAAATGCTTTTAAAAACCAGCGGATTATATATTTACACACAATCTCCAGCAACTCCAAGCGTCCAGCTCACCACCTCTCCTGCCCCTGGATTTCAAACATGTATTTTCTTTATTCAAAAAAAGGTATATTTCATTATAAACTCACAAAAAAACTGTACTAAAACCAACTTCTTTTTCAGCACCGAACCTTTACCACAGTGTTAATATCACAGTGTTTCACTGAAAACATACAAAAGGCCAATCTCAGTTCTAAGGAATACACACCTATAGAATAAGAGAAGGGATAACAGATGACATCCGCAGTGCAGATGGATGCTACGACTGCAGTGTACGGTAAAATACCTCCAGAAGAACTTCTCAGTGCTATTAGTCTGGAAACCACCAACAAAACCAAAACTGGGATTCTTGCATAGCGTCTTCATCAAAAGGCTGTCACCAAATCATGCTACGGAGAAACACAGTGAAATGTTTGAAACGTTTGAGTAATACGCCGGACTGTAATAACTGAAAACCCAACTGTTTCCTTATCACACTGTTTCCAACGTTTTTCTCCCTTTTCACCTCCTTTTGGCAGGAGGTGTGGGGGTGTTGAGTATCTTGTTTTCATTTCCCATATTAGTTGCCAAGCAGATTTAACAACAACAAAATAGAAAGGATAAGCCAATAAAAGGCAGTCTTATGAAGACACCTCTGCATCTGCATAGAGTCAGCAAAAACGTTATAGATGGGATACTTGTATGACCAGGCGGCCACAACCTTAAAGGAATCTATTACAAGTCTTAGCAACCTCCAACTAGGCAAAGAAAGCATCTTCTGCTCAGCAGAATGACTGCAGTGAACAAGTAGAAACCTATCAGATGCCACAGCCTCAAACTTCATTTGATAGTACTCATTCTGCTGAGAAGGAAGGGGGGTAAGTAATAAATAACTCATAACTGCGCATCTGCGGAAATAAATGAGCCTGCAAAGTAACAGCATCCCTATTAGGACACCCAATTTTAACCCTTACTTCTTCAGATGCATTACTGTGCTGACTATCAGGCATCATCTTTGGCTTTAAAACTAGTTTCACTTCAGAAAGTTACTTGACCGCATGACGTATTTGTTAATTTAAATATATATGGTTTCTATGCCACTGAAAAAAAAATCCGTTTTGCCTGAAAGCTGCAGCTGACATTACAACTGAAAAATACGTGTCATAACTAATTCCACATAGGCACAAAACGCATTACTAAGTTGTCTGTCTCCCTGACATTACACCTCCTTTGACAGAGACTTTAATCAAAGTGAATTTAGTGATTCCATGTTGTCTGGCACCATAATTTCCTGCAAGGAAGTGCTCTGTGTATTTCTTTCTAGAAGGCCATCACCACTGCTTCAGGTGACCAAACCAAGGAAACCCACTCTCCGCACCATTTCTGCCCAGCAGACAGCCACAGAGAGGGGAGAACTCATTTGTCCATCTCAAATGCGCACGGCCCTTTTCTGAAAACTCTTCTTGCACAGCATTGCTCCATATAAGCAACTCTCACTTAGTTTGGAAGGTATCAGGTGTCAAGAGGATGGGGCCGGGCTTTTCGGTGGTACCGAGCGCCATGACAAGGGGCAATGGGCACAAACCAGAACACAGAAAGCTCCACGTGAATCTGAGGAAAGTCTTCTTTACTGTGAGGGTGACGGAGGACTGGAGCAGGCTGCCCACAGAGGCTGTGGAGTCTCCTCTGGAGATATTCAAGACCTGCTAGGATGCTTTCCTGTGTGACCTGCTGTATGGATCCTGTTTCAGCAGGGGCGTTGGACTCCATCTCCAGAGGTCCCTTTCAAACCCTCCGATTCTGTGATTCTGTATTTTATCAGAAAACAAAATACATTACTGGACATCAAATTAGAACATCTAGAAGGATAAGGGAGACAGTCTAAGGGCGGTACTTCTTTTTAATTCTCTATGATGTTTATTACAGCAGAGTGCCAGCATTTAAGAGGAAGATGGTTTCCAGCGCAAATTTGTTCCTACCTTTCACACTGGTAAAGAAATGTGAGTAGTCTCTTTATGGTAATTGTTAGGAAACTCGTTTATCCAATCAAAGCAATATATTTAAAGTAACATCTGATAGCAGCAGAGAGCTGCAGATCACAGTCAAACTTGGTTCTCCAGCATGAGAAGATCGGATCGTCATTAAATGTCTCACACCACCTGCTGAAGAGTCAGCATCACACTGCAGTGGTCATCACTCTCCCTCCAGCCCTACCAAGAGCAATTACACGCAACATCGAAGGACAGTTCATCGCTACCAAGGAAACAATGATTGTCACAACGCAACAGAACATTAAGGCCAGTGATTAATAACCAAATATTTATAAATAACACTATTTCTATTAAATCCTCCTTTTCCAAATATAACCAGAATAAAGCACAACAATTCTGTAGTGTACCAAGTGTATATTTCAATTTACTGTATGCAGTCTAACAACAAATTTGGTCATAATTTACCAGATATACATAAATGATTTAAGTAGTAAAAGAAGATTCAGTTCCAAGAGAATAAGTTCATACCTCAAGGAAAAAAAACAAACAAACAAACAAAAAAAAAACCAACAGAAAAAGGAAGATACATTGAGAATGTAGAGCCAGGTCCAGTTTCTAAGCATTAAGTGAGCAGTATTCTAATAAAGCAGATTTAGGTGAATTTCAGATATATATATATATATATATATATTTATATATATAGACAGATCTACCAATTGTAAACTATGGTTTTAAAGGGGATAAATGGGATGGAAAAATCTTTATGCTATACTTACATATTCACAAAGCAGAACATTACTTTAACGTTTAAAATACTTTTTCATTCATATCATCTTTGCCCAACTAATTTCTACTTTGGACCCCACCAGAATTACACATTACTTGTTTCAGTATAGAACAATAAGGATGTATTCTTCAGTGTAAAAAAGAAAGAGAAAAGAAATGAAAAGGCACCCACCCTCCCCACCCCGAGAAAACTAATCATCTGTCAGGCTTACAATAATGTGGGAACTACCAATGAAACAAACTGATGATAAAAAAAGGTATTTTAATTCCCATATAACTGTAGTTCAAACTCATCTCAGCTTCAATCAGCAAAAACAATGTCTTAACATCATGTTACTGTTCTACTGATGGAAAGGACAACAGTAAAGCTCGTCTCTTTCAATACATACCAACTTGGATCAGATGGAGCACCATTAAGATTCTGTCCATCAAAGCATAGTTCAAGGTTATCCACACAACTAGCATAATTTAGTTACCTGATATAAAATAGGAAAAAATATACTCCTTTTAAAATTAAACAAAGCTGAAGAATATGGTGACCCTCAATTGGTTTTTATACAGTACTGTCACACTGGCCTAGCTATGTGTTATGATAAATGCTCTGCATATTTACTCGCTGTGACATAACAGCACATCAGATGTATTGTTCCGACGACTGCCTGAACTCGTTTGTCTTCGGCTCGACAACACACAAGAGTTTAAGAGAAAGATGTAATGCCCTCCCCTCCCTACGAAAGAGGCCTGAAAATCATTGGTACAATATTACAAGCTTAAGAAAAAAAATCCACATCGCTACAAAAATTCAAGTTTAAATGCCTTATAGAAAATTTGAAATAAAGAGCATAGGGAGCACTTTGTCCTGGAAAGTACACAACTCCAAGCGTTGTTCTGCTTTGGACTTTGTTCTCTTTTCTTTTTCTTTTTTTAAAAAAGAAAATCCAGCAAATTAAGTCAACGAGTTAAATGTAACTGGTTTCTATTAAATGCTAGCAATATCCCATTAAATACAAAAGAATAAAAAATAGTTTGTGTTCATTTTAAATGACGAACGATGGGCACAACAGCCTAGTGTCCAATTTATATCACATCAACTAGCCAAAAAGCGGACAAGAAATTATATATCAAAAAGTTGTTTAATATGACACTTTCTCCATTCCTTGGACTTTTATTTCGTAGGACTGAGGTATACAGCAGGGAAGTCAAAAATGTGAAGGGGGGGAGCCCTAGAGGGGGAAAGAAGCTTTATTACAGACACTTTTTAATATGACTGTCTCTTTTGACAGAGTGGTGGCAGAAGAGCAGCCCATGCTCTGATCAGTCTATTACTTTAATAACCGGTCATTTCTCCTGCAAGACTACTCTGGAACTGTTAAGTCAATAGCAACTTTCTTGGAAATTCAAAACTGTGAAGCAATAGACTCAATTAATGCCGTTATTAGCTTCTCCAGTGCTTATCACCTGTACCACCTGCTGGCTTAGAGCCAAAACTCTTAAAACCAAATCTCAATAAATTCTTGGCATTATCCATGATGCATATTTAAGTAATTGGCTTTCACCTATCAGCGTATGGGAGAGGTAATGTTTGTATGGCAAAGACATGCTTGTGGAAGCAAGCCCACTAGCCCAGATTAGCATTACTGGTTCACTAGAAGTATGAGTGGATTTGGGGAAGCTGTCTTTGTCCTTCCATACCAAGTTGCAATCTTCTTCATTCATGTTAACAGATACATGAATGTGTAACATAAGTACAGTTACTATATCTGAATAGGACCCAAGTAGCTATATCCTATAAATAATAAAAAATACATTTTTCTTTTGATAACTGACTGTAGATGTGAGGACTCTGTATAATTCAACCAAACGGTTGTATGCTGTACAGTCCTGTGCAAATATCATAAAAAAATTAATAATCCTTTTTTTTTTTTTGCTATAAGGCTTTGACCCTACATTTTTCACAGCAACTTAACTACCATCCAGCCTGTACCATATTTCACAAGCCTTCAGTCCAAAATTCAAATATTCAATCCATATAGTGTCCATCTGCAGCACCCTGAAGTCATATGCTCTCGTCAGTCATCTAAAGGCATACAAACTTCACCAGATTCATCCCATCGAGACTGGTCATTCTGTTCTTCTACGTCATCACCAAGCTCTTCATCACCTTCTCCCACTTCATTTTCTTCATATTCTTCATCCCTAGGGAAATCTGTGTCCTGCACCTGGTCTGCTCCCTCTTGCCCTCCAGGCTGAGACTTATCTGCACAGTCTACACAAACTCCATAGCGTCGAGATCCGTGTCGTATTCCAACACTGGCTGCTAGCATGAAGATCTTCTTGCATACCATACATTTATACTTTTTATCCTTTTTGTGCACCTATGGAGAAAAAAAAATTAACAGCTGAAAATAAGCACACTGTACTAGAAAAAAACCCATTTTGTATTATCTCAATACTGTTCAGAGAAAGAGTACTACTAGAGATCCATTTCCACTTGAGCTATTCTCACAACCAACCACCACCTTGCTGCTCAGCGGATAGCTAAACAGCTGCCTGTTCAATACACAGCTGTTGGAAACTCACTGTTCAGACAAAGCCACTGAATGGCACAGAGAACATAAGTTTATGCTGCACACAGTACCATAATAGACACGCTGCCCATTTAGAAAATCACCTTTACAATATTAAGCTCTACAACCAAACAAGAGTTTAATTCTGTGGGAAAGGAAAGAGCAAGATTCCTCTTCCACCTCCCCACTCCCACGAGCCAGTCAAACAAAACGAAGCTCAATATCTTTTCACTCCATTTTCACCTTCTTCCTTAGTGTGAGCCTGCATGCAAAGCTGAACTACTGTGAAATAAATTGAGGAAAATAAACCTTAATAGGTAGCCAATTAAGCAAGTGTCACAAAGTAGTTGCAGATGTGCTTTTAAGAACAGGGAAGAATGAATTTGAGACTATGTAACTAAGAGAAGATGAAAACAAAATTAGGCCAAGATACAAATAAGTACTTTAGTCCTTCTTAATCTCTACAGCAGATAAAGGATGCATTTTTCTCCAGCACCTAGACTTCCTACCAAACTGTTTCACACAAAGCAAAATGCTTTAGATGTTCCCTGTGTGGGGTGGGGGAGGAATTGGCATTCTGTAACCTGCAGTGCACAATGGATTAAGACAGGACTGAACTGACTCTACAACGATTTTCACCTTGTTTGACTTCATCTCCTTTCCTGGAGTAAACATCTTTATCTCCAAGACCTCGTCAGATACGGCACGACAGAAACCTGAAGTACCACTCTACTGGTCCTGTTACAAGACCTACAGGGTATTGCTGCTACCACCAAAGCAATAATGACATCATTTCCTCTACTGAGTCACAGAACTGCTCCATGCTGTTATCACCTCCGTCACCTACACGTGCTACAGGACACGGTTCTAGAGATTTGGTAGCAACACAGCCACTGATGTCCTCCCTTCATGAACTTGTATCTTCACCAAATAACAACAGCAGACCAGGATGAAATGGAGCAGTTTCTTGGTGGAAAGATATTTAAGGTGAGAGAATTCAAGTGGAAGGTAAGGAACACTGGTTCTAAGATTGACTTCATAACTATTAACATTAACCTGCCTACATGTAGAACAATTCAAGGAAATCTGAAAACTACTATGTTCACAAAATCATAGAATGGCCTGGGTTGAAAAGGACCACAATCACCATCTGGTTTCAACCCCCCTGCTATGTGCAGGGTCGCCAACCACCAGAGCAGGCTGCCCAGAGCCACATCCAGCCTGGCCTTGAATGCCTCCAGGATGGGGCATCCACAGCCTCCTTGGACAACCTGTTCCAGTGCGTCACCACCCTCTGTGTGAAAAACTTCCTCCTAATATCTAACTTAAACCTCCCCTGTCTCAGTTTAAAACCATTCCCCCTTGTCCTATCACTATCCACTCATGTAAAGTCATACCCCCTCCTGTTCTTCAATACCTTCTAGAATTACATTCTTATATGACTCAAGTCATCGTTTTAAAAAAGGATTCTTAAATGACTTTAAAAAATATTACTGGCTGACGTAAAGTGTATTTTATGATAACAGGTTAGGAAGGAAAGCTGGGAAGACTTGCAGCTCTTTACTTCATTCAGATTAAAACCCAGAAGCAAGCAGCATTCTCTACTCATGTGGGAACACGAAGCCAATTGCAAGGAGGCTAGAGAGACCTAGAGGAACACCTTCACAAGGAAGCAGGTTTAAAACATGTTGTAAAATAAGAATTGTTTTTATATTTTACTTTTTACTTTTAAGATGACAGCTTGGAGAAATACCATCATCTTCTCAACAATATGAAATTACCTTGACATTTTCCCTCAGCGTTTTTTGATACTGCATTTTCCCAGAAATAATGAGAGTCAGTTGATAAATAGGTATATATCTTCATCCAATTTATTTACACTACAACAAATGTAGGTGAAGACTCCACTTGTACACACGCATTGCACACACACATTGATGCTACCTACCAAGGAATGTCTCTTGACGTGCTCTCTTCGAGTAAACAGCTTCCCACAGATGTCACAACTGAAAGACCTCACGCCTGTGTGAATGAGCAAGTGTCTCTTTAGTGTTCTTCTGTATTTGGCTACATAATTACAGTGTGGACACTTCAGCTTGTTCATGATTAAAGCAGAGGAATCGCCTACAAGAAAACAAGCCATCAGTAGAAAAGACGATGAAACAAAAGATTTTTTCAGTCTGTTCTGCCTGGTGAAAAAAAATAAGCAAATGCCAAAACAATAAAGCACCCACATGAGTTTTCATCAGCCACATCAGGACAATGCCTGCCTGCAGAAAACCACAAATACTGGTGGGTCCAGCATGTATGATCTTGCTAGAAAAAACACTTACTTGTAAACAAGGAACATTAAGTACAGGAGTACACATCAATTATTTGAAAATAATCATTACTGCATGAGTCAGAGTGAGTAAGTGACAAGTTAGCAGTATTCCACATTACAGAGGTCAACTACAATCAGAACCACTCTGCCCTGGATTCTGTGACATTTAGACAGTTAAAACCTTCTCCCAGTATATATTTTTTTAGAACTACGTGCAAGAACCACCTACCCCAAGATACAAATCAGTATCAAAATTTAAAAAAGGTATAACCAAGTAAAAATGAATGCTGACATTGACAAAAGGAGGACAGCATGAGACAACATGATTCTGAAATAGCTAAAAAAGAGAAGCGATTAGTTCAGATCTTGTTATTCTGCCCTAATTTAGTCTAAGTGTAGAAGATGAAACAAGAGCAGAAAAGACTTCTGGAAGTAGCAGTATCCCAGTTCTTTCTTATGAGGAGAGCTATTTATATTGCTTGGACTGGGGACAACACAGCTGGTTCAAGAGTTATCTGCAAAACCAAGGTTTACTACAGCTGCTTTTTGCTACGTGAAGCAGAAGAGCTTAGGATTCTGTGACAGTTGTAAAGGAGGCCACACAGAAATAAAGGTTTTGAGAAAAGGATGTAGACTGAACTTACTGTGAGCTAAGAATTTATGAACATGATTGTAACCATATACAAAGAGAGCATCCAAAAAGCTCTAAAGCCGCATGACTACGTATGAGAGCTTCTGAAGATCATGCTGACAGGAAGAAAACAAAACTAGCCCGTTATGTGCATGCCTCTATGTAAGATGCCAGCTTCACAGTTAAAAAGCTTCAAAACTCATCATGACGTCCAAGTTAAATTTTGCTAGTACTCAAAAGTGTGCCTTGGTATGTCTGAGTACTCATACAAGTTGCATGTCAGCATGTCATGTAATGGGTTACATGGAAAAAAACAGTTTCTGACTTGTAGGGTTTTTAACTGCAGTCTTATATACACATCACCAGGAGTCTGGACAGCCAGACATCGGGGCTGTAAGATAGGAACTTGACAGCAGGCAGATCTCAAAAGACCTCAGTTTTAATCTCTTGCTCACTAGTGAACTTCACCTTCTGATGCCTCAACTTCTTGCCTTGTAAAACCAAAACTACTTGAAGTACACAATAAACCACATACACAAGTAATATCTCAAAGTGTTACAGAGAAGAAGCAGGCATCACTACTGCCTGGTCTTAGAAGTTCTTAAGGTTCTCTGTTCACTATGAGGCATTTTAAGAACCTAGCAATAGCAGGTTTAGATGTGATTTTTTTGCGATACATTCCAAATGCGTTCAGATCAAATAATTACAGATAATTGCTCACTTGAATATAGGTTAAGGCACAGAAGCTGTGAAACAGTAGGTTATACAACGCCCATCTGACTGAAGAGGGATTCAGTTATAGCTGCACTGAGTTCAAAGTATTTACTGTGATTTTTATTTATATAGAGAGAATAATGAGATGCACATTTTTATATAAAGATAAAAAGTTGATTAAGCATCCAAAGTCTATTTATCTGCAGTTAGCTTACTAAGGAAGGTTAAAAAAAACCAACAACAAACGGTCAGACCACTGAAGGCTTCAGGTATCTACATATTCAGGCACAATACAAGAGTTAAGTCATATGGAAGAGTGAAAGCAGAATATATTTGAGTTCATTTTAGTCTCTCCAGAGAAGCAGTCTTATTGACATTAGCCAAAAAGGTAAAAGGAAAGGGGAAAGAAAACGTAAACACATAATCTAATAAATCACTATAGAAGTTAATCAAATATTACCAGCAGTGACACACAGGTTAAAGAACTTCTAGCAGAAGCAACAGAAAGCAACCTGCTCTGCATCAGATATACTTGCCATTTTCCCAAGCATCTTTTGGCCAAGATTCTGGCAGCAATCCATACTTGAAGTCACTTGAAGTACCCGGCAGCAGTCCATACTTGAAGTCACTTGAAGTACCCGGCAGCAGTCCATACTTGAAGTCACTTGATGTCCCCGGCAGCAGTCCATACTTGAAGTCACTTGAAGTCCCTATTACAGACACAGTACTACTTCAGCTTTCCTGCTTATAATCAGTCAGTTAGTATCTCGAACTATTTATCTTTCTTGAACTGTGACAAAAAAAGTTTAAAACATTAAAACTCTTTCCACAGTATTTGACATTGAGATGAATAAAGCTGGATTCCTGATTTAAAAGAAATTAGGTCTTTGAATTACTCTCCACGGCATCATTTTTATTCCCCATCTTGAGAAACATTCAAAGCCTCTTTCATACCACAGGAACGTTTATGGTAAGGATATTTATTCACTCACTATCATCATGACAGCGCAAAGAAGTTTTCCAGTGGTTTCTCCTTGGAGCTGCTATGTTCAGTGACTTCATCTGGTCTACCACAAGCAGACTACTGGTTGGTACATACGTACACGTTTTCTACCAGAAGTGTAATTTTCTTTATTGCTTTAAACTATCTCGGTGGTATATAAAGTGTTTTACGTACCTTTATTTTTATAAAGTATCCCTACAGCTATATCTAAATCCTTTTTTGAATAATCATCCCCATTACTCTATAACCACATCAATTCAAGAGATCATAATTATTAGGAATAAACCAGCTTGAAATACTAGTTTGTGTATCTGCATTTGGTCTTTAGACAAGCTCTTCATGAAGTTCGTAAGATTTTTGTAGCTTTTTCCCCTCATAAAAGAACAGAATTAGTCAGAAACAAACAATACCTTAAAAAGAAAAAGATATTTACTTGGTTTTTACTTGTTTTAATTCTACACTTTTGTAATAAGTAATATCTGCATGAGTGAATACAGATTACATGTAACAGAGAACTATAAATAGTTCACCAAAAATTGCAGTAGGCAATTGACAATCATGTTTGTAGGTCAAAGACTCTTCTGGCAAGAGAGCAAATCAGTCTTACCCCCAGTCCCCAAGACAGGAGTTTGCTGGAAAACATGAACTCATAAATCCATTACTTTCCTCACAGGCACATAGTTGTTAAATAAACAAACTGCAATGGAAACTGGCAGATTTCCTTTTATTTGTCTGGATGGTGCTGAGATCCTCACCACACTGGATTCCCAAACGTCACCGCTGTCAAAAACCTTGAGAGGGACTTTGCACAGCAAGTACATCTATTTTTTACTCTCAAGCCCGAGACAGTAGGTTTTAATAGTGCACAGACTTTTTCACTTGTCCCTGTGCTGCTCGTTCCAAGGATTTTTCCAGGAAAGGAAACTCTCTCAGAGGGTAAACTACATTTTCATACAGCTAGTGGTAAAAGCAGCATACTGAAACACTCCTGACTTCCAATTTTACTGGAAAAAAAAGGACAGATTATATATCTTCACAGTATTAAGCACAGACATTAGTCATATTTAAGGCTGAAGCGGTATTACAGTTGGCAGCAACAATTGCAGCTGCAACATGAGACGATAACAGTTCAAAAGGAAATAAATTAACAAATAGGAAATCTAGAATTTTACCAGATCTTTCACACAATGGCAAACGATAAGCAAAGCGACTGCCAAACCACCAAGTCAGCATAAAGCTATTCCGTCTATCTGAGCTTTTCACAAGCTGAGCTTGATTGGACAAAGTAAAAGAAACGTCAGTATTTTAATTAATCCTCCCAACTATTTTGGTATAGAAAGAAATTAGGGGAGCTACAGGGAGGGAAGACTCAGTCCCCCTCCACTTGAAAGAAATGTACTGAGAACAACGTTTTAATAAAACACTTTTAAACTACAGACTCAGTAGTTCTTATGTCCAAAAGAGGCAAGAACTCCTTATGCTAATTTGAAGCTATATACTCCTGCAATGCCAGCTCAACAGCTCAAGCAATAGAACAGATACCCTATGGACATGCCAACTAAACATTCCTTCGAGGTGAGCAGTAAACCTTCCTTCAGTAACGTGCAAGAAGCGAAGAAGCAGTGTTGTACATCTCTAGGCAACAGCAAAGATGACCTCAGGGCCAAAAGCCTCCAAATTAAAGCAGGCTTCGGGAGCTAACAGAGAAAAACAAAACCGTAGTTTAAAACATCAGACCTTTTATCCATAAGCCATCTCCCTCTGCCCCAACAGAAATGCCCTGTCTCTTGTTGAACAACAGAAGATCTACAGTTGAAGTACTTCAACCACTTTCCTCTCCCTTGTAAGAGGATTATCTGTAAAATCAACAGACCGAGGACTGGACTACTCACAGGTGTAACGCATATGCTGTGTATTGGCATATTACCTTACTTCCTTCAAAATAAGCATATGCCAAAGACTGGCAAATAAGTAAAGATCGATCAAGCCAAGCACATTTATAACACTGTTGCTTGGAGAGTTCTTCTGGAACTAAGAGAACACACACTGAATGTCATGAGAATCATTTATGCTCGCAACTGATACTGAAGTTTGAACAAACTTAAGAGCTCAAATCCCTGGGTAGGTCTAGATCTTAGTCTAAGACTCGGCAGAGGGCCAAAGAGACTTAAAAGATATAGTCTAGTGCAGATAAAAAGCTACTAAATCTGTCTGCCTCCAATGTGAAGACCTGCTCCAACATGAAAGAACACCGGTACAGATACCACAAGAGATAAGAGGTTGCTGCAGACATTTCAGTCTCTGCAGAATAAATGACTAAGTAAATCCTAATTAAACCTAATACTTACTCCATTCTGAAAATAATTCGTTGACTTAAAAAGCCTACTTTCTAGACAGAACATATAACTAATGTTTTCAAAACAACAGAGAGGCACTTTGAATGTCCAGTGGCTCATCCGCACAGGAAAGACATACTGAGTGTGAATGGGAAACGCAATGCCTAGCCTCTAGCAGCTTCTCCAAGGTGGACAGAGTCTACAGTCAGACAGGCTCCATACTGTTGCTAAGCTAGGCGTAAGATGCTAGAGGACCCAATGGCTCATATCAGTCTCTCCCATTACCCCCACCCACACTACAGCACCTCTCAAACCTGCCCGGAAAGCTGCAGCTGTAGTCACTGTCTAACTTGTTCCTGTCAAGGTAACACAACCCAAATGATTTTGACAGGTGACTGAGGGCAACAACATAGAACAGTTGTGCTGGCAGATCAGACAGAGAGAGAGGGGGACACAGGAGAACACAGACAGTAGGGAGGAAAACAAAAAAAAAGGCAAGTAATTAGAAGCAATGATCTTCAGTACCTTCAGACCAGTTCATCTGTCTACAACCTTATCTTAATCTAAGGATACCTTTCAACAGCATTGTTCATTTCTAGAACAGGTGTAAGCTAATAATTCAGATGTCAAATAGCCTCCAACATCCAGCCATACTTGGACTATGCATGGAGAAGAGGTTTCTACTTGCAATGCTATGTTTAAAAGAGAAACAAAACCAAAACAACAAGCCACAAACCAAAATAATAAAATAAAGCACCACAAACTGATTAACTATCAGCATTAAAACGCAAGATGTCAGTCTGAGAAGAGATTAGGACAGTTCCAAATACAATTAAGTGGTTGCGTAGGTTTTTACACAACAGAAAAACTTATGAAAGCCCTTTACACTTTAAAACGTGCTCCTTCTCAGACAAAAGGATAATCAAGATTAAGACACTGAATTGCAGTTTTAAAGGCAAGAGGTGGGGGAGTGTTATCAAAAAGAAAACACGTGAGCAGAAACATCCTTAGTTTGACAGTTTTGATTTTTCTGCATCCAGAACTCTGCTGAACTTCTGGGAAAGAAAGGAGACATCGGGTGGGAGAAGATTAAGTAGATCAATGAGAAGATCAATGATAGAAGCCTTTGAACAGGTCGTTACAGAAATGGATATGGAGGTAAAGTGCATGGAAGGACACAAAACTTCACAGGAGATATCACTGTCTGTAATAAATAGCTTCTGTTTTCTTTATACCTACAAGCACTAAAAACAGTGCCAAAAGAGGAGGAAAAGGAATATGGCTTTTCCCTGCAACTTCACTGACACTGACTGCTTATTCAGACCAATTCAAAAAAGACAGAAAGTAGATCAGATAAGCGATTAGGCCAGAGCTTTCAAGGATTGTAAGGAGAGCACTGGTAATCTACTGATACAATCTGGCTTGCTATTAGAGCTGGATTTGTTGCTTATGTTAAGTAACATGTGACAGAAAAAAACCAGCACTGCCAAGAGCTACATACTGGCAAGGTGAAGAGAAGAAAATACATTGTACTGTTCATTCCCAGAGTATTACTCACTTCTTTAACCTTGCTTCTGAAAAGAGGTCAAAGCAGATTACTTCTGAACTGCTTCTTGCAACAGAACCCTCTGACAAACTTAAGATATTTTGCCAATCCAATCTACTAATGCTCCAAATACCACTCTCAATTGCTCGTAATTTTTTGCAATTTCTCATTCATGAAAACTGGTTTACTGCTTTAACTACGAAAGCAGAATCACTAAATAACTCTGCCAGATAACCACCAACTGCTGCCAAACAATAATCTATTTATTGTACGCTCCCTTCAAAAGTCTGCCATTCACTGTCACTGCTTATAAAGCTAGCTTGCTGATCTCTCCATAAAGGCTACAACAGTGAAACGTGAGCTAGTAAGGACTGTCCTGATCCACATCATTTATTTGTGGAGGAGCTACTGATCTCAGGGAACAGACTCAAGGAAGAACTTAGATCAGAAGGAATCTCTGAAGGTCACCTAGTTCAACCCAGCTCAAAGCAAGGCTAACTTCAAAGCTGGATTATATCTCGCTTTGAACCTTGCCAAGTGTTAAATGTCTACGAAGATGGAGATTCCATAAACCCTCTAAGCAATCTGCTCCAACAAAACTGCTTTCACGGTCCACAGGCTGCGTACAGGTAGAATTTCCCTTGCTGCAACAGATGCTTTTCAGAGGTGCACAGCAGAAGGGCAAGTATCTGGATTCGCGTTCTGTAAGATCCACTTAAGATGGTAAGAGACTGAAGATATATGCCCCTCCAGCTTACGTATGCTAAATAAATTCTGTACCCCAGCCTCTCCTCAGCATTTCTCCAGTTCCCAGATTTCCTTAAGGACCCACCCACTGGACTCTCTCCAGCTTAATGATACCTTTCTCATCTTGGGCTGCTCTGAACTGGGTACAGTATTTAAATGTGGTCTTGCAAGCCCTGAATTCAGGGAAATTATCCCTTCCCCCAGCCCACTGGCTACGTTCTTGCTAATTCTGTCAGTATACGGTTAGCCTTCACTGCTGCTATGATGCATGGCTGACTCACATTCAGCTTGCTGCCCCAAGGGCCCTTGGTTCTTTTCCTCAGTTACTACAGTCACCCAGTGCTCAGCTGTACTGATGCAGAGATGTAGAAGAAAAGGCATCCAGTTAAAAAGGCAAGTTATCAGCTTTATGCCCACTTCAGCCCTCCTACAAGGGCTCTCCACACAGTAAAGCTGTTCTTTCTGCATTGGTATCGAGAGTTGCTATTGTTACCATTTAATAAGCTACATATTGTTCTTACGCCCTTCGAGGAAGAATTAAATTAAATCAAGAAAAACAAAAAAAATCATACACGTCTCTGCTTGTATTTATTCTTACATAAAGACACAAGCACAGATACCACTGCTACATAGACTGTTTTGGTCAGAACAACCTTTTATGCTAAGAAAATATTTAAGAATGCTTCTATTTAATGTTAGCTTCTCTAGTAGTAGGCAGTCTTAGAAGCAGCAGCATCCTCGACCAAAATGAGTATCTCAGGATCATCCCTTCCAGACAGACTTTGCTAAAGCCTGACCAGGAATACCGAAGCATTTTGTCTTTTCATGGAGCTTTGAAGAAAAGCCAGGTACAAGACTAAGATGTACAAATCTGTATTTTTACAGATCTACAAAACGAACAAGAAGCACACATGAAAATCTTCCAAAAATAAATAATACGAACTTGCTATACAACAGTATTCTACTCATAGTGTGAAGTTTCTATGATACAAACACCTTTCTGGTTGTAAGTATTTACTGATGCCTGACAGAAATCGGCACAAGAAAGAAATGCTGCCCATCTCAGTTTCTTCCACCCCATGAAATTACTCTGAGACCTGTACAATACAACTTCTGAATTCTCACAATGCATGGAGGATGAATGGTTGAACAGCAAGGAGAACTCAACAGGAGAAACTGAAAATACAGCTGAAAGGAATGTTCCCTAGTCAAACTTAACGTTAGTTGAAACTTATAGCCCATTATACATACCTATGAAAGCTGAGGTTGACCAATCCTTTCCCCCAAACAGAACAGAAACAAAAACAAAAGAACAACCAATCAAACCCTAAGGCCCATCAACGCCAAGAAACTGAACAGCAATTGATCAATATATACTTCTATAAACTCTTCGGAGACAAAGTCACTTTAGCGTAAAAGCTCTCATAGGGAGTTACAGTAGTTTCATTGAATTGAACAGGTCTGCCAGTGCAGAAAATCTAGAAGTTAAACAAGGAACTTATTCCTGTTTTTGTGACAGTGAAGACAAAGTCATTATTAGAAGTCCTTTACCAGACTTTTAGCTTCATACATGTAACCTAGGAGGGGATATGCACATGAAGAGAAACATGTGGGAAATCAGGGAGCTGTGATAAAAGAAAAAAGAAAAAAAGGACTATGTTCTACAATAATCATTATCAGGAAGAAAATAAAGGGTTTTTTCTTTTTCTTTTTTTAATATTAAGGAATCTGCATTCTAAACACGCTCCATTAAAGTCAGCAGAAATCCAAGAGAAATCTGATCAAGAAATCCAAGAAATCTGGATCAAAATCACTTTCCCTGCTCAACATGTTATAAAATTAATCAGATTTGACTCACTGAGCTACATTTTTGAGGCACAGGAGGGAATACACCTGAAAGAATAGCACAGATAACTTATGCAGCCGGAGCTGCATATCCCAAATGAATCTGGAAGATATGCAGCTTCTGTTTTTCTTTATGGAGTTGCTGCCACTGTCCTCACCATTTCTTAAATAGCCGAGGTAATGGAAAGACTACGTCAGCACTTCAGATTGATGATTTCTTATAATTCAAAATATTGCCTGTGTTTCGATTGCATTCCTTAAAGTCATAAGGTCAGCTGTCCATTCCACCAGAATGTGGGAATCTACCTGCATTCAGGATCATCCCTAAGTGAAGCAAATTTACTGGGTTGGCTAGACTCCTGGTCATTGGACTCTCTCCAGATGTCTTTCAAAATCCACGGGGCCTTTACTTCCTTATTACATAGGAAATGGAGCAAATAGAGAGATCAAACATTCATTGAACAACTGTAATCTTTCAATCAGGGTACAGTACCAGGAACGAAGATTGGGAAAAAAAGCTTCCTTTCCAAACGCCGTATTTGTTTTCTTTATGACAGAAAGTCCAGGTAAGCTCATCAGTCTTGCTTTCTTCAAGTACGAAATTACTTAACTCAAAAATTTTACAGTAATCAAGTTACAACTTGAGGGAGCAACATATGACAAAAACTGTGACTAGCACTACATTTTTTATAAGCAGCTTTAGACACTACTTGTAACGTTATGAAAAGTAGCTGCTTTTGCAGCCAACTGAGTTCAAATCCTTCCTTAAGAACTCCTACAGAGTTATCCAGAAAAATCTTTTTCCACAAAAGGCCATTTTCATCCTGTCTTTGTTTTGTTACCCTTTTCTCGGATGCCCTCCAAACTAATATACGACATAACATTATGAAGCCCAAAAATCATACAAACAAATGGTCTGGTGTTAGCTTCACAAAACCAACTGAATAATCCATTAAAACGTTCCTAAGAATCAACACGGTCAGCTCTGGAAAGCATGAAGAATAATTCACAGTTTTGTTCTGAAGTCTACAAACAGAATACATATGCCAAAACACAAACTCTAATGAAAAAACAATTCAGAAGTGGTGTAAATTTATAAAATCTACAAATAGACGCTAAAAATATCATTAATAGAATCACTGAGCTTTCATGAACTGGAAACTGACTAAAAGATACCGACTGATTGCACTGTTATTTCCACCATGGGAAATGGTTAATTGCAGGATGCACCCTGGTTATAAACAGCAAAGGCATTTTTCCTTCTAGTTAATAATCTGTTAAAAATAGCGAGATAGGTTGTACAATTCAGTGAGAAGGAACTCAGCTATTTTATTTCACATAGTTAAACCTGGGGAACGTTTGAAAGCATCAGTAGAAGTAGAGAAATGAAGCAAAAACGTCATATTCAATTCAAAACAAAAAAGCTTTAGCACGTTTTTTGAAGCCCAAAGCGCTACTTCTTACAGGAAAGGTGTTAAATATAAACCCACTGGTAGTGCAGAGTGAGAAGAACTGACATACTCTTATAGCTATCTGCAGGAAAACTCACATTCACATTTGCTTTACTGAGATAACAGGCAACAGCATCGCTGAGAAAACTTTTATTACGATTTACCTAATGCTTACCTAGTAGTACCCCATCAATCAAAAACTCCATTTAGCATAGAATTGAATTCAATGTCTTTGGGCTGATTTGGGTTTTTTTTGTTTGTTTTTTTTTCCTCTCTCTATATGCATTGGTTTCCATTTTAAGTTCTCACTATGAGAGCAGCAGTCCTTAAATTGGTTTCCCTTCCACCGTACCACCACCTGTGGTACTTTTTCCCCCCTCACAGAAAAGCCAAACAACCTAAAACCATCACCAAGGACACAGCAACTCACTTTGCATGTAATCAGACATCTAATAACCACAGCTGGTGTTAGTTATCCCCATCAGCACACCACAAAGTGTAACAGTAGAAGCTCTTTCTCTTTCGGCAACCAAAGGGATAGCAAGTGTATTACTTAGCTTGCATCACAAGATTTTACTATTCATTCTTTTTCTTCTAAACGCATTGTCTCATATCTGTTCCAGAAAACGTTTTCTCATGAATTTTTAACTGCCTATTCATTTTGGTAGTTTTTCCATCTTCACAAAAAACTTAATCCACAACTAAAAAGTTATCATGTAACCTGCAAGTTATTCTACAACTCATTCTTGTCATTCTTCCAATTCCCCACACTTTCTTCTCTCTCTCTCTCTCCTCTCTCTTGCACCTTTTCTTAGGTCTGGAGGGAAGAATTACAGTGGTTTATAGAACAAATGCACGTATCTATGGAATCTACTTTATCTGGCACACAGTAGAGGAGAAAACACCAGCTACTGAAGCATAACTAAGACTGAAAGCAAGCACTATCGTGCTCTTCCTCCACCACCTCTCACAGAAGAATTTTTTAGAAGTACAGGTTTCAGTATAAAGATATTAAACGTGGCTTCCAAAGTAGTTCTAGAACCCACAGAAATATGAAATTATTTACTTTGGACCTCTCACGTTACAGTAAAAGAACCAAGGAGATCATTAGTTGACAATACTCTATGTCTTTTTTTAGTTTACTTACAAAATAAATTCCTTCTCTACAATTATAAAGCTTTCCATGATTTTGGACTGACACCACAGCATAAATTCAATGCATTTAATACAGTTCTTTTCATCAAGATGTAGCATGAAATGTATTTTACAATCTAATTCTGCAGTACAATCAATGACAGGAAACCTCAGTATTTCTATCCAAAAAACTGAACAAGTTGAGTACTTTTCTATCATTGCTGAGCTGCCCCACCACCCGTTAATTCTATGAGAAAGCTCCAGTGCACCTATTCCAAGTCTGCAGAATGCAAACAAGCATTTATTTCTGCTGCTGAGCACACCATTTGTTAGCTGGATACTTACTTTCTGTAACGTCCCCAACAGTAAAAAAGCTTAACTGTCTAACCCAAATAAATCAGAAGTAGAAACCACGCACTAAATTGCGTCAGGAACTTGATATTTGTGCAATTTCTGGTAACTCAGATCCCCATTCTTGCTCCAGACTTTCTGCTGCCACTCTTAAAGCTGCTGCAGCTAAATGCATGCTAGCAAGTAGTGCCTCGCAGCACAAGCAGATCTGCTAATGTGGGTGCTGAAGACCCAACACCCCTACCATACATGTTCAGAGCTGCTTTACTTCAGGCTAGATCTAATCCTGGTGCTGCAGACCCAAGGTCTGTCAGTGGTTGGCACATAACAAGCACATTTCTGAAACACAGCTTCCATTTTCCTTTCACACAGAAGAAACTCTCTGCAGGCCAAGAATGCTTCACAACATTAATCAAAGTACGCTAAGAGAAGATCAGGAAATCCACTTTACAAGAGTATACTCTCAAGCTAAACTGAAAAGCTACTGTGGACCTACCCACTGAGTTCAGAGACAAGTAACCGCACTCAAGCATTTATGGAGTGAGTGTCAGTTCCTCAGCACAGCTGATTTCCCACATCTGCTCCTATTGTGTCACACTACTTGCTAACAGCACATCCATCTCCTGCTTCTGCTCTCACCAAATATAGGTGCCCGTAGCTTCAGTCTGCAGTACTCTATTGTCACATGTCATTGTGGTGCTCACGTGTATGCGATACACAAATGCACAGCAGTACAACGCAGCACAGAGATACCACGTGCCCACTGCTGGACTGCTATTCACGTATTGCCTCCTCACACCTCAGCAGCTGCCAGCAACAGAGATAGACTTCTAACGCTGTGGGCAAAGACATTTCAGGGCCCGAGTACAACTGGCTTGGTCACAGCACTCCTGAACGGATTTCTTTCAGTCTTGTTTTTCAAGGAGATGGAGGTACGAGAACAAACTAAGGTCACCTCTCCTTCCACCAGAATAAAGACAGGTTGCCTAGGCATTCCTGAAAACTCAAGTTGCTTTCAAATCTCCTTTTTTCATCACTGGAATACAAAAATATCCACCGAAATAGTCTGTACTCACAGGTCTGAGTGCTGGTGTTGTTAGTTGGTTGAGTTTGTTTGGGGATTTTTTTTTAGTTAATTTATGCATGGGTTGTTTTTTCACCCCCCCTTAATTCTGCCATTTGAACCTGAGAAGTAAAGGTCATTCACAGGCCTCTGACATTTGAAAAAGACATGCATTTTAAAACGCTTCAGAAACAGACGTTTAAAGAACTTTGTTCTAGCTACATCTCACATCCACATGCTATTCAAGAGTCAACTCTGAAACTAAAACTATTCAGAAGTCATACTTCTAAGGTTGCTAATCCACCTAGAACTGATACAGGCAAGCAGCAGTATTTCAAATACGTTTCAGCTACTCATGCAATATAATAGTAACTACAAACTACATTAGCCCAAATTTCAAATATACCGGGAACAGTCTGCTTAGAATTCTATGTGACACAATTCTATGTGAACCTAGAATTCTATTCTAGGTTTACCTAGAACACATTTAATCTTATTCTAGCACTTTCATTAACCACTGACCCTGAGGGGATAAAAAGACAACACCATGAAAAGTCAGATCCTAAGATTTGTTTAAAGGACAGTTCAACAAAAAGATACTCTCTCCACTACATGTCATTGTGGTATCTCTTTCCCACCTTCTTCACAAATCTATCTGCTTTAAGAGTCAATAGGCAGTATTACTCCATCTTGAAGCTTCCCAGATATCCGCAGAACTAACAGCAGTGAAATGTTGATTTCTGCTTCTTGTTGAGACTCAAGGAGATGACCACAAAAATCTTTTGCCAGTGAAAGGAAGAAAATTAAGAAGGACACCTCCATGCAATCAGCGTCAGCTATCACTTCTTGATTTTGTGCCTAATTTTAGCTAGAGATTAAAACATAGATATGAGGGGATTTTAGCTTCTACTAGCTGATATGGACCTGCAACCAAACATCAGTTATAAAGAACATGCTACGTACCACATGGGATGGGTTACACAGTTCTTTTCTCTAGCTGAAGATGCACTGTTGCAGCACAAAAGGGAGAACCAGGTTGCTGCATAATGCTAAATACGTGCTGATTTTACTAAAACACCCCATGCACCACACCTGTAAAAGTTACACTGCCACATACTTGATCTGGAAAATTCATTTTCAAATTGTATGATTGATATTAAGCAATATTTACCTGCTTCTTCTTTAATGAATGACAGGTCTTCTTCTGGATATGGGACTGATGGTTGCAACACTGAGCAATCTTCTGAGTTCTCTTCAGTATTAGGTGGTATATTATAAATAAATCTTTTTGCAGTTTGGTTTTTCCTTCTTGCCTTTCCAGGTTCTTGAACTGATTGTCCCTGTGAGCCCATGTCATTCCACACAAAAACTTTTCCCTCACCTTGAGACTCATTTTCAGCCATTTCAGGTGAGCTGTCCTGGACCCAACTGCAGTCATTCATTTGGTAGCTTTCAATTTGGGCCTCATCAATAGAGTAACCATCGTTCTCAGTTTTTATGCTGCTTGCCAAGTTGGTAAGGTTTCGTGTTGCCCAGAAGCTGGCAACTTTCTGATCCCTTGGAGACATACCATCCCTACTAACAGACCTCCTGTTATAATCCACTACGACGGTCTCCGGAGCTTCTGATTTTATACTTATGTTTAAGGCATCTTTAATGAAATTGCGGCAAGACTGGACAACCTCCGTCATCTGAAGGTAGCTGGCCACTGACATCACTTCAATGGCATTTTGGCTCGTAAGCACGAGGTTACCAGAATACAAGAAGTCCAAAATGACAGAAAAACCTTGAACAGCAACAACATCTAAATAGGTAACAGTGGTTTGGTTACGGCTTTCTTTGTTTGTAAAGCAATACAGAGTCTTAAAGAAGCGGCTGCCTGCAACCAGGATGTTCTTGTGAGCTCTGAAGACCCTCCCACTCACCACAATATTGACATCACAAAGAATGCCTTTCTTCCTCTGCTCATTTAGTTCCTGCAGGAGCTGATAGCAGTAAGAGTTCTCATTTGGCCTGCTGTTAAAATCACAGTATCCTTCATTATTCAGTTCTGACGGCAACTCTGACTCCTGGAATTAGAAAGAAAAACAATTAGCTTTTCACAAATGCTCTCTTTCATCCTACAGCACTATTGAAAGGATACGAAAGTAAGATAATGTTATTCCAATTCTTCTTAATTAGAATCTTGGTTACAAACGCACGCTGGAATGCATGTTTGAAAAAACATTTCCATCAGCTGAGAATCACGCTCTCAGACTGCACCCTCCTCTCATATTTGGAACAAAACCATAAGAAAACTGCCATAAGGACAAAGGAAGTAAGATTTGGGCCAAAAGTAAAGTCAGATTTAGCCGAGAATGAAGTACTTGGCTTTGTTAACCCATATATATTAATGACTCGCAGTCTCTTTCTTAAGACTTATCTAGATGGCTCTCACATATCCAGTTAATTCTTCCTTGGAAAACTTCAAGTGAAGTCAATAGAGAACCTTGATCCAGACTCAGCCTTTGCTCATGCTGAGAGATGAATACATAAAGATGATCAGTTTATCTCCCAACCTATGTCTAACTGTTCTACATGTTCTAAAGAAGCGATAGTACTGGAGTAGTTATAGCAGCAGGTATATTCCTATAGTTCTACAAATTAGGAATTTGTTAAAAATTTCCCATTGTACAGGCTTAAGATTAAATACTGGTAATACAAGTGGACAGAATGCTGCAGGCGGCCAAACAAAAGTTAGGCTTCCATCACATTACTTAGCCAAGACTTCCTTGAATCAAACTACACTGAAACTTCCCAGCAACAACATCTCTAATTGGTTATCATACTGACAACACGTACTTCTATGCCTCTCCATGAACTTTTCAAGAAGTGATCTTAAACATAGCTTCAGACATTTCCCAGCAGTAGAATCAGACAGTCCAACACCAATAAATGAATTCCTAAATAATTAGTTGAGGCAGAAGCTGGTGAGTAAGAAGAGGTTTGAAGTAGATTTTACAGTACTTTGTAACTGTTGTTTAGACAATGATGATTCAAATCTGCTACAAGAGAAGCAGCTAGAAGAAAGCAGAAAGCACCACAAAACAAAAAAGAGATCATACTTATATTAATTGAGAGATGCCATCAAGAGCATTGACAATGACAATGCTGTTTTTTCCACTAGATCTAAGACTCTTCCTTCCTAGCAATTAAGAACAGTTTGCAACTGGCTGGTTCCATTATGACTTTGGGTAACAAGAGACTGCATTTTACAGTTTTCAAAAATGACTCAGACCTGAGGGGTCAGAAGGCATTAAAAACAGTACTACCTCAACATTACAGGTCAGATTCAGTTAGTGGGTTATCACGAGCTCATGATGTAAACTGGGGCTAGAATGTATCCTGAAAACAAGTACTACCCTTCATTTGGGATTACGGCAGAATTGGCTATATAAAGAAGCCACTTTCCACCATACAGGAATTAGTATCTTAAAGCAGCACTTGCTTCAAGTTATATTCCCAGTGTGGATCACTAGAATGACAGCTGAGGTCAGAGAATCATGAGGTCAAACTACATACTTCAGAAGAGATGTTTTCTATCTCTAAGCAGCAAGCAATGTCCAACATGATCAAAAGAGAAACTTTCCAGCATCTCCTGCAGAGAAAATTCAGTTTGCTGCCACGTTCAAGTTACTTCTAAACCTCTACCCTTTTGGGGAAAAAAAACTTAAGTGGAAAAAAAAAAAAAGTAGCAAGGCAAGCAATTAGGCTTTTATGTGAAAATGAGGTGCAGATCTTTGTCCAGCCTCAGCTTACTTCTTTCTGCATGCTCTCTGACAAAGGGGAGCACTCCCTCTGATCAGAGCACTGAAACAGGAAGCACGTCCTAGATGCAACAGCTCAGTCTGCCACTCCGTTCTGAGCATTTCAGAGCCAGACAAACTTTCTCTTACTCCACAGTGCAGTTTCAAAACTCCGACTACACTGACTTTGGGTAAGAATAGAAACAGAAGTGATGGTATTGAAGTGTCGTCACTCTAGTCACAGCCAAACATCAGTGACTTGTGTCTTACACACCGTCAGACACGTGCCACAATAGCTGATGGCACTTCATGCCCTGACACCAGGCAATATTCAAAATTACTCCGCAGCAGGCCTTTTCTTTTTCTGTGTGACTACACAGAAGCAATAGAGTATGTTTTAAGTAAGGATATGTATGCAACCAATCCAGCTGAAAAACAAGTGAGACGTACAGTGCATCTTTTAAGGAAAAGAAGGCAGCGCAATGAGAAGGGCTTGCAGAGTCACATGCTATAGAAGCCAGGCTGAAGTCTTTGTTATGAAAGCAACAGAACGCCAAGTGAAAATAAGGGACATAATGCAACAACCATTCAAAGTACTGTGGTATGCTGGGAGAAAGGGGTAAGTATTAGCACTTAACAGAGAGTGGAGAGTTTTTTTCCCCACCTAACTGCAGTACTGAACACAAGTGGTTAACTGCTGTTGGAAGCCAACAACTCTAATGCTGCACCGTGAGCTCAACAAAAGCCCTGACATCAGAACAGTTAACAAGTCTGCGTAAACCAAGTGTGACACAGTTAGCATTTACTATGGGAAAAATGAAAAAAAATGCGATATCCCTCGTGGACTTTTAAACATCTCCCCTCTGTACTGAGAAAGTATAATACAATTCACTGGGAGGTGAAGTTAAGAAAATAATTACAGGGGAAAAAAAAAATGAAAGAAAATTTATTTTCCAATTTCTATTACCCACGTTATGCTCACAGCAATCATCGTAAGGGAACTGCTTTTCTGATGAGAACCACAAGCTACTGTCTTCTTAGATGCCAATTATATTTTCAGAACACAAAAATATTCCCCTAGCTTAAGTTACCTCACCAAACAGCTTTATCTTTGACAGCTGATAAGAAACACAGAATAGAATGGAAGACTTTCATTCTTGTTTGTGGAATTTCCAGAATCAGCCTGAAAAGCTTCCCTGTGCAGGTGAGATGAAGCAGCAGTCTAACAGAACACGAACTGAGCTCAGTTTCAGCTAACTGGTCTCCAAATCTACCCAAAGACCAAATGACTCCTGTGTATGTGCAACACAGTAATTAAAGCTGCCTAGAAGCTAACTGCAGCAGAAAGATGATCAGAAGCGCTGCTAGAAACTTGCTTCCTTTCTTGCTGTGCCACCAGCACGCTCTCCTCCTAGGAGTGAAAGCAGGAGGGAGGTGAAGGAAAGCACTCTGACCACGGATTCCACCCTGCCTGTATGCATATTTAAAGCAGCAAAGCCACATTTTTGCAATCCCTTCCCTATTGCCACACCTTGCTCTACAGCAACTTTTCCATGCCCCCAAATTAATTCTCCTCCTGAAAAATAGATTTCTTACGCAGGTGTGCCTGCAGAAGGAAATGCTCTCAGAAAACAGCCCCGGCAGCTGCATGCAGGATGCTCCGCTGCTGTTTCACAAGCCTCAGCATCCCTCAGGACACTCAGCACTTCGGCATCCCTACACTAAGTGCCTCACACCCAACCCAGTAGCTCTGGGTCTGGGAAGAGCACGGCATAAATCCACTGTAAGTGATGGTCCTTACTCTGAAGGCCTGACTGCCTCCTCAACCAGAGTAATTCAAGAAGTTAACTTAGAACACTACAATGCAACTTTACATTTGAAGCACGACTTCTATTCATCACTGCACGCACAAAGCAAACAATTACAGTTCAAATGGAAAAAGTAACACATCAAAGGCCTTCCTGCTTTTGGAGAGCTTCTGCTTTAAACCAACACGCCTGCTAGGCTGGAGAAAGCTTTTCTGGCACTAATGCCCAAGCTCAGCTTCAAATTATGTCCACATAAAAAAAGTGTTTTAAGAAGCAGCTTTGAGGATAGGAACCACAAACAGATGATAAATCTGCAGCTCATGGATCTAAATTCATCACAGAACTAAAATGTTTGGCACTGACTTCCCAGTAAGTCTCGATTCTTTTTAACTAAATGAGAAATATTTCCGCAACAAGTCTTTTTAATAGAAAACTGAAGGTGGTTTCAGACTGGATTATATCACTCCTTAAGCTTTACCGTGGCGACACAGACTGGTTTAAAAACTAAAACAGAAAGAAAAGAACCAAGATTCTTGCCTTCAAAAGTAGCACCAACCGACAGCTCCACACCCTTGAACTGCAGCAGCTGTAACCATGTGCGTGTTTTGGCATTTCCAATTAAAAGCATCCCAAAAATAAACTGAAATCATCGCTCACTTCGTGAGTGTAATATCCAACAGACCTTTAGAAATTTCCACTGCTTTACTGTCTTAACACCTACCATTTCCTTTTTGCACTTGAGCGGTGGCACTACGCCATATGTTTATTAGCAGCTGCTAAACATGCCCTGCAGTTGAAGCTTGTCAAGTCAGGAATACATATGCATTGTCTCTAAGACAAAGAGTGAAAAACCTCTCCCAAATTTCATTAAATTTAAAAGGCTTTGCTGCCTCATTATGTATGTTGGAAATACGGTCAGGGTACAAATTACCTACTTTTGTTCCAAGTATCTGGTATCAAGGCATTAAGATAAAAACAGGGCTATTGTTTCAGCATTAGTTAAACATATGGATCGAGAGAAGGAAGAGTGCTATTACAAATGTGAAAAGGGATACTAATGACATAATAAGTGCAAAGAAAACACTGATTCTTAACCATATTTACAGTAGAGCAAGTGTAACCCACAAGTGCACCACAGAAAACCTACAGTGACTCTTGAAAAACTGAACTCCTCTCCTCGTAAGAAGTTTCTCACTCAAGTGCAGTTGTGCAGGGATGCATCCAGCACTGTTTCTACTCAAAACCACCACTCCTACAGCTAACCTTACAGAAGCTTACTCGGCCCAAACCCTATCATTAATACAGGGCAAAAGAGCCACTAACACTTACTGTTTCATACGTTATTACAGTCACCATTTTTCCCCCCTGGGATTATTAGTGATAGGAAGGTAGAGGCTCATTTTATAAGGATTCCCACGACAAGGAAAGGTTAACACTCAAATGCAAGTAATACTTGCACTAACTTTTAGGCTACTCCCTTTTCCCCCATATCAGTTAGTCTTATGACAAAGTACGGGGAGGAGGACAGAAGGAAAGAGTATTAAGTTTAGTAAGAAAAAACTGCTTGGAGTATGTTTTATTTACACACAGCTAAGGGCAGCAAAAGAAACTTTCACATGTGACACAAAGTAACCATATCTGGTGGGAGGGAGGCCGCACAGTGACAGGACATACCTCTGCGGGGTAATCACCCACAACAGGATGGCGGGGAACATACCACGCTAACACCAAACAAAAACAACGTTTTCAAAATAAAGAGAAAATAAATTGCAAATGAGAGATTCAAAATAGAAACTGAAGGTATTTAAGGCAAGTCAGGCTAAAATACTGCAGAGTAAATAGCTAACCTCAGATTGCAGGAAACTGATAGTGACCTACCGCCATGAAGCGTGAACAACAGCGGCCTCACAAAGCCAGCGAGAGCACTCACCCAATAGGGAGCACTGCCCATCTTGAAGGTGATCGTTGCCTTTATAAATCCCAAACAGTGTCCTGGATGACTGGCATTAGTTCATAAATCATAAGGTTTCCTTTGCAATCCTGCAGGAGTTTCACACAAAACTTGCGTCCCTATACAACTAGCTCTACGAACATCACGCTCACCTAAGGGATCTGCCATCCTAATGCCCTACCCACAGATTAGAACGGCAGCTCTTGTCCAAGGTACCCTGAGCTCCTTAAGGTGCTCAAGCAATACGCTCAATGCGAGCACTGAGCTACGAGCTGAACTCCGGGTACGTCTGCACAGCCACGGTAGGGGCTTTAAGGAGAGCTCAGTCCTATGCTGGAAGACCACAGCGATGGGGGACTGAGTGCAGCCAGCAGCCCCAGGATGATCCTAACCCCCGGCACAGCAGGCTGCAGGCCGGTTAGCCCATCTGAGTGGGCTTCAGCAGTGCAGGCATCCTTTGGAAGGAAGGCTGGTGATTCAACGAGACCACTCCTTAGAACATTTGTAAATGAAAAGCTCCGAGTTCACCCCGACTTAATCACGAGAGCAGCCAAGAACTCCAATAACAGTTCAGCAGGGAACAACAAAGAGTTTGGCCAATCCAAAAGCGTTAGAGAAGATGCTGGCATATTAACGCGGCTTTCAGGAAACCGCATGTTTATCTCAAACACACACGGAGCAATTACACATTTCTGGCTAAGTAACTCGATCTAAAGCAACCCGTTTGGTTAAGATTGAAACGGTAAAGCATGGCCTGCAGCAATCCGAGCCGCGCACGGAGACCCGGCCGACAGGACGGCGGAACGACGCCGATTTCACGACGGTGAGCGCCGGTTTCACGGGCCGGACACTGCCCTCCCTCCGCCACTACCGCAGGAGGAAGTTGTAACTCGCGTTTGTAAATCAGTGCAAGAACAGTGCCGTGCATACGCAACTGCCGCCCGCATCGCCGCTTTTCCTCCGCGAGATAAAGGCGGCCGGGGATGCGGGTCCCCCGCGCCGCGGACGACGCACGGAGCCGTGCGAGGGAGCACAACGCACGTGGGCAAAGGGAAGAGGGAAAAAAACAAAACAAAAGCCACAAGGAAAAAAAAACCGCTCGAAGGGGAGGGAGGGCGGCCCGCCGCCTACCTGCTCGGCGCTGCCCGGCTCGTTGAGGCGATGCTCGGCGGAGAGGTGGTGCCGCAGCAGCAGGGCCCGCTTGTAGTTGCGGGTGCCCTTGCACAGCTCGTCGTGGCCGCCGGGCACGGGGCCGCCCGCCAGGATCAGCTCGGGCGGGGCGGCGGCGGCGGCCGCGGCTGTGCACCAGGCGCAGGACATGAGGCCGGTCTCCTGGCAGTAGTAGAGCCATGGGAACTCCTTCAGCCAGGAGCCCTGGAAGGAGACGTGCAGCTTCTGCAGCAGCGACTTGGGCCTGGCCAGCGGGAAGTGCCTGACGCTCTCCCCCTCCCCCGCGCCCACGCTGCTGCCCTCCGCCTCGTCCCCGCCGTCGCCCCCGGACCGCCTGCTGCTGCTGCAGCTGCCGCCCTCCGCGCCGCTGCCGTCGCCGAGGCTGCCTCCTTCGCCGTCCTCCTCGTCGTCGCTGCTGTCGCTGAGCGAGCCGCCGTCCTGCGCCAGCTCCTTGCCCTCCAGCAGGCCCTCCGGCTCCAGGCCCTCCGCGCCCTCCAGCTCCATCTCCTCGTCCGCCCCCCGCCCGTCGTAGCGCTTCCGCGGCCAGGCCGCCGCCTCGCAGCCATTGTTGGCGCCCGGCGGCGCTCCGCCGCCGCGGAAGGCCAGCGTCCGCCGGTTCCTCTCGGCGGGGGGCGACGCGGCGTCCGGCGGCGGCGGCAGCAGCAGCAGCTCCTTCTCGTCGCCGGCCGCCTCCAGCTCCTCGGCCTCCAGCCCCTCCAGCTCCGCTTCCTCGTCCGCCCCGCGCCCGTTCAGCGCCTCGGGGTCCTGCCGCTCCCAGGCCTCGGCCCCTCCGCCTCCCGCCGCCGCGGCCGCCGCCGCCGCAGCCGCCGCCGCCGCCAAGCCGCCGCCGCGGAACGCCAGCGTCCGCCGGTTCATCTCCGCGAACATGGCGGGCGCGCGCGCGCCCCCCGCCGCCTCGCGCCCCTCGCCGCTCCCCGCCCGGCCGAGGGCTGCGCCCGCGGGAAGGAGGAGCCGCGGCCGCCCGAGGAGAAGGGCGGGGGGGCGGCGGCCGAGAGAACGCGCGTCCGGGCCCCCCCCCCCCGGCTCCGGCCTAGATCGCCGCTGCGAGCTGCCCACAATGGATCCGGCCGGGCTCGGCGCCGCTTCCGTCCCGACAGGCCCCGGATCGGGTCGAATGGCAAATGAACAACGGGCGGCTCCCACAATGCACCGGGACGGCCGCCGCAGGGGAGGGGGAGCGCGAGCGGGGGGCGGGCGGGCGGCCGGGAAGGAGGGGGGGAAGCGGGGGGCAGCGGGGCGGGCGCGACAGCTGCGGCGCGTCACGAGCCCCGCCCCGCCCCGCCCACCGCGCGGCGACGAGAGGGGTGCGCGCCCCCTCGCCCTTCTCGGCCGTCCGCCTCGCGAGGGGCCGCGGTGGCTCCCTTCGCCCGCGCACGCGCGGGGGGCCCGCGGCTCTCGGTGGCGGCCGCGCCCGCGGGGCGGGGGGCTGCTGCCTCGGCCGCACGGAGCCGGGGGCGGCGGGGCGGCCGTCGGTGCCGGCGGGCTCGGCGGGAGCCGCGACGGAGCGGCCGGCGCTGGCGGCGGCAGCGCGTGCGGGACCGTTAGGCGCGGCGCGAGCCCGGCGCGTGCGGCGGTGGCGGCCGCGCACGTGCGGCGCGTCCCGACCCGACCGGCGGCGCTGGGGCCGCTCTCGGCGGGAAGGGCGAAGCGCGGCCGGCCCGGCCGGTTCGGGGGAGGGGGGGGTGCTGGGCCGCGCTCCGCCGCGCTCCTCGGGCGCCCCTCCTTTAGGGCCGTCGTTTACGGGACCGTCAGATGGTCGGTTTGCTCAGAAAACCGTCCGTTCTGGCCGCGAGCAGGTGAGGTCGTTTGTGGATAAGATCGGTATTAGGTGAGGTCGTCCGTGCGTTTCCTCCCGTGGCGGTGCCGTGTCACCACCCGGCCGCGCTCCGGGCGGGCTGAAAGCACGGCGGTGGTTCGCCTCAGGGCGCGGTGGCCCCGCGGCCGTCCCACCACAGTACGGGGCTGCGGGCACACGCGGTCAGCGACGGCAGCGGCGCTCACTGCGTGTCAGAGCTCCCCAGGAGGTCGTTGTTTTTCCTTTCGGAGCCCTGAAAGATACGGGGAGAGAAACCTGCGAGGAGAGTTTGCAGGAGTGCTGTGAGTGGTGCACGGAACGCCGCGCAGGAGAACGCTTTCCTCCTTCCCAAACGTGCCTTGGGAAAAGTAATTTCTCAAGTAGTTGGTAATTGCTGCCAGGTACTTAGTGAAAATTTATCTTCTCTTGGGGTTGCGATTAAGAAAAGCCTTCTGAAATTCCAGGGACGGATGGTGAATCTCTGGTGGATTAAAAGAGCTGCCTGAGGCAGGGTCACGTTTCCAGGAGGGGAAGGAAAGGTGCTCTGGGTTTCGGTGTGGATTCGGAGCTGGGGAGGTGAAGCATCGCGAAATTTGCTGTGCCTCAGCGGGGCACGGGGTGGAGATAGCGGTTCAACTCCAGATCCGTCAGAGCAGAGGGTTCCCACGCACGACGCAGCCTCTGTGAAGCGCAGAGCGCGGCGGCAGTTCCTAAGCTCCCGGGCTTTGTGATGCTTTCATATCCCCGAGCGTGAGATCCTCGCCTGTCAGCGTTTGTCAGCCGACTGCTGCCTCGCACTCGGCTGCACTGCAGTTTCTCGACCGTTTGAAAACTGTACTGCTCTTAAATGCTTGGCGTTGTAGATTCTTTCTCACTGAATCTTACTAAACTAGAACGGGTTGCAGCGAGCTTGCATTAAGAATCCCCGCAGGGATCCACGTGTAGGGAGGAGACTTGTTGCAGCCGGGGGCATAGCCTGCGTCCGGGAATGTTTACAGCATTCCCTGTGGGTGTCTGGGGATGCACTGAGGTGCTTAGAAAGCGTGAGAGGAACTGCAGGAGAAGGAGCCATAGGTCTCTGCAGTAGAGTGCAAAGATAATCAGCATTTGAGTGCGGTGGCTAATCTAGAATTGCTAATAAAATTGATAGGGAATCATAAAATAATTTAGATTGGAAGGAACCTCTGGACTTGAAAGCGGGACTGGCCTCCATTGCATTGGGTTGCTCAGGGACAACGTCTCAAGCCTTTCCCGGACTGTTTGCTCAGCAAACCTTGTAGTGACGTAGCTCTTCCCAAATAACCTCACTAATTCCTTGCTTTGTCAGCCCGATACGAGGGATTCCACCCCCGTTCCTGCACTCAGCATGAGGATCTTAATCAAACCGCTGTGGCTGATTGGAGTGGTCCATAGTGTCTCTGTGACACCAGAATTTAGGTTGTATGGGTGAAGTTGGTTCTTTCTACTGAATGTCTTCACAAACACAGGTCTAACCGGGCAGTGTTAGCTTTCTCTTAGCACTTAACACACCCAAAAAATTAAAACCTCTTATCTTCACTGCAGAAGTTTTTATTTTCAGACTCGTTTGTTGCAAGTGAAGTTTTATTTTAATGTTTGGACTAAATATTTGAAAAAATCGTCCTGACATGCTGTGGCAAGAATGTGTTTATAGTAACATTAATTTGCTGTTTCTTCATAAGCAGTTTTTCACTTCCCCTGTCAAACCCACGCACCACTGAGGTTTATAGCTGGAAATAATCACCAAACGTGCAGTTCGTGGTCATTTTTAACGTGCATTTTCCCCGCTATAGTCTCTTGAGAGTCAGTAGCATTTACTACCAAAGACCATGTATTCAGACATTGGAACTGGAACAGGTTGCCCAAGGAGGTTGTGGATGCCCCATCCCTGGAGGCATTCAAGGCCAGGCTGGATGTGGCTCAGGGCAGCCTGGTCTGGTGGTTGGCGACCCGGCACATAGCAGGGGGGTTGAAACCAGATGATCTTTGTGGTCCTTTTCAACCCCGGCCATTCTGTGATTCTATGATTAACAAACATCTCTTTCCTTTCCCATGCTTTGACCAGAAAATGCTGGAGAGAACTCTCCACTGCTTTACTGCCCCAGTCCTATAGATAGTACGTGCTGTTTTATTCAGTCTGAAATCCAATTCTCCAGTTAGAACATTCAGCGTTCTTGTTTCTCTGATAATCCCTTGGTTCTTTCCGCTTCTTTCTCCTCTATTACAGAAAGACCTACAAATCTCCCACGGTTCACTGACAAAAATTGGTAAAGTGATGTAGCTTCCTGTAAATGAAGAGCTCTCATGCCTCACATGAGGGAGTGGAATAAATAATGGATGCTTCACGTTACGTGTGCCCACTGCAGTGTGGCATCTTGCACCGCTTCTAGAATAACGCACACCTAAACTGTGCTGTTACCAGTCCCTGGCATTGCTTTGTTGAAAGGTAATAATTGAGCAGGATACCATGAAGAGAAGCAAATATTGCATGAACTCCTGTTTATCGCTCTGTGTGCTTATATATACATATATGAAGAGAATGATTTATAAAACTGCTTAGAGGATGGATATCATTGCTGATAAATTCCGTATGTAATACTGTTCAAATTCCATACTACTAAATTTAATGCTATTAAAATGCCATTGAAGCATTTAAAAGTGTCTTTGTATTTTCTGCTGAATTAGGGTTTTGGTGAACAATTTGCAAGCTCCTACGAAAAGAATAGGATCTTCTGCTTTTAAATGATAAAACTCATTGTGTGAGACCCTGAGGACTGAATTCTCAACCTTGTGTGATCCGTGGTGGAGAGTATCCTATTGATTAGGGACAGTATGCAAGCCATAGAGGTGGTAAGCTTTTTACACATACCCAGTGTTTCCTTTTGTTGGAGCTGAGGAGACTATTTGAAGTCTGAGGCAACAGAATTCAGTGAGAAACAGATTATGCTATGAGAGGCATCTTGCATTTCCAGGGTATACTGATCATAGCTTTTTCAGCAAGATGCTTCTGATACTAACAGCATGTTATTTCTGGAGACGTTTCTGTCCCCAAATTCCTGCTGTGACCTAACAAACACTTTCATGATAAAACTGGCTTTTCCAACATATCTTCAAAGACTGAGGGGATGTTATCCATTCCAAGAGCATATTTCCGCAATGGATGTTCATAAAGTAAAGATTTTCTTTTGAAAGAGAGTTGAAGTTCCACTAACATGTTTTTTGTGTTATTGGAAATACCTATTCCAAGGCATGTGAAAGCTTCAGATCAAATGCTCCTGGATATTAAGGGATTTTTGAAGCTAGAAATTCGCTAATAGGAGAGGCGTTTCTGTCTCTCAAGTAAAAGCTTTACTCTGGAGAATAGGATTATTTGCTGTGGGGAACACACAACAAAGTGAGCGTGTCTGAATTGGAGCCTTATTACTGTGGCAGAAGTGAATGCACATATATCAAAATTGGAAAAACAGATTTTAGCTGAAAACAGTCAGTATAAACAGTCTCTTTATAGCATGGACAGCAGTATTCCACTGAATGAGTACCAAGAAGAGGAAATAATGCTGGAAGCTCATGCGGAAGGAAGGACTCAAACATCAGTGCTGTCTCTGGTCTGAGGTTATGTCTGTGCTGTGCTTCCAGGTGCAGCCAAAGTAGACATACCCGCACAGGGTTTGGCAGCACGAGATCAGCTGTCTGGGCAGCCCTGGGTGTCCGCTGAAGGAGTGCGTGTGAAATTTCCACTGTGATACCAGCTGATGTAGGCACACCTGTTCATGTCACAGTCCTTGCTTCCAGATCACAACTGGAGAAAGCTTTGGAAAGAGTAATTCCCAATAAGAGGAACTCACACACATTGTGTTCCAGATCTAACTGTGCCAGTTGAAGATTTTGCCACTTTCCATCTTCGATGCTGTGATTGTGGCTGCCATAGCTCTGCTAATTAACGGGTTTGTTTAAGAGCTCTTTAACTTGCTCTGGGCAAAGTGAACAGGTTAGTTTAAACACTTTTCTCTGACTAATCCATCTGACTTGTCAGAAGCACGTGAAGGAGAGCTCACATCATTTCCTTTGCCAGTAGAGCTGAGTGGGTGGAAGTGGTGGAAGCTATCAGCAGAGGAGTGGGAAACAACTGGCAGAACAGTCATGTCAGCAACTGGCACACCTGTCTGCAAACTCACTGCCAGTGTATGACTTAGTCCTGCATGCGTTGTGGATATTACAACTCTTCCAAACATGTTCGTGCCTTTTCTGTTACACATTCTTGGCTCAGCTCCTTTTATTCTCAGTACTTTTGTATGGCTCTGGCATTGTAAAACAATTTGAAAGTGCTCAAAGATGTAATTTATGCCCTTTTATTTGGAAGTGTTAAAAAAAGGTAATTTATACCCCTTTTAAAGCTTTCTTCAAAACAGTGTGAAAATTGTCTAATGGGTAAATAGCAGTGACTGTAATCCTGCAGAATGAAATCCATAATATTTTCCCGGAACTTCAGCCCCAAATTCAGTATGCTCCTCAGCCAGATGGCAGCCCACGTGGTGTCACGTTGATTTTATACCACTGGAGAGAAGCTGGCGTTGTGGAGCAGGTTGCAGTGTTCTTCCTTGGTTTGCACTTCTCATGCTCGCTGTGTATATGTGTGACTCCTCTTCAACCTCGATGGGTCCAGTTGCACACAAGCCCCTGATGAGAGTTTTGTCTGTCTGGCTGTAAGCAGCTGTTCTCATCACGGTCCTTCTAGGTTGTCCTTGCTGCTGCAGAGCCTTCCCCTCCGCAGTACCACCACCTGTATTCCTATGGCTATGGCTGTGGCTAGTTTTGCCTTAGAAAATGCATTGAATTCCCTCTTAATTCCAGCCCTCTTTTAAAGCAGTCTATCCTTTTTTTGCCTAACATCCCCCTCATTGAGATCCTTCTGATCCTTTTTGTCTGTCTTTGGGTCTGTCTTCTGCTATGAGTGTTGGTCAGCTCCTAAAGCCATGGGATCTCACCATGTGCCTGACTGAAAAAATAGTGCCTTGGTATTTCACAACCTTTTTTCTTTGATGGTTCTCCTTAGCAGTCTGGTATTTTACAGTCTGTATCTCGGACAGATGTGCTTCATCAGAGAGTGAATGAGCTGTGAAAGATGCACTCTACTCAAGGAGAGCACAAAGCTCCTATTCTGGGTGTTTAAACAACAGCACTTTCCCTGTGGCTTTGATCAGGACCTGCTCAGTCAGGGTGCAGCCTCCTCCTAACTTTCTGACTGCTGACTTCAGGTAATCCGATTTGGCCATCTCTTTGTTACAATATCTGCTTTCCATCTCTTGTTTATCCAGGCAACCTGATACACCTTAGCTTATTTCTAAATCTACCAGCAGGTCGGTGATACTCTTTCTTCGTCTTAAGTTATCAAAGTTCATAAAACATCTGTTTGTCTCAATTAAAATACTTTTACAGGATATTTTTTATCACTCAGAAAATCAGGTTTATTACAAAGTTCCTTAAACAGAGTGAGATCTGCCAGCAAGGATGCTAGCACCAGGTTAGTAAGGAACAGGGTCAGCGCTCTAAAACATGATTAATAATGTACTCATTGTAGGATACTGCAGTTCCTACCATTGCAAATTTATGGTCCCTGCTAATGCCAGACATGGTCTTGGAAACCTTTTCTTCTCAGTCTTGCAGGAGATGCAGAAGTATGGCTGCAGCCCAGCCACAGTATAACACCAGCAGTGAACAAGGGCGAGTGTCTCAACTCAAAGCCTGTCCTGGGAAGGAAGGACAGCCTCTGCTGAGGCCTCCTGGCAAAGATTTGGGAAGAGCTTTCCCCAGGGCCAGCAGCACTGTCACTAGTGCTGGCCCAGAGCCCAGAAAGCCAAACCCCAGGAGGACAGGAGTGGGCCCATGGCCCTGCCACATAGTTCTGTCCTCACTTGTGTCCTTTTCCCACTCACCAGTCATTTGCTGACCCAGTGCTTGCTTCTTTTCCCAAAGCAGGCTAGTGCAAGAGAGTGGTAGTGCCATCCTTAGCAAAACTGACCACCTTTACACTGTCCTCCTGCAATCCTTCTTCCTAAGGTGTGTTTCCCAACCCCACTAAGGCCTTCAACCATACCAGCATGCTCCTTTCCACGTAGAGTGCTGCATGGGCTCCTACAAATCAGTGCTGGTGACCTTTTGCCTACTGCATTCCCCCATTCAAATTTTAACTACAGTAAATAATATCTGTAGCCTTCTTAGAGTATGTTGTTCAGTGCCTGGCAAAGTGTTGCCCATATATTTGTGGCTGTTGTTTTTGCTATAGCATGAACCTGGATCATAACCCAGAAGCATCAGCAGCTCTGAATGCTGATATCCCTTTCTTTTACGTCCTGCTGATAGCAGTTGCTGATGCTTGCCCAAAGTATTCTTGCTTAAAACCTTATTTCCCTCCTCTCTGTGGTGCGGACAGGTGGTTGCCCTAAGCAATTAATCCACGCACCTGAGACTGCAACCTTATATTGCTATGGGGAACGGTTGTTTTCACGTGGATGTTTGAGAAAGTCATGTCTATTCTTACTAGGAAGAAAATTCATTTTTACAGTACTGCCAAAATGTGACATCTAGTGCTGGGAAAATTCTGTTTTATTTAGGGAAATTCAGGCTTACTTCAGTATACCTACTCAGACTTTTCTGGAAATTGTATGCAAACTGGAAAACATTTGGGTTTTGTGTGAGAATGGATGAGGTTACAATACTACTTAGGCTAAATCAAATTGGCTACTTGACTCTCTGTAAGTTTATTTTGTAAGTGTTCTTACAGATTAGGCATATTTCTTAACTAATTTTGTCAAAGTAGTGTAAACAAAAAAACCTTTCAGAGACACACATACACATGGGTTTTAAGAATCACCACTGGTACCTTAGTATTGCTGATTTAATTTCAGGATGCACCACTTACAACACTAGGTGATAATACTAACGCACTTAGCACTGGTTGCCCAACACATCAGCCCTCTCATTTAGACAGTTTTGCTGGGGCTTTGGGACACAACATGATGGTGTCAGCCCTTGGGTCAGAAGTCTCAGCAAGACAGAAATGGTGTTCACAAACGTTTTTTTGAAGAATTTACATGCCCATTCTAATTTGTGGGAATGCACAGTCCCACTGTCAGTTCAGTCCACAGTCTGGGAGAAATTCTGTTGTGTTTTTTGCTGATGCCTAAATAGGAGATTGTAAAGCAGACCATGTTTAATCATCCCTATTTGGCTGGGAGACTGCCATGCTTGCATCTGTCTTGCCTTTTCTCATATTCTTACTACTCCTGGGTTGGACAACGGTCCCTCAATTTACCTGCATGAGATTCCTGGCACCAGGGACATCCATGCAGCATGGGAACATCACAGCAGCTCTGCACAACAACGGAGCTTCTTTGAAGTACGCCGGACAACTACTTTACGTATTTCATTGTCTTGCAGAACACTGACAGAAACTCAAGGTCTTACTTTGTGTTGTTAGCATGTGGTATCATCAGGAAACCGTGATCTAGATAGTGGTATCCCAACTTTTTTGGCTACATCAGTAAAGAATTTTGAGTATGCACCTTCCATTATATACATTCAAATATACATACAAATATGCATGTTTATTTTTTAGTGGATTATATCACTTACAGAAGATGGGCTAGAGCTCAAGACAGATAAGTAAGACAAAAATCAAGGGAAAGAAAAGGCTTTACTCTTTAGCCTCAATGTACTCCACTTTGGAGGTTAAAGTCTTTTAGAGTCTGGGCCCGGTATGGAATGAACTCCCTGTGGATCTGAAGAATATCACAAAGATGATCATCTAAATGTAAACAAGATTTCTTTAACAAGCCTCTATGACATAAATGCATTGCAACATGTACATTAAAGAAAAACACCCAAATTATCAAAGCAAATCATTCTACAAACCTCTCCCCTGGGGCAGAGGAAGGGAGAGCAAACAACATGTTGCTTAATGCACTACTGGAAAGAAACTGGGTACTGCGGCAAGAACGTGAACAGACGTGTGGTAACAGAAGACTCTGTCTGTAGCCATTCCCACTCAAGGTGAAGTATCTATGTCAATATGAATGAAATGTTTATTTCGGGTCAACAGGCATCATGTATTCATTTCTTAATTGAACGCTACTTGTTTAGGATTCTTCTATTGTTTTGTTCCTTCCTCAGTGGGATCCTGACTGTGGAACTATGAGTAATTCACTATAAATCATTGACTCTAGATGTGTCTGGCTGTAAAACAGGCTAATTTACTGACCTCAGTTTAAGAGCCTTTTTTTGGGTCATATTTCAGTACAGCTGGACGGTTTTGTTGGCACAACTCTAAATATAAATCAATCTGTAAACTACTCACCCCCAGAATTTATTCAAAGAAGTATTCCAAGTCAGATATGCAGTTAATACACATCTAATCCTGGAGTAAGGTAAGGTAGACTGCTATTTTACATGGAGGGTGAAGTTTCTGTCATCTTTGATGCCTGGCTGACTCTTACTCATTGCATGAGCTGATGTGATCCTGGAGTCAAAATTTCTTTGCCCTTTCCACAAGGGAAAATAGTAGGAAAGGCAGTCTGTGCTCATTTACAGCAGCTCATTCACTGAAGTCCTAGTTTGCAGATGCGTGTAGGAATGACAATGACAAGAAAGCACTCTAGATTTGAGAAGTGATGAGGGCTTGCCAGAAACTTGTGTTTTACATTGGAACATGTATTTCATTAAAAAAGAAAATTAAAAAAAATGGATGGGATTTTAATTATTTTTTCCCAACTCCTCAGTTAGGCTGATGTTCCTGTGTTACAGCTCTACCATCGCACTGTGTTCTCCCTCCGACCTCCCTGGCTGGTATGTTACAGATGTGGTATGACCAGCTTGCCGTGCCTGTGGCAAAGAACACGGTATCTTTACTCGAAGCGACAAGCTCTTTCAAGCTAATGGAGCAATGGGAAATGAAAGTTTAGTATCGAGATGACTGGAAACAAAGATTCTCTACCATTGAGTTAATGTGATTCCCTACCGTGAAGTTTCCTGATTAAAAGCTTTGCAATCTGTGCTCTGTTCTTTTCCAGGATGTACCCTTAAAAAGTCAAATGCAGCTACTGGAATCTTTGAGAGTGGGAGAGTAACGGCTGGTGAGAAATACAAATAACTTGGCTGACTAGTGTAATTATCAATAAAACTGCAGCAGAATTTGCATCTATTGCTGAAATCTGATTCTCAGTGATGAATAAGCAGTGGTTAGTGTTGGTTTTATGTAGGAAATGTTGAAATGCCAGCTTTTGAGAGGAAGATAAAGCAGGATGAAAGTGGATACTGACACTTCCTGATTTCCTGGGGGAGTAGGGTTCTGAATTTAACTTGATGTATAAAAAGATCTCCCCTGACAGCTTATACATAAACCTATCACTTGGCTTTTCCCAGATATTATTAAATGCCTTGTCTGAAACTGATCTGACTATGAGATAAGGCATTTCAGTTGATATTTCTATAGCGTTTTGAGTAATAGCTCAGTAAGTATGCTAGCAACTTGCCTCTTGTCCAGTCTGTCATAAATAGCACACAGTTTGTATCAAAGCCAATGTTTTAAATCTACAACAAACAGAGAAGTCACAAACAAATGTTCATGTGGGAAAACAAAAATGTGAGATGAATTCTGTTAGTATGAACTGTTTGAGTCTTGAACGTATTAATCCTCATTTCTGAACAACTGTTAACTCAAACCATGAAGCTATCAAACTAAGATGTGATGGAAGGTACGCTGAACAACTGTGACTAAAAGAAGTACAACATCCTCCTGTTTCTAGAGGTACGTCTGAAGAAATCCTATTTCAATATTACTCAAGCATCTGTTGCAGAATTATTTGTTGTGTGTTTGTTTTGTTTTGTTTTCCTGAAATTATTGGCTGAAACATTGCCACTTCCTTGGCTGCGTTTCTCAATTAAGAAATGCACTCAATTAATTTTTCTTTTCTTTTGAATGAATGAATGAATTCTCGACAGTGCAATGCTTTGAAAGCAGAACTACCAAATGTGAACTACAGTGACCCATGACTGCTCCTGAAGGTCTAATCGAAATTATATTTGGCATAACTAATCTGTAAATGGCACTGAAGTGTAATGGGATTTTACACGGTGCAAATTTTGCTTCAGACTTTTGGAAAAGGATCATTACTGAATGTTTCTGCATGTTTATTTTAATTTTGGTTTACTCTCATCTTTAAAAAAGAAAGAAGTCATATTGTCAAGTTATACGGGAAATTGAAATCGTCTAACGTTCCCTGCTCTCGCTCCCTCACCTACTAGCAGAGGTGGTTTCACACTTATTTCCAGGAGGCTTTTGGCCAGCATGTGCAACCCAAAGAACACAGATGCAGACTCACTCCTTTGAACTGAGACTAAACGCAGCTGCTGTCTGTGCTGGAAGCAGTCACAAGAATGTTCTAGTATTACATGGCCTGGAGTGTGTGTTACACCAGATGCTGCTAATGTGGAGAATTACAGATCCTTTAGCTTCTCCGTGCTTCCCTTCCCCTTCAAATACGTACATCTCTGGAAACCACTACTACAGCTTGTACTATTTGTAGTATTACATTAATACTGTGGACTACCATCAGGTTCAGGAGAAATAAAACTGCAAATTTGAGTGTCCTGTTCCAAGTAAGCATTCAGTGGCATGAAGTGTAGGCAGACTGCACCATCAAAGCCTGCTTTCAGAGATCATTTGACATCGAGACATGTGCTCTTTAGCATCCTGTGTGCCTGATTTAATACCTTACAAGTTTAGGGCTGCTAAATGCAGGAACGGAACAGCCTCCTCTTCCACATCATGTAGGACAGCAGTGAGAACAGAGATGGGATGAGTCTGCAAAGCGTGGCAGCGAGCACTGGTGGACTGAGAGCCTTTGTGCCCTGGAATCGGCAAGGGCAGGCAAGCTCTCTCACATCACAGAACATACACTAATGCTGGTGAGCATGGGCGTTTTCTCCAGAAATCCCAGTAGATGCTGGCTTAGAGCAAACGCTATCTGTTGCATGGTTCAATAAGGGGTGATTTGTGTTAGGCTGCCTCCCCCACAAAAAGGATGTTCCCTTGGTCACATCCTGCTCAGAAATGTGTGGAAAGGGGAAGTCCTTTATGGCAAGAATGCAGCAGCACAACTGGAAGGAAAATCTCTTCCCCCGTCCTTTCAAAATGTCCTCAGTGATGTTGGTAAAGTGTTTCTTTATCTGTGATATTCAGCTTATGGCCTGCACTAAGGTCACGTAGCCTGCAGTATCACAGACAGAATGCCATATTTCTTCACAGTATTACCGTTTTGGACTTTTGGCCACTGAACCAAACCACATTTGATTCAGCTTCTTTGATGTTACACCATGGCTGGAAAAACTTCCCCACATAATACTATCAGCTTCATCGCCATAGCATTTCCTGTAAATAACACGGTGATCTGAGGTAGGGAGTGCTTTCCTTGAGCTGGTTGTGTACCTGTGTGTCTTACCTCTCTAATTCTTTGTCTTCCCTACTCCTGCTTCACGTTCTGGCATCTGGGACACTCCTTAGCTGTGGCTGGTTTCTGGTTTTCGTCTTGCTCACACCTTTGGCTGCTGAATGGTGCTGGAGAAAGCCCAGACTTCTCTCTAGTGCCTAATTCTTCAAATTAAACCCATCTTTGCAGGTTTTGGTTTAGCTTTTATTTTCAGCTAATGATAGTGATACCAGCCTCGCCTAACTGTGATTCTTACCTTTGCAATTTTTTTTTTTCCGAATTTTCATTCTTTTCCAGGGTCTTGTCTTTTGTTTTACTCTCCTGATGTGTAGATGCATTTTGTTGCATTTTTAACTGTTACTTCACTCCCACATCTCTTTTCCCATTTATGGTCTATGCCATAGAATTTATCCTTTGTATTTCACTGTGTTGTCCTGCCACTGTGTGAATAAAGCAGTCATGAAACAGGTACAGTTTCCTAAGAAGATCTGATAAAATCTTCAGCAGACAGAATCAGAATAATGATCTGTAAATATCTAAGCCTTGCAAAGGATCCTGGCACAAAGACCTTGGCCAGGAAGGTGTTCCTGTGTCCCATCTGCTTGAACAGCAGAGAGGCTTCCCAGATACATTCTGTTTTTTGTGGCAAGCTTCTTCCTTCCTTTCTTCCTTCCTTCCTTCCTTCCTTCCTTCCTTCCTTCCTTCCTTCCTTCCTTCCTTCCTTCCTTCCTTCCTTCCTTCCTTCCTCCCTTCCTCCCTTCCTCCCTTCCTCCCTTCCTCCCTTCCTCCCTTCCTCCCTTCCTCCCTTCCTCCCTTCCTCCCTTCCTCCCTTCCTCCCTTCCTCCCTTCCTTCCTCTCTCCCTTGTTCCCTTGTTCCTTCCATCCTCAGCTAGACCCTTCCCTGTTTTCAGCCTTTCATAACATTTCCTCTTGGAGATCACTTTGAGAAAGACTTTTCCCTAAACCCATTGCTGAAGATGTGATTGCATGTCCTTTATGATTCTTCCTTACATAAATTGCACTTCTCATTTATTTATATCCTTCTTAGTCGTTCAGCTGGCACCACCTGTCACAGGTTGTTTATGTCCGCCTTTATCTTAGCTGGGCAATCTTCCCTGTTCTTATAGATCCCATCTTGCATTTCTAACTACTCCTTCTGAATGGCCTGGACAGGCAATGCGTTTTCTGTGTGGTTATGTTGTCTTTCTTTTCCTTCCTTCACACACATTCCTTTGGTATAACTCACTCCAGATTTTCCTTAGGCTATTTTATAGGCTGCTGGCACTTGAGTATTCCTTTCTTTTCTATCATTAATATGAGCTTTTCTACATCTACTTAGTTATTCTTCAAACAACATATGGCTTCCCTAAAATCTGCATACTATTATGTCCTTAGATGATTAGCTGGTTTAGCACAACTATAAACAATACATTTATGCTGTGAATATCCTTCACTTGAAGTGAAATGTTCGAACAATTTGCAAAGGTGTTGTTTTATAAGCCGGTAAGAATCAAGCTGCGGTCCACTGTAAACCACTGCCATTATTGCTATACTATTTCGGGCAAATACCTTGACTATGACATCAATTATATGCTCATCAGCTGTGTAATATAGTTCAGGATATGATAGATAATAACATAGAGGCACTGTGGCCCCTGTTTTCCATACAGTCACAGGACTGCTAACGTTGGATGACATCTCTGGAGATCTCTGGGTCCAACACCTGCCCAGAGTAGGGTTGTATGCAGCAAGTTGCCCTGGACCCCAGGATAAATGGCTGTTCATCAGGGTGGATAGTGATAGGACAAGGGGGAATGGTTTTAAACTGAGGCAGGGGAGGTTTAGGTTAGATATTAGGAAGAAGTTTTTCACACAGAGGTGGTGACACACTGGAACAGCTTGCCCGAGGAGGCTGTGGATGCCCCATCCCTGGAGGCATTCAAGGCCAGGCTGGATGTGGCTCTGGGCAGCCTGGTCTGGTGGTTGGCGACCCTGCACATAGCAGGGGGTTGGAACTACATGATCATTGTGGTCCTTTTCAACCCAGGCCATTCTATGATTCTATGATGATTCTATGATACACACTCATGAAGTGCCTCTTGCTGGGGTTTGTGCCACTGGCCACTGCCCTCTGAGCCAGAGTGGTGGCCAATTAGCAAGTCTGCTTAGAGCAAACACTTTTTTTTAGTGCCTTAGTATACACGGTGTTGAACTGAAGTCTTTGTTCTAACTTTTTCAAGTCGCACCTATCCATTTGCTGTTCATGTGCTTCTTGTATGTGTTTTTTGTTTGTTTTTCCCTGTAATTTTTATACTTTATTTGGTGCTACTTTCTGTAGTTCTCATGGACCTGTCTGCCTCCCATGAGTGCTCTGCTAAATAATACCTAGGGAACAAGATCATTTTGCTGGACACAGGCAGCTGGTACCCACTGTGTCCTGACTGGCATCACTGTACTAGGGAAGGTTTAGACTGAACTTTAGGAAGAACTTTTTCATGGGAAGGTGCTCAAGCATTGAGACAGGCTGCCCAGTGTTGGAGTTCCCATCCCTGGAGGTATTTATGAGAAACGTGGACGTGGCACATAGTTTAGTGGTGAGACAGTTTAGTGATGGGAATCTGTAGGTCAGGCTGATGCTTGCACTTAGTGATTCTGAAGATCTTTTCCCACACAGATAGTCCTATGATGCTATGGGACATCCACATACACTTCTGGGTAAAGTAGAGGGCCTGCAGCAGACTCATGCCCTCCTAAAGTAGCAGGTGGGTTCCAAAAGGACCACCTAGGACACCTTGAGGGCAGTAAATAACTTGTTTAGGCAACTGACTTGAGTCCCTCTTACTGAGTCCATGTTTTTCAGCCCTTCCCACTAGCTGAGGTGGCTATGAACATGTTTGTTTTCTTCCTGAAATAACTGTTTTTCCCCCACTCTGAAAGGTGAATATCACTGGCCTATATTCAGCATGCCTAGACTGCCTTTGTGAAGTCTGGACTCTAACTGCAGATACCACATCAACCTGTCTGAAGTTTTTGCAGAGAACAATTTGACTCTTGTAAATATAGCAACTGCGTGGAGCAGGGTGCTCCTGGTCTGAGCTTGCTTCTGGGCTCCAGGCAAGTCTTCATCCTGCTTCTGTCAAAGCCCAATCCTTTGCTTTCTGAAGTCTCTCCCTCAGCTTTCACTTTTGCTGTATCTGTGTATGCTGTGTATCCATCTGCGGTTTCCTAATTTAAACCGCTGTTTGTTTTTCTTCTTTGTCTTTCAAGAATGCGTTGTTGGTCTTTTGCCAGGTTGCAGAACACACATGGCTATTTTGTGGGAGGGGATAAAAGGATTTAAAAAAGAATCCAAATTGAAGTCAGCAGCTTTTTCTGGGTCTTGATTCCCTCCTTGTCATCGCTAAGGATTCCCTAGATCTTCTGACTCTACTTAACCAAAACATATCTAATCTGTTATAAGTGCCCTGAAAATGTTTCAGTTTTGCATATTTATATATACTGAGAGAATATACCTATACATATATGTATGTTTTGAAACCACCTGGCGCAGACTGCCAGTTTCTCCCACTGTGGAGTGTATGGGATATGATGGTCAACTTCCAGCTGGAGGTTCTAAAGCCTCCAGTGGCCCAGTAAAGTGAAAAACACAGTAGCAAAGCATGGCAAACCTACTTTTCTTTCAGAATGGACATTAGGAAAAAATTCTTCTCAGGAAGAATGTTAATGCCGTGGCACAGACTGCCCAGGGGGGTGTCGGAGTCACTGTCCCTGGAGGTGTTCGAGAAGAGGGTAGATGTGGCACTGAGGGATGTGGTTGGTGGGCATGGTGGGGATGGATCGACAGTTGGACTGGATGATCTTAGAGGCCTTTCCAACCTTTATGATTCTGTGATTCTCTGTGTTGCAGCTATCAGTCATGGACGGCACTCCTCTCCCGGATCCTATGGGAAATTACAGCAAACGTTCTACTGTGAAAAATCTTTGCTGTGAAAATACAGCACTGATGAGCTAACGAGAACTGCTTTGATAGGAAATCAGTTAACAAGCCTGAAGCTGATGCTGGGCTTTCAACAAAATTCAACTGATCCAGGAGCTTTTTGCATATTTGTGTCAGAACAGCTCATGTAGCCAAAAAGGAAAAAAAATGCTGGTGTGACCAGCATCCCTTCCTGTGAAGAGAAGGGGTAATCGCTTGTAAAATTAGAACTGAATCTAAAATGTATGTTGGCATATGCAGTGCAAGATGTCTTAGGGGAATAATACATATTTAGTCTAGATCTCTGTTTATGAGAGAGAGAACTGGGACAAAGGCCTTGCAGGGTCTTCTTGCCTGGAGTGGATGCTACCAGATGGGTAAGGCGCAAGTATTTCATTACCTCCAGAAGCCAGATCTTTTTGTGCCCTCTGAAAGGTGCTGCCTGGCATTTTTGTAACCAAAGGGAGAGTTTTCTGGTCTCAACCTGGAAAAGGCACTTTGCAAAGCTCTCCAGCCTGGCTTTTCCTTCAAGCCGCAGGGACAGCCATGAGGTGGGCTGGCTGAAAGGCCGAGGCACCCTCCTGCTGTGATTCCCTTCAGCATGATGGACTGTCTTACAGCCAGATAGCTGACAAGGTGTGGGTCATTGAAACCAGGGCTGCATGAACGCTCATCACCATAAGAAAACATGGCTTTGGTGTTTGGCTTGACAGCTGAGTACAACCATGGTCCTTCTTGCTGCAGCTCACCCAGCAGCCTGCTGCAGCCTGTGTGCTCACCCAGGGCAGCGCTTTGCCCTCAATCCTGTTGGAGCCAGCAGTGTCTGGCCTGAGAGGTGGAAGGCTCAGGGCTGTGTGTTATTGCTTTGCTCTGAGGGTGACAGCAGAGCCTGGAACACTTCAGTTTCTCTCTGTATATACTGCACGGGTGCCAACTGGAGTCAAAATGGCCTTTATAAGGCAAGGATTTGCAGCTTGCCATCCTCCATCTTTAGCCTTTGCTGTGGCTACATACTTAGCGGGGCAGTGCAGGGCACCGATGGAGCCATTTTTGTCACTGATGGATCTGGGTTGGTCCCAGCAGCAACAGGCTGCAGTATTTTCACTAGTGCCTTTGGTACGGGTCACCTCAAGAGTTTGCCACCTCAGATGCAGGGACATTGGTGCTCTGCACGCATCCACACTCTGGAGCATCTTCCTTCCTGACCACACCCTGAGGGCTTCTCTCTGAGTTGGAGTCCTGAGAGACAGAGTGCCTGGTTTGTTCCCAGAAAAGCATGCAGGCCTTAAACCTTAATATACAGAAAACAACACATACCTTACACAAAGGCAGCTGCTTTTCACAGAACTGCAGGCTGGGCTGGAAATCTGCAGAAGTGGCATGAGATCGTCATAGAAATAAAATCAGAATTTTATTTTGTCAGGTGGCACATGGCATTCTACAAGCATTGGAAGATCTACAAGCATTGGAAATCGTGTGTGTGAGATTTTCTTATGCTGTTACTTTTCAGATCTCTGAAATGGCTACTCAGTTGTTCAGCACTAGTTGAGTAAAATAGATATTGTATAGATACACAGCTTGATTTAATCGATGTGTGATCTTCACCCTTGGTGCAGGTGATGAAAGCTCCTTGTTGCTAAGTATCTGCATGTGAAAATTATCAAGTGAGTACACCAAGGATGGTGGCACAACTGCTCTCCAGGTGAGAAAATTAAACGGCTGACTTGGGAAAACAAATTGGATTGGGGAATGTGAGATCTGCAGGGTTTCCTGAGGTAAAATGTGGAGGAGAAGTGGCTTTTGTCACAGGAGATGATAATGGTGCTGGAATTGGCTGGGGAAAGTTCAGCTCCTGCGAGAGTGACTCTGCGGTGTTTTGTTACTGGGAAGGTTTGATTCTGCATTTACTCAGCCCGGCTTTATTATTAACTTTAGGAGAGTTAATCCTCATCTACTCCCACATATGTGACAGCAGAAGCAAACATTTTTGCAACTCCTGAGACTAATAGAGTGCTTCTGAACAGATTAATAGATGTGAGCTAACAGTGAGGGGATAAGACTTCTCTGGATGACAGTGATGCTTCCCATTTGTCATCTGTATCTCATTACATGGGAAAGTAATTTTTGTCCCCAGTTTGCAGTTAAGAAAAAAGAGACAAAGAGATCCACGGACCTATCAAAGGTGAAGTAGGCAATTGCTGAAAGAGCTTGAAACAAGAGCTTATTTCTACTCCTGAATCCTTTGCACAGTCAAACACAATGTACTGTATATCAGGACATTGCTCTCTTCCCATTAAAGCTGGGTAACTACCCACTGCAAGCCTCATCCAGGTCTGATGTGAATTCACAATGTTATTTCTGTTGAATTACCCAGGACAGAAATGTTAATGCCATCTGGAAGAAGACAGGTTGCACCTGATCAGAAAAGAGAAAGGTCTTTTGGGATAAAATTGTCCCTTCAAACTTCTCTTGAACACATTTGAACTGGCAGGAAGATTTCGTACCCCTTCAGCACCTTTTGTTAGGTAACTGTGATGCATTTGGGCTGACAGCAGGAGCCTTCCCGTTGGAGCTCTCCCACAGAGTCACTGCTGCGTGTGACACACCTGGAAGCAAAGGAGCAGTCACACGTGGAGCCTCTTTGATGCTGTTTTCCATCTGGTTTTCTGTGAGCATGTAACGTGCAACTCACCATCATTTCTAGGGAATCAAAATCGTGTGACACCTCTATGTGTGTGTGTTTCCTTCCCGTTAACATCTTTCAGTCCACCATAGCTTTGACCATATTTTATATCTCAGAATAAAATGTTGTTCCTGCATATCCCATGTAAATAATTTACCAAGGAAAGGAGAGAATTGGTTCTGACTGTGCACAAGATCTGTCCTAATGAATTCTGATCTGACGGCTGGGTTGTACAGCTGGACCTGGCAGACAGCAAGCATATGGATGACAAAATACTCTTCAGAAAAAGTGTGCTATCGACTACGTTAAGGTTTCATCCACACAAGCCAACCAAGAAACAAAAATATTCGGGGATTCATTCAATGGACCTCATTATTTACTCTGCAAATGGAGTCTGTCGAGGAAGAAGTAGGACAGTGAATGCAGTGAGCAGAGGGTGTTGGCTCCACATTTGTTTTTCATTAAAAAATTATCTGGCTTCCCACAGATCTTAGTTTTTTTTACCTGCGATGTATCCCCAGGGTTTCACACAGGAATGTGCTAAAAGTGCCCAATTGTACTTTATTGGAAGTCAAGCTAGTTAGCATATTTACTCAGGAAAATAAGTGATAATGGACCTCTTCACCGACAAAATCACTAGTTGGCTGAATATACGTTTCTTCTCCAAACATATGGCACTGAATTTTTTTTATATAGAACAAAGACATTGGAGCTGTATTTCAAGTGGAAAAAAAATGAAAGACTGAAAGAAAGATTTGAGGTTACCTCTTTCACACAGCACACATGCCCTTACTCTAGTTTTCCTCAGGAATAACTTTATCCCAGAGACAACGGTTCTTCTTTCTTCCCACTCCTAAGCAGAAATGGATAGGCTGCTATCACACTGACATGGCCCACATCCCAAGTACTTAATTACCCCATGCCTCAGCAGCAGCACATATAGCAGAAGTTGTCCAACGTGTACACAGAGGAGAAAGAGCAGCAGCTCAGAAGTGACACCAATGCTCCTTCAGTTTTGAGCTCAGGTTCTGCATCCTCACCACAGCTTTAAGAATACAGCTTTCCTTCTGGGTATATGGTGACAGTCCTGAAGTTCAATTCAGTATACAGTATAAAAGGCTTAGAGCTCCAGATTCTATTGGATGATATTCTATTCAAATATTTCAGTGGGGAGGGTTACTATGGCTAGGAAGGGACAAAGAGATGGAGGAAGAAAGTAAGGAAGGAAGGAAGGGAGAAAGGAGAGGAGGGAAAGAGGAAAGGAGGGAGGGAGGGGCCTGCTATTTAGGTTACAAAAGCTAGTGCTGGAAGAGGAAATGATTTAATTGCTTATGCCACCGTAATTCTTTCCCTTCAGTGCATGCATAGAGCAGTGCTGACATTAATGTCAGAACCATAACTACATTAAGTAGCTCCCATGCTCACTGGCAGAACAGTGGACAGTAATGGATGGAAAACAGAACAAGACTGAGATGGCGCAGATCTATTATTTCCTAGCCTTGATGTGCTGGAATTTGCAATCCAAATATTGTTATTTTAAAAAAAGCTTGTGTTTTACTGAGTCAGGGCAAGTTATCCAACTGTTAGGATCAGAAAAAGACAGAGAAGCCTCTGAGGAGCCGTGCTAGGAAGATTCACAGCCAAAGAAGTGACAGTTGGAGGTGGAGCTGCTCACAGTTTCTAGAAGATTGATGTGCTTGGAGAATAGGATGTCATGTTTGTGGCAGAAGAGAAGCAAGCTTTTATCCCATGGCAGGTAGTCTGGTGTGGAAATAGGATCTGAGCATCAGTTCTGCTTTGCCATAAGCCAAATGTGCCAGCTGCCAGGCTATCATGAGGAACATTCTTTCCTCTTTCTACCTGGTCCCACAGGTTTGAGTTGCTGTCTGGCTTCCAAAGGTCAGCCAAGAGCACGTTCACCCAGACTGTCCTCACCAAGTGGTTGTGGAAGTGCACTTCTGACGTGGGATTCAGTACATGGGCTGTGCAAGTATTCCAAAATTCCTGTATTTTGAAGGGTGACTGTGAACACTGCAGAAGCTCTGCTATAGTCATTCAGGCAGCCATCCTCCAAGGAGGCTCTGTGGTCTGGGTGCCAGATGAAGGAAGGGGCGCGACTTTCCTCCTACTTCCATGTGTCGTTAGTGAAAGAGGGAAACAACGACCTTGAGCAGATTGAATTGCTGCTGGGGTGTGTAGTCACTGCAGTATGCTGCCAGAGAAGAGGGGGAAGTGTTTCAGTTTGATTACTCTCTAGTGACTGTATGGAGCATCTGAGCAATATGTCACATGGATTGGATTGCTTCCCGGAGCCAAGTGCTTAAAATTATGATGAAGTGGCATCCATATTCCACCTCTTGTTCTCTGTTTTGTGTTTTTTTTTTTTTTCCTTCAGAACCTTTCTTATATGGTTTGCCAAAAGGAAGGCAGTTTCCTTTTCTGTATTTAAAAACATATGGGCTTCAGTGTGAGTAGGAAAAGAAACTTAAGTTACAACAGCGTATTTTTATTCATCACATCATTCCTGAGATTTTATCTGATAATCATAGAATCATAGCATCTCCAAGGTTGGAAAAGACCTCCAAGATCACCTAGTCCAACCATTCACCTACCACCAGTATTTGCCACTAAACTACGTCCCTTAGTACAACACCTAAACATTTCTTGAATACCTCCAAGGTGACTCCATCACCTCCCTGGGAAGCCCATTCCAGCACCTAACCACACTTTCAGAGAAGAAATTCTTCCTGATATCCAACCTGAACCTCTCCTGATGCAACATGAGGCCATTACCTCTTTTCCTATTACTTTTACCTGGGAGAAGGCCGACCCCCACCTCACCACAGTCTCCTTTCAGGCAGTTGTAGAGAGTGATAATGTGTTCATTAAGGGTAGTAGTGCTGTCCCATCAGGCAGCAATGCATCCAAAAATTTTTAGGAAGAAAGACAGTCCCGTGGAACTCAAACTCATGCTGGAATTAGGGCCAGCATTTAAGAAACCACCAATTTCACAGAAAGAAAATAAACAAATCTTGAAAATAGAAGTCTTTTTGGGTGAGGAGTGTCTTATCAATGTAGAGAAATGTCTGATGGGAGGATGTAACAAAGGTATAATAAGAAGAAATAAGACATATAATGTCTAATAATCACATAACAACATTATGACATAGTAGTTGGACTCAGCGGTCTTTGTAGATCCCTTCCAGTGGAATACTGATTCTAATTTAAATATGACATCAGGCATAACAAAAAAACATAAAAGCAAAAAAAAAAAAAAAAAAGACAAAGGCAGACTCTTGTCAGTAGTATCCAATGAAAGGACAAGAGGAAATAAGCACTAATTAAAATACAAGAAATTCTGCTTAGTTGTAAGAAAAAAAGTAATTAAAAATAATAAAAAATAATTATTTCTTTATTATGAGAGTGGTCAATCCCCGGCACAGGGATGCCCAGAGATGTTGTGGGGTCTCTGTCCCTGGAGACATTCAAAGCCCAACTAGGCATTGTCCTGAGCATTTTTATTTCCTCCTTGCATGGGGTTGAACTGCATGGTGTCCAGAGGTGCCATCCAACCTCAGCCACTGTGTGATTCCATCATTCCGTGATATTCACTTCCATGATGCATCAAATGCAGTAGCACTGACAGCACTATTTCCAGTAACAGTCAAATCATCACCCTCAGCATCTACAAATCTTTCAAACACAGGTTGAAAGCTGAAAGGCAGCAGTGCATGCATGCTGGAAACTCTGTATTATTGATGTGATATAGTTCCATAATTAAATAACTTAGGAAGAATCATGGCAAGGACAGGCCAAAGATGTCTTCTCTCAGTGTAAAGTAGGATTTGGTTGCTGATACTCACACAGAAATATAGTAGGTCTATGTACTGATCAACATGCTGTGCAACTGAAGTAGGAATGTGTGCTTTCATCAGTGTCTTCAATATTTGTACACACAGCCATGTTCCTTGAACAGCTTTTCATGAAATGCAAAGAGTGAGAACAGTAGGGGTTTCTTTTGTTTGTTTTTTTGTTTTTGTTTTTGTTTTACAGATATTACTAGGGAACATCGTGCTTCAAATGTTTACAAGGGTGGATAGTGATAGGACAAGGGGGAATGGTTTTAAACTGAGGCAAGGGAGGTTTAGGTTAGATATTAGGAGGAAGTTTTTCACGCAGAGGGTGGTGACGCACTGGAACAGGTTGCCCAAGGAGGCTGTGGATGCCCCATCCCTGGAGGCATTCAAGGCCAGGCTGGATGTGGCTCTGGGCAGCCTGGTCTGGTGGTTGGCGACGCTGCACATAGCAGGGAGGTTGAAATTCCATGATCATTGTGGTCCTTTTCAACCCAGGCCATTCTATGATTCTATGATTAAAACATTCCATTTGTATTGTTCAAATGACTTCTTGGGTACAACTCAACAGAAGTTCTGCAGTGTTGCAGTATCTGCAGTTTGTTGGTTTGAAACACCATTAGTTCAGGAACCGAGAACCTCTGGGATTATTTTTCATGATGTACTTAACTGAATGTCCTTCTAATGAAGTATGAATATATAAATACAACCCATGCATCCCCTTGTTTTTCACGCTGTGCAGTGTCACTGGTTTTCAACCCAGGTTAAATTCCTTCCCATACACTGTCTCACCCTTGCATCATTCTTTAGATTCCAGTGCATCCTATGAAATCTGAATCTGCTGGATTCAATCACGGACGGGACATGTATGTGCTGGATGGACAGGTAGGGCAACTACAGAGGTTGGAAGCATCAGCGTTCACAATGGGGAGTCGAGAAGAGGCAGAGCAGTGCAGGTTTTTTCTGTTACTTTTTACACTTTAAAAATATATATATTTGAATGAGAAACACCTCTTAAGTTTTACATTTGCAGTCTTAGTTTTTGAATTATGTAGTTAGTATTTGAAGGTGCAAAGGGCCCCCTTGCTGTCCCAAGGTTGTTATACATCAGCATTAGCAGTACCATATTTGTTTATAATAGAAAACCTTCCCCTGACAGCAAACAGCTTGATGGTGACTTCGTGGCAGCCTGTTCTGATGCCTCCGCCTTTCCGTTACTCTTGGTTGTTAATTTTGCCTAATTGTCAGATATTAACCATAATGTTAAAACAGATTATGGAGACAAAGCCTATTAAAACAATCAGTGTTTGATCTTAAAGAAAATCAACTCCAGCTGTCAGTGTTTTTGGGTGGGAGTCTGTACTTTCCAAATGAAGATGCTTGTATCATTAGCATTTATGGACTCCTCATGTGCATTTCGTGTTGGAAAGGCCAATCTCTGTTCTTCAGAGAAATAAATAGCTATGGCACAGGAACAGCCCTATGCAGCCAGAGTCACTGGAGGAAGAGGAGGCTGTGGTTAAGGCTCCGGGGTTTGGAAAACCAGAGATCCGTTTCCTACTCCACCGCAGATTTCCTGTGTGAACTCCAAAGAGTCCATCACAGCTGATCCAGGAAAGCAATCAGATGCCTAATGTGACACCTGGGTGGAATTTGGCTGCCCACATCAATCGGCAGCAAACCTGCCTTGTCCCACAGCACCTACCTCTTCTTGGACCTCTTCCTGTGCTTTTACCTGCGATGTTTCTTTAGTGCCCAATAGCTTATTTCCCCAGCTCCCCTTGGCTAGTCTGTGTTGATGATTTTGCCGCTATTTTTGGTCCACCTTCAGGTTTATGAACTGAGTATCCCTGCCTTTTGGAGGGACCAGCATAGTGGGAGAGGATGCCCAGCACTGCTGCCCGCTTGGATTCGGCAGGAAGTGCAGACATTTACAGTAAATATATCCCAATACTGGGCTGGGGCTGGTGCCAGTCATGCTTCCTCTTCATGCAATACCTTTGCTTACAGTTAATCCCTTCCCCACCAGGTAGTAGACTACAAACACAAAGCCCCATGGCACAGATTTCTGTTTACATTATTTGGTGGCAATAAAAGTTCTGCTTGTTTAAAGTCTTTAGGACAAGACATCCTCTCCAGGCTTGGTTTTTTGTTTTTTTTTTTTGTCACAAAGCATAGCACGAAGCATAGAAACATCTCACACAGACATCGCAGCCCACTTTCAGGCTCTCGTGGTGGGTTTATTATTGTCAGAGAGACAAGTGGAGCTGTTTTTTCTTTCCAGGTAGTAAGCCTGATAAGGAACGTGGTGCTAAGAGGTGCTACATGCAGTAGTAACTCCAGGGCCGTGCAGGCTCTGCACACAGACGAGACTTGCTCATGTCTTCTCCAGGGGCAGCTGTTTTTCACAAATCCCCCCAAAGCATCCTGATGAGAATCTGGATGGTACATCAAACACCCAGCAAATGGCTGAAACCTTTCCAGCAGGACTCTAAGGAACAGCCTTGTCAGACAACCTCAGCGGTTGCAGAGAGATAAAGCCTGGGGGAGGAACTGCTGTTTCAAATGCACACACATCCATTTATTTTCTAATTTGCTAAGGTTTAAGATTATGCAGATATACAGAAGTGGTTTAGCCTGGAGTTAAGGCAGCTGCGGAGGGTGTGCAGGCATAAAAGGGTGTGTTGTTTTGGCTTCTTTGTTTAGAAAAATGATTCTTTTTTTAATCGCTGCTGTTGTTTGGTTGGTTGGTTGGTTGGTGGTGGTGGTGGGTTTTTGGTGGTTTTTTTCTCCCCTGAAGTATGTGTGGCAGGAAAAATAGAGAGTAAACGCACTGCCACACAACTTCTTCTAAATGGCCATTTGAGAAATGTGTGCTTTCCTCCGGCTGCCCGCGCTGAACGTTTGGCCACAGGCAGCAGGCACAGATGGAGAACTTCATGGCTGTCACCCACCACAGTGACAAAGCCTTCACAGCCAAATGGCTGTCGGAGCTAAGGAGCTAGAAGGTCTCTCTTTTGGAACATGACTAATGAGCTTCGACTTTATTAACAGAATGTATTTATTTGATTGTTTTAATAACTGCAAATACCCATGCACATTCAAACCCTGAAGAACAAGACCCAAGTCTCTGCACATGGCCTTAAGTTCACCTCAATAACAGATAACTCAGGAGCAGACCAGGAGTTATAGCCCATTACATGGAAATGAGTACCCAATTAAATTCTCATTCTGAATGCTTGCATATAGTGGCCAAGTATTCAGGCTCCATGACGAATAGCAGATTCTGTAGGAGCACCTTCTGCATCCTGACTTCAGTGGAGCTGGAAGGCTGTGAACTCCACCCACAGTGACCTACATTCTGGCTGGTTGGTCAGTCTCCACACAAGAACTGCTCACCACAAGATGCCACTAGCAAATTACTGAGCTAGCATCCAGCTCTCCTAACCACACACAAAACAGTTCAGTTTGGGAGACTCTTGCCAAAATAAGCACATCCTCACCCACTTTGGACTGTTTGTCTGAAAGCAGAAAAAGTTAAATATTTCTCTGGAAGATTTTTTTTTTTTCTGGCTGGAAGGTAAAAGGTCCTTGTTTCCATGTTGATGTACTTCCAAACTCTGTAAATCCTCTTCATGTAGAAATCCCTGTTCTGAAATACATATTGAAAAGCTTGGCCTTTGGATTTGTTTTTTGGCTTGTCCAGAACTAGAGGACTTCTACAAGACAGGACTTGTAGAAAACCAAGTTTGACAAGTCTGATCTAAAGCAAAGAAGCAGCCCAGAGCAGACCCTGCTTTGGACTTTGTCATACCCTTCATGCCCCTGCAATTTGCTTCGCTCCTGCTTTATGTCTTTGTCTATCTGTGGTGGGCTGACCTTGGCTGGTGCCCACCCAGCTGCTCTCTCACTTCTTTTCCTCAACAGAACAGGAAGAGAAAATACGATGAAAAAAGCTCATGGGTCAAAGTGAGGACAGGGAGATAGCACATCTGTTACTGCCATGGGCAGAACACTCAACATGGAGAAGATTTAATTTATTGCCAATTAAAAATAGACTAGGAAGAAGAAAAACAGAAACTGAACTAAAACTGTTTTCCCTTCCATCTCTTTTCTTCTCAGCTTCTGCTTTACCCTGGCTTTTCAACCTTCCTCCTAGTGAGCAGCACAGGGGAATAGGAATGGAGGCTGCAGTCAGACTGTAATATATAATCTCTGCCGTTTATCCATGGTCACTCTCTGCTCCACGTGGGGTCATAGAATGAATCATAGAATCATAGAATGGCCTGGGTTGAAAAGGACCACAATGATCATCGAGTTTCAAGCCATGTGCAGGGTCACCAACCACCAGACCAGGCTGCCCAGAGCCACATCCAGCCTCGCTTTGAATGCCTCCAGGGATGGGGCATCCACAACCTCCTTGGGCAACCTGTTCCAGCGTGTCACCACCCTCTGCATGAAAAATGGGCCCTCCCACAGATGCTATCTTTCCCCAGCTGATCCCATGTGGCCTTCCCCCTGGCTGCAGCTCTCCCAGCACTGCTCCAACACAGCTCTGTACTGCAGGGCCCAGCCTCCAGGAGGGCACTGCTCCACACAGTCCCCATGGGCACATCTCCCCCAGCACTCCTGCCTTACTGCTGGCTGCTCTCTACGGACTGTATTTCTGGCCCAGGGCTGCTCCTGCAGGGGTATCAGTGGGCTGCAGCTCCTTCAGACCTCATCCACTGCTGCCCCATGGGCTCCTCTCCATAGATTGTAGCACCAGCCTGAAGCCTGGTGGGACCTGTTTCTGTCTGTCATGGGAACTGCTCCTCATCTCTTCTCGTAGACACCACCATAGCAGTCCACATAAACCCAACATACTACCCATTTGGAGGCAGCTGATTTCAGAGTAACAGTGACCAAAGAAGTCACTTAGAGCTACTGCACTATCTGTCTGCAGAGGCTGATGTCAGTTATCGGACCGCTAAATTCTGCACATCTTCGAATGTGACATCTTATGATCATTTTTGAATGACTTAATGTACAAAATTGCAAATAATTTATGTGAACATATGTCTCTAGCAGTAAGTAAATCTTTTCAGAGCTGTGGTAGGCAACTGGCTGCTTGGAGTTGTGAAGTTTGGACAAGCGGAGTGCACATGGGTTTCAGTTGGGCATTCTGTGTGAAAGGTGGATTTATGGGGCTGCATGAATAGATGCAACATCTGGGCTTACCATGAATATTTTCTGTTTGCTGCCTAAGGGCTGAGTGAGGATGGCTGGGATTTTGGGTAGTGTCTAGGGTTCTTCCTGACCTGGATTAGAACTCAAATAGAGCCACAGTGAGGAAACTTAGGGTATTTCCTTCATCAAAGAAATAAGATGATTTTGAAGGTGATGCTGAGGGAAGCCATAGCTTCACTTTAACCTTTCTCCTCTCCTCTCCTCTCCTCTCCTCTCCTCTCCTCTCCTCTCCTCTCCTCTCCTCTCCTCTCCTCTCCTCTCCTCTCCTCTCCTCTCCTCTCCTCTCCTCTCCTCTCCTCTCCTCTCCTCTCCTCTCCTCTCCTCTCCTCTCCTCTCCTCTCCTCTCCTTTCCCTTCAACTCTCTTCCCTTTTTCTACCCAGGTCAGTTAATGGATCCAGTTTACAAGGCAGCCCTGCAAACAAGCACAGTTGGCACAACCATGAGGGCAGCATGATGATAACAGTGTGGAGGTGGGAACATGCAGCTCCGGAGAGACCCACAAGCAGGCTCTGCTAGTGAAGAAAATAAAACATGTGGTTTTCATCCATAAATAAAAAGAATTTATTTCTGGAATTAACTAGGCAGTTAATAATATTCGACAATACTGTATAGAAGTAGAGGCTGGGAGGAGAGGAGGAGTCTGAGTAATCCTGAAGGCAGAGACTCGAGGCTATAATCCAGGTGTATTACTGCCCAGTAGTTGGTACAGTTTACAAACTGTTTTGGCAAGTGCTCCCACTCGAGTTTACCACAAGAAAATGGACCTATTTGTTTTTAGAGATAACCAATTTCATCAGCTCAGGATATATGTAATTAGTAGCCTTTGGTATGCTAAGCCATTTTGGGAACTTGGGTTTAAATTGGCCTTAGGACTATTACCACGCTCATAGGAGAAGCCGGCTTGAAACAACGTTCCTTTATCTACAGTGACTTCACTTTTGTCCAGACTAATAAAGTCAAGTAGCTGCAATAATTTGTGCTGGTGACTGTTGATACAGTACAAGACCACGGATTAATGTTGAATAGCCACATTTTGAATAGCTTGGAGAACAGGTTTCTTGCATGCAACGGTTAATTAAAGACAAGTTATAAAGCTAACTGAGCGTGAATTACTTGAAGCTTAAGTTCCTGCAGTCTGAGTAACCCTTAGAAGGGAGAATTCAAGGAGTCCTTGTGCACTACAGGACTTACAGTCAGTCAGGGACTGGCGTGCTGCCTGACATGAAGTAAGGCAGCTGGGACTTGCCAGGGCGCAGGAACACACCGGCCACTTCTCTGTACCCTGAGATGGCCTCAGAGGCTCTGTCGAAGCCAGAATGCCCTGAGACCCGTGGGTTACCTTTCTGGATTGGCTTGTCATACTTGAAGATTTTTCATGACTTGATGACTGTCAGAAATACTCAGTGAACGACTTCACATGAATGAATTCTTAGAGGAAATGCACAGAATCTTCATACGTCGTGTGTTTTTGGTTGTTTTTTGCCCTGCAGTGTGAATTCTGATAGATTTACTTTTTATCGAAGACAAAGAAAAATTGAGCTAGTCTTGGCCAAGGAGAGCAACAAATAGCAATCAAAGCCTAAGATGTGTTAAGCATTCCAAAGTGACTGCATGCCTTTAAAAGAGCTGAAAAGAACAGAGGAAGAGATATGCAAAGTTCCCACTGCATTTTAAAAGTGTGTTCCTATCTCACGACTATTCAGAAATTGCAAAGAGAAGCATCTTGAAAATCCAATCTAAGAAAGTACAAATTACTCCAACAGTAATAAACGGAACCCTCCAACTCTAATGAAACAGCATAGTGGACGGTATGGATGAAAGCACTAAAGTAGCATCTGCAGTTTAGTGAACTCTACAGGAAACTGATGTCTATGTGTTGGCATGTGTGCACTTATGCATGTGTTTACACAAATGTATGTGTATGTGTTTGTAAATGCGGGCAAGCTTGAATGGAAAAGTTGTTTGGAAGGGAAAGATAATGAGTGCAAATAAGACAGAAGGAAATAATTTTGAGAGATGATAACTTCTGTTTATGTTTTGCTTCTTGCAGCCAAACCAATGCACCCAGAACTAATGTAAAGCTGTTTGTAGAGGGAAGCTGTTATCTCAAGTAGAAAATATAAGGCAGACATCACAGATTTACTCATACGGGTTAACATAACAGTGCTGTCCTCCTCTTTTACAGTTTCTCCTTCACATACTGTCACGGGTACAGAGAAACCTGGAGCCACTCTATGAGGTCTGAAGGTCTCAGGAACAACCCCTACAATTCTGTGATTCGGTGTTACTGAGGTTGCACATTAATCAGATGCACAGAGACATCTCTAACAAGTTAGGCTGTTCCTAATGTCTCTTTCTGTCTGTGTATGTGTGATTCAGTATCTGTTTTTCCTTCTGTTTTGATCTTAATACGTCAGCTAGATGTGGTATAGGGCATATGATAGAGTTTACTTTCAGCATGGCAGAATGCACTTCCAAAGGGATTCACAGAGGGAGGGTTGCAATGCACATATTCTTCCTCTGGACCCCATGGCCTCTCTCTGCTGAGAGTCATTTTTCCATTACGTTTTTGACACGAGAAAAGACTAAAGCTCAGTGGAGTTGCAGCAAATCATTGTTCACTCAAGGTTTACTTCAAAAAGCAACAAAAAAAGATCAACAGAATACAGTTTAGGAGGGCTGAGGTTCGAGATTATTTCTCCATAGCACTCTTTGATCACATTATGAATGAAGTCAGTGTGTGAAATGCAACATCCCATGCAGTGAGCTTGCACTGCTCTTTGCACCCAACCAACTACAAAGTTTGCTCTGCAACGTGACTGGAAAACAGACCAGCAGCTGTATCAAAAACAGCTGCAGCTTCAAGCAAAGCTCAGACATCTTCCCCTCAAACACCACATCTCTCATCAGTGGACATTGGCGGCCCCGCCTGCAACAGGGGGTTGGAGATGATGATCCTTGAGGTCCCTTCCAACCCGAGCCATTCTATGATTCTATGACTCTATGACATCCTAATCCCCAACCAGTGCCCCTGAGACAAGGCTGTTTATAGACCAGGCTGTCCCACACAAGGACCCAGCAAGGAGAAGAAAGCTCTCTCATGCCATGTACCCTCCGGTGGCTGCTGCCATCTCCCCATCTTCTCCCCCCAGGCCACACCACAGCATTCCTTGCTTCCCCCCTGCCCACACAAGCAGCCCTGTGCCCTTGGACAAGCTCCCGCTTGGAGCTGGAAAGGCTGCAGGTGAGGGAAGGGGCTCAGAGTCACTCCTTAGCCGGTCCATTGCCAGCTGGATGCCAGCAGAACCTGGTGAGGCTTTCCCTCATCACACATAACATAAAAAGTCAGGCAGGGCTTTTTTGTTTTGCTTTGTTTGTTTTGTTTTAAAGCTATGCAGTGAAGAAATGGAACAATTAATGAATAATTTCAGTATGATTCGCCCCAGAGGTTACTTCATTGGTTATGCCCCACTTCTTAATATTTTTCTGCCTTACGGAGCTGAGGGATGTAAACCTGTTCGGGAGAAGTCTAGCATGCATGAGCTTCTCACTTCCTTCTGCGTCAAAGGTTTTGCTTTTTCCAGTTTCTTAACGTGTTGTTTAGGTAAGTTGGGTATTAATAGAACTTGAGGCAGCCTTGTTGTTAAAGGGTGACCCTGAAGTGAAACAAGACTTCTCATTTCTCTCATTTCTCAACATTTTCTGCTGTTAAAACCAAAAATTACTAGAAATGCTGAGATGAATCAGTGAGAAAGTGGGAAAGCAATGCAGAAGAATGGGTTACTGGCCACATCATGAAGGTGAAGGAACTTAATCCGTGCAACAGGAAGCGCTGAATCACAAAGTCATCTTTGTTCATATCCCACTTTAGTTTATTCTAAGGCAATAATCTGTGGCCACAAAGTCTGGGGCATTCTGAGCTGACCTGAGACCATCCTTGCTTGTCCAGTCCAGCTGATTTGTGTCACTGAGGTGCGAGACCTGCTATCTCCTGAGCTGTCAGGATGGCTTCTAAAGAGCCAAAACTGAAAGGCTAACTTTGAATTTTTGCTATTGAGATCCAAGGAAATGCTGACTTCTGTTGCCTATGTGCCTCTATACCCAACGAAAAGTCAGGTATCTGCTCTCTTTCTCGTTGAGGAGTTTAAAATATGTGATTGCTTGTTAATTTCCAGCTCAAATGATGAACACCATAGACATGTTTTGGGAATGGGTCAAATTTATTGAATGAAAGAAGCTGTTGGACTCTAGCTGTATTGGTAGAAGGAGCTGAAGGAAGCATAGCCAAGGAGACAGATGTTGTAATACAGAACTGTGCTCTATCCTTGGCTCACAGCAATCTCATACAAGCTGCTTAAATCAGACTTCTCAAAAGTTGCTACTGGTGGTGTTTCTCTCTTCCAGACTGCCTGGTTTATGAAAATATTGTGGGCATTGCTGACTACTTCTCAGCTGTCAGCTGTGAAATGAGAAATTCACAGCAATTCTCTTCTTCCCAGAGAGACACTGGGAAAAAGGAATTAATTTGTGTTTGTGATATGCTTAAACAATGAGGCAGTTCTTCTGCAGCACAGCCTGGGAAGAAATTATTAGTTGTGCCTTCAGATCAGGGTTTCAGTAGTGTGTTACGAGCAAAGGAAGGAGGATTGAAAAGCAAAGATCAACCAATTACTCATGGGCTGTGCCTCACCATCCCATTCCTAGTTAGGCAGAAATTCCACCCAAACAGTATGTTCTGTGACTAGCAACTAGAATGCAAATGCACATTCTCATTTCTATCATATAGTCTTGCCTGTTGTCTATAAATATTTGGCTTTGCAGTCCTTAATGTTCCTTTTACTGTCTCTTTTTTTATGGTAGCTAGTCTTAAAATTTTTCAAATACATCAAAACCAAATGAACTTCCCATTTCATTAAGGAAACAGCAGTGCTATCAGTACAAGTGTCATCAGCAAATGAGATCAAGAGGAAACAAAATGAAAAAGGTAAGAATATATGTTGCCTCTTTGTAGTCAGTACTACTTTAACTCTTCTGCAAAGGGAGTTTATTCCATTTCATTTTGGTATCCTGGCTGCCTGTCCCCACTTCCAATAGCAACTCATGGTCACAGCAGAGCGACTCGGGGGAGGAGGAAATGAAACAGGGTGGTATGGCTCACAAGTGCTTTATGGTTGTAACTCATTAACAAGGAACTTGGTTTCCAGTGAGCCGAACAGCTTTAATGTTCATTTCGCCCTTCACATTCTTCTTATGCTGACACAGGTTAATGCCAACCGTGGATTTCATTGTAAGACCATTTCTTTTTCCCTTTCTATGAAGCAGGGTGTCTAGTTATTGAGTAAGTGGCAGAAAAGAGCAGATTCATCAGCTGTAAATCATTTTCAAGTTGAATCTTTGTCCAGTGAAAGAACCAAAGTAGCTAACTTCTGTCCAGTTGTGTACTTGCCATGCTCGCTAATACTCATACAGACCTTGCATAACTACTAATGAGGATAGAACCATCTCAGTTCACAAAATGCTTCAGCAAAAATGATGCATCCATTCACCTTGGGAGAGCTCAAGCAGCCTGAGCTGAAACTGATCTGTTTGGCTTTTTGGTGATCCATTATCCATGTGTCTCATGTGGATGGCGAGAGCTGAAAAATAAGCAAATGTTATGCAAATAATCACATTACTCCTATGTTCTTAAATATTTAGAAATATACATAAAAGGGAGGAATCGAGTATTAAGAAAAATAAACAGTCACAAAGAAATGCATTTCAAATCACCTGGAGACTCCTTCATCTATTCACTTCCTTTTATAAATAAGTAAACTAGATTACAAATCAAGGAACTGGAAACAGATATTCGCCCACAAACTGTAGCTAAAATGACACTTTGCATTTCTAATACGGAAATGTGAGAAAGGAATCTCTAGGAAAGAAGTCACACTGGTAAATATTTTATGGAAAAGAAATAAGAATAATATGTTAAAACAGCAATAAGAGATGTTATTCTAAGCATTTTTCTTCTAATAGTGCATACTGCTTTTCAAAGTGGAGACACATATTGGATTCATCTATTTTTGACATGAAGAAGATGAAAGACAGTGAGCTCTATGGCAGTACAAGTATTTAACAAGTCATTCTAAGGTGCACATGAGATTATCGTGGGATTTCATGGGTAATTCTGGACTTCCTTTTAATATAAAATCATCCAGTAATACAGGGCTTTGCTGTAATAATCTGTTAGGGTGGATTGCTGAGTGCAGTTTTGCCAGTAGTAGGGAATGACCCATGATGGTGTTTATCCTCCCAGGCAAATACAACTGCTTATCTACCTGAAATGTGTAAGTGATTACCTTGCCTGCTCGTGATTTAAAGTAAGGCAGTGTTGCTGACAGGACATCATGGGGGAATCTACAGTCAGCGTAGTACAGAAGATAAGCAGTTCAGATTTTCTTTGCATTTAACTGAAAGCATCTGGCTAAGATAGAGATATGGATGGCTATGAACCACAAGTGCCCCAAATAACAAAAAAGAGGAGCTGTATAATGCGTCTGATTCTGTCTGAACTGTCTTAAAGGCATATATGAGACTGCACTTGAAATAGATCATGACTAACGCCTCCTGCTGAATCCTCTGGGATCACTGCAGTTGTGAAGCTGCTGAGTTGGGTTAAAGGGTTGGAAATGCCTCCTGTAAGGTGAACTTCGTTCTATTCAGCCACCCTTCAATTCTCCACGCACCTCAACATTGAGCTGTTATTGAATTGCACCTTGAAATGAGTTCTGGTACAAGCCAGTTTTCCTTTTCCAGCTATGGTAATACAGTTTAAGATGACTCTGTAATTCTGGGGCCTCTATTTCTGTTTTGCTGGCAGGAGCAATACAAGAGAATCATAGAATCACAGAATCACCAAGGTTGGAAAAGATCCACAGGATCACCCAGTCCAACCATCCACCCATCACCAATAGTTCTCACTAAACCATGTCCCTCAACACCACGTCCAAATGTTTCTTGAACACCTCCAGGGTCGGTGACTCCACCACCTCCCTGGGCAAAGAGATTAGTAATGATCTGTAAAGCACTAGATGAATAATGAGCTGATTACTATCAAGTTTCTTATAAGGAGCTGAGAAATACCTAGGCATTAAAAAAAAAAAAAAAGGAAAAAGAAAACAACAAACAGACCATATGCCCAACGGCAAACCTGGGTTTTTGTTGTTTTGTTTTCTTCTTAATAACTGAATAACTGGAGGCGGAGTCTCTTCAACTGAAAGCTTCATTTTTCCCATGGTAAAGTCCCAGACTGCAAATCTGGGGAAGCTGAGGATACTTAAGAAGTAGTAAAGAAAGATGTAACTGGAAGGTCCTTGGTCATAGGCTACCCAATGCAGAAAGTTTTTACCTCCAAATGAAGAGTCAGCACACCTTTGTTGAGTCTCCATATTACTGCTGTGCAGCACTACCATACCTCAAGTATTCTACTGAGCAAGCCATGTGCCCAGGTGGCCAAGAAGACCAGTGGCATCCTGGCTTGTATCAGAAATAATGTAGTCAGCAGGAGCAGGGAGGTGATCATCTCTCTGTACTCAGCACTGGTGAGGCCACACCTTGAGTACTGTGTTCGGTTTTGAGCCCCTCACTACAGGAAAGACATCAAGGCTCTGGAGTGTACCCAGAGAAGGGCAGTGAAGCTGTGAAGGGTATGGAGCACAAGTCTTATGAGGAGCAGCTGAGGGAATTGGGGTTGTTTAGTCTGGAAAAGAGGAAACTCAGGGGAGACCTCATTGCTCTCTACAGCTACCCGAAGGGAGGCTGTGGTGAGGTGGGGGTCAGCCTCTTCTCCCTTGTAACAGCAATAGGATGGGAGGGAATGGCCTCATGTTGTACAAGGGGAGTTTCAGGCTGGATTTTAAGGAAAATTTATTCTCAGAAAGATTGGTAATACACTGCACTGGTAATGGCTGCCTGGGGAGGTGGTGGAGTCATCATCCCTGGAGGCGTTTAAGAAACGTGGAGATGTGGCACTAAGGGACATGGTCTAGTAGGCAATATTGGTGTTAAATGGATGGTTGGACTAGATGATCTTAGACGTCTTTTTTAACCTTGATGATTCTATGATTCCAAGTAGAGGCCTCTTCTGTTCTCTGAAACTCATTTCCTTCCATGATGGAGGTCTCTTTACCATGCAAGTGTCATGCTTCCTACTGAGTCATAATGCCAGGTAGAGTGGGAGGTGAAGAGGAGAACCATTTGCTGGAGAGTATCGCACTAAATGGAGTGGGCTGAGAAGGTGGAAGAGGAGAGACAAGAGATGGCATTAGAAAAATGAGTAAGAAAATGAGGAAAAAGAGTAGATGATAAAGAGCTGAAGTGACCCCAGGTGGCCTCGCCATACACTTTGTTGTTTAAGGGTTTATTTTGCCTCAGTGCACTTCACTCTAGTGCCACTCCTACAAAAGCAGGATGAGAACCTCAGAGCAGCTAGAAGCCTGCCCCAAGGTCTGCACTGAGATAAGATGGTGCTTGTCTGTTTGGTCACCAGCCTGTGGCCAAGGGTAGTCATGGCTTTCTGCAGAAACAAATGCACTGGGAACCATTGCTTCGCTGAGGGACAGCAATGAAGCCACACGGTAAGGGAGCTTAATCCCCTACTGTGCTTTCATGGGAGATAAACAGTACTGACATTAAAAAATGACTCTATTTCCAAAATGCCCCACTGAGCAGCTTGCTGAACAGGAAAATTTGTGGTGCTTACAGCAGCTCCAGAGAGCGATGGGCACTTCAGCTGCAGTGTGTGTTTTAGCCTGCTTTCATGAAGAAATTGGGGTCCAGCAAGCTTTCGGTGGTGACCGTGGGATGCTCATAAGACAACAGAGTGGCCCAGAGGCTGTGGTGAGACAAGCAGATGTGGGAAGGAGCTGTGGGGAAGGGTGGTGGTGTCATGGGAGCCTGTTACGGGTGAGAAGTTTGGCTTCCAGGATGCAAATCTGCAGAAAAATCAGGCTTTGTTAGTTTGCTGCTTATGGGAAACATTCTGTAGTTGTACTCATAGAATTTGTTAATCTTCAATGGAGGCTGCATCTTTGACAGGAGAAAGCAGCAAAGATACTATAAAGGTTCAGGGCTAGGAGTCAGTACTACGTCTGTTCCTAACCACAGCCTAAGTTTTATACAGCCATGAACTTAATTTTTCCATGCCTCAGTTACCTTGTTTATACAATAGGAATGAAGGTACCTTTTATCTCCAATTACCTTTTGCAGCTATAAATGAAATTTACTTAATGAGTGCCAAATATATGGCATCTGAAAAGCTCTAGATTACGTCTTTTCCCAGGCTTGGTATCAGGTCCCTACTTTTGGAAAATAGTTTGTCTTTATGCACAGGTATTTAAAAGAATGGCACATAACGTTGCTGCGATTGGTTTAATGGCATTTAAGCAGGCAGCGATAAATAAAAACAGCTCCTAACAAAGGCAGAGTAGTGCAGACCCTATGATCAAAGCCAAGTGCTCTTTCTTATTCAGAGGAAGGCCCTCTCCCTGTGGAGATGTGGGAAGGGCAGCACAAGGCCAGCAGCTGGAGGTGACCAGGACCCATCCCCAAGCCCACGGGCAGAGATTTACCTAACAGCCACTCCGAGCTGGCTCAGCCTCTCATGGGCGTCACATGCAACTCATGTATCTCAAGACGAGCCCATTAGGGGATTAGCTCCCACAGCCTCTTAGCTCTTCCTTTTCCCTTTCTCAGTTCAGGGGTTTCTATGTAATGTTACAGAGAATTGTAACTCATGATTATTTCACAGTGTTTTCACTGAGGTATGTGGTGATTTGGCTCCATCCATCTGGTCTCTGTTCTGTCTCCAGCAGTGAACAGAGACGGAGACACATCCTTAGGCCTTCTGACTTTGTATTCATTATGTCGCAAAGCGATGGCCCAATTTCAGCTCCTTGTTTCTGGACAACCCCCGAGGAAATGACTTTACTATCTTTCCAATGTGGGAAACAGGGAAACACGTTTGTTTTTTTTCCTTTCCCTCAGCTTCCCCACCAGCCTTCTCAGGTTCCTCTTTCAGAATGAATAACTCTGCCTTTGGGGCAGCATATGGCAGAGCATTCTGTATCCTGGGAACTCCTTTTCCTTCCAGTGCCCTTCAGCTCACTTGCAAAATCTGAAACAAAGTTCAAAGCTGACTGACGTGGTCAGAGTCAGCACAAAGAAATGCGCTCCCGGATAAAACCTGCCTATGTCTGGGAGGCCCCAGATCCAGCCAGCGGCCTGCCGTGTCCCTGGGTCAGCTCCGGGTGCCTGTGGGGCAGGGACAGGCCCGGAGCCCTGGCAAGGTGGCAGGTTGGCACAAGAGAAAGCTGCCAAGGGGAGATTCCCTCACTTCCCAACAGGGCGATCCTCTCTGTTCACCTTCCCAGATTCCCACCCCCCAGCATGCATGGCTGCGGGGCGTGCTCTGCTAGGAACCCCTCTGCTTTCAGGTTTGGCAGCATTTCTGAGCCGGCAAAGCTTTGCAAACCTCCCTCACTCTGTCCCTGAGCCCCAGGGGCAGGAGCTCGGGCTGTGTCATCATCCACTGCATACTGCCTGCAGATCTCAGGGCTCTGCTGCCTTGGTATTAGAACACTGACAGAAGGAGCTAACGGGCTCCTGTGGTTTGGGAAAAGGACACATTCATGAATATGCTTGCTGAGATAAGGAAAAGTGAATGCGCGTCCTTTGTCTCCCCAAACCCTGTGCCAGCATCCCTCCCTGTGCTGGCTTTCCTCATGCCATGCAGCAGGGATTTGGTGGGCTGAAACGCAGTGAGCTCACTGCGTATGCATGGCCCTTGTCCCCACGTCCTGTCCTGGGTAACCTTAGGACGTGCAAACTTGGCTTGGATTTCATGGTTGTGCTCACAGGATAATGACTGCACTGCAGCGTTAAGCTTCTCAATGCTCAAGGAACACTAAGCCCACTGTAACTTGCATGGTCAAATGCTGTTTGTGCAGAGGATTAGCAGATCCCTCAGATAAATGTGTTTGTTTTGATTGCTTATCTGCCCTGAGCAGGGTAGAAGAACAACCCACATGCTTTACCCACTTTTCTTAAATGACATTTTCCTACTAAGTTTGTGTTTTTTCCTTGGCCATAAAGCGGCTGTTGGATTTGGTTTCATTTTCCACTTTTCACTAGAGCTACACTGGGAGTTACCTACCTGCATGTGCTGGACTTGTAATTTTTGCCAATCTTTTGGTGACAGGAAAAAAGATAATTAATTCCAGGAGTCAGATCAGGATTTTCAGCATCATACGTGGCAGAGCTTTGCTTCTCCTGTTTGCGGCTGAGGAGCTGGGCCACATCTGCCAAAGATACTGGGCTTGCTGAGGCTGGCATTGGCAAAATGGGTAGCTGCAGTCCTTGGCTCCCTGCTTATCTTGCTTGTGTTTGGAGATAAACCTGCTTAATGTAAGCCTGATTTATCTAGGTTCTCAGTCCCCTTGAGTCTTCTGTGTGGTGCTACGGTTTCTGAGGATTTATCCCAAGTTATCCAGAGCCAAACAAAGCAGCTGCTCTGCGGCGTGCTGAGGGATCTCTTGCCTTCCTCCTGCTGAAGAAAAGTGTCACTTCTTGCCCTCTCACATGTTTGCTGCTTTACCAGTGCATGATCCCGCTCAGCTTTAAGCGTCTGAGATGCAGCTGAGCAATTGGGGCAACTGTTGGACATAGCAGTGATCCGTGTGTCCCTGTGTTAGAGGACAGAGAGCAGCAGGGGGACAGCTGTGGGGGCAGAGGTGGCACATCTGGATGGTGCCACAGCTATTGCCTTCCCCTTCCACTGCCCTTCTAGGTGAGGACCAGTGGATGGAGATGCTTTGTGAGCGTGGAATGCCAGAACATCTGCTTGTGCCTGAAATCTCCCCCTATGCAGCCCCCTGCTGTTGGAGCACATGGCTAAACTAACACATGTCTGAGCTGTGCGTGAGCAGTCTGCTTTATGCAGCACAGTGAATTTTGATTAATTTAGACCGTGGACTAAACCAGCACTGACAGCTTCCGGTTCATCTTGTTTGGAAACAGAACATAGGTGATGAATTTACTGAGTATGGGCACTACTGTTTGTTTTAACCCCGGTCTGGTAGATCTGAAAAGAATGGCATTATTATTTGAAATATCGAGAGTTCTTTGGATGGTTGAAACTTCACAGTACCTCAGTCATGACATGATTTTATCCGAAATAGTGCAAAATGCTGGTGATGCTGGGTGCCAGCATGCCAATGACACTAGGTGCCAGTGACACAGGGTGCCAGCAGCACTAGGTGCCAGCAGTGAAGCTGACAGTCTGCATCTGAGCAGTTAAGTTCACGGTACACATACTCCTTAGGCAGTTCCTTCTCTTTAGGGTAAAAAATTCTGCTGCCTGTCCTGCTTTCAGTGCACCAGGGGTGCCGACGGTGAGACTGATTCTGTGCTCATTCTAAAGGAGTCTATACGTGCTCCAGTTGACACAACATGGAGTCCCTTCCTTAATATGTCGCTTGCTGCTTCTTCCATCAATCAGAAGTCTGTGGTCCCAGTTATGCCAGTCTAGGAGGTGGCTATTGGGACACTGAACAGAGGCTGTATCTTCTTCCCACAGCTCTCGATACTGAAAGAGAAAGGTCCTGGCTCCTTCTGTAGAGGCAGCATATGGAGGACTACCTGTAACAAGGCATCACCAGTCCTGTCTTCTGCATCTTTTGTGGTTGCATCTCTTTTTTCCCACAGCTCAAAACAAAACCACTGCACAGCTGTATGCCCCTGCAGCCTGCCCTCATCTGGCCTCAGCAGTGCAGAGCTCAGTATGGCAACGTGCAGTAGATACTCCAGCAGTAAATCTCCCATGGCAACGGTGTGCTCAGCCCTAAGAGATGCTTGTGCTGCCTTCGAGGGTCCAAGGACAACACCAGTGGAGGTGTCACAGCCTGTGATCCCTTTACAAAAATGACAAAAGATGCCATTTCCCAGGCTGCTGACATGCATGCCTCCATAGCAGTCAGTGAAGAGCCACAGGTGCCCATGCATGCCACACTGGAAGACCATCTGCATTCTGGCATTTTTTCCTCTATGCCTGGATGAGATTCCTATGACAGAGCTTCTGCATCTGTGGCTGTGCCAGCTTTAAGCCTCATGCTGGAGCCCATTTCTGTAAAGCTGAACACGGGAAATGGGCCTCACCTTGCTGGGAGGTAGGTGTGGCATGATGCTGCTACATCTGAGGTGCACGTGGCCTTGAGGACCTCTGGCAGCGTCCAGGTACCAAGAGCTTCTATAGGAACATGTGAGTCTTGTCAGCAGGATGGCAGCTAGTCACATCAGGGGGATTTGTGACAGGGATCCATAAGCTGAACGGCTCACCTGGGCGGGCAGAGGGCTGACACAGCCACACGGGGGGAAGCAGCGACTCAGAGGGATGTCACCTTCCCACCTGCTTAAGGACATGAACAGCTGAGCTGGTCTGCAGGTGAGAGGTGGAGCTGTCTTTGTTCCCAGGATCCATGCAGAGCTCACAAGGAGAAACTCTTCCTCCTTTGGGCTCCACAGGTTTCACAGAATCATAGAATGGCCTGGGTTGAAAAGGACCACAATGATCATCTGGTTTCAACCTCCCTGCTATGTGCAGGGTTGCCAACCACCAGACCAGGCTGCCCAGAGCCACATCCAGCCTGGCCTTGAATGCCTCCAGGGATGGGGCATCCACAAACTCCTTGGGCAACCTGTTCCAGTGCGCCACCACCCTCTGTGTGAAAACCTTTCCTCCTAACATCTAACCTAAACCTCCCCTGCCTCAGTTTAAAACCATTCCAGGTTTCTCTCTGCACAGCTCAGGTGATAATCAGGGAGACCAGGTGCCTGCTTCTCTCCACTGTAGCCCTCATTTAGTAGCTAAGGACAGCCAGTGTGGGAGGAGGTAGCTGTTCTCCAATGGATTGTCACAGCTAGCTACTCAGGTTCAAGGCCTTGTGTAGGCCTGTATGAAAGACCACACAGATGTAAGGGGTGGTTGGTATGCGCTCCAGCTGTGTGCAGCAGAGATGCAAAGGCTAGGCACAATAGCTCCCTGTGCAGTGCTGGCTGCTGAATTTACTGACCCACAGAGCAGTCCCAGTCTGCTCTGAATCTTACTATTTTTACTTGCTCTTGGGCATTTCTGAATCAAGGGCAGCAGGTTATCAACCTCTTGTGTGTATAAACCTCCATTAAGTTTGATTCCTTAGGTCTTATCTATCATAGAAACTCTGATGTAATACAGCTTTTCAGTTTAAGTGTATTAGGCAGCAATCCTGGCATAATAAATACAGCTGATAACAGCAAGAAAGCACAAGCATACACTGATTGCTGGGCTTGGTTTAAGAGCTGTATTAATCCAGCAAAAACTCCTTTTAGAAGCAGTAACTGCACCCATAAAACACCCTTCGAGGGGTGATGAGGGGCAGGAGTGAGGCCTGCTGCAGGCTGCAGCACAGCCGGGCCCCGAGTGCTCTGTTACCAGGCCCTGAGCTGATTAGTCACACCGCAACTTGGGCTGCATCCATGTGAGCACTTAATTAGATTGAACCCTGCTAATTTAAGAGATAACAAGATAAGGTTAGCCCAGTTAAGTTTATGTGGTGGTTTTATCTTTTATCAGCAGTAGGCTTGTCTTTTTTTCCTTGCAAGCGTTTAACTGGCAGATCTGAAGCAGCGTTTTCAGCGCTCGCCTGGAATGAACGGCCCGGGCTCCCTCCCTGCTCTGGGGAAGAGGACTGGGTGCAGGAGCTTACTGCCTTGCAGTCCTTCAGAGGGTGACAAGGGCCACTGTGAACAGCCCGGTGCACTCACTGACAGATAAATTATGCACATGATGTCTGCACTCCCTGCAGATGCTGGCGGAGAACATGAAGCTACCACGCTACAGAATAAACTAAGCGTGAAAATACGACTAATACTGTCCTGTCTCAAATGATGGTGCCTGGTTTCAGTGGAAGGGGCCTTCCAGGAAAAACTGTACACCTTCATTCCTGTGTTCACATGTATGGAACATGCAAACATACATACATGCACCTAGCCTTGAGACACACATGTGCCTAACCTGAAGGCGACCTCTGCACAAGTTTCTCAGTAATTGCAGCTGCTGTATTTGTTTGACATGAAAAGCCTGTCGGTTTCATAATTTCTCACCTCAGACGCCTCCTAATAATGAATCAGACCTCAAAACTGTTAACTAGGCTCTTAAGCATCTAATGAACTATTGAGGTGATTTGTTCTTATTTCTTTGAACCTTTGATGGTGCTTTCCAGAGTCTTTCAGTGAAGATGATGACAAAACGATTCAAAGAAAGCTGAGATTCTCATCTAATCACTTATTTTCAGGAACTGGAGACTTCAGCTAACAGTAAAAACAACAAACAAACCAACACAACACCCTCCTCCTATCTGTTCTTTAATGGTGATGTTGAGATGAATGATGCTGAACTCAAGGTAAACAGTAAATGCTTGGCTGTGAGTGCCTCACTTCTGGACCTGCAGCAGAGCTGCTGTAAGAACAGTTTGGCCATAAGCTATGTTTGTCTTTTAGGATTGCTGACTTCAACCTGCTTCATGGTTTGAAGGCAAAACAGAGAATAAAGATGCCAAGCTCATGAAATGCTGTTCCTGTGTCTTGTTCCGTAAAACACAGAGGGAAGGAATTAGTGTGGATGGCAGAAAATCGATACTTAATTTGCTGTTGTTGTTGTATTTATTATATTTATGATCACTATTATAAGTACTAGTGTAAGTATTAGGTGGGAAAAATGTGTCTGAAAAAATCCCACATCTGGGAATGGCCATTTCAGGTCCAATTATAGAGAAATGCAGACATTCTCCTCTCTGTCCTCCCCTCTGTTATGCACTGTCTTGTAATAATATTTTGAGGCTTCAAACGTGGAGCCAAGCCTCTCTTTAGCCTAGCACTAAATAAATATCAAAGAATATAAATTCAGTCTTACCACTGAAGTACCTATAACCTGTGTATAAGGCATCCATCCTACACGTCCTTACGAGTATGACTTTGCTAGAAGCAACACATCCACTAAATACTCACATTTTATTGTACAGTTTTGCAATTAGTTCAGGCTAACCTTGCGATGTCACCACGCTGTGATTCACACAGGTCTCTCAGCTCATTTACAAACAAGTCTCATCTAAGATCAGCTAAGTACAAAATCAGTTACCTGGCAAATGTTGGCACCTCTGCTGTTGTACAGGACTTTTTTTTGCAGATCGCTAACGTATACGTAGCGCCTCTAAGCTCATTTTCTCATGCTGTATCTCACTGCTCGTTTCTACTTTGTTCTGTCTTTCTGAGGTTACAATGTGTAGAAATATGTGAACAGCGTTAAGAATTCCTTCTTCTCACTTTCTTTAGGCCCTCCTTAACATCTCTTTATTTATTCTTACCTTTTTTCCAATGTGTTCTTGTTCTTTCCTTTTCCTGGAGCGCTGAGAAGACCTTGCTCATAGTAACTCGTGCTATATTTAGGTTTCCTGGTCCACGCCCAAAGAGCAAGCTGATAGAGGGCCTGCTCACTGCTGAGTGCTCTGCATGTCCACATTGCTCACTGTAGGATGCTTACAGTTTGGTCACCTATGGCCATATTTCACGAGGGCTGCCCAACCTTGGTCTGCCATACAATGACTGTTCTCATGTGCAACGCTGGCTCTTTTCCAAAAAGGACTTCACAGCTTATCTGCCAGGTGCAGGGCTCAAAACCGTGTTACAAAAGATCAGGTGAGGGAGTAATGTGTTGTAATGCTGGTACTGGGCACAGTGTCTGCTTCAGCAACAACAAACAACAATTTCTGGGCCCTAGAGTGAGTGTCTGCACTACTGAGCCAGGAGCATGGCACAGGTAAAGTGTATGCTCGCATGAACAAGGTCTGTGACCTCCTCATGATGACTTCTCTTCTTGGACTTGGACTTCACTGACACAAATTCATTGACACAAATACCTTCTTGTTATACACTATGACCTAGTTATTCCTGTTATGGGTTTTACAATACCAACACATTTTGCCTGGAAAAAGCATGCATTCTCATTGCTTCCTCCCTAATGAAAAAGTCCTGACTTTGCTTGTGTGGCAAACAACCAGGGATAAGGAGCACCAGCCAAGTGTGCCTTATTCCAAGAGAACCTCTTTGCCTCCTTTTCAGCTCGATGATGAAAGCTTTTGCCAAAGGTTTTGTTGAGATGTTAATAGAAAATAACTTGGTTGCCCTCTGCGGTGCTTCCCTCACACCCACCTGCTGCTGTGGCTGGCACCATGCAGCTGCCTGGCCACCTCTGGGTGGCTCCAGTAAGAAGCACAATGCAGGAACATGCATCAGAGGAGGACTGGTGTGCTGGTTCCTGCAACAGCAGCATACCCTTGCATATGTGTTGGGGTTTGTATCAATGCTTGCACAGGGCTGTGAATGCACACAGGCCCAGCTGGCAGCAGATTGCCCACAGCACCAGCGCTGTGTGAGGAGAACCACTGAAGCAAGCATGACTCAGGGAGAACTACCACAGCACGAGACCTTTGTGGCTGATATTAACAGAGGAAGACCACACAAGGACTCTGGTTACGTTAGGGCAACTAAGCTGGTGAGGGGTCTGGAGCACAGGCCTTATGAGGAACGGCTGAAGGAGCAGGGATTGTTCAGTCTAGAGAAGAGGAGGCTCAGAGGAGACCTTATTGCTCTCTATAACTACCTGAAAGGAGGTTGTAGTGAGCTGGGGGTTGGCCTCTTCTCTTGTGTAACCAGTGATAGGACTACAGGGGATGGCTTCAAGCTGCGCCAGGGAAGATTCAGGCTGGATGTTAGGAAATACTACTTCTCTGAAAGGGTGGTCAGGCACTGGAATGGGCTGCCCAGAGAGGTGGTGGAGTCACCGACCCTGGAGGTGTTCAAAGAGCGTTTGGATGTTGTGTTGAGGGACATGGTTTAGCGAGAACCATTGGTGAAGGGCGAACAAATGGTTGGGCTGGATGATCCTGTGGGTCTTTTCCAACCTTAGCGATTCTATGATTCTATGATTCCCAGACAGAAGCACACAGATCCTCGTTCAAAGCAGTCACCAACTCAGAGCCAGCAATGCCAATGTCTCTCCACAAAATCCAGCCTCGCGCAGTTCCTCCCGGCTATCTATATCAGAAATGCTCACAAACAGTTCTAAAAATACCACTCTCGGCTGCTGAGGGATAAACTGAAGTTAAAACATTCACTGTGCTGTTGTAAATGGACTCCACATCATGAGATGAGCACCGGCCTGCTTACAGAAAGAAAACCCTTTCTTTGCTCCTCAGGCTGGAAAAGAAAGACTGAAGGCACGTTCACACATCCTACTATTCAAAATAGAACTGTACACAAACTGTGAGGTGTGAGTAAGGGAAATGAAATCAGTAGCATGAGTCATCCCTTCATGGCTTTTTGGACCGTGGCAGTGAGCAGCATGTTCCAACAGTACGCTTGCTGGGGTAAAGAAACTGTCACCACAGCCTATTTGCATCGGGTAATATTGTGGGTGCGGCCCCCAGGGGAAAACTGAGCCAAATCCATCCTGGAACTTGTGATAGAAAATAGAAGTAAATAAAGAGGGAGGAAGGAAAACTAATTCAATGACTACCGTTCATTTAAATATGTATAGAATAAATCTCGCTCTGCTATGAATTCAGAGTAACTGAAAGCAAAATCTGTCTCTCCTCTGTTTAAGATATGAAGTGGGTGATGTTTAATTTGAAACAGAGCTGCTTATTACTAGATGCTGCCAGGTTGCATTTCAGCATCTAACTTCTGGATGTCGGACTTCTTTAGTGAAGTCCAGAGTGCAGATCTAAGCAGCCGGGCTTCCTTTGTGGTCTGCCAGGAAAGCAGCAAAAGCATGCAGAAAGAAGAAACTGCACACTGCTTGTCTTTGGTTTTTTGTTTGTATTTTAACTTCAGCTGCGATGTATTGGGAACCCACAGTTTCACTCTTCCTAAGCATCATGCAGGAGTAACTTTGTTTCTGTTAGTTTGAATTGAACCTATTATTTCAAGAATTCTTTTGCATATCTGCATTAGCGTTTTGGGTGAGGAATGTGCTTTTGTAACACAACTGTCCCCTGATGAAGGAGGCTTGGACTCTGTAAATCCCACACTTTTCAGATTAAATGAAAGTTCAAGGTGTTCTCCACCAGCACTTCTGATGCTCTCCAACCGCAGTGCGTGTGCAGTTCACCGAGCCGAACAAGCTCATCTCAATTAACCTCCCTGAAAGGCACAGAATGGGGATGTCAAGCTTTTAGCGTGAGCTGTTTCACTCTGTAGATCTACTCCTATTACATCGCAGCACTCGATATGTAGGCAGGGCCTTTCCTCAGGTCACTGCAGGCTGCTTGGCCTGAAATGTTTTCTGCCTCCCATTTACGTGGCCTGCAGCCCTCACCTTCTCCAGCATGCAGCTGACACTTTAGAAATCATCAAATGACTGCACACACACACACACAAAAATCCCAAAGCAAAAGAAAACAAACAAACAAACGAAACCCTAACCAACAAAAAACCTCTAGAAAGCATAAATCCTATATGAGCAGATAGATGGGAATTAGTGAATATTAAGTCCCCTGGCTATGAAAAACACAGTTTATTGATTGGTAAGGAAAACATCTTAAAGACATGAATAAGTGTCTGCCTCACTTTCCCTAGGGAAAGTGAATAAACACTAACACATCAAACTCTCTCAGCAATCTGTTAATGCAAGACTGAATGAAGAACATATTTCTGGCAAATCCATACTACCTGGCATCAGGCCTTTACCAGATGCCCACATACAATCTGAGGTATCATCACCCCACATTTCCAAATGTCTCTGTTTCATTCAGGAAATCAGGGTTATGCGGGCATTTGGGGTCTCAAAGTGCTCCTGTCACCTCTCTTGGCTGGTGGTTCCTTCTCTCCCTGGCCCAGTCGTCATCTTCTGCACAGAGAAGTGAGCCCAGGGGAAGGAGCAGGAATGCCTTTGTACAGAGCTGTGCTGTGGGTGTGAGATGTGTGCAGAACAGGCTGTGTCCTTTGGGCAGGGATGGGTGGGAAGGGCTTGCCTTTCCACATGCAGGCTTTCAGCTTTAGGTAGGTGCTGAGCTGGTCTCCACTGCTGAGGCTGAGCTATACCATGACATGCTTGGAAGTAGCACTCCAGCTGTCTGTGGCAGGATAAAATGGGCAAGAAAAGGAAAGTCACCCTTGACATTAGGAACTCCTTGGCTCAGTTGGAGCTATGGAGGTGGAACAGGTTGCAATTAATATCATTTTAGGCAAATGAAGTTCAAACCTGGGTAAATTTCTTTGAACTCACTGCATGTTAGGAACAACAGAGGAGGAAGTACGGAATAATTAGTGTGTGGTAATGGATACTTCTGCCTATTTCACAATAGTTTTTCTCTCCCGACCTCCTTCAGAGTCCTATTGGAGCTGGCTCTTCCTTACCACCCATGCAAGTGAATATAAGTGAATCTTCCTGCTCTGATAGAGACCATTTCAAGCTGACATCAATTAGCCTTCTACAGATAGATGGCACAGACCTCACCAAAAGCAGTGGGCAATCTGTGTATGGTTTCTCCAGTTTGGATGGAAAGCCTCTAAAGCTGTGATAGCTAAAAACGGTGGGAACTTACATAACACATGGCGTGAAGGACAATCAGGAACTGAAACACAGCCTGATGGAATGAGTTGCAAATGCTGAGGAAAGCAGGTTGGCTGCAAGAAGTACATTAGAGGCTGGAAGCCCAGCAAAATAAGAAAAAAAAGTAGCAGGGAGCATTACCCTGAGACACATCTCCCGGATACAGAAAATGTGGGCAAGCAGAGCTGAGAGGAAAAGCAGCCTTGGAAAGAGTGTGCAATGCAACCTTGCACTGTTTGTGTCCCAGTCATTTTGGCGACATAGGCATATATGCATTTCCCTGCAAACAAACAGGACTGAACAGCCATGGATCACATTATGTATAGAATTGTTTTCTCCTCCTGCTAGGAACAAATCCACAATGCCGTTAAATACTGCCTTATGAAAACAGACCAGATAATAGGAGTAAGTTGGAAAGCTGGCTCCTGCTGCATCAGCCACAAACTGTATCTGACCCTTATGCAGAGGGACCCAGGTAAAGCAGTTCCTGTAGCAGACACATTGGGAAGTCATGAACACACCTCTTTAGCAGCACTGTAGCTCTGGAACTGGCTTCTGGTAGCACATCTGGGTCTGGGATTGTCTTTGGTAAGCAGGAAGCAGCCAAGCAGCAATGCCTGAGACAGCTGTACACCATTAGGGTCAACAACTGAACACTGCCCATTGCAGCTCTGGAGCCTGCTACCTTGCAAGCCAAGCATGTGTTTCTATGGAGTGTCTTTGGTCTAAGTGAAGATTTTAGTCTTAAAAGCGTGGAGCAAAGCCAAGAGGGTAATTTTCTGTGGCTCCTTGGAAATGTCATGTTTCTCTGAGGAAATGGATGGTGGAGGTGTTGTCCTTCTAAGCGTTGTGATCAGCAAACTGGGAGACGCACAGTGTTTCCTGCTGAAGGCTGAGTTCGTCTGAGTTTGTTAGAGTGCATGACATGTAACATGTTTTACAACAGCCTTTTACAACAGAAGGGTGGGAGCAGAAATGTAGCTAATTTAGGAGTAAGCTTGCTGAATTTGTGCAATGTTTTACCTGATGTGCCTGTTATCATGGCAGGACTCAGCCCTTTTATTGCCCCCCATGATCCTCTCATTGCAGTGCCTTTGTGGCTAAGTCCTCTGACAGTCTACAGAGTCTTTTAAGACCACCTGAAGGTCCTTGTTTTCAGGTGCACAGTGCACCTATTGTTCTGCATGGCACAGACAGGAAGCCAGGCTCACATCCATGGAATTAACCTCATTGCTTCAATGGCAGCAGCACACACTAACATCAGGATACCTGTGCTTGCACAGGCTTAATGCCATTTTGTCCTTCTCTGCAGCTACTGTACACCAAGGGCCTTGGGCCTGCTCAGCTGTTCCTCCAGTCTCTCTTCCCATTCCCTACCCAGCATGGGACACAAGCTTGCCCCTTAGCTTTCTATCTTTTCCTGGCACAACCACTAACCAACATTCCCATGTATGCTGTGCACAAGCAAAGGAAACCTCAGCAAAAGAGCCCTTTACTTGCCTTCTTTTTGTGTGAAAAGTAATTGCCCTGCAGAACTAGCAAGATCTTGGCAGTTAGAAAACATGGAGAAAATTAAAGCTTTGTTTAAAAATACAGGGCAAAGCACTACATGCTATATAGTGACACTGCTTGGGTTGTTTCAGGGGTGATGGTTCAAACCATGCGTTGGGCAACAGCTCTTGACAATCTCCAGCAAAACATGTGGATATTCCAGTTTCTGATTCAGCAAACTGCTGCAGCCTTTTTTCAGTCACAATATAACGTGCTCTAAGGGAACGTCATTGCCTATTCACTTTCAGTGTAACACTAAATATAATCCTTGTCATTTGGCCATGAGTGGGTTATCTTGGGAAACTCCCAGCTGTTTCAAAGAAAATTAAAAGTCATGACCACTTGATATAGTACCTTTAAGTGAGATAAATCAGGTCTAACCTGTGGAGCTTTACCTGGGACTATATAGTCCTTCTCCAGACCAGATGTTCATTTTCCCACGGATGTCTCAAGTCAGGTCTTTCCAGACTTTTCTCTCCAGCCAACCCTATTCAGTTCTCTTTTGGTCGGACCTTGGCACGGTCATTTTATGCTTTGTGCTTTGCCCACCACACCAGCATTAGCCCAACAGGAAAGAGCAGTGAGCAGCAAACTGACATCTGCCAGGCACGGGGTGGGACAGGTTCTTAAAGTTCATGGCACAGCACAGTCCTGGTCTGTCACCTCCTGAGGGAGGATGAGTGAAATGGGATCTTGGAGAAGGACAGAGGACACTCCCCTGTCCACACACACACCCAGGGAGGATGTCCCTTTCACTGAATGAGCTTTGAGGAAACAGAGTGGTTTCAGCACTGCTAATGGAGATTCTGTTTCCTACAGGATCCCCTGTAGAGACCCACTGGCTCTTCAGGTTGTTTCTGCAAGGATGATGATTGTGGTGTTTGCTGCTCCATAAAGGTCTGTGGTACATAGAAAATAAATCATCTGTTTATAGCGTGAATGAAGTCCATTTTGTAATATGCTTCCTAATGGTACACTTATGGCAAAACGAATGACTGTGATGGAGGATATAAAATGCTGTATGTAGTGACAGACCTGCCTGTCATTTGAAGGTCTTTGAGCAATGAAGCTGTCACCTTTAGGCTCACATCCCTCCAGTGAAAGGGCGCTTGTATCAGACTTACAGACAAGGGGTGACACGTGGGGCTCTTGGCAGGCGTGCTTGGTCTCTTTCCATCTCTGGCTTAGGAACAAGGGGAGGAGGGAAGTGTATGGGAACTGGGAAAAACCCTTGATTGCAGTAGCTTGCAACTTGTGTATCTCGTGTAGTAAGGGAAGATGGAAAAAGGAACAGTGTATTGCAGGTAATGTTGAAATTTTCATTATTAATAATGATAGACAAGGAAGCATAAAACTCATTACCAAAGAAAAAAATCTTAATTCTTAGCATCACTGTTGGCTAGTCTGAGTGACAATGGCAAGAGGGACATGTTGAATTTAACTGGAACAGAACCAGCAGCAACATAAGAAATGAGAAAAGGAAGTACAGAAGGTCAAGGAAAAAAGCTCAGCACACTCTTGGTGATGCATCCCATGTAAAATATGGTTTTGCCACAAAAAATGTCAAGCATGTAAGACTTCTACTGGCTTGTCAGCTGAAACAAAGATGTCCTTTAGGCTGAAAGAACCTCTGCTAAGACAAATGACAACAGTGTAAAGCTTTAAGTATCTTTCTGGACATCTTTAATGGCCACACATCCCCAGCAGAGGCCAAGAGTCTGTGTATAGCACAGGGAGAACTGCATTCATTAGAGAGGGAAACAAAGCATCGATTTGGTGAACCTAACTACTGTTCTGAAGACATGACAGAGAAGATGCCTTCTCCTGCTGTAACTTCAGAGGTAACCCACTGACTAAATAACCCAGCTGGTAGACCATCTGCCATGCCATCAACAGGGATGGTGAATGATCCTCAGTGCTCAGGTCACCCATAGACCACATGTGTTTTGGTATAGGTGGAGGGTGTCATCGTACAGCGCCATTTAGACCAAGCTGGTGGAAACTCTGCCTCTGTTCTGAATCTTTATGCAGCTCAGCTCCAGATATTTCACCTCTATTTGAAGGTGAAGAGGAGGAACTGCATCAATGGTACTTAGAACAGTTGCTGCAACCTGCACCTCAACAAAAGGCCCTGTGCCGAGTTCAGGGCATAGCACTGATCCTTGATGCCGTGACACAGGCAGGCCACTCTTCTTCTCTGTTCACTCAAAGACTCATTTCCTACACACCTATGACATTTGAGGAAGGGTGTCACAGGAATCTTGAGCAGAAAGCCCCAAGCCAAGGGGCAGGTTTGGGGCTGCCCTGCCTGCTCCCAGGGTGTGTGGAACTGTGCTCACTCTTCCCTTTCCCCACCTGCAGCAGGACCTGAAGGCTCTCAGTGCACCTCCCAGGTGTAACCCTCATATAGGAAATATTAACAGAATGAAGATGCTTAAGCTAAAACAGAGTAGAAGGAAATGGGGGTCAGCCAGCACCATCTTGATGTGCTGTTCAAAAGCTGATGAATATGACAGCCTTTGATACTCAAGAAGCACAGAAACTTACCACAAGGATTGAAAAATGCAGAGATAAGGGAAGAGTGCCCAGGAAACTGTCCAGACACTATAGGTGAAATATGTTCTTCAGGCATTGGTTTTCAGCCACTGTCAAAAGTAAGATGTATAGCTGGGTGCTGAAAGCCAAGGATCAAGAACCTTGGAACAAATAATGTGATGATAAATATGGTAGAAATGGACAACAAATCAGAATGGGTTAACAGCAAGAATAATGCCTGGGGCCTCTAATGACTACCAAAATGTGTAAAGTCATATTCTGTGAAGCTGCTTCCGCAGTACTTCTGATTATTGAGTGTGCGGTGAACTATATTGATTCAATACACATCTAAAGTGGTGGGAGCTAAAAGAAATGTTTCCATGCTTTGGTAATGTGGATTCTGTTAATGCATTACTAGCAAATATCACTGTGGCATATGGGACAAAGAAGCAAAAAGCTGAAAAATGCCAGGGTCAGGGTTACTACAACACTGCTATATTGTACAGTGGTGCTGAGGAATATGGGGATGTTGCTGGTTTTTTTTTTCCTGCCGTTGCATTCTCTTTAATCTCAGGTTTTAGTTGAATGATTTTCACATATTCTCATTCAGGTAGAAATTTTAGAGGGGAATCTCTGCACTCCTGCATCTGTGAAACCTCAACATGCTAAAAAGAGGAGTGCCTTCCTGTAAAAAAGTTGCAGGAAGCTTTTGTCTGTCAAAAGGAAAGAGACTAGAATGAATTCCAAGTATGAAAATCTTAACAAGTTACCCTGTTTTGTGGCAGAATTCACCAGCAACTCTCTGCAAAGTAAAGTGCCAATCAGCCATCAGATCAGGCTGCCCAGGGCCCCATCCAGCCTGGCCTTGAACGCCCCCACAGGTGGGGCAACCACAGCTTTTCTGGGCAGCCTGTGCCAGTGCCTCACCACCCTCTCAGTAAAAAAGTCTCCCGCTGTCATCTAACCTAAATCCCCCCTCTTATAGTTTAAAACCATTCCCTCTTCTCTATCACCATCGCTATTTGGTTACATTGGCCAAATGTTAGTACTTTTATTGGTGAAACTCATTTTGCTAGGAAAACTAGTGACAGCTGTGCTAATGAGATAACTCTTATTAATTCCTTGCTTACATGGGAAGGAACTCACCCAGTCTAGATAAAATTATAGTCTTAACTCAGCGAACTTTTTAAATGCGAAAGCCAAAAGGAGGCCCCACTAGAAGTGGAGGCATGGGAAATCTCCTTGGAGCTGGGCCCATGAGGTAAGACTGGGAACAATTTGTCTTGAATCTCTTTAAAAATCAACCACAGTAGCTGAAGTTGCCCAGCACTGGCTTTCCCCTTTCCTCAGCCCTATTTCTCTGGCAAGCAGGGTACAGCAGTATCAGGCCAGCCTGGGGTTCTGATGAAGAAGAACAAAAAGCAAGCAGCTGAAAGCTGTTGAGTATTTCTTTGTCATTTATATCAGGTCAGCTAGGGAACAGCGTAGATAGCTGTGTATTCCCTGGTCCAGCTCCAGCTTTGCAGGATAAGGCTGGAGAACTTATACTGATGATAGAGAAGAGCTGAAGGGCTCACTGTACAGGGCCCTGCAAGCAAAGAGGTAGGCTGTAAAGCCTAGGTGCTCTCTCTATATGAGGTAGGCTCACTAGTGGACACATAATATGCCCTGACATTGGAGTTATGCTATTAGAGGCACATTACTGGGGTTCTAAGTGGTCATTCAAAGTCATGGTTTGAACCCAAGCAGACGGTATGGGATCCGTCCTTTTGTCCTGACCCATAGTATAGAAAACCCACTGGATGTATCTTTCAGTTGCTGGGACCAAATAACAGCAGCTGCACAGGTCAGAAGTAGAAAGCAAACTGGTGAGGCTTTCTAATAAAAATATTGTTGTGCCCATCTGTTGCACTTCGGGCACCTGGAAGCCAAAGCCATTAAAATATTGCACAAACACACAGAAGACAAATCCCACACTGGGAAATAAAGATAAAGCATTGCGCCAAGCCCAAAGCCTCTGCAAATATCAACTTCTGAGAGGATTTATTCAGCTTCAGAATGGTGGGGAGGTTCTCATGGAAAATACAGACTCCACAGCAGCTCTGGTTGCTCGGAAGCCCTGGGGCCTGGCAAGTCAACCTCTCAGCTACATCTCACATCAAACCGCATCATTTTAAAGCCTGAGTGCACTGTGGCTTTGCAAGGTATGGACTATAGCTTAACTCTGCTTTATCTGCTGCCTCTGATTTCTGCAGGGAATCCACTGCTCTGAATAGGATGACTTCTAAAGGATTTGCCAGCTTTGAAATGGATCACAGGGAGATGGGAATGGAAAAGCAGAGAAACATGACAGAAACGTGCTCAGCAGTACTCGTGGGACTGGAGACTAACAGAGCTGACAGCAACAAAGTGTGGTGATGCTGCAGCTGTGCTGAGATGTTATCTGTGAGGTCAAACCACGTACAGCCACATTTGCAGGGAAGCTGGGCAGTGGGCACTGATTAACACCATGTCCCTCTTACTGCGGGTGGTTGGCTGTATGGGTGGAGATCTTCAGAGCTCCAAAGGGAACAAGCGTTGTATCTTGACTGTAGGCCAGGTCTACAAACAGACAATGAATTTAAGTTAGTCCTGTGGTCTGCTCTGTGAGACCTTTGCTTTAAGCATTGCAAACGCTGTGCTTCAGTGCACTTGTGGTGCAGACGGGAGGATGACTCGCTCCTCACACCACAGGGAAGGCTGCAGAGCCAGACCCTGCTGCTTCTGGGAAACAGCAGATTCAAATCCTCAGGAATGTGATAGGGCAGCAGGGCCAGGCTGGACATCAAATATGAAATGCGGAGAAACTAAGGGCTTTTGTTCGCAAGGATCTAATACTGTGGTTTTAGAAATAAATGCCCAAGGAAAGGGTGTTGTTAAGAAGAAAAATAATTGGAGCTGAGATGCTGCTGATGGAGAGGAGAAGTCAGGCAAGGGAGAGGAGATAGAAAGCAGCAGCTTTTCTCATGTGCTCTTTTCTGAGACAGCCAGGCTCCTGTTTAAGGTTTGTGCCCATTCTGAGAGCTCTGCTACAGTGCAGCACCTCCCGACCTATCAGTTGTGCTGTGCCGTGCTGTGCTGTGCCAGCTCTGACTGAATACATGGGCCATAGCAGCCACATCCTGGAAATGGGATCTCACTATGGCTGGATGTGTTTATTAGGCATTTGGAGCACAGGGATGAGAGCCCACTTATTCCTGGGGCGAGCACCACCACTGGGAATCTTTAACCTGCTTTCAAGAATCCTGTAAAGAAAGAAAATGTAGGTAGAATGGTTAAGTCGTATGATTTCAGCACTTTCAGTTTAGTAAAATCTCATATTATTTCCTTCAAGCTGCAAAGAATATTAAACCTCTCTTTGGCCTTTAGGATGACTAAGCATAGAATCATAGAATGGCTTGGGTTGGAAGGGACCTCGAGGACCATGAAGCTCCAACCCCTCTGCCACAGGCACGGCCACCAACCTCCTTATCTAATACTAGACCAGGCTGCCCAGGGCCCCATCCAACCTAATTATAGGATTCTTTTGGCTTTTTAAGGAGGCAAAGGGTTTAAAAAACAAACAAACAAACAAACACAAAACCTAGGGCTCCACTGCTGTAGATAGAGTGCAACTCAATTTCTGCAGACCAAAAGGCAGCCCAAAAGCACAGCTGGGAGCTCAGGGGCACCGGTGCCTTTTTAGCACCTCTGTGAGGTGACAGGGCTGGAGAGCCCAGCCTCAGGGAATGCTCTGGAATACAGAGGCTGCTTTTATTTCCAGCTGTTGCGAATGCTGTAATGAAAATTATCACTTATTTTTCAAAATGCACGTAGGGAAATAATTGTCAGGTGGCAGATTGGGGGCGAAAGGAAGTGCAGAAAGGACACGGGAAGGATAAGAGCTGCTTTCTACTGCACGCATTCCTCCTCCTCCCATCTCCCCACCATCTGTGGGTGTGTTTGACCTCGCCGCCCCCTCCCTGCAGCCGGCCAGTGCTGGAGGAGGGCTCTGCAGCCAGGCCCGGAGCTCTGGTACTGTGCTGCTTTCCATGGGAAGGGCGAGTTAATTTGTTCACTAAATGCTCTCTTATCTCTGACAGGCAAAATCAGGGAGTCGCCTTTACTGGAAGCCTTTCAAAGGAACAGAATCTCAGCTCTGTTCTTTCCTAATTTTCCTTTCATCTGAAGGCCAGCGCTGTAAAGCTGTGACTGTCTGGAGCAGTAGAGCAGCTGGTGTTACCTGTCAGTACAGCTGCTGCTTGTTGGTACCAATTCTGCCTCAGTATTTCGAATGTAACAGTATCAGTTCCTTCTTTTCTCCTCTGCTGCTGCATATGCCATGAAGAGCGCACAGTCATTTTTTTGTTTGCTTGTTTCTTTTAGCTATTTTACAAAACAAGTGGTCTCACCCATGCAACGCAACCAAATTAATTGGAACGATTGAGACAAACCAAAGCAAAGCCTGAAGTGGAACCCACTGCCATCATTTCAAGACCTATTATTTCAAGTAACCACGTGGGGAACATGATGGTGATTGCGGCCAGTGTGGAGTGGTTGCCTTCTTCCAACATGGGCAGAGTGCTGCTGAGCCTGCAGGGCTGAGCCAAAGCTGCTACAGAGACTTCCCAGGCGATGTCTGATTGGAAAACTTTGAACATGGTCTCCTATCATGAGTTATTACTGCTCCTGAATGTACAGCACTTAGGAATACAAATGGTGGTCTCTGCAGCACATTTAAATGGGCTGTGTGTTGTCTGTCCTTTCTCACGTTGTGGAATGTGTTCCTATGGGTTCCTCTGTTGGAGAAGCGTGACATCATTTTTCAGACAGAATCGGTGAGGCTTTAAGTTCAGATACCCGACAGGTGAACAGCCAGACCTGTAGGTTTTCTTCCCCAAATCCGCGCGTAAAGGAGATAACGGGTCTTTATCTGACTATGGGATTTAATTTTTTTTTCCATAGAATCACAGAACTGTGGAATCTTTGGGGTTAGAAGGGACCTCTGAAGCTCGCCCAGTCCAGCTCACCTGCACTGAACAGCAACATGCACGGCTAGGCCAGGAAACGTGGTTGAGACTTCACATCTTCAGGCTTTCTCAAATGTGAAGAACTTTCTTAATGCCTATCGAAATTTGGGATTCTTTGTAACCGAATAATTCCTGGAGGCTGAGCTGTAAAGAAAACACGGGCTGCTCGAACACATTCTCCAGAATTCTAAAAATGCAAAACAATTATTGTTGGCTTCAAAGAGTTACTCAGAGTAAAGAACAGCTTTATCTACATCTGATCTTCAGGGGGGGGGGAAAAAAAAAGCATATGGGCCTGGAAACATCCCAGCCTCTCAGACAGCACTGATATTCTCCTAATGCAGCTACCAGGCCAGGTGTACTTCAGTGTGAGGGCTGTGCGGTGGCCTTCAGCAGGTCTTTTGAAGCTGCCCTCCTGCTGCGTTTTGGTTATAGGGCAGAGGTTTATGAGTGTACGGTCGCTAACCACGGAGTGTTCATACGTTTAAGCTTCATCACCAAATCAGGCCATAGGTGTATAAAGACGGCCTTCTGAGGAGCAGCGTGGGTTTTATCTGCTCGCTTGTTGTTTGCTTGGAGGGCAGTCTTCAGCTGGAGCTGCCAAACCCTCTTGTGTTGTAATTAAACGGTACATTTGGAGCAAAAGGAAAATATGCAGCAGTTTGTTTATTCAGAAGGAAATGCTTGATAGAATCTAACAGATTACATTCTTGGAAAGGAATGGGAGCAAAAATAGATCCCTGTGCCAAACTCTGCCTTTCGCTACATCTCGGAGCCCAGGTGCCTCCAGAGCCTTCAAAGTGCGGGGGCTGCACTGGGCTGAGATACAGTGCTGCTGTGCTGTGGGCTGGGAGGGAGGCAGCGCCCTGCAGGCCCCTGCTGCAGCCAGCCAAGGGCTGCATCTGACACCGAGCCTGCAGCTGAGGACAGTGCTCTGAGAAAATGCACAGGGCACCCACGCCTGGGGCCGAGCATGGGAAGGTCAGGCATGCCTTTCTTCAGCGCTGGCTGGGATGCTTAAAGCCTAACAATGTTCTTGGAGACGGCAGTGAGCTATGGATTGAAGTAGCAGGCAGCCTATTTCCTGGTAGTGTAGCCTGTAAGCTCCCACCATCTGGCTTTGGTACGGCAGGGCCTGTTGTGGCTTGGCTGTGGGGTAGCTCTGCAGTGTGGATGTGGACACCTGAGCTCGCCCTGCAGTGAGGAGCACGGCTCTGCACTGCTAAACAAGCAAGGACAAGCCTCAGAAAGGGCGTAAGGTTCATAAAACATAATAAAAGTTTAAAGACGTGCAGTCTGGGTGGTTCTTTTTAAAGAAACAGACAGAACGTCCTGCAAGTATTACAACATCCCGTCCCCTCATCTCGGTTCTCAGCTCCGTGGCTCAGTGAAGTGCTGGGGAGGGGGAAGTGCTCAGAACAAATACAGGCTTTAAATGACTGCAGGACAGAGATGCCTATTTCAGAAGTTAGGGGATAAAAAGGGGAAAGGAAATCAAAGAATTCCTGGTGTTTGTCACCTACGATAGGTTGCCACGATTCAGCCTTTCCTGTTTTTGGATGGATGAGTAGGCAGCCCTTCATTCTACTGAGGCTGGGCACCCTGAAAAGGGGGAGCTGATGGCAGCGGTCAGTACACCAGCAGGAGCTTCAGCAGCTCTCTGTATGCTGCCAGCCAGCAGTGGCTGCTGCCAAGGGTGCTTGTGTCTGTGCTCTGCTCTTCTGGCATTGTCAGCATTTCATCTTTTGACCTTCATCTCCATCCCATCTTTACAAAAAGCAGAAGTATACACCAAATGTTACTTTCAAGGCTTTTACTCAAAGAATCTATTTCAGGAAAGCAGCTTTAGTACTTGCAGCTGGTGTTTCTCCTCGTCGACTACTTCTTTCTTTAGCATCAGTTGTGCCGTACTCCCTACCGAGCTGCAGCTGCCCCTGCTTTCGGAGGGCTGCAGCTGTATTTACTGTGCGCAGGAATGTGGCCGTGTAGGAGCTGCTGCTGCTGCTGTTGTGCGATGGTTTTGCTGCTCCACCTGCAGGCCCGGGGCTTATCTTCACACGCACTTCGTACTGGGTCAGGGACTCTGGTGTTTAGAGGTGTGCTCCAACGCGTGCATGCCCTCCCGTCTGTGGGATCCAACAGTAGGTGAGAGATTTTGTTGCTGCTCTGTCTGGGGATAACTTTGCAGTGGAGAAAGTGAGAACGTTTTGTTCAGCGCCCGTGAACCACAGTACTTTGAGTCTGAGCCCTTCCCTCCTATCAGTTCACGGTACGGGGCTGTTCGGCTCCATCCGCAGGTGCCCGGCGTGGGTCGGGAGGCGGCTCGCAGGGGTGCTGCAAAGCTCCAGCAGCGCTGGCTGCCCCGAAGCTGGGTTTGGTGTGGGACAGAGGTGTGGAAGTGAGCTCTATCGCATGTATTAGGTGGGAGGTGACGAGCAGAGGGCAGGACGGGGCCAGCTGGGAAGTGCGGAACAGATCGGCCCCAACACCCACACCTCATTCTGCTCAAACGGCCTTGAGATGTGTTTGCAGACAAAAGAGCTGTGAATTGTGCTACTTGAGGGTGCTGGGAACCGCCTGGGAAATCAGCGTAGGAAGTCAAGGTTAGTTCTCCACAAAGCTTAGGAAGATATTTTGCTTTCTCTTGGAAACATAACCGTGCTGAAAACAGCCTTAAGTTGCAATGGGAGAGTTTTAGATTGGGCATTAGGAGGCTGGCGAGGCACTGGGGCAGGCTGCCCAGGGAAGTGCTGCAGTCCCCATCCTTGGAGGTGACAATAGACGCGTGGATGTGGTGCTGTGGGATGTGGTTTAAAGGCTGAACTTGTTGTGCGATGGTTGGATCTGATAATCTCAAGGGTCTTTTCCAACCTAAGTATTTGGAAAGCTCTAAAGAAAAGCACTCTCTAAAGTGCTCTCAGGACATTTAACACCTGCTTGCAGGCATTCCTTAGCAGCTCTCACCCAGGTGTATCCCAGGCTCCCCTTTGCTCATCCTGCTTAATTCATCATCCCATCCCATTGCCTCAGAACCACCACAGCTGCTGCTGCGCACAACTGTGACGCCAAGCAGCAGGCAGCTTGCATGCAGCCCCGTTAGCAGCAGCTGCTTGTGGCAGTGCCCTCTGCTTTACCAGGAAACCCAAGAGGGACACCTGAGAAGGGCTCCCTGATCTCAGGGTGCTGCAGGTAGGTCTGTGCAGTGTCCTGGGGACACGGTTTCCAGAACAGGATGTGATGTGAGTCTTAGCGTTGCCAGCTCCTGTTACTCCTCAGACCTGTACTGTTATGGGCACAAGGTCTCTACACAGTGGCAAAAAGCAAAAGCTGCTCGCAGCAGTTCTGAGACCTCTCCCAAACACCCACTATTTTGATGCAAATCACTTCTGTCCCCGAATTCAAGTCTCTCTTTGCACAGCTGTATGCATTACCAGTTCTTGCGCACTTACTGCTGTCTGCTCTTTTAATGGGTGAACTTCAGTGATGGTGAAATAGCATTTTTTTAAGCTCAGGAATGTTTTCAACTATATTTTTTTTCGGAACGGTTTGGGTTTCCCGTGTTGAATCCACAAAATGTTTACAGAACAGCCTTTTATGAGGCACGAACTTACCTTGGCCTTGCACCCCAGTGCTTAGTATTCATAATCCTATACATGGCCAAATGGCACGCACCATCTGCAACCCACGTTGTGTGTTCTGTGTGGTCAATCTTTTTCACAAGAGACATCAAAACTTCTGAAAAGTCACCAAGCCTCCCTGTCCCCACCATGGCAGAGAGCCCACCTCTCTGACAGAGAGGCATTTACTGCCCTGACAGCAACTCAGCGTGGAGATCTGCCTTGCCTGTAGCTGTCTGCTAGTGAAACATAGAATCGTTTGAGTTGAAAGGGACCTTTAAAGACCATCCGGTCCAACCCCCCTGCAATGAACAGGAATATCTACTTCTAGATCAGGTTGCTCATAGCCCTGTCCAGCCTGACTTTGAATGCCTCCAGGGATGGGGCATCCACCACCTCTCTGGGAAATCTGTTCCTGTGCTTTGTTAGTGGTATGAAAATGCCATGGCTCCTGGCTGGAAGGAGATGCTGGGTAGAAGAGAGGCTTCAGCTTGCTCCAGTGGCAGGAGTGCCTGTGCCATCCATCCACTGAACCTCTCAAGTGAGCCCATGGCATGTGGGGCTCGGCATTATCCAGTGCCCATTGCATCACTGCACACAGGAGGGGGAATTCCCAGTGCAGTCCCCAGGAAGCAGCAAGAAGTTCCTTCCTGAATGGCTGTTGTTCCTGGAGATGCTCCATTTCATGCCAGGTAGTAGGAACTTGAAGGAAACAATTTCAAAAGCTGAAAGGAGTCCAAACCTGACGACTTCATAGTACTTTTGGGAGGAGATAAAGACGGCAGGAAAGATGTCAAGGGGCAGTTCCACTCTCCAGCACTTGGGTCAAGCTCTGTGTGAGAGCTGCGAGACTCCTGCCTTCAACATCCCATCAGTTAAAAGAGGAGGAGGGAAAAAAAAAGCACAGCAGCCCTTGCTGTGGGCCCCACTCCACCTCTGCTAATGTTTGCACAGGAGCACAGAGACATTAATGGGCTTTGGAGAACCATTAACTGCCCCTGCCAGGCCGGGTAACCTCGAGGTCATGGAGCAGATGTGCAAGGCCACAGCCGGGCAGCACGAGGCTGGTGGTGCTGGGGCACCCAGCTCCCCTGGACTTCACTGCAGTTCCAGGAAAAAATCCAGCCCCGGGTGTCCAATTGTAGCTACCAGCTGCTAGATATTGAACAACACAGTCCAGTCACCTTGATCTGTGCCTGGGCTCAACCTTCAGGTCTGCAAATCCAAATCTAGCACAACAGCTTATTCTACTCACACTTGACATGAGCAGAAAAAAAGCACAATAGCCTTTAAGCAAGGCTGATGTGTTAATCTTACCACTCACAAGTTTCATCTTGTGAGTATGATCCTCAGTTTTCAAGGCTTTCTCTCACCAGCTTTGTTATTGCAAGAACGCAGTCGGAAGATGCTGCCAGCGTGCAAAGCCATGTAATTAACAGTCTGACCACTGGATGCTACTGTTGCTCCAAACATCTGTAAATGGAGGCAGGGGAACGCCGGGCAGTGCCAACTCCTCATTTTTCAGCCCAGCTGAGTCAGCGACAGCTGGGACAGCCACTTACTGTCTCCCACCAGGCAGGAGGAAGAGCTGGAAGTTGTTCTGATACAAGGCAATGTCTGCATCCAGCAACACACAAGCAACTTATTCAATTAATGGCACTGGGCTGAGATTTTAGTAATGAAGTAAGGGATTTTTCAAACATTAGGCTTAGGAATTGTAGCACATTGCACAGGACAGTCAAATTGCTGTGTACGTAGTACACAGAACCCAGAAATAAACCACAGTTTCAGGTACTTTTGACCACTATGCTGCAGTCTACTCACTAATACACTCCCCTCCCCCCCGCCCAAAGAATGATCAGCCTGCAAGCAGTCTTTATCATCGTTGTCATTATCATCAGATACAAACATTTATCTGTTCTCTTTTAAAACCAACAATTAACATCACAGTCTGACACCAGACAGACGATGAATTCTGACGCACAACCAGATGGCTGCACCTACCAATGGACCAAAGTGAGCCCAGACTTGGGTGGTTTTATTTTTCTCTTTCCAGCAGCCTCCCCTTATTCTTCTGAGATCAGTTCCAGGGGATGCCTAACAAGCCCACTTCTCTGTGTTTTAATTTTCACTTTATCTCTGTCCCTCTCAAATTTTGTCTCCCTTTCTGGGCAGTGCCTAGATCTGTGATCACTTCTGCTCTCCACTGTGCACGTTCCTCCCCATCCTCTTTTCTGTACGGATCCCATGCAGCTTTCTCTAAAGCAAAATCTTCCTATCAGAGCAGCACGGTTGCTATGACTGGGATGTGCCCAAAGCAATTCATCATTTATTGATTGGCATCTCTGTGGAATATTTCCTTTGTGCATACAGTACAACCTGAGATCTCTTTTTGATCTTCACCAAATCAGGCAGAGAGCCTTGTAGATATGCAGGATGATGTCCCTATGGGTAGACAAAAGCATTGCTACACCCGACTGAAGCTGCCAAATGCAGTAAATGGCTGCTCACCATGAGTCCATCAGGATGATTCCACAGGTTTGGGCATTTCCTTTGGGTTCCTCACTCATTGTACTACCCATTTTCTCTTTTTAGTGTAAATGATTAATGCTTTAATTTGTCTCATTTGGCTTTAGACATCACCCAGTTCAACGCTTTGATCATAAGCAGGTCATGATAGCTCTGTTTTGCCAGTGGGAAGAGGCAAGTCCAAGTGAGTGAGCCAGCTCATCTATAGCAGAAGCATAACTCAGGAGGATGCGAAACTCTCGATGGAGATGCTGACTTCTGCCTGTTTGTGTGCAAAATGGTCAAGGGAAAGCTTCATCACTGTGCATGCCAATACAAAACAGAGATATTCCAAGAAAAAGAGAATACAATTTTCTCTTTTCGACTCAATGTTGTTGCTTGAAAGTGGCTGTCCCATTTATTCATTAATTTATTTTCAATTCTGAACTACTTTTTCTATCTCATCCTAAGAAATTATGGGAGCCTTGATACTGTAAAAAGTTTCTTTATCAATATTTCCCTCTATTTTGTATACAGGAGTGTCTGCCTTGTCGATGAAGGACTGCTGGTGGGTTGATGGGATATCTTAACATAGAAAATGTGGGAATATTTTAAGCTGACTTATAAAGGTTTCTTCATGTTTGAACCTCCTATTATAACTCTGTTTCCTTGCTAGGGCAGAGCAGTCTACACCTTTTGCTATGTGCTTGCCTGTTGTCATGATTTACAAGCAGGATTAATGTGAGGGCTAATAAATTAACCAAGTGGAGCTCCACAGTGCATAACTCTTAGAGCTTTAAATGAAAAATGGTGTGCCGTGGGCAGGAGAGCGTTCTGTGCAGAACTTTGCCCTGCAGGCACATTTTTCACCATCCCCTCTGCGGCCCCAGATGCTGCGGATGAAAACGCCAATTTTACTCATTTTTGACAGCTTTTTTTCTTCGTGGTTTTTTTTTTTTCTTTAATTTTTCTTGAGACCATAGGAAACTACATACAAAATTAAGCATTCAAACCAGGGCACAGAAGTGGAATGCATGCTACAAGCCAGAGCAGCATGAAATATTCAAAGAATGAATATACATGTATTTAGGTCAAGTAAAATGAGGGATCCCTACAGTCACTTCCTTTCTGTGTCTTGAAAACATTGCTACACATTAGTAATGCTTGGCATCTCTTCTTTCACGTCCCTTCAGCTGGTAGCCTGGCATTTGGTCCCTGGAATGATCTACCTCCATCCCACTTCAGTTCTCTTTCTGGCAGCACGAGGAAGAAATCTTAGCCTATTGTTTCCTGACAGGAGGTATTCAGAATGACCAAAGCGGAAGATGTTAAGTTCAAGTGTCTCTTGGCCAGATTAGGTCTGAAAGGTTTGGAGAAGTGAGTTGAGCTGCAGCCCACAGCAGCATCTACAACAGCCTTACGTACAGTAGCTTTGCTTTCCCCTCTCCCTCTCTCCTCTCTTCAGAACCATTATTTCTTGCCATGGGCTGGAATAGCATCTGCTCTGGGAGAAGACAGAAAACCAGGATGCTCTGAGTGACCAACGTATGAGAGCTGAGATAAGAAAAGCTCAAACTGTACCTTTCCACAGGAATTTTCCTCAGTCGTGGAATGAAATGGTTGATGGCCATATTTTTTTCTTAACTTTTCTCCTAGAAATACAGGTCTAATTCTGTGAATGCCTGAAAGCTATAAGGCCACATGCTCTCTCATTGATCATGTCATGTAGCTTTTCAGATACATGATATATTATTCCTGGAACATTCCTGAGCTTTACTATTTTACAGCTAAAACTTAGTTGTTTCTTCCTACCTCATGTAAAAATCCAGTACGGACTAAATATCTACCTTGATTTAAACAGACGTGGGATCCCTGGAGGATCTAAATGTTGAACTGCAGAGTCTTCAGCTTTTACCAGCTCAGGAATGAGGGGAATGAGAGAGGGAAAGCCATCCCTGTTTTTCCTTATCTCCCATTCAAGTTTGAACCACATCCACCACTACATCTTGAAAAGAGCCCCAGGCATTCAGCCCTTTCAGGTTGAAAGGCTCTGACAGCAGTTGCTGGAACCTCTCCCTTGCGTGCTCCACACACTGCCCACCCCCCACCTTCCCCCAGTGGCCTTGCCTGCTGTCCTTTGCAGAAGTCCCAGAAGATCTCCAGCACAGCATGGCTGAGAATGTGCTCGCCAGTGGCTTCAGGTCTCCACAGGTATCTCTTCCCACTCTCAAGGCAGATAAAGGATCACAGATTCCTTTTTGGCTTGACTGGGGTTGTTGGCCTCCATGGGTTCCTACTTTGGTGGTGTTCACTGGAAGGAAGAGGAAGCTCCTCTGCAATGGAGAGCCCTGCAAAATGTCAGTGGTAAATTCTGGTGCAGGATTTTCCTGACTGGTTCTGCACATTCGTTATGCTCTCCATTCCACAAAGCTAACCAAGGCTCCATCTCCTTTACATCATGTAGCCTCTCCCTTGCAAATTGCCAGTATTCAAATAATAAGATTAGCACTGAAAAAAAATAGTATATTTAATACTCTAACTGGGCCATCTGTCTGCTCTCTGTCCTGATCCATACGCATTCATATCACAGCATGCACAAGGGCTGCTGGATCGGGTCCCACCACGGTCATGTGCAGCCATTCTTTCACCCTTCCACACGTTCCAGACAAGATGACATTGAGCTTAGTACAGGGAGCAACAGTAGTAGTAACATTTATTTTCTGATTCTTCTACTGAGCGCAGACCAGTTTCTCTAAATGGGCATCTTTAATATAGAGGGACAGCCCCCTGGGTTTTCAAATTCTCTGCAAAGAGGAGCGAGCAGTTTATTAAAAGGCTCTTCCAAGTGGCTTATCTAAACCTGTCTTCTCCTAATCCCTCTTTTAGTCTGGAAATTAAAATACTCTTTCTTTCTCCTTTTATCCCAAAGTCACTCAGCAATTACCCTGCTGAAGATTCAGAAAAAATCCCATTCATAGTAATGAGATACAGTTCTCTTTCAACTACTAGCTATCCAAGGACATTAGGAGAAGGTGCCAGCAATAACATTGCTTTGTGGGGATGGAAAGATCAGCTTCTCTTGCCATGGCATAGGGCACTTTGCCCTGCAGAGCATGGCTGGCTGAGCTGAGGCCCACTACTTGGGGTGAGGCGCTGCCATGAGCTTGTGCCACCATGGTGCAGGCCTCACCTGGCCCAGCTCCATCCCTGCCTCACCCCCAGCCTGCCCCAGCACCAGGGGCTGGTGAGGTGACCTCCCAGCTGAGCAGGGCCACGGCTCCTACAGGCCTGGTCCTGCCCTGGTGTGGTGAGGTCTCTGTCCTCCATTCAGAGCTTCATTCAGGAGGCCTTGGTCTTGTGTGCCCACAGGCTCTCTCTCTTTCTCTCTGGCTCATTATTTCCAGTGAGTAACAGCAGACTTGCCAATATTTACACTGCACCCCCAGGAAAGGACATCTTGTTGAAGCTGAAGTCAATATAAACCATACTGAGTCACTCTAGCTGACAAATCTGTCTGCATTTTCTAAACAGTTCGTTCAAGGTAAGACTCCCCTACACATTTACAACATTCTTCACGTGCATTCCTGCTCTGTATTACTGTTTCCCATTATGGAGATCAGAGACTGGAGAAATGGCATTGGAACTTTCCTTCAGTGCTGCTGCCAGCCTTTGACAGCTTCCTGACAAGGATAAAGCATGTTCTGAATAGCAGTCAGCAGGCTGAAGGCAGTTATGTTTTTGTTAAAAGTATTATTCAGCTGTCACGTAATGAGCCTTTGGTGAAGCAGTGGCACACATGTACACATCTGCCTTCCCAGGGGCTGTGAGACAGCAGTTGAGGCCCTGGACAAATATTAAAACTCCAATTCTCATGTGAGGAAATGCTCTCACATTGACCTGTTGTGTTAAACCCAGTTGTGATGCATTAAGTGGAGATCACTTGGACATCTCTGTAGTGTGTACCTCATAAAAAACAATGAAATCTCTTTTTGTATGAGAATATATAGGATATCAGAATCATTGCTCAAACCCAGTCTCACATAGGCGTAACCACTTTGGTTCAGGGACTGGTGATGTGCAGCTATGGGAGCAGGACTCCCACTAAGTCCTACTTTCTCCTCATTTTTGCTCATATATGATATTTCACTCTTTTTTCCTTTTATTTATGGAGTAGAGTCAATTAATCAGTTTTGGCTTTACGATGTACAATCTAGATGAGGATAGCACAGCATCACTAAAATATTTCAGGAGACAGAGTTGGCTCTGAGGACATGGTCAGAGCGTTCCCTCAAGCTTCTGGATCTGAAAAGAAAGTGAAAAGGATCAGAATGCTACCAAACACAGTTTTTCAGCCATTTTCAGGATTTTGAAGATATTATCTTGTCTTCAGTGGTAGCAATAAGAAAGAAACTGTTTAGGGTAAGCATGTGGGCTTGGCCCCTCTGCACTGTCCACTTCTCCAGCACACACTGCTGGAGGGTACATTCTTCCCAATTCCTCTCAGTATTTCTAATCCTGAAGAAGAAAAGACAAGTAAAGAAATATAATGTTCACTGATTTGTTGTCATTTCCTCCTGCTCTGCTCTGCAAATAGATCCATGTGGTCTGTAGGTGAGGCAGGCTGCAAGCCAGGAATATGGAGCAGTGAGACAGGAACCTGCTGCCAGTGACCCTGTTAAACATCCATTGCCCAGTGCCTGGAGGTGCTCCTGGGGGAAGCTGAGAACACCACCTTGGAGGTGCCAACATGCTCCTGAGTGCTGATGAATGTATGTTTAACCCTTTCAAGGGTTGCCCAATTCAGATGTGATGCTGTCATTGCTGCATAAGCAGAGTGTCTGAAAAGCCAAGCAATTAGGCAAGTAAAAGCTGAGGAAACTGCATAAGTGGTCTTCATAAGCATGCACACCTCCTCCCATTGCGTTCACCATTGCAGGCAGAAGAGGCACATAAATAGGTGGAGTTTTTATCAACTGAGATGTTCGTTTACGACTGTTCTTTTAGGGGAGTGGGGAAGATAAATATACATTCTATTTAAATATGAAATAAATGACCACTTAAAGACAGAAGCAGCTTTGCTAAAAGGTCTATCTTCCCCACACCTTATTTATTATTTAGAGCTTTAGCTGACATATTTAATACAGCAAGGTACTTGGAGACTCTAGTTTGAAAGAAATATGCTGTACGCAGTCAAGCTTCCTCACAGGAGCAGGAAACTCACCCTCAAAGGTTAATTGCTCTTTCACAATTAAATAAACCTCTTTATTACTGCTCTGTTTGGTAAGGTGAAACAATGCACAGCATGCCTTCAAGTTCTTCAAGGCACATGTTAAATGGGCAGTCTGATTCCTCTCCCATTTTCTGTATTGATAGCAGTAAAAGCTTCACATCAGTCAGCTGACTCTGACTTTATCTTGGCATAGACAAAAAGAGTTACTTGTGTAATCTATGGTAATTAGCAAGAGAGACAGCAACACATTCCTAATTTGTTTCATAAACCTCAGAGTATAAAACATATTAGAGCTGAAAAGAAACCACTGACTTTGCTCTAGACTGTTTCATGTTGACATTAGTAGATAACATATGAAGTGGAAAGCACACTAGAGACATTAGTGTGTGCTGTCACAATAAGGGAAATAAAAACATACAATTCACTGTTCAGAGAGAACAGCTGCAAATATCAGTTCTTCACCACGATAGGAAAGTAATGGCTACAGCCTGAGCAACAACACTGTTCAGATGTCTCTCTCCTCCAGAGAAAACCAAAATATTCTTTGTAAACTTGCAGCGAAGACCTTGATTAAATAAGCAGAGATCCTGTAACCAAGCATCACAGTCAAAGCCACTAGGATTTGGCAGAAGAGATGAACACTGGCCCTCAGTTCATTCTACTTTGAGCCAGCATATATTCATCTGGTCTGACCCAGCAGTGCTTGGTCCTGCCGTAGAAGTGCAGGAGAGGGGGCAAACAAGTCTGCACACAGAGGCTGGATGTGAGTATGAATGGCTGGATTACATCGGAAAACAAAGGTTGAACAAACCCAGCATGTAGCTCCATCCCCTGCTGCACTACGCTCCAGGAGCTCTGCAAGGAGCGCTGCATTATTTATCTTCCAGCACTTCCAACCAGCATCCTATAATGAGGTTACACCAACATAATGCAATGCCTCTCTCTCAGAAGCGCATAAGAAAGCCACCTTGTTGGCAGCACGCTAGGAACGCTCAGTGACTTCTGCAGCCACAAAGGGAGCAGGATTATTAGTGACATCAAGTCTAACTGTCAACTGGATTTATTCCAGGAACACAGATTGTTTATTTAGTGAAGTAATGGAAATGAAAAATATGTATGGCAAACAATACAGTTCCAGGTGAGTACAGGGACATTTGAGGCACACGGATTTCTCAGCTATTTTCCCAGTTGGCACTTATTTGTGAATCCAGAGAGCTGCTGCTGTGGAGAGGGCTGATTTTATAGGGCTATCAAAGTGTGAAGCAATCACATCTGGAACTGAAAGGAATAGCTGAGAGATGCAAATTTGGAATGGAGGTGTTATACATCCATAGGTGGCCCAGCTGGTGCTGCAGAGAGCAGTGCTGCTCTGAGTGGGGTTCGGTGCTGCTTCGGGCTGCCAGGCAGGTATCTACGGGTATGCAGCCAGCAGTGTTACCATGCACACAGCCTCCACAGTCACAAGGGCAAATAAGAACACCCGAATGTTTGCATTTAGCACATGGGCTGATGTACCACTCGGGCACAAAATACGCAGGCTTTTGCAAACAGAACAACTGTCGATATTCTCTCTTTGATGAGAAAACAAAAGCTATACAGGCAGGGGATGCCAGGTGGCTCACTTTGCATATCACAGCCGTGTCTCGCTTGCTTTTGAGCGGGGAGTGACCCATTTTCTGCCACCTTCTGGTAGAAGTTTGGGTTTGTCGAGATATCAGGTGATCTGCGGGCTGCTTTTGAACAAATAGATTAATGGTAGGAAAGGACGGGAGGAGATTTGCTCGCTGCGTTTTGTTTGTTTTGAAATCAGAAGTCTGTTTGTGACGGGGAAGTTTTGAGACTGGGTTTTGCAAGGAATTTTGGAATGAGCTTTGTGAGAGCAGGTAGGAGCTGGAAGGCACCATTAGGAGATGGAGCAGAGCTGCTTCCCAGCAGCCTGAAGGAAAAACGGGATGAGACAAACCGTGGCTATTTGTGTATCTCGTGGTGGAAGCATATTTCTAAGAGGGGCTGTGATGGAAGTGCCTCCTGCCTGGTGCTGGTGGCAGGAAGCAGCAGTGTTGCTGGTAAAACATTGATGAGTTAAATGAATCTTTAATCTCAGTGTTTGTGGCCTGATTTGTTGCTTGTATTTTCACGTAGTGAAAATTGTCTCTCTTAAAAAGACTAGGTGCTATTTATTTGCAAAATAAGGAAAAAAATGCTTACTGAAGGAGTGTAAAGGCTGCATTTCTATGGCTTGCATTATGCCAGTGAGCAGGCTCCTGCTATAGTCTTTTTCTCCTTATAACGTTCATAAACGTTTTGCAGTAGTTCTTGTTAATTGGGCCATTGCTTTTTTTTCCCCCTGTCCTTGTAAGCTTTTACTTGAATTCCAATGTATTATTTTCTGTTTCTTGTCTGCTTTTAGCAAATCACAAATAAGCCTTTTAGTTTTGGCTTGCCAGTAGTAAAGTGGACCTGGCAGTACCGGGTTATCTCATAGGAATACGCTGGACGTTAACTACAGTTGGAAAAACAACCCTAGATCCCCTGACTCTTAATTACCACGCAGTAACTGTACAGCACTTCAGCCTTAAAAATAGTCTAATAATGAGCTACTGAAGATGTGACCTCCTTTTATTCCTCGTATCAGTTTTTAGAAGGTGAAAATGTTGCAGTTAGCTCCTGTTCTGCAGTGGAGTACTTAGGACTGCTAGCAGTTAGCTGACAGGGATGTAGTTTAACAAAACTACAAATTCCCAGTACAAGTTCCCCCAGTACAAGAAAGACAGAGAGCTGTTAGAGAGGGTCCAGAGGAGGGCCACGAAGTTGATCAGGGGGCTGGAGCACCTCCCCTACAAAAGACAGGCTGAGGGAGCTGGGCTTGTTCAGCCTGGAGAAGAGAAGGCTGCAGGGTGACCTCATTGCAGCCTTTCAGTACCTGAAGGGAGCCTATAAACAAGAAGGGAGCAAACTCTTTGAAAGGGTAGATAACAGCAGGACAAGGGGGAACGGTTTTAAGTTGAAAGAGGGAAGATTTAGGTTGGGATGTCAGGGGGAAGTTCTTTACCAGGAAAGTGGTGAGGTGCTGGCACAGGCTGCCCAGAGAGGTTGTAGATGCCCCATCCCTGGAGGTGTTCAAGGCCAGGTTGGATGGGGCCCTGGGCAGCCTGGTCTAGTAAATGGGGAGGCTGGTGGCCCTGCCTGGCAGGGGGGTTGGAGCTTCATGATCCTTGAGGTCCCTTCCAACCCAGGCCATTCTGTGATTCTGTGATTCTGTGAAAAGCTTTGGCTCCAATATATTTACTACAGCAATAAAGGTGCTTGTTGCAGATGGTAATGCGTGTGCAAAGAAAGCATTGTGTTTCCACAAGCAAGATATTCATCATATCTGAAAGTGGCTCAGAGGCAAGTGTTACCAAAAGAAGCTGCGATACCAAAGCAGTGTGAAGTTAGAGGTGATTTCTTCTCTTGTCGGGAGGAGGTAAAGGGTGGGGATGGAAAAGAGGTACAGATGCTCCTAGATACACATGAGCTTTGGTAACTGGCAAAGCAAATGAATAGTGACATTAACATCAAATTAATTGGATTATATTATTCTTTCACATGATAAAGGTCATAGCATTCTTGTATCTGTGTCTACATCTATGCCATTTTTTTTCCTGCTGTGAAATAAGCCCCATCAGTGGTTTGGGGCTGTTAAATAAATCAGGCACGCCTGTACCATTCCTTAACCAGGAGACCACAAATCAGCTTGTGGGTGAACTCCTGCACCCACAGGGGCTCAGGCGCTCCCTCTAGCGACACTGCAGCTCGTTTAACGCGAGCTTTATTGATTTATCTTTTCTCCTCCTCCATTCCCTCGTGTCTATTTATCGCATGCTTGCTGGCAGCTGCATAGAGTGGGTGTCAAACGCTACTACGGAAGGGAGGTTTGAGTCCTCAGCTAACGGCGTTTTGCATGCACCCAGTGGGATCAGTTACAGGAAACAAGTTTCAAGCAGGTGGGTGTCATGAGGCACAGCCTATTGATGGAAGGTTGGGTTCCTGTAAGGATTTATTCCAGAACTGTGCTACATCAAAATAACTATTGCATAATAGTGAGGGTGCGGTGCAGTGCTCCACTCTGATTGGCTTTCAGAGATGCCTCCAAAAGAACATGGAGGTCTTCAGCTACCAGCCGTGCCCTGGCTGTGCTGATAGCCAACGATCAGGACCACAAGGTAACTTTCTTCTCGAGCATCTAAGCAACTCAGTTTAACTGCTGTCTGCAAAAGTGACCTTGAACTTAAAGACATTTGTTCATTTAAAGAAATAGAAAAACAACTGTAGCTATTTTCAGCAAGCTACAGCACTTCTGGTGAGATGGAGCCGATGGCATTAGTAGAATTCCACCAGGAATTTGTTTATCTACCCCAGTAAGTATGGAGGATCCTGAAGTTGGCCTGTAGATACTAAGAGGTTTGAGAGGTTTATTTTCCACCAAAGGCTTTTGGCAGGACATAAGATTTTTTTAAGAAGTATAGACCTTAAAAAGGCACTCACATGTGAAGTGTCTGTTCTTGACAATAAAGCCAGTTGGGTAGATGGAATCCTAATGCTGCCTGAGGTGGGACATACCGCACAGGATTTCTGACTTGATCTATGTTCCTCTGTCTGTGATGACTTTGATGTAATAAGTGCTTTTGGGATATGATTGATGAGATGTCTGGGCAAGAATGTAGTAGGAGAGAAACTGCTTGCTTGTCTGGTTTCCTTCCCCTAATACCCAAATGATAATCACTGAGGATATGGCAAGTACAGGTTCACTGAGTATCTGTTGTTTTTATTTGCCCGTAATGCTTGTAGTTCAGTATGCACTCGTCTTCCCTTTTAAGATGATGTTAATGAAATCCTTCTGTTTGGGTAATTAAATCCCTCTAGGCACTGCCTTACGAAGGAGCCAAGCTGACTGTGCTCTTTTGCAGCATTTTGAAATAAAAACTTGGATGTGTTCCTTAAGACAGATTTCTTCCAGAAGATGACTCAAGGCTCTGAATGAATGGAGGGCTTGTTTGGTGCCAAGTGAAGTACTTGAGCCTCAGAAAGGGAAGGCATTCAGGACAGATTTCTTTAGCACTCCGTATTGCTTAGGTGAGGAGCCTCTGTGGGTCTCATTCACTTGTACCTAACTCTTGGTCTGGCAACTGAAGGGACCATGTGAATTCTGCAAGCACACAACTTTGCGCTGCATTGCCAAAGTGCGTCTACAGACGTATGTCTGAAATGTGCTAGGACTCAGCCCTCTTGGTAGCTGTGGCTAGTTCAGTGCTTGGTTGCACAACCATGCTTGTTCATGGCGGTGCATCAGCATAACAGCTACCTTAAAATAGTGCAGCTCGTCATCGGACTCAGCTCTCTGTACACAGGATGGCTTCTTTGGAGGTGATCACATCCATGATGGCAGCTGAAAAGCCAAAAAATACAGCAGCATCTTTGGAAAATAATTGGTTGTCTTAAAGCTGGATTGAATGAACTTAGATGTATTAATTCTCTGAAACCTTGACTTTTTGGCACTTCTGACTGCTTTTCTTGTTATACTTGCCCTAGATCAGATGTTACTGTGAATATTAAAACCAGGATCTGACTTTACAGCGGGAGATGCAGCCTGACTGCAGCCCCATGGCTATGCAATGAAGCCTGGTATACAGCTGCCCCAGGAGCTGCCTCTGGCTTTGCTGCTCTTCTTATGCTCCTGCACAAGTGGTACCTGCATGGGATCTAACTGCCTGGAGCAATCAAGAAGTCAAGGCACAAAGCATAGTAGCTCAGTGCGCTGCTGGTCCCATTGCCCTTCACACTTCCCTTTTGTAAGGACAATAAGGCCTTCAGGGAAGGCCCAGTCCTTTGAGTTTGTTTATAATCTGGGGTCATAATTGGAGCCTTTAGGCCATAGTCGTACTATTTTTAATAGGCACTGGTTACAGATGCTTGTTAAAACAATTCCATCTCTATGTACACAGGACTGTGTAAAAAGGAACTACGTCATCATATTTGAAGATGGGTTTGAGTGTCCTTGCATCTAAAACCTTTCCGGAAAAGACAGCTGGGGATGTGAACTGGTTGAGATCTGCAGGTAGCCCTTTGAATGGGCTGCAGGTGCTAAGGAAACCCAACTGCTGGTGAATTGGAGAATTTCTAAACTTGTAATTCAGCAAAGATTGGTGCACTTGTAGGTTGCACCTAGGTTGAAGAGGACACTCCTAATTGGGGTGGCTGTGGGTGAGGCACTGCTGTTTGCTTGGTGCCAGACTTCTGTCAGCTGTGCCCAGCTCTCAGGATAGCATGTATGGCCTCACTGCTAGCTCATGCTTTTTGGGATGTGTTGGCTAAGTATTCTTAGCCCCTCAAGCAGTGAAGAGATGCTGACAGCTTCCCTGCTATGCAGGTTGGCTCCTGGCAGGCATTTGGTGCTGCTAGGTTGAAGCAGCTGCAAAGTGAAGGGATGCAAATTGTTATGCTCTTGATGGCTTCCTCTGTGATATAGATCCTGTAGGAAATAGCAGCTGCTCAATGGGGAAGCCTGGGGCTTCAAGTGGCACACCATGGGGAAAAAATATATATATTTTAAGAAAAAATTACTTGTACAGATATTTGAAAAAAAGTATTTTTTAACAGTCATAACTGAGATATGTAGGATGAGCTTTCTCTGGTGAGAACCATGCTTAAATTACTTGCTGTGCTATGAGATAAGAGTATATCCTTGTGTATTTATACCTTGTTCTATCTACTTGCTATTTTTATGGCACCATTGGCCTCCTGCTGCGACTGTGTGTATGCTAGGACATAAGCAAATGTCCCTTTATTCTAGCAAAAGCTTACATCCTTAACTGCCTCGTGCACTAAAAAATACCTGGATTTGATGCTGCTTGTTATCCGAAGCAAGGACATCCTGAATTGGCACCTCCTGACTCTCCATTGTGCTCTGCTTCACCATGTGACTGCATGCTACATGTCAGGGACAATCTGGCTATTCACAAAGAGCCATGCCAGGCATGCCTTGCTGCTGGTTCTGTGTGCACATCGATCTTTCAAACAAACACTGATAGATGTCAAGGCCCGGGGATTTGGAAAGGATGGAGCAAAAGATATATTTGGTAGCTTAATGTTCTTGATAGTCTTGCTTTTCAAACTACATAATGAAAAATTCTCCGTGGTTGGTGTTATTTTAGCAGGAAGAGCTCAGGCTGTAGGTAGGACAGGCACTTCATGGTCTGTTTTGAGCTATTTGATTCTCTATAATGCAGCCACAGGGCTCCTGCCTGTTGTGCTAGCAAGCCCCACAGGGGAGTGAATCTCAGAAGCTAAAATAAAATCATGGTTTAATTTCCGCAACTTGGTGCAATTTGTGAGCATGCCTATGCTATGGCAGCATGCATAATAACTAGAAGGTGGAACCACTGAAGGCAGCTTGCAGCGCAGCATAAAGGGTTGCTGCAGATGCTGTACCTGTGTTACTGCTCACAGTGTTAAGCAGGAGCGTTTCTTGTCTCCTTACTCAGCCTGTGTGGGTTGTTCCAATAACCAGGCAACCCATCGCTGCATTATGTGCATACCATTTGAGGTGTGCAAGCACTGTACAGATACACCACACTGGAGAGAAAAACATTATATAAGGACTTGAAAGAAGAAGAACCACAGCTGGAGGAGCTTGGCCTTCGGTTGACAAGCCAATAAATCCAGCCTTGGGACTCCTAATGCTGGATTTACAGTGCTGCGGCCAAAAGATACACAGAACTTATCCACTACAAGTTAATAATGCCACCCTTAGTATCTTTTCGAGATGGGAGCTGGCTAGGTTGTGCCTTGTGTTGGGTACTGCACCTGGGGCTGGTGGGCAGAGGCAGGGAGATGATTTGGATGAGGGGACTGAGTACACTCAGTAAGTCTGTAGATGACTTATGACTGTATGACTAATGACTGTAGATGACCAGGTGGGAGAAGAAGTGTTGATCTGCTTGAGGGTAGGAAGGCCCTACAGAGATGCTGATGGACTGAGGTCAACTGTATGAACTTTAATTACACTAAGTATTGGGTCACAACACTTTGATCACAACAACCCTATGTAATGCTACAGGCTTGGGGAAGAGTGGCTGGAAGACTGTGTAGAGGAAATGGACCTGAAGGTATTGTTTGATACGTTCGATACTTGGCTGAAGATGAGCCATCAGTGTTTCTGTCAGACACAGCCCAGTGAGCAGAAGCAGGGAGGTGATTGTCCCCCTGTACTCAGCACTGGTGAGGCCACACCTCAAGTACCGTGTTCAGTTTTGGGCCCCTCACTATAAGAAAGACATCGAGGCTCTGGAATATTTCCAGAGAAAGGCAATGAAGCTGTGATGATCTGGAGCCTTACCAGGAGCAGCTGAAGATGTTGGGGTTATTTATTGTGGAGGAGGCTCAAGAGGAGACATTGTTGCTCTCTTCAACTCCATGAAAGGATGATGTAGTGAGGGGGGAGTTGGCCTCTTCTCCCAGCTGACAGGGATAGGATGAGGGGTAATGGCCTGAAGTTGTGGCAGGGACATTCAGGTTGGATGTTAGGAAGAATTTACTCTTGGAAACTGTGGTCAGGTGCTGGAATGGGCTGTCCAGGATGTACAAGAACCATGGACATACAGCATCATAAGTGGGCAAGGAGGGGATGGGCTGATGGCTGGACTTACTGATTATTGATGATTGGACTTATTGACTTAGTCCAACCTTGACGATTGTATGAAGCAGGGACTGTGCTCCAGCTGCCTCAGGGTGGCCCATCAGGCACGGGCACCTCAGGGCGATGGCTCCTGGGGCAGTCGGTCAGTGAGCAGTCCCAAGCCAGGCGGGTGGGCAGACCTCGGGTCTCCTTTGGCACGGCCGAAAGCAGTTACTGTTCCAATCTTATTTTTCAGCGTTTAAACTTTAGTCCTGACATTTTATCCCCAGGCGGTGCTCACGCTCCCTTCACAGCCCTCCCACAGGAGGCTGAGCGCTCTGAACCACCGCCACGTCCTGCCGGGGCCGCCCTCACCTGGCGGGGCCGGGCCGGGCAGGAGGGCCGCCTGAGTGACGCGATCCCGCCCCGCCTCGCCAGGGCGGGCGGCGCCTCCGCCGGCAGCAGCGGCGGCCGAGGGGGAAGGCGGCGACGGGAGACCGGTGCCCCGCGGCAGAGAGACGGCGGAGGAGCCGGGGCCGCCATGGAGCCCCACGGGGAGCCTGGTAGGGCTGCGCTGTCCGGCGGGCGGCCGGAGCCGCCCGTCACGGCCCTCCCGGCGGTGGTTGCGCTTCACGCCGCTCTTCGCCCGGTGCTGGGCTGGGTTGGGCTGCGGGGGACCGCGGCTCCTCGTGGCTGTCGCGGCCGTCGGTTGGGTCGGCGTGGCCGGGAGCTCCCGGGGTGTCTCAGGAGGCGGCCTCCTGGTGTGGAAGTGCGGAACCGGGGCGGGGGTGCCTGGCCGGGGCCGCGTCCAGCGGGCGGAGGTCCGGTATGCGGGGCTCCCGAAGGAGAGGGACGGGAACTTCCGCGGCGTGAGCGGGTGGCTCGCGTCCAACCGGTGCCGCGAGCGGCGGAGCGGCTCCGGGCTTCGCTATATATATATATATATACGTGTGTGTGTGTGTATGTAATTATCTTTTTGGCTTATTTTTAAAAAGCAAAGCGAACTTGGCAGTGCTGCCCGAAGGGCCGGCTGGGGTCTCGCCGGGCACCAGTCTGGATGCGGGTAGAGCAGGATCTGTCGGTGTAAGAGCTACCCCGGAGGTGCGCACGGAGCCGCAGGACGCCTGCGCGGTGCCGAACCACGCGGCCGCTTTCCCTGGACGGGGAGGAGGCGGCCTCGGCTGGGCGGTGTGTGTGCCGGGGCTGTGGCGCTGCCCTCGGGGCGGTGTGAGGCGGGAAGCGGCCGCTCGTAGCGCGGGTCCTGCGAGCATCTTGCCGGGTGCGCTGCTCACACGCCGGCCGCGGTCGGTGTGTGGCTGCGGTAATGATTGGAGCCTGCAGCGGGCTCTTCCGAACTGCTCACTGGTCCCGTGTCTGTCTCCATTGTATACTCAAACCTCGAAGCCCTGTTCGCGGGGACTGGCAAATGGAAACCGTTCGGCCAGAAAACAGCCCAGCTGTTGGCTCGTTGTGAATTTGATTCCGACTGCAGTGTGTAAATGCATGCCTTAGGATGTGGCCTGAAGTTCTCTCAGGATTGGTTATAGTGGTTTTAGAGTCTCGGCCAGCTTCTAGTGGAAAAAGGGTTAAATACTGGGTTCTCAAGAGCTTTATTGATAATGCTGTCTCTTCCCAGAGGCGTGTTTTGTTACTGAACTCATTTTTGGTTTAAATATGGCTCTGAATAAAGAGAGTGCTGCACCCCAGGCTGTACATCAAAGCAGTATATCTGCTGCGAAATAAGATTGCTATGGAGCAAACGTAGTATAACACCCTCCTCCGCTGCTTTCATTTTGGGGGAGTGTGTTAAATATGTTATTTTCTCAAGCTGGTGAGGTGAAGATCTGTAGGTACATGGAGGAAAATGTAGAGAAAGGCAACGTGCTTGTGCTCATTCAGTTAATGGCTTGTGCTGGGCTGGCCAGCCCTCAAAGACTTCTCCCTGGCAAACTGGAGTGCTTGTACTGGAAATCCTGCCTGACGATAAGGTATTACTCACCAATGACATGCATTTTGCTGGAACCCGTGCTGCCTAGTCCTGTCCCCGGGGCTGTTGTGAGCACTTTGGGTTGCTTCAAGAAACCAGAAATGAGTTTAAAACCTTGAGTCAGAGGTTTCATGTGACTCCTTGTTGTTATTTGCATAGTATTACCGGAGGACCTAGAATCGTGAAATCATTTAGGTTGATATAAAGACAGCTTTCTTAGCTCACGAGAGTTTGGAGGTGAGAGGAAAATCTAGGCTACCATTGGGAGTGTGGCCAAACTAGACCAGGTTAGTCCTCTAGGTGTGCAATGTTTTTGCTGAGCGTAGGCAAGGCAGCAGTGCTTAAACAGCTGTTAATGCATATACTTCTCATGTGATATTCTGGGAATGCAGGATTGTGGGTACGCTGAGGTTTTGGGCCAGTAACCTATGCGAAATCCAAGTTTGCTGCACAGGTGCATGCAGTAGAGTTCCAAAGTAAGCTGGTGGCTGAACTGGACACCACAGGTGCAGAATGCTTCAATGGTTTCCTTACTCCTCCCACCTCCTATATGTATGAAGAAGCACTCTCTGCTTGACTGACTTACAGTCCTCATGTTGGTGATGCGTGGAAGGAAAGGTACTGGTCTATAATCTTTGGCTTGGAGGGACTTCATTTTCAGCAAAGGGATGTTTGGACTGGCTGTGTTCCTCTAAATGGTGCTTAGTGCGTGTTCCTTTGCCAGCCCCTCTGGGAAACCGGGACTCCAAATGCTTGGAGTCTCTTGCTTAGTGATTACAAGCACTGAAACAGCGCTGCCAGTTCAGGCTGAAGGGTTGTAGTATTCTCCTGAGATGATGAGCCCTGTCTGGTATTGCTGTGTGTTAAGATGCCATGAACGGAAATCCCATCTTTCTCTGCATGGGCTAGTAACTGAAGTTGCATGATTTCTTATGTCCTTAAAGTATATATGGTTTTGTTTGCAGAAGAGCATCTCTGTGCTGCTGTTTGTGCTCGTTCCATACGCCACTGGAAAATGAGGATAAAACAGCACCAACAGTACTGACACAACGTGCTGCTGTGCTCTGACTGATTAGACCGTACTGCTGAAAGTCTAACAAACGCAGAGCACAACTGCTGCTTGGTAGTGTGGAATCTGAGTTGGTGATAAGGTGGTTCCCCTCATATTTCTGCAGTTCTTCACTTCTGTAAACTGATGTCTTTCAAAATCTCTTGTTCTCAGAGTTCCTAAACAGCATGTGTGATTCCATAAGACAGCACATAAGCCTTTCCTTTTGTAAAGCCTTGTCTTGCATGTTTGGGGCTGATAATGTGTACTTTAATGTGTTTTTTTTTTTATGCAGAAGGAACTCACTGCTGGCGGTAGGACAAAACTTCCCTCGTTGTCCTAATGAACAAAGGAACACCTTTTTCTTCTGCTTTATTTGTTTTCTTTATCACTAAGTACTTGTAGTGCTGGAGGAAATAATTATTTTTGCTGTGCTGTTGTAAAACCAAACGCTTGATAAGTAAATAAAAGAGAACAGAGGACAGTTTGAGCTGTAAAGGAGGAATTATTTCACTGAACTGGGCATCTGCAGCAGTTTGCTGAACAAGGAAGAAGGAAAATAGAAGACCCATTACATCAGTAGGTCCTCTGAACAGAAACAGGTCTGCCTGAAATCTTTGAGAGGGGGAAGGTTTTTGTTCTGATCCACGTTGAGGGTCCTGGTTCAACAGTGCTGTTACAGGAGTTGCTCGATGATGTGGCTGACCTTCCCTCCTCAGCTGGTGCGTGGATGAGTGCAGTCGCTGAGCTGCTGGGATCAGCGTGCTGTGTTGGAGGGGCACTCCAGCAGCTGCCACATGTGCCTGTGCTTTGGCACAGCGTGGGCGGCTGGAGCAGCATCAGCTGTTCTTGCTAGGTCAAGGGCTTGGGAGTTGGAGGGTGACTGCAAGCTGTCACACCCTTTTCAGGAGGAGGGGGAGCAGGTGGGCTGGTGATGAGGCTGGAAGGAGGCTTTTGCTTGTGGTGTGCACAGATCTTCTGTCCTTTTTTCCTGTTGCAAGTGCTGTAGCTTGCGTGTATCCTGTCAGGAAAATCTTCCACCCAGCTAGAATAAAGCCTGCTCTCAGACCATTTGGGGTAGTGAAACATAGCTTAAGGACTGGCTTTCTCTGAGCCTCTACAAGGCTGATCTGTAACTGTTCGAGCTTTCAAAATCCCAGCAGTGTTAAATTAACACAAGCCTTCTCTTCTGCAGTTTCTCATGCTTCAAAGCTCTGCAAAACGGCCTTTGGGTTCCCCTTTTTCCCTCTACAAATGCACAGCCAAGAGACGTTGGAATCTCAGTCTAGCCTTGTCAGTTCAAAACAAAAGCCTGTATCAGAACTGTAGCAGTGTGAGTGAGATCAGTGCCTTGCTCTGCTTGAGCTGGGTAAAATGGGCACAGCTGACTCTTATGCAGTCAGGTGCCTCTCAAACACTATGGGAGGGAGCAGAAATCCTTAGTCATGGTTGTCTTACTTCCCCTCGGTTCCACGCCCCCCCTCCCCCCATTATGTATGCAGTTGTCAGATGATCTTGCTTCAGACCTTCATCAGGTGCCTCTTGAGCAAGAGCATTGTTGGTGAGTTGAACTGGACTTCCTTGCACCTTCTTATGACTCTTGTACTTCATGAGCCAGATTTCAGCTCTGTGACCCCTTTACTAGCATTTGTTCCTTCAGCAGGAAGAGGTACAGAAGGCTTTCAAGGGGAAGGTGATCCCCATCTCATACAGAGTTTAGCCTGAAGATTAGGGGCTAATCATGCCATGTACCATCAGCGGCTTGTTTGTAGATTGCTGATTTGTGATGGTGGTGGACACTACTCCAGATAAAGGAGGATATCAGCTGTAGCTCTTCAAAAAGTGATGTTTCCATGGCAGCAGAAACAGTGCAGGGAGTCTTATTGAAAGCCAACGTTTTGTTGACCAGCTTTCAAAAGGAAGGGAAAGAAGCTCCATTTGTTTTACAGGGAAAAACCAGAGGTGGTGGCTGGTGAGCCCATCACAAAGAACAAGCATACATCTGGCAGCTTTACGTTTTCTTTGTGGTTTTTAAGGGAACGTCACCTCCAGATAGACTGCTGGTGATCCCTGTTACCTTTGCTGGAGTCCTTGTAGCGTGGGCTATATAGAGAATCTCACATTGGAGGGGAGGACGTGTTTACCCTTGTCCTTTTAATATCCTGCAGTGAGTAAGCAGAAAAATGTCAAACAAAGGATGACTGAAAGGGAAAGCAAGCATTAAGTGAGATTAAGCACAAAACTGAAATGCTGTTGTTCAGCCAAAATTATCGCTGTGTCTGTCAGCTTCAATTTAAGACTCCAGAGGGACTATTTGCTCTCCTGTTAAAGGTAGTGGGTGTCTTCAGAGTCCCTCATGTCTGAATTTGTATTAGCCAGAGAGGGTGGGAGCCTTTGTTCCAAAACCTTATGCTAAAGGCTAGACTTCCAAGCTCAGACCTTTTCATAGGAAGGTCAGTTGTAGCATACAGGCTAGCCATAGCTTTTTAATCTGGTTCCTAAAGGTTTGGTGTTGCCCCTGCCACTTCTTCCTCCTGTTCTTCCTACCCTTTCCCTGTGGTTATGGGGGCTGAATGGGTGTGCAGCACCTTTGGCAGCAAAGGGTGACAGCATGAGCTATCACAGGTGTTTAATGTGGTTGCCCTGCTATGAAAACACAACCCTCTGCCAGAGGTGTAGGCAGCTATGTGAATTTCTCAGCTGCAGTGACAGTTGGGGGCAACCAGAGCACGCGGTCTGTTGCCCTTTGGAGAGGGAGAATATAAGGGAGGGTGCACTGGTTACCAGCAAATGCTGGTGTGTGGAAAACGGCCTGTTGTGCCTTAGCAGAAAGAGGTAGGCTGATGCTGTCTCATGAGAAACCAGTGCTGTTGTGGTGTGAGTGCTGTCACTGAAGGTTGCAGCTTTCCTGTTGCACAAGTTGACCTCTCTATTGCAGAGTCCGAGGGCAAGCAGGAAGCGTCCTGGGGTGCTGACTGGCTGGGCTGAGCTGTGAGCATCTGCACAGCTGAGGTCTTTTGCAGTAAGATGCTGTGCCACAGACAGTAGCAGACGGAACTGTCTCTGTATGTCTGGCCTGCCACCGGCGCAGGAAATGTGTGCTGTGCTTAAAAGCTTCCAAGGCAAAGAGGAAGCACACGTGTGTGTACATTATGTATGCACCAATAATTATTGTAACTGTAATTGAAACTTTAATTAGAGAATAATTACTAGTTTAGATCCAATTATTACTACAGAAGGACTACTTATGCAGATGAAGTACTAATTATAATAAAACTAATGGCCTTATATGCGTATTTAGTTTCTCCACCTTCTCCAGGTGTTACCCTCATCCTTCCACCCACCGCCTAAGGCTGGTCATGTCATCTTGGTGGTGGCAGGGCTACTAAGAGCACGTTGTTCGTGTGGCACAATGGCAGTTCTGTGACACTTCTGCTGGGAGGAACTTGATGACTTCTTCCTCGCTTGAGGATCCGCTGGAGTCCTTTTCATGTGTTTGCTAACATGCTTTTACTCTTGCTTTTCCCCTCGTTGGACTTCGTGCTCTGTTACATGTAAATTTACAGTATGCAGTGCCTTTATATATGTTAGTTATAATTTCTTTGCCATGTTTGTTACCACTGAAATCTGGTTTGGTCCAGCTGTGGATCTCCAGTGATGGCTGTGAACCACAGGGTCTCCACTCTCAAGCAATGGCAATGCTACGTTACAGGATTGCAAAGGCTGGGCAGCAGCTCGCTGTGGGTGGTGGGAGAGGTTAGAAGTGGCAGAAAGGCAGACTTCTGTTCTGCTTTCCCTTCTGTAGCAGCTAGAGGGGGGTGGAGTTTTGTCAGAGACCCCTAAGCTTGGGATGTAGTTGAACAATGCACCGAGGGAAGTGACTTGGGCTGATGTTGGTGTCTTCAGTCGTTTCCTCTGTGCTTGGCACTGATCCCAGCTGACGAGAAAAACCTTGAAGGAGGAACTTTCTAGGTAATGCTTTGTAGTTGTAACTTAGCATGGAGAATCAGCGCGTTTTGCCTGTGTGCATGAGGGTTGTTGTTCACATCTGTTTTGCTTGTTTATTTATTTCTAAAGTACTTTAAGCTAATAGGAGTCTGAAGCTGAGCAGAAAACAGTCCTACTCAGCCCTCTCTTCAGCTGTTCTCAGACTACACACATGTTGCAGCGTGGCATTTGAAGGGCTGGATACACTTGATGTATTTCAGCACACTTCAGATGTTTTGCGAGTGCTTTAAGGACTTCAGAGTATTGAGAAGCAGCAGAGATCTCCTGCCTGAAGCTAATCATTGCTGTTGGCCAACCCGCTGATTCTTCCTAGCACTCTGATTACTGTTTACAAAGCTGAGCTTTATGTCTGAGTGTGGAGAACCTGTACACAGAGTGGCTACGTGACAAGGGCCACGATGGAATGCCACTCGTGAAACAATAAAAGAAAGTATGTAACTAGAGGCAAGGACGGCTACTCGGGTAGATGGAATACAGGATGCATATCTACAGCAATGAAGAAACAGTAACCACAAGGCTAACCACAAAGGTCAAGATGAAGTAATGCATAATCCGCCAATCCTGAGCTATGCTTTTGCAATATGTATAAGCTCATTACCTACTGTATAAATACAATACCAATGTGCCTAATAAATGAGACCTGTTGATCATGACAGCTTGAGACTCGTCTCCCGCGGTTATTTTCCGACAAATGGCGACCCCGACGTGATACAGACCGGGGAACTTTGGCTGCCACGAACGGAGACTGCGTTGGGTTCGGGTCCCGCAGCTAGACGGACGGCGAAAGAGTGAAATATTGGACTCCGCGCCTTGGGCGACCACAGCGGTGGGCTCAACCGATACGTGCTGCCGAAGCTTGGGGGGCTGCAACAGCGCTGACGTAGGTAAGGATGGACAGGCAAGCAGCATATGATTTATTCACTGCCTTTCTGAGAAAGAGGCAATTCCGGGGAGTAGACTTAGAGAAGGAGCTCCCTGCCCTGCTGAGTCATGCAGTATCACACGGGTTTTTCGCTAACCCTCACTTAGTACACACGCTAGATGAGTGGCGACGGTATGGGGATAAGCTTTGGGAGTTGGTGTTGGAAGATGACAAGGTAGCAAAAAGGATGAGTAAGTTGTGGAAGGCAGTGCATAACGAGTTGTTGATGGGTCAGGCGGAGAAGAGGGCTGCGCAGGGAGCGCAGGCAGCTCAAGAAAAGAACAAAGATTATGGGTTGATCTGGGATAACACTCCAAACCCCCCCTCCTTTCGCATGGTTATGCTACCCGCTGCTCCCCCCGCATCCGCAAATGGAGTGCAGGCTCAGTCAACCGCAGAGCCTGTGGAGGCACCCCCGCGTCGGGTTTTAGGGCCATCAGCATTAGATGGTTCCGGGTCGGTTCCCGGTGCCGAGTCTGACCTTGCGGAGGCTATAGCCAGGGAGAGACGGGAGTTGTGGACCACATTAGCAAAACATGGGATGGAGGACGGAGATAATGAGCTTGTGCAGGCAGTGACTGAAAATCTTGCGTTCCCAGTTGTCTATACTCCCACGCAGCAGGGCGGGTTACAAGGAGAAATTCGAACTTTAGATTGGAAAATGCTGTCCCAACTACGGGCTACAGTGGGGACATATGGGGTAACCAGTGAGCCGGCTAGACAGATGATGGAATATTTATTCAGTGCGCATATACTACTCCCGGCCGATATTAGAGGCATAGCTAGATTAATTTACACCCCCCATCAACTAATATTGTTTAACGCACACTGGCAGCAGGAAGCTGCAATATCGGCAGCAGTGCAGAGGGGTCCGGGAGACCCTCTGGCAGGCATAACAATAGAACAGTTGATGGGTCTCGGGGCATGGACTCGGATAGAGGCACAGGCAATTTCGGGACCTGATGTTTCCCGAGAAATAATGGCTGTAGCCAGACGGGCTATGGACAAGATAAAGGCTCCTGGAGGTACACCTATTTACATGGGGATACGACAGGGGCGGGAAGAGCCGTTGGGTGATTTTGTGGATAAGGTTATGGATGCAATTAAAAAGGCTAGCGTACCAGAGTACATGCAGGGGGCATTGCTTAAGCAGTGTGTGCTTCAGAATGGGAACTCGAATACTCGGTCCCTTGTCAATACCCTGCCTGGGGATTGGTCGATCCCGGAGTTGCTGGAAAAGGCTGCTACGGTCCCCTCGGGGACCCAGGCTTTCCTAGTGAATGCCCTGCAGAAGATTGGGGATGGGTTACGGGAGCAGGCCAGAGCATTGCAGGAACAATCAAGGTCAGCTCAGACCCAGGTGTTAGCAGCCCTTGCGCCCCTCCAAGCTACCGTCTCCACTGGCCCCCACCCACGCGGCAACCCCCGCATGAAGTGCTTTCGCTGTGGGAATGTCGGACACATCCGCCGTGAATGCCAAGCAGATGGGGTCTGGTGCGGCAAGTGTCAATCGAACACCCACAATGCCAACGCCTGCCGCCGAAAGTCGGGAAACGCGAGGAGCAGCGCGAACAGCAGCCGCGCCCGGACACAAGTAGCAGCTGCAACATCGAACGCCCCCGGCAGCAACAACCCCAGCCTGCCACAAGCGGGAGCCTCGGCTTGGACGTAGCAGCCTCAATAGACATTACCATCTTATCTAATCAACCCCACCGAATTGCTACCGGACTGTTTGGCCCTGTTATGATAAATGGACAAGCGGTGGGAGGGCTGCTGCTCGGAAGATCATCAGCCAGCATGTTAGGACTATTTGTCTTGCCCGGGGTCATAGATGCGGACTACCAAGGAGAAATTATGGTTATGGTGCATACCCCTTACCCGCCAATAAGGATTAACAAGGGGCAACGGATAGCTCAGCTAGTTCCGCTGCCGCAACTAACGAAAGGGATGATACCCCTAAAGCAGGAACCGAGAGAGCAAAAAGGATTCGGTTCGACTGGGGGACTAACTCTGCTCACTATTGACCTGTCAGATCGCCCAAAGAAACCATGCACATTGTACTACCGAAATCAGAGCATTATTCTGACAGGATTATTGGACACGGGCGCAGATACATCGATCATTACCCCAGGAGAATGGCCGTCGGAATGGCCACTTCAATCGTCCACTACCACAGTGACCGGGGTTGGAGGAGTGACGTTAGCAAGCCGGACTCCCATGCTCGCGGTAGAAATAGACGGCCGAAGAGCCACAGCTGTGTTTTCACTAGCCCTGCTTCCGCCCACAGTATCCTGCCTTATAGGTAGAGACGTGTTGGCTCAATTAGGCCTTGTCCTTACCAATGAACACCCTTTAGGATAACGGCCATTGCTTGGACTTTCCCGCTGCCACTTACATGGACTACGAACAACCCGGTTGTGGTTAAGCAACTGGCCACATTACGTGCCTTGACTAGTCAGCTGCGAGAGGAGCGGGACCTCGGTTTTGATGCATGGCTCAAAGGGTTGGGCCTTGGGCCCTGGCTGCGAAACCTCGTCGAGTACGCCTCAATAATCATTAGCATTGTTTTGTTAGCATTGCTTCTGCTACCCTGTATTCTTCAATGTCTGCAGGGAATGATTGCCAGACTGATCTCCAGTAGCTTTGCCGGTTTTGTTGCCCAGAAAGAAAACGGGGGAAGTGTGGAGAACCTGTACACAGAGTGGCTACGTGACAAGGGCCACGATGGAATGCCACTCGTGAAACAATAAAAGAAAGTATGTAACTAGAGGCAAGGACGGCTACTCGGGTAGATGGAATACAGGATGCATATCTACAGCAATGAAGAAACAGTAACCACAAGGCTAACCACAAAGGTCAAGATGAAGTAATGCATAATCCGCCAATCCTGAGCTATGCTTTTGCAATATGTATAAGCTCATTACCTACTGTATAAATACAATACCAATGTGCCTAATAAATGAGACCTGTTGATCATGACAGCTTGAGACTCGTCTCCCGCGGTTATTTTCCGACATCTGAGTGCAGACAGGCTGCAGTGCGCAGGAGCGAGTTAGGAACTGCTGTCTGCCGTCCCCATAGCACTGCTGGACCTGGGTGAGGTGGTCCCTGAAGATCAGCTCTGAGCAGCTGGAGCGCTGCCAGAGATGTGGAGCATCCCCAGCCTATTTCGCAGCGCTGGGGAAGGAGCCTCAATTAAATATTGACTTTCCCGCTGCCAGATGTCACCCTCTTGGCAGAAGACAGACAAGCTGTTTTCGGCAGTGTGCTTAGCTTTGAGCCTTGAGGTTTTAAAGCACCTGTCCTGCTGTCCTGCATCTCCTCAAAAGCCATTTGTGGGGCACAGAGCACGAAACCACAGCTTTGTTTTAGAGAGGATTTGATATCAAGGAAAGGGAATTGGAGACTCAGTCTCAAGCTTGCTGTCTTATATGCAGTGAATGGTACAGATGCTTTTTGTATTTCCTTCAGTTTCTGTTGCATCCAGCCCTGCAATACTGGTCCCAAGATGGTCATGTGTGGGGAATGGATTGGCAAACAGCGCTGCTGTGGCCAAGCTCCTTCTCATTTTAGCTCATTTTCTTCCCTGCCTCCCAGCGCAGTGGCAGCTTGATTTCTAGCTTGTGTAGATTGCTTTGGACAATACTGGGAGCCTGGAGCAAGGTGGTGAGGGTTCCAGCTAAAGCTGGAGTGTTGGGATGTCTCCTGTGAGCTGTGTGACAGTCTGGGTGTTGTGCCTGCTGTGTTTGTCCCTGACACGACCTGCAGTGAGCCCTTGTCTTCCTCTTCCCCTGGGACTTCCCCAGTGCCTGTCTGGCATGCATCTATCATGTGTTCTTGTCATTCTGGAAGCCTTTCCACTGGCTATCAATTAGACCACTCCCGAAGCATAAGGGTTGAAAAGTTTACTAGACTAATCCATTAAGCAGAAAATTGATCGCTCAGACTGTAGCACGGCTGTACCTCAAGTGAGTGAGAGTAGTATTTTTTTTATATTTAGTACTGTGAAATGGAGCATGTGATGGGTGAGCTTGTGTGGTAGGAAGTGATGCTAAGCCACAGTTAGTTGTGAAAAGCTGTATTTTAGGGTGTGTAGTGATGTTCACGTCAAGCTGAAATACTGTGAGGCTCTCGTGTGTCAGTAAAATAAATGGTTTAGCTTGTTCTACTTAATGCTCTGGGGGAGTATAAGTAAGGAGCCTAGAGATGGCCTTATCCAAGTACGTTGATAGTTAGGAAAACTGAACACCAACGATGTTATTTTAATGCAGTAGATGGGGACAGAACTATGTTATTTATGAATATGAGAATATTGCTTGGAAATCTTGAGGCTTGAGATCAGTAATCTGAAGGTGTTTCCTAGGTAGATTGTGAAAAAGCAAATATAAATTGCCTATAATGTCACCCAGAGGTGAAAAGTGGTATCTTCTGTCCAAAACCAGGTATCAGAAAAGGGATACTCAAGTTCTTCTAGGACATAGAAATCCTTAAAAGCTTTCCCACTTGATGTGAAATCATTTCCAGACAAGGTTTCTTGACCCTTCTCTTTGTCTTCCTGTGCTGTTGGAGCAGTCGCTGTTTTATGGCTGTCTGATTCATGTGACAGTAATATCTCTGTCAGCTAACCATTTCATTTAATTGATTGTCCTAGTCTGACTTGGAGTGAGAGCAAATGTCTCTTAACAGGATTTATTCAGCTCAAGCAGCATTAAAAGTCATTCAAGGGCATATCAATCATAAAATCTCAGAGCACTTATTAATGTAATGGAAACTTCAGTGGTAATATTACTTCAAAGGTAGATGCATTAACTGCATTATATTTAAACAAAATAACAATGAAAAAGCAAAGCCAAAGAGATCCCTGCATAGACCTGCTGCTTTTGTGACTGAATTCTTCCCAGCTTATTGCGTGCACAGTTATGGGGTTCTTTCTTGTTTTCTTAATAAGATTAAGAGTAGTGCAGAATTATTTAAGCCCCGTATTTTGAGCATAAGCAATGAGCAGCAGTGGCAGAAGCCATGACAAGGACTTGGGGTACTCTATCCGCTAACCTGGAAGTCTTGGATAGGGAGCAGAATAAACCATCCACGGTTCAAGTGGAAACAGTTGGAGACCTGCTACTCCATTTGAGTGCCACAAGTCCATGGTGTTGGATGAGATCCACCCAAGGATGCTGAGGGAGCTGGTGGAGGTGATTACCCAGCCACTTTCCATCATCTGTCAGCATTCCTGGTCAACTGGAGGGATTCCAGAGGATTAGAGGCTTGCCAGCGTGACGCCCATTTACAAGAAGGGTCATAAGGAGGATACGGGGAGCTACACACCTGACACCCTGGCGTTGGTACCAGGAAAGGTTATGGAGCAGATCGTTTTGAGGGAGATCACACGGCATGTGTGGGACAACCAGAGGATCAGGCCTAGCCAGCATGAGTTCATGAAAGGCAGGTCCTGCTTGACCACCTTGGTCTCCTTCTATGATTGAGTGACCCGCCTGGTGGATGAGGGAAAGGCTGTTGATGTAGTCTACCTAGACTTCAGCAAAGCCTGTGACACTATCTCCTGCAGTATTCTTCTGGAGAAACTGGCAGCCTGTGGCTTGGACAGATACTCTTTGCTGGGTAAAGAACTGGCTGGTGATCTGGGCCCGGAGAGTGGTGGTGAATGGAATTAAACTCAGCTGATGACCGCTCATGAGTGGTATTCCCCAGGGGTTGGTATTGGGGTCTGTCTCCTGTCCATTATCTATATTGATGACCTGGATGAGGGCATTGAGTGCACCCTCAGTAAGTTTGCAGATGACACCAAGTTGGCTGGAAGTGTCAGTCTTCCAGGGGGTAGCGAGGCCCTACAGAGGGATCTGGACAGGCTGGATCACTGGGCTGAGGCCAGCGTGATGAAGTTCAACAAGACCAAGTGCTGGGTCCTGTGCTTTGGCCACAACAACCCCAGGCAATGCTACAGGCTTGGGGCAGAGTTCTCTACAACTACCTGAAGGGAGACTGTGATGAGGTGAGGGTTCGGCCTCCCCATTCTTGGAAAGAGTGGTCAGATGCTGGAACAGGCTGCCAGTGGGGGTCTTGAAGTCACTGACCCTGGAGGCATTCAAGAAACAGTTGTTGTACTGAGGGATATGATTTAGTGGGAAGTATTGGTGATAGGTGGACAGTTGGACTGGGTGATCTTGGAGGTCTTTTCCAGTCTTGATGATTCTGTGACTCTTTGCCAGTAAAAACTGTTGCTCCAAAGCAGGCTGGAAGCACTACAGGAATTTGTGCGGCCTGGCTGCGTGTGCTGTGTACTATACGGGCAGGCAGCAGCCAAAGCCTTGCTGGAGTGAGGTGCTTCAAGCAGTCCATGTTTGCATGGGTAGCTCATAAAATCCTGGACTTGTTGCAAAGAGAACAGCACAAATTAGTGTTCTCTAAGGAGGGTCATCCAGTTATATCCAGTGATAGTGAATGGCTGTGTAGAAGTACAGAGGCAGTGCAGGCAATCTCTTGGCGCAGTGTTAGTGTTGCTGTGTTATCTCTTACATCTGGGTGGTGGGGCTCACTGGTACTCTGTGCTGGGTGAGAAATGTAAATTAGCAATACGGGCTTGTCTTCTGTATAGGCTCTTTGGTATGACCACGCTGTATAACTGGCTCTGTGTCTGTTGCCTGTCCTTGTGTACCTAGTGGAAAGGCTGGTTCCTGGAGGGTTTGTGGCAGAAAGCATTACAGGGCTGAAGATGTGATTTGACTGCTTGGTGAAGGGAATCATTAGATCTGGTGTGTGTTCCTATATCCTGAGAGATTCTGGAGCATGTGTAAAACATATATGTGGGATATATTGTACTTCAGCTGCTGGCTAGGATGGTTTTACAATTTCCTGGGCACTTAACGCTATCGCCTCAGACAAAATGATAGCAGAAATGTTAATAGAATTTCTATACAGCTTGTTGCTTGCTGTTACTGATGTTATAGGCATTGACCAGGGCAGCCAGCCTGGTCTGGTGGGTTGGCGACCGTGCACATAGCAGGGGGTCTGAAACTCGATGATCATTGTGGTCCTTTTCAACCCAGGCCATTCTATGAACTTGAAGCTTTATGCAGTAAAAATAACTGGATTTCACTTGTTGGATTTCAGAAGTTTAAATCTTAAGTTTGGTTAGGTAAACCCTCTGAAGGGAGTAGAAAACAGGTGAATACAATAACTTTATGATTTCCCTTATTTGTTTTGATAGTTTTATGTCAAGTACTGTCAGCTGTACTGTGATACATCGTTATCTGTTTTAAGCCAGCTCTGGAGGAAGATAGGGTAATGCAATAAGGGGATTAGACAGAGAAGATGAAAGGTATAAAAAAAAAAAAAAACCCTGGTAGAGGCTCTGTTATGGATGCCATTGAGCTCTGTGTGTAACAGCAGTGTTCAAGTGATGCTTCTATTAAGACCCATCAAATGTGCAGTGAGGTTGCAAGGGATGACGATACCTAAACGTTGCCTACTGTGTCTCCTACTGAATGTTCTCATAGCAGCTTTTGTCTGGACCAAGGATGTTTGCTAGGAGACTATGACAAGAAGAACTGGGGGATGCTGAACAAAGTGTAAGTTAGGCCCTTTATGTAAATACAGGCTGCTGCTTCCAGAACCAGGCTGAACTAGGCTGGTCAGGTACCTTCTGCCTACGTACTCCAAACTGAAATCAAAGTAGTCTGCTGTTGTACATGTCCCGTACTTACATCAGTCACATCACTTTCCTGCACACTGGGGAGATGTGGAAGTTCCAGGTGTTCTATGAAACTTCTGTCCATGCCTCTGTTTAGAAAATAGGAGAGAATTCTACTGAATTATGTCAGCTGATGGGTGTTAGCGAACCCATCTGACGAGGTGGAGGCCTTTGTTTCCCCCAGTGCATGGCACCAGTGTTCCCATCCTTTCTCATAGGCTGTGACTTTGTACAGCCATCATCTTCATGTGGATGATAACACCTCCCAGCACATAGCTGCCTGCCACAGTACAGCGTGCACTTGCAAATGCACTGAGCTGGCTGGCTGCTCGCACAGGGCCAGGCTGTGTGAGGGAGCTGTGCTCGCTGTGAGCATACTGAAATGATGCTCTAGATGCTGTGGGATCCCACCAAACCGGGTCTCTATGGCTGGGGTCTGAGCTGTGGATGTGGAGTCTCTCTGTTTCTAATACGAAGCTCAGAACTGATATGCTCACTTGTTGCTATGCTTGCCAAAGTACGTTTGGTAGACTTCTCCTAACCCTTGTTGTTTGCATACACCTGTGCACTGCTTGATTGCACAGGTGCTTCAGGTACTGTCACCCGTTGTGCTTCTTTCCTTCTTAGTGTGGAGTTTACATCTTTGCACTGTGCAAAATCCAGGTGTGAGCTTGGTAAATACATAGTGGGAGTCAGTCCATACCCCAAGCGCTGAAAAAGTGTTTGCTGGTGCTACTAAGAAGCAACACTGGAGATGGTGCTTTTCTGGTGACGATCTTTTCAACTTACTTACTACGTGATTCAGCTTAACTTGTGGTCAGACACGATAGTGTGAGGTTGGCACTGAACTTTTCGTGGAGTTCTTTTTGGAAGCAGAAGCGTTGGTGTGTAGCTGGAAGAGGACTTAAGAGCCCATGAGATCAGAGCTGTCTTCTGAGAGAGCTGGGAATCATTCCAATCAAACTCACTTTAGTAAAGCTTTTAATTAGATTGAGAAATAACAGACTCAAACTTTGTTTAAAACAGTCCTGTTCTGCACTGTGGCCTCTTTTCTTCCTAACCACTTAACTGTCATCGAGCTGCAGCTCAACAGTATCTTCCTGAAGCTTTTTCCTGTTTCAGTCTCTGAACAGGGATTGGAGTCTCTGGAGAATGGCCGCAGAGCTGGAATCACCAGCTGAAGTGAAATAACTAAATACAAATTCCTCCTGGCAGTATTCTGACTTGATCTTATTTGGAAATGTTTCTGCTTTCAGTTTGGTCCGATGTCTCCAAAGGCGATGCAGTGCCCTACCTGATGGCTGATCTGGGGGTGCTGCTGCTGTGGGCCTGGACTATTCCTGTAGATTGGAAATGCTTCTCACCTTTTATTGCTGGAGTGGGCAGGTGGGTTACTTCCGACCTCTGCTTCAGATGCAGCCTTGCAATGAGGCAGGGATTTCTCCCTAATAAAAACCTTATAAATCTTGGAGGAGGTGGCCTCAAAAGGTTGTGGAGAAGCTTTGCGAATGCAGTCTTCTATCTGATACAAAAAGGCTATGGATCTTATTGTGATACTAGCTCGTGTGGCTGCAAAACATGCTGAAATGTGAATCTACTCCTTCACAACATCTCCGGAAATTAGTCTGAGTTCATAATTGGATTGGGAGGAAGAGAGATGAGAAGTGCTGCTGCTGCAAGACATGCCTCAGCTGTTGGAGATGCCGTGGGCTGAAACTCTGCTTTAAGAAAAAAAAAAACACCACCAGCAACCCAGTAATCCTGAACTCACCAGTGTCCGTGTTGCAGGATGGTACATCTTGGGAGGATACTGATCATCCTAATGTGTTTTTTTTCTTTGTTTTTAATATGAGTGAACGAAGACAGTTTACTTCCAGGACAATGTTGGAGATGTTTCTATACAAAGAACCCTGTTAGTGCTATTGCATGAAGGTCTGGTCCAGAGGAAGTCTTCAGGGCAGGGTTAAGTATTGAAATTGGTGTGGTGGTGGAGAGTTGGACTCTGCTAGAAGACAGCAAATCCCTAAACCTCTAAATCAATCTGCTGGCCTCTACTAATAGGGCTGTAGAAGTCTGGGCTGTTACTATTCAACAGCTGCTATAGCTCTGCAACGCCATCTGTGTCATGAAGTGACCTTTAAATGAAGGCGAGAGAGCAAAGTGTAGAAATCAGTATCTTAGAATCACCGAGATTGGAAAAGACCTCCAAGGTCATCCAGTCCAACCATTCACCTGGCACCAGTATTCCTCTGCTAAACCATGTTCCTTAGTACAACATCTGAATGTTTCCTGAATACCCCCAGGGATGGTGACCCCACCACCTCCCTGGGCAGCCCGTTCCAATGCCTGAACACTCTTTCGGAAAAGGCATTTTTCCTAATGTCCAACCTGGGCATGAATGTACCAACTAAAGGCTTGCTTACTGTTTGGCTTTGTCTTACTGCTTCGTGGCATCTTTGTATCCTAGAGCAGTTTTAAAGCCTCGGATCAGGTGCTGAAAGGCACCTATTCTCTGTAAACTGGTAAGGCTTTGAAGATCAAATCTATGCTTTAGAGCCTAGATTGGCTTAGGATTCTTAAGTGGCTTTTTAGCTCTTAAAAATGGCTTAGGCCCTGCAAAACTCATCTCAAGTGTGGACAGAAGCCTTATTTGCTGCCTCATTGAGACCCACCTGGGAGAGATGGAGGCAAGGGAAGACCTTATTGGAAATCTTTACCCTGGTTGCTGGTACTAAAAAGTCTCCTTGCGGTTTTGGCTGTCTGCAGAGTGCAGGAGTAGTGAATTGAAACCAGCTGCAAGCTGAGTAGGCAGTCATCGTTGAAATAGGAGATAATCTCTCTTGCTCTGCTCCCCATAAAGCCAGCTCATCTTTCCCTTCTCTGATGATGCTCTTTGCCCCTTTGCCCCTCCACCCCACCCTCCTTTCCTTGCAGACCCAAGTGTTAAAGTCATGCTAGGCTTGCCCAAAATGTGGGCTCTGATGCATATTTCACAGCTGTGCTTACAGAGTACACAAAGGTAGGAAATGGGCGGGATTTGGTTTCTTCAGGGAAAGGAGGATGTAACTTTTTCCACGTGTAAATAAATAGTTTTCCTTCAAGGAAGGCCTAAGCATGTAAAAGCAGTTTATCTGCAAGACTGCTATAATGCCTTAGCCTTACTTAGTCATCACCAAGATAAAATGCTTTAACATTATTACTTTACTGAACTTGTTGCTGGGTAGCCTTGGGCTGAGCCTTGGGAAGCTGTAGCACTGGGTAGCCGGTGCTATCAGAAGGAACAGTGCCTGACAATGAGCGGGCCGGTTAGCAGTGTTTACACAGTCTTAACAGCTCTCCTAGCTGTGCAGAAAGTTCCCTCCCCTCTCACATGATTAATGACCCGCACAATCTGCTAAGTTGCTGCTCTGTAGTTACAGGAGAAAGCTTCAAAGGCACTCGAACCTTGAAAGAGCAGATTACAATATGGTTAATGGTGGGAAGCCTGGTGGTAATGCCTTGCTGAGCCTTTTCGAGCCACTTTGTAACGTTCAGTCGAATTTGTCAGTAATTGGTTCAAGCGTCCTTGACAGAAGTAATCTACCTTGGTGCCAGTCTTCTGAATGTCTAACGTGGTGTAGATGCCTGAAGTGCCAACTGCTTCCTTATCCTGTCTTGTTAAGGACAAAGAAGTCTAAGTTCTGAAGCAGCAGAAGTACCCACAGCAACATTTTCAGTTTTAATTTCTTGTGTAGTGAGCAAAACCTAATTGTTTCCTGTCTGTGGTGCAGGTGTCTTGCACTCCTCAGGTACGGGCTTGGCAGCTGACAGTTGCATTAATATCTAGGTACAACTGTAAGAAGTGGACTTGATATGCAAGGCAAACAGCAAAGATATTTGAGCATGCAGAATAACTGCTCTAAGCCTCATAACTTATGTCTGTACTTACCCTCTTACAGCTCTGAAACGCATACGATTGCACCAGGAGGTACATCTAATGGGGTATGGCTTTGTGGCCTCAATTCATCTTGAGCTAGCTCAGTGTGCTGTGAATTACCTTGAGGAGTGAGAGGGAGGAAGGCTGTGCAATAGGATGTTTTGGTCATGGAAGGACACTTGAGAAAGGCTGCAGAATAAGGGGAATTTGCCACTGTCTAGCAGTGCTTAGAGTGTGGTGAGCTAGTAACCTTGTCCAAAAGCTTAATGCTCTATGTCTAGAGGCACCAAGATGAGAGCTAGCAGGGCCCAGCTCTGCAAGCAGTCGTGCTCTGCTCCGCATTCCTGGCTGCACTGGGGAAGGAGTGGAGGAACAAGCAGGCTCCTGTGGCTGACAGGGGAGTATTTGCCTTCCCTGAAGTGGGGAGTTGGGAATGGCAGGTAGCCTGAAAGTTGTGCTGTCCCTGGCCTGGAAGCGTGGATGCAGTCTTGTACTGTGCAGGAATGCAGTTCTCCTTGCAGCTAAACTGGCTTGTGCTTCTGAGCAAAGAATCATAGAATGGCATAAGTTGGAGGGGGTGTTAAAGATCATCTAGTTCCAACCCCTCTGTCATGGGCAGATTTGCTGATCAGGCTGCCCAGGAACCCATCTAACCTGGCCTTGAATACCTCCTGAGATAGGGCATCCACAGCTTCTCAGAGCAACCTGTTCCCATGCCTCACCACTCTCTGAGTAAAAAAATTTATTTGTAGCATCTAACCTGAATCTACCCTCTTTCAGCTTAAAGCCATTCCCCCTTGTCCTATTGCTATCGGATCATTTCAAAAGTCAATCCCCCTCTTGTTTATATGCTCCCTTCAATTACTGGGAGGCCACGATGAGGATTCCCCAGAGCTTTTTCTTCTCCAAGTTAGACAAGCCCAACTCCCTCTACCTTTCTTCATAGGAGAGGTGATCCAGCCCTTTGATAATCTTTGTGGCACTCCTCTGGACCCACTCCAACACCTCAACACCCTTCTTGTGCTGGGGGCTCCAGGATTGGACACAGTACTCCAGATGGGGCCTCACAAGGATGCAGTAGAGAGGGACAATCACTGCCCTTGTACTGTTGACCCACCCCTCTTCTGATGCAGCCCAGGATACAGTTGGCCTTCTGGGCTACAAGAGCACTCTGCTGCCTTGAGTCCAGCTTTTTGTCCATCAGGACCCCCAGTTACTTCTCGGCATGGCTGCTCTCAATGACTTCTTCTCCCAGTCTTCAGACCTATTGGAGGTTGCCTCGACTGAAGTGCATCACCTTGCACTTGGCGTTGTTAAACCTCATTAGATTCTCATGTGCCCACTCTTCGAGCATGTCCAGTGGGAGGCTGATGGGAAATATCTAGGTGGCTTGTTTGGGTGCTGCTCTAGCAACCTAGCTGTATGGCCACCGTAAACTAGCTTAATCTGAGCAAAGCCAGATTCCCCTGTGCATAAGCCAGGGTGAAAGAATTCAGTCTTTGACCTGGAAGCTAAGATATGTAACGTGTCAAACTTTCCCTGAAACCTGAAGTGACAGTGTAGTGATGGGCAATGCCTTGGACTCATCTTTGTTTACAGTGCTGGTGAATGGTAGAGTTTGGCTCATACACGCTTCTGTCTGTGGTATAATGGATGCCCATATCAGTGATCTGAGGCTGTCGATCTGGATGTCAGTAGGGATATGAAACCAACTTTGGTGCAGTGAAGACACAGGGCGAGTGCCAGATTGTTTATCCTCATACCGTTCATTAAAAAGCAATGCAGGGAGTTTCCTGTAAGTGACAAGAATGTAAGTATAGACTCTTATTAAATGCCCTTGGCCAGGAAGTGGTATTCCTGGTTGTTAGTGTGCATGCATGAATCTCCATTAGAGGTTCTTTTTCCTTCAGTAGCTATTTCTAACAGTCATAATATGCTAGCATTGATTAGTTTACAATGAATGATTCTCTGGGGTGGTTAAATTGTAGGTAGTAAACTCACCTTCATGCTTTCTGTGTCAGGAGAATGACAGCTGATAACATTCAGCTTTTCCACCTTGCCACATCTAATAACTTCTCATTTGTCTAATCCAGTTAGCACAGCTCCTGCCTGAGCTTTTGTGCAGGATAGTGTGAAGCAAAGCAGTGTTGGTAGCTCTTCATGTTGATGTGTTTGGTTAGCAGCCTATGACTGTTGCTGCTATGGTGCTCTTCTCTACCGTTTCTGGATGCTTAAGCCAGAATCTGTGACCAGAGCTTTGACCTTTGTCAGATAAATGTACTGATGCTTCTGGCTGGTGCTTAAGTCACATGTCGGCAATGCAGAGGGACATCATATTCTTTTCTTTTGAGTGGATTTGGGAAATAGCAGAGATCTGTATTCACGGCTCTGTACTCTCATTGTTAGGAGACTGCAGGTTGCCTGCTCCAGAAACCAATGTAGGTCTGCAGCCAAAAGAACTGCTCTTTAATTAGCCCGGAGGTCTGCTCCTGCGGTGGAAAGGAGGAGTTAAAACTCAAGCGGCGTGCTTCCTTCTGGTATCCCTCAGGATCACATTGAGTTGAGTATGCGGCAGCGCTCCTTTGCTTTTATGGCTGTGCAGAGAGTGGCGGAATGGCTCTGGTCAGATCTGCCCTACAATGTCACTTTTGGAGGCGGAGGGGGGAAGATTAGCTTACAGCTGATTGTACTCCTGTGTGTGCAGGCTGCGGTTCAGAGGCCAGGCACAAAAGGTAGAGCTGGGAGAGCTCAGTGAAGGAAACTGCTTAGCTGTGAAGGCGCCCTGTCTTGTTAGTGGAGCTGTGTTTGCAGTGGAAGGAGCTGACCTTAGGGGGAAAAAGTAGCGAAGAGCTGCAAAACTGGGCTAAGTGCCTCTCTTAAGTAAGAACTTCTGCTTCCACGGCCTGGATCTTGAAATTGATAGCACGAAGTCAGATGGCTTGTGCAAGTTGGTCTTTCTTCACAGTATACGTGTCAAAACAAACAGATTTCATCGTGGCCATGTGTCCCAGTGTTACCAGTTCGTGGCATACAGCTGGCTGCTACGAGCGACTGCAGCTCCAAGGGCACAGGGCAGTGTGTTTCTATTTATTTTAAGAAAAGAAAAAAAAAAACCAACCCAAAACACGTCTCATACCTGGGTATGTTCAGCCTCGTGGGCGAATACCATAATGCACATCAGCTCTTTCCTTAAAAAAAAAAAAGCAGGCAGATCTCAGTGCAGCCGTTGGAGGCGATTGCTGTCACCTTCAGACTCGCCCTGCAGAGGGATGCTGGGCAGTGGGACTGGATTTGGCTGCTGGTTGCTGCACCACTGGGAACAGCTGGGGAAGCAGAGCTACGTGGGCAGAATTTTCCATTAATCAGAGGAAAAAGTCCTACACAGATGGTATATAGGATAGATTACCGCGGGTAATCTTTTTGTGTCCTAGAAGATTAAGGAGATCCTGGTGTAGCCGCTGTCAGCTGACCTTCTTTTATTTAAATGATTGAAAATTGGTGATGCAGTCCTGCAGGAAGGAGGAAGGCTTCTCCAGGAGCCTGGGAGCAGCACACCGTGGCTGTTTGTTAAAGGCACGGTCTGTTTGAGTCCAGCTCCGGTTATAAATTGACAGGAACTCAGTTTTGTGCTGTGTAAACAGCAGAAGCTACGACTTGGTTCAGAAATCACTTTCTGGACGGCTGCATCGAATTTAAGAGAGGTGTTGGCCAAATTTGATGAGGAGGTACAGTGAGAGCCGGGTGAAGAAACGAGGGGCGAAGAAAGCCCCGTGCTCTGGTGTGGCCGCCCAAAGAGAAGATGCCTCCTTCAGCAGAAGCAGAGGGTGGCAATACTCTCTGAGCTTCCTGGCATGGATCTGTACGAGGATTACAAGTCGCCCTTTGATTTCAATGCAGGAGTGGACAGAAACTACCTTTACCTTTCACCGGGCATAAACCTTACTCCACCTGGGTCACCAACGCTGACCAAGTCTGGTAACCTCTTTTTAACAACTTCGTGTGGGAAGCTCTGGTGGCTGAGATCTGTAGAAACGTGATTTGGCTGAAAGATAGATTAAATGAAGGTCAAAGTCCTGCTGGTAACTGTGGTGATCTGTTAGCTTCGGTATGTCCTGTAGGTCATGTCTCATTTACCAGCTTTAGCTGATTTTTTTCAGCTCTGTAGAAAGGCAATTCTAGGGCAAACAAACTTGGCAGTAAAATTAGCAACAGAAGGGCAATATCTGCAAGATCGATGTAGCCAGACTAGTTTGACTGTTAGATTTTAATTTTAATGTGGTTGTTTGTTTGTTTGTTTGTTTTTTGGAAGGGGAAAGTGCAGGAATTGCATGCTGAAGCTGTCCAGAGCTCTGAAGTTACTTTATTGCTGCCACCTTGGTATAAAAAAATGACCCGACTGCCAGAAATGCTTTCTAAAACCTGGGTTCTGTTCCACCTAGCATTTGAAATGCTGTCCATCTTACCCGTGCACTCACTTGGTGTACTTGCCAGTGGCTGTTGCACGCTGTGCTGCAGGAGCTTGGTGCTAACCCCGACCTGCTTCCAGCAGGTAACCTGGTGTGCACGTAGCCAGCACCGTGCCTCCTGGTGCAGCCTCGTCTGCTTTTTGCCATCTTTCTACCATGCTGCTGCCCATTATTTTCCAGTTCCTGGCTCTCCAGGGTAATTGCAAATACAGAAAGCTTAGCTTTTTTCTTCTTCTTCTTTGTGGTCTTGCTCTTCAAAATTTTAAAGTGTGTCCTCTGAGAAGCCACTGCTTGAATGAAGCCAAACCTTTGCATGACCTACATGAGCTACAGAGTGCCGAGGAGCTGCAGTCAGCTCTGCATCTCACCCCTCCTCTAGGGGGGCAGCGGCTGTCCTCTGTATGTGGTTCTCATGTATTGCAGTAAGCACCAACCTTTGCAGTTTTCACTTTGATCTTTGTCTGGGAGAAGCCCAAGCTGGCAAAAGAAAATCTGCTTTTGTCACTGAGACAAATGGGTTGTACTTCAAATTTGATCTTACGTATTGTGAAATTAATACACTCTGTAGTCACATTATTCAAGTCTCAGAAATTCAGGATCATTCCAATAGCTTGTTCTTCTGAGCTCTAGGAAGTACCTTTGCCTGCTGCGTAGTGATGATCAGGCACTCATCTTGAGTATGTTAGCACAGCCTGCGTCTGCCTGAACATAGGCTTTGGAAAGGCTTACCCTTCCCCACCCCAAAGGCTGCTGCTCATCTGAACTGACCAGTGATTCCTTAAATGGCTTGTATGTACTGCTTATCTCCAAATTCAGGCCAAGAAGTGGTGGTACTTTAGGTCAGGATAAGTAACAAACTTGCTCTGAAGAAAAACAAAGCAAACCCCAGACCAGAACCTGAGTGTAAGCTGAATGCTTTGTCTACTGTGGAAGAACGATGTGGGCTTGGATTCTATTTTCCTGACTGCTGCTGATTTGTATAAGACTTAACCAATTAAATTCTCAGTGACTCTATTTGATTAATTTAACTAGATTTAGTAAACTTTTGTAATAATATGTCAGTCTTAAGAAATAGAGACACCTAAAAACCGACCTTAAAACTATGCAGGTTTTCCCAATACAGGATAAGTATTTCCATTTTGCAACTCCAAAGTAAAGAGCTGTCAAATAAAAATGAAAGTAAAGCACTGCCTTCCAGTGGTGCAGATGCACTGCGTCCTGCGAGTATTGAAGTGAGGAATGGGAGTAAAACAAGTGTAGAGGTGATTGGTAATGAGAGCATAGGTGGCTGGATAGATAGACAGGAGAAGTGGGAGGGGGACAGAGAGCAAGAAGGAGAAGGTGTGATGAGATGAACTGGGTGAGGTGTGGAGGAGTCTCAGTAGCAGTGATTTCCCACCTTCCTGAAGAATCCATGAGTATAGAGATCTCTTCCTGCTTCTTAACGTTTTGCTTCTCAGTGTTGAATCTCAAGTTTGGGGATGTGCTGCAACAAGCAGCATAAACTGCATTAATATACCAGTCTTCCAGAGGTAGGGTGTATTCCCAAAACAAGCTATTGATGCGGGAGATGATCCAGCACGTTTTGCTGCTGCTGAATTCACTTCATCTATTTTTGGTGAGCTAATCCAGATGACTCTTCCTAATGAGATTGAGCAACCTCTCAGCGGGATGTGCTAATGCTCCACAGCCAGTGTGCTCTTTAGTGCCTGAAGAGCTTCTGTGGTTTGGTTGTGAAAGGGCAAGCTCTGTAGCTCCCGAAAGGACTGCAGGCTTAGGGTAAGTTGGCAGTCAAATGCCAGCATAGGGAATAAATGCAACTTAAATTTCTTCCTTTAGTTGAGCATATGTAATTAATAGCATAGATAACAATCAGGTAAAAAGTTATGGCATTCTTAACAGCTTGATGGTAAGAAAAGGAAATATGTTCACGTCCCACAAACAGATAATTTATATGTAGAAGAGCTGTAATCATTTGTGTTCAGGGTTGTAGTGCTGTGCTTTGATGTAGACATTGGACTCGAACCCTTTTTTCCCTCCCCTTAAGCTTCTGCTAGAAAATAATTGGGAAACCTGTAGGCAGTTATGTTGGTGTAAGGCAGGCGTAAATCTCTGGGAAAACACGATACTAATTTTGTGCTCCCCCATCAGTAACTGCAGCTGACTCGCCTCTTAGGAACGTCTGCCCATGTAGCACAGAGCAGAATTATTCTTTGTACCAATACACGTAGAAAACATATGGGAAATAATCTGTGGAAATTGAGCTCTACTGGAGTTCAGTAACTATCAAGAAGGCTTGTTATTTTATAGACTTTACAGCTGCTATCTGCTGGGAGTATTTTGTAGATACACAACCTTGCAGAATCATTTTTTACAGACTTTTTGACTTGATTGTGATATATCTATTTGATATCAAGTCTTACAAGGAAATCAGAGTAATGGTCTCATTGCTCGTTAATGAGTTGTTGGATTCCCAAGCCAAATAGCATCATGCAGTGCCATCAGAAGCTGCTGAAATGAGAGTGCAATTGCATCTGGTTAATTACTGTAGTGATTAGTAAGGGAATGTTAAATAATGTGTCCTCGGCTTGTCTGAATGAATGTCTGCTTTGAACTGTATGAAAGGATAGAGAAGGCAATTGTTCTCAGGTTACCCGTAGCACTGCAGTGCCAGGCTGCTGTGAGCAGGAGAGCCGTGCCCAACTGCTCCAGGCCTGATCTACTGCTCTCACACGCACTCCTGCACACAGGAGTGTGTCTCTATGTGTCTCTATGCCTACAAACAAAATATTCCCCTTAGTTTAATTTGTTGTATTTTAAGACTCGCGTAGAGTGGTAGTTCTGGGATGCCGTCTTTCTGCAGATTGGTCTTCTGCAAATGAGTGTAGGATTACTTCGTTGTGGTGAAGTAATCTACTACTTAAGTATCAACTGCAAAGCCACAGAATGGGGAATCTTCTGTTGTTCACTGCTTTACTTGTGTGCTCTGTGCAGAGGAGCTGAGGAGAGGCCTGATGGCGGCTGCAGCTCCTCACAGGGAGCGGATGGGCAGCGCTGAGCTCTGCTCTGTGTGACAGCGACAGGGCCCGAGGGAACGGCATGGAGCTGTGTGAGGGGAGGAGCGGGTGGGGGTTAGGGACAGGTTGTGCACCAGAGGGCGGTGGGCATGGAACGGGCTGCACAGGGCAGTGGGCACAGCCCCGAGCTGTCACAATGCAAGAAGCATTTGGACAACAATCTCAGATATAGGAGGCGGTTGGACTCGATGGGCCTTGTGGGTCACTTCCAGTTTGGGAACTTCTATAATGTTGTAATTGCTGTAAGAAGAGGACTAAGAGTAGAAGCAAACAAACTGTGAACTGAGCACATCAGTGATGGAAAGGATATTGTTCTCCCTCCTTTGCCTGAAGCTGTGAAGCACCACAGGGGTGTTTCATACAGAAGGGACTGGCAGAGTTTTGGTTTCTGGATTTGGAAGGGGAGAAGGAAAAGGCACACACAAAGGACAGAAAGTTGCGCAGGATATAAGGGAGGAGTTCCTACTTGTGGTGTAATCCTTTTCTCACTGCTGCTGAACTTGGTTTTGTCTATGGCAGATCTTGTTTCAGTGAGAAGAGAGGGGGAGGGACTTTTTAGAAGGGCATGTAGCAACAGGACAAGGGGAAATGGTTTTAAAGTAGAAGAGGATAGATTTAGACTACATATCAGGAAGAAATTCTTTACTGGGAGGGTGGTGAGACAATGGAACAAATTGCCTGGCAAGGCAATGCCCCCTCCCTGGAAGCATTCAAGGCCAGGCTGGATATGGGGCTTTGAGCAACCTGGTCTGGAGGAAGGCATCCCTGCCTATAGCAGGGGGTTGGAATGAGATGATCTAAAGGGTCCCTACCAACCCAAACCTTTTTATGATTCTATGATGATAGTGCTTGTGGAATGGGACTCTGATGTCCTCTCATTAGTCTTTATTATGCTCTGGCATAAAAGGGCTGTACATCAGCTGCTGTACATCCATCTGCTGTCTGGGCAGCACATTTTGATCTGGCTTTTAATGGTTTATTCACCACTAGGGCTGCTGAGAACTGACTCTATACCCGAGGTCGGAGAGGATGCTGCTGCTACAGTTGGCATGTCAGAAACTCTCTCAGAAGAAGAACAGAATGAGCTAAGAAAAGAGCTTGCCAAGGTAAATCTCTTGCAAGTAGTTCTTCAACTGGTTGTTAGAATGAAAATCTGATGTAATGATGTCTGTGAATGCGCAGTCAGTGCTCCTTGTATTCCTTCTGAATCTGGGTGCAGGATTCTTCTGTGTTGCAGCATGGGGAGTAATGAGAAAAGGAAGTTGTTAAAGAGAACATCTAGTTAAACCTATGGGGAATTAAGCTAGAAGTATTTAGCATACAGCACACAGAATCTGTAAGTGTGTAATGTTTTTCTCCTTATGTGAGAAGCAGATAAACAAGGCTGCTAAAGGGAAAATTATTTGAAGCAAAACCAAATATTGTCTCAACTGATGTAGTATGATTTAAAACTCTTGTTTTCATGAAGGATGCTCTGTGTACACTGCTTTGATGATGGCTAATCATGTATCTATTTTTGTCCAGGATTTATAGTAGCAGAAAAATTAAAAGCAACAGAAATAGTACTTGTTGAGGGTCCGCCAAATATCCAAGCCTGCTAATTACATTTAAAATGTTGTCAAAGTCAAGCTTCATGGAGTGTTTTTTTTTCCCCCCTTTGTAGCTCCTTGCAAACTTAAGCTTACATTTGGCATACCAACATTAGCTGTAAAGTAAACATACAGCTGCATTCAGTACAGCCTTGTTTTTAGTAGTTCTGAGTGTTATTCAAGCTGAAATAATTGAAGACTGTGGAGGAAATGCAGTCCTAGCAAGGTGTATCATGCTGATTTTCAGAGGTATCCAAAAGCAGGGTACCCTGAGGTTATCGGCATTCCTCCAGGGGGACTTAAACCAACGAGCAGCCTGACGTCCTACGGTAGTGTGGTCCAGTGTGGTAGGGATGGATGCGTGCCTTTTGGCTTTTGTCACACCTGTACAGCCTACTGATTAGCACTGTAAAACTGTGACGTGTCTAACCATGCTCTGGTCATGTTTCTCAGAGACTCATTTGGCAATTTATGTAAATGAGAAAGTGAGCGCACACACAATGGTTTCTTCTAGTTACCAAACAAGTTTTGGTGTGGTGTATGATGTGGGTTTTTTTAAATTTATTATTTTACTTGAAACTGCTCAGTCTGCCACTGTTTCCATTCCCTCCTCCCCCACTTCCTCCCCAAATTTTGTCAAGCAAGGAGACAAACCTGTGTGGAGCAGATGCTCTGAGCTTCCTTGTGCTGCTTGTGAACTGGCATACTTCCAACGTGGAAGGAGCATATAGGCTTGGCAGCTGTCCCAGGTTTCACTAATCTTCATGCTCCATAGGCCAGTGCTGTCAAAAGGTACTGATTTCTAACCGTACAGTCTTTCAGAGCTACCTGTTGCTTTGTGTGTATTGAACTGATAGAGCTAGCTGCAAGTAGACTGCTTTCTGACTAACAAACTGCAGGATTTCCATTTTAGCAGTTGGAAACAATGGTCAGGCAGGGCTAAAAACACATTATCCCTTCCATAACTGATGTCCAGTAGATGTTTTTATAAATACCTAGTTTAATGGCTGTGCAGATCACTTATTAACTCAGTTCTCTTATCTCTGCTGCAATAGGTGGAAGAGGAAATCCAGACACTCTCACAAGTGCTAGCTGCCAAAGAGAAGCATCTAGCAGAAATCAAGAGAAAGCTGGGAATTAACTCTTTACAGGAACTAAAGCAGAATATCACCAAAAGCTGGCAAGATGTTACGTCAACTGCAGCGTATGTACTGCTTCCTGATGGTAGTCTGTCTCAGCTGTTGAGGTGAAAACTATGCAACTCATACATCTAAATGCTCGACTCTTGTGAAACAAGCTGAGTGTAGGTGTTAAGCTGTACTAAAGTGAACCTGCAGAAATCATCATAGGTTTCCTCCATGGAGGCCATAGCCAACCCTACTAGCTGTATCATCTCATGAAAAATTACCCCTGTAATATGGGCAATTCTAATATACTTGACTAACAGAACTGAGATAACCACTGCAGAGATATCTATGTGTCCCACGTCCAGCAGAATATTCTTCTTTTCTGACCTGAGAAAATGTTGTAAACGTAGCTCATGCAGGAAGAGTACAATGTCACAATATTCTAGCAAAACAAAACCTTTACCTTGTAGTCCAGAGTACATCTTACTTACAAGATCTCTTCTGCTGAAGAGTTTTTTTTTTACAAAACCACTCAGTACAAATTTTAGACAGTTGGTACCAAAAATAACATCTGTTGTTGTTTCTGTTCGTGTGGTGGTTCTTTGTTTTTGGAAGTCCCTACAATAGCAGCAGATCATGTGGGTGGGGTGGTAGATGTATATTGGTGAACCTGATTTGAAATCTGAGGTTGTAGAGATGCCATAGCCAGAAGGGACTGCAGGAATTCAAAATAGCTTCTCAAGTGGCTTGTCTACTCCACCTAAAAGTTGAAAAGTACTTCTGGGTTTGAAACAAACGTAATGTACACTAAGTTCCTTACGTCATATGAAAATGACAAACTTAATTTTCTTTGAACACAGGTACAAGAAAACATCAGAAACCCTGTCTCAGGCAGGTCAGAAGGCTTCTGCTGCATTTTCCTCTGTTGGTTCAGTCATAACCAAGAAGTTTGAAGATGTCAAGTATGTTTCTTTAGCTTTTAACAAGCAGTTGCACTTCTTTATTGAAACAGATGACCGCTGAAAGTTGTGCTGTTAATGTACCTAGCACTCCTAAAAGTTAATCTATCATGAACCTTCAGCATGTCTTAGGAATGCTGATTGATATGCTGCAAAATCTGCTTGTGTGTCTGCACTGATGCAGAAGAATTATGTGGTGTGTATTTCATATGTGTGAGAGAATCGACAAAAGCTGTTATCTACACTGCTGCTCTGATTTTTCTGATGGGATTGCTGATGGCAGCATTCCTGCTGTGTGCTCAGTGCGCATGGCATCATCACTTCTGTTCTCTGTTTTTTTTTCTCAGTTTGTGGACTACCACCTTTAAACAACAAATGTCTTTATCTGTCTTTTTGCCTTCTTTTTGTCTTGTGTTGTCTTGGGTGTGTGTGGGTACCTTTTAAGGTGTCTTACTTCTTTGTCAGCTGTTCCACCTTACAGCAGTGGCTTGATTTTATTACCTTTTAATAAACCATTGGTACTTGCTAATTCCTAAATATCAGCATACAACAGCATATTTTGACTGTGTGCAATGACACAGCCCTTTAATGCAAATTAGGTAAGTTTGGTGGTAGTTTTTAGCATTAAATGTACTGTTAACTGCATGAAGATTCTTCCTGGATGCAAACTAATCATGTGCTTAACTTAGACTTCTTTGATTATATAATTTCTACTACAGGAACACATAATTACTCGTCTCTATTTGTAATTTGCTGTGAATAGTGGATCAAGCTTACTTTTCAACTAGTGAGCAAGTAACAAAATCACAGTCTAACAGAATATTGCTGCATTGGTGGACAGCAGTGTAATAAAATCAGCCATTGGTTTTAAAGTGCTGCCATTAACCTCCTTCTTGCTTCTTGAAGTTTAGTGAGCAACTTCGAGGTGCAGCTGCACAGTTCAATATTTTGCTTCAGATTTATCAGAACTTCCTTTCTCTCTTTAATGCTTACTCTGGCATTGTGCAGACTACAGGCATTTTCACATTCCTTTAGGTAAGGTGGGGCACAAGAATGTTTTCTAAAACTAAGCATGTAGTCAGACTGTCTCCATTAAAAGCTTTAATGAGTTTTATCTGTAAAAGGTAACTTCTTTTTTTCTCCAGTGTTAATGTAAAACTGCAATTCATCTGATGTCAGGGAAGGTATTTCTTCATGTTCACCTGGTAGCTGTCCCAGAACATGAAATAGTAATGGCACATAATAATCAATTAGTCTCTAACTCTTACTTAACAACAACAACAAAAAAGGAATCTGTTAAAATGAGTCGGAATTGTTATTCTTTTTAGAGATGGAATATGTCTTTGAGGTCAATGGCGTGCAGAATTCCTCCTTTGTCTGTACAGTGTTTGTGCTGTGACAGTAGGAATTTTCCCTTTTTGGTGTGTATTACAATAATTGTTTAGTATTGTGGTTTCATTCAAATCAATGGAGTCTAAGACTAAAATAGTTCATGAATTCATTGTTCACAGTTTGCTTGATGAAACAGCATTTATCTTTGAGCTGATTACTTTAACAGCTCCAGACACAGGGTATTCTAATTACCTTGCCTGCAATGTGTTTTATCAGCTTACTGTAAGCAAATACTCAGTGTGAAGTTTTCAGTAGCTAACTTGACTGTGTAGCAACTTCTTACCTTGTATTCTGTCCTTTGTGCACCTCTGGATCCGACTTCATCATTTCAACTCTCTCATTAAATAGCCACACACAGTATTAAGAGATGCAGGTATCTGGCTCCTAGAATACTAGTGAGGAGTTCTAGCCCTGTCTGCAGTGCCTGGGGAGTTGAGTTTGTTCAAGCATAAGAAAGGCAGCCCATCTTGAATCTCATCTTTGTCATCAGTAAGACAGAGGGAGACTGGGAAATGCGTCTCTCAGATGCAGGGCTTAGCTGCTCACTTTTCAGGGTTCAGCTTTCTTCCTTAAGGCTGTGGTGCTCCCGTACTTGTATTGGTCTACTCATTTCATGAGGACAGCACAGACTCAGAGCTCTCTTCTGGCCTGAAGAATTTAATACCTCTATGCAACCACCTACTCAAGTTAGAGTACTCAACGCCAACGTAGCTACTATCAGAAACTGTGCCACTGGGAGGGAGTGTGATGGGGCCAAAGAAGTAACACTTTTCTTGCATTTCTTGGGAGAAATCACGGCAGTAGAAATTCAAAGTGTGATTAGAAATTCAGGAGCAGGTGGATTTTAAATAAATAAAGATAGTGCTGTTCTAGGTCTTAATTGCACTTAAACAAGAGATTAAAAACACTCAAGTTGTTTTGCTTTCATAAGGACCAAATTCGACTGGGATTCAAACAGTGAATTCAGGTCCCATAGTAATGTGACTACTACAAAGATAGTACAACTGAACTTCAGAAGCTTTTAGATGTCAAAGTCTTGTCCTGGAACTGAGAAGTGATAGGCCTGATACTTGAGTAAGTACTGAACGTTCAGGTGCATTTTCTTAAATTCTTTTCTTTCATTGTGACTTTGTTTCTTCCAGTGTTTTAGCTTAGTGACTGCTCAGCTGTAATAACGTGATGCCTTCCATGCTGGACTACTTCTACATATTCCACACAGCTCCTCATTCTTACAAATTGACTTTGGAAAGAGCTGTAAAAGGAAGTAAGGGGGCTAGCTAATGGAGCTGGGGTGAGCTTGAAAAGTATGGAAATAGAGGGCTGGTAGTGTGAATTCAGGTCACTGTTGCTTTCATTGTCTGTGTTCTGCTTTTTGTTGGACAGAAAACACTGTACCTCCTTAGGTTTTTCTTAATACCTTTATTCTTCTTGGTATGAGTGTCTTGATTAACTGGACATCCTTGTAAAGGCAGCATGAGCATTATAGGCAAAATAGCAGTAGTACCAAGATTACAGGTTCTAGCAGACTTCATGAGCAATCCTGACTGCTGCATCCATACTATGGAGCAGAAATACTCATCTTTACCCTGTTTGCAGGTTTTAGAATAATTTCCTTCACTTGCTTTGGAAATGGTATATGATCTTGGACTTGTAAATGTTGTAATTAGCAGCATATCAATTGGAAACCTAAATATTAACAAAGGAAATAACCAGTGCTTTTGTTTTCTAGGGAGGGATACTGACATACCTCCCTGTGTGTTTTCAGAATGTGAGACAATGTAGTGACTGCAAAAAACAATCATTTCTAAAATAAGAGAAATCTTTCAATGCAGTACAAAATATATGGGAAATTAGAGAGCAACTTACTACACCTTTTTTTGTTTCTATAGGGATTTGATGATGGGTGTTGTAAAAAGGGCTTCTGGTCTTCAAACCGCCCTACTTCTTGTACGAGCTGAGTGCTTTGTGGCATTCTGTCACTTGTGGAAAAAAAAAAGACTTGTCTTTTTATTATTTATTTTATTTATTATTATTATTTATATTATTATCATATATTTTATCTTGCTTCTTTGCACTAGTTGAATAAGTGATTTGATGTTAAAGATAAATTTCACTTCTCTAATCCAGTTCTCTTGCGAACCAAATCATTCTGTGCCAAAACCATGTATAGTGGTGACACTTCACACGTATTCAGGATGTTTTGTAAAATGTATTGCATAACAAGTTAACTTTTTGGGATGTGAGTAGTTCTTCCATTAAATGATCTCTGTGGGACTGAACTAAAGTTCTCTAGGCGGCTGTTGAAAGATATGCAATGTACCATAGCTTGCTGCTTTTCTGTGCAAGCAGGCTTGCAGATTGTAAATGTGGAGAAACAAAGGTAATTTTCACCCTCTTTAGTCTTTAACTTCTCAACTAGTGAGGCACTTCTTGCAGGCTAAGTGGAAGTGGCTCAGCGTGACTGCGTGAAGATTTAGGTAATATCAACCTACTTCTATGCTGAAACTTGGCAAGAGCTGCAAAACCAGAATTTCTAGTAATGTATGTCAAAGAGCAAAGAATGCAGATGGTGCTCATGAAGACGTCGTCTTCATGTGCTCTAAAAAAAACTTGGCTGAAGCCAAAATGTCTGTGGAGATGAAAAACAGCAGAAAAGGGGCTTCGGGTAAGGGGATAAAACATGGCTGCACGTTGCTGATGTGGCAGGACAGCATCTGACCTCTGTGAATCTGATTCCCAGTACTCTGCGCCCACAAAATCCTTTTTATTGTGTAATTTGTATGAAGAGTAAATACGGATTTTTCAGTGCATGAAACTGTTGGTCTTTGAAGTGATCTGGGAGCTCCTTAATACAACTGTGGTCATTTGATAAGAATAGGTACATGTTGTCAATAGGCAAACAGTTACATTATGGCAACGCTGGCAGGTTACAAAGATCTTTGTGAGTTTCAAATCAGCATTAGAACTAGGACTTTCTCCTTGTCCCCACCCAGAACCTGATCTTGAATATAGATGGATGGAACTGCTCTCTCTTGATAGTTGATTCTATATTGATGAGTATGAAACTTCTGTGTTGCATCGAAGTGGGAACTGTCTGACTGTCAGGCTAATGCTTGGAGTAGGAGGACCTGACTGATAAGTCTTGAGTGTTTGCTTTCTACTTGATACCATCAGAACTGTAAATGCAGCATGTCTCATTGCTTGGAAGACTTAACAGGCAGACAGATAGCAGCTAAAAAAAAACCCAAACACATACTTACTAACAAGCATGGCACTTGAATATTTTTAGAAAGGAAGGAATTGTTGCAGCTTTTGCTCTGTTGTACTTGTGTGTGCGTGCACGCATGGCTAAGCCATTTAAAAAGCAAAACCAAACAGTGTTTATATGACTGTTTACCAAAGGTGGTGTCCAGAAAGTCATCTTTCTAAGTCAGTTTCTCCTCTGTCATTTCAACTAACCTCTTGCTTTCTTTTTTCTTAATGCTGGCAATTTAGTATACGCTCCATACAACATTCAATTAGCATGCCTATTATGAGGTAACGTATGCATAATCCAGCTGTTGGGTGTATTTATTGTCAAGTGAATCAAAATGGAATTTAACAGATAAAAAAAATAATGGATTTCTATACTAATGTATAGGATGAAATTTGTTTTTATTTCTGCTTAACAGTGATGGTGTTACACACCTGGAATGTGACTAAGTGTGCTTTCCTGCTGGTTGGAGAGCTATAACAACTTTTACCTTCTTGTTAGACATGTAGTATTTTGCAGGTTTAAAAGACAGTTGCTTGGTGTCTGTTTTATAACTGTCTATGAAAGTGAGGAGAAGGTAATGTGGGTTCTCAGAAAGCCTGCAGCTCACTCATAGTGCTTGCCTCTTGTCGCTCTGCACTGTTCCTTCGTCTCCTGAGAGAATCTATTTATTTTTTTTAATATATGTGTACTTTCCCAAATGAAAGAGTGCAGCTAGGCCTGGCTGGCATACACAACCACCAAGCAGAGGGGGTAAAGGACAGCTTCTTTTAGTAAGCTTTATTTTGTCTGCTGCCAGTCTTTAGTCTTGGTGCAGTGAAGGCAGGCATTTTCTACTCTGCAAGAGGCAGAAAGCTGTATGAGCTATTGTACAAATTTGCAGGCAGCAGTGACAGCTAATTGGAGTATTAAGGCACTGCTTTGATCCTCGTGATAACAATGCACTGAACCTCTATACTGAACATTGTGAGCTGTCCTGCTCTTCTTGTGCATTTATAATCACAGCTGTCTCTAGCAATTAAACGGCGAGGGGGAGTCTCCCATAAACCTACATTAGCAGAAAATGTGAACTGTTCTGTTAATTAAAGACACAGCCTGTTAACTTAAAGTTGTTTTCCTGTAACAAGCAAAAAGAATCTCTGACAGCCAAGCTTTATTCAGGACGGCAAAGTTTTCTAACCCATAAGCCAGAAACCTGCTAAAATTCACTGAGAAAAATAAGCCAAACCTGAAAAATTGCTTGTTTTCCCTTCCATCTTGTGATAAAAGAACCTGGTGGTGAGACTGGCAGCTGTTAATTGCAGAAGATAAGAATGAGCTGCAGCTTGAGTGTTGCTGAATTCTAGTTTTGTAGTATAAGTAGAGATCCAGATAACAACTATTTTGGGATGTCCTTAAAAACAAGGAAAAAGCCCCAAACAGAATGCATGTTGACATTGGAAAAAAGCCACTGTTTGCTTGTTTTCTGATATTTATGTGCTGACTAGATATGTTTTTAATTCTGTGGTTCCTTTTTGTTCCCTAGAAATTCTTCTACTTTCAAATCTTTTGAGGAAAAAGTTGAAACCTTAAAGGTAAGCATTACTTGGTGACTGTGGAGCTGCGAATGTGGAGAAAAGACCTTTGTGAGCTCTGGGTAACTTTTTTGTTTGAATTTTAAAGTTACTGGTAAATTGTTGAAGGTGCTCAGGTGATGTCTTTTTAAGTACAGTGGAAATCGTTTCTCTGCCTAATGATTTGAAGAGAAGAAAACAAACCAGGAAAATGCCTTAACTAGATCATTTAACGTCTATCTAACCCCCACAAACAGCTAGTATCACATACCTAGTATTATATACTGAAAGTATATAGTATACCTTGGGGTGCTTGTCTTGTTTCTGACATAAAATGTGCCAAGGTCTTTGTATCTGAATTTTGCAGACAGTGTTTGTAAAAAATAAATTGACTTAGAAAAACCTTAAATGCCAGAAATAGCTATTAGTAGCTTCTCCAAATTAAACAAACAAAAAAGGAAACAGCCTTTAAAAATAAGTAGTATGTGTAGTTAGATTCAGATTTGACTTTTTTTGGGCACACTGGGTTAGATGAGAAGCATGCAAACATAACGTGTGGATCTAATGACTGTCTAGCAAGCTGAGTGTAATTAGTTCTTGCACCATAGCACACAATACATGCTGCAGAGAGAAATAAAAAGGTAAACATGCTGCCTTTTGAAAGCATCATAGCTGCTGGGTCTCACTGTGGCACTCAAGATGTGCCCTCAGCCTCAACTGAAAACCATTCAAGATCCTTACAGAGCATACAGCAGCGAGTTTCATCTCTGATTCTTTCAAAACATAAACGGCCTGAAAGGCTGCATGCCTGGATCTGTTCATAACTTGAGGGCATGTCATCCTTCAGGTTCCTTGGAACTAGGGCTGCTTCATGCTGCTTTTTGTATCTTGAAGCATGCTTATGATTCTTAAGGTCTTGTCTAAATAATCTGAAGACTATTTGGATGTAGCTCAGTCCTAGAAAAGCTGAGCTGAAGAGGGTTATTAAGCTGCTTTGTGCAGAGGTGCAGCTAACTGGCATGCCAAGAAACTGCGGTTTTACATTGAGGCTCCTTTTTATGGTTTAGTCTAAAGTCGGAGGAAGCAAACCTGCCAGCGGAGACTTTGGAGAAGTTCTGAACTCAGCTGCCAATGCCAGTGCCACAGAAACGATTGCAGAAGAGACACAGGAGGAGACCCACTGAGATCCCTGCCTCTGTCCTGCTACCCACTGCCAGATGCTGCAAGCAAGAACCAAGCACACTTGTAACATTCTTTGTGCTCTTTCCACCAGATGTGCTTTTATTTAGCACGTAGCTGTTTTGCCAGATTAACTGATTCCAAGCTTGTTGTGGGTTCAGATTATTTTTGAAACTAAAATATGTTGGTTGTTTGGGGTTTTGTGTGGGGAGGGGAATTTTTATGCCTTTCAAGCATTTAAAGGACATATCCCTTATTTGAAGGCAACCTTTAAAATATAGCAATGAAAAACTCTTTGGAGAAGTTAATTATACTGTACATACATGTGGATACATAATTCTTTTTGAATCTGTAACTACTGTTCAACTTAATCATTTTGAATCTACCGCTGCTGCCAAACTGAACCTCGCTACTTCACTCCCTTGTCATTATTTCAGTTAAGTGTTGCCTGCATGGGACACCAGACTTAAGAGGGGCACTGCCAGCTTAAAGAAAGGCCTTTGGCAGGCTTTAAACAAGTTACTTGTATCAGGCTTACAGATGCGTGGGAATGTACTGTATTAAGAGCTTCTTCCAAGAGATGTGAGTGGGGTAATGCATAACATCTAGAACTTAGGACTCGTCTGTGGGTTGTCCAACTAGGAAGGCCCTGACTATTAGAAGCAAGATGCCTATTAGTGCTGGTTTAGTTCAGTTATGATAACATTGTCAACATAGCATTTTGTACAAAACAATGGGGGAAGGCGTACTGGTTCTTCTCTCAGGCATCAAACTGTTTTCAAGTGCTAATGTTGTTTTCCTTGTAGCCTCGCCATTGAGAAAATCTGCCACATCTGTTATTTTCTGTAGCTGTGAAGGACCTGTAGCATCTGTGCCCCGCTCCTGTTAACACCTAAAAGCTGTACCAGTGTCGTGCTGCAGCACTGCTCTCCTCCAGGGGCTGCTCTCCTGCCTGTTGCTTTATGCCATTGTTCTCTTCAGATTCTGTTTTCTGTTTCTGACACAAGATGTGGGCGAGATCATAATTTTTGGCAAATGTTTTCGTCGCCGTGCTTAGAACTGGAAACAAGCTTTGAAACAGTTGTGTGAAATCTGTGCTCCTTCAACTGCTGCAGATGTAGAGAAGAAAAAAAGGTTCCCCACGCCTTTATTAGCATGTCAGTTGCAGTGTACATATGCTCAATTACATGTCCGAAGTTCAATAAAACCAGTATGTGAGTAATGCAGTGTCCGTGCAGCGCGGTGTTCTCTGGTGCCTGGGGTCGTGTCGCGGGACTGCTCCTCCGAGCAGCCGAGCTTCGGCCGCTTCGGCCGGGCCCGCCATGCCACGAGCGTGGGGCGGTGCAGGCCACCGAAGCCGCTGTCCCAAGGGCCGTGCGGACCGCCCCGCACTCTCCTCAGCGGCCGCGAGCGCCGCGGCCGGCAGGGCCCTGCAGTCCTATCTCTCCCTTCCTGCTGAGATGGCGGCCGGCCCGCCTCAGGCCGGTCCTGTGCGCATGCGCCCGCCAGGGTCAGAGTTCGCGCCCGCCCACCACGCGGGACAACATGGCGGCGCCGGGCTGGAGCCGGGCCGCGGCGCGGACGGGCGCCCAATGGCGGCTGCTGGCGGCAGCGAGACGGTGCAGCGGCCTCCCGCCTGAGGAGCCGCCGGCGGCCGCGCCGCTCCGGCAGCAGCCGCGGAAGCAGCCGGGCAGCGCTAGCGGCACCGCGGCGACGGAACCCGGACAGGTGAGGGCGCGGCGGGGCGGGGCTCCCGAGGGTGGGGCGGGGTTCTGCTGCTGTCCGTGCCGGGCTGGCGCCCCCCTTGCCGCGTGGTGCCCGGTCGGTGCTGCCGGCAGGGGGGGGGCCGCGCTGCGCGGAGCTGTGGGGCTGTCCGCGGGCTGCATGCGGGGCCGGCTGTCCAGGGAGCGCGTTCGTTAGCGGGGAACGGGGCCGCGTTTTGCCGTTTGTTCTTTTTTTTTTTTTTCAAGCTCGTCTTGAAGGGACGGGCTTCGCTCAGAGGCTGCCCCGCGTTTCTGAAATTCCACCTTTGAGTGTTCAGTTTTTACTGTGGTGCTTTCACCTCGGCATAGCGCTTCTCCTCAGAACCGCAGCTCTCATGCAGCAGCTTAGCACGTCTTTGTAGTTATATTCTTACACGTTACAGGGATATTAAAGAGAACCGATTGTATCCTGGGTTTACTGAGAGTGGTGACGCACTGGAACAGGTTGCCCACGGAGGTTGTGGATGCCCCATCCCTGGAGGCATTCAAGGCCACGCTGGATGTGGCTCTGGGCAGCCTGGTCTGGTGGTTGGCGACCCTGCACATAGCAGGGGGTTGGAATGAGATGATCACTGTGGTCCTTTTCAACCCAGGCCATTCTATGATTCCATGATCCTTGTTGTGGAGGTGTTACAATTTGAATTTCACTTCTGCGATTGATGTGCTCACTATGCAACCTTAGAGGCAATTGTATTTAATAATGTGTATGCATAAGAACTTGCAGTTGTGTGAAAAATATGTAGTTTGGTCTGCAGACCACAGAGTAAATTTCATAGTGGTTTTCCATCTCTGCAGAAGAAAAGTATCAGGTATGTACAAAATGGTGACTTTTCAATGGGTTGGTATCACTAAATGATCACAGCTAATTTCCTGAATAGATCAGAAATTATTCCTTCAAAAATGTATATCTGTAGGTAGCTCTGAAAGTAATGCCTCCTCTTTATTTTCCATTTAAACCACAATAGATACAAAGAGCAAGATAACATTATGTGATAGAGGAAATTCTCAGCTGCATAGCACTCTTTTTCAGCACAGTCACCACCATCAGCTGTGCATTTTCACCAGTGATGAAGAAGAGCCTGCATGCTGCACTCAAATATTTTCACGAGTGCTGAAACGCTGCACCCACTGCCTCACGGTGCTCACAGCCACAGTTTGGTCTCTGTAGCCATTCAGCAGGCATCATGAATGTAAATGGATGCCATTTTTTTCCATGTGAAGGAGTTAAATGACAGCTCTTTGCTTCATATTCACTTCCATTGTGTCAGAGTGCCCCTCTGCTGCCATCTGTTGCACAGTAACAGCATGTAACGGAATATTAGTGGGAAGGTTCAACCTCTACTGCCTCACCACCAACATCTGCCTCTGGAGCGCTGGGCCAACAGAATAAAATAGGAAGCATTACTTTCAGAGCAGCCCTCGTAGTTTCGCATTTGTTTTGCAGGACAGATGTTCAGGAATTTCAGGTAAATTTTTGTTACTGTTTTCAGAAATGAAGTATCATTGGTCATAAAGACAAGAAAGATGATAAAAAGTGTTTTAGTAGGTGATAGAAAGAGCTGTCATAGCTGCTTGTATTTCAGGGTAGAGGTTTAAAACCAAGACACAAAAGCAGTAGTTCTGAAGGAGTGTATTACTCTGTTACAAAGGTACGTGTGTATTCTTTATGAAGAATACACATCTGTGTTGCTTAAGCAGCACCTTGGTAACCTGGGTTAAAACTAATGAGTAACACTTATTGTTTTGATTAATAATCCGCATAATTTTCAGTCTTAACAAATAGTTTTAGATAGCTTTAGGGTTAGACAGGAATTGAAATCCTTCCCAGCAGTCAGCAAGTATGGTTTCCTTTTGGGAATCCATGGATCCATGGACTAGGCTCACCCTGGGCTACAGATTGCCCTGGTGTAGAGATGAGGTGATTTCTCTTCAGAACTAAACTGAAGAGCTGAATGTTTTGGATGTCGTGCCTGCTGTGACTCCTGCTGTGCTCAGCACGCAGGTGGGGGGGGGATTCCACTTCTGAGAGCTGATCTCGTTTAGGAACTCTCTGCAACTCTTGGTTCTTTTTTTTTTTTTTTTTTCATCTCTTTTCATATATTACAAAAAGTAGTAAGAGTTGTCTTTTAAAGAAGCCTTATTTTCCAATTTCTGCCCAGTGTATCTAATGAAGATTTGAAGATAACTGGAGAACCTTCATTTTATAACAACGAAAGTTGGCGTTGAGTCAACCAGTGCAGCAGGTTGCAAATGTATAGGATTTGGGGGGGTAACCCTCTATGGTTTTGGTAGTATTCAAATGTATTAGCAATGTAACCTCGCTGCTCTCAGCTTCAAATGGAGAATGGATTTGCATCACAAGAATTTTCAGAAAGGGACCAGAAGCAGCTACAGGTGCTTATTTCCTTGGGATGCAGCTGTGATGGTTTTCCCCTGTCCAGATGTACTCTGTGGTTCTATGCTGATCGTCCTAAACATTGTTGCTTAACATCACGGAAGAAAAGAGATACAGAGACATGTCTAAAATTTATATAACATAAAATCCAGAGTCCAACAAAACAGAGTATAGTTTATATAACGTTAATAAGGGGCAGATTTATATGTAACTGAGTCAGAAGTCACCCGGTTTTAGATTTACTAAGGTAGTGCATTGTGTGCTATAAGGCATACAGGGACAGTCTATGAATTCCTAAAGAAAAACAAATTACATTTCTTGTATGAACAGTGTTCCTACATTTGATTTGATTTCCTACATTTGATTTTGATTCTGGAGAAGAGAAGGCTGCGGGGTGAGCTCATTGCAGCCTTTCAGTATCTAAAGGGAACCTATAAACAGGGGAGTCAACTCTTTACAAGGGTAGATAATGGCAGGACAAGGGGAAATGGTTTTAAGTTGAAGGAGGGAAGGTTTAGGTTGGATGTCAGGGGGAACTTCTTTACTATGAGAGTGGTGAGGTGCTGGAACGGGCTGCCCAGAGAGGCTGTGGATGCCCCATCCATCCCTGGAGGTGTTCAAGGCCAGGTTGGATGGGGCCCTGGGCAGCCTGGTCTAGTATTAAATATGGAGGTTGGTGGCCACGCATGTGGCAGGGGGGTTGGAGCTTCATGATACTTGAGATCCCTTCCAACCCAAGCCATTCTATTATTCTGTGATTCTGTGATTCTGTGATTTAGCGGTGTGTAGTAAGACGTTGGTGACAAGTCATCTTCCAAAATACATGCTCTTTTGTCAGCTTAGAGAACTGTTCTCATCCTGCATCTAGATGGTGAGTTGTAGAAATATCCATCATCAAACAGGTAGAAGCTTTGGAAAGCCTTGACAGCGCTGTGAAGAGTGTTTTGTACAGCTAAGAAGTTGTGATATTTGAAGTGCAGTTCAGGAAAGCCTGTTAGGCATTCCTCACAGCTTACAAATCCTATTCCTGTGATCTTTTTTTTTTTTTTTCTGAGTTCTGCTTGATCCTACCTGAAAAATGTAATTAGAAGATACAGAAGGGTAGTTTCCACCATGATGCTGCACTGGTTAAGTGCTACGTGTGTTTGGTTAAGCGCTACTTGCATCTCTTTAGAACACGCTTACTTGGCAGTATTACGTTGTTCATTATGAGAACAATATGTATACAATTGCGACATACAAATATAATGCTGTCTGCACAGCTGAAACACTTCCAACTAGAAGTTATTCTGCAGGCAGAAATAAAGTGATATCCTTCAGTCAGCATTGCAATGAGTGCCAAAATATGGAGCTTGATGGAAGGTTGAGAGCAGGGTAAAGACTGGACTTCAAGTATGAACATCATTCGCTTTCAAATACCGTGTGGTGAATCTTTCATTATTTTTAAAATATAAGAGTAATCCTTTCTCAGTTGGCAGCCAATATATAATTTAAAAACACTTAAAAAAAAAAAAAAAAAAGTGGAAGCAGTGTGTGGGAGTTGGATTAGAAATTGTGTTTAATAAGTTTCCAAGCAGAATCTTTCTGTGCCGTATGGTGACTATGGCAGCAATCGTACTCACCTGTTACAACTTCTGTGGCCTTCTTTAGTTCCTTTTGGATAATAACTGCAAAGTATGGAAGTCCTATTCTTAATGTAACTGAAGTTTGGTTCTTACAAAATGGGCACAAAATGAAGATTTTTTCAGTGAAAACCAGTTCTAGAATGCAGTTCACATTAGCTCTGTAGATAGTGTTGTGTACTGGCCCCCTTCTTAGTACCAGCTCTTCCAAGGTGGAAGTCAGTGAGTTGGCTCAACTCTTACAGATCTCCTTTGGAGTTATATGTCCGGAGGTGTCACTGCTTGCATATAGCATAGGGAAGAATGGTATCTGTGTTATTGAAATTGTAGTGGATACTTAGATGACTGAAGATTAAACAATTGAGTTTTAGGTTGCAGAGGGCCACTATGGCTATCTAGTCTGACTTTCACACAAAGTACTGCATTTTCAGCCATAACATCTTAGATTTTCTTTTTTCTCCCCAAATTGTCAACCGTAATACATGCATGTAAGAAGGCAACATCAGAGGTTCTGTTCCATTATTTCTTTTGGTGTTGGATATCTGTGTAAAGTAGATGTCGATGTGGGATTTCTGACAGGTTCTTTCAAAGTATTAATTGAAAAATAAGATATACTTCACTTTCCAGAGCCCACAGCTCAGCCAACTGCAAACGGATCAGTGAAAGCAATTTGAGTCCCCTGGCTTACAACAGAGGTTTAAAATGCTGTCGGAAGGCTTTGCCCGAGCTGCCCAGAAACGTTCCAGAGAGATGTTGCTTTCTCAGAACGTCCTCATGGTGGGGGTCTTTTCCTCAGACACTTCAGTTGCAGTGCTGCACGCCCCATGGGAGCACTGGGACACGTGGCATACTGGGTGCAGCCGAGTCACTGCCAGAATCTACCTACCTTCGTGGTCCTGGAGGATATGCAGATACGTGGGCTGCCATGGCTGTGCTGCTTGGCCCTCAGTCTGCACTAATGAAAAAAACAAGGGGCCAAGATTTTAAGGAGAGTACCTTACAAATCATTAGACTCACACAGTGAATTGCTTGCCAAAAGTTCTAATATCTTCAGTGAAATGTAAATGATGCTTTGCCAGAACACTTAGTCACTGCTTTCCATTTCAGTTTTACTTCCAGCCTTTTTGGCTGAAGAGATTTGTTTATTTTGCTTTCTAAACTGAAACCACATTTCTGCTTTGTGCTGGGGAAAATGTATGGATGCTCCTCTGCTGGTTGGAACGACTGAAAAAAGTTTGTTTTGCTCTTTGGTGGTTCTTTGGGGATGCGTTTAATTTTAAGGTTGGGATGGGAAATAGCTCTGGACAATTAAAACCTCGAATATGTGAGTTTCTGAATGTTAATAAAGATTTAATAAAGATAAGAATGGAAGCATAGCAGTCAATTTCCTTTATCCTATTCTATTCAACGGAGCTGTTTGCCTTTTTCAGCCATCAATTCTGAGATTGATTTCTTCTACATTTTGAGGTGTTGTGATCTTCTGTGCTCTTCTGACATTAAAGATCCCCTCCAACCCAAACCAATCCATGGTTCTGTTGTTCATATAACGCCTTATTTTAATGGGAAAAAAAAAGGTATTTTCTCCCCCCCCCCCCCAAATTTCCTCTAAAGACACCATTGGCTGTAGACACCATTTATGTTGATTCTAAAGCTGGCTTAAAGCTGGCTGATTTGTTTTTTGGCTGTCACTGAGGCTGCAACATGCATCATTACTCAGGTTTGGACAGAACTTGATGGATATGTTACTGCTGGAATTTCTCTGCTTTTTGTTTGTTTGTGCCTTTAGAAGTGCTGCTGTTCCCTTAATGTCCAAACCCTTTTGTCTTCGGAACATTACGTGCAGAAGAGCAAAGGAGACTTTAAAGCTGGAAAGAGAAATGTTTGGCATCTGCTCCGTTGTGATCCCAGATAGAGCTTTCTGCTGTTTCTTGTGCCGGGCTGCAGATTTTAAATGATTATTGCTAGAATATATTGCATTCCCTGCAGCTAAAATGCTTCTCCTGAAGATTTCAGATCACCATAGTGTGAGATGGTGTACAAGTCTTGTGTATACAGAGCCTGGGCATGGAAAGTCTTTGCAAGGAAAGGAAATTGTAGGAATCTTTTTGTCTTCTTGCTTTCTAGCAGGGAAGTTTCCAGTTTTCTCCTTGATTGCTTTTAGAGCTGTCCTTTGTGACTTTACAGTCATTAATCATAGATATTTCCCTGAATCACTGCTTTTATTTCTGCTTTGAATCACGGGTCTTTCTTTTATGCTTTCTCTTTGGACCGTTTTCCTTCAGTAGCTTTATTAAATGACACAAATCTTGCTTTTGTTTCAGTTTTTCTACGGTAGTTAATTTTCAAAACGCTTTATTAGCGAGAATGATATGCTACCTTCTCACCATCATCTGTTTTCATGGAATAAAATGGGAAAGCCTCTCATTTTAGGGAAACTGAAGAGATCTTCCTCGTCTTTGTGGTGGTCCAATATGGACAGTGAGTTGAATCTGTTGGCAAACAGTCTGAACTTCCGTTGTTTGATTTTAAGTTTTATTTTTTTAGATAGGACAAAACCTCTCACCATAAATAAGGGGGAAACAGCTGTATTACAGTGGGAACATTGCAAAACACAGTGGAATTGAAAAGAGTGAACTCTTGAGTTCACGCTGTCTTTGATTATAACTGTATGCTATCGATGGGATTTTACTGAGCTTTGAATCCCATTCAGCAGCTTATGAACTTCATTAGTTGAATTTTGCTGGCAGTTGTATATAATTACTTGCACAACTACAGCTGACACTTGTGACCTAATTTGCTTTATGCAGAGCTGTGTGAAGAATAATCTGGTTGGTTTTTTTTTAATATTGTGCATAGCCTCACCTCTGCTTTGTCCATAAATACTAAATAACATTTAAATATTTGCCTTATTAAATGCTTCACAATTAAAAATTAGATTTCAGTTAAGACTGTGAATAGCAGTCAAACGTGTTAGGCACTGGGGCATCAGGCTGGGTGTGTATGATGTGTAGTCGCTGTGTGGGAATACTGTATTGTAGCTGGCAATAAGCAGAATGTTCTCTTTAGTACTGTTTGAGACTGGAAATTTAGGAAAACAAAATACTTCTGGTATTCCTTTGAAATTCTTTTCTTTTTCAAGTGATAGATGTGAGATGGTGAAGGTTCCTGTTATACTGAGGTGATGGCTCCTGGCTGCATTGCTGCTCACATGAACGCCCAAGTGATGGTTTGCAGTCATATTTCTTGTTTCATAGACTCGTAGAATGGTTTAGGTTGGAAGGGATCTGTGTATGACAGGTGCAAGGAGGATTTTGATTCTATTTTCTGTTAAACATATGTGTTGATAATAAGTCTGTGAACCCCTGGCCTTCAGGGCTATAGCTCACACTGCCTAAAGAAAGGGAAGTAGGCACCAACCTCCTGTAGCAAACTGTGAATCACTGTGAACCATTACTTTATTGAGGCCTACAACTACTTTTACAGAATTCCTTGTATTTAAGCTTACATCCAATTAACGGTGCACACTCTTAGTAGTAACAGTGGATAGAAAAGCAAGGTCCGGTGGGCTATGAGTTTTTTTAGGTTGCTGGTTGAAATAAGTGCCTTATCAATATATATGTATGGTCAGGTGAAGGCTCAATGAATTTTAATATTCCTTATAGCAGAATCTCTGTCTTCTCTATTTACTAAATAAAATAATATGTGTTGAATGAGATCTCAGGGTCTTTGGTTCAGACCCATAGTTCCAAACAACAAAACCTTGGGTCAGAGTGCTCAGGACCTTTTCCAGTCAGGTTTGGGCATCTCGCAGCCATTTTGCCTTTAGCTGTTGTGGCATCGTACCAACTTGTTATTCCACATCAAAACCTTTCTAGCTATGTGTGGCAGTGCTGAGGAGACAGATTTCATAGTTAAATAGAGGATTGCAGTCTTTGCATGCTGCTTGCTGCTGATGTGTCTTCTCCCCCCCAGCTGTAGCCCTCTGATTACCAATCTCCCATCTCACTTCTCCATGTTTTATCCATATCTCCTGCATTCCGACATGCGAGCTGCTTGTCTTTGCAAGCACACACAAAACGTGTAGCTAGGGTTTGAAAGTTGTCTTGTGCAGTGGGTGGGATAGGACCACCCTGCTTGTATAGTCAGAGGCTTTGCTCCAGAATCTGGATGCTACTTTCCTGCATTGGAGTTACTCCTTTCATTTGGACCTTATTGGGGTTTAAATCTGTGACTTTTTAAACTCTCTGGTTAGTATTTATAATCTTGCAGAATATTTTGTTATTGAAAGAGCTGCATTTTTATTATTATTATTAAACTATGTGCAGAGAGAGTGGAAGGCATCCAAATATTTATGAATAACTTTCAACCCTAGAAAATTAGAAGGCAAATCAAACAGGCTAGGAGTTTAAGGGGAAAAAGAAGTCTTTACACTTCAGCTTCTTGAGAAGAATGTTCTGTTTGTGCGTCTGACTCTTTCATGGTCTCCAGCTTTTGTTACTAGATCGTGAGTGATCAATTCATTGTATTAACCAGAGAAGAGTACTGTTTTACTGTCTTACTGTTTTTCTGTAGCCCCATTGTAGGGAGTGCAGGTAAGGAGATTTGGAAATCATGGAGGAAAGTACTCCTCAAAGTGCCATTAAATCTCCTTAAAAAAATGAGGTAAGTTCCTCCCTAATGAAAGCTCCTTTAGTTTATGCAAAGAACTGGGAAAAATGCTGTATTTTAGCTTGTTCTTTGTTTCTACGCTGTTCCCAGATGTATTCTTTATGGGATGATTCAGTTGAGTCTTCCCATGATTCCTATATACTTGAATTAGATCTTCATGCTCCTGAGAAGTTCCTCTCCAGGGAGCAGAATGAAGACAACCATGGACTTGTAGACCAGCGATACCATTGAAGTAGATTGCACGAAATTCTTGGAAAACTGTCCATAGTGAACAGTGACAACTGAATTCTTGGTACATGGGCTAAGTCGGGTCTTGCCGACTTTACATTCTAGGAAGGAACCAATACATCTATCAGTGTAAAAAGATAGCATTGTGTGTTGTGTACAGAGATTATTTCCCGGGTGAGTTTGCATGGGGGAGGAGAGCTTTGGGTCTGTGTTTTTTCCTGCCAGGGAGACTTAACGATGTTATTAACTAGAATCTCCTCTGGAGATATTCAGAATTTGTTTGGGTGCTTTCTTGTGCGACCTAATGTAGGGAGCCTGCTTTAGCAGGGGGGTTGGACTATGTGATCTCCAGAGGTCCCTTCCAACCCCTGTGATTTTGTGATGCTGCATACAGTGTGCCATCATGAAAGGAACAGGAATGATGTGAATGCAGTTTATCAGTGACACAAGTCTAGTTGCAGGCCAGTATTTAGCAGTGTATCTCAGGGGTCAGTACTGGCAGAAAAGGTCCTGGGGGTTTCGGTGGACACCAGGTTGAACATGAGTCAGCTATGTGCCCTTGCTGTCAAGAAGGCATGTGGTATCCTGACTGCAATAGGCAAAGTAGTGCCAGCAGGTGGGGGATGTGATCCTTTCTGCAGCGCTGGTGAGGCCACACCTGGAGTGCTGTGTCCAGTTGTGGGCTCCCCAATGCAGGAGAGACATGGATGAACTCAAGAGGGCCTAACACAGGGCCACAAAGATAATGAAGAGCATGGAGCGCCTCTCCTGTGAGAAAAGGCTGAGAGAGCTGGAACTACTCAGCTTGGAAAAGAGCTCTATTGTAAATTACTAAGACTTGAAGGAATTTCTGAAGGACCCTAGAGAGATTTTTGTAAAATGTTTAGTCTCAGAGCAGGTGAAGTATTTGGGAGGGTGATCCATTTGAAAACACAGTCTTCTGAAGAGCTAACATCTCTACTGGTTGATGGTCCCGAGTTTGTGTCTCTGTCTTCAACATTATATATACTGCCATTCTGGATTTAAATTATATGTATTCTTGAGTCCCTGCACACAGGAGTCCCAGTAGTTGGACTTGATGACCCTTGTGGATCCCTTCCACCCCATAATATTCTAAGATTCTATACATTACCTCTTGACTATGTTAATTTTTGCTTGGAAAAGTTGTTTTTATGTGTGGCACCTAGCTGCTCTTTCTGGATGTCCAGAGCAAATCCTTTGCTGTGAGCATTTCGGGTATAATTTTCCCAGTGATTGTCTTTGCTGTTATTTTCCTTGGAAAAGCTGAACTCAGGAGCACAGGATTGAGAAATGGAGTAGTGCTGGTTGGGAAAGGAAGGATTAAAACAATCAGCAAAAGAGCCACAGACAATGGACAAAGTAGTTAACCGTGGAGTTATGTTGTGTTTGACTGGCATTGCTTGGTGCTGAGTGACAAGCTGTAACTAAGATGTCATTCATCATCTTTGCAAACAATGTTTGTGATCCCAAATGATAATAGATGATAGAAAAGGGCTTATTACTGTATAACTTTAGATGGGCAAGCAGTTGAACTCCAAGGCAAGTGAGTGATTTTTGAACCTCCAGTGATTTTATAATGAGAATATCAGTAGAAGACCTCTGAATTTTGCACTTTTTGGTATTGCAGTTTCCCTTAAAGCAGATTTCCTAGTTTCTGTATGAGGATTGATGTGTAATCTCTTGCCTAGATGGAGTCATTTTGAAGGGGTGATCACTTTGAATGCAAGATTATGGCTTCTGCGTTGAATTAAGTTGCATGTAGATTATTACCATTGCCCCATCAATTCGGATACATCTCATGCAAGTACTTCCTCTTATTGTTTCCTCTGTTTTGCATATACTCTTGAAGCACTTACAAATGTGTCCAATGCAGTTAATTTTTATGTATTTGAATTTAGACTGCATTGTAAATTCCTATGCTTGAAACCCTATGTGATAGTAGCACTCCTGTATGAAATCCTACTTCTCCACTGGTGGTTTACTATCACCAGCAGCTTGATTTCGGTGTGCGTGTGTGTGTTGGAAGGCACGTTGTTCAGCCCATGTCCTCAGGATGCTACATTTGAGCTGTTCCATTTTCTGAAGCAGCAAACTGGGCGGGGTGTCAGCTTTCTAGCTGTTAATTCCTGAGGTTATATCATGTCTGAACAGCCCGCACTGTTTGTGCATTCCAGGAAAACTGGAATTCCAAACTGTTGCTTGTTTTGACTTCCTTGAGAGGGAAAGTTTCCAAGTGTGCGAATTGAAAATGATGGCATTCTTCTCTGTTCGTAGGAAATGTAGATGACTTTTCAGTGTGTGCTTGGAGCAGTCAGCAGAAAGTATCTCTGCTCCTCTCCCCACCCCCAGCTCTGTCATGTTTGGTAAATAACGTTTGCAGATGCAAGATGTCTTTTGTCTGTGGTCCAGGAAGGCATGGTTTTGATTCTTTGATTTAAATAACTTGCAGCTTGATCTGGTGGGTGGTAACCCTGCCCATGGCAGGGGGTTGGACCAACCTAGGTGATCTCCCTTCCAACCTAAGCCATTCTGTGACAAAGGAAGAAAATTGTTGATGTGCATTACCTTTGCTGTTGTGATACACACTACAATGTTATTGGTTCCCACTGCTCTATACTACAGTGTCATGGAAAGCCAGGGAGAAACAGTCAGTGCTAGCCTCTGTTCTGAGGGCTTAGTAAGTGTAAAGAGTTTATAGTGCTTTGTTTACAAATTCTGGGTTACTCTTGCTTTCTCACTGGTGAGAGGGGTGTGATTTAGTTAAACTTCATGCCCTGAATTCATAGAATCATTAAGGTTGGAAAAGACCTCTAGGATCATGTACTCCAATTGTGAACCCATCACCACCATGCCCACTAACCACATCCCTTGATGCCACACCTCCATGTGTTTCTTGAGCACATTCAGGATGGTGACCCCACCACCCCCTGGGCAGCCTGTTCTCATTCATTACCACTCTTTCAGAGAAGAAATTTTTCCTAACATCCAACCTTGTGGGGCAATTTCAGGCCCAAGTTCCTCTGCGCTGAGCAGAGCTTTGAGGGGCCACAAATTCTGTGCCCATGTATCCCTGTCACACTGACATGCTGTGCTGAACATCTTTACTCACTGCATTATCTGACTGGAAATAGTAATTCACTGTGAGAATGCTTAGCAACATTTCTTCTCTCCTCTTCAATAAAATGATTCCCTTTGATTCACCTGTTGGATTTCAGTTACTGATTGTTCATTTTTTTCTTAACATCTTAGATCAGTCCTGTGTATGTTTTCTACTTCTGCTGTTTTGTCAAAATAGTTTTGTTCTTTTAAGTGAAGATTTAAGTACTATTCATTAAAAAACAGTTGCATGAATAATTGCAGGGTACTGATTCTGCTTTGGTTTTCACAAAGGAGGTAACAAAAATACGGGATATGTTCTTTGCAGGGCGAATTTTGGGAATCCATTTTAGAGTTAACTTGCCCAACCAGTAGTAGAATATGTCGTAGTCTTAGACTTAGTCTTCTATATGTGAAATATTTTGGGGTTGGAGAAATGTAACAGATGTCTCCCAAGAAGTCTTAATAAAAATGCACCAGAAGCATGAAATCTTTACTTGTAATTTAGAGAACGAAGGCCTTTTTTTATCTTATGACTTTGATTCATTTCCTCCTCGAGATGATATCTTTTGTGAAATGATACTTTTCTTTATCTGTAGATTCCTTCAGACAAATCGGAATCCTTTGCATCCATGTTGAGACGCTCACCTTTGATGCAGATGGGACCTGCCAAAGATAAAATCGCCATTGGTCAAATATTCCACATCGTAGAAGATGACCTTTATATAGATTTTGGTGGCAAGTTTCACTGTGTGTGCAAAAGACCAGAAGTAGACGGAAAGTAAGTAATAAATTATGGTAAGCAGTTAAAATAGGTGAATAACGAACTGATAGGTAACTGGACTTGATGATCTTGGACTTTCATGGTTTGTATACGTTACGTGGTTTAAACTAGGCAAGTTAAATCCTTGTGCAGAGCTAATGTCTGTGTAGCTCAGGAGTCATTCTGCTGTATTCATATCTTTTTGTAAATTTGCTTTATTGATATCTACATTAATTATGAAGACCAAAGGAAGCTGGTTTTCTTTAAGGTGTAGGTTGCCTGCAGAACACAAGTTATAGTTTTAGGGTAATTTGGTAACATTTCTATTTTGTGATAACTCATATAATTTTTCTTCAACTGAAATACATGCTGGCAGAAAATTGATAATGGTTTGGTGAGTTTTGTGATAAAATGACATGTGTTTGTGTATGATTTTGCATTTGTTCCTGTTTTTTTCAACAGTTAGTGTGTTCTTCAGTTTGTTTCTTGAAAATAAATAGATCCTTGCAAGTTCTGATCAAGCCAGAGAGCAACTTAGTTACAGTGGTGCTTCGATTACAGATAAGGAAATCTTTTCAGTTTAAGAAGGCGGTACAGTAAAAAGAAGCGTCAGCTTTTCATCGTGAAGGCCTTAAGTCTAACCCATCTACTTCTGTAACATAAACTTAGTATATCTGCATGTGTATGAGAAACCTCTGCTCTCTGATTTTCAAGGAGAAAGCACAGCATATGTGAACAGAATGCAGACTGATTGAATGTTTTTTCCTCAGTTAGAGTCATAGAATGCTTAGAGTTGGAAGAGACCTCTGAAGGCCATCTAGTCCAACGATTCTGTGTCATTTTGCAGCAGCTGCAGTTGAGAATCTCTTCTTTCTGTTTCAAATCTCCTTAAAGGGAGTCTCCTTATTGTCTCATTTCCACTCATGCAGATGGCTTCACCTTTTGGCCAGTGGGGCTTCAGTCTTTGAGAAACAGAGAAATGGTTACTGAGTTCTTAAAATAAGCGTTATGTATGGAAATACTTCTCCGTTTAGTGAATATGGAATTTGAATGCTGTATCAAGTGAAAACCACTGCGGGCAGGAACTATCTTATCTAAATATATGTACGAGAGTTGATATAGTGGGGAGCATGTATGTGATTTACTTGTGGTATTGCAGTTGTTAATAGATTGTCAGAATTAATGTGCTGTCCTGAACTATAACAAGTACACTGGGGAATGCGGTGGTTAAAGAGAGAAAAGGTAGGTGGGCAACAGATTCTTATGGAAGTCACATTTATAAGCTTTCTTAACACCTTATGATTATGCATTATTTAAAGATATCTTGCCTGTTTCTTTCCAGGTTGCTTTATCACTTTGATTTTAATATGGTGGCAAAATACCATTTTTTTTTAAATTTATAATATTAAAATATTTAGGTCCATCTCTTTTCCCCATTTTTTTCCTTGAGAGAGGAGAGGCATCTCTATTAATCTGCAAGATCACTGTGTCTAAAACATTAAGTGCATTTCCTGTGACAATCAGCTCTAAAATGATTTGATTTTTTTTTTTAGAAAAACTTATTAGAAATAATGACATCTTTGTGCACAAGTCTGTGATAGCATTTTGTCTGAGCATTTATATAATCAACTTTCTGACAGATAATTTCAGAAGCAAGTGTAATCGATGGCTTGGTTTGTCCTGAGCCCTTTGTGCCTATCACATTTGGCAGCAGGGCAGATGTTTTCCTAGTCCACTTCTTGCTGCTGTGTACTGATATAAAGCCCTCATTGCTCTTTGCATCTCATATTTTCAGTCTAGCTTTACCTTTTTCAATTACATTCTTACATGTTGTGAGAAAAGTTTTTGTATTCATCTCTATTTGTGACCACTGATTCTGTTTCTGCAGTTGAGTTCAGCCCAGCGTTTCCTGTTAAGCTGAGCTAGTCTTCTGCCAGCCCTACTTGACATCGTGCACACTGGGGAGGACAATTCTAGAGCAGTGCAGAGTATCCTTAAAGATCAGAGGGCTCTTCTGGGTACCTTCCCTCATAGGAATAAAGTCTACTGCCCTTAAGCCCATGTCTCTCTGCAAATTTTCTTTCTCATTTCCTCCAGAGTTTTATTTCTGTCATTTGATGTCTCTGTAGCCAAGGCTGCTATCAAATGCCACGTTCCCAACCACTTCTTCTTTTTCAGCCATAACACACCCAGCAGAACACCTGCCATATTCAGGTGTTCTCATCTCCAGAAAAAAATGTCACAAGCATATACTTCCAGTTGCTTGTGCCTCTTCATGTTTCTGGTTGAGTAGACATCAAGGCACTTAAAGTTCCCTGTGAGAATCAAAATCTGCAGTCATTACATGGCTCCAGGTGGTCTGAAGGAGGTTTAGTCCACTCCCTGATCAGACAGCTCAGAGCAGGCGTCCACCATCACACTGTCTTCTCTCTGTTATTGATCCCTAATTCTCAACTGTCTTTTCCTGGTTGGTGGCATGGCTCTATGCATTCCTGCTGCTTCCTTGCTTCAATGCAGCCACCTTATCACGTTCACTTTGCTTGCCTGCTTTTTCCCACGTTTGGGGAACCTTCTCCTATCGACTTGAAGTCACTAACCAGTGTTCTTTCACCTGGTGAGTGCTGAGCTCTCCACCTTTTGCTTCCTTGTGTGTTGTTAGCATCTTGTTCTGAAGTGGTGCTCTGTAATATTGAGATGACAAGACAGAGTGTGGATGAAAAATGTATTTCAGTGAGATACACCTTCCTAAAAAATCTCACAGGTGGGCACGGGTTTGGTCTGATGCTTCTCTTCTTACTGCACTCATCTTGCTCTTGATGTTGGATTTCTTTCCTGTTGGCGCATGCTGGTGTTATGGTGGGAGGAGGCCCAAGGAAACTCTTGTTGGAGCAGAAGCTTCAAAGCTGTCTGCTCGGCTCAAGGAGTGTAAACCTGGCATTGAGAGGATCTAGGCTAATAATAATTTTGCCTGTCTGTTCTAGTGATAAAAGCAGGTAGACCTACATACTGTTGTGCCTCCCCCTGCCTTGGAGTGGCAGTAGAGTCTGCATGTTTTGGAACTGAAGGCAGCACTTCAGCTAGTGTTACAGGCAGCATCCGCAGCACCAAGAATGTGGTGTCAGTGGAATAGCAGTGTTGATCCTAATACGCCCATACGCCTCCAGCTTTCATTTGAGACGTAGGAGGCCTATTCACATCCCTTTCCTTGTCAGTTCAGTCCCAGAACCTGAATTTGTTGATGCTTTCATATGTGTTTAAATGCTGTACGGACCAAATCCTCTCAATAGAAATATTTGCATCAGAAAAGAAATAATTTAAATAAATCTCGCCACCTTTTTGAACTTCATTATATTTCTGTAATTGGCACTTGCAAAATTTTATTGAGGTTTATCAAATAACTCAATTGCAGGCAGTCTTCTGTTGTTTGTTGTTAACTTGCCAAAAGGTACTGTATCATATAACATAGTTGTTCCAGTCTATTTCTGAGTGGCTTTGTAATATGAAATTTGCAAAGGTACTTTGGAATGAGAAATAAACCCAGCAAATTGCTGTCTCAGTTAACTATGTGTACCATCAATACTATTGAGATGTTGCTGAGTTTGGATCTTATTGCTTATTAAAACGTAGTAGAACGGATATGCAAACAAATAACTTATACTGTTGCTTTCATCTGTGTAATTAGTAAAGACAGCAGCTCACTGATTTACTGTGTAAAGTTTACCTTAACAAAACAAATACAATCTTTTCATCCACTGACCTCTTAGTGCAAATGCTTAATGTCTTTTGCGGCTTATGCACCTTAAAATAAGAAGTTGTTCCCTATGGAAGGGACTAACTGTTTTTGATCACCAGAAAAAGGGTCGAAACAGTGCTACAGTACCTTCTTCCAGAAGTTGAAAGGAACTCAGTAGAATTTGAGGAGTATTTTTAGTGATACACTTATTTACCTTGGTGACTGCCTTAAGGCTTTGTTGCTGTTATTTCTGTTAATTCCTTTGCTGATGAAAATGACTTTGTCTCAGTATCTTACTGGCATGTTATCAGTATGAATATTTACTGATTTGTTACCCAAATGTTTATTGTTTGTGCCAAGGAGAAGGAAGTACATATTAATCTACAGATAGATGATTTCTTGAAGGCCAGCTATTTAACACAAGAGAATCAAACTTAGTCTTCAAATGTGGAATTTCATAATCCTGGTTTTATGACGTCTATTCTGTGAGCACGGCTCTTCTAGTACTTCTGTTCTTTGGCATTAATGTATTCGCTTTTCAGTATTTAGCAGCTCCTCCAAAGTGTTACTTTAGAATCTTTATGGGGGAAACCCCTTTCTCTTGCCATTTATGTAAGGAGATGTCTTAGTGAGGACATGTGCTTTTGGTGCATCATAGAATCATAGAATTACTCAGGTTGGAAAGGACCTCAAAGATCATCAAGTCCAACCACAGCCTAACCATAGTACCGTAAATCTAACAACCCTCCGCTAAATCATATCTCTGAGCACCACATCCTAACGGCTCTTAAACACATCCAGGGATGGTGACTCAACCACCTCCGTGGGGAGCCTATTCCAGTGCTTAACCACCCTTTCTGTAAAGAAGTGTTTCCTAATGTCCAACCTAAACTTGCCTTGGTGCAACTTGAGCCCATTTCCCCTTGTCTTGTCACCTGTCAGCCAGTGCTTCACCCAGCAGAGCGTATACCCATCCAGACCATGGGCAGCCAGCTTCTCCACAAGAATGTTATGGGGGACAGTGTCAAAGGCCTTACTGAAGTCCAGGTAGACCACATCGACAGCCTGACCCTCATCCACTAAGCGGGTCACCTTGTCGTTGAATGAAATCAGATTTGTCAGACAGGATCTACCGTTCGTAAACCCATGCTGACTGGGCCTGATCCCTTGGTTGATCTTTAGTTGGTCCATGATGGTTCCCGAGATTATTTGTTCCATGACCTTCCCTGGCACCGAGGTGAGACTGATCCTTGGTTGTGTCATTCTTTTTGAGAAATCAACTGTTTTCTTTAATACTATGTGCTTACTTATGTAATGTCCTTTGATTTTTGAAAGTGCTGGAAGTTACTGAGAAACAGAAATTTCATGTGAGATTCTCCTCATTCTGGTTAATGATCTTAGTGGGCTTTTCCAACACCGTGATTCTCCAATTCTCTGCAAAACTGCTGCTCTTAACCTGCTCAGTCCTGAGCCTTACAGGTAGGATTTCTTGGGATGTGCAAGTGAAAGACTGCACTTCTACTGCCACATGGCAATCAGAAAGGATTTCATCCTCAAGACTGTCTTGGGTGAGGGGAAAAAAATGATGTCCTTAGCTTGGCAAATTTGAAGTAGCTGCCTGAATATATTCTTCTGTCAGTTCTTCTAATGTAATTTTCCATCCTTTAAAAAAAAAAAAAAAAAAAAAAAACAGAAACCACCCCCCCACACACATAAGCAAAACAAAAAGAGACAAAACCAACAACAAAATACTCCATCCCATTACAAACTATTGAGTAAAATAAATCTTAAAAGAGTAGTAATACAAAATCTAAATTGAATTGAGCCCATTTGAATTTTCTTTTTCATTGGCTGTTTTCCTTCTTTCCATCTTCTTTGGAAAAGTTCTTCCTTGGGTTTGAAAAAGCATATTTTATCAGCCTTGGTTGTTTTGAGATTGGAAGCTTACATCAGCTTGGAGACAAAAGGTATTGCTGGTGAAATGTCACTAGGGTCAGGCAAGGATGCATTTGGTTATAAATACCAATGGTACAGTGCTATGTGGGATTTACTTCACGTGACAGGAATACTTATTACTGTTATGATTACAGGATCTTATTTAATATATGCTTTACTTATTTAATATATACTGTAATTAATAAATATTTATTTTCCTGGTACACATTGATGTAAACGCTGTATTAAATTTTACTTCCATGCCAACAATATAGGGATTCAGTAAAGAATGCAGACACTTTACAAGTGGCATAAAGGGCTTGTAGGAAAGCCAACGTAAAATAACTTTTCAGCTGTAGGAAGAAAGTGCTATTTTTTTGCTCCTTTCTTTTAACACACAGAGGAAATGAAGTCCTAAAGAGGAACGTGTCTCCATTATGTCTCCAAATGAGCAGCACTTTAATCCATGGCAAAAAAAGTTGCTGTTACAACCTGCTTCTGCCATTATCAGATGGAATTCTTAAGAACCAGAAAATGTGGGAAGGTGTTACGCTGACACTGCCTGTTGCGTGGTCTGCACCTGTGCTGTTAATGACTAATTCCCATTGAAATCACAGTGGCTTTCAGCAATTTTCTGAAATGCAGGATTGTAGGATCAGCTTCCAAAGAGGATTAAATGCGCCTTTCCATGCAGGTGTAATGAAGCTTTATTTTCAAAGATTGCTGTAGCCCTCCAGCAACTCCAGGGTTATCAGGCTATAGAATCAGAAAGACACTTCCTTTCTGTTGGAATATGCAGCTGGTGCAGGGATTTCCAGTATATCCTGTGGCAATTTTACTTGACACCTTTCATATACAGTGCATATTTGCCAGACTTAAATAGTACAGGAGTGGAAGAAATCACTTGATGCTGGCTGTGATTTAGAACATGACAGCTTAATGAGCATCATAAAACATTACCTAATGTTATTTCTGTAAGTTGTATCAAAATGTTTATGCTGTTTGAATGGTTGCCAGGGTGAATTTTATTTGGGAAGCATTTCAGATTCTTCTCTTTTTGTTCTATTTTTAAAATATTTTATAGATAGGGACGGCATGAAATCCACTTAAAAATAGCATATCCTTGTAGGCAGAGTGGTGTGAACAATGCTGACTGTTTTCTAGCAAACTTATTTATTAAGGCTGTCTTAAGTTGAAGTTAATTGTGATAGGTGACTCTTTAAAGAACCTCATAAAATGAAAATCAGTGTCCAAAAAAAAAGCCCATGAGAAAGGTGAAAGGATTTCAGTATGACAGCATTTGATTTAGTTCCAGTTTGAGATGGTGTATTTAGCAGTTACTGTGTGTTGAGCTAGGGGTGAGTATGGAGTCACCTACTCCAAAGTCATTCCATGGGAATGTGCTTCTTGAGCAAGTAGTGCTTCTTTCAGCCAGAACCAGCAGCCTTTTGTACAGCAGAGCACAAAGCAATCTGCCTCACAGTCAGTGTTTGACAGCTAACTGCACAAGGAAAGGTGCTGCTGTACAGCAGATTTCACCCTTTGCTTGCTAAAGCCTCGTTTCCCTTACTGTTGAGTGTATAGTGGTCCGGGATGTCTCTGGCAAGGTTTAGAGAGACAGTGGTGAAGACACAACCTCTCCAACTCTTTTCTTTAAAATTCAAAAAGACCAGACTACTGGCAGGACTAAGCCTTTTCATAGCTAAAAGAGTTCTACTAGATCATAGAATTATAAAATCCTTAGAGTTGGAAGGGACCTTTAGAGGCCATCTAGTCCAACTTCCCTGCAGTGAACAGGGACACCACAGCTAAAATAGGTTGCTCAGGGTTTGATCCAGCTGTGCCTCGAAAGTCTCCAGGGACAGGGCATCAACCACGCTGCTAGGCATTCCAGTGCCTCTCCACTCTCACTGTAAAGGACATTTTCCTTAAGTACAACTCCAATTTACTCTCATTGAGCTTGAAGCCATTACCGCTTGTCCTCTTGCCACAAACCCTGCTAAAGAGTCTGTCCCCTACTTTCCTGTAGCTCCCCTGTAGATACTGAAAGGCAACTATCAGGTCACCTCACAGCCTTCTCTTCTCTGGGCTGAACAGCCCCAGTTCTCTCAGCCTGTCCTCATAGGACAGGTGCTCCGTTCCATGAATCATTCTTGTGGCCCTTCTCTGGGCACCCTCCAAGAGGTCCATATCTCTCCTGTACTGAGGACTGCACATCTGGACGTAGTACTCCAGGTGAGGCCTCACCAGTGCAGAATAGAGGGACAGGATCACCTCCCTTGACCTGCTGGCCACACTTCTTTTGATGCAGCCTGAGATACGGTTGGCTTTCTGGGCTGTGAGGGCACATTGCTGGCTCATGTCCAACTTCCCATCCACCAGTACCCCCAGGTCTTTTTTAGCAGGGCTGTGCTCAGTCCTTTCATCCCCTGGCTTGTGTTGGTAGTGAGGGTTGCCTCAGCCCAGGTGCAAGATCTTGCATTTGGATTTGTTGAACCTCATGAGATTCACCTGGGCCCACTGCTCAAGCCTGTCTAGGTCTCTCTGGATGGCATCCCATCTTTCTGATGTGTTGGCTGCACCACACAGCTTGGTGTCATCAGCAAACTTGCTGAGGGTGCACTCAACCTACTGTCAGTGTCATTAATAGAGATACAAGAGAGTATCATTCCCAGCACCAGCCCCTATGGGACGCTTCTCGTCACTGATCTCCATCCAGACACTGAGCCACTGACCTGTCCTACTCTCTGGACTCGATCCTGCAGCCCGTTCTTTGTTCATTGAACAGCCTGCCCATCAAATCCATATTTTTCCAATTTAGAGAGAAGGATGTTGTGGGGTACTTTGTCAGAGGCCTTCTGAAGTCCAGACAGATGACATCAGTGGCTCTTCCATAGAAACTCCTGTGGACATAATTCCAGTAATCCATGTGATGCGTTATGGCTTTTCTTTTTTTGGTGGCCTTTTCTTTTTTTTAATTAAAAAAATTGCTTCTGATTAGTGCTAGCTGCTCGATGCATTGGTTTCCTTATAAAAATAAGCCAGCATGCATTTAGGCTGAGAAGCAAAGAGATTTTTAGCAAAATAAAGGCTTGTTTCAGTTGTCTGGATCACTGTGTTAAACATTAAATAAAGCATTTTGATGATGTGTGTCCTTTTTAAGTGCCACGGTCTTTTACTGTAAGTGTTCATTTTAATCCTTAAAGTGCTGTGCACATGAAATGCTTTACAGTTTTTATACTAGCTGATGCTGTCAAGCAGATTTTGCCTTTTGGGCTAGTTAGGCAGGAGGAGCACAGGGGGAGGCAGCAGGATCCTCCTGCAGTGCGTGGCAGGCCAGGAAATGCACTTAACTGCTGTCCCTGTGTTCCATGCCCAAGAACGGAGGTCATTGAAGTTCATCAGTTAGCTCTTTGTTGTGCCATTTGTGACATCTGCAAACTAAGCAACATCTGCCACTGGAAAACTGTTCTCCAGCACAGCATACCTAGAAGCATACCGTGGAAACCTGTCACAGGTAACAGCAGTAGAAGGAACACTTGCCTTTATCCAGTGATTTGAAGCCTTTTGCTCAGTCATCATGGCCATCTGCATAGAAGGCTTTGCAGTGATAATAACCAGCTCCCTTGGATGTGTCCCTGCTAGTTCCATAGGCTTGTCTGAATTTAGTTGGTTTTAATGATTTCTAGTTCTGTCCTCCTCTACTGCAAATGTTATTTTGCTCCTTCACATTCTGCACATGGATCAAGAGGCCTGAGAGCAGACCTTTGCATGAAAACCCCGACAAAATAAAGCATTGAATGCCTGAGCCTTTTCTGTGCCCCTTGTGACAAAGTTCCCACCTCACAGAACATGTGTGATGATGTCTCTTCTTCTTTAAAACTGTGCTGTTAGACTTCCCTGTTTTCTGTCTGAGAGGCACAGATCCTAAGGGAAGATGAAAGGAGAAGGGTTGTACCTCAGACCTGTGCAGCGGGGGAAGAGAGAAGACGAGGTAGCCTTCAACGTGAGAGTAGGACTAAACTTAGTGGGAATCATAAGGTCGTGGTCACAGCGGTGCTCGGTGGATAGGGCAGAGAGAAGCTAAAAATATCCTGGAAAAAGAAATGGGAAACAGGAAGAAAAATATGAGTTGGGAGGTCTCTGGTGAAACCCTTGCTTAGGTAGCTATGAAGGTGATGCACAGAGGTGTGCTCTGGAGGAAAAAGAGGGCAGAGTCTGGTCAGAGTCAGTGAAGGAAACCGAGGAAGGTCGCAGTGCTCTGATAGCCTAAAACATCCTACGGCTTTCATGTCAAACTCCTAATGTTGATGGAGCTACTACTGCTTTAAAAAGAAAAGTAATGATGTGATGTATAAAGGAAACATTTTTTTGCTGCGACAATGCTGATTTTAGCTTTACACATTTGTTTTTATGGGAATCTATTTCCTTTTTACTATCTGTTGCCAGCAAAATAACATCTATGCATGGTGTGTAATTCTCGAGGGGAAAGAAGGAAATTGCTTACAAGCTGTATGAGAGCTACCATATGAGTGATGGATTTGCAGGTACCATTATTGAATTCCTGCAGATGCCCAAAAAGCAGGGGCTGAAAACCCATAGAAATGTAGTGTTGGGATTTTTTTTCATTATTAGTGCAGACTGAAGGTACTGAATAAATGCACTCCTTATTGAGTCAGTGCGTGGAGTTCCTTTTTATTTACATGGTGCGGTTCTTGTGTAGAAAAGGCTCAAGGACTGCCGAGGAGGATTTTTAATTTCCACTTTTGTAAAGTGAGGATAATGACAACAGTAACTGTGCTAGCACTCTTTTCTCATTCCAAAAGGGCTGCTACAAAATCATGCCTCCTGTTTTATTTTGCTGGCCCACGCCGTCAGAGGCGGATATTGATGAGATGGCAGCAGAAATTGAAGCTTCCCACTGATATTCCATTCCATGTTGTTGCCGTGTGACAGATGGCAGCAGAGGGGCACTCTGACACAGTGGTGGCTGACATGGAAGTGCGCATAAAGCAAAGGTGTGGCATCGAATTCCTCTATGCAGAAAAGTTCGCATCCACTGACATTCATCAACACTTGTGGAATGTTTACGGAGATCAGACAGTGCATGTGAGCACAGTGAGGGGTTGGGTGCTGCATTTCAGCCACGGTGACAGTGATGGCAAAAAGAAGGCACGTTCCAGATGACCGTGCAGATTTTTAAGAGTGTGGCATGCAGGCTCTTGGTCATCTCTGTAGGAAAATGATAATAAAATGAAGTCAATGTGCAGTCACTCTATTACATGGAATGAATTGTTGTTCTCCCTTCCTTAATCTTTCAGTGTCATTGTCTTGCTCACATGATCTTGCTTCTATTTGTGTTGTTGCATGAACCCAAACCCCTCCTAGTCTTGTTTTCTGTGTTCTTTTTTTTTTTTTCAATTATGATTTCTAATATATATTAAAATATACGGTGTAAATGCATTTTTAATTATTTTAATATTCTGATATTTATTCAGTATTACAGAAGTTAGTAAACTTTTTTAGTTTACATATGAGTGCTCACATCTTTATCAGGGAGTTTTCCAAGTGAACTGGTAGAGTTTGCAGTTTTACTGTGTGATTTTAAGCAGTTAGCATGTCTTAAAGGTGGCTGTATTGTAGGAGTATGTGCCAGTAATGCTTTAGGGAAATGTGAGAAATCCATTTTTTCCCCTTGATAAATAATTGAAGCAGAAATGGCGTAAGTTGCTAACGTACATGTTAACATCATCTGTTGTAATCAGCAAGAACTGCCTGAGCTTTCTCTATACTTCTATCATCAAATCTGTTTTGTTTGTTTGTTTTTTGTTTTAAGTATTTCTTGTCTATTTGAAAAGAAAAACAAAACAAAAACAAAACAACCCAAACCAAAACAACAAATACATGTTGTGACTTAAGTGAACGGCATGGGACAATTCGGTAACGTTGTGTAACAGTGATTTCTTTTGTGCCTATATAACTTTAAGTGGTTTAAGTTCATCAGTCCATCAGTGCTGTGTCACTGATAAATTTGCAGTGCCAAATAGCTCCCTGTAATTAGAGCAGTCTTCAGACTTGCCTGCTCGCCCCTCAGCCTCTTCAGCTTGAAAGTTGTCCTACCCATCAAAGTAAGCACGCACTTACTGGAGGGCCAAATTCCTCTGCATTTTAAGGGATGAACGTAGACCAGCTTATTCTTGACTTGCTGAATAATCATGACCCGGTCAAACTTGCAGAAGTATAAAACGAAGTTCACACATGCTTTCCTGAAACTCTTCCAAGTTGTATCTTTTACAGAAAACATCATCAGACAGCCAGTCTCCACTCTGTGAAAACCAGTCTCTTGCTGTGATTAAAAGTACCAGAATGCTATGTTGAAATCCTCTGAGGACCAAGGTGGTTGGCACTACTCATCAGCAAAATTAGCTTTTGGCACTCTTGCCAGCCCTCGGTCACAAACTCTGCCCAAATTCCAGGGAGAAATGGTAAGCAGGACTGATCTTGTTGTCCTGTTCCCACATACCAATACTGCAACTTGAAAAGGAAGCCTTATTGTTTATATTTAAGACAGCTAAACTCAAGGAGGTGGCACGAACTCCCTTTTCTACAAAGCTACCATATAGCAATGCACCATTGCCGTTAGCCCAAACAATGCGTGCGGTGCCACTGTGTCTGCTGTCGAACAATTTCAGCTTTCTTTTCAAAAGCACGCTCACAGAATAGCCGTGTGATTGCAATCCTAGTCTGTGTACTTCAGTAAATAACCTCTCACTTATTTATGGCAGCGTGCAATTCCGAAATTATAGCATTTCTATCCCCTATGGACACAGCTTATTATTTGCTTGGTTACTTTACAATTGTGACTGTTTTTGCCACCCACTGCAGATCCTTCTTTGGTGGTTGTACTCAACCGCAAATGGAGGTGCTGGCTTTGTGTGGTTCTGTAATACACAAAACTCTGCTGCCAGAGCTCCTGGAGCCCACTGTCTGTAAACTCTGTTTTGGACTGCAAATTTTGCATCCCAGATAGATACTTTTGGCTTCGGTTAATGTAATAATAGCATGAGACAGGTGTTGCTTATGAAAAGAACAGTTCAGCATGGACCCGGGATTACTTCCACAGCAGTGCATGCTAGCTTGCAAATCACTTCTTGCCTTTGTTTTCTGACAGTTGTTCTTACATTAGTTTAAAGTAGCAGAGAGTTATGAGATTTGATGGTCTCTGGAGGAGCAAACCGAAAACAAAGCGAACAGGCAAACAAAAAGCCCCAAAACCCAAACCCAAAAAACTCCAGCATTCACTGGTGAAAATGTTGTGCCAGTTCTGTCTTTCCAGGGCACCGTGATAAATGGGAGATGGAATATGCTGTATAAAATGTCTTGGGAGAGCAAAGCAGTTCATAGGAGGCCTGGGGCTTTTCTGGCTGTGTCAAAGCTGTAAATACTCATTAAGCCACACATTTTCTCATATGTGGACGTGCACACATACACACAATAGAAAATGGAGCTTGGGAAATGGACTTCTGCATTGGAATGCCTGAGTGTTGTCTGTAGAAGGTGAGGTGGGTTAACTCTCTCTTTTGCCCTAATTCAGGTATTTGATGTCAGAAACTGTAGAAACTAGAATTACAAACTTAGCATTTGGCAGAAGAATTAGAAGTATTTCTAGTATTTCGTTCTGAGATCTATGAGAATAAGTGACTTAAATCTCTATGTGGAACCTATTTGGAAATTGTCTTTCAATGCTATGAGAAAGCTTTGCATGTGGGGAGTGATTCTCTTCCTGAAATACTTCGAGTAAGGTACAGTTAATTTCCTCAATAGCCTGGTAAGGCTGTAGCAGTCTTGGCTGCTCCAGATATAGAAGGTTGTGGTTCCTGCTGAAAACCCCATCCTCCCCAGCGTGAGGGACTCTGGCAGTGCTGATAGGTGCTGTGTACTCCTGGGGCACAGAGAGCTGTGCTTTGCTCAGCACACAGCAGATCAGTGTCCACATGTTCCTGGCTTAAATCCTGATCAGTGCCTTTCATTCCTGTAGCGCAGGTGAAGGAGAGAAGGAAAAACAGCCCAGCTTACAGAAGCAGCCTACCTACTGTATTAGGCTGTGTGTGCCTGTGCTCTCAGCCCTCCTGTTAGCACAGCAGGCTCAGCTGCAGTGCTGTGCTTCCGTGGCCTTTCCTTGCAGTTTTGCAGCCAGCTTCACCTCATCTGGCTCGTGATCTCTGCATTGCAGTGTGCAGTTGTGGAGAGGTGTAGGCTTGCCCAGAGACACGAGCTATTTAGTTTATAGGTTGAGAAATTGAATTAATTACTTCTAGGACCAAATGCAAATTATAAGTCTTCATGTAATGTAAATCCTACTCAGGAAAATTAATGCGATCATATAACACTAAGCCAAGGAGTGGTCATTATTCATCCCTCTAGAATAGATACAGTCAGAGAGTCTGAGAAAGGGATTAATACAGCCAGGGGAGTGTTCTGCAGGTGATAGATTACCCTCACGCTCAGAAACCATGAGTTAAGCCTCCCACAAATCATAATAATAAAGTTGGGCTTTATTGTTGTTTTGTTTGTGATTTTATTCCAGTTTCTTTTTGAGTTCTTCAGTTTTTTGGGTTCGTACTGTGTTCTTCAAGAGAAATGTGGAGCTACTGGAGGGAGAGAGTCCAGAGAAAGGCCATGAAATGATGAAGAGCCTGGAGCACCTCTAACGTGAGGTGAGGCTGAGTGAGCTGGTACTGCTCAGCCTGGAGAAGAGGAGGCTCAGGGATCTCATCAGTATCCATCAATACTGGAAAGCAGGGTACAGAGAGATGGGGCCAGGCTTCGTTCAGTGGTGCTCAGTGCCAGGACAAGAGGCACAGACAGTGGGCTCACTCTGGCACACACTGGCTCACTCTGAACACAGGGATCAATTCTGTGCTGTGTGGCTGCTAGAGCACTGGTTACCCAGGGAGGTTTAGGAGTCTCCTCCTTGGAGATCTCCAGAAAACACCTGGACACGGTCCTGGGCAGCATGGTCTATGTGAGCAGGGTTTGGGCCAGATTTTTTTCAGAGATGTCTTCCAACATGAGCTGTTCTGCAGTTCTAAGGTAACAACTTGCTAGAAGTCTGTCTGTCTGACTGTGAGCAGGCGTGCCACTGATGCTGCAGTTGTGCATTTGTATTTGCAGTCAGCTGTACGGAGGGGGCTGTTTCATCAGTGAGAGCTGTGGGTGTTGACTGCCATTTGGAATAAGCCGAAAAGACTGATAAAATTAACTCTGTCAGTTACTCCTACACACAGAATCCCTGAAAGGTGCTTTTCTTCCACTGTCACTTTCTGTAACTCCTCGTCAGCCTATTCATGTGCCATTATCCAACGTGGGCACAAAGGCAGGTAAATTCCAGTAGGAGGGGTAAATCTTGTAATGCTGAGTGTTCCCAAGCTGTGTAAGGGATTCAGCTTCTTTGCTAATATTAGACAGTTCTGCAGATCTGAATTTAAAAAAAATGTTATTTATAGATAAAAATAGCATTCTATTACGTGCCTGTTATTTAAGAGTCATTTTCTTTCCTTTTCTGTTCACTAATATGCTAACAAAGTAACACAGCTGTTGCTGCCTTTATTTTTACATGCATTTGTGTAGGACTAGAGCGGGAATAGAAACTGAGTATAATTTTTGTATCAAATGTTCTGGTGGGAGAAGCAGAGATAATAGAAGCACTGCAGCAACGCCCAGGTTGTAAGCAGCTACCCTTGCTGCGTAAAGAGCTGCTGACAGCTCAGCTCCTGCTGCTGTTTTTCCTTGCCTGTGCTTCCTAAATAGTCAAAACTAAATTAAAAATCTTTGGCAGGTATTGCTGCTGTGCTGGAGGAAATGCAGAATACATGAAGACTCATTTATTAAAAAGCAGAGAGTACTGCTATTTTGAGAGCACTCAGTGGCTGTTAAAACTTGCCCTAATAAATTGTGGAGTCTGTGTGGTCACTGCTGCCGGGGCTGTGTCAGCAGTTTGGGAATGGCAGCAGCCAAGCAGTGGTGCAACTTTCTGTGCTCCGTGGACACTGATATATCAGGTATGGTGATAGTCAATCATGGGACATTTTTTCTAGCAAAACAAAGCTTTTCACTTCTTTCACACTTGGCACGTAGTTTGGTCACAATGCATGAGCACGTACCCACTGGACTGAGAAATTGGAGTACGACTCAAAAGGTAGAGAAGGAACCATTGGGCACAACGAAGCTTGTATCACACTTATCAGTGTTGGTGACTTCACAGTGGTAGTTTCAGTGGAAAAGAGCTGAAGCAATTTTAGTTCTATTAATGGTTTTATAAGAAGGAAGGAAGGATTGCTTGTTAGTTTTCTCTGAAACCTCTTGTTCTAGTCTTTATTTTCATAGTAGCTCGTGGGCTCTTCCAAAGATAATGGGATCTCATGAATCAGTTTCAGAACTGGTATAGATCTACATAGAGCACGCCTTTATTGAAGTGCACAGTGTGCTTGTTTAACACTTCTGAAACCCCCTGGAACTAACGGAGTATTCAGTTTAAAAATTAAAGTGTTGAAACTGTAGCCCTCTACAGCATGAAATCCCAACCAAGCATTTAGGACGTTTCCATATATCATAAGGAAATACAGCGTACAAGTTTAATTTATTTTTAATTTGTACTCATTAGCTTCAAATATTCATGTAGAGATCATAATCTGAACGGTAATTACATGTTGATTGCTAATCTGTCCTTCACTTAGAATCCATGGACTTTTGCCTATGACTTTGTACATTTGAAATTCCATGAAAACATTTTAACCCTTTGAATAGGGTAGTGCTTACTCCCTCTCACTCCTCTTCAGAGTGCCCAGCACTACACCAGTCTCTTTAGTGAATAAATACTGGAATTTGCTCTCTCTCTGAAGCCTTTCGAGACTGTTCTTGGCAGCTGCCTTGAAAGGTCTGCTGGAGATGGGAATGAAATGCTCCCTGCTTCCTCCAGACAGAGCTCTGTAAACAAGTGGTGAGCCTCTGCTTGGCAGTGCATCGCCTGCCCATGGCTGCCAGCGTTGTGGGGACACAAAGCAGCAGTGATGCGTGGCAGAACACACAATATCCCCTTTTGGGTCTTTCCGTTGCTTGAATTACCTATTGCTGTAAGACGAAGGTTCTTGAAATATTCCTTTGCTTCTGCAAGACGTATTAAGAGTATGCCAGGCTTTGGTCTGATGTGCATGTCAATTATCAGTGGTGCATTTAGCTAAACCTGTGGGTTACGGTAAGCCAGTGGGAAGGACCAATGTATGGCTGGAGTAGGTTAGTCTACATCTAACATGCTCTGCTGTCACTTAAGCTAAAGAACAAAAACATTTTGCAGCAGTGTAGAATCACTCTTTTAAAAGAATCAATGCAGCAGATTATTTCTCCATTTTTTCCTTCTCTCACCATAGGGCAAACTTGGATTTGAAAGTTTGTCTTTGCTGAGAGTTTTGAGTTCATTATAAAGATGGTGCTAAATATTCCTGTTTATCAGCCTTTAGATTTATGAGTTCTTCTGTGCCGGGGCATGCGGTAACCCTGATAGCAGTTGAAAGGTGAGGATTCTTCTCCTTGAACTAAAAATGGGCCATTCAGGATTGTGATCAATCAGGCTCTCAGTAGGATCAAGGCGTACTTTGACACTTGTACAAACATTTGCCTGCTTTACATACTCAGTGCCTGTATTCTCAAGTGCAGCCATACGTCTCACAGCTAGTGTTCGAAGCAGTCATGTCTGCTGTATTTAAATAAAGCCACACATCAATATAAAATGTAAAAGTGCTTGTGCTCTTTTAAAATAGAATATTTTAAAATACAGCGATTGTCTTCACATACCTTTCAGGTTACTCACTCAAGCTTGTTTGCCAAGAGCGAAAGTCATGGCTTCAGACTCCAAAAAATCTTTATGACTAGCTCACACATAATGAAAATTTCAATTTTTGGGATTTCATTTTTTTTTTTTTCCAGCATTAAAGACATCGTGTTTTTAATCTTTTAGAGCTTTCTTCTGTAACTAACTGTTTAATTTTTTCTTATTGGATACTACAGTATTATGAGCTTAAAAAATGAAGTTGAAAGAACAGTAGAAAGAATACTTGCACTGTCTTCTTGGCTACTAATGCTAAAATGAGCAAGGTTCTTGGTGTCCCATTCATGGAAGTTCAAGGATTTGTTTAATTTAAAACACTTAAAAAAAAAAAAAAGAGTTCCTTTTTCTATGCTAGTAGATAGTTAATACAGAGTAGCATACACAACGACGGTGTTGTGGTATTGTTCTTCAAGGAGATGAAGTGCAGCTGGGCGGTGGGAGGCCTCACCATGGTGCTGTACAGCCATGGTGCCCAGCGAGCTGTGCCTGGCGGCTCGCACCTCCTGCCTCGTTGGGCCATCGTGTTGTTGGCTCAGGTGGTTCCCCAGGCACAGCTACAGCTGCTGGCATTGGGGTGCTGCCTTGGGGGAATGTGCTGTGTGCTCTCCAGTGCTGAGCTTTGGCTTTACCTGGAAACAGGGTGGATTAACAAGAGTGGCAGAGCAGTGAGGTGGATATTTACTCATGTAGGCCGACAGAAGGCCAGTCACAGTTGCTTGTGTGTTTCTGCCGCCTTCCACTTGAGGTTGTCCACACAGCATGGCTGGGCTCTCCATGCAGCTATTACCAAGTTGTTTCACACCAGAAGAGTGTAAAATGCTGCTGTAGTCATGTCTTCCAGAGTGCCTGTGTGGTACAGCTCTACAAACATCACCCACAGTAACTAAATGATTTCTTTTTATCAAGATACCCACAATAGCTGTGGTCCTTAGAGGCCATGTTGCCAGAATTTGCAGTTAACAAGCTTTATCATTGCTAGCCAACATTTCAGAAGTGTACAAAGGTAATAAAACATCGCTGGCCCTATATTATTTTTGGACAACTGTTCTTTTAAAGTGCTTTGGAGCGGAGGCGTAGGATTTGCATGTAAATTGGTCTGACACATCCTCTCCTCCCCCTGTCCTCTTCTGCTGGGAGAAAAGGAAAAGCTCCCAGCACAACATACATGATTATTAGAACACCATGCAACTTTCAGTAGTGGGATAGACAACAACCACTATGGAAAATATGGGAGAGGGAAACGCTCTGCATGTAGGTGACCTCTGTGGCACATCAGAGCTGCGAGTTGCAGTGCCCTGATGGCAGGGCAGTCAATAAGCCTCCACTTCCAGCCATCTCTTGCAGGAATCACTGGTTTGCTTCTGTTTGAATTTGTGTCCTAGTGCTGGTCCTGAGCATCTGATTATTTATAAGAGCTGTTGTAACCTGGAATGTAATGCAGCGGGGAGAGCAGATACTTCAAGACAGCATTATGGCAAAAGTATGTAGTCCTTCATCACTGTAGGAGGACTGTAATCACTCAAAGTGTGAAACTTGCTCCTGCAAAGGTGAGTTTGCTGGTCCTCAGTAGCAGACTGGCTCTTCATTCACAGGGAAGAAGCAATGGTGAAAAAGCCAAAATGCATCCAAAATAGATTAGCCTTAGCATCTTAGAACAAGGAAAGAGCAAATCCATCTACCAACAAGAGATAGTTAAATGACTTATTCTTGAATCATCACAATTATATTACTCTGAGGCTGTTCATTACTCATTCCTGTAGAAAGGAATAAGCTTTCCTATAGACTTTTCTAGAATGTACCTAGCTTATTTATATTGTCTTTTTTTCTTGTTTTTATTTATGTGTTCTCACATAGGTTTATATTGTTATAAAAATGCTAGACAGTAAGTTGTTGTTCCACACCTTTAGCTGTCTCCTAAACCACTCACCCATTTCTTTAATTAAAGAAAGTAAATATTCAAAATAGAGCAGTTCTTTTTCAGCATCCACTGTTTTTTGTTTTGTTTTGTTTTTGTTTTTCCTACTGTGAGGAAAGACCAAAGAATATTTATGTAATGGACTCAGTCTAAAACTCACTCAGTGTCTAAAATGGCACCATCTCAGTGTTTTCCTCAACTCTATAGAGGACAGATATGATACTGAAGATTAGTCCTAAGTCTCTAAATGTCTTCCACTCTTTAAAATACTTCATGTCTAAAAAAACCCACCTGTTTCACTCCAAATATAAATTGCCAAGAAGAACCTGAAAATTCCCAACAAAGAATAGGAGCTTCGTGGTTAATTTTGGTTTGTATGTATGTTTCCCTTACTTGCCTTCTATGCAAAACGTCAGCAGAGTTTTAACTTAGGTACTCAAATTTGGATGCCATGTGCATCCTAAAGATGATCTCCGTTATCTCAGAGAACAACCTCAGTATGGGCTCTCAGGTTGTTTTTTTTTTAAGCTGTTAGTATAGTGGATTAGATAATAATGAAGTTTTAATAGATCTTTTTTTCAATTTTACTTTGAGTTTGCCTGTGTGAGTCTTCAAACATAATACTACATGGCAGTCTGTCTATCAGTATCTCTCTTTGCACATTGGAAGTGAAAATGAATGATATTCTTTCTGAAACTAGTATATTTTCTGGTAAAGTCAGCCCCAAATATGATGCATACGTATGTACCATTTATATATGATGCATATGTAGCCAGAAACTATATGGGCATGATTTGTATGTCTTTCTTAGAAAGAAAATAAAGGGTGAATCAAAGCTGGAAAAAAGGGGAAAAAATGTTTCTAAGATAAATTAGTTGGCTTGTTTCTACAAAGGGCCCCAGGACATTGTAACCTATGTGCAAAAACAGCAGTATACTTGGCACAGGTGTTGCACCTGTGAGTTCAAAATAGCTTTATGGAAACTGAAAGAACCATTCTAAAATATATATTAGAGGGCATACTTTTTGAGTTCTGGAAATAGTGTTCCAGTGGTACAGTGTGGGACAGCCCTTTTCCAGTACATAGCTTCTGTGGATCACAGCAGTAAAGGTGTGACAGCAAGAATGGAAAATACCTATAGATTAAGGCCAATATCTGTTGTCAGTGCTCTTTCTAGGAGTTGCCTTTGTACAGCCTGTAGAAGATGATTTGTGGTGCTGTGAATTCAAAGTACAGATGAATCCACTAGGTAGGTTATTTATTTTAGCTTATGAAATTAACAATGTAATGTAAGGATGAGAAAAGCTATGAGCACATTGATGCAGTCCTTTTCTGGATGTGTTGAAATGAAGAGCTCAGATGTTTGATTTACAGAAAAACAGGCAGAGGGAGGATCAGGTATTTTTGTTGTTACCATACTGTCTAAGGCAGAGAATTTTACTTCAAAAAAGGGAAACTTTGATCAGATGAACATGGTTTGTTTTTCCTAACCTGGAAACTAATGCACAGTAAGAGCAAAGAAGTGGGGTTGGATTGCAAACTACCTTATTTAGACTGTGTAAAATCCAGAGTGATTAAAGCCAGCACTCCAGATGTCTTGTGATGCTCTGTAAAATGAGGGTAGTTGGCAAGTTAACTAACTTGTCTATGTTTTTATAAATCTAAAAACATTTAAAACAGTTTGCTTGTCAGTATTGGTTTTACTGCATGCAGACATTTCTCACATTCAAGTTAAGCTGTTTTTTCCCAGTTATTAGAATGAACTTATTTCATCACTCAGTCATATTGTGACTTGCACTGCTTTTCGTAAGGGAAGGCTTCTGTATATAGGCAGGATGCAGCGGCTAAATAGGCTTTTGGAACATGAAAATATAGATTACAATCGGTATAAGTCAGCCTTGACATGAGCTTCCTTTAACCCCCTCTGACTATTGTCACAGCTTCCCCCCATTCAGCTTGGAAGTTGTTCTTTGCATGCAACCAATAGATGGTATTGATAGATCAGCAAATGCTGTTTTTCCATTTCATCTCTGATAATACAGAAATACCACTCAATTCTGTAATGAAAAGATCACTGCTGTAGAGCCTTCAGAAATGCAACAAATTACTACCTGGGGGTAAAGTTCCAGCAACCTGTTCTTTCTTTATTGTGTTAAAGAAATTACAACCTTTTGCAAATTTGATACTCTTAGAAGGAGAATAAACACTGCGTACCAAACTTATGCAGGAAGAATGCTCGTTCAATTTTAGAAATGCTGTTAAAAACAGTACTGCCAACTGTCTGGCTAATTCCTCTTGACATATAGAATTGTCAGTGTAAAAGTGTGGGAGTTTGGAGCCCTCGCAATATTGGCAATGCGAAAGCTCCTCTGCTGTTTCTAGGAAGATGTTTATGCCTGTATTTCTTCTACAGAAGAAGTAGGTACACCAGAGGGTTAACACTCTGACATGCTGAAGTGTCTTAATTAAGGCTTGGCAAAGAGCCACAGGCAGTAGAAAATGCTTGTGCCTGAGACAGCAGCAGTCGCTGGTAGCTGGAGCCTCTGGCGAGGTCTCCTGCATTCAGGAGCACTCTGTGCTTGTGCCTACCTGTTGTGGGAAAGCAAGATGCTGTCCAGACCTGAAACAAAGCCGACGAGCACTTTCCCATCCAGCTTTGCCATTGTATCCCTAAAAAGAGGGGATGCAGGGATGTGGAGAGCAGGGGAGATACCTGTCAGTAAAAGCTGCTCTTTTCAGCAACTTGCTGTACATAGCAGCTGCAGTTAAAGGAGGAGCTAGCTAAAACTGCAGAGTAAATCTCTTCTTGCAAACGGTCAAGAATGAAAATGAAAAAATGGGAGAACTTGGGAGTTTGAGAAGATTTTAAAACGCTGATAAACTGTAATGATACTATTAAGATTGGGAATTACTGCTTTTTTAAAAGAATATTGATGATTTATTTATAGGCATTATTAATTCATACTGGTTTCCCAACATTGTAGTCTACTTACAGTCTATCAGTAACAACTGGAGGGAAAAATGAAGTGTGAGCTGGCCCAATTAAGCATATATTGTCACAAGATGGGCAGCTGGATGATACTGGTTAAATAAATACCAAACTTGTTGTTTAAAAACCAAACAATAAAACTGCTTATAATTTCAGAACTTGCTTGCTGAACCTTACAGTGAGAAGTACAGAGATGGAGACTTGTGATAGGAGTGAGCCAGTAACACTGAGCATGTATAGGCACATACTCAGAGAGGCAGCAGGGGAAGTACTACTCCTCAAGTTAGTATGTTTGTAGAATGCACATTAAAGCACATATTTCACCTTTTTTTTTTTAGCAAACAGATATTGTAAGATTGTACCTTGGGGTCTGTGTCTGTGTGGGTCAACATGCCTCATGCCTCTATTTGAAAAGAGGAAAAATGTGTTGAGAGAGTTTCTGAAGTTGCAAACAGCAGTGAAGCTCTTCCACTTCTTCAGTGGAAATTCAGTGCCTGTACCAGTCTGTGAAGGCCTGAACGTCATCTCCTCTTGAGGTATGTCAGCATTAATTACACATTGTAGTCTGCCTCTACTGAACTTTAGAGCTAAAAATAACCCTTACTAGTTAGTGTTTAATAATAAGTAACAAGATTGAATAAAGAACATGCTTATGTGTGTCTTTAAGTCTCCATGTGGAGCCTCATCACCTCAGGGACTCTAGTATGTGGTAGATTGTGTTAGTAGCTGCTACAAGTCACAGCAATAGAAGCCCATCTAATTAGTTACGTGCTGAACAGTCATTTAATCCCTGCCAACAGTGACCTGCTCCAGCCACATCTCACTGGAGTGTTTCTCAGGTTTCCAACTGTGCAATTCCCCATTGAGGAACTGCAGAGAAATGCCTTGTCTGTACCAGTCTGATGGGTGCCCTGTGGGCCTGTTCTGCACTATTCAAGTAGGTTCTGGTTGTATGAAGGGAAATCTTATAAAGTCAGATGTGAATTACAGTCTGTGGTGTGCTCTGGTGAAAACTCTTGGAAGTTGGTAACGACCCTAGAAAGATTATTTCCTGTTGTATGTGTCTTATGTTTCCTCCTCACGAGTTTGTCTCTTTACCTGGGATCATGCATTGTTTAAGGGGAACCCAATGGAACCTTCCATCAGAGAAAGTTCACAGTGTAGAGCAAAAAAAGGCCTGTTCCCATAGCACTCACAGAGCCTGCACAGTGCAGGCTGCTCCAGAACAAAAGGACCTCCACTATGGAGGAGAAAAACACCAGCTTAGGTCTTACTGCGTAAAGAAGTGTCACCTTCTGCTTGGAGAAGGTGATCTCATTTATTTCGTTGTGAGTACACAGACAGTAAAGAATTGGGGTCCCTGGAAATACCAGAAGGGTAGTGAAGACTTGTCCAGTGGAATACAAGAACTGGAGCCTCTCTGGATCTACCCACCTGTAGTATGCTTTTGAGGCAGCAAACTCATCTGTGTTTTAGGAGGAAGGGCTGTATACGATGTGTAGCTGAAGCCTCTTCCCTGCCCATCCGGGTGAAAACATGGGTTATTCCTTCCCAACAAAGTGCACAGGAAAAGGATCCTTGATCTTGAGCATGAAATTATATTCTTCTGGTCAGACTGATTCTGGGTATATGTGGCTACAGCCAAGTTAATTATATTCTGCCATTTGAGTGTTTATGTTTTCTACATTTCTTTTCTAGGGGAAATATCTGGATAGTCAGTGATCTGATCTGCTGTTCCAAATGTTTGTGCAATTATTTTAGATCTAAACAGAGCTGCAAAGTCAATAGTCAAATATATTACTGTAGACAGTTTGCATGTGTGTCTGTTTATTCTAAGGAATGTAACAAGTCCATGTAAATCACTGTTTACATGCTTGTAAAAGTAAGAGTTTGACCCAGTTATCTGAGAGCAGTTGGTTTATGAAAGGTCTGCTGAGGATAAACTAAGATACACAATTAGAATATATATATTATTAATATATATTAATAAATACATTTCCTTATTAATGCATAAGTAATATTTACAATGAAAAATTCAATAGCAACATTACTTGAAAAATAACAATACAGCATGTGCATTTCACTGATGTTTTCAGTGCTTACTGTCACTCTTTTTACTAATACTCTTCTGTTTGTGATTCTCATAAGCCAGATTTATAAGAAAGGTTCATATTTGAGCCTTAGCTTGTAAAATATGTGAAGAAATGAGGTTGAATTTAAAAAAATGTCCTGAAAAATACGTGTTTGCCAAAAAAATTTATTTTTAGACATACATATCTGGGAACTAGATTTACACCTTTTATTTTATGTACTGTAGTGAAACAATCTGCATGTGTAATGTTAAAATTGTGTCTGAAAATGGAGTGTGTACTCATATACATTTTTATGTAGATCTACTCAATTCAGATATTTCAGATATTATTAAATTGTAATGCATGTTACACATTTTCATATTTCGTGTTTTGTGGAGCAGTAGTCATATGGGTTTGTAAAAGTTAATGGTGAGTGAGAAACACGTCTTACTACCAACTCCACATACTTTCATGGAGGGACATGAACAGGTAAAATGGGGCACAACGGGTCGCAACAATGAAGTAGGAATCAAAATCCTGTGTGCAGTGTGGATGTTCAGAATCAGCATGTGTTGTGGGCATATCTTCTGCAATGTGCTATTGTATTTTATGACCAAAGACCAAGTGTGGTGGTTCCTGTGTGTGTAATGTTGTGTTATATGTGGCTCAAAGACAAAGTGAATATGTATGTCTAGAGGTGTGAATGAGCATGCTGCCATTTTAGACCAAACTGAAGCACTTGAAACACTTACGGACACTATCTTTGTACTATGATGTAAATGTTGTAGTGCCATTTTAACTTCAATGAGGCTTCATAGCATATAAAGCTCTGTAAATTTGGCCCTCACACAGATCTGGGCTTTGTGTAGTGGTATTATATTCGGGTGACTTCCCCTTCAGTTAAGGGGAAGTGAATTCAAAGGTAGAAAATCCAACACTTGATCTTTGGCATTGTTGTATAATTGCATGGTATTTTATATAGCACTTTTGCTGCAGGCTCCTGTCCACAAAGAAAACAAATTCTTCCCTGTTCAGGGCATTTTCTGTTTAAAATCGGATATTGAAGCAAGGAAAACAAAATTACAAGGGCCGAAGTTTGAAAAGACGGATAAATCCATCTATATTTAATCTAATTCATTTTTAAATAGAGCAGAAGCAGCCAGGCAGTCATTGCTTACAGTAAAGTTCTGGAGCTATAACGTCAGTTACTGTGTGATAACTGCGATTTGTTTTTGTTTTAGGAAATTAAATCATTTCCTTTGTCTTATTATATCTTGTGAAAACTTGCAAGATGACGAGATGAGGAACAGCCTCTGTGGAGGTGTTAAAAATTGTGTTAAATTAACTTCATTTTCTTTAAAACAAAATAAATAAATAAATAAATGAGGGGCTGTTTAACAGGCCTTGTGGACAGGAGAGAAACTGTACATATCATAAGCTTGACGCCAGTGTTTTCTGCCATCTTAGCAGCCTTCTGGTAAGAAACCATGGACTTTTTGATCCACGTTGGCTTTTTCTTCCATACCCTTTGTCTGCTGATGATTTATGGAGCTCCCTCCTTTCCGTTATCCCTGTCCATCTCCAACCCCCCTAGAAACCAGAGAGCCTGTCTTTTTCTTCAGAGGATTTTGCAGGCCTGGTGATGAGACAAACCAAGCTGCCTTGGGCATCCTAAAATGTGCTGGGCTCGGAGTGCTGCCATGGGCTGCCTTCATCTTGATGGGGAGGGCCACAGTCGCTACCATGGCCTTAGAGTAACTGTGATGTCCTGCGGTCCTTGCAGATCAGTCACTGGTCTAAAGAAACTTCTGTGGCCTTTCAGGCTGTTCAGCGAGTGTGGTTTTAATTCTCTGAGATACCTATACTAAGCATGACCTCTTCTTATCTCAGATGAAAGTCAGTCATCAACTGTCGACACAACCCCTCTACTATAGGCAGGTACATATCCCTCTAGACCAGGTTGCTCAAAGCCCCATCCAACCTGGCTTTGAATGCTTCTAGTCTGAATTTATCTTCTACCAGTTTAAAGGCATTTCACCTTGTCCTCTCACTACCTGCTCTCCCTCCCCAGCTTTCCTGTAGGCCCCCGTCAGGTATTGGAAGATCGTGATAAGGTCCCCCTGGAGCTTTTTCTTCTCCATGCTGAAGAGCCTCAAGTCTCTCAGCCTGTCCTTGTAGGGGAGGTGCTCCAGCCCTCTGATCGTATTCATGGCCCTCCTCTGGACCTGCTTCAACTCCATGTTGTTCTTGTGTTAAGGGCTCTAGAACTGGACGCAGTACTTCAGGTGGGGTCTCATAAGAGCAGAGTAGAGGGGCAGAATCAGCTCCTTCACCTTGCTGGTCACACTTCTCTTCATGCAACCCAGGATATGATTGGACTTCTGGGCTGCAAGTACACGTTGCTGGCTCGCATTGAATCTTTCATCAATCCACACTCCCAAATCCTTCTCCTTAGGGCTGCTCTCAGACCACTCTCTGCCCAACCTGTATCTGCTTGAGATTGTCCCAACCCAGACACAGGACCTTGCACTTGGCCTTGTTGAACTTCATGAGGTTGGCATAGGCCCACCTCTCAAGCCTGTCCAGGTCCCTCTGAATAGCATTGCTTCCCTCTGGCATGTCAATTGCACCACTCAGCATGGTGTCATCTGCAAAATTGCTGAGGGTGCACTCAATCCCACTGCCTATGTCACCTGAAAAGACGTTATATAATACCGGTCCCAGCACTGATCCCTGAAGAATGCCACTTGTCACCAGTCACCACTTGGACATTGAGCCATTGACCGCAACTCTCTGCGTGTGGCCATTCAGCCAATTCCTTATCCGGTGAGTGGTTCATCCATCAAATCCATTTTTGTCCAACTTGGCAATCGGGATGTCATGCAAGACAGTGTCAGACGCTTCACACAAGTCAGGTAGATGACATCAGCTGCTCTTCCTTTACCCAGTGATGCTGTAACTCCATCATAAAAGGCCACCAAGTTTCTCAGGCACAACTTGCCCTTGGTGAAGCCATGTTGGTTACCACCAATCCCGTCGTTTTTATTTTCCATGTGCCTTAGTGGGGCCTTCAGGAAGATCTGCTCCATGGTCTTGCCAGGCACAGAGGTGAGACTGACTGGCCTGCAGTTCCCTGAATCTCCTTTTTTTTCCCTTCTTGAAAATGGGGGGTTACGTTTCCCCTTTTCCAAACTGTGTTGTTTGTGTGTGGAAAAGAGATGTATGTCTTGCCATTCATGCTGAGACATCCTTATGCACATCTTTAATACCGTAAGTGTGAAATTTTACCTACAGCGAACACAACAAGCATTTTTCTTCCAGAACTCAGCATTCAAGCCCACATTTCTCAGCATGACGCAGCAACACAAGGCTTAGCAGTTGGGAAGTGACTAGGACCTGCTTTGTTTAAATTTCATTTAACCTTTTCTGAGCTGCCATTCTTTGAATTGCTGCTACAGTTACTTAATTTCCTTCCCTATTTACTTATTTCATTAGGTAATTATTTCTTCTTGCTCAAATGATGAGAGATAATAGCCATGTCACAATGATGCCTTAGCCCTGGTGATGCCATGGCCATGTCACTGCAGGCAGCCACCAGCTGCTGGCGTCATCCTGGGGATGCAGTGTCCATGTCACAGTGGGCAGAATGTTGGTGATGGCTCCTATCACAATGGGTGGCCTGGTTGGCACAGGAGAGGCAGCCATCAGGCAGCCATCAGGCAGCTGTACAGTGGCCACATCTAGAGAGGAGGAAATGACCAGACCATGATGTCCAGCAAGTGAGTGTTGCAGGGTTATGCAAAGATGTTGAGCCTGAGGTCCTCCCGTGCTGCTGTTCATAACAAATGCTGAACAGCTCATTTTCATGGCACTCTGTAAAACCACTTTCTCCCAGCGTTGTCCCAGCCAGAGGCCTGTAGTTTTGCACCTTTCAGCCTCACAGCAAGCCATCTGATCCCAGTTAGATCATCTCTCTTAGCTTTCTTGCTGCAAAGAGAAGCTGGAGGGGATGTCAGTGCACCATCTGGAACAGGCTGGGTCTCTCTCCTCCTGTATGCAGTACCCTGGGAAGGGGGAAGGGAAACCAAGATTTGAGTTAAATCCAGTGGGTGTGAAATGAGATATGTGAAGACTTTAAAAGATGGTGGCAGTCACTATTAATGTTCTTTAAAAGCAACCTTTTTTCTTGGCAACTAGGTTATCCTTTTCCAGAGTTTGAGCAATAATTGTGTGACAGAGTACAGTGTGGGGAAGGAGGTCTCTCTTTGCATTTGGCCCTTTGACTCCCCTGGAAGTTTAATCGTGCTGCACATTCTAGATCACTAACAGGTGAAGCAGCTCTATCAGGTGCTGGACATGTACTTGCAAGGGTGCAGAACACATCTATAACTTTTAATTTGGGATTTGATGTTAAAACTAATTTAATCTTCCTGTACCTGTTGTTATAAACTGCGTAGATACCCACTCTAGTCTGTGTTGGGGACTAATTTGAAGTTAAATTAAAGCTTGGGTCAAATAGAAGGACTGCAGGATATGACACAATATAAGTTATGAGATCAGTAATGTGATATCAATGATATAAGTCAAAAGTGCTCAAAGTAATGATGTAATAAATACAAATCAATAGCATTGCTAACAGATTTCCAGTCTGAAGTAAATTTACTCAGAAGAGGTATGATTAAACCAGCAAATTCATTGCTGCTGTAAAGCTCAGGTCATCACCTTCATATTTTCTGTCTGATTAGTTTTGGGATTATTTCTGGTTCTGTTATGTCTGCTTTCACTTCATTACAGACACAACTTCATCAAATATTAATAGTAACGGCTGTAGGATAAAACCTTTATGTCTGTTTCCTTGTTCTTCTTGCTGCCTTATCAGCACTGTGAGTAGTGTGGAAATCGTTGTCAGCTGCTGCTGCAGTGCCAGCAGATGGAGAACAAGAACACTGCTCTGTCTCTGTGTGAGCATGAAATAAAAAGTCGCTATTGTTTGTCAAGGAAGGGAGACAAAAATGTAATTAGCCAGTCAGTACGATGAATAGAAAGTCAGGAACCTTTTGGAAGGTTAAACTTTGTAAAGAAAAGCATGCAGATACCTCTCCTAAGACTGCTCCCAGAAAAGTCAGGTGTTCTCCCCCTTAAAATATTAAATATACTCTAAGATTTCTGACTGAGCAAATGGTCAGTTAATGCACGTAACATGCAATCTAACAGTGTGGCTAGCATCTGCCTGAATACTTTATTTCAGCTTTTTGTGCTCTGCAGCTGATAGAACAATTTCTGGTAAGAAACAGGTAAGAATGCTTTTGTTTCTATGGGGCTTGGAATTGGCATCTGTCAGTTATAAACTGACAAATGAACAGTGATATGGCCTCTTAGTGAAGGCAGTCACCTGGGCCAGTTGGCGGTATAGCACATACAGTATTATCAGTCTATCACTATTTCCCTAACGGAGTATCTCATTATAGTATTCTTTCTTTCTCAAGCTGGAGGTACGACTTCTGATTTCACTGAAGTTTGTTTCATAACTGAATTTAATCACAGAAGAAAGTATTAATTATAAATTCTATAGTGAACTACATAGCACGTACTGGCAAAAGGATAAAACTTTTCCCTGATATTCATATCAGTAAATCAAGTAACTTCTAGGATAAGAAGCAAAATAGAGACAGTATTTTTGATACATAAGGAGGAAAGCATCTTGTAATTCAGTTAATAATGGGCTGTTAAAGACCTTTGGTTGGAAATAAATAGTCTGCATGTTTAACTCAGGATTCTCATTTATGGCAAGATTAATTCTTTATTTAACAGAGTTCATCTGTGCTTCCTCTTGTTCCCAAGCCAAAAACTTTTTACACAGAGCTATGATCAATATTTTATGGACTGTTCGTAACAGTGAGCCTCATGTTGTATGGTCAGTGTATTCAGGCTCAGCTTCATATAGTTCACAAACCTATTCTGCTAAGGTTTGAGTCATTCTGAATATTGGCTAAGTAAGATGGCGTAATGATCCAGAGTGCAATCTGAATATTAAAAGCAGAGTTTTGCCTGTTTGCTTCTGTAGGCTAGGGACAATGGAATTTTTTCCCATTAGATCCCATCTCCTGCACCCATCATCGCATACTCTTATGCATTCCAGCAGTACAGTAAGAGGCATGACTAACATCTGTCACATGCAGTTCTTCCTTTGTCTCTGTTTCCTTTTCCCAGGGGTAATATTTCATATAAAAATTGGTTTTTTTTACAGACTTAAATTCATATCTCATTTGTGAAGTTTGCTTCATAGAGGGAGCCCTGGTTGAAGTAACACAGCTAGTACTGGAAATAAAAGGGTGCCTCAGTGATTCTTGCTTGAGGAGGGTCTCTTGTCATGTGTATGGAGCAGCCTCAGGAAGCACTCCATGTCTCCAAGCCTTAGAATTTGGTTTGTGAGTAAATAACTCCATGTGTTTCAGCTGCAAAAATACCTTTAAATAATAGAAATTTGCTCCCTAGATCTTTTGCATATCCAGGTCTTGTATCTTGAAATACCTCTAAGTCCAAGGGACAAAGATTGTGGAGTACAGTGCCATGCTTTCTAAGTTAGCGTGCTGACCGAAAGGTTACGTGGCTGTTGTTTCCCCAAGAATATCTTGATGTCCAGAGAAGAGATGACAGTGTTGTCCAAGAGCCTGAAGCCGACCTCTCTCCTATGACTCTGAAAGATGGAACTTGAGTCTTTGGCTGGTTGGATGCAGTCCCAGAAATGAGATGGAAAAGGCTGTTCCTGGGAGAGAGAAGGTGGAATTAATGCATTATCCTCAATTCCCACCCCTTAGAGGAAATCCAACCTTTCTGCCATCTAAACAATAGTACCTTTGACAGACAGTAAGAGAGTTGTGGGTCTGAAAATGACTCAGAAGTCTGTAACCCCGTTGTCTAATTTACTGAAGATGTGGTTATGTATCAGTCATGCCTTTTTTTTTTTTTTAATAGCCAGTCCTAGGTATCAATGTGTATTCTTTTAAGTGTTGCGTGAGACCTTAGCACAGATGTGACTTTTGTACCTGTAATAAAGACTTTTGTCTTCAGTGAAACAAATACCAGCTCTACCAATGGGGAAGTGCCCCACTCGTACAAAATCAGGGAAAAATCTGGGCCAAATCAACAAAGTTGGACTGAAATCTCTTTAGGATTATTCAGTATTTTCTTACATATACAAGTATTGAACAGATGGAAACTTGACAGCTTGTTTAATTGGTGACAGAAGGTGAGATTGTGTTATCAGAGGCAGTTTTAGGGTACGTGTGCTGAGGATAGGTCTTTGCAGGGTGTGGTGCGAGATCCTGCTCTGGGTGATGAGCAAAGCTGAGAAAGCAGTTTTGTATGCTGAGCAATTCCTTAAGCTCAGTAACCCAAGCAAATAAATGAATGAATAAATAAATAAACAGACCACAACAAAACAGATCGTCTTCCTTCAGAATTAGCCTTCTATGGACAGTGACCACATTTGTGTTCCCTGTTATTCCTCACTTAGAAAACCAGGCTGCTCTGAGATGCCACGAGGAGCTCACAGGGAACCGATGTGGTGAACAGAGGGTGATAGACAACAGCCACTGTTGGTCTGCAGGCGGAATGTTAAAGTCCATCAGTATATTTAGAAAGCTGTGGACGAGCCAGGCCTACCTGAGGTGCTGAGATAGGTTTATCTGAATGAATGCCAAATGCAAAGGCGAGTTTCAGGATTTTCTGCTCTGATGGATCACTTTTGCTGTGAGTTACTGTTATATTGAGGTATGCATTACATTGCAGTTAAAATATATTAAAAAAAAAAAACAAAAACAGTTAAATCATAGAATCACAGAATGACCTGGGTTGAAAAGGACCACAATGATCATGTAGTTCCAACCCCCTGCTATGTGCAGGGCCACCAACCACCAGATCAGGCTGCCCAGGGCCACATCCAGCCTGGCCTTGAATGCCTCCAGGGATTAAAGATTGCCTAAATGCTCTTCCACAGTTATGTTCTAATGGCTCATTTAGCACAATTAAATAAGCGTTTTCCTGCTTTCTTTCATTACTGGTGTACTTCGCCGATTTTGTTTTCAAGAAAAAGAAGCTTAATGATTTTGTTAATTAAATAAAAGAAATGAACAGTATCAAATACCTACATATAATTGGGTTTGGAAATACCTTAAATACCGCCCCTGCTTCTTAGGCCCCATGCAAGGAGAATGCAAGCACTCTGCCTATGCTAAGAGTGGGGGCACATAGCTGTCCCCGACAAGGACAGGCTGAGGGAGCTGGGCTTGTTCAGCCTGGAGAAGAGAAGGCTGCGGGGTGACCTCATTGCAGCCTTCCAGTACCCAAAGGAAGCCTATGAACAGGAGGGGAGTCAACTCTTTGAAAGGGTGGATAACATCAGGGCAAGGAGAAATGGTTTTAAGTTGAAGGAGGGAAGATTTAGGTTGGATATTGGGGAAGTTCTTTACTGTGAGAGTGGTGAGGTGCTGGAACAGGCTGCCCAGAGAGGCTGTGGATGCCCTATCCATCCCTGGAGGTGGATGGGGCCCTGGGCAGCCTGGTCTAGAATTAAATATAGAGGTTGGTGGCCATGCAAGTGACAGGGGGGTTGGAGCTTCATGATCCTTGAGGTCCCCTCCAACCCAAGCCATTCTATGATTCTGTGATTCTTTCATCTGAGCAGCTGTAGGGCTGGTGAAGAGCTACTGGCAGCTCCCGCTCAACAGGAGCAAGGATGTGCAGGCATGAGCATCGTGCTGCATGAACACTGAGTGACAGTTTAGGAAAGAAAAAGGAGAAAAAAAGCTAAAAAAAAAAAAGAAAAGATGGTGGCTGCAGCCTGCTGAGCACTCGCAGCTGCTGCTCGCTGTCTGTGCTGTGAGAGCACCTTTCTGACAGGTTCTCATGCTCAGCTCTGAGGTCAGGGCAGGATTAGGATGGGAACCCTCTCCTGACAGCTGCAGCACTGAGTCACTGCGCGCTGACTTCAGCTCCCTGGCTTCTGAGGAATGTTTAATTAGTTCGCCCGCTATCAGAAATTATCTCAGGCAGAGATGCAGACATATGTTGGAATTGGAGAAGGTGCATTAGGGGGGCGGTGAAGGGTGGCATCTGAAATGTGAATAATTTCTTACGTGCACTGATGTGCTTTGATTCTGAGCTCGTGATTGCCTGTTTTAGTACTTCTTGTCTTTTTTTTTTCTAAATCTCAGCTAATTAAAGATGAAAGTCTGCGGTGAATGGACGTAGATTGAATTTTGGTGTTTTGAATGGTTCTCCGGGCAGTGTATGTGGTGTTATCCCAATTCTGCATGGTTTGGGCATACGGAAATATAATTTCAACTTTTCATAGGTAGTAATCCCAAACCAAAGAGATGCTTTTGTTTCCTATAATCATTTCTGAGACGGCCACCCAAATCAAAATTTCTCCTTTAATGAAGAAGTATGCTTAAGTGAACAAACGCGCCCTTGTTCCCTGCTGCAGAGCAGGGCTGGTAGGAGCTCAAGGAGCCTCGGAGACACAAGTGCCGTTGTGCGCGGCAGGGCAGCCTGCCCCATCCCGCTGCTCGCCCCGCCAAGTCCGGCGACTGCATTGCAGATAAAGGCATTCGCTCTCCCCTCTCTTCCTCTGGGATTGGCAGCATCTCACTGAGCGTCGTGACTCGCTGCGCCCTGAAATAGTTCCTGAAAACCCAGTTACTTTCTGAATAGCTTTGAAAGCTGCACAGAATGTATAGACATCCCCTCCTTTGTTTGCGAGCTCGCTGGAAGAAAACAAACTGCGTTTGAAGCATAAAAACCTTTTCAGCCCCTTAAACACAAGGCTGCGTGGTGTGTGGTGGGAGCAGGGCTGGGTGGGTGGGTTGAGGGAACTGCGTCCCATGTGTGGTTACCTGTGGCCTCTTGCAGACTGCTGCTCCTTGCCAAAGGCATTTCCCAGCAGGAGGCCGGACGAGGAGGCTGAGGAGTGCTGGCTGTCCTGTTGCTGGGGTTGCTGGGTATTTAGGTCACATCAGCTGTCAGGGTTTGCAGGGCGCAGTGTAGGAGTGTGTGATGTTGTGTGCACAGTCATAGGAACCCTGCAGGCACATGCCCTGCAACCCCGGCTGTGCGCACATTGACCTGATGTTTATATCCTTGTCTCTCTGATCTTTTTTCTACCTTTCTTTTTCTAGCTGTGCTTCAGAGCAGTGTTTGTTTGGGTTTTTTTTACATTTTGATTGCAAGCTCTTCATGGTGTAATTCCTGGCATGGGCATTATCCCATGGCATAATTCCTACAGTAAACTGTGCTCTGTGTTTTGTTTAAAATAATTCTGACTGATCAAGATCTGTATTTTTTCACATTTTGTCCTTAGTTACGTTATACACTTTCATAGCATTTCACAGAATTGTATTATTCAGGTTGTAAAAGACCACTAAGGCCATGTGGCCCAACTTGAGCCCATCACCACTATGCCCACTAACCACGTCCCTCAGTGCCACATCTCCACGTCTCCGGAGCACCTCCAGGGACAGTGACTGCACTGCTTTCCTGGGAACTACAGAAACAAAGGAGTCTTTTAAAAGCAAAATACATTTGGGACTATTGTTAAATGCTCGTCTCCTTTTAATGTATGTATTGCCTTGGCACTTCCATTCCAAGCATCACATAAATTCCATTATTTGCTTTTTCACCTTTTGTTGTGTTGGAAATGTCACTTTTTTCGTAGATGCACATTACCCAAACTCAGCAATAACCATTAGTTTTGAGGACAGGCTTTGATTTAAAGTATTTGACAAAAGTATGGAGAAGCACAGTGAAGAGTACAAAACTGTCTGCATCTGACCTACCCTGTGTATTTCTATCACTGAGGCATGTATTCAATAAGAGAGGAGGAGTTGCTTTTAAGGACTTCAGTCCCATCTTCTTCCTTCCATCAACCCGCTTAATTATAACAAGCTCAGGGCTAGGCTCCAAGGCTGTGAAGTCCTTCATCCACATGCAGGTTCGTCTTCATCCCTCCTTCTTCCATCCTGCTGTTTTAAAGTCAGTTACTCTTTCATTAAAAATAAGTTTATAGACTTCTCATCTTGCCTGTTTGTTGCATCCCTGTAACACAGTGCCTTTCCTTACACACGAAGAATTGATAATGTTATTAGGGAAAAAGTCTGTTAAATGTGCATATGCAAGTTTGTATGGGTAGCCATCAGTAAGACATATTTCTGTGTATAAGTTGTGGTAACAAATCGTTGTTGGAAACCCTCAGGAGGAATGCTGTATATATTAATGGAACGTTTCTCAACATCACAGAATCATAGAATGGCTCAAGCTGGAAGTGAGCTCTGAGATCATACTGATGACAAGTGGTGTCTCCCCCAGAGGTCCATCTTGGTGCTCTTTAACATTACAGAATTACTGAATAGCTTGGGTTGGAAGGGACCTCAAGATCATCTAGTTCCAACCCTCCTGCCATGAGCAGGGTTGCCTACTGCTAAATCAAGCACTAGGTCAGGTTGCCCAGTGCCCCATCCAACCTGGCCTTGAACACCTCCAGGAATGGAGCATCCCCATCTTCTCTGGGCCACGTGTTACAGCACCTCACCAACTGGTGAAGTGTTCCTATGGTTTCCAGGCCTGGTTTCTGGCAGTCAGATAAGAGTGACATTGAGCCACTGCAGCATCCTCTCTGCTTGTTTGGTTTTGCAGAGCTGTGCAGCAGTGATGTGGGCAGGGTTCTTCTCATGACCTTAACGCTTGACATCATTAGTATTTCAATTTGTGTTTTGCTTACTTGAGATTTGTCAGAATAAATTCTGATCAGTTCATAAAAGCAACAATTGTATAAAAGTGGCATAAAATAAAAGCATAAACGTGAGTGGTTACCTTGGCATGCCTCAGTCACATGTTCACTGCTTCTTTGCCTGTATAAAAAGCATTGCTGAATGCTAAGGTAGCAGTGCTGCATACGGTCCAGAAAGCAGATGGTTTTCCATATTTTGGATAAAGGTGGTGACAATTGCATGTTTTTAAAAGCTGTAGACTTTGCTAAATTCACAGTATTTATTGTCCATTGTCTGACTGCAATTGCTCAGTAGAATTTTTCTGTTTAAGACTTACTCATAGAGAATATTCCTGTTAAAAACTTAATTGCTTTCATTTTAGAGAAGTAAAAGCAATATAACAATACTGAACTGCTCAGAGATGAGTAGTAACACAGTGCTGGGGAAACAAGGTGGAGAAAGCCACGTTGTTCTCCAAACCTGTGTAAAGATTCTCCAGTCTTTCCAATCACTGCTTCTGGAATAGAATGGAAACAACTTGCAGGAAGCAATTGTGCTATGAATAAAGGAGCAACCGCTTTAGACTTACCTTCTGCATAGCGTGCACACTGCTTAAAGATACTGTTGTGAATGAGGCCCTTCTTTGCAGTGTATATGGGAGCATTTATTTTGTGATGTTTACCATGTAAGACCATGTGTGCATAGAATCATAGGCTTGGGTTGGAAGGGACCTTCTAGACCATCTGGATCCAAACCACTGCCATGGGCAGGGTTGCCACCCACTAGGTCAGACTGCCCAGGACTCCATCCATCCTGGGCTTGAACACCTCCAGAGATGGGAGTATTCTGCTAATAGGTTGTTTCAGTGCCTATAATGAGAAGTGTGGGTGTTTGGTTTACCGTGTGCTTCAGTTCTGAGGCAGGAAAACACTGCTAGCAGCACAGCGAAGAATGGTGCTAGTACATTGTCAGTTTGATACCAGTGTGATTTGGTGTTTGGTGTACTGCATTCATATGCAGCGGTACCAGTCATATACATGTACATTTTGTACAATATGTAAAATTATATCCTCAGTTGCAGCGTGGGGATATGTTTTCCGTGTTTCAGGTGGAAACAGCATTGCTCAGCAATAGCTCATCTCCAAGGTATCACGCGGTGATGTCAGCACTGAAGGCATCTGTCAGTGGATGAACGAGAGCAGGCCAAGTAGCTTACGGGTTGTGCCACCAAGGTTGGCTGCAGCCCTGCCTACAGGGCTTGCTTGTAATGACTTCATAGTGAAGTTGAGAAAGAATGTTGAAAAGATGACCAAGTCTGGGACACAAAGTTTCCCAAGTCACTCTCTTATTAAAGCATTTTCAATATTTGATCTTTAAACATTACCAAAACCCTAGAGACATTTTAAAACAAATGTAAGAAGTCCGTGAAAATGTCAGATTTCATTCTCTTTATATTTTCCTCCTGCTTGCCTTCAGCAGTGTGTTTGAACAAAAACCTACACTTTATCTATTATGCTTTTTACTCAATTTACTTTTTCTTAATAGTGCTATAGGGAATAATGCAGGAAGGTATAGAACATTTCTGAAGGCTTCAAGGTTGTTGGTTTCCATTGTGTATCAGACCAATCTTTCTTAAGGGGGATTGTGGAAAGTGATGTTTCTGGTAAGTCAGTATATTGAGTGCTGTCTCCCAGCAGCTATAGTAGGTGTTAAATTGCATTTCCACCATTTCATAGCCAATAACTCTATATGACTAGTTGAGAATGGAGATGTTCATTTCTGAGTGGCAGAAGTTGTTCTTTCTTTTCCCGGATACTTGTTCAGAAGGTAAGCCAGAATGGCAGGAAGGTGGGATATCTCACCCTCAGATAGCTGAAGTTGAGATATTCTGGTTGGAGAACAGCGGATCTCAGTGTTGCACTGAAGAGCACACTGTGATCCTGGTGCAGAAGTGCCCAACTGCGTGAGGACCTACCAGTGCGGTGCTGGCTCCAACCGGCACTGGAGATGCCCATCTTTGAGTCACTGCCTCACGTAGCTGAGAGGAGCCCCCTGGACTCTGGAAATGACACCCAAAGTTACCAGGTGGCACTGTACTGGAAGAGCTTTACAAAGCTCCTCACTCCTTCTGCCACTAAATTTGCTCCCCGTTCTGATGCTTGTCCCGTGCTTTGTCCCTCCCTTGTGTATTTGAAATCCTCTCCAACAAAGCTCCTGTGATTCTGAGACATCTCCATCTCTTTTAGTTCTGTGCATCTCTTCCCATTTATTCATCACTTCCAGTTCTGCGTGTTCCCTTAGCCCTGTAGTTGCCCTTTCAGCAAGGAATGGGATATGAAGGCCTGTGGTGCCTGGAATTTTGTGCAATTTCTTTACCAGCTGAAGAGGATGTAACCTGTTCAATGTTTGTCATCAGCTGCAGAGTATCTGTGGAGGTGGCTTTTTCCAAAACTGGTATGAAGAACTGCCTACAGTTTTTATGTAATGCAGGGAAGTACAGACTGCTACATATGCCCACTGAGTCACAAAAGAGAAGCCAAGGTACATTTCTCTGGTATGTATGTGCTGTGCATATGTGCACTCCTTTCTCATGCACAACTATGTTCCTGAAATTAACCATAGGGGAAAGATCCCTATCATTCCTTATAACTGTTTTCAAAATCTACCTAGCACTCAGAAATTGATGAGTGCTTAGGTTACCTATCCATGCTTTATTTTCATCTTAAATTTATTAAGTCTTTAATGTTGTTTAGTGCATAGAATGAATGGTATTTTTGTAATGAACAGCTATGCCGTAACATTTATCCCCCTTATTGCTCATTATATTTTCCTGTTCTTTGGATAGTTTGCGAAGATAGAATTCCCTTTTTCTTCTTGGTATCAGTATGATATCATTATCCTGATATGCTTCACAGTCACCACTGAATTCATTTTTTAGGATAGACATATTTATCCCTAGTTCACAAATGGGCAGCCAAGGATCACAGATTAAGGATGCAGGCATCTCTTATAAATTCTGGGAATTAGGATTCCATAGCTTCAGCCATTCCATCTTACATTTCTCCTCTCACTTTGATACCTAGCTCTCTTCCTGCAGCTGTATGAGTCAAGCAGCTGCCTTTGCAATTAGTGCCAGCATTAGACACTGGCTTGTGCCTCCAGCACTTCTCCTTCAGCTGCATGGGCAGGCAGGCAGCTGCTTTTATGTATGAATATGTAGAGTTGGCATTGCTTGTGAAGGCAGCTGCTCGACCGTCCTTACAGCTGGAGGAAGGGTGTTTCCTACGAGCAGCAGCTAATAAGAGCAGAGGGACTTAGAAGCAAGGAGGGTACAGCCTGCTTTTTCATCTCTCAGCTAAATTGCTTCGGGCTGCAAAACTTTGATTTCATTAGGAAGTATAAACAATTAATGGAAGTAATTGAGTACATTGAAGTTCTCTACCATTTTTACCTCTGCACTTTATGAGTGTACATTGTTGACAAAGTGACTGTGTGACTTGATTTTTTTTAATAATCAGAAATGGTTTTGTTGCTTAATTTTAACCAATTCAGTTGAAGATTTCTAGTCAATTTAAGATCTTTTAGCATTATTTTTTCACTTTACAATTATAATCTGTTCACGAAAGTTTGAACTTCTTTTGGAGTTTGCATACATGTAGAGATGAAATGGAAAGTAGATCATTGCCACCTGTGCTTTTAACTTGGCTATTTGTTAGATACATGCCTGCAGGCTTTAATGACCTACACGGATTTGAACTTGGAGCTTTCTCTTCTGCCCTTACTTACAGAAAAAGAATGAAAGCTTGCATTACGCTTTGTGCTTTCTTCTATATTTGCTCTGTTCACCACTAGCATATCATTTTTGGAAGGCCTTGTCCATATGGAACTTCCTCCTGTGAAACTCTCAAGTTGCACAATGCTCAGAAGAATGGGGATTTAGGGAAAGCCTGGAAGTGCTGTGTGTGACATAAAGCCATGCCATCGTCAGTAAATTACACAGGGCCCGCCACTAAGCTAATTCAGACCTTGTGGCCAGTGCTGAACGAAGTAGAAGAATTCAACAGGGAAACACCAAAGTTGTTCTTGAAAGGGGAAAGCAGCAGAGAAGAGGCAAGCAGGAAGTTATTTAGTATTCCATTGTGAGCAGGCAGATCAGACTTCAGTGCTAGAATAATGTGGACATCTTGAGTTTACCACAAGCGTCAATGTAAGGCTTGTGGAATAGGGAAGATATTTCAGGAGTACATAGGAGAGTCTGACAGAATCTCAGTGTTGATGGAAGTGCGTCTCTCCGTGAGACCAGGAGGCCCGTGCACCATAAGCTGCTCCAGGAATGTAAGCAAACACCTCTTGGAAAATGTGGCATGCCTTCCTTTGATCTTGCTGAGAAGCTTTGGAGTATGTATAAGAAGGAGTTGTCTTTTTCACGCCCACCTCCTCACACTGCATGGTTAAAATTAGTTTCCCCTCTTTCTGATGATATTTGTAATATGCGGAGTGAAAGTTGTTCTTTCATTTCTCTGTCTGTAATGAAGATTTATTCTCCTTTCAAAAGTCTTCAGGCCAAAAGTTAAGTTTGTCCTGGGCTGTTTTTAGGTGGCAATTCAAAGAAACATCATCTGGCATTATGATTGAACATAATTTCTACTTTGATGTACAAATTAGGCTCTTTTGATGTGGAGCAGTTGTTCCCATAGCAAAGCGATTCTGCAGTGAAGTTCATTATTAGCAAGCAATTATTAAATAAATACATCTGTGTATAGTATGTAGGCAAAAGTGATGGTGATGTTGCCTAAGTAAGCCTTCCTTATGCTTTATGTTATACCTGCTGTTTCTGGTCTGTCAAAATTCTGTCAAATTTTGAATGCTTGGAATTGAATTATCCATCATTGTTTTTCCTTGAGTCTGCTATTTATTCGTTCTACTTTCTGTACTGTAGAAATATCTCAAATGTTTCCAGAAATACATTGCTTTGGGTGTTTTTTGGGGAGTTGTTGTCCTGCCCTGCTTCAGGGCAAAGCCTTGAAATCTGAAAAGGTAGGGAGGTGTCTGATACCAATTCTAGATAAACCCCTTAGGCTGGGCTGAGATGGTGTTTGGACACACATAGGGATTTATTGGGTCCTTCTGGCCAGGTTTTCTTAGCACTGCTCATCCCCAAGAATGCCCAGCACTTTCAGTGCCCCTTGGTCTCTGCTGTTGTTCTCCCAGACCAAAGGTGAGCTGAGCTCTGACAGCAGAAATGTTTGTCCTACAGCCTGGGGCAGGAGGATGGATAGCAAGCCAGGAAGAAACAGATTTCTAGATGTTTTTTGTTTTATTTCTCCTGGACCGAATAAGAATGATTTGCATTTCACAGTCCCTTTATCAATCTTAGTCATTAATCTTATTCTGAGGGAAACTGGAATGGGCACTGGAATGGGCTGCCCATAGAGGTGGTGGAGTCACTGACCCTGGAGGTGTTCAAGGAACGTTTGGATGTTGTGTTGAGGGACATGGTTTAGTGAGAACTATTGGTGATGGGTGGATGGTTGGACTGGGTGATCCCGTGGGTCTTTTCCAACCTTGGTGATTCTGTGAAACAAATATAATTTCTGTGTTGGATAACAGAGTTTGCACGGGGTGGTTTCTGCTGGGGCCAGGAGTAACAGCTAGTAATATTGCTGCTTTCCTCGGCGGAAGAAGGGGATTAGAAACTGAACTGGGATTAAGAAAAGCTAGTCTGTTTTCTGCTCAGTGATGTGGATCCTGTAGCAGTAAAACCAGCGATGTTGAGTCAAATTCCTGTGTATTTCAAAGGAACGGAATTGGCAATGTTGGAGAATCTTAAATTTCATCTTTAGCTTTGGAAGTTAGTTTTTGCCGCCTTAGCTTTTGTACAGCTTTCCTTCATGTCATAAGTATCAGAATTAACCAAATATTAGAGGAAGTGTTGATATCTAAGATACTTGTATTTATCAAAAAGATTTCAAGACAGAAATATTTCATGTGTGTATTTGAAATGTTTCCAGTACACAGAAGGTTTGTCATATCTGTTCATCTTTGATGGAGGAAGAACAAAAAAGAGTTGGCTTTGTTTAGACAATTAGCTTAGACAATTATCTTAGATGTTAAGTAAACAAACTCAACTGTTATGATGGTGAAACTCTGAGAAGGCTTACCTTGGGGCTGTCTAAAAAGCCCTTTCCTGCATGGAAGTTTCTTAAAAACAAGGCAGGTAAATATTTGTCTGGGGTGACCTTCTTTAGTGTGAAAGGTGGGACTGGAGACCTCCTTCTTTTTGAGACACTTTAAAGAAAGCAGAAAATCCAGCTTTCCAGTAGAACAGGTGCCAGTAATCACTTCAAAATTCCCCAAACAAATAGTTGTACAGGGTAAATAGTATTTACAGGATATAACATACCATCTTTTTTTCCAAGAATTTGTGTTTTCTTCTAAGTGACCCGGATAGCTGAGAAGTGTTCATTAGCTCAGTTTCAAAATAATCTGCTCAACTTCTTTTGTAAATGACTGTGAAATAATTAGGAGCAAGATGGGAAGCATTTGAGTGAAATATTGATATAACCTGGAATTGATTCTGTTCCCTCAGTTTCATTTGTGTTTTCTTGGCTCTCATTCCTTTCCATTTGCTCGGTAATCAGTGGAAAAAGCTGAGGCGATCAATCATATCATATCATCTCCAAAACAAGTTAGTAACAAGCTTTGCTAAGCTGTAGCTTGAGAAAATACACATTTTCTGGCTCACCATGCTCTTGCTCTATTTAACAACAAATAACCTCATGATGTGTCTTCTTTGCTTCTCTCCTCCTAATTTCTTGATTCTCTCACTATGCTCCAAGGAAAAAAGTTTGTTCATTGCAGAATGAGTATACAAGTTATAGCTTCGTAGTTTTCCAGAGAGGTTGTGGAGTCTCCTTCTATGGAGATATTCGAGACCCATCTGGATGCCTACCTGTGCGACCTATTGTAGGGAACATACTTTAGCAGGGGGGTTGGACTTGATGATCTCTTGAGATGCCTTCCAGCCCCTGTGATTCTGGGATTCTATTGTCCTCAAACGTTGCTCTTGTTTGAGCAAGCCCAAGGCACAAACGGTCTGAGTCCCCTGCTAGGGATTTCCAAATTATATCTAGCACTAATTGTAGTTGTAGCTGAACTGCTGTCTGACAGTGTAGTCAATAAAGCAAAGCCATCATTCTTGCAATTTTTTGCTGTGTTAGTGGTAAATACGGTATGATGTTGATAAACTCCTGTAAGCTAAATAAATAGCTTGACTTTTCACGTATTAAAAGAATTCCTGAGCAAAAAAGTGAAATTGTAAGGCTCAGTTAATTACTCCTAACTATTTTGTCACATCGTATTATCGGGGTGATTTGTCTTCACCTGTTCTTCCTGTAGGTGAAAAGCTAAACAAATGGATCATATGCTGTGAAAGGAACATTAATTAAAATATATGCATATGTCCATTGAAGACTTACGGAGCAGAATAAGTACTGGCTTTTGAACTGAAGTAACTTTCTTTCTGTGTTAGTTGTACACAACCATCAGTGCTGGGGTTAAATAACTTCCACTCAAGCAACCCACTTTTGTCTGGGTTTCTTCTGATGCTTGGTTTAACTCCCAAGCTATGGACAGTGGTAGAGTGGAGCGATGTGGGAGGTGTCTGAGGCAGAATGCACAATGGTATGAGTCCAGAGGGCTTAAAGGAGCTGTTAGATTGACAACATTCCGGTTCTGCAGGTGCTGAACTGCTGGGCAGATACTGAACATCGGTCCTGTAACAATATCAGCCTGTTCCTGCTTTCCTGCTGCTAAACCATGCTCTGGTCTACGTGGGTGTATTATCACCTGGGTAATCTGAGTTTATTCCCAAGCATAAGTGAAAATTAATTTGACCTCTTTGAATATGGATGGGTGACTGAATGCCTATTTTTGTCTGTACACGCATCATTCCTTCTTGTTATAACCAACACCGTGAGCTTCAGAAGCATTTTTATTGCAGGCACAATTAAAATGAGTACGTAAATGCTTTTATTTGGAGTTACTAAAGTATTGCAACAGGATCGACTCGTTAATAGACAAAATCACTTCTGGGTAGCTTTTTCCTTTTCTCAGTGTGAGAAAATTTCTAACGTGATTCTTTCCACCCCAGAGTATTACAGACTGCTGGTACGGTCAATACTTTCCTTAAACCTTTTGTTGAGCACAATGAGCCTCCTGTCCTTTTTATGGAGAGAGTGGTAGAGTTTCACCCCCCATTTAAAATGTAGATAATACATTGTTTGGAGAAGTTTGTTTGAAAAAGTGGTTTAGGTTGGAATGAGTTGTCACCTAGGCACTCCGCGTGTGTGTGCTTATACTGGGAACTCGATACTGTGGGAAAGCTGCAAGGCACCTTATAAGATGATAGAAAAGAAATACTGTACCACAATTAGTTTTAATCACAAATTAGATAGGATTTTGTTATCGTGATTAATCGTGTCTCACCATATTCCAGGAGAATGTAAGCAATAGTAGGAGCTGAAATTCTTGAACGAGAAAGAAAAGATTAAGAAGTAAAAGCTACAGCAGCAATCTTGAGATCTCTGCCACTTCTGCTAGCAAATACAAGCACAAGCTCTGAATTCTTGGATAGGTCAGAGTGATAAGCAGCTCCCTTTTCAATGAGCAGGTTGATCTGAACATCAATTGAGACAAAACAATTCTTTGTTTTGTTAATATTACTGAATCTTTAGGAAAAAGTTGGCTTTTAAACCAAAAGCTACCTTTACTGCAAGGCTGGTTTCTAACATTTCACGTATCCTTTTTATTCTAGGCTTCTAAATCACAAATTCTCTATTGATTTCATTTGCTGTAAAGAATCCTGCCAGTATGACAGACCAGCACAGCATGTTGTCCTTTCCCCTATTCTCCACCTGATTCTTCTTGATTTCATTCAGTAGTGGGAAGGGAGGCAGAGGAGTCTAAAGCCCTTTTATGGCATTGTCTCCAGCTGTGAGCAGAAGCAGGTAGGATGCTGCTGGCATTGTCCTCAACTGCTGGCACTGCCGCCTCCCTTGTGCAGCTGCATTCAGAGCTGTGTCAGGGAGCTGGTGCAGAAGAAAACTGACCTTATTTTTTTGCTTTGGTTAGCTATCACACGGATCCAGTTCCCTGACCTGGTTGGCAGTCAGAGAGCTTGTACTGTCATGGGGATGGCCCCAGGAGCAGGTGGGAGAAGGGTCACATTTAGCAGCTCGGATTTATGCTGGTTGAGTACACTGAGGCAGTCCTGGCTTCATAGGCTTCAAGATCCCCATTTCTTCCAGGGCAGAACAAAAATAAGACTACAGGTGTATGCAGCCCTCTCCTTCAGTGCAGTTGCGTAATGCCCCACTGCAAAGCCAGTGTGCAGCCTCCACGGCAGCTCTGTAGAGCAACGCCTGGGAGTGCCAGGGTGATAAGCAGGTTTTCAGGGCAAGTTGGATAAAGAAAGAGACTGAAAGATAAGATTGGAAAACAAAGGGGTGTGTGACCTAGACGAGCATATGGAAGGGTAACGGGTGAATGTGCTTGAGCCTCATTGGAAATATTTCCAATACTCTGCTCTGTTCATGTGTGCCTCCGCTCTGAGTCTGCAGGAATCCACTGGCAGGATTTTTCTAGCTCTCTATTCTTGAAAAACTTCAAAACCGATGGAAATACAAAAGTCGTTTGTTGTAAATTTAAGATGAAAATACAGAACGAAACATTCAGTTTCTGTTTGCTGCAGAACGTTTTCCTTTCCAGAAAAGTGAAATTGTTGGATTATTGAAGTGTCTTTTAGATTACAGAATCATAGAATCACCAAGGTTGGAAAAGACCCACGGGATCACCCAGTCCAACCATCCACCCATCACCAATGGTTCTCACTAAACCATGTCCCTCAACACAACATCCAAATGTTCCTTGAACACCTCCAGGGTCGATGACTCCACCACCTCTCTGGGCAGCCCATTCCAGTGCCTGACCACCCTTTCAGAGAAGTAGTATTTCCTAACGTCCAGCCTGAATCTTCCCTGGCGCAGCTTGAAGCCATTCCCTCTAGTCCTATCACTGGTTACACAAGAGAAGAGGCTGACCCCCAGCTCACTACAACCTCCCTTCAGGTAGTTATAGAGAGCAGTAAGGTCTCCCCTGCGCCTCCTCTTCTCCAGACTGAACAATCCCAGCTCCTTCAGCTGCTCTCCATAAGGCCTGTGCTCCAGACCCCTCACCAGCTTTGTTGCCCTTCTCTGGACACGCTCCAGGTGTTTTTTTCAGAAGTGGGTATGTTTGGCAGAGAAAAGAAAATTAGTGGACGGGCTTTAATTCTGTTCCTGTGATTTTGTACATAACCTGGGGAAAATTTTCAGAGCTGCAGTGAAAATAATTTCTGATGGATCAAGTGCAGACCTTGCAGAACTGCGCCATACAAAGATGTGGACTTTCACTTTGTTAGGTAGCAAACAGTTTGGCAATAGGACTTACGGGTCAGGAATTGAGGGCACTACAGAGGAACTGCAGCGATGAATTAAGATTGTGATACAGGGTTTGAATATTCGTTGTGTATTATAAAGGATTGGCTGCAAAATGTACAGAGAGAGAAAAGAGACAGCATTTTGTGGCGTTCTTTTTCCACTCCAGTAGGTCAGGATATGGGCTGGGGGGTGCTGGGGGGAAATACTGCAGGATTTGGTGTTTGTGTGCATATTTCCTCAAAGCCCAGCACAGTCACACTGTCAAATTAGGTTGGAGGTATGGCAATAACAATGAGAAAAAGTGGAAAATTCCCTAAAAAGTGTGTGTATTCCTCACACTTGACTAGCTTCAACCACTTTTACCTTGTTCTCATAGCTATTTTAATCAATTGGTTTCACTCAAAACTGCAAAATGGGAATTAAAATCCATTGTATATCTGCAGAGATCATACTAAATTATTTGTATTCTTCTCTGGCAGTTTGTATTCATGCATAGAAGAGGTCAAACATTTTTCTTCTGCACAGTAGTGCGAAAAAGTAAACGCTCTGACTTTATCATAGAATCATAGAATGGCCTGGATTGAAAAGGACCACAATGATCATCTCGTTCCAACTCCATTGCTATGTGCAGGGTCGCCAACCAGTAGGTCAGGCTGCCCGGAGCCACATCCAGCCTGGCCTTGAATGCATCCAGGAATGGGGTATCCACAATGTGAGTGGGGCATTCACACGTTTAATTGTGTTGATCTAAACAAGCCCTAGTTTGTACTTCCTTCTTTGCACTCACCTCTTTTACAAGGTGTTTGTGGTGGAGGTATGCATTTTATTCCAACCTACAGGATCTCTCAACTGCTGGAGACTGCGCAGAGGGGACACCTGAGTAGTTCCACACTGTCACTGGGCCCCATCACACATGCACTGGTTTCATGCCTGAGCACATTCCCAGCCCAGTGAGCACTCTGGGGGCTGACTGAAAGGCTGAGCACCGCTCCAGATTTACATCTCCTGTCTCCGTTTTCCCCAAAGGGAGAGATGTAATTTCAGACCCTTGGTTAAAGAGTTACAAATATTTAGGGAAACAGATAAGTCACTGCTAATTGATTCCCTGGGCCACTTGCTCCCGGTTTTGGAGACAATGCTGGCATTAAAGGTGAGGCATGAAACAGGCAGAGTTACTGATATCTGTTGAGCTCTGGGATTGCGCCACGCAGGCAGGAAGCAGAGGAGGATATGGCATTAGTAACCATAGCTCCAGAGAAAGAGTTTCTTCTGGTTTTCATACCTAGCCTGGAACTTGAACATATTTAAATGTTACTGCTTCAAAAGTCCTCACCACTGGGGGATGCTTTTAAAGTGAGGAATAAAACAGTATATTTATCATAGAATGGCCTGGGTTGAAAAGGACCACAATGATCATCTAGTTTCAACCCCCGTCTAGTTTCAACCCCCAATTTCAGTCCATCAGTAAATAATCATTGGATCATTTAAATGGCTGATGAGGTAGATCTGAATTGAAACAAAATACAGATGCTCTCTTCTAAGTGATGGTCTTTGCACTGGGCTTTCCATTGCTTTACAACTTTTATTTCTTGATGGTGCCGTTTCCTAGCTCGCGTTCTCTTGCACTGCACCCCAAATGACTGACCCCCCCCCCATTCAGAAAGGCAACACTATTTATATGTTTTGTTGTCTTTGATTATTTCTTCTTTCTAAATTTCACTGTTTCTATTCATGATCAAAGCCATCAAAGGCATCCATATTACTGAATCACAGAAACGTACGGATTGGAAGGGACCTCTGGAGTTCATCTAGTTCAGCTCCTCTGCTAAAGTAGGTTCCCTACAGTAGTAGCACAGGAAAGTATCCAGGTGAGTTTTGGCTGTCTCCAGGGAAGGAGACTCCATAACCTATCTGAGCAGCTTGTTCCCATGCTCTGTCACCTTCACAGTAAAGAAGTCTTTCCTCAAATTTGTATGGAACTCCCTGTGTTCCATTTTGTGCCCATTGCCCCTTGTTCTGTCACTGGGCATCCCTGTAGAGCCTGGCCACATCCACTTGCTTCCCACCTATTAGATACTCATAAGCATTGATAAGGATCCTCCCTCAGTCTTCTCCAGGCTGAGCAGTCCCAGGTCTCACAGCCTTTATTCATAAGGGAGATGCTCCAGGCCCTTAATCATCTTTGTGGCACTCTGCTGGACTCCTTAGAATTTCCCTTTTTTGAACTGAGGAGCCCAGAACTGGACACAGTGCTCCAGATGTGCCCTCACCATGGCAAATTAGAGGGTCAGCATCACCTCCCTTAATCTACTGGTCATACTGTTTTTATTGCACTGCAGGATATCATTGGCCTTCTTGACCACAAGGGCACACTGCTGGCTCATGGCCAACCTGTTGTCTACCACGACACCCAGGTCCTTCTCTGCAGAGCTCCTCCCCAGCAGGTCATCCCCCTAACCTGTACTGATGCATGTGGTTATTCCTCCCCAAATATAGGACTCTGCACTTGCCCTTGTTGTACCTCATTAGCTTCCTCTCTGCCCAGCTCTCCAGCCTGACCAGGTCTTGCTGGATATCAGACATTCCTCCCAGCTTCGTATCATTAGCAAACCTTCTGAGGGTGGACTCTATCCCTCCATCCATGTCATTGATGAAGATGTTGAACAAGACTGGATCTGGTACCAACCCGTGGGGAACACTACTAGTTAGAGGCCTCCAACCAGACCTGTTCCCTGATCACAGCCCTCTGAGTTTTGCCAGCCATCCAGTTCTCAGTCCACCTCACTTTCCACTCATTTATCCCAGACTTCTTCCTAAGCTTACCTACAAGGATGTTATGGGAGACAGAGATATCGTGGGAGACATTTTACTGTCTGTACTTGAGCATTTAATAAGTATGTGTTACAGCTGTAATAATTAGAGCTAAATGGAAAATTAGACCCAGAATCCTCAGATTATATGCTTAGCATTTAAAGAAATCCTTTATGGTGAAAGTAAGTCCAAGCTCAAACCAGTAATGTGGGAAAAACTTAACCCTTTTCCTTAGGCTTGGAGAAGTAGTTGATAGCTGCAGCGGCTGTTTGACTCCCTTGTTCAGATTAAAAAATAAATTAAAGGAGGGAGGAAGGGAATGAAAGAGCATTTCCTTACCAGGCAGTCACACGAGCTATTGTCTGCGCGCTCCCACCCCCGGCTCTTTCACACGGGCACACGCACACAAAAAGCCAGTTTTGTGTAGTTCTGAGCACACAGATGTTCCTCTTGGCATCCCTACAGTATGGATAGGTTTTTTTGCAGGCGCAGAATGTGAGGCTTCTTTGTTGGAGACAAAGTGTTGCCTGTGGTGGGAACTGCTGCAGTGATGGGAAAGTATCGTAATGTATTGTTGGATTACTGTGTTTTTTTTTTTTCCCAGTAGAGACAGTACATTAAAGTAGCTTTGTGGGCAGTGAATTGTTTGAGCCAAGCCCGGCTAATAGCACTCTCTCCTTGGCAAGCAGGCTCACAAGGTATGGTTGGCATGGTTTGGATGGTCACGAGTTTGTCCCAGTCATGTGCAGCAATGCTGGTGCATTGAGTAGCTGTTTTAACAGCCTAATTTGATGAAGTAACAAAAGTGGTCTGACTCTGCAGGTATAGCTGATGTACTTCCAGGTCTTAATTGTTTAATTGTGCAAAGAGCTGAAACTATATGTGCCTTCTTTGAAATTGATTTTAGGACATCTATTCAGGGTCTTCCATATAATAGTTGTTAGAAAATGTCTTAAAATAAGAAGCAAAGAACATTAAATGTTTGCCTTCGTTTTCACAGAAAAGGAAATAGCCATTTCAGATTGTTTCTTCTGCTACAGCCTGTCAGAGAACCCCGTTCTTCTTTGGGAGTTGCTGAAATACACACAGATTTGCCATGACTTTACCTGCTGTGGCTGGGAGGTCTAAACACAATAAGTACGTTTTGGTTTGAAATGTAGGCTTACACAGCTGCAGTTGAAAGATCACACGGATGAGGTGGATGGAGAAAATTACATTTGTCTCCACTTCAGAAGGGTTCAAAATCCTTGAGGAGGCTGCTTCCCAAGAGAGTTTGGAGAGAAGACTGCGGAGGATAAGGTTATCTGACTCTGTGAAAACCATTAATTATTTTGCTTCTCAGTTTGTTCCTCTAATGACAGAAGCTCTATTTTTTCCTTCTTACCCAGATATTTTTAACTATCTGTCTTTGGTTTCTTTGCTGTTGAAAAAGATGAAATGATTTATTTTTTCTTTGGAGCTTTAATTGTTCCACAGCTATTAAAAAACAACATAAACAACAAAAACCCAAAACCTCCTTAGTTACTTGTTTTCTCAGTTTGTGTTTGTTATCGCCTTAATGAGAATTTATCAGTGTTTCTTTGTTGACCAGAAGACACATAAGCAGTCACCAAAGAGCGCATAAATCAAAGTACCATAGAGTCACAGAATCATAGATTGGCACGGGTTAAAGGGACACTAAAGACCATCGAGTTCCAACCCCCCTGCCATGGATAGGGTTGCTAACCACTAGACCAGGCTGCCCAGAGCCCCATCCAACCAGGCCTTGAATGCCTCCAGAGGTGGGACATCCACAACTTCACTGGGCAGCCTGTTCCTGTGCCTCACTGCCCTCTCAGTAAAAAATATCTTCTTAATATCTAATCTGAATCTCCCCTCTTTTAGTTTAAAACCATTCTTCCTTGTTCTGTCACTATCAGAACGTGTGAAAGTTAGTGTCCATCTCGTTTATAAGCTCCTTTTAAGCACTGAAAGGCTGCAGTGAAGTCTCCCCAGAGTCGATATGAACAAGCCCAGTCCCCTTAGCCTTTTTTGGGGCCTCCTGTGGACTTGCTCCAACACCTTTTTGTTTTTCTTGTACTGGAAGCCCCAGGCCTGAATGCATTGTTCCAGGTGGGGGCTCACGAAGGCAGAGAGGGAGAATCACCTCCCTTGCCTTCCTGGCCACCCTTCTTTTGATGCAGTCCAGGATACAGCTGGCCTTCTGGGCTGCAAGAGTACACAGCTGGCTTATGTTCAACATTTCATCCGTCAGGACCCCCAGGTCCTTATCTGCAGGTCTGCTCTCAATGAATACTTCTGCCAGTCTGTTCCTGTATCTGGGATTGCCCTGACAAAGGTGTAGCACCTTGCACTTGGCCTTACTGAACCTCATTAGGTTCACGTTGCCCCACTTTTCAAGCCTGTCCAATTCCATCTGGATGGCATCCCTTCCTTCTGTTGTACCAGCTGCACCACTCAGCTTGATGTCATCAGCAAACTTGCCAAGGGTGCACTCGATGGCATCGTCTGTGTCATTGATAAAGGTATTGAAGAGCACTGGTCCCGGCATGGACCCCTGGGAGGCACTGCTCATCACCAGCCTCCACCTGGGCATAGAGCCATTGACCACAACCCCCTAGCTTATCCACTGAATAGTCCACCATTCAAATCCACGTTTTTCCAATTTTGAGATACTGAAGTCATAAGAGACCATGTTAAATGTTCTGCTCCATTCCTTTGTCCCCAAGGACAGCTTCCCAGGGGATATCATCCAATAATTCCTTAAACAGCTGGAATTTCATGCTCCTGACTGCTTTTTATTAGGTCGTTTTCTTTGAGATCACACAGATCAGGTTGATAGGGAAGATATCTTTTTCTTCCCCTTAGAATTGTTCTGCTCCTTTCTGTTTCAGGAACCCAATGCACACCTTGATGCTGGACCCAGTGACACAGTTTCATTCCTGGAGGTTTCTCCTTGTGTGCTTCCAGCTTGCAACTTCCAGTTGTCCCTCCGTGTCTCTCTTCATATTTCTTTTGACATATCCAGCTGTCCACTTCTTTATTGCCTCCAGAACTAACTTTCTGATGTACCTTCTAAGTTCCTTTTGATAGTTACATTCAGTGATGTGGTCTGTATGTCCTTAACCTCAGGCATCATAGCTTTACGATGATCTCTGTTGTTTCTAATGTCTTAATTATGTCTAGTCATACCTTGTTTCCCACTGTTTCTTAAAGTTTTTCCTCCTTTTAGTATTTCTGAAAGCTGCCCTGGCAGTCTGTGCTCACTCTTGCCAACATCACACTAGTCCTGTTTGGACCCACAGCACTCTTCGCAGATGTTTTTATGTGTGCCTGTTCTGTTTCCTGTGCTTTGTGAAATATATATATATATTTTTAAATCTGAAACATACCTTTTGCAAAACTGTCCCTCTCCAGCTCTGTTTCTCTCACAGTAGTTATTTTTAGCAGAAGGAGAAACCATCAAATACTGGGTCTTCTCAAAGACAGCTGCGTGGCATTCTGCTGGGTTTTTAAGTGTTTTTACCCCATGCTTCGCACTCTTCCTTGCCAGTTCTTGAAAATTGAACTGACAGTGTCAAAGCATTCGTATTTATAAGGTGCCACTCCCCAGTAAGATTTTCATGTTGTCTCTGAATAGGCTTTTATTAACTGTGAAAGCCATTTGAATGAATAATGCAAGTGTTAGCATGCAGAGAAATGTTCCTGACGGAATCTGAAAATGTCCCTTTTACAGGAGCATCATGACCTCCTTTTCATCAGAAAATCTGTTCTGTATTTGTATTGTTTATTCATAATATAAGTAGCCGAGATTGTTCCTGAGACATTCGGATTAAAGGGACACTAACAAGTAATTGAAACTTTAAGAAGTGATACTTAGCGTGTTGAAATGTGCATAGCGTTCTCTCGCATTTAAATGCAGGTATGCATTCAAGATCTGCACACTCCGTGATGCTTCAGGATAATTTGTGTGCAGAGAAAATTGTGAGGCTTATAGTCTGTTGTTAGAGCAGTACTTTCTCTCTGCGTGATCCCATTTTCCTACTGTCAGTTTTCTCAGACTTTTACCATGACGTTAATACTGTCAGACATTCATAGCTAAAATCTTCTATTCCTTCTTCTCTGAGTGACTTGTGTATGCCTGTGCAGCCTGCATCCTACAGACCAACTGTTGTGTAAGTGTGACTTGCCTTTTGCCATAAATAAACGGTAAAAGTGACTGAGCAAGCCAGAGGGTAGTTGTTATGGATGGTGCTATTATGTAGGTCCCAACAGCCAAAAAGAGAGCTGGGCAAGACATGGGAATAAGGAGGTTCAGGGAAGAGGCTGGTACTTTGCAGCAGCCCTTTGGCAAAGAGCGGACCTCAGCATGTGGCCGCAGTTGCTTGATTAAGGAGAACCAAACGGTAGCTCCATCCATTTCTTCTCTGTTTTCTCTCAGGCACAGCAATTCTTACTAACCCAGTTTTCTCCAAAAACATTGCTCTAATTCTCCAAAGTTGTATTCCTCACCGTGCACCTCCTCCAGACACCACGCTCACCTCCCAGTATTGCTCTGAGTATTTTCCCTACATAGAAGGGAACCCAAAACCACCATTGCCCAAACTTTCCACTTCCTTAGCCCCTTTTCCATCTCTACAGTTGGATTCACATGCAACTGGAGATTCGGGTATCTCTTTCAACTGTTCAGTGACTCCATATTCTATCTGTGTGGATATGTGAGCGCTCTGCCACCAGTAAGCCATTGTAGCTTCCTCACCCATCTTTTTATTGAGCCTCTCCCAAGAGAAAGTAGTTCTGGTTTATAGCGACAGTGGACTTTAAAAGACAAAGAAAGGGTGTGGGAAGTACTTACTATCAGCTCAAATGGGAGCAGGGTTGGAAGATATGTCTGCAAAAACCTGCTGACAGTACAAGAATTATCCTGGCTTGCCGATGTTTTTCCTGTGTGTCAGCTTCTCCGAGCTGTGCAAACCTTGAGGGTTGAGCACCAAGGTTGAGCAAGTTTTTAAATGCAGTGCCATTGTTCCCATAGCTTGTGTCATTACCCAGAAAGTAAGGGGGAAAAGCAGCCTGATTTCAATTTTCAACAAACAGCATCTGTCTGGTTCATCAAAACCTACTGTTTGTAATCCCTTACGAGAGGCCTATCAGGATTGCTGCTGCAATGGGACTGGAATTGGCTGAGAAAACTGAGAAGCACTGTAAGAAGAAGAAGAAGAGGAGGCAAAGTAAGAGAGGAGCAGAGAAAATGTCTCGTAGTGCTTCCCAGGACAGAAGAAACATGGGAACACTTGGTCAGAGATCCTGGGGAGACAGGGATCAGATGAGGATGTGATTAGGGCAACAGTGAGTGTAGGAAAAGAGAAGGATAAAGACTGCATGTATTAAGAGGAACGCAAAAATCAGAACCGTGGAAACTGGTTATGATTTGGCTGAAGACTTAGAACGTGAAGAGTGTTTGCCTAAGAGAAGGCCCCAGCATGGGAAAGGAAAGGAACAGAAACTGTGGCAGGAATCAGTTGCAGAAAGATGGACAGAAGAGTGTCTGCTCGAGCATGCTTCATGGGCATCTTTTTCCTGGGTTCCTTTTTCTTTCATCTTCTAGGCTGTTTGCTGAACTCCTGGAGCCTACAAGCACGAAGAGCTATCCTTTTTAATATCTTGTAGTCTAAATTAGTATATTTATTATGCCAAACGGTATAAGAATCTTTTATTTTTTTAGCATAAGTTATTTTTTTTAAATCAAAGTAGTTCATTACATAGTTTAAACAGGAGAAAAAATGTAATGATCTGAGCGAGAGACTCAGATTTCTTTAATTCTATTCCTTTGGAGTGATGTTTCCTCTCAAGTTAAAAGACACGTTTTATGTTATAGATTGACAAAGTAACTGGCAGAAATTATGGCACGAAACCATAACTGTACCTGATACACATTCTCAGATGACAGCAGCCACCTTTTGCAAGTTTCTTTTGTCAAAGCCTACCTCACTTGCCATAGAGAAAAGGTTACAGCATTCATCTCTGATGTGATACGAAGTGCATTTTAAAATACATTTTGCAAGAAAGGCAATCCAGGGATTCCTTTGATTTCACTTTTGGAAAGCTGGAACGTGTCAGGAAATGTTAAAAACAAACAAAAATCGAATTCTCTTAATGATGCCCTCAGTATAGGAGCATCAAACCAGGTTTAATAGCTGTTTTCCCGTCCCTTCACACAGGCAGGCTGATGGGGGTGGGACGGCTGGTGTGGAAGAACGGATGGTGGGTGAGAACGGTTGTAGTGCACCGCAGGTGTTTCAGTTAGCTTTGAATTTCACTACTTATCGTTGCAAAAGAAAGCAGTGGAAATTGAAAAGCAGCAGTAAAATAGAAGGAATGTAAGCTAAAATCCTCCGTTTGTCTTTCAAAATTGCAGCCCTGTGTTTTCGTGACATGGAACAGAGGATGTCTGTGAGTGAATTCAGTGATTCTATGAGGTATGGTTTAGTAGCTTGTGGTAGCGAGGGTAATGGGAGCACGGTTGGACTAGGTGATCTTGTAGGTCCTTTCCCACCTTGTGATTCTATGATTCCATGCATTTTTCAAATGAGAAATAGTAGGGAAGACCCCGTGGGACTCAACCATTTCTGCAGCTGTATTCTTTTTTGCATAAAACGTTGCTTTGAACTTTAAAATAATCACTTGAGCAGTTTTAATGGAAAAAGGACTGCTTGCTAATTTGAGATCACACGCAATATTAAACATTGGATACTTTAACAAAACGCTTTAATGTTTGCACCTATAATTTAGTGTTTGAATAAAATTCTTGATGCTGTTTAGTAATGAGGATGCTTCCTCAACATGTGAAATTGCATACCTGCAAAGCTGCTCTCCCATTTTCCTGGTAGCAAACGGTATAATTATGATCAAAAAATACTTTTCAGTTACAGTCTCCTTATTTTCGCATGCTCATTGCTTTCTAAGTTAACTCCTTTGCTGTAGCCTGAAATGACTTTGATATTAAAAAATAACATTTCCCTCCCCGGCCTTCTTGAAAGTTAGCAAGAGCTGAAACATGCCATGCCATACCCTCCCCCTTCAATTTCATTGTGTAAAGATACATCTTTTTATTTCTTGTCATTGCAGTTTATAAATATGTTTTAAGGGGACATATTAAAATGACTTTTTTTGTGCAAATTACAAGCTGAAAGTCTTGACTGAAGAGTCGTGGGGTTTGGGGGATGTTTCTTTTAATTTATTAAGATTTTAGGAGATGTAAAGCTTCAGTGGAAAGGGGAAAGGATTAGGGTAAGGACCAGGTGGCCACGAAAGAACTGTAGTTAGTCACAAGGAGGCTGCCATGTTGCTTGGGTTTGAAAGCACACACTGTGCTACTTCTGTAGTGTCAGAGAAGAAGAGAAAAGACACTGGTTTTGATGCAATAAGAGGACAAAAATGTCAATTTTTTAATTTGCTTTTAAAGTGTCTTTAAGGAGTGTAAGCCGTGCTATCAGAGCTCTACTGTAAGTTTTCTCAGTGCTCTTCCATATTTAATACGTCAGTGATGTATGGTTGCATGGACTTACTGTTCAAAGAAGGTTTTTCTGCTCGCTTCTCAAATGTCTTCTCTGTGACAGTCTAAAGAAGAAGCACTGAAACAATTATTTGAGTTACCTCCAACTTAAGTCATACTCCGTAAATGGACACTTGAGGAGAGGTGTGCCTTTATTCCCAGCATTTTGCCCACTCCAGAACAGGTGGAGAGAAGCCTGCAAGTACTTGCTCAAACTACAGAAAGCTTTTTGGCACGCTTTGATCCGTGGCTTAATTTCAGGCAAAGGTTTCTGGTGAGTGCTTCAAATGGGTGCCCACGTCACTACCAGTGCTGGTGTGGGTCAGGATCATGGCTTGGTACCAGCCATGGTGAGTTCCCACCTCAGGCTGGGTGCTAGCTGGAGTACCTCCAACCACAACTGGCATTCTCAAAGAGTTAAAGATGATAGCTGTTGTGAGGAAAGGATTATTAGTGGAAAAGAATATGTTGGCTTTAAGCTCTCAGTGTCTGTTTATATTTTGGAGTATGTCTGTGCAAGAAAATAGGGCTATTGTTTTCAAAAAGAAGCTGCTCCTAGGTGGTTAGGATGTCAATAAACTATAATTGATAGCAAGGGGATTCAGAGAACAGCTGTGCTCTGGGATAGTGCCATTTCAGAGGAAGCAGAGAAAATAAATCCTTTCTCATGAGGATGCATGTTACATGTAGAAGTGTTGCAGGATATAGGGGTCTGAGTGAAATATCTGCCCCATGTGCTTTAGCTCCATGAATTCAATTCTGTCATTCTCTTCTGATGACTGTTTTATAAAAAAGTCACACAGAAGTAGGGAAGGGTTTGACTCTACTTGCAAAAGAATTTTTTAGCATATTACCATGCCTTGCATATATATATATGTGCAAGCAAACTTTCTTTCTTTGCTTCAAAGTGAATTTAATACTTTCACCTGCCACTAAGAAGTAGAGAAAAACGGGTGCGTCCCTCACAGACTCCTCACGTGGGGGTTGGGAGATGGGTAATGGTTCTGCCAATGGTCATGAGATAGGATGGTCTTGAATACCAGCACTGTTACTCAGAAATGAAGCCAGTCCTTTTGCAGAATGGAGTAGACAGCTTCTTCCCTTTTACGTTGGTGTTCCGTGTCTGCGAGGACACAGTTTCTGAAAATAATGAAATGCCTGCTGTGTTTCTGGGTCCTGCTTAAAGCATCTGCTTTAAATGTAGTCTAGTTTTATCTGCTTTAAGGATAAATACCTTCGTGGATAGAATATGATTACTCTGCGTAGAGCAGCCTATCATTTCATCTTGTCCTAAATGTGGTGGATAGACCACCAGTGCAAGTTTTGTTGCTCTATTTTTTCTACAACTTCTTGTTTATTCTAATGTGCTTTAGCTCCAGGGGACACCTGTCATAAACCCAAATGTTTATGTTCACACAAATTGGCAGTTGTGTCAGCTTCTTAAAGCGATGTTCTTCAGGATCTCTGTAATCAGATGTGCTGTGACTGGAAAGTGTTCCTTAACAGATGAGTTTAGCATGATTAAAGTTATCCAGATTGTAGTGTTTTTTACAAAAATAGAGTTGCTTGGATTTTCCTTACAAATATATGCAAAGCTGATGTCTGAAGACTTGAGGAGAGTCCTGTGTAAACTGTACAGCAAAGTTTTCGTAATGCTAAAATGGGGATGTTGTGCTTAACATGTTTTATTAAATCTCATCTATTTATGAATTCTGAGAAGTACGGTTTCTGCCCAGCTTTCCCTCATTGGCTTTCCTGATTCTGAATGGCACTTTTAAAGTTTTGATAAGAAGAAAATGATTTCATCTATTCTGTGAAACACTCCTATAGACTAGCAAACAGACCAAAAGGAACTGTTGAATGATGAAAGTAATGTTTTGTATTCCAGTTAGAGATACATAACTCACTATCTTCCTTGCTTTGCACTGCCAAATATAGTGAGGATGTCCAGTTCCATTCTAAGCCTCATTCAGTTCAGTATTGCATAGAACAGCATTGGACTCTGAACAGTTTTCACAACTGCATCTACTTTACACTGTTGGTGAGCTGCTTTTCCTGTAGAAGGGAGAAAGCAAAAGGCAGAGGGATGACTGGTCTTTGTCACAAGCCCACTACTTCTAGCATTAAGTTTCAGTAGGTTGGAAACATATCCTTCATCTTCCAAAAACAGCACAGAATGCTGTCGTTCATGGCTCTGAATGTAGTGCTGCTCAAGCTTTAATAATTTCATGTACCGTCTAGTTTTCAGTGAATCTTGTATGGCTCTACTCTATATACAATTTCCTTCATTTCTAGACTGTTTGCCTTCTCTCATGCTTCATCCACTACTCACACTCATTGATAAAGACAGAAAAGTTTCAGGGGAGGTTTAGGTTAGATATTATTAGGAAGAAGTTTTTCACACAGAGGGTGGTGACACACTGGAACAGGTTGCCTGAGGAGGTCATGGATGCCCCATCCCTGGAGGCATTCAAGGCCAGGCTGGATGTGACTCTGGGCAGCCTGGTCTGGAGGTTGGCGACCCTGCGCATAGCAGGGAGGTTGAAACTCAGTGATCATTGTGGTCCTTTTCAACCCAGGCCATTCTATGATTCTGTGATTCTATGAAAAGTGTGCCTATCTCTGCCAAAGATAGATAGCATTAGGGATGAGGGTGGCTTGATGGTTGGATGCTAAGGCACCCCAGCTAGCCAGCAGCTGTTGAAGAAGGTAGTTTGGATTAATACTAGAGAATTTTGTACAGCGTTCTCCCATTTTCCCAAGTAGTAAAAATGACTAGCCAGCAGCTATCTTCATTTAAGGCTCTTCAGACATTGGCTGCAGGAAGTAGTGAGGATCTTTCCTCTTTCTTCACCTTCTCTCAAAACATGCTGACTTCTTTGGGGAACATTCTCTTTTAAATGAGCCGAGCAAATCCTGGCAGATACTTTCCATCCTTACGGGTCTTATGCATTGTCTTTTCATTTTGCTTTGCCTTTGTATTATTATTCCTATATATCACATGTTAGCTTTCATGGATTATTACCATCGCTTGTGAAACTGTTCTCTTTTGAAATGCAAATAGACAAAGGGATAGAATTGATCATATCCGCCATAAGATGTTCTCTGGCTTTGGTAGCTGTGCCATACTCTTCACCACAGCAGTTTTTACTGACATTTTGGGCAAATGAATGTCTTCAATTTTACGGGTTTTTTAAGAAAGTATGTGGCATTTCAAGTGTATTGAGTGGAGCGGAGGGGCAGCGCTGAGCTCTGCTCTGTGTGACAGCGACAGGGCCCGAGGGAACGGCATGGAGCTGTGTGAGGGGAGGGGCGGGTGGGGGTTAGGGACAGGTTGTGCACCAGAGGGTGGTGGGCATGGAACGGGCTGCACAGGGCAGTGGGCACCGCCCCGAGCTGTCACAGTGCAAGAAGCATTTGGACAGTGATCTCAGATACAGGGTTTGGATTCTGGATGGTGCTGTGCGGAGCCCACAGTTGGACTCTGTGATCCTTATGGGTCCCTTCCAGCTCAGGTATTCTGTAGTTCTGTGACTTAAAGGGCGAACGAAAGGAGAAGAAAAAAAAAGTAACTAAAACACAACCCTGTAGGCAGGGCAATAGTTGTGGGGTTTCTTTTATGTAGCAGAAAACTTGCAGACGCTATTCAGCTTTAGAAGAGAGACTGTGACGAGAAGTTTTCTTGCCTGAGGTCCAAAGCTAGAAATATTAGCTGCAGTTATCTGGCATTACGCTTCCTTGATAATAGCACTGCCACCACTGACCTAATGATGACCTGTCCTCCCCTTTAATGATGTGCTGCCCTGCAGATAATAGTGTGCGTGATACCAGATAGTAAAATATCCTGATAGAAAATGCAATTTCCTTTATAATAACTGCTCTTCAGTGGGATTTGGTAGTGTTTTCTCTTCCATGGGCATGACTACATCAAGGAAGAGAGACTGCAGTGTTACCAAGTAAGTCCCAGTAGATTCCTGCATAGAGTTATTAATGTGTATCAACTTAATTTTTCAGTCACTGAGTATGTAAAGCTTTTCCGTCTGGTATTTGTCTTTCCTTTTGGTGAAAACAGTTTGAGTGGCAGGTAAGGCTTGAAGAAGACTGTATGCATGAAGGTAAAAGAGACATAAAACTAAACACTGATGTTTTTTAGAAACTCAGCATTCAGTTTATCTTCACACCAGAAGTTCACTCTTTTAGTTTGGTTCAGACTTTATGGTCATTATGGTTCAGACTGAAGTTCCGTTACAACGTGTTGTTTGCTATGGGGCTGCTACTTCAGTCTGCGGGCAGGAGAGCAGCTGTAAGGAGATGCAAGACCATTGCTTAACAAAACTTACCTTTTTTCTCTCCTCTTTTCTTTGCAGCAAGTATCAGAGAGGATCCCGAGTGCGCCTGAGACTGCTGGATCTTGAACTCACATCTCGGTTCCTGGGTGCGACGACTGATACGACTTTGTTGGAAGCTGACGCGGTGCTTTTAGGGCTCGTGGAAAGCAAGCAAACAAAGCAAAAGGAGTAAATCTCGTGTCAGCACATCTACTTTGTGCTTCAGAGCAAATTATACAAATGAAATGTTCCCTTGGGAGAGAAACAAAATGTTTCTTTCCGGTTGGTTATGTAAATAGTGAGATCAATAAAAGACAACGAGCACGTTGTACCCGATTCTTGCTCATTTGTTACTCACTCATCTTTCTAGCTGTTTGCCTTTGCATTTAGGTGTGGGAGATTAACTAAACTTCTTCAGGTAATATTAGTTGAACGTCAGTCTTCTCATCCCAAATGGATGTTGATCTGAGGCACTGTGCTTCCTGTTGCGGTGCTCCTTCCTGCAGCTTCATGCAGAACAGCATTAAGGGTTCCTCATTCCCAAGTTACAGTACAGGATATTTACTGCAGATATTAGTCTTCGTCTCTGTTATATTGCATCATTATTTTATCTCCATTTGCATTAAGGAATAGAGGTTATTCATTGCTTTAATTTGTTTTCTCATTTCCAAGGCATGTTAGTAAATTTTCTCTGGTTGTTAATGTAAATTAAAAAAAAAAAAAGGCCAAACAATGAGTTTCAATGTAGTAGGCCAAATGCCTCAGATTTCTGCAAGTACAGTTAAGATAAATATAATGAGTATTTGAATGCACAAAGAATCATACTATGTTTTTGATATCAAAGGTCATTTTTGATTTTTGGTGTATTCAGGTCTGAATTCTGCTCAGTCATTTGCAATCTGTATAGATCTGTATAGATCCTAGCAGACGTGCTGAGGGCGGGTCAGTTGTACAACTTCACCACTGAATGATATTTCAGTCACATCAGGAAAGAGGAGGGGTCCCCAGACAATCAGGATAGCAGAGAGGCAGCTACAGGCTGCTGCAACTCAAGTACCTCTTTCCTTGTCCACATCTGAGGGAAACTTGGACAAGTTGGCATCAGAAAGCAGAAACTGGGAGTCATTCAGTTGAACTGTAGCCGGCCTGGTGGTGTTGTAGTAGACCAGTAGGTCAGCTTTGCCTCCCTCTACAGGTGTTCTTGTGGTCCGAGAAAATTCAGGACACAAAGGCTGTAACCTGTTTAGAGATCTTTTCCAAAAGCACTGTCATTTCCTTTAAAGGTTGTCTTCGTTTCTTCTTTCATTTGATAGCACATGAAAGGAAAAGGGAAGGCAGAGCTTTTTGTATGTAGTTCCACAGCCCCTGTTGTCACGTAGTTTGATTCTTCCTTATTCCTCTACCTAAAAGAAAAAATTTACAGAAGAAACAAAATCCCGTTCCTACCTGTGCCTATTTGTAATGAGAAAAGAGTTTTAAGTGCAGGCTACTGAAAGTCTCTAAAGGACTTCTCATGCATGATCTGTCAAGAAGAATGCTGTAATATAAGGTATTTATTTGCTCAAATTACTGTGAGGAATCACATGGAAAATGCGTGATAGTTCTGAAGGGAATGGATTTGTTTTCACAGGTCATTTTTATAGTTTTGCAAACTGAAGTTGTATTTCTGAAATGAGCAGGGATCCAAGTAAAAGAGGAAGCAAGCAGTATGGGCTGCTTTTGTTGCATTAATTTGCTCACTCTCCGTGAACCTACAGAGGGGCGTTTGAACATGAATCATTCTATGATTCTGATTCTGTGGTTGGGTGTTAGCCTCCAGATACCACTGGAGTAGGGAAAGAAGGCCTTTTTAAGGAGCCAGAAAGGATTTAAAATATCAAAGAGAAATCCTCTCGAGTAACTCACCCTTACACACTTGATCAACCTTCAGCAAGGAAATTCAGCAGATACATGTGTTAACTTTCTGGGGATATCCTGTGATGTTAAAGCTTGCTTTACAACAGGGTATCTATCAAAGTGGATGACTTTTAAACACTGTAGTGGTTGCTAAATGTATAATTTGCTTTTTCAAAGTGAGCTTTTTAGACGAGCCTCTGCTTGGGGTAACCTATGCCCATTACACGTTGCCTCGGTTTTGTACAGCTCCCACATAAAGAATTACAATGATAGAGCAGGGAATCCTGAAATGTCTTTGTTGTGGGCTGTTTGTTTTGTTCTGGGATACCTACATACGCCAAGAACATGCGTAGACTGCTCGTCCTTAATGCAAACTATGGAATCAGCAGTGTTGGTCATTACAGAACAGCCACGATATTCACAGTTTTTACTCAGCTCTCTTAGCAGAGCAGAAATGGATGACGCAATCAGGTATTTGTAGTGCCATCCCCACAGAATGACATCAAACGCAGCCCCCTTTTCTGCTAGTTGCCACCTACCCCCAGGAGTTCCCTCTTTTCACACAATCTTTTTGCTCCTTTTCTTTTACTTTTTCTCCTTCTGAATGCACACAAGCACACGTGCAAACCATTCCCACAGAACAATGCACAGTCGTGTCTCCTTATCTACATGTTCTGGATTCCTGAATGGCTTTGCATAGACCTCTTGCATGTATCAGTTTTATTTGGAGGTCATTATTTCATATTTGAGAATACTCATTTCTACCAACTGAAGGGAAGGGTAAGAGCTATCCCACCAGGTGCTGTGGCATCATGCCTGGCTCCCAGCACTGCTTGGAATACTCTTCTCAAGTACACAAAGCGTGTTATCAGCATGAACCCAGTAAATGCTGCTGATTTGATGTACTGAGACATTGGGACATAAGGACATGCACTTAGTTGTAAGTAGAAGCACATCATTCTGCTGAGAATTCTTAGGCCAGCATAAGTGAAGGTCTATGACTATGATCGTAGGACTGCCAAAATCAGGAATTTCCCTGCAGAGCGTTTTGTGTTTCTTTTACATTTTTAATTTTGACTTCCTCTGAAGCACCGATCAGATGGGTGTTGAAAGATAACTACTAACATTCATCTTTGGGATTCTGCGGCCGAGTAGTCATTTGATGTTAGCTCTTTGATGTGTTTTTCAGAGGCTTCTTTCCTGGAAGAGTCTTGCCTTTTGGAAGTGTTTGCGGTTTGTTTCTCCTCGGAAAATTCTTGGGTAGCAGCACAGACCCCACTTCAGTAAAGCGATAATCCATCCTCCATTCCACTCTGTCAGGTGCCGCTTTGTGTCACACCCGCATCTCTAAAATGACAAACGTGGATAACCGTGCCAGATCCACTTCAAGCAGTTGTAATTCATCCTTGGTGCAGTGTAAAAGTTACACTCCAATGTAATACTGAATGATGAGAGAAGAGCACAGAACTCATCCTCAGCAGAGGAGGGACGGCCGCCTCCTCAGCCTCCGTGTCCCACCGCCACCCAGTGCCCTACATTCATACAGGCATTGCTGTGCGGTGTGGTTCAGCAGCAAGCAGCTGTGGCGGGTGCCAGGCTTCACTGCTATGCAGCTCCAGATGTTCCCACACATTTTGTCAGGAGGACGCTAGGCCTCCAACTGAAGTGCCCATGAACTTCCCTCTACCCCACGTCCACTTCTTGTTCCACAGAGGTACAACACCTGAGCACTTGTAGTGCTCTTACAGATGTAGGTATGAGCAATGTTAGCTTCCATAAAAATGAAACCACAGCCAGCCTGGATTTTAGCTGAAGCAATACTGTATAATTTGGAAGGACACAGTAATTTTTTTTCTGATTTTTCCTTTTATTTTAGGAATTGAACATCAAAACACCTTACATGCGCTTGGAAAACAGAACAGCTTTCTTACGGTGTAGATTTGGAAGAAAAATGCAAATAGTGAAATGCTCTTTTGATGACTGATGTGCTATGACAGGACCTGGTAAATCCCCCGGGCCTGTCTGCCCTTTCATATTTGAGGCCTTAAGGTGATGAGATGGGGAAAAAGGGAAACACTGAAAAAATCAGGCCTACTACCAAGAGCAAATTAGCATCTTCTCACCAAAGCTTTGCCACTGAACTTGTTCCTGAAGAAAAGAATACTTAACATTTTCTTTGGGGCATTCTATAAAGCTGGGGCTCCTCCTCATTTCTTATTACTGTCCCATTTCTAACTGAGGGAAATCATTGTTCAACCTTTTCTCTGGCATCATTATTCCCTTATGCTAGGAAAGCGTTCCAGTCTGTGCTCTGTCTAGAGAGCATTTCTGCTGGGTGCGAGCACGCACTTTACACGTGCCTTTTAGTAAACTGTACATTCTGGGGAAGTATTTGTCACATATGAAGAGTCTAGACTACCCAGATGAGACCATTACGTTGTCATCTGGCCATAACCCAAAACAAATATTATCCCTCCCGTGACTACATTAGACTAATATCACTAAGTCCTTAAATACTCCCAAGCGTTCTTGTTTCCTCCTGGCTTGTGCCCTGTTCCATCAGAGTGAAGCAGGCTCGTGCACTGTGCTGCAGCTCTGATGAGGAAATGGGCCATTTGGTGGCATTTCAGCCCATTTGCTACACACAGGTGAGACATGCAGCTGAGAGCTGCTTTCCTATGGGCAAGTGGATCCAAGCCATCCTCAGCCTTTTGGGTAGATGCTGTAGCAGCCTGCCTGCCAACTTTGGGCAAACTTCTGAAAATGGCAAGATATTTAAATTACTTTGGACTCTTTTTGCTTGCTTAGAAGTTAGAATAAATTACTATTTTGCTGATGGGATACAGTGATAAGTTGTTAAGATGCCAGATGAGAAACGTTAATGGTTTGATTTACAAAGCAAGTTTGTTATGGCTTTCTTTCAAGTGTAAGAAATCGTTTTTTGTTATAGAGTTTAGCTAATATTATAAATCTCATTTGATACTGTCGGTGGTTGGCATCTTTGCTTTTCTTCTCAGCCTTGGACATGGTTTAAGACATGGCGCATGCAGGAACTTGTGTTGTTCCAGGATCCCTGTGCAGCAGCATAGAAAATAGAATTAAAGGCCCTAAGACTTTTATTACCAGGCAGAGGAGCGGTCATCTTCTCTTCATAATGACTAAAATGAATACAAATAAGATTTAGTAATAACTGAAGTTGAAGGCCAAAATCTAATGTGCCAGTTACCAACACATACAACCAGGGACAGCAGAGAATAGAGTTCAGGATGCAGCCTGACCTACCTCCCAGATGAGTATGTGGACATTGTGTGGAACATCTTTGAACAACTGTGGCAACCTGAAGAAGTTCCTGAGCACTGGAGGAAAGAAAATGTCACTCCTGTCTTCAGAAAGGGCCCAAAAGAAGAACCTGTGCACCTGTGCATGCTGTAGGCCAACTGGCTGGAAAACAGCTTTATGGAAAAGGAACTTGGGGCTCTGGTGGATGCCACGTTGAACGTGAGCCAGCAGTGTGCCCTTTGATTGCTGAGAAGGCTGATGGCACCCTTGGGTTGCATTAGGCCAAGTACTGAAAGCAGGTTCAGGGATATGATCTCTCCATCTCCTCAGCACTGATGAGCCTGGAGTGCAGTGTCCAGTTTTGGGCTCCCCAGGAGAGACATGGGCATGCAGGAGAGAGAGAGTCCAGCAAAGGACCACTAAGATGATGAAGGGACTAGAGCATCTCCTATGAAGAAAGGCTGAAAGAGCTGGGGCAGCTCAACCTGGAAAACAGGAGGCTCAGGGGGAATCTCATCAATATCCATACATCCCTGAGCAGGTTGCAAAGAAGATGGGGCCAGGCTCATTTCAGTGGCATCCATGCCAGGACAAGGGGCAGTGGGCACAAAGTGGAACACAGGAGGTTCACCCAGATGACCTCCAAAGGTCCCTGCCAACCACCTCAGCCATCCTGTGATAAGCTGGCTTTCTATGTCTGTTGCCACTCTTTCTGAACACTGCTGTTTTTTCTTTGTCGAAGTTTTTAAATCTTAGAGCTTCTACTTTTGCTGATGTGGAGATGCTCAGCTCCTGAGCCGGGTAGGTATAGTTGTCCCTTTGGGGTTTGGTTGCTAAAGGGCTGCAGGGAATCATGGTTTTCTGGTGGCTAAGGTGGAAATTGGTACCTCCTCTGTATGCCGGAGGCTGACTTGCTCTTTGTTCAGTGTGGCCTTCACTTGTCCTGCAGTGACAGTGAGAATATGGCTACTGCTATCTTCCTCTTTCACTACAGTTATTGTTCCTCCAGGTTTAATCCTGTTACATATATGTGCAAGCTGAGAACAGGTTCAGCCAAACAGATTTCCTCAGATTTGGACTCCCATATGCTGCGGTGAGGGTGTGTACCAACCTGGAGTTTGATCCAGTTGCACCGTGTCAAAGTGCAGTTATGTCAGTGTTTTGCCTCTAGCTTCTGGCAGCCGGCACAGCTGTGCCGCGGAGATGTTTTGTTAGAGCAGCAGCAGCCCAAGGGCTCATATTTCAGGTGTCCTCTCCTGCTGCTCCCAGCTACCTCCTGCCTTCACCAGCTCCCTGCATCTCCATCAAAGCCCCTGCATGAGCTCCTATGGCTTGTTGCAAGCCAGCATTGGCCTAGCAGTTAAATTGCTCCAAGTGACCCCCAAAATTTAATTGGGCCTGGTGTGGTTTGCAGAGGGTAACAGAAGTGCTTAGCGGGGTGGTGGCATGTGATGTCATTGTGTGTCAAGTCAGATGCCACTGCCTGTGGCTGAGGGGCTCGCTGGTGACAGGACAAGGGGGAATTATTTTAAACTGAGACAGGGGTGGTTTAGGTTGGATATTAGGAGGAAGGTTTTCACACAGAGGGTGGTGACACACTGGAACAGGTTGCCCAAGGAGGTTGTGAATGCCCCATCCTTGGAGGCATTCAAGGCCACGCTGGATGTGGCTCTGGGCAGCCTGGTCTGGAGGTTGGCGACCCTGCACATAGCAGGGGGTTGGAACGAGATGATCATTGTGGTCCTTTTCAACCCAGGCCATTCTATGATTCTTTGACTCCATGATTCTATGACTACGACTTCACTTTGTCACGACAGGCCCCTCTGCTGCATTCATCCCGGTGTTAAGGGACAGCCGGGCAGGGCCATGCTGCCTGAGGCCCATTGTGGGGCACGGTGAGGGCTGGAGGTTCCCTCGGCCAGGCGAGCAGCCAGGAGGCAAGTGCTGGAGCTGTGAAAGAGCAGCGCGGCCCCAAGCCCTCCCTCCCCGCCCTTTGCGCCTCAGGCCGCGGCCCTCTGTGTGCTGCACCTCCGGGGAGCTGGAGCTTCATTCACAGCTTAAACGGCTCTGAAAAAGGTCCCTGTTCCCAATTAGCCCCGCCGGTCACCCAGCAAAGCGGTGGGTTAAAGCAAGCTGGAGCGGCGGGCGCGGGAGGCCGGGAGGCCGGGGAGGCCGGGAGCCCCTCTTTCATGGCCGCTGGCCTCTTTCAAGCGAGCGGCGGCGCGCTGGGTTCTTGTGTGAAAAACAACCGGCACAATGCTGAAGTCGTAACCTCCTCACCCCTGACGGCATGGGAAAGTGCACTCCTCTGCTGTTGGGTATAGAAAGGCTGCTGTACTCATGAGAAATGGCCATAAAAACGCGGTTCAGAGCCTGCCCTGCTGCTCGGCGCTTGTCATCTTGCCTATCAAGCTGCCTAATTGGAAAATTGGGCTGGCCTTAATTTAGAGCCCTGAAAGTTCACACCAATAACTTCCCAGAGTCTTTTTTCTCTCTTTTTTTTTTAAGTTTTATTATTAATGGTTTCAGCCATTTACAATGGCTGAATGGAAATCTTTATTAAAAAGAAAGGAAAAAAAAAAAAAAAAGCTTGAATCTTCCATTTTGTCTCGATCCTTCATTTCTGCATGTGAAGGTGTATCATCGGGCATCACATGCATGATCATCCATGCACACCCCCATCGCTTTCCTGACACTGTTCCGCCTTTGACTGCACCTGGCAAGCTGCGTGCTGCTGCTTACACGTGTTACAGACTTGTCTCAGAGCTCGATGCCCTGCCTGCTTCCTTCCTGCTTGGCTGCTCAGGAAGCAGCAGCCGGGAGAAGCTGCTCTGCAGCTGTAGGCACTCCCACACTGCCTCTTGTGTTGGGCACTGCTGATACCAGGTCACACGAGGAGACCCGAGGTGGCTCCTGTGGGAAAGGGCGAAGTTCTTTACAGAGAGAGTGGTGAGGTGCTGGCACAGGCTGCTCAGAGAGGCTGTGGATGTCCTGTCCCTGGAGGTGCTTAAAGCCAGGCTGGATGGGGCCCTGGGTAGCCTGATCTAGGACTTGACCTAGTGGCTGGCAACCCTGCCTGTGGCAGGGGGTTGAAGTCCCTTCCAACCCAAGTCATTCTGTGATTCTATGCTTCTGTGACTAGGCTGGTGGGCTGAGTCCTCCCAGGCAGTGTTCAACCTTGGTCTTAACTACTTCCATCCAGCTGCAGCCTGCATCTTTGAGGTCTCCTTCTCAAACTCCATTTAGATCACATCGCAAAGTGCTGTAGATATTCAACTCAGTGCCGGGATGCTGTCCTCTGGGACCTCCGAAGGGTTCGTGGCAGCAGTGGTTGAACACACCGTGACTCTCTGATTATCTTGGGACAAGGAGAAGGGCTTTAAGCTGATTCTTTCTTTGCCTCTGTGTGCTATTAGCAGCTGGGTGAGGACACAAGGGGACACCCAGCAGGATGCACTCGTTGCTCCTGCTGTGTGCCCCGGAAGCAGGCTGCGCTCAGGGCTCGGCGTGCTGCTGAACCCTCTCACTGTGCTGCTTGCAGCAGTAGGAGTGGCAGACGTTTACAGGAGGGACTTGTGCATGACTTGATAAACCTGTTAGTCTTCTGAATCGTTATCCTGCTGCTGAAAGCTCGCATGCGAAGCAAGTGAGCAGGAGAGGATGATATCTAAGATGATGGTGGGTGAGGCCATCAGGCACGGGGCAGGGTGCAGCCCCGAGGTCAGGGCCTGGCAGGTTCAGCCCTTCTTTTGATGGAGCACGGAATAAGTGTGAGCAGAACCCTAAGTCTTTGTCTTCCCCTGATGTCATCATTAGGAGGCTGGGGTAGAGATCCAGCTCTGACATTGAAAGAAGGGTTCACCAAATGAATTGACACCACCAATTCCTAGACTGATTTTCCTTGAACTCTCCTATTCATCCAAGATGTGATACAGACAGCCTTGGTTCAGGCCTGGCAAGGCCTGTGATAAAGCATGCACATGTCCCTGAGAGCATCACTGCCCTCCCACCCCAGCTAAGGGCAAAGCCAGGCCTACACGCAAAGTGCAGAGCAAAGGGTTCAGGAGAAAGAAGTTCCATTATCATTCCACTTTTTTAAAGTGGATTTGAAAGGCTGTGCGATCTTCCTGCAGCAAGATCGGCCTTGAGGTACAGAAAAGTAGGTGGGACAAGAGCATGGTCCCCTGTGCAACCTAGATATATACTGTACACTATATCGTACAAATGTGCGTGGTTATTGGGTGCAGATAATAGGATGTAAAAGGTTTATTTCTTCCATTTACACAGACAGAGGAAAGTGTGCAGCTGGCAGTGCCGCAGCAGTGCCTCTGGCAGCACCTCACTGTGTCTCTTTCCAACACGGTCAGATCCAGAGCTTAGTTGAGTCCCTCCTCTCAGAGGGCCAGTTGCAAAGTCTCTGACCTTACTCTGGTGCCTCATTTGCTGGTAGCAGTGGGACAGCAGGCTGGAAGGAGATACACCTAAGCACCGCGATGCTCTGCTGATGAGCTCTGCAGAGGGGCAGCTGGGGAGCACCTTTCCCAGTTGTTAGCCCCAGCTGCCATTGCGTGTTATGCTCTGAAGCGCACAGTTGTACATACAAATTATTCCATTCGGTCTCCTTGAGACAGGACTTCATTGCTGGGCCCAGCAAGGATGTGCTCTCTCTACTGCTTGTCCTCAGGGCAGCCCCACACTTCACCCGCCGATGAAAGGCGTTATCCTCCCTGCCTTCCGCGGCTCACAATGGAAATTAGTTCAACAGGATGAAAGGTTGGTGGTGGGAAAGCATGTCAGAAAATACAATGCAGAGAACACAATTCTTGGGAGAGAGCAGTTTGTTTTGTTATTTGAAAGGGCTCAGGATTTAGCCAAGGGGGCATAGTTATAATTTACTTTAAGGGATGCTGACAATTGCATTTGTCAGGTTGGATTACGGTCATACTGTCATAAAGGATCACTCTGTTGTTTTACTGCTAGTGTATATATGCATAAGTACTTTGGGCCTCAATGAGGATAAAAATATGGCTCTGATGTGTGAAAACCCATACTGCTGTCTGAATTTCCATGCTGCTACATGGCCCTTTGGTCGCGATGGGACTATTCAGTGCATGCATTTGAGCAGTTGAATGGATTTAAAGTCTTTGTAGACCTGAAATAGCTTGACCTGCTGACAATCACACTCTCTTAATTGCTTGTCCTAAATACGGGCAGCCTGAATGGGATATACCCAGACGTTTTCAAATAGGTGTGATCTCAGCGCTGAGGAGATCGGACTGACACAGGCACCTTGATCTGCCCGTGTGTTCAGAGGCAGGTAACTCCGAAGCAAAGTGACAGACTGCCCTTAAGCTTGAGTTTTGCTGTTCATTATTATGACTTCTGTACCAGTTTGCACTCTTGCGCTTCTACAGGTTATTACAATTTGCCATTCCCCTTTTATTTCTCCTTATTTTTCATGCCGAGCTCTCCATGTCTGAGGATTGAGCTATGTTTGTCACTATTTTATAAGCATTTCACTACTACTACTTATATTTCTAAGTAAGTCAGATTTTTCCTTTCTACTAAAACCCTTGATATTTGAAAGCCCCAAGTACTCACAAGAAAGCTGCCAGTACTGCAGTCCATCGTGTTGCTGGGAGGGCCATACTGAGCCACATGGGACAGCTCTGAACCATTTCAAGATCCTGATGTGAAATACAGTCACTCTCAGTCTGTGTACCAATGAATACATGTTGACTTCAGTGTAAAGCAAGTCTGATGTGAATGAAAATGAATGGGCTTTGCTGCAGTTGTCCACACTGAGGTGCTAGTGAAGAAACAGCTTGGTCATTGAGACCAGGAAAACACGCTGCCTATTTTTGCCCGTGTCAGAGCCATCGCTCTCCCCTCTCCTCCTAGGGAAATAGGAACGAAGAACTGGATGAATGTGTACATAGACAACAGTTCATGATATCTTTTTCCCAGCACTTTTCAAATTGCTATCTTCCTTCTGCCTCGCATTTACTGTTCTTTGTGCTGTGCTCCTGAAACACAGTATCTTAGCTTGGGACAGTTCACAGTTCTCTCTCTGTTCCCTTTTATGCATCCTCATCCTCAGGGGCTATTCTGAAATAATTATTTTTTCTGTGCGGGTGGTTACATTAAAATACGTCTCTTACAGATGGGCAGATGGAATGCTGGCTGTGCACATCGGCTTCACCCAAACCAGTCTGTGGTCACTCATGCCAGGGACCTGCTGCATTTTCACCTTTGGGGAGCTTATGGTGTCCTTTGAATCTTCGAACATTCTTCAGGACTGATATTTATGCCTGCTGGAGCCTGAGGAGCTGTTGGGTTGGTGAGTATAAGCATTGCTGCCTTACTGTCTCTGTGGCAAGGTGCAGCGTGAGGCAGCAGCTGCTGCTGAGGGGCATGAGTGGGTTGGGACAGAGCTGGTGCCCATGAGATCAGCCCTCTCCGAGCCCCCGGGCAGTGACCTCCACTCATCACAAGACCAGGCGGACACGAAACCGTCCCAGATATTTATTCACATCCATCTGCACTCTGCAGAAAGACCCAAAACTGTATGAAGAACCTTGTGAAGCCCTGCATTTGGCTACATCGTTAGTATAGGAATACTTTGATTTCTGATCCAGATATGCATTTTCCTGTGGTGAAGCATCTGTCCGTGACCACATGTGAAGGCAGGAGTGACCATGTGCAGCAAGACTTTGGGTTTGCTCACCAGCATGCAGCTTTCCCTCTCTCTCAAGTGCACAGCCTCTTGGACCAAGGAGGCTGTGGATGCCTCACCCACCCCTGGAGGCATTCAAGGCCATGCTGGATGTGGCTCTGGGCAGCCTGGTCTGGTGGTTGGCGACCCTGCACATAGCAGGGGGGTTGAAACCAGATGATTATTATGGTCCTTTTCAACCCAGGCCATTCTCTGATTCCATGAATTTTACCTTTATGAGATGCTAGTGGGCTTTGTAGGTTTTCCCGGGGCTTTTTGCTCAAAGGATGGCACAGATGAGCTGTGAGCACAGCGGGCACTGTCCCTTCATGCAGGTGGCACAGCTGTGATCGGCCATCCCAGCACGGGGCTGATTAGTAGTGGTACCAGACCGGTTGGACGCTCCTCAAATGAGCCATGTGTCGGGCGTTTAACCACAGCACCGGTTAACCGGTAACCGCAGCTCAGACCGATGCCGCCCGAGCAGCTGACAGCCTGAATAATTTACTGCATGCAAATGGTGGAATCGGCCGTCTCCGCTAGTGCCGGGGTCTGATTGCCACAGCCCATTAATTGTAATTGCTGGTTTGTGCTGACAGGAGTGGGGTTGTTGCTCTGTGAGTGATTAGGCAGCTACCGGAGGCTGTTCCCCTCCCCTCTGCCCTGTGTGGGGGATAGGGCTTTATTTTATTATTTAATTGAACTGCAAGGCTGAAAGGAGTGACTCCCATATGCTGTTTCCCCCTGAAAACCCAGCAGAGGCCACGCTCCTGGGGTCACTGGAGCAGGAGGGGTTTTGCAGGCAGGGTCTGAAGATAGGCACCACATGTTTGTGAAGGAAAGGGTTCCTCAGCACAGGGCTTGCTGCAGGGATGAGGGCCACCAGGGCTGGCTGTCCTCTGGGGTCTCCCCCTATCTCTGCAATACCAGTGTCTCTCTTTGATCCAGGTTTAAACAACTACAGAGAAGTAGTCCACACCTCTTCTCGTCTCACACCTCTTCTCATCTCACAGATATATCTGCCAGGAGGCTTAGCAACGCAACCAAACTGGAGCAGGTTGCCCAGTGAGGTTGTGGATGCCCCCTCGCTGGAAGCATTCAAGGTCAGACTGGGCTTTGAGCAACCTGGTCTAGTGAGAGGTGTCCCTGCCTATAGCAGGGGGTTGGAACTAAATGATCTTAAAGGTCCTTTCCAACCCAAGCCATTCTATGATTCCTTTTTTTTTGTCATTTCCAGTTTAACATCCCTACCCTTGGCTGGGTCATGCTGCACAATCGCTCAGGTTCCCTCTGTAAAACCTTCAGATTGTTCTGCCAAACAAATACAGTCTTTGGGAGGAAGAGAAGAAAGAGGAGGAAGCAAGTTGGGGCTGAGGGAAGCTCCTTACCAGAGCTGGGCACAAAGGGGAGCTCTGCAGAGTGGAGTGGCTGGTGTTGGATGCAGTGACAGACAAATGATGGCTTTTAAAGACATCTTCTACTCGGTGGTGGCCACTGCAGACTGCAAACTAAAATGGGCACCTGCCCTTGGAATGGCTGAGGAAAGGTAAAAACAACCCTCTGGAAATGGTGCAGTGAGCCTCTTTGGCATCTCCAAGTATGTGAGCTATTTCAGGTATGTTTGCTAAACTTCTCTGTTACTTGCTAACACATGATACAGCTACGCCTGTGTGTGCGTGCGTGCTGCACTGAAGGGAACATATATCCTGGTGCAACGTTACACACGTTTCCTTTACATCTATACTGCCAGGACCCCATGTGTATCAGAGGAAAACAAGATGTGCTGGATGTTTTCTGCTCCTGTAGCTACAAATGGTATTTAGACTTGGACAGCTCTTGGACATCTGAGAAGCCGGAATCATTTTCCTTGTTCCTTCTCTTATTTACTCTCCAGCACAACTTGCGAGTAGCACAAATCCTCTTTCCTATCTCCCCTCCCTATCTATCCACGTATTTGGAATACGTGGTTAAATCTAGGTGAAAATTTTTGGAAAGCTTTCTGCTGGGAGGAAGGCACGTTACTTGGTCCCTTCCAGTATGCTTGATTGCCTCGATGGCCTTAAATTGCACCAGAGGAGGTTCAGCTTGAATGTTAGGAAAAATTTCCTCTCAGAAGGAGTGGCAATGCACTGGAACAAGCTGCCCAGGGAGGTGGTGAAGTCACTGCCCTGAAGGTGTTTGAGAAACACGAGGATGTGGCGCTGAGGGACATGAGGGCATGGTGGGAATGGGCCCATGGTTGGACTGGATGGTCCTACCGGTCTTCTCCAACCTTTACAATTCTGTGATTCTATAATTCTGTTTCTCTGTCTTGAAATGTGCTGGTGTTAAGGGAATCCATGTGAAAAGCTTATGCAAACCCTGCACATGTGTATGTAGCTCTCCTGCCCACTCGGGTTTCCCAGGCACGTGAGCAGAGTGAGGTGCAGCAGATTGTGCCCTCCTGGTGCTGAGAAAAAGAGAAGGTCAGGGGCGGGTGTGTCAGAGGTCTATAGCATTGCTGTGTAGTAGGGATTGGTTAGTCTAGAACAAGGAGCAGGGGCAGCCAGCAAGGGGCAAGCTCACAGCCTCTGCAGATGCCAGTCTGACTCGGTACAGCTGTTCTTGTTGCAATCATTGACCCCAAATGGAGGTCTGCTCTCAGATGAGGTGTTCAGCCCACATCCAATGTGTGTGTGCATCAACCAGCAGCTGGCTAATGCTGGGTTCAGTCCTCCATCCATCCATCCAACCCCACCAGTCCTCTGCGACCACTCCAGGAGCACTGCATGCTGGTCGGTGCCTACCTGTGTCTGACCTAGGGGCACAGTACACCTGAAAGTTCACTTTGCTTCTACTGGTTTGTGCACCTTTTAAACAACAACAACAACAAAAAACTATCACAACAATACTGAATGTGGCATCATGTTTACCTGTACAATCCACCTAGGGTCTGGCTCTGGGAGAACAATTTTTTTCCTCGCTCAAAGCCACGCTGAGGTGTCCTGGTATTTCCCTGGCTGAGGTAATTGCTTTGCCCTCACTGGGGAAGGATGTCATCCCGAAAGCCCTGATGCTCCTTGGGGTCTGCGTGGAAACACATAGCTCAAGCCCACTCCAACTTTGCTCCTGCTCCTGTGCAGTGCTGGGAGCTGCTGGATGGCCCAGGGATCAGGGAGGCCCTCAGCAGCTCTGCAGGTGCCCAGGTGCCTACAGGGGCAAATCACTGAGCAATATTAAATGGGATATTTTGCTCCCTTCCCTTAGGCAGCCACACAGCACAGGCTCTGAAAAGTAGCTCACAACCACCAGCTCTGTATCGTGCCATTTTCTACACTTCAGCACCTCGCTCCCAGCATTCCCTCTTTGTGCTCAGCTTTTATAAGGAACCGTGCAACATAACAGCCTGGGGGCTGGGCAGGAAGTGGTGACACTTTGACCATTTTACATAATCTTTAACAATAGTGGGGTTTTAGTGACTTGGTACAGCCTGTACTCAACATAAAACTGAGCCTGTTATCTAAAAGTGCTTTGATGGCAAGATAAGGTGCTAATGCTGGTAGAGGAACATTACTGAATAATAATACAATGATTATTTTTTAGTTTAATTTTTTTTTTTTTACTTCCACTCTTTCTTCCTTATTTAAAACATTCCCTTGAGCATTACCTGATAGACTTGAGCCTTGCATCAGGTCATTGTTTTGGTTGGACACGCTTAGATCTTTTCCTGGTTTCAGCTGATGCAATGGTCACATATCTTTTCTTCTTTCTGCAGTAACTCAAGATACAAGCTAACTGAGGCATGCATGTTCCAATCTGATAGAGATGGGCTTTTACATCCTAAGAAGTAAACCCTTGTTCTAGATTACGGGGATATGTATTATCTAGCGATATTAATACCCAAGTAAGAGAAAATTTATATAATGGAAAATTCCCTCTTCCCCACCCCCCTTTTTTTTTCTCCTGAAACACTGAACTAGCAGCTGTTGTATGCCATACCAGGATGCGTGAGGATGGATGGATGATGCATGGGGATTCCTCCTCTTTGGAGGAAGTTTTTCACACAGAGGGTGGTGACTCACTGGAACAGGTTGCCCACGGAGGTTGTGGATGCCCCATCCCTGGAGGCATTCAAGGCCAGGCTGGATGTGGCTCTGGGCAGCCTGGTCTGCTGGTTGGCGACCCTGCACATAGCAGGGAGGTTGAAACTCAATGATCATTGTAGTCCTTTTCAACCCAGGCCATTCTATGATTCTATGGTGGATATCTAAATAGTGTTTATTTGTGTATATTTCAGATGAGAATGACACAGGACACCAGAGCAATCTGTTGGGGTTTGTGATGGAGGCATTTGGAAAATGCTCACCTTCAGCTGCCCCAAGGTGCTGACTGATGTTGGGAGAGCAGAGAGCAGAGCTGTCAGCTTCCTTGTATACAAAGGTGAGGGAAATGCTGTCAGCCTCCAGCATCTGTCCTTGCTTGTGCACCTCAGTTCTCAAGTCTGATGGCTGCTTCATGGCCTCTGTTCTGCACAAGGATGATGTTCTCTAAGACTCGTTATGACTATGTTGTGACAGGACAAAGAGAAATGGTTTCAAACTAAAAGAGGTGCGATTTAGACTGGATATGAGAAACAAGTTTTTTACAATAAAGATAGTGACACACCGGAACAGGTTGCCCAGAGAGGTGGTGAAAGAGCCGTCCTTGGAGACATTCAAGGTCAGGCTGGATGGAGTTCTGAGCACCTGATCTAGCTGTGGGTGTCCCTGTTTGTCACAGGGGAGTCAGACCAGATGGCCTTTGAGGCTCTTTTCCAACGCAAATGATTCCATGATTCGACAATTCTGTGTTCTCCAAGACCTGCCATTAATGGAGGGATCCTGTGTTGGTCTCACTAAGTTACCTCTTCCCACACAGTCCCTCCCTCCATGGGGACACTTGTCTCATGCAGTGTGTGTCTTTTTCACCAGACGTATCCTGCAGTGAAGGCCTGGAGGATATCAGAAGGGCTTCTGCAGAGGGGTTGGGGGTGGGAATTCATTTCGGTGGGACAGAGGAAGGTCCCCATGATGTGAGACTGTGTGGAGAGACATCTGTGCTGGGGGAAGACTGGTGACAAGACACTTGCCCCAGTGAGGAAACTGAAGGAGTAGGATATATTATCGGAGGGAATTTGTGAAGCTTTCGTTACCAGAAATGAAACATCTGCCCCCCTGCTCTCCTGCCCCAAGGAGAGGAGCATGTAAGATGACTTCTTGAACTCCCATCTGCCCTGAGACCTGTTCCATGGAGGGCCTTAAACAGGGCTTGCATCAGGCTGAAGTCACTGGCTTTGTCTTGGCTGGGATACAAGTGTTATAAAAAGTGTTAAAATTGATCCATATTCAGGAAAGCATTAAAATATATAAATCATTTCAGATGTGTTTAAAAGCCGGTGGGTTTTGTCTTGTGTAGGAAGGAAAGGGCTGGTAACAGAATGTCTTAATTAACACATTTCAAAACTCCAGTGTGGCTGCAGTAATGCAGCTTTCAGCATCTCCTCGCTGGCCAAGTTGAAACCAGCGCTGCCAAAACTTTCCAACACATCTCTAAATCCCAGTCAAAGACCAACCCAGGGGGGCTGAGCACATATTTAAAACAAAGCGTTTGCTTGTGTAAATGCTTCCTGCAAAGCTGCCAGGAGTGGAGTTCCATGCCCAGGGCTGGTGATCTTGCAGTGGGAAGACATGCCGTGCCGGACACCCATGGGGCACGTAGAGGTGTTGCTGATGGCCTGTCACCCTGCGCAGTGTGGTGCCTGGGACACAAAGCCGTGAGCACAGGGGCACGGGCTGATCATGCTTCTCAGTGCTGGCATGCCTCACACTGTCTCTGCTCTGCCCGATGCTCCTCTTCCTAAAACACCTGCAGTTTCCACCTAAAAAAAAAAATCAGTGTGCCCAGGATGCATCAGAGCAAGTGCCATGATTTCTGGTGGGCCTGGCAAAGCAGTACCCTGAGTGTTGTTGAATATTTTGTCCATCAGCTACCCTTATGGGCACCACTGGATGGCATAGGCATGGGGCAGGCTTGGCGCCTATAGTCTCCTCAGAGCCTTTTCTTCTGAAGGCTGAAGAGCCCCATCTCTCCCATCTTGTCCTCACAGGAGAGGTGCTCCAGCCCTCTGATCAGCTTCATGGCCCTCCTCTGGACCTGCTCCAACAGCTTCATGTCCTTCTTGTGCTGGGGGCTCCAGAGCTGGATGCAGTACTCCAGGTGAGGTCTCATGAGAGCAGAGCAGAGGGGCACAATCACCTCCCTCGACCTGCAGGGTTACAAATAGTCTTGCGGTGTTTAATATTGAATTAATGCACAGACGTTGTTATTTAGGCAAGCCCAGTGAATGATGAGATTTGAATTAATGTTTTCTTTTGAAAGATTTCTTTTGTGCAAAAATCCTATGTAGTTGGATTAAAATTTTTGCAAAGTTAATGGAGGAATAAAAAAACACATATTTTTGTATTTTGAAACACGGTATTTTAGAGGACAGAGACTTTGTGAAACCTTTGACCAGCTTCATTTACAAAGGAGATACACTTGATATACACAGAGAAAGCTTTCTTCCACCTGTGGAATGAATAGGAACAATTGCTTCATACAGAGTGCACTGGTGCTTTTCCCTGTCAGAATATGATTTGTATGAAACAGTTGTTGTGTTTGTGTCCTATCTGATTTACTACTTTTCATACTTGTTTTCCATACTGGAGACTGTCTTCTCTCTTGCTTCATTTAAAGTCATTGGCATTCTTTCTTACTGCAGCTCTGTGTGTACCAGCAGTATCTTTGCTGACCTCGTGGACTCTGCAGGATGCATTCATTTCCTCTGAGAAATTGCAAAAACACATTGTTTGCAGTGGGACTTTCACGCAACGCGAAATGTCCAACCCAAACAAATGTGCTCCCATTTAAATACCTGGTGGGTCTGCTTCCTTCAGCCATTCGCAGCACTGCTAAATGGAAACCTGTGCAACATCAGAAAGATGCTTCCAATTGCAGCAGGCTCCCTGTTTTCGGTCTCGTGATTGCATTTGGTCTTGGAAAACGCTGAGATGAGGCTTCTGACAGCAAGTGACCCTGTTTTGCCATAGACCAATGCCAGCCAACTTCATCACCATGTGTGGGGTTTTCTGCTTATCTGCACACACAAGGCTCTGCCCTCTGCCACCTGATCACAGGGTCAGGAGAACGAATGAGATGGTCCTTCTGTCTCTGCAAAATCACCACTGAAATCCCAGCTCGGTTGCAAAGAGTGGCAAAACCTGCGTTAAAATCACTGGAAGCAATGGTTTTCCCTGCGTGTGTTCTGTGATGCACGCAGCAGGGGAAAGTGTAGGTAATACTGTAAATACGAAGTGACCCAGTGTAAAGAAAGAGTTTGGGGATGAGTCGAATCTTAATTCATTTTTAATTCCGGGGCTGACGGGCAGCTGCTGTTCTGCCATCAACCTCTGTTCACCCCTCAATATTTTGATTCCCAAAAAAGAGACTAAAAACAATAACTGCAGTTTCTTTATAAACAATGTGAATAGATGAGTACCGCGCCGCACTACCCTGCGAGTTTAAAAAGGGTATTTAGAAGGCTCCTTAAGTTAAATGAAGTATAAGATCTTTATTGGTCTGTGGGCTGTAAGCGCCTGTGGCAATTCTCCCCGCTCTGAACCAAGACAAACAGAAAAAAGTACCCTTTGATAAATAACCTTTCCATATTAAATGCACATCAATCTGACATAAACAATTAGCTGTCAGGTGCTTGGCTTTGCTCGCAAAGGCCAATTTTCAGATTAGCGCTAATTGCAGGGCGGGCTGACACATCAGCTCGCAGCCCGGTAGCTAACGGCGCGGGTAGGAGCGGGCTTCAATGGTGGGAGCAGGGAGGGCTGCGGCTGCCTGTCTCCAGATTGCTGGCAGTTTGACTGTAGGCTAAAGTAATGGAGCTGGCAGGGTGGAATCAATTACTGGCCAATGAAGATTTTCCCACAGGTCGAGGCTTGGGAAAAAAAGGACGTTCCTGCTGCCGAGACAGCTGGCATGGACTGTCCACTGGGAAAGGAGCCTGCAGAGTGAGAAAAAGAGGGGCAGCTCTCTGTGATAAACTGGTGACAGACTATAAATTATGAAAAGGGGATTTGGCAGAGGATTTAGAGCTCGCTACCTCTGCCTTTCCCTCCCCCAAGATTTTAATGCCAGCCATGTTCACTGAGTCATTCAATTATCTTAGTTAGAAAATAAGAAGTGTTAAGGGAAAAGCCTCGGAATATATTTTGCTTAGCAGGGTGCGCAGGCAAGCTCTAAAAGCCTCTCAAGCAGCACGTTCTCCAAACGAACCTTCGGACCGATCCATTCCATGCAAACCTCGTTAATGATGCCGTGCCCGTTACAGGCATACGGGTGCACTTCTGCAGTGCTGTTTCAAAGGTCACGAAACATTTTGCCCTTTGGATCAATCCAAACTCTCTGTTTCTACTCCTTTTCTGTAGCGGCCGCCTTCAGTCCAGAAGAAAACAGTAGCGACGCAGGAATGCAGCACCTACTCTGTGTTTCGCTGCGTATGGGCAGCAAAGCCAGCGATGTGCTTGCTCTGAAAACACTGTCCTTCTCCAGCAGAAGGGCCGATGGTCGTGACTGGGAACAATCAGTTCTTTCTGTGCTGAAAATAAGATATTTGTGTTCTGAGAAATAAAATGTCACAGTTTAAACGTGCACTGAAATGAAATCTGTTTATAAAACAAATGACGGAGATGCCAAGCAAAAGATGTAGGTCCTGTTCTTCCTGCTCCTTTAGGATGAAGATTGATTTTTTTTCTTTGTACCTCGCTTTTTGTACTTGGAAGAGTTCAGTGTTTATAAAAGTCAGGAAGCAATGTGTAAGCACTTGTCATTTTTTTTTTTGCTCTGAAACATTTCTTCCCATTATTGTGAGCAGAAAGCTAAAAATCTTTGAATCTTATTATTATAGCCTCATTGCAAGAGAACAGTATCTGCAATGGGGTTCTTGTGGGGCTGACAAATTTGAGTTTTGCATTTCTGAAACAATGGATGTGTCTACACCAGCAACCCTGACATTTGACTTGGGTATGTGTGTCTGTGTCTGTGTCTGTGCAGGTGCCTAGAGAATCACAGATGGGTTAGGTTGGAAGGGACCTCTGGGGCTCACCTGATCTACACTGATGAAGTTGCTTCAACCTTTACACACATCAAAATGCAATAAAATGAAGGTGTCCAACAACCACCAAGCAAGAGTTTATACAATTTTGTAGCTCTTGCTGGCATGAGGCAGTTCACCCAAGAATGGAATCATGGCTCTGCGGGACCACGAATGATGCTGAGCTGTGGGCACAGTACTTAGCGCAGACTTCTTTCTGTCTTCTGTTTTCTAAGCCAGGATGACTTGCTTGGTTCACAGTTTTGAGCTTGCTTTCATGACCCTGAGATACAGAAATTTACTTTTTTTTTTATGAAAGCTGGGATTCATAGGATCATAGAATCAAAGAATCACCAAGGTTGGAAAGGACCTCTAAGATCATCTAGTCCAACCATCCACCTATCACCGATATTTTCCACTAAACCCTATGGGAATGTAATTATTTCCATTCAGGAGCTGGGGATTTAGGATCTGTTATCACAAGACATCAAGTAAATTTCAGGAGAGATAGAAGTGTTACGCTTGGGTTAGAACTGAAAGGCTTTGTGGAAGGTTTGAGGAAAACACAACTCTGGTTTACATCAAGTTTAACCTGGTCTTTCTGAAATTTCTTTCCAATTATGCGTGGATGGAAAGGAGCTTGATTGGTACGTCAGCTTGTATAGTCTGGGAAGGGTTCCTCCTCGGCTGAGCCCAGGAACTGGGAGAAAGCCAGCATTCCTCTTGGCTCAGCCAGAGCTTCTTTGTCCTTCCTGGCTCTTGATGTGGCTTACTCTCTTTGCACCTAACCGCTTTTCTCTTTTCCCAGCCTCTGGTACCAGAACAACTTCTGTTCTTACCTCTTGACACGACAGGGCAGAACCGTGCTCCTAGTGGCTTTGCTGATTGTTTTACTACTTCTTGTCACCTTTCTTGGCTTCAGCTTTGGCATTGGCACCAGCCATGCTGTTTCCACCAGAGCACCCTGGCTCCCACAGGGACCACACTCAGGAAACCCTGCACTGTGTCCACCACTGTCACCACAGAGTACAAGCCCATACACAGCTTTTCAACCTGAGCCTGCAGGACTTATGATTTCTTTCCCTTAAAGAATGTTTTCTGGCCTTTGGACCATGACAAGAGACTTCCAAGGGATGGAACAGGGTTTGTGTGCCAGATGAGGGCAGAGGTGAGGAGCAAGCTGTGACCTGATAGGACATTCATCACTTTTTCCTTTCAACAAGGCACCATGCTTCAAGCTGCTATTTAAGATAGCCCGTGATACTTCTACAAGACTGAAATTCTCCCCAACAGCACCCTTCCCCAGTGCCAAGCACTGCTCCAACATTGGCTGATGGTCTCTTCCCCGATTCACAGTGGGTGTGTAGAGGTGGAGAAACACATTGCTGCTTGGGCAGGTAAGGCAGGTGATATTGGAGTCAGATAAGGTGATGCTACAGGAGGATGAATCCTTTTGGCCCTGCCTTGCTTCGCCTCCTGGCTCTTCCTCTCCCTCCAGGGCTTTCTTACAGCTGTGCCCACATGCAGACCGAGGCCAACATAAACGTGAATGTGTGAAGTACACGTTCTTGGAAGAAGGTTGTGCAGTATCTACAGTTTTTTTCTCTGTGAAGGATACATATCCTTGACTCTTCTTGAAAGGAAATTTATATCTGGTCACTGGGGTTAAATAAGAGCCACAATGGTGTGCCTGCTCTAGGAAATCCAGCATATTCCTGAGAGAAAAAGAAAGGACTACAGTTTTTAGAGGTACCAGCTGAGATTGGTTCAAACTGCTAAATTTCCAGAGTAGAGCTGATCCAACAGCACTGAAATCTTCTTCAAAGTTTCCTTTAACAGAGGAAAAAAAATCAAAGAAGTTGTAGAGATGGACTTGAATCAGAAGATATGAATCCTAGGAGGAAAGAAATGTTCCTGTTCTGCTGCTTTGAGCCCAGCCTCTTCCATGCCTTATTTGTGGCAAGATGGGACCAGCAGGGGGATAGTCTGGGAATGGGCAAGTCACTTCATAGGACTGCATCAAGGCCCCAGAGTGGAAGGAATGGCATTTGTGGCCAAAGGTCATTGCTTGCAGAAGCATCTTTGGGAAAAAGATACTTGAATGGACCTACTGCACAGGGTACTGGTAGACAAACAACAACATGCCTTGGCCATGCCATGTCTTCATTAACCGAGGAAATGTCCTCTCAGGGCATGCAGGTTGAAGGGTGTTGAGTGTGACACACAGGGGTTGGTCAAGCAGGAAACTGGTTTGATGGAGTTAAAATGGAGTCTCACATGTCTTCCTGGCTGTACCGAGCCCTGCATGTTGACTACAGCCTCCCACCAGGCCCAAAGGCCGCGTGAGAAGCAGGGACTTCAGTTAGGTGATGTGCCTGCAGAGTAATGGGATGAGGATAAAAGAGAGAAACTCAGATCTGACTTATGTCTTGGCTATGATTTTTCATTGTAATTGCTGAAGACTCTTCCGTTGGCTGCATCTTGTGGCCACTGCTTGTTAAGAGAATCTCTGTGGTTTTTTTTTATCTTGATCTTGGCTGTTTCATGACTCACAATGTAACAGACTCTCCTTCATGTGACAAGTAACATTCAGAGTAGGAAAAGCTCATTAGTGGATGTGAATGTGTGGTAGATGTAGGACCAACGTGTCAGGATCAAATCAAGCCATGAACTGGTGTCTACAAAGGAAGAAGGACAGGGTGGCCTCTTCTGATAGCTTCAGCGGTGGAAATCTGTCATTAGATGCATTCCAAGTGTGCTGGAAGGTGAACAGGTGGGACAAAGCTGATCTTAGTATAGAACAGGCAAAGCAGGACTATTGTACTGACTGCATTGTTCATGTTTGTATCCGGTTCAATAAGATCCTCAGGGATGGCATTGCTCACACATCAGATCCAGTTATTAGCAAATTGTTGGGAGTTTTAATGACTCTTATTCAGCCCTGGCAGAAGCCACACAGGCCAAAGAGGAGGTGCAAAGCTCTTCCAGTGGGTAAGGAAATTATTTTCATAATCCAAAGTTCTTTATCCAAAGCCTCTGGTTGAAAATTGCCATTTCTCCCCAAAGTAACACAGAGCAACTCTGACAGTGCAGGGAAAGCAGTCAGATCAGGTTTTCTTTGGGGACTTTTCTATTTCTCAGGCGTGGCTCCTAGTGATAAAGAGAGAAACACGTGAAGTGATCCAGAAATCCTTTAGCAAAAGCTGTGGCATATTTTGGAGCTCTTAGAGGCTTTTCCCCTGTCTTTCTCACACCTCCCGCAGAGGGATGGATGAGAAAGTGTTTTTGACTGGTGGAAAGCAAGCCAAGAAGGCTACAAAGCCTCCCATTGCTTTTGCTTTCTTTCATGCCCCCAAATCCCTCAGGATGCAGTTGTCCACGTACACCCGTGGCGGCTCTGGCAGCACTTGTGCAGCTCTGGGAGGCCTGCTGGGTGTCCCAGCAAGCACAGGGGGACAGGGCAACAATACCGTGGCCCAGAGGATATCTCCACCCAGAGACATGAGCTGATTCCAATCTTGAAATGTTGAGGAAACAATTGAAAGTTTTCAGGCTTAGGTAAAAGGACTGAAAAGACTCTGAAAACGTGGAACGGTATGAATTAAGTGTGAGCATCCTGAACAGATCCTGTTTAAATGCTAGCACAAAAGACTTCCCCAAAAGGAGCCACCCTCTCCATCCCCGGGGATGTGTTCTATATGAAAACACAACATGACAATAGAAAACTACCCCAAAACCTGTTGCTAGAACCAGATAATCTCCCCCTCCTTGGCTGGGGTTTTGTGTCCCTGCTGACGTTGGAAAGCCGTGTCCCTTTGGTGCGATGCAAGCAAGGCTCTTGTGCAAATGTTAAAAACTCCTGTGGTGGCGATGGCTGCGATGTCTCCAGCACTGTGACACTGACACACAGTCTGTGGCAATGGAAGGGCTGCAAGTTCCCCTGGTTCATGCATGTCCTTAGAATGACTCGAAGGAACTGGACTTCTGACAGAGGCTTTCCGTGCCCTGTGCCGAAATGTGAGCCGTTTAGAAGAACTTAAACCAGCTATGACTCATATGAAAATAAAGCATTTCTGGAAATGAAAAGACCATTTATCCCCTCTGCACACAAAGCCACTTTTTTTCCCATCTCCACACTGTAAGCTCTTTGGGAAAGAGGACTTGTTATCTCTCTCAATTCAGGTCTTTAAGACCATGTGGTATCTGATCTTCTCCCAAAAGGAAATAATGAAAAAGCAACTTTCTCCCTTTTTTTTCTCTGCAGCAATTCAAGCCAGAAGAAGATTAAAATTATCATAGGATTTTCTGCTTTGTGTTTTCTTATGTAAATGCAGAAAATATCATGTCTGAGAGGACTGAAAAGTTGTCTGTGAAACACTGTTAGCTGACAGATAAAAGTTGCATACCCTAGATTGTGTTCTATTAACCTGCTCATCTACTCAGCTGGAATACCATTTCCAAATTGTAATAAAATATAGAGTAAATGTGATTTAATCTTTGTATCGTTATTATTCTCATTATTCCACTATTGCTCTATCATTCAGATGAAATCAAAACGTGACTGCTTAGGAAACACCTCTCTCCCGCGATGTCCCCCTTTAGCCAAATGCATTCCTTGAGAGCGCACATAACCTCCTGTAGAACCTGCAGCACCTGCAGAGCTCAGAGTTCAGCCTGCTCTACGTGGATGCTGGGCTACATCCTGCTCACCATGCAGCTCTGCCATGGGGAGCACGCTCCAGGCAGCATGCCCTTCCCTAAGTGCCAGTGCGACGTTACGGGGCTGCTGAAAAGCACTTCTCTGTCAGGCTGCACTCAGGGTTTATTTTTGCTCCTCCAAATATCTTTTTAAGTCCCTTCTGCTTATTTGTACAGCTTTCCCAGCATCCTCTTTTCCCAGCTTGTTTATAGCTGGGAGGCCTTCTGCTTATTGCTCATCCTAATCTCTCACATCTTTACTCAGCAACACTGAACTTACTGCTCTCATGCCTGTCTCCACTTTGCTACAATTAATTTCTTTCTCTTTATGGATCTTCTCTGCCTTTGTGTATTTAGCTTTTCTGACTATTCACAATGTGTTTTCAGTTTCCACAATCACAAACATGCTCTCAGTGTTAACTCTTACCTTCCAGGAGGATCTTTTTTCCCAACTCCAAAGCCAGAGCTGCCTCAAGCTGTGCCTCCCGGACTGCCCAATCAGCCTCAGATTCTGCGGCATCACAGAATCATGGAGTATCTGAGACTGGAAAGGACCCACAAGAATCATTGTGCCCAACTCCTGGCTCCCCAAAATCAAACCATATGAGTGAGGCAGACATCCTCCTGTTTGCTCTTGAATGAGGGCAGAGTTCCCCTTTCTGGCCTGGGAGAAGATCATGATGGTGTTTTTCTCTGGGAATCAAATCCCCGTTCTTAGTTCTCCTGTGATCTAAGGGCCTCATAAGCTGAGGCATTGCTTTCTATGACAAAGCCTTCCTTCTCACTTCCTCTCTCTTCCCCTCCAGCCAGGGCAGTTTCAGCAGAGGTATCACAATAGTGTCTCTGCCCCACAACAGGGCATGATGCTGGGGCTGGGCTGTGAAGGAGGATGCCTGAAGTAAAACTCCAAGAACAACCATGCTAGGACAGATCAAGAGGCCATGCATCCCACTCCTGTCTTTGAAAGTCATTAGTAGGAGATACATAGGGAAACAACATAATAAAAAGAGAGAAAAGGAGCAACGTTTACTGTATCATACTTGCCCAGCTTCTAGAAATCAGCAGCTCAGGAAAAATCAAACCTTTCTTTTCCTTTTCCTTTTCCTTTTCCTTTTCCTTTTCCTTTTCCTTTTCCTTTTCCTTTTCCTTTTCCTTTTCCTTTTCCTTTTCCTTTCCCTTTCCCTTTCCCCTTTTTCCTTTTCTTTTCCTTTCCCTTTCCATTTTCCCTTTCCCTTTCCCTTTTTCCTCCCCTCCCCTCCCCTCCCCTCCCCTCCCCTCCCCTCCCCTCCCCTCCCCTCCCCTCCTCTCCTCTCCTCTCCTCTCCTCTCCTCTCCTCTCCTCTCCTCTCCTCTCCTCTCCTCTCCTCTCCTCTCCTCTCCTCTCCTCTCCTCTTCTTTTTTCTTTTCCTAGATGTTCTTCTGAGCCACTGGTAGATGTTCCCACTCTTCTTTTCCATAGGCCTAAAGGCTGGCAGTCTTATATTCTTGGTGGAAAAAATATCTTCTAAACTTCACAGCATCTTTGGAGGTCTGTATAGCATCCACCCCTACATTTCTTGACCACAACATTTCCATAATATCTACCCTTCCTCAATTTAGCTGAAGTATTTTCTTCTTATTTCCACCTTAACAAAAAGTTATTCCTCTCACGTCCATTTAGTTTTATACAAGAGGCAAACACAAGCTCTCTAACTCCTTATATTTGAAATACCTGAGGAATTTTTGAACTTAATCCATATATGTTACCTGCACAGTTATAGGTATCTTAATGAGGACAGTAATGCTGTCTCAGCGTTTTTTATATATTCAAGTAACGTGCAGTAAATCATTTTCCTCCTCTTCATTCTCCATTACAACACATTTTCTTGTCTGCCAACTGCTAATTGGGGAGCCCTTGCCCTATCATTATTTTTTTCATTCCTTATAAATACCTAAGGTGCTAACCAGGTTGATTTTCTGTAGCAGCAGGTAATTTATTTGTCTCCATGGAGATAAACTGTTGGAACTTTTGTTCATGCTGTTTTATCATTAAAAAATACCAATTATCTCAGAAATCTTCAGATTCTTCCCTGACTCCTCGTCTTGTCCAAGATCCTTATGAAATCTTTTAAACACAGAAAAGGTGGCTGCAGGACCTGACCAGGCTGTCCCAGCTCTCACATCACCTTAGGCAGATTCACAAATAGGTCAGTTCTTCTAGAAATGAGGCTGAAGTAGCTGTAAGCTTTGGTCTTCACTGAACATAGAGAAACACAGACAAATTCTGGCAACTCCGGATGGATTTCAGCTGTTCCTTTGGAAGTCACTGTTTTCCTCAGGGGGTGACCTGAGATCCATATCTACTTTTTGTCTACAAATCCAGCATTGCCTACATGCGTATCTTTCTGTGTGAGCACATTTATTTCTATAAAGAAGAGTCAGCACTGACTAGAAAGGCTGATACGTCTCCCTGAAGTTAACAGGAACGCACTCTCACCTTGGGCTCCAGTAGGAGATCCCATACCATGGAAGAACTGGGGATTTGGGCTGAACAAAGGGCATCCCAAGCAGGAACAGTACACTGCAATAGGCTGTGATGGCTGATTTGCCAAATAACTTGTGTTATTCCTCTTAAGTTAAGAAAGCAGTGAGTTGTAATTTCTTGAGCTCAGTAGTGCCACGTTTGTCTACAGCTCCCCTTTGGCTTCTCCACTGGCCACATGACCAGTCTGGGTTCTGTGAGACCCACACTCTTCTCACAGTCAAGGCCTCACCTTGATACCATCTTTGCCTATCTGGACAACACAGATCATCTAAATCCCACAACTGAGGATTCTGTGGTATCTCTGCAAAGAAGAAATAAATGTCTATAAAAGGAAGGAAAGAAGAAAAGACGTTTCCATAAATACCACCACATTAATCAATCCTGTCCATACTCTGAGATGGATCTGTATCTCAGCCTTATAAAGGGAAAACTGAATACTCTGCTTTGCAGCCTTGGTCGTTTCCCATTCAGTCACTCCCTGGTTTATGTCCCTCTCACCAGCATTGCTCGCCTTGACTCAAGCCTGGCCTGGCACCCCATGAAACCAGAGAGAGTCTCCAGTGAATTCCAAGGACATTGGCTCCATCCTGGGTCTCTCACTCTCACCACAGATGCTTTCAGAGAAATGCTACAGGCCATCATGATTCTATTTTTATTATTTTTTTCCTAGAATTGTGTGACTTCTTTGTTTTGTTTTCCCATGGCTGAAGGAAGCCCCAGCTCAAAGTAGCTTAAGGGCAACATTAGAGGGAACACGCTGTATTTTCTTTTATCTCTTCTTTGGAACAGAAGTGTTCTTGGAGGCTTTTGGATGGTGTTCTCTTCATTCCCATCCCTGAGTGAGGTGGCTTGGCTCTGTTGAGCTCTGCCCAGTGGTCCCATGAATACTAGTGAAGTGACTGGTACTGCAGCCTCTCCTTATGTGCACAGACCCTTTGAAGTCACTTCAAAGGCGTTGTTTGCAAAGGGGCTGCAGGTACAACGCCGTCAAATATGGCCAATACCATCCCTACTGTTTAATGATTCAAACGTTATTTCTTATAAGCAAACAGAGGCATTTTTTTATATTGTTGACACTGATCCTCTAGCTTAGCAAAGGGCACTCCTGCAACATTTTCTGACTCAATTTATCATCTGCCCTAGGCATTCGTTGCACTTTTCTCATCATTAAGGAAGAAATAAAAGCCATTCGCTAATCCCCAGTCCACTTTGTTCCTCTATGGCCCTTCAAAGAGCAGGGCCCCTAAATGGTGATTAAGGACTCTGGAGACCTTTCTCAAGAGAGATTCCTTTCCTTCCCCATATCAGGCAGAGGGAATCAAATTCTCAAGCCGGGTAATGTTTTTTTAATTAATACCACAGGACTTGAAATAAAATAAAATAAAATAGTTATATGGGGCTTTTAACCTCTTTTTTTTTTTTTTTAATAGGCTTTTTACATTGTCTTTAAATAAAAACAACCCTCTCTGCTTAGCCAATGGATTTAGGGTGACGGTGTTAATTTGCAGGCCGGGGTCAGAGACGCCTGGAGCACGGGGATAGGCTAAGCTCTACCTGACTTCCCATTGAAGAAGCAAGGAGATCTCCTCGTGCCCTCTTGCACTTGACCCGGGAGCACCGCACAGGGCCGGGGGGGGGGCAGGACCAGCACGGGGACAGGACTTGTGTTGAGCTCTGGGCAGGCAGCAGCAGCCCAGCTTGAGGCTACGTAGTGGGAACACTGCCTGTGGGGAGCAGCTGCCCGCCTGCGGGGCCTCCCCTCTGCACGCCTGGGTGTTTGCTGATGGACACCAACCCACAGCAGCCGCAGCTGTGGCAAACACTCCGTGTGTGAGTCAGGTGCCAGGCAGAAGTCTTTTGGCAGAGGCATTCCCAGAAGTGGGAAAATCTAGAAGATTTCCTTTCCATTTATGATGCTTCCCCTTCTTCTATTTGTTTATTATTCTTCTTTCCATCTCTGTGTGGTTTTTCTTTCCTCCTCTCCTGAGTCCTTTCCAGCAGCCCATGCTTTACTCACTGTGATTTGAGGTCCAATCTTCCATTATAATTTTTCTCTCTCCATCCCAGGCTGGAAGCCACATTTCTTCGTCTCCTTTGAGCACAGCAAAGCTTTTTTTTAAATCTCTGATGCTGTTGCTGGAGGTTCTGGGACACAGGTGCCTGTGTGGGAGTGTGGAGGCACAGCCACAAGCTGACCACTCTTTGTTCCACTGTTGGAAGTCTCTCCTCTTTAACCTCCAGCCTCGATCTCCTGCAACCAGAGAAAACCCGAGGGATCAGGAAAAGCCCTGCATGACAGAAATAAAACGTGCCTCACCTCTTACAGCTGCCTTCAAAAGCTCAGTGCGCTAGAAAATTGTAATGAGTCAGTAATAGCCATAAAGAGAAAATAATTGACATGGTTCTTCTGATGACAGTGTTTCTAGGACTGCATTGTTCTGAGCCTCCATTTTAGGAGAACAGTGGGAAAAACACTTTTTAAAAGCTCCCTGCTGATATCGGTGGGACTGCGACCTGCGCTTAAAAAGGCATTAAGTCCCTTCACAGGTACGTGCAGTGCTGCTGGAGCTGCAAGGAGGCTGACCATACAATCTCGGAGTTATTTGAGTTGGAAGGGACTTTTAAAGGTCATCTGGTCCAACTCCCCTGCACTGAACAGGGACACCCAGAGCTCGATCTGGTGCTCCAAGCCCCGTCCAGCCTGATCTTGAGTGTCTACAGGGATGGGGCATCCACCACCTCTCTGGGCAACCTATTCCACTGCTTCACTACCCTTATCATAAACAAATTTCCTTATATCCAATCTCAATCTCTTCTTGTCACTGAAACCACTTCCCCTTGTCCTATCCCCACAGGCCCAGCTGAAGAGTCTGTCCCCTTCTTTTTTATACCCCTGTGTAGATCCCAAAGGGCAGGGCAGTTCTGCGGCAGCAACGAGCAGGACAGCTTTGCTGTTCTCTGCGGGGCACACGGCAGCACTTTGCCAGAGCTCCTGTCAGTGAGGCCGGTTTGCGCTCTGTGTGCCAAGCACCGGCCGTGCTGCCAGGCGATGTTCCCCTCTCGGTTCCAGCCCTGTGGTGTCAGATGGGGGAGCGCAGTGTGAGCCCGCGGCGGCTCAGCGGTGCTAACCGAGCAGAATTTGTCACCTCGGTTCCTCTCGCCCCCGGCGGATTCGTCTGTCAGTGGGAAGGAGCAGAAACGTATAATTAATGGAGAAGCAGGAAGCGAAAAGCAGAGTTCAAAGCCGTCTGCCAAAAGAAACTGATCCCGAGCGAGGCTCCCATAATTGTGTCTGGGGTGACAATGACAGCCCGGCACTTCCAAGGCCGGAGCATTGTTGTGTTTGAGCTCCCATCCCCAGCACTGCTCGCCCTGCGAGCTGCTGGCCTCATGTTGGGAGCTGCCGGCCCTGCGCTGGGAGCTGCGGGGCGAGGGGTCAGCTGGCGTCCGGCGAGGGTTGGAGGATGTGGGTTATAACGAGACGAGAGGAGCGCCCGGATGACGGGCAGCACGGCGTGGCGTGGCGACGGGGAACGGAGCGCAGCCGGGGGGTCTGCCCAGCCCTCCGGGTGAATTTCTACGCCAGAGCCAGGCAGCCTCGTTCCGTCCTATTTTTAGTTTAACGTATTTCAAACGGGGGTTAAAAGGGGTCATAAATCTTCGCAGGAGCCGAGCATCCGCCGAAAGCCAGGTCTGATCTCTTTTACATCTGCCCCAGGTTCTCAGCCTTATCTGCCTCAGCTGCCTTCGCCCTTTGTGGCCGCACACAAACGCCATTCAGCAGCAGCCCTTTGGCAGGCCTGAGTGGCAGGTATAGGGTAACCGCGCTGCGCGGGGAGGGGCGGCGGGCGCCGGCCCCCGCGGCACGGCTGATTGACGCGGCAAAGCGGCACAGAGGGGTTGTTTGAGGGGAGCCCGCCAGATTGACAGCGTAAATGTGTAACACACACACACAGCCTGTGAGAGAGGAGCCTGCCGGCGGGTGGGAGAGCGCTGGCGGAGCGTTGGTCACACGGAGATTGAATTACAGCTGAATTAGATCAGAGCTGTGGGAAACGGCACCTCCTAAACACACACGCGGCCTCCCCGGGGGCCGGGCGGCAGCGCCGTGCCCGCTGCATCCCTCCCGCAGGCCCGAGCGGTGGCTGCGGCCAGCGGCTGGAAAGGAGGGCAAAAACAAAGGGGGGGGGGGGGGGAAGAAAAGGGGAAAATGCCGGGATGGGAAAGGCCGGCACGGCGGGATTTTCGCCCCGCAGCTGCAGGAGTTGGACTCCAAAGGGGATTTTGCTGGCTTTACCCGATGCCTTTTAAGATTTGCGGTTTTACGGCGTTTCGCGAACGCTGTGGGGAAGAATCTTAATACGCCAACGGCCCCCTCAGATACCGATCGCCCTCCTAATCCTTTTGATTTGCCGTATGCTCTGATGGCACGTCACAAACCCGCCAGGGGAATGCCTCCGAGCCGAGGGCCGGGGTGGGCTGGCTGGGGAACAGACCCACTGCCAGCCCCATTGGAAAGGGCAAGAAGTCAGCAGCGCTCCCAGCAGCCCCGGGCCTCCGCATCCCCACAGTGCGGGTGAGCGTGGGCAGAAGGTGACCATGAAGGCTCACATCCAGAGACCGGGTTGTTTAGTTAATTACCATTACACAGCTTGCTTTCCAGGTCAGGTTTTTATTTATTTTTATTTTTATTTTTATTTTTAATTTTAATTTGATTTTCCAGCGTCCCCTGCTTTTCATAACCCCCCTCTCCAGCAAACTCGGCTGACAAACATTGGCCAGCCCGCCTGTGCTTTCTCAACCTCCCGGCTAGCTCTCATAAATAAAGTGGAAGCCAAAGAGAGACACAATGCCTGACAGTGGAGCCGGGGCTCTGCAAACAGTAGATGCAGTAGGGTCAGACCTCCGCTTTGCGGCTCTTGAAGTCTCACAGCCTTACTGTGAGGCTGAGGCGTGCAGTCTTTAGTGCGTGGCTGTGCAACACAAGACCAGAAGCACTTTTCTCCTGCTCTTCCCAGGGATGGGGCTGGAGCCCTACCCTCTCCACCGGTGGGATGGTAAAGGCAGACTGCCGGCACCTCAGTGTCTGGCTGTGCTGAGCTGCAGGCTGGGTTTGGCCATCATCACCAGTGCTGTCTGGCTGCTCACCGGCAGGGCTTTACATCCCATCTCCAGTGAGCAGAAGGGATGGAGCCACCCTCTGTTGAAGGGGAAGGAGGCTGAGCTGTATGGATTTAAGCACTATTATGGCACTTGGCCTCATGAGCCCTGGCCTGTTTATTTGTTAGTACAGACACAGTCCAGGGACAAGTAAGTCCAGAGCTGGATGCTCTGTAGCAGGGGTTTGCTGCTCCTCGTTGGCGCTTAAAGGCAGCCTGCCTCATGACAGACCACTGACATTGCTTTGAGTCACAGGAAATTAAATCTCCAGGCAGAGCCTGGCAGACTGCAGAGTGCATCTTCTGTTTGGTCCCCTTGCTCACAGGCCAGCTAAGGTCAGAGAAGGATACAGGGAGAGAGACAGAACTTTGTGTCTCCTTCCGTGAGTGAAGTTTGCAAGGGGAGCTGAGCCCCTGCAGGCCTCAGCCACACACGTTACCTTCCTGCTCCTCCAGAACTTTCAGCCTGCAGCTCCTCATGAGAGAAGTGGAGAGGCAGCGCTGAGCTCTGCTCTCTGTGACAGCGACAGGGCCTGCTGGAATGGCATGGAGCTGCATCAGGGGAGGGCCGGGTGGGGATTAGGGACAGGTTGTGTACCAGAGGGTGGTGAGCATGGAACGGGCTGCCCAGGGCAGTGGGCACGGCCTCAAGCTGCCAGAGTTCAGGGAGTGTCATATGATTTTTGGGTGGTCCTGCATGGATCCTGAAGTTGAACTCCATGATCCTTATGGGTCCCTTTCAACTCAGAATATTTTATGCATTTTAAAGTAAAAAGGTAAAAAGGATGACCCTGGGAACTGCTGACCTGTCAGTCTCACCTCTGTGCCAGGGAAGATCGTGGAACAGATCCTCCTGAAAGCTATGCTAAGGTACATGGAAGGCAAGGAGGTGATATGGGAGAGGCAGCATGGCTTCACCAAGGGCAAATCCTGCTTGACCAACCCAGTGGCCTTCTATGATGGTGCCACTGCATCAATGCATAAGGGAAGGTCCACTGATGTCATCTGTCTCAACTTCAGTAAGGCCTTTGACATGGTACCCCACAACATCCTTCTCTCTAAATTGGAAAGATATGGATTTGATGGGTGGAGTGTTTAATGGACAAAGAAGTGGCTGCAGGATTGAGTCAGTGGTGTGGTCAGTGTCTGGATGGAGATTAGTGACAAGTGATGTCCCTCAGGGGTCAGTGCTGGAAGTGGTGCTCTTTAATATCTTCATCAGTGACACTGACAGTGGGGTCAAGCGCACCCTCAGCAAGTATGCTGATGAAACCAAGCTGTGGAGTGCGGTTGGCACACCAGGGGGACAGGATGACATCCAGAGAGACCTAGACAGGCTTGAGCAATGGGCCCAGGTGAACCTCATGAGATTCAACAAATCTAAGTGCAAGATCTTGCACCTGGGTCGAGGCAACCCTCACTACCAATACAACATAGGGGATGAAAGGACTGAGCACACTCCCGTTGAAAAAGACCTGGGGGTACTGGTGGGTGGGAAGCTGGACATGAGCCAGCAATGTGCCCTCACAACCCAGAAAGCCAAATGTATCCTGGGATGCATCAAAAGAAGTGTGGCCAGCAGGTTGCGGGAGGTGATCCTGTCCCTCTACTCTGCACTGGTGAGGCCTCACCAGGAGTGCTGTGTCCGGATGCGGAGTCCTCAGTACAGGAGGCACATGGGCCTGCTGGAGCATGTCCAGAGGAGAGCCACAAAAATGATCCAAGGGAACACCTCTCCTATGAGGACAGACTGAGAGAGTTGGGGCTGTTCAGCCTGGAGAAGAGAAGGCTGAGAGCAGTCTGTCAGTATCTACAGGGGAGCTACAGGAAAGAAGGGGACAGACTCTTTAGCAGGGTCTGTGGTGACAGAACAAGGGGAAATGGTTTCAAGCTCAAAGAAGGTAGATTTAGGTTGGATATAAAGAAATAATCTTTTACAGTGTGGATGGGTGAGGCACTGGACCAGGTTTCCTCGTGATATGGTTGATGCCCTGTCCCTGGAGACTTTCAAGGTGAGGCTGGATAAGGCCCTGGGTAACTCTGATCTAGCTGTGGTGTTCCTATTCATTGCAGGAGAGCTGGACTAAGTGGCCTTCAGAAGTCCCTTCCAACTCTAAGGATTCTATGACTCTATGATTCTATATTCTGTGATTCTAACTCCCTGTGATGGTGTCTGCTACATCATTTGGGAGGGGGGTAGTTTTAATTTTACAGTTGTTTATCATTTACTCACTTTTGGAAAGGGTATAAGAATTGTGCTCAAAGTTGTTACTAAGCAGAAATCCCTGAATTTATGTCTTGACTTGGCTATTCATGTCCCATTATGCTTACAAAGAGAATTTGAAAGCTGCATGGGGCAGCAACACCCATTTCTGTGCCTGCAGGCTCCAGTGACTGCCATGGGCAGAGCTGGGCTCCCAAATCAGTCACAGCCCACAGGACCACGCAGAAACCCCTGAGGTGTGCTGGCCTCTCTGCTCTTACTTCTTGGCTGTGAGGATTTGACAGAAGACTTGTAAGGCCAGGGAACTTCTGAAGACCCACTCGTGTCTATGACTTAAATATTCTCTGGGTCAAAGAATGTGCCTTCCCCAGCTTGCTGGCTGTCTTAGGTTTGTCACAGCCCCTGTAGTGGTCACCAGCAGGCAATCATAGAATCGTTTGAGTTGAAAGGGACCTTTAAAGGTCATCTAGTCCAACTCCCCTGCAATAAACAGAGACATCTACAGACAGATCAGGTTGCTTGGAGCCCAGTCCAGCCTGACCTCGAATGTTCTTTCCCCTTGTCCTGTCACAATACCATGGTTGCATTCTCACAGGTGTAGCTGAGAAGTTTGTTGCTCTAGAACTGTAAAATATGGTTCTTCTGAAGAGTCTGGTAGTTGAAAGCAGCTCATTATGGGTAAGATTTTCTCATACAAAATAAAAAACGGCTACCAAAAATACAGGCTTTTTTTTACTGTGTAAGCTTTACAGTCAGAAAACTTTTCATGGCTTTATGTGCCTTTTCCATGGCTGTTACGAGAGGTAACTATCAACCGAGGTGGGAGGTTAGAGTTGCAGATGCATTCAAGTCTCAGACATGTTGACAGGTTTTAGCCTCTGGGAGAGCAGGTGCCAGCGCTGCGTGGCAGGAAGAGCAGCACGGGGCCGTATGCAGCTCTGTGGAGGACGGCTGAGGCACAGCACAAATAGCTCACCTTTGGTTGTCCAGTGCTGTCAGTGCTGAGCCACTGTGAACCCACAGAGAGTGGCCGTCAGGAGGTTTCCATAGATTCTCTTGCACCAGCGAGCAAAAAGTCTTCAAAGCAGAACTCCTTCTATAATAGGATACTGGAAAGAGAAATGTTCCAATTTAATCCAAGCTTGCAATGAAGATGCTGTGAATCTAAGTGACTGAAATAGAATCTAGTTTTGATATTTCAGTTAACTTACTCTAAAACATAAGTTAAATGAAATTGCAGAGAAATAAATTGCTGTGAATCCTTCCTGTATCGTCAGCTTGCCTACAGTTTTCATGAATTCAGTTTGGCGTCTGAGTGCTTAGAATGGGGCCCTCCCAAAGGTTACCCCATGACTCTGGGGGGGACACATGGGGGACACAAAGGAACAGCACAGAATGGGATGGTACTTTTCTTCAGACAACTCGGATTTTTCATGACTGTATGGGATTTTGGCTATTCATTCAGTTGGAGCAGAAACTTTTCTCCTCGTTTGCTGCACGGTTGCGATATCGTTTTTCTTTTCGTTGTGGTAAGCTGAGGATTGGCAATTACATTTGATGCTGAGGCTGTTCCGGTTTTCCTGACAGATGTAGCAGCTCAGCCAGGGAACAGCCTGGTCTTGTGGCTTCTCTGCAGGACTCTGCCATCTCACGTAACCATTGATCCCTGTCGCAGCTGAAAGCAAACCTCCGTGTGAAATGCGTTGATTCAGTCACCTCAGCACACCCCTTTCTTTTCTTTTCTTCTTCTTTTTTTTTTTTTAACCTGAATTCCTTCAGGCTCTTGATGCAAATCATTTCAGCTCTGGTTCACAATGGAGCAGGAAGGCCTTCCGCTGGAAAAGCATTTGGCTTCGAGAGTGCTCGCGGCGCTGGGGAAGCTCATGGGTTGCAGCCAAGCAGGGCAAGATCACGCTTCCAGGAAAGTATGACTAACCTGATTTCCACATTTACTTAGCACGTAGGATGCCCCAGTACATGCAGAACTTCAGAGGTTATGGGGATGGGGTGCCGGGGGTAGAGTTCGCTTAATTTATGGCTGAGCAGTGCAAATCACACATCAGATTCAGCCCTTTGATGTCAACGGTGTTATCAGGTGGGCTGGGTGTGTGAGATTAGCTGCAGTGTATTGTAATGCTGCAGAGCATAATGCTGTGCCCTTGATGGGCAAAAAGACACTTCAGAGTGGTGTGGTGTGTGTGCAGCACAGCAGGGCAGAGGCTGGGCTCTGCCTAGCACTACTAGCAGAGGAAAGTTCAGAGGAGGTCACCAGCGAGACAGCTTATCCAAGTGGGCACCTGCAGATGCTTGATCCATGAGCTGCTTACCTTACCTGGGCCTTAAGAAGCTGTCTGCAGAGGAGCTGCCAGCATCTCTGCTGCAGGTACATGCAGCTCTGGTCTGTGCTCCCAACAGTGGTTCCTCTAGAAGTTGCTCAGGAAGTCTTGCCTCAGGATGTAAATGCCCTTCTCCTGCCTGTACATACTGCCCAGACAAGAGTTGTGGACACAGGACCTTGAAGGACCAGAAAGAGCAGTTGCAGGCTTCTGCTCTCATCTACATGAAGCTCCTCTGAGCATGCTCATACAGCTGCCATTTCCTTTTCCTCCCTCCCAAGAACAGATGGGAAGGCCTTCCTTCAAAGACAGAGATTTCCTTGTCCAAGAGCTAAAAAAGGAATGTCTCAGTATTCTCAGAAAAATTGAAACTTGTCTCCTTTCAAATACGTGGTGTGCACAAAATGCAGAGCTGGGTGATGTCAGACTTGAGGCTGCTTCTCTTTGTTGAACCTACCTGGAGTCCCAGAGCATCTATGCTGACAGTGAATGTGGGCGCCTCTGCCATCTACAACACTCAGCCCATCTTGTGATCTGCCACCAACCCTCCATGGGATCTCTCCTTTGAGGGCTGTAGTTTGTAACACAGGAGCAACCAAATCACTGTCATGTACACGCTCCTGTAGGGCTAAGTGAAAAACGAAAGATTTGCAGGAGCATGGAAAGCATTGTAAGGACAGCTTTCCAAACTTCTGAGTTTCGATTCAGTTCAAAGCAAAGACTACTGGGATTTGGGTCTGAATGCATTCACGTACACCTAAAAGAAACAAACAGCGTCCTTACTATTTACAATGTCTGAAACCCACTGGAAACTGGAGAACGTCCCATTGAAAATCCAAAAAAGAAAAAAAAAAAGAAGAAATCTTGTGTAATGGGTGAAACGAAGGAAGTACAATCTAGTGGTTAAGGCAGGAACAGGGCTGTCGGGAGGTCTTTCTGGTAGAAAAGTTATTCCTGGTCTTACCACAGACTTCCTGTGTGACTGGGCATGAACTGAAGGGACTGACAGCATAAGCATGTCTTGCGCACACCGGGAGCCCTGCCCTGGGACTATGGCCAGGGTATTTCAGGGTCAGGCTTCACTCTCAGAGAGGCTCGTGAGCTGCTCTCAAAATCCAAGCCCAGCAATGTGAGGCCATCGCAGGGCCTGGTCAGAGGCAGGCACTGGAGGAGAGGAACCATGGAAAGTCCGCTCATGCCGGGGGGGAAATGAGCAGCATCCAGGCCATGGCCTCACTGCTTGCAGTGTCCTGCAGTCCTGCTGGGTGGGAGACCGTGGTGCAGCTGCAACAGCTACAACAAAGCAGGATTTTGAATTATGACTTTCTTAGCCCAAATCTGTGCTGTTTGGGGGCAGCACAGCAGTGAGCGACCTCCTCCTATACACTGGCAATTCCTCCTAGTGCAGCCATGCTGGAGACTATCAGGCCTGGGAGACCTCCTAAAGATGCCTTTTTAAGAGAAAAAAAAAAAAAGAAAAAAGGATTGAAAGGTGGAGGGCCATTTGTGGTCTAATCAAAGAGAGCTTTTCCTCTGCTCTCACCACTCTTTTGGTGAGCTTCTCCTTCGTGGGCAGACAAGCGAAGTGGGCGAAGGAAGGGGATGGATTCAGAGGCAGCAGCTGCCCCATTAATACATGCTGCACACTAAAGGTGACCTCGATGGTGTGTCTATGCCCAGCTCCTGGGGCTCACATCGCAAGCACAGCCCTGGCTGCCCAACCGATCTGTCGTGGGGATTATCTACCCGTTTGAAGTGAAATTTAGCTGGTCTTAATCAGAAATCTAGCTGCATCAGGTTTGCATTAGCCTGCACGGAGGTAGTAGCTTCACACAACGACATGGTAGCAATTAAGCTAGTTGCTACTGGTTCTTACCCTAGGGTACAACTTTGTTTTGTTCCTTGTAGATTAGTGGGACTGCACTAGTTTCCACATAGTTTTCTTTCCTGTAGACCCTGGCTATTTCACATGGAACCCTCTGGGACCGGTTATTAGACCACACAAACTGTAATTATTTCCCAAAGAGGCGGTCAGCATTCCAGTTCTTGAGCATGGCCAGTTATAAAAAAAAGTTGTTATGAATCTGAGAGAGGGAAGGGATTTCATTGAAGCCAAAGGAGCCTTAAAACTACACAAACATGGAATGAATATCTTTGAGCAGCAGGAACTGAAGACGCATATTTATTTCAAAAAGCATAATTATGCCTTTCTTGGCACTGGAGGTGAGAGTGAAGGAAAGTCCCTTCTGGGTCCCCCTTCATTTCCTCCCTTGGCTCCTTGGCATGGACAAAGCCACAAACCTCATCTCCACTTCACCTAAAATCCTCCTGGGGGACCCAATTACAGCCTTGTTACCCCTCACATCAGCTCATTTTTCCCCACTGGGAGAAGTCACATCTATTTTAAGACTTGAGGTGAAGTCCTGATGTGAGGGGAAGGCTTGGTTGCATCCCGCTCTTGGAAACAGCACTTTGTGTGAAAAGAAAAAGTTCACCCAGAAAAAAAAGTGAGATTCATACATTACAGGTGATCAAGGTGGACACACACAGTCAATTATCTGGGCAGATATGGAGCCTGTTACCACTAGAAGAACCAATTCTTTACATAGGGCAAGCTGCTCTCATGTGAGTTTTCAGCACGTGGCCTTCACATCTCAACCTCTGTGTGGCAACTATCTTTTCTTGAACAAACCAACGTACTGTAGATGCTGTAATGAAAAGATGACTGTCCACTACTCCCAAGAGTTCCCTCCTACAATATTCTGAAGCAGTCAAGCAGTGAAGGATCTTACTGCGAACCCACCGTGGTTCTCTTGGCATTTGCATCAGTCAGGAGTAAATTATTTTCATGTGAACTGATGGACAAAAATCGTATGTATTACCTTAAAAATGTGATGAAGGATACACTGGTGAAATTTCATAGCCAAAATTCCTCCCACCTGCTAGATCAATGCGTAAAAAAGACAGAAAGAAGGAAAAAAATACTAAAATAGGAAATTGATGCCTCGTCAAAGGCTATAGATGACCATGTTGTCCTGATGTTATCTTGTTTATCCCATGAAGTCATTTTATAGCATGGCAACATTTATTGATCACGAGTATATAGTCACTTACTGGAAGAGAGAACAAAGGCAAGCTAACATTGCTGCTGGGTAACTTGGGCCGCCCCTCTGCAGCATTCATGTGAAAGCTGCTTTTAGGAGCCGTCATTGCTCACACACAACTGGAGTCAGCAAGAGCTAACCCTCTGTAAGTTCAATATTTAGTGCTCCCACAAGCTTAGCTAAGGCTGGTATTAGTTCTCTCAGCTCTGACTGTCTGCATTTCAGAGGGGCTGCAGGATGCAAACACAAATACCGCGTAAAGTGAAAAGCCCTGCATTTCTGGGAAGCTCAGCTTGGCTCTGAGCATCAATTGGTGCAACAGCTGTTAAGTGCTTGAAGCTTTTATAAGGCAGACGTGATGGCAAATCCAGCTGCAAGCAACCCCCTGCTGCAGGGGCCTGACTCATGTCACGTTGTGTCCCTGCTGCCGCTCAGGCCTTGTGGTGTAGCCATCCGGTAAGAAGCAGCGCACAGCTCCCCTTCACCACTGTGTGATTCTCACAGGTGCCACTTGAATGAAGTGCTGGGATCAAGGCTGGCTTTCCAAATCAGAGACCTGAATTTGGCTCCATTAGCACCTGTGTCACCCAGAGGGAGTCGAGCTCTGGTTTGGAAAGGTCTCAGCTCCAGCGGGTTGGTGAGTTTCTCATCAGGAAAAGCACATTTCAGCTAGGCTGCACTGAGATCATCCTGCTACTGACAGCAATCTAGGGGCATGAATGAGGCCTCCAGGAAACCAGACATGGTCTTTGGTACACTTGTCTAGATGGCAGCCAGTTCTTCACAGCTGGAGTTACCTAAGCAGTCTGGATCAGCAGTGGTTAGCATCTCCAGTGTGCCAGTACGCCTGGTCTCCTTCCTGAGGAGTACACCTTTGCCTTTCCTAGCTCTGTGTCATATTGCAGGCTACCTCTGAGACTAACAGGACTACCTCTGGCTTTAGCATGGTAATCCTTGGTTTTCTTTTCTTATAGTATTTCGACTAGGCAAGCATTGTACAATGCCCCAAGGGAGATGGCATGTGTGTGTGTTGCGAGATAGCATGGGTTACGTTAGGTTATGGATTCTAATGTCCTCTTCCATAGTGCACATTATGAATTCTAATACCTTCCTCCATAGTTTTATCAACAGAGTGAAAAAACAACACAGCGCATTTTCCATGTTAGTGCCCTCAGATCCAGACTCCCAGTCTTCCTCTTGACTTAAGTTTAGATGCTGTGCCTCTTTACAGAAACACAAGTGACAAAGCCTACGGTAAGCACAGTTTCGACGACTGTCTAAACTTATTCCATATTCCAGCAGGAGTGTTGTATTTTGTTGGGTTTACAGAGTATTAAGACAAAATCAAGACAGTTCAAAGAAGGCTGGGAACAGAAATTCTCATTCCATGTGTCATACCATCCTTGATGGCAGCTACCCCTTACATTTCTTGCTGTTTACTTTCCAAGAGGTCAACAACCAGTGTCTGCAGTAAGAGTTTGCTTGGAAGTTATAATAATCCAGCTGTGTTGTTTCTTTCGGCAGCTCCCATCTTTTGTTGGTCCAAGGTAATAACCTTCTCTCTCTATTTTAATTTTTTTTCCACTTCATCAGAACTGCTCTCTTAAATTATATATAAAAAATATATTAAAATGCATATAAGCCAATATCCTCCTTCCTCAATATTTATGAAAAAGTATAGCAATGAAGATATCAACTTCCAGTTTTGAGCCATAAGACTGATATTCCTCCAAAGTAAACACTGACCTTGGCTGTGCCACAGTCAATATTTACCTCAAGTAAAATAAATCTTGATGACAACCAAAACCTGAAGTCAATATTGGCTTGCTGTAATCCAGCTGGTATAAAGTAATCAGTTTCCTTTATATTACCTGAATGCCTTATGCAAATATTTTCAAGTTAAAGGTGGGATCTGCGTTCTTACAGCTGTAAATGCAGTACTGGAACCATTCCCCGTTTTCAGCCTTCAGAAAATGGAAGGCTCTCCAAAGCCACAGCTGCCACCACGCACCCTGTGAAAGCTCTCATATCTCACAAACAATCTGCAAGTGACTGATTAACTATCTAACCTGTGTACCTACTCTGAGGCCCATTACTCCTGCATCTAAGAGCCTTCCAAACCCTTAAGAGAGGCAAAGTTCGCAAAGAAAGGGAATATCTTTTACTTGGCCAGGTGATAGAGCTGTGAAAGTGGATAAACTGGGCACACAACTCCTAGGTGTAAAGATAATCACTCTTCCTAAAAAAAAAATAATTGTGTCTCTCATTAATTTAGATCAAGTCCATAGCGATATCATTGTTACTACTACTGAGGTGAATAATTTCCCCTTCCCAATCCACGAGGAAACATTTCACTGCTCAGAAGAGGCTTTTTTAAAATGGATTTATTTTTGTCCATCAGTCACTCCCCATCTAGTAACTGCTAAGCCCGGAGGCCAAAGCCCTCCACCTCTGACCAATGGCAGACTCAAACTAATTAAGACCCCGTGGGCTTTGTGAAAAAATAGTGAATGGATAGGGGAAGAAGAGGGAGGTGGATTAGTCTCCCATTGGCCACATCAGAGGGCAGCCACCCACTGCAGCACCATCTACCTCCACCTGTGTGTCAGCCTGTGGGCAAGGGCAGCAGCGATGTGGGATGAACTGGTGGGCATGGACACGGGGCTGATGTCAGGAGGCAGAGCATCACACCACAGGACACAAGGTTTGATTTATTCTGCTGACTGGGGAGAAGCATGGGTTTTAAAGTTTTTGTGTGTAACTTCGTTACAGAAATAAAGAAAGTTGAAATTAGGTCGCTCGCTTAATTTGTAGTTCCAGAAGGGGTGGGCATCTTCAGCAGAGCGTTTTGCAATTACTGTGACCAATCCATGCAGAAGCCTCTTTTAACTGGAGCTCTGTTGTTCCTCTGCAGTGGCTCCAGTAGGCAACGGTGGCCATGAAGTCTGACTTGAACTCTCTCAGGCAGCTGAACCTGCCTCAGATAGACTTGGCGTACCAGGACAGAAGTCATGAGCTGCTCTCCATATTCAGTGAGAAAACAGGAAAAAGAACAGGGAGCTTTCAGATGACTCACTGACGGGCTGGTTGCTTTTTGGTGGCTTTCTTTTTTTTTTTTAATCCTTGCTGAAGCTTCTTCTTTTCTATATGTAAATAAGGAGATGCAAGAACTGAAAAAATCATGAACTAGGTTGAGTACTGATGAAGTTCTGTAATTGCTACAAAGCTGGCAGTGCGCAGAGTTGGTTTGCTGGATTATTTTTCCTGTGGTTCGGGTTACTTGTGCAGAGATGTTGGTGGTCCTCACAAATCCTTGTCAGATATCTGAACACAGCGCTCACCACTCCCTGCAGTGCAATCTGGCCTGATTAGCAATCTCTCTGGGAGGTCAGTGGCTGGAACAGTTCATGAATTGTGTTATAAGTGAAATAAATAAGAATAAATGATAACGCTTAATGCCAGTGGAAGACCACAGGTGCAAAAAACTGAGTACCACACAGGAGTTATTTAATGGAAATAATGAAGTTAAAAATGGGCACGAGAACGCTCTCCATTTTTCTGTAGGGTGCCTCCCTCACTGGCCACCTCTTTCCTGAGTAAAACAGGCTGTGATGCGTGATGCACTCAGCTGGACTGTGCCTTGTTAAAGCTTCTCCACATCTGTGACACGTGACCCTGAGTCCATAGCAGACCGTGCTGTGTGACCCCCGGGTGCACCAGAAGTGCTTGCCTGCCTGCAGGGAGCTGTGTCACTAACTACTTGGCCACATCTCTCCTGAAGTTTTAGCCCCTTACTAAAACTTAGATTTCAAGTATTTTCCCAATTTACCTCATAGAATAGCTTGGGTTGGAAGGGACCTCAAGGATCATCAAGCTCTGACCCCCCCCCCCCACCACAGGCAGGGCCGCCAACCTCTGTATCTAATACTAGACCAGGCTGCCCAGGGCCCCATCCAACCTGGCCTTGAACACCTCCAGGGATGGGGCATCCACAGCCTCTCTGGGCAGCCTGTGCCAGCACCTCACCACTCTCATAGTAAAGAACTTCCCCTGATATCCAACCTAAATCTTCCCTCCTACTTCTCAAAGCAATTGGAGCTACTGCAAGGAGGTGAAATGTTTGTAAGTGCCAGAAGTGGTTAACACAAAATCACAGGACGGCTGAGGTTGGGAGGGACCTCTGCAGCCATCTGGTCCAACCCCAGCTGGAGCGGGGACACCCTGAGCAGGCATTGAGCAGAAAGCAGGGCGTGTGTGGTGGTGTGAGACCTGCGGGATGCCAGCCCTGTGGCACTGTGCAGTGACATTTAAAACAGCTCTTTCTACTTCAGGAAAAGTACCCAGCCTTCTTCTGAGCCAGCTCGCCAGCCTGTATCCTCTGTAAATAGAAGTATTTTCCTGCACCTGGAGCTGAGGAGGGAATCACGAGATGGGTAACCCAGAAAGGGAGCCCTGTCTCTAAGAAACAACAGAGCTGGGGGAGGACAAAAATGACAGCCTCCGAGTAACGTGACACTCACGGAGATGCCTTTTAAAGCTGAGCTGACTCACAGGGAAGCGTTTCACTGTTTCCAAAACCTAGTATTTGTTTTCCCCACAGAAAGGACAGGAAAACCCCAAACCAAACAGACTTAAGATACTTCAGTTCTCCCTGACCCAAGCAAAAACAAAATAAAGTGCAGAAATATTGGAATTTCCCATGGAGTAGAAATATTTGTTTTCACCTAGCTGCCATCCCACGGCGGCAGGGCAGATGGAGGAGCACTGCTTTGGGATTTTCCTCAAGCATGGGTAGAGCTGCACAGGAAAACACAGAGCATACTCACGCTGCACCTGACTGCAGCTACTGCCAGAAAAAGGGCAAAAAGCTTTGCTTTCAAGAGTTGGTGCCCATTGAAAGGGAAGCAAACAGCCTCGCACCTCAGCCTGTTTCTGCGTGAGCACTCCCTCTTAAATGCATTAGGTTGGGAACTGCATCCCGCGGAGCATGTTTCTGCTTGGGCCGAGACTGACAGCTCTCCCTGCCTCGTGTGGTTGTGCTGCTTGGGAATGGAGATTGCAGAGGGTTTGCTGTCTGAAGGGGTGTGCGGGGAAGGCCACTGGTGAGAGGAGCAGCGGGACTCTGGCAGCTGCAGTGTGGTGCCCGGGTGAGCTGCGTGCAGCATGCGTGGTCCAGGGAGAGCCTGACGTGCTCAACATCTGCAGAGCACCAGGGCAAGGGGGAGGAGGGTTTAGCTGCAGATTTAAAAAAACAAAACACCAAACACTGAGTCTAAAACCTGATCCACGCACAGGTCTTGCCATGTGATTTAGCCTTGCAGTCTGATGCCTGCTTTAATGAGCAAATGCCATGACTCAGGTATTTCCCCCCCCCCCCAGCCTCTCTCTCTCTTTCTCTCTCCCATTTTGTTTTGCATGCCATGGCATGAGCTACCTTCAGCCTTGCCATAAAAATCTGACTCACTTCCTAAGGGCAGGCTAAAATAACCTGAGGATTTTTTTTTTCTTTAAACGCTGCTTTTTACCTCCTTAGACATAACAGAAAGGCAAGCAGGGACTTCTGAAACACAACAAACTAAAATCCGGTTTGTTAAGCAAGGATGAGGCGTCCCCAGTTTTCTTTGTCCATTGGGCCGCTCCTTTTAAGAAGAGAAAATGTGTGCTCGGTGGTAGCAGCTGACAATCAGTGCTTCTTCTCTCCTCCTTGAGAGAGGGGTTGGGGGTGGGGGGTGGGGGGGAGAGGGCTGAAAGTAAAGCGGAGAATTGTTCGGATTGCCCGGATCCCTCCAGGAAGTGATCTTTCTGCTTTTGCTCCAGACACACGCCTCCCAGCGAGCCAGCAGCTCCAACTAATTAGCACACGTGATGGGAATGGGAAACAAAGTCACAAACAATAGTAGCGTGGGAACGCAGTGTAAACGGCAATTACACAGCCCCCGCCCCCCGCCCCCCCGCCCCCCCCCCCCCGGCCGCCCCTCGAGCTGCCCCGTCCCGAGTAAATAAATAAACGAATAAATAAATAAATGAGAGCATAAATGAGACGGAGCTGCGGACAATGCAGCGGCGGGCGTGGGAGGCAGCGCAGACGCGGAGGGCCAGAGGTGATGCTGGGCGCTCGCTGGCCCGGCCGCGGCCCGCTGCTATTTTCCTTCCATACCCCAAGTATATCGAGACTGCTTCGTCCCCTTTTGTTCGGCGCTGGGGCACAACAGAAAAAATGTGTTTGGGGAATTTCAGCGCTTGCCGGGTCATGGGGGAGGTCAGGCGGCTTTTGTTGGGAGAGAGGCAGAAGAAGAAAGAGGGCAATCAAATATCCTCCTTGAGACAGCTTACAAGCACATGTCTCATGCTGTCAGGGGCGAGGCTCCAGCGTGACACTTCCAGCTCCTTGTCTCCGTGCCAAGCCGAATATGTTCCGTATACATTATATATGTGAGAAGTGGTCACCGCTTCCCCCGCCGACCGCAGCTTTAAGGCGTATTATAACGGAACCATTGTGTGGGATTAAACACATTTGCTGTGGTTTCAGCACGAGGAGTGTGTGACTGCTTGCACTTGCTGCGGAGCACCCCTATGAGCGCGGCTGCGGAGGTGCTCGTGCAGAGGTCAGCATCGCAGCACCGCGGTGCACCCAGAGCCGGGTGCTGCCGATCCTGTTTTGTAACAAGCAAACGCAAGGCAGTTTTGTTGCAACTGCATCAGTGTGAATCAAAAGAAGGGCCTGGGCGTGCACGGGAAATTACTGCTGGTGCTATTCAGCAGTGCTGCTCCCATAGCTCCCCTTCCAACGTAACTGAGATTTTCTGGAATCAATCTTTCGGATGAGTGCTACTGTGGAATAAAACTATTTCTCCTGGAATGATGTTTCCTCCTTAAAAGCAGATGAAATGAAGGTCACGCTGAGAACAGCGGCTCTGCACAGGGCGTTGGTGCTGCACAGATGTGCTGCTCAGCTCTGCAGCATCCCCAGGCCCTGAAACCTTGCGGTGTCAAAGTACCGTGAGCAAGACTGAAATGAAGCATCCCACAGGAAAATGCCCTCCGTGCCAGTACAGGCCACTGCTATTTCATTAGCTCAAAATATGCTCGAGTCCCAGAGCTAAATGCTTTACGATCTTTCAGTTTGAATTAAAACAACTCGGATCAGATGCAGCTACTCCTTTAGATCATTAAAAAAAAAACAACAGAAGTTTAGCAAAAAGCAGTTTCATTGCCTAGCCTTGAGCTGGCAAAACCAAGGAGGCACTTCTGGGCACTTCTGTTGCTTATTTTGGTCCAGGTATTGGACCATTTGGTCCATTACGTAATGGAACAGACAACCAATGATGGTTTGATTTTGACCTCCCTGCTTGTTGAGGTAGCCACATTCAAATACTTGCCCCATTCGGAGTACAGTTTCCAAACTCACCAGGCTTAGTCTGTAACTGACCTAAAGCAGCCAAATCGAGGCGCCTTGCCAGTATCTCCAAGACAGAACTACATCCCATCTTCATGGCAATTAAAAATCCCAAGCGCTTTCTCACTGCATTCGCACACGTTGAACATCCCCTGCAGCCCATTACTCCGGGCTGAGAGTGCTATGGCTGCTTCCCCGAGCCCAAATCTGCTCAGGGTGGCTGATGGCTGGAGGATACAGTACAACTGCAGGAAGGTGTGAGGTCAATGCAAGGTATCATCTGAGAGAAAACAGGGTTGCTTTTCCAGGAGCCGGTGCTCACTGTGTAATTTGCAGCTTTCATTTACCTGCCTGTGCAGTGCTCATCAAAGCTTGTAATAGCTGGTACCTTCAAAAGCAATCAGCTGCTACTTTGATTTGCTTTATTCCCAGCTGTATTTACCAACAGCTACAGGGCATGCTCAGCCTTCATTTTTATTTCTGCACAGGGAAATTTAGTTCCATAAAACTAAAGAAAAGCGCCGTTACTGTTTACCAAAAAGCCACATTTTCCCCTTTACAGAGCATATTTTACTTAAAGTTTTGCAGAGTGGAATCAAAGTTCTGAGGGTCATTTTCCATCCTATGCTTCCTAGCAAGAACAAACCGCACACACAGCGTTCTCAAAGCTGCATCTGACTGACAAAGAGAACTCAAAGCTGATCTGAGAATGTGAACCGTGGGGCAGAGACTCCCTCTCCATCACCAGTGCACAACACGAAGCATGTTTTGAACAGGGCTCTTGCAATAGTGAAGTTGCAAAACTGCCCACAAAAATGGCTGGACAGATTTCTCCTTGGTAGTCTGCTGGGGTTTGCTCAGCAGGAAACGAGAACAAGGTTCTGCATTGTTATTTGTCGGTCTATTTATGGGAAAGGTACTGCAGGAATAGAACTACTTTGGTAAACTATAGAAGATTTTGTTGAAAAAGGTCAGCAAAAAGAAAGACACAGTTTTACTGCATGATACCTGGTGCAAAGCGTGCTGTGTGATATGGAGGAATGAGGACAGGGCTAAAAAAACCTGCCCAGCTGCAGTGAGAAGGGGGAATGGTTTTCAACTGAGACAGGGGAGGTTTAGGTTAGATGTTAGGAGGAAGGTTTTCACACAGAGGGTGGTGACACACTGGAACAGGTTGCCCGAGGAGGCTGTGGATACCCCATCCCTGGAGGCATTCAAGGCCACGCTGGATGTGGCTCTGGGCAGCCTGGTCTGGTGGTTGGCGACCCTGAACATAGCAGGGGGTTGAAACTCGATGATCACTGTGGTCCTTTTCGACCCAGGCCATTCTATGATTCTATGATTCTGTGATTCTATGACATCCTCCCCTTGGCAGGACAGTGTCTGCAGTTGCTGCTCACCAGCAACTGATCTCCTCTTCAAAGCATGGCAACACTAACGGAGGCTGTTGTGCCAATAGCACGTTATTGAGTTCCTTGTGCAATTCTACACATGGGGCACACACATTCTTACACACGTAGACATGGCGAAGCTGAAGCCTCCCCAAGTAAATAATGGGATCATAGAATCATTTGAGCTGGAAGGGACCTTACAGTCATCTGGTCCAACTCCCCTGCAGTGAACACGGACACCTACAGCTAGATCAGGTGCTCAGCATCACCTTGAATGTCTCCAGGGATGGAGTATCCACCACCTCTCTCAGCAACCTCTTCCAGTGCCTCACCATCCATACGGTAAAAAACTTTCTCCTTAAATCCAATCTGGTTTGAAATCCAATCCAGACCGGTTTGCAAACACTTCCCCTCATCCTCTATCACAACAGACCCTGCTAAAGAGTCTGTTCCTTTCTTTCTTATAGCCCCTGTTAGACACTGAAAGGCAGACTGCCTGCAGACTGCCCGCGTTGTTCAGAGGCATCCATAAGAGTACAGATGCACTTTGGTGTGAATACAGCAAATTTACATTCTCCTGTTGCAGTGTGACAGTTCTGAGCCAAGGGACACATTCTGGAGCACAAGTCTTATGAGGAGTGGCTGAGGGAACTGGGATTGTTCAGTCTGGAGAAGGGGGGCTCAGGGGAAACCTTAGTGCTGAAACCTGAAAGGAGGTTGTGGTGAGGTGGGGGTCGGCCTCTCCCCCCACGTAACAGAGACAGGATGAGGGGTATGGCCTTGGGTTGAGCCAGGGGCAGTTCAGGTTGGATATTAGGAAAAACATCTCAAAAAGAGTGGTAATGCACTGGAATGGGCTGCCCAGGGAGGTGGCGGAGTCCCTGTCCCTGGAGGTGTTCAGGAAACGTGTGGATGTGGCACTGAGGGACGTGGTTAGTGGGCATGGGGGCATGGATCGACAGCTGGACTGGATGACCTCAGCGGTCTTTTCCAACCTTCATGAATATTCTGATTCTGTGAAAGCAGGTGGTGCAGCCAGAGGTGTTTTACAGCAGAACATGAAGGCTGGGAAGGTGCGCGCGCTGCAAGTTCTGACACAAGCTTAATTACACGGCACTGCAGAACAGACAGATTTATGGAAAACGCAGCATGGGAACAACCCCGCGTTAGCTGCTTGCAGGCAGCCGCAGGACTTCTGCTCCTCACCCGCAGCTCCTTGGCTGCCCTGAGCTGCTCCCTGCTCCCGCACCCCTCCCAGCAGCGGCACTTCGCGGAGCTGTGGGCAGTGCCACGCAGCGTGCAGCAAAGCGTGCGCAGCTTGGCCCGAGCGGCTGGGGAGAGGCTGAGAGCCGCCGCTCGGGGCTGGGCACGGCCTCGTGCCTCCTTCCCTGCAGCGCCCCGCACGTCTCCGTACCTCCAGCTGTGAGACTACACGCAACCAGGGTCAAACGGGAGCCTGTGTTATGAAACCACCTCGGGGAGCGCGGCTTCACGTCACACGTCCCTTCCTCGCTCGTACCTCAGCTGAGAGGCGGGAGGTTTGTGAGGGGCACACGCGCTGGCGTCCTGCTGCGTGCGCTCACCCTGAGGCAGCGCCTCTCCCGCCAGCCCTTCCTTCCTGGCCTGGAGCCGCACGGCACAGCTCAGCGCTTGAAGGGCCGCTCTCCCTTCTCTCAGCCTCCAAAATTAGGAGGTGGGGGGGGGGGAACAGCGGGAGGACTGGGCTGACAGGGAGCGCTCCTCGAGCCACACTCCTCGAGCCAGGGGAGGCCGGCAGGGAAACCGTGAGGAGGGAAACCGTGAGGAGGGAAACCGTGAGGAGGGGGCCGCGGAGTGAGCAGAGAGGACAGCACCGCGGCCCCGCTACAGCCCCGCATCGGAGCCGCACGCGCAGCCCGCCGCCGCCGCCGCCGCTTTCCCACGGCCGGCCCGAGGGGCGGGGCCGAGCGGGGCCGGGCGGCGGCCATTGGCTGAGGGCGTCGCGGCGGCGGCCAATGGGGGAGGCGGGGACCGCGCGTGGCGGCGGCGGGCGGCGGGCGGCGGCGGGCGTGCTCTGCGCGGCTCTGCCCGGCCAGCGGCGGCCCGCCCGCGGCGGGTAAGAGGCGAGGCGTGGGAACGCCATGGGGGAGACGGGCGCGGGGCGAGGCGCGGGGCGCGCGCCGGGCGCCCTCCTGCCGCGCGCCCTCCTGCCGCGCGCCGCCCGCCGCCCGCTCGGCGGCCGCCCGCGCGCCGCCGCCATGAAGCGGGCGCACCCCGAGTACAGCTCGTCGGACAGCGAGGAGCTGGACGAGGCCGTGGAGGTGGAGAAGGAGAGCGCGGACGAGAACGGGTGAGAGCGGGCGCCGGGCGGCGGGAGGGGGGGCGGCGGGGGGCGCCCGGGGTGACCGCTGTCCCGCGCTCCCCGCAGGAACCTGAGCTCGACCGCGGGCTCCGCGTCGCCGTCCGCCACCTCGCAGATCCTGGCCAGGAAGCGGCGCCGAGGGGTGAGTGCCGCCCGCCCCGCCGCCCCGCCGCTCACCCCGGCCCCGGCCCGGCCCTCACCCCGCTTTGTGCCCCGCAGATCATCGAGAAGCGCCGCCGCGACCGCATCAACAACAGCCTGTCCGAGCTGCGCCGGCTGGTGCCCAGCGCCTTCGAGAAGCAGGTAGGCAGGCGGCTGAGCGGGGCTCTGCCCGCCGCGCCGGGGCTCTGCCCGCAGCTCCCGCCCCTCTCTCCTCAGGGATCGGCCAAGCTGGAGAAAGCCGAGATCCTGCAGATGACCGTGGATCACCTGAAGATGCTGCACACGGCCGGAGGGAAAGGTAAAGTTCGGAGCTGCGGCGGCGCCGTGGCTCTGATGGGCGCGGGTGTGCGGGCAGGGGGCTGCGCGGCGTGAGCCCTGCCTTGCGCTACGGGAGGGGCGTCGCGAGGTGCTGCGGCTGTTTGTCGGGGCTCTGTGGTGAGCTGCGGGCGGCGCGGGGCAGAGCCAGGCTTAGTGCTCGTCAGGTGCCCGTTCCTCTGACGTGCCCAACTTCCAGAACAGAAAACTGGAAAAAACAAACCAAAACAACACAGGGTGGGATCAGAGAATTAGCAGGAACGGCGGCGTGTGCTTGAAATGGGAGGAAATCGAGTAGTTCGCAGAGTGGCCTCTGATAAGTTAGAACTTGTGCTTGTAATGTGTTTTGCTGTGCCGTAATTTTGCTTGCGCTGGGAGACGGGAAAAGAACAGAAGTACTTTTCCTCCCAGCGGCGGCGTGCAATTTCAGTTTAAAAGCAGCAGTCTGTAGCCACAGGTCTCAGCCTGTAGTCCTGGGAGCTGCAGCATCACAGCACAGATATAAAAGGAGGCTGTTAGCCCCCCAAACCGACAGCAGCAACAAAAGAGAAATACAAGGGACCTTGGCAGCTAATCTACATTTGGGATTGCTAACCACATCCGAGTGAAAACGCTCGTAGGGGAAGGTGGTGAGGGAAGGCTACATGCAGGCAATGACTGGAAAACAGCATCTTAAGCCTTCATTCTTTTTTTTTTTTCCCCCTCTCTCGTAGGTTATTTCGATGCTCATGCTTTGGCTATGGACTACCGGAGTCTCGGGTTCCGAGAGTGCCTGGCTGAAGTGGCTCGATACTTGAGCATTATAGAGGGCCTGGATGCCTCTGACCCGCTGCGGGTCCGACTCGTGTCTCACCTCAATAACTACGCCTCTCAGCGGGAAGCAGCGAGCGGTGCGCATGCCGGCATTGGACACATTCCTTGGGGCAACGCCTTTGGACATCACCCTCACATATCTCACCCATTGCTGCTGCCTCAAAATGGGCCCGGCAATACCAGCACCACAGCATCTTCTTCAGAACCGCATCACCAGGGCAGAATCGCCGCCTCACATGCTGAAACTTCCTCACTCAGAGTGCCCCCAAATGGCAGCGTCGGACCAGTGCTCCCCGTGGTCACATCTACTACCAAACTGTCTCCTCCTCTTCTCTCCTCCATGGCGTCGCTGTCTGCGTTCCCCTTTTCGTTCGGCTCCTTCCATCTACTGTCCCCCAATATGCTGAGCCCGTCTGCACCAACACAATCAGCAAACCTTGGCAAACCATACAGACCGTGGGGGACTGAGATCGGAGCCTTCTAAGAACTAACTCTTTAGTAAGGGTGGGGAAGCCTGCAAACCTAGCGGAGCTGGGTTATGCCACTCTTAACACTGAAGTTCTTAATAACTGGGACAAAGGTACAGCTTCACCTTAACTAAATTTGTCTGAAAACTGTCTCTTTGGATTTTGTTTCGTTTTGTTGTTGTTTTCTACATTTTTGTATTAGCAGGCTTTTTCTTTTTCTTTGATAGTTGTCTGAAAATAAAGTTAACAGTAGTGGATGTTAACACTTGTGTTAGATCTGTGCTGAACGTTGACATCAATTCTGTAACAGCTCGCTTCAAACGTTCCGTCTTTCCTGAGTACATCGGACTGCCTTTTTATGAAGAGGTATCACCTATTGTTGTTAGCTACAGCCTAGTTTAGTTATTAATTTTTCCAAGACCACTCTTCTCAGCCTTAACAAGCTGTGTTTTTGTTAGTATTTTGACACTGAGATGTTCTATAAGGAATTACTGCTTTTGTAAACTATACAGGAGTCTTATATTTCTGAACAAAGCGTTGACAAATCAGATGGACCAGCTTGACCAGCTTTATCTCAGAGCCCAGTTTCTCTTTCTTCTGCTGTGATTTGGTATACTTGGAGGTCTTATTCTAGTCCCTAGTGGACGTTTACTTGCATCACAGAATCACTGCGTTATTTCTTCCACCCAAAGGAGCAGTATGTGCTTCAGTGCAGACTTCAGAATGGGGAGGGTGCAAAAGTGAAATTAGAAACTACAGTTGGTGGTGAGTTTCGTTGCTGGAGACGTGGAAAATTTGTTACCCACAGTAGCCTTCCAGCGTGTTCGATTCACGGGGCCAGATTCTGCTCTGAGTTACAGTAGAGCAATTGCTGTGTTACTGGTATTCTTGGGTAACTGAAAGCAGATTCTTTCCCTTTGTGAGCTTCAAATCTGCACCTGAAACAAATTATGCTGGTATTTAGATATCCAATGGAATGGTACAGTGGGAACCTGTTCAGTGCACGGCTTCGTTGCTTAACAAATGTATCCTAACTGGTGTGTTGGTTTTATTTTTTGTTCTTGCATTTTGCTTTTAGGGGCAGTTCAGTGCCACTCCTCATTTTGCAAGGGCTCTGCTGCACTCTCGTGTGCGTGAGTGTGTGTGCGTGTGTGTGTGTGTACATGTATATTTTGTTTGATTTCATGAGAATCTTAATCTGAACAGGTTTATCTAGTGAGTTCCACTGGACTGGGCTTGACTGCTCTTGTATTTGTGTCGTGGTTAAATAAAGGAGAAAGAACAATGTATTTTAAATGACACGTTTGTCTGGTATATGTATATATCAGCGGAGAGTTCTGTGCCTCTGGTAACACGGGCAGTGCTGCTTAGCCTTTCTGGGCATCTGCATTTACTTTGTTCTCACTCATCCGTTGTGTCCTTACATACACAAACTGAGTGTAGCTTGAAGAACCACTGTGCCTCAGGATCACGGCCAAGGGGCTGAAAGTTAAGGATGCGTTTTGTGTGTTCCTCCTCCTTGCCCGGCAGTATGTAGGTAGGAAGTGGAGAGATAGGAGTTTCTGCACAACACCTAATTACTCCTTCTGCTTTGTCTTAATATTTAAAAAGTGATCATTACGAGCGTGGAACCTCTTCTGGTCAAACTCTTAAGTCTTACAGCTCTGTAACAAAGTTCTGTACTTAAGTGCCTCGCTGAGTTCGTGTTCTGTGTGTTAGTGCAGGATGTACCCACGGTCTCTGACTGATCCTCTGCTTGTCACCGATCAGTGTTAATGGTGTGCTCTGCTGCTTCTTGAAGCAGCGACCTGATAGGCTTAAATGTAGATGGAAGGTTTCCTCCTCGAAAGAAGTTTGAGCAGATGATCCCACCTGCAAACCTCTACCTGGAGAACTTCTCTTGGGAGAACCTCACACCTGTGCCATGGGTCTGAATTTGTAGCCCTCCTGTATTGCTGCATGGTGTATCGTCGTCTGGATTTAGCTCTGCCAGAAGAGCAGAAAGAGCTCGGTCCTGTGGGAGAAGAGTGCTTTGTTTAAAGAAGGGCTCTCGGGCCAATTAAGGAGTGGCACTGATGAGAGGCTGAGAGGGCTAGGCTTTCTCGGAAGGGTTGCTGCGAGGCTGGAAAGAGTGGGAGGTTATTCAAGTGTGTAACCTTGTTTTACCTTCTTTCCCAGGCCGCAGGGGACCTCTGCTAGAGACGAAATGCAAACCACTGGGGCAGCTAGGAATCTATAGGTGTTATCGAGATGATAGATCATAGCGCTTTATGTATAAACATGAAACAAGAGGCTGTAAAACTCCAAACCAGTTTCCTTTTCACAGTGCGTATTGTCTCCTGTTTAGTTATGCTCTGCCCGGTGCTTAATAGGTTTTTATACTAAATGAACAGCTCCTACCTAGAAGATTACTACTGTGCATGCAACTTTAGATCTTCTAATAAATGGCAACTCTTCTCAGCCCCTTAATGGTTATTTCATTGACGTTCGAATTACTTTGCTTGCCCTCAAATAGCTGGCTCTTTTGTGTAGAAAGACCCCTGCAATTATTTCTGTCCCACTGTCTCAATCTTGAATGAACTTCGGAAACAGAGGGCAATAAAAGTTTAGCTGCTGTGTTTATACTCAGTCTTCTCTTTCCATTACCAACGGCAAAAGTATTAAAGCACTAATCTTATTCAATTTATACAATACGTCTGTATTAACATTTAGAGGCTGAAAATCCACTGACTGCTCCTTAGAAACAGGTGAATGAATTCCAGGAACTCAGGAAAGCTAAAAACTCAAATGGAAAAAGCCTGACCCAGAAGCTGAAGCACGGGGATTAGAAATCCGGGGCTATATTACAACCTGCGCTGCTCAGTAAGTCGTGCTTGGCAATCGCGTAGCCCTATCTGTTTTGTCAGCTGTGAAAAAGCAGTGCCATTGCTCGTTCTCTTTTCTTCAGGACGGAGTGGTGGCTGGAAGTTTTCTGTATAAATGGCAGTTACTGTCGGCCCTCAAAAACTGAAGTTGTGAGACATTCCGTTATTTTTATTTCCCAAGACGGGCTGAGAGAGGCAAAATAAGCTTGCTCCTATAGATAACAGATATCTCCTGAGCCCCAAGTATTTCCTTGTTTACCCCATTGCAAAAAAGACCCAAAACAATCCAGAAGCAAAAACTCAACCAGAGAGGTGGTAGAGAAGAAAGATAATGCAGATGTGACTTGATCCCATGACCCCTCCACCACCTTAAATTGCTTCAGATGAACTGCGTCTGCCTGGAAATCCTCAGGCTAGCGTTTGGTGTGGGATGTAAGGCAATGTGGTATTTTAAATAAGCAAATACTATCTTCCTGTGTCAAAGAAAGCTGGATTCGAGTGCAGAGTAAATTTAAAGAGCTGGTAAATACCGCGTAAAACCAGATACAAACCTCTGGAAATCCATTCTGTGCTTCGGCGTAAAGGAATAGCTCATCAAAGTGACATTTTTTTGCTTTTGGAAAGAAGCTGTCACTAGCTCTTAGGCCCGTTTCTGTTCAGCACTCCTGTCTTACACTCGTAGCATGACAGACTGTATTAGGATCATGCTAAAAAATGATGAATCCTGACTGCTGCCCTCCTCACTCACACGTCAGCATGTGAGTCCCCAGGTGACAGGAGCCTTTCTAAGGCTTACTTAGCACTGGGAAGCCTGCCAGGTTTTTCCTCGCAACAAGCGAGCCCAAGTGAGCACAGATAAACTGAAATCCTTCTTCCTGTTTTATATTGTGTGCCTGTTCACAGGCATTTCTTGCCAGGAACTCCCAGTTTGGATTGCAATATACTCCATGCTGAGCTGAAGCCTGCAACGAATCACATGCAGGTCGTGGGCTTTCTGCTGGGAGGCAACAAAAATGATTTGCAAAGCCCTTTTCTGGGGTGTTACATGAAAGGCCGTAGAGACGGGCTGTGGTACTTGCCAGGTGACTCAGTATGCTCAGGCTCTTGCCCGGCTTGTAAATAAAAATTAGGCCAGTCTCTTTCTTCTGGAGCCAGAAGGTGAAGGCATTAACTCATGCCTGCAGTACGGTAGCATGACTGCAGCAATAAATGTTGAAATCCCAGCGTCCAGTATGATACAGGCATTTGAAAGTGTCATTTGGGAATCTGAAGAATTCATCTGGAGAAAGCCTTTATGAAGGAAGAGCTTGGGTATTTTAGGTCATACTCACTCAAACCATCTTGTCCAATCCATTTATTTTTTTTCTTCAGCAAATCCATACAAATTATTCATACAGCATAAAGGCATCGACCAAATGGCTTTGCTTCGACCGTGCTGTGTGCAGCCTGCCCAGGCCTTCCCTGGACCCCAGAGTTCAGAGGCAGAGGTTCTCTTCCAGCTGTGCCTTGTTCTTCAATATATCACATAACACAGCCATACAACGCAGCAAGAGCTTCTCCAAATGCCTGAAACAGCTCAGCACTTGGAGGCATTCCGCCTTACTTATAGAGCCCTCAATCACATTGCGTTCCCTGGACCTTTTCAGAGGCTTTTTTCAGTCTGCTTTCTTCAGGAGAAGCCTCCAGGAAAGGAAAGGGGATAGCTGGATGCAGTTCTGCACATTTCTATGCTGCTGCTTCCTGACAGGGCAGCCCCAGCACAGGAGGCCTCTGCAGACCACTCTCTTATCTCTGTGTTGGAAATGCTTCTGGGAGGTCTCCAGACAACTTGTGTTTCTCCAAGGTAAGCAGCAAAGTGGAGGAACAGACAGCAGTAATGGCTCAAATGCTGACGGTTCGTGCACTTCTCCATTTTGCCTTGTGTTTACAGAAGAGAGGATTTTGAAGCAGAAAGGTTGGTGGGACAGCCTTGGGGAGAGAATGGCAGAGAACAGGAAGGAAGGCTAATGTGGATCAAAGGAAAGCTAAGGCTGCGAACAGATGAAGAGCTGAATTGTTTGCATTGTCTATTGCGAAGGTACGGAAACAACTGTCGTCAGATGACAAAATAAGCTGCATGCTAGTGCTTAAAGAGTTTGGAAAGAGGAGGACAATAATGTCAGTACATCATAGTTTTGCTCAGTAAGGCAGGCTCAGATAAACACGCAAAAACTGTGGCATGTGATTTAAAACCAAGATGGTGCTGAAACAAATGTGTGTGGATTTCTCTATCTACTTTGATGGGGCGTCTCGCCAGCTAAAGGGGAAACAGGGCTTCGGTGGTCATTCCCAGCTGTAAGAATGCATCACAGCATGATGTGCTGATCACATTTGTGCAACCTGGCCAAGTGAGTGTAAGGAGGTGGAAAAATGGAAGTGTGGCCTATGAATGGGAGGGGTTCATGGGGCCCGACACAATGGAGAATTTGATGCATTGGGATAACTGGTACTACCTCCTGATGACTGGCAGGCATTCCCATGAAGTTCTCAGCCTTAGCTGCTTCACTCTTGGATTTTGGTACAGTGTTTTGGGGCCCGCATTAGTTATCTACTTGGGTATGAGGTCTCCTTCACCACGAGCTGAACAGTGCAGATCAACGTTCTGCTACTGAAAAAATGGATCTAGTGAAAGGGAGTATGGAACTGCTTTGATAATAAGGAACATCCAGTAGAGAGAACTCACAACTGCTGACTTACTTAACATTATACGTATGCTATTTATAGTGCAGATAATAACGCAGTAATACTGGTTCCTATTATCACCAAGCCTGTCTTCTGTATCAGAGAGGCCATTTCAGAGACTGAATTTCAATATCAAAAGATGAAATGAAAAGAATTGTCACCTGTTATTGTTTGGTGAGGGTTATGTAAAAACGTGTGGGATTGTATGGTGATTTAAAAAGGTAACGAAGGGGACTGAAGTGTGTGCGGTGCGAACTCTTTCACATGATACACAGCAGGCAGATCTATTTTTTACTTCATAAGGAAAACATCAATTTGATTGAACAATGTGCCCTCTGTAATGTTGTTGCCTATCTGTCTGTAGATTGCCCCTTTGAATTTCTCTGGGATTCATTGCGTCTTCTGTTATGAGGAAATTATCCACAACAAGAGGAAATCCTGTACTAGTACTGAATAGTCCTTATTTTAAAGGTACTTCCCTTCTTGTGGGAATTGTATATAACCAGAACAACACTCCATAAAACCGACAAATTATTTTAGAAGGAGACAGGTCAGCCTTTTATTTAAAAGGTCTGACGTTATTCTACAGAAGAAAATCAATTGTTAGAGTGGATGACATTCTCTGTGAGTTGCCTGTGCTTCACAAAGGTGGGGCAAAGTTTAGGCCATTGGTAACAGGAAATCTGAGCTCCTTAGAGACTTGTTTTCTGGAGCATGCAATGACAGAATTGCTGTTTTTCTTCCCAAAAGTAGCACGAGAAGTGATAATGATGAAACTTTACCCTCTTAAGAATTTACCTCGGTGGGGATGTGAATGGTGCACCACTGCTGGACAGAAACAAATACATGTTTTAGTTCAGTTGGGAAGGGGGTAAGATGCATTGGGCAGCAGTGTTGTGAGGCCATGCAGAACAGCAGCTCTTTTGAGCTCCCTTGCAGGACGTTTCTGAGGTCCAGCCCTCTGTCCCTCAGTTATGACTGCATGGACCTTCTGTTCCCACATAGCCATAGCTCAGGCAGGCTGAGCAGGAGGCAGGTGTAGCCCCCACCTGCATCCAGGGGCTGGGCTGCTGTACCCCAAAACTTGGGGCACCACCTCAAAGAAGCACACTGACGGGCACAGCTGTAGCTCTAAAGCTGAGTTGTTGTCATCAATCCATGCCTGTTGCAAAAGGGAGATGAGAAATCCCACAGACTCCCCTTGGTGTAGCCAGCCGCAAGTCAAACACGTATTGAAAAAAGTTCAAGCTAAATCTGCTATGGAGCTTAAAAATCTGCGGGTTGTTGTTCTGTTAGGCAACATCTGTCAACTTTTGATCCCTTCTCTGGGAAGTAAGGAGGCTCTGTGCTTCTCCACGGTGCTGACAGAGGTTGTAGGGCTCCCTGCGCAGTGCCTCGGGGCGACCTCATCCTGCCTGTTTATCAAACCGAAGCCTCATTTCCCAGCCCTGCAGCACAGAAGCAGCCCAGGCTGAAAGCACAGCTTCAGTGACAGAGCTGGCTGAGAGCCACCAGGACCCAACGCTGGGAATTCCCGTGGTCTGCCCCCAGGGACAGAGCTGAAGGAGTGACGCATTAGGTTTCCAGTTAGAAAAATCCCTGCCTTTCTTTTTGCTGTTTTACACAGCATTAATATCCTCATAACGTGCTAGCCAGACAGTCTGACTTCGAGCATTTTTTAAGCAAAAAGGGAGCTGTAATGAAATTGTTCTTTAGCTTTCATTTTGGCTGTGTTCTTTCAAATGCAAATATATATATATATATATAGAATTCCCTTCTTATTCCCAGTTCTTATGGCAGGAGTACAGCCCTCCCTACATGATACTGTTATTGCCTTGCATGAGATAGAAACCCAACCTTTATTGAACAGTTGTTGAGAAAGCTGTGATTCCAGCTTTACGCAATGAAATGCTTTTTATATCAGAGTCTATTGGGATACAGCCTATTCAGCTCAGCTATCTGCATTGCTTTAACTTTTATATCCCAAAACTCCCATCACGAAGGAGATTTTTATGAGATTGTATTTGACACACCCTGAACGAGATTCCTTTAATAGGTATGTCTGAAGCCTCTGACTGCAAAAGGCTAGGAAAGACTTTGCCGGGGGCTGATGCCGACTCAGATTTAATTTTCTGGTGACAGTATCTGCTCATCTCTCATTTGGACGAGAGAAACTATTGCAACAATGCTGTTAATCCTATGGGACAGCGAAAGATAATGAAGACCAATTTGTATCTGCAACCTGTACCCAGCATCTAGCCCCACTTTGTTATGAGACTGCAGAAGTAGCAAAATGAATTGCAATCCAGCGGAGTAAGCAGAGTATGAGTGAAAAGGAGAGAACCTTTTTGGAACGAAACCTGACTAAAGAGGGTATTTTGTGTGAATAAGCCTCCTTCTCCCCATCCCCAGGGCGTCTCAAACTTAGCAGTCCTATGTTTGCTTCTTCAAACTTAAGTGATCTCTGCAGTGTCCCATGGAGGTGTAGCACTACGTTTGGGGTAGAGATGTGGGACTCAAAAAGGTGAACTTGAAGTAGCTGGTTGAGGTCTTGGCTGAGGTGGAGGGACCTGGTTAACTCTTCATTTTTTTTCCCTCAGCACTTCTGCAGCATTTGCTGGACTGAAAGCACAGCTGCTCTTGACTTTCTGGAAGCCATGGATGAGGAGTACTTCTTCAAATCAGGCTGAGTTAGTCCCCATGTCAGAGTTCAGACAACGAAGAACACCAGCAACATTTAGCAAACCTTTTCCTAGTCTCCCATAGCATTTGTGTGAAGGGAAGAAACAAAATAATCCAGTTCCCACAGCACCCCTCAGTACCCCTTAACAGTTGGACTGTATTTCACACTCTAAAGTCTCCTAACACCTTCAGATATTTCAGTTCACTAGTCCTGTTCACTGCTCCCTGATGAAAGACAATCCAGCCTGCAGTTGGAATGCAACCAAGTTCTTAGGCAAAATGAATACTCCCCTTAGATTCGTTTTTGTGTATTTGACTTCACGACTCAACACTGTTTTTTTTAACACAGCCTTTTGTGTATAATGTATGAGGTCTTAAAAGTTGTTTGAAAGCACAGCTTCCTCTACAATGCCTCAAATCATCGTGCATATGGTCCATCAGTAGTAGGGCTGAAGGTCTTGGATTTGCTACTTAGATCTCTTCCACTGAGGGATAATTGGTGACACAGGTAGGTTATCCTCACGTGGACCAGACCTAGAGCAAAATGAATGTAAGGATAAGGAAGGTATCTGCCTGAGGTACTCTTTGCTGTGATGATGGTGCACGATGCGCTGCTGAAGGCTACATTAGGACGGCACAGATTGCCAGTGTGGGACTGGGCCATGGTAGGGACATGAAGAGGTGCAAGATGGGATCCTAATGGGAAACCTTGCAGTGGAAAAAATGTCAAGGAGGTGGGAGTCCACAGACAGAGTGCAGCTTTGGGAAGGAATTCAAGTCATGAAAGGAAGCTAGTTGGGACTGTGAAAAGAAGTTAGAGTTGAGGAAAGGCTTCTGCGTGAAGGAAGAGGAAACTCCCCTCAATCCTCCTCATTTGCTAGAAACGTTTTAGCAATCCAGTGTGGCTCATCAGCAACTTGGATATGTGAAGTAGGGGACATGAGAGATAGGATCACCAACACCTGGGCTGAACCCTTATTTAGAATGGGGATGCTTCTATTCATGAAATGAACGCAATTACCTCGATGAGAAACTGGCAATAAAATACCTCTCTTGCACAAGGCGGCCCTGAACCTGACTTACTGTCGATATGGCTGTGCTCTTACAGTCTTCTCTGGACATAAGCAGTACTGTAGTAGATTTTATTTTTTCCCTGGCTAATTTCTTGTTTCCCTTTTGTGGCCTCTTCAGTTCTACTGCCAGATACCAGCAATAATCACAAATATGTAGCATTAAATAAACAACTAGATGCTTTGGCAAAGCATTTCTGCCTACACATGGCTCAGTTACCTCAAATAGACAATCTGTATCTTTCGGTGGTGGCAAGAACCTATTCAAGAAGTGAACAAGGAATCCTTATAACCTTGGGGAAATCAGCCTTCATGATAGTGTCTGGAGACAGCATGTAATTTGGACAGGAGACCTGTTTAGGGATTCTTGATAAGACAGAAAGACTAAATCTCCTTTGGGTAGAAAATAAAACTCGTTTCTGGAGGACATACAAAATTATGTCAGTTATGTCTATGCTTAGGGAGAGTACAGAAAACACAGAACATATTAGTGTCTTTGGAACAATTTTGGATTATGCTCTGGCTTTCACAAGACTGGAGGAGGAAGGCTGTGAGACAGCAGAGCAATTGCTGTGTTTAGCTGGGCTGCCTATGGGAGCATAGCTTTGCCTTTGGGGCCGGGTGTGTTGGCTCTGCAATAGCAGTGGAGCTGTTTGGGTAACACTTACATATAATTTTATGACATAGAGAGAAAATAGGTTTCTATAGAAATAATTTTTACAACTTTGTTGATTTAACAGAGAAGGAGAGTGCAGTGAGAGTGCTTTTGTTCCAAAAAGGACTTTATAGCTTGTATTGTCTCCTGAAATCTCAGTGGCTTTCTGCAGGTTGGGGCTGGCTCTGCTCGCCTTTCCTTCCTGTCCCTCTAGGGCCAGCAACTGTGGCTGGGCCCAGTTCTATCACACAGAGCACAAGGGAAAGAGTATTTTCTTAAAAACCCAAAATAAACCAAAAAAGCTGTGCAGAATCTTGGCAGAATGCATAGAAATTGAAAGTTTCAGCCTGTTGTTTTCATGGAGGTGAGAATCCTATTGCAGTCCACGGGTGCCTTTTCTTTCTAAGAGCTGTGAGATCAAATGTTACGTGGTCAGAACTGCAAAATAGTTATTTCAGTGACCCTGAGCACGGTAAGGAGATTTACCTTACCGAAAGCCATCTAATGTCAGAAAGCATCTTTATGTCCCAGAGTTGTATTGGCATCTCTATGGAACAAGAATGCTACACTTCTGCAAACATCTATACCAGAAAGTTTGTGTTTCTGCTGATGAAATAGTCACCGTTATTGGTTTTGAGTTAACAGTTATTAAAAATGGAAAAAATTGTACTGCAAACCCAGTCTGATAAGTAAAACACAGTGAAAAGTGTCAGAGCCCTGCTGGCTTACAAGCAAGGGTCTATAAAAAGTAACAGCAGTTGTGGGCATCACTGCAAATCCTCCCTCCTGGCTGCTGAACTTTCTCTTCTAATCTCAGAGATAACACAGCCTGTGCATCACATGCAGGGGATGACACGGTGTGACCTTAGAGTTTGAAGACGTGTGTGTCTCTAAGGTGTCGGGAGGAGCAGAGAAAGACCAGTGTTAAATTTTTCTTCTAGCAGATGCTTCATTCTGGACAAATTGCTGAAGAATTGAGATACGATTCAAACCGTGCACACTACCAGCGTTGAGAATGAATCATGCCACTTGAATGTGGCATTGAATGTGAAGTGGCAGTGACGCCTTGACTATAGAGGAAACCTGATGGCAAAACACAGCATTGCTGGCTAGAGGATTTGCATCAGCGCTGGCTCCCACATCATTAAATGACAGAAAGCGAGCCCATGTCCCTGGGAGGGAATGTTTGCCATCTACTTCCCTCTGTTGACTGAGTTACTGAAGTACACTACACTTGAAGGCAAAGCTCACAGACAATGAGGTAAGATTGAAAGGCAGACAATAGGCCAGATTCTTGGCATTGTGGACCACGGTGGACTGGTGGAGCTTTGCAGAAAATATTACCATGGCTCAGGATTGGCCCACTTAGCTCAGAGTTTAAGCAGCCAACTTTGCACATGGCCACGCTCTCAAAAAGAAAAGCCATGTCTTATGTATATACACATTTGTAGGTGCTTCTCCCTCATCTTTTTTGTGTCTAAATAATAGCCACCTCAAATCTAAACTTCTCTTTGCATCAAGCTGCCAGTCATAACTGGCACTTGGCAAGAAATAAAGGAGGAAAATGAAGCAGAATTACAGTTTTCTTGTTCCAGATGCAGTGTTTCAGGAGAGCTTCAGGAGCATTGCTTTCTGTCCCTGAAATATCAGTACACTCACACTGGCTAAACGGCTCTGTTTCCAGTTCTTCATAGAGTGCTATGAACATGTAGTATGCATTACGGAGAGATACCCTTATTGAACTCTAACAGCTTGTTTGCACTGGTATCAAACTGGTGTGCCTAATAACGACCATCCTATTATGCTCTGCCTTAACCACAGAGTACACATTTCTCACTTTTGGGCAGAGAGAAATGGCAGCAGTGAGTCATGTTTGACGCTTATGTCATTTGATGTGAAAACCATTTCCACTAGAAATGTATTGTCACTATTGGCACTAGCAAAGCTCTGGTTTGTAGTTTCTTTTGTTTTCTCACCACTTCTCTGGCATCCTCCTATGTGACATTATGTTTCAGAATGCTGAAAAAAGGATGCTCAGAAGGTGTAATATCTACATTATTGATTTTCTGCTGACAGAAGAGTGTTACTTTGAGGGACTTTGCTCTTTGTAAAGCAACCCTCAAATCTGAAGAGATCTGTTGCAAAACAGCATGCCTGCGCTCAGAACCAGACCTCACCCATGACAAAGGCACCTTCATGGCCTTGACACGATCCTTTCTTGGGCATATGGATGACTTTTTGGTGTCCCCTGATTTAGTTAAAAGAGCAGTATAGGCTCTGCATTACCTTTTGAGAAGAGAATTGAAGGGCCACATGTCCTGCTGGACACTTGTCAGAGCTCACCCTGTGCTGAGATGCTACTTCCACAGAGAGAGCTTAGAAATACTGTGGTGCTCTTTAAGAGAAGGTCTGTAAATCTCTTAAGACTTTCTGGCAACAAGATGTGATCATCTGTCCATCTGCAGAGTGTATTGGCTGGCCAGCTCATAGTAGTGGTCAAAAATAGCCCTGAGATCTCCCAAACATGCCAAGGAATGCTGCAGCTCTCTTGGAGGCCTTTGATCAGAGGCACAGTCTCATGATTTGCTTGGCTCTGCTCAGCAGATGCATGCTTTAGGACTCTGGTTCTGGCTGTCATCCCCAGGCCTCATTTATTGTTATCTTTACTTCAGGCCTATTCTGGTACATACAACTACCACCAGATTAACTGTTCAAAGGTCAGTCATTTCTTAACACCAGGACAAATCAGGTCCTTCTTTCATTCAGCTCCTGTCCTCACTCGAGTTATTCTGCCAGGATCCTAAATAACCATAAGTGACATGGGATCACTACTGAGCTCTGCTGCTTCCAGCAATTTCTCCTTGTCCCATCGAATGTTCTGACTGATATGGCCTTTGGGAGTGCACTGAAAATGCACATCAGTAAAAACAGGTCAGCATAAAGATTGTTCAGGTGAATCATTTACAAATCTCTTCAAAAGGACTGATAAAGAAGCTCCACTAAACATCGAGTTCCTGTGGACCGATTAAAACTGTGATGAGTAATCTTTACTGCTGTTTTCACAGATTCATAACTACAACCTATACATCATCTCTCTGCCTTTAGGTTTAGCACCGAAGATGAAGGGATACATTAGACAGGATGTAAAGTTGTGGTTTGGTTTTCTTATCTGCTGAAAGATTATTCTGTAACTGGGAATACTGTAAAGAAGGCAGTAGTATCGTGCTTTCATCTTGAGACCAATGCTGCCTGCATTTGGCACAAAAGGAGTTGCTCTTAAAACACACTGCTCCTCAGGTATACCGTTGAGATGCAGGTCTCAGTGGAGAGAGACCTGCTTGTAGTTCTTGCACCACATCTGCTATTTTGATGACTTCATTTATGATACAAGGATTATTGGACTTGATAAACTCATGGAAAACTGGAAGGTATCTCATTTGTGTCAGAGAATGGAGAGGTGCAACTCCTGAACCAAGTCCCACACAGGGTCACAGGCACTAAACCTTATAAATTCTCAATTTTCCATTTTAGGTTATGAGGTGGCATCTAGGTGAAAAGAGGATGTTATCTGAAGGGCTATAGCATGTGCCCTATTTGATTTACTCCAGTGACTCTAAATGTTTCCCTTTCACAATGACTCAGCTTTTCAACTGTGAGATCTTGAATGACATATTTGGAGCTTGATTCAACATTATGGAACAAATTCCTGTTGATATCAGTGAATATTGAGGTCAGATTCTTTATTAGCCATGCAAAGATCAAATGGGTGACCACATATCTTCAGTGTTATTTCATCCCTTTCTGTGATATTTATAGTTAATTTTTAGTTGTGCTTTTTAAAGCATGGTCAAAATACAAACATTTATGAGTGAAAATATTTTACTCTGAGGATGTGTTTATTTGTGGCTGCTATAACAGTAGCAGCTTTTCTTTGGAGTAATAAAAATTGAGATAATGTTTCAACATCAAAAATTAATTCAGTATTCTCTTATGGATGAAAACATGAATGATCAAAACTGATTGAATGCTAATGTAATGCAAAACGTTTGCAGCAGTTATTAACAATGTCCAATTAAAGTATTTCTTATATGTTCATAAAAGTATTTCTTATATGTTCATAATGCCGTAACTATTTCATTATAATCCATGCATTCCTCTTTGAAGAATCCATGAAAAGGGACTCAGTTTAAGTAAAATGATGGCTATATAATCAAACTGTGATTGACGAGAAAGAAAAGGAAAGAAAGTTGTCCTTAAGCAGTTTTACAGATCCACATCTGCTTTTTGAGAGGCAAAGTTAATTCTTCAAAAAGTAAAACACTTCTTCAGTTTGACAACAAGTATTGAATTCTGTGCAAATCCTTGTGTGTGACTTAAACAGCTTTTCATAGGGAAAGCATTGTATAGTTTCAAGAGGCGCACATGAATTAATGAGGTCCAAACACTCAAAATGATGTGTTGCCTTGTTATGTTGCTTCATCCCCTCATGCAATTCCCAAAGAATGACCTTCATTTGTCATGAAACACTCTTATCAGGATTTGTGAGAATTGTCTTATTTTATGGTATGATGAACAAAATACCCAAGATGGGGTGAAACAGACATGCTTTAGAAACAATCTGCTTTTTTTTTTCCTTTACATATCTTTCTCTACCTCAGGAGAATTCTCCTTCTGGAAAGTATTAAGCAGTTTGTAGTAAGGTAGGTCCTTTCTAAGACGTTCAGTAGCCCTTGAGAAATTCACAGATTCGTGTTCTCTTATGTCTGCTCTACAAAATGAAGCCCAGTGCCATGCACAGACTTGTTTAGACAATGAGTTACTTACGTGAGCGACTTGGAGAATTACATGGAGGACTTGGGTCATGAGAGTGGCCTGTTAACTAAGGTAGGAAGCATGTGAGTCATACAAAGTGTAGGTAAAAAGACATTAGTGACATTTCAACTTCTGCTTTGAGTTGCCCTGATTCTAATATCCTTCATAGGAACAGCATGCTTCCATTGATTTTCCAATGACAGCTTAAAATCTCTGGCCTGTGTGATGGCAGGACCTGAATGCAGGAAATTTTCACCTGAATCACCCATCACCTGGCCTGCTGTTGGCAGCAGTGGCTGTTTTGTGTCTTGCAGGTATCATAGAATCATAGAATGGCTTGGGTTGAAAAGGACCACAGTGATCATCTAGTTTCAACCACCCTGCTATGTGCAGGGTCACCAACCACTAGATGAAGCTGCCCAGAGCCACATCCAGCCTGGCCTTGAATGCCTGCAGGGATGGGGCATCCACAACCTCCTCGGGCAACCTGTTCCAGTGCTTCACCACCCTCTGTATGAAAAACTTCCTCCTAACATCTAACCTAAATCTCCCCTGTCTCAGCTTAAGACCATTCCCCCTTGTCCTATCACTATCAACCCATGTAAACAGTCGTTCCCCGTCCTGTTTATACACTCCCTTCAAGTACAGGAAGGAAGGTGGCCTTCAGATCATGAGCAGATCATTTCTGTGCAGGACTGTTGACTGTTTCTTCTCTTCTTCATGAAGAATCCTCTAGAGTGGTCCCTTGTTTGAGGGTGATTTTTTCTGATTTTTTTTTTAAGTTATAATTATGTTAAAATAATTTTATGATTGCATATGGAGTTGTTAATACTTCACAGACTGTATTACTTCAGTGACAAATCATACTCAAAGCTTTCTCCAGTACATTGCAGTGCTAATTGCAGCACTTGATACTGAAAGTGCTACATTTGTAATTTCATAGTAGGATTTCTTAGATTTAAATGTAATAAAATATCTGCAGTTACTGATGTGGTTACCTCAGTTGACATGTAGCAGCTACCTCATGCAATGCAATGAATAACATGAATATTCATGGTATCACCCACATAGCCATTTGCTTTTGTATTTCCAAAGCCTATTGCTTCATCGGTGTGATTTATCTCCATCTGCAGGCGTTTTCTCAGAAATGGCCCTCAAGATGGTAGGATTCATGAGTCTTACCTAGTTCTGTGAATGTCATGAGTTGTTTTAGCTCTTCTCTAGGCATTTTGATATCTCAAATTCGTCGGCTTTCTCTAAGCATCTGCATAAAGCTGCAACTGCTCTAGCTACTTGCAGCTGTATTTTCAGCCAGCCCTTATCTGGCCAATTGTAATAGAGATTGCTTCATACTTCATTTCTGTTGCTTTCTTTTAAGACTGCTGTAAATGCAGTGGTCACTTGAAGAACGTCACTGTCTTCATAGTAATGCAAAGATGTGAAAGCAAGTTGTAAGCCTTTTTTTTTCTAATGAGATAGTATGCACTACGCAAAAGCTTTTCTGTGCTTTCAGTCAACTACAGCTTCTAACACAAGACTATCAGAAAGAAAACAAGTCATCTTTAACACCAGAATAACGAATAAATCACTGAGCAGAATAAGGAGAAAGACTACGTTTTCCCATGTCACACAAACAAAGAACGATTAAGCTTATGGGTAATATTTCCTCTGGGATTTGGTGCTGGGGTATTTCTGCTTGATTTCCGTCACAAAGGAGGGAAAGCTCAATACTGCATTCAGCAGAAATCCATACACTGCTCAGAAACACAGTGTGCTTCTTTTTGGATGATTCATTTTTGTTTACGCTTCAGATCTGCACGTCATTCAGTTACTACTGACAGCACTGTGCTGAGTATAGGACTTCAGAGATACAAAATGCATATGAACCTCTTTACCAAGCTGAAATGCTTGCCTAATTTCTAGCCTTCGTCCCGCCTTTAAGCCCATTAAAAATAGTCTGAAATGTGGTGGGAAAAAGAGAGATACAGACTACACCTATGTGCTTCATTCCCTTGGGAAGCAATTATCTTTGCTTTAGAAACTTCTTGCCTTGTTCTCTTTGCCAGGAGAATCAGATGAAGGCCACATGTAAAACAGTATCTGACTGCACGTTGGTCACTGTGTGTTACAGGACTGGGGAATTTTCCTTTCATTAGAACAATCTCAAAGTTTTCTATCTACTTCTCCTTTAAAAAAAGGAAGAACTGATGAGCTTCTTGAAGATGTAGCAGATAGCAGACAGCACTACCAGGCGAAATCAAACACCTGTGCACCTGTGGGGCTCACGTTCATGGGTTATTACGGATACCAGAACTTTTCATAGGCCTCAGACATATCAATAAAAGAAAATATCCATCAGGGATGCTAAATACTACATGGTTACTACACTGATATTTCACAGTTCTTACTCAGGCAGCTTCAGAAGTGCTTATTGCTGGAAGGTGGGAAGCATTGCCATGAGCCTGTCCTGTCTTCAGACTCACCTGTGGGCATCTGTCACTGCCCGCCAGCTGTGACCAAGTAGAAGCTGTGACCTGAGGGACAACCTGTCTGCTGCTCTGGGGAAAAAGAGTCAGAGTTTGGTGCAGAATAAGATGTTGCCTTGGCTCCATCTGTGCAGCTGTGGTGGCTCTGCCTGCCCTCTATGGGGATGGCGCAGAGCCCATGAAGCTGCATTATGGCAGCTGACTGCTTGTTCTGGCATGCCTTGGGACTCCCAGCACAGTCGGGGAGCTCCTGTGTGAAGCTGGCTGAGCTCAGATGGCTCTGAGCCCATGCCAGGGAGCTCAGGGCTGTTTGGATCCATCCTTACACATGGGCTGCATGAGCCAGCAGATGCCTTGGGCAATGCAAAGGACTTTCTGTAGCCAAGACTGCTTGCTACATCTATGAGCATTAAACGTGTCTCAGCATGGAGGCCAAATGGTTCCAGCAGTCCATGTCTGCCTGCCTACCTGCCTTCAGAAATTATTTTGAGCTCAAAGCAGAAGCAGCACACCTGATTTTGCTCTCAGGACCCCAGCTTGGGTACTGTGGCCCCTTTTCCTGCTGTGTCCCAGTAGCAGCTGGCAGCTGGCAGCCTCCTCCTCCCCTGCAGCACCCAGGAGGTGTATTCTCCTTCCACTCCAGCTCTGCTGCAGGATGTAGCTGAGTGCATCGGTGCATGGACTTGAGTTGACACACTGTCATGGGCTGAGTCAAGCTCCCTCCAGCACTGATAACAGGTCCTAGGAGCACAGAACGAAGAAGACTTGAGCTGGCTCCTCATAGGGACATCAAAAGTCTGGCAGAAACTCAGAAACTGTTATTTCACGTGCAGGCTGTTGTGTGAGCAAGCAACAATACTACTCCCAGACCTGTCGCTGGAGGCAGAAGACTTGCATTTATCTGGCACTGCTCTCGAGGTAATACCTACAGCAGGTAGGTATTCAGGTAATTGGATCACTGTTGATTGAAAGCTGTTTATATGCCACTGTAATCCACTGCTTTTTCATCAGTTGCAAAGGGTAATGCATAAAACACAATGCAGCTGATGAATCTGGTCACCTCTCTGTCATCCGTTACCAGGCTTCTCCAAATTCAGCTATAAAGAAGCTGATCACAGAATCACAGAATGGCCTGGGTTGGAAGGGACCTCAAGGATCATGAAGCTCCAACCCCCCTGCCAGGCAGGGCCACCAGCCTCCCCATTTACTAGACCAGGTTGCCCAGGGCCCCATCCAACCTGGCCTTGAACACCTCCAGGGACGGGGCATCCACAGCCCCTCTGGGCAGCCTGTGCCAGCACCTCACCACTCTCCTGATAAAGAACTTCCCCCTAACATCCAAACTAAATCTTCCCTCTTTCAACTTAAAATTGTTCCCCCTTGTCCTGCTGTTATCTACCCTTTCAAAGAGTTGACTTCCTTCCTGTTTAGAGGCTCCCTTCGGGTACTGAAAGGCTGCAATGAGGTCACCCCACAGCCTGTCCTTGTAGGGGAGGTGCTCCAGCCCGCTGATCATCTTTGTGGCCCTCCTCTGGATCCTCTCCAACAGCTCTCTGTCCTTCTTGTACTGGGGGCTCCATACCTGGACACAGTACTCCAGATGGGGCCTCACAAGAGCAGAGTAGAGAGGGACAATCACCTCCCTGTCCCTGCTGGCCACCCCTCTTCTGATGTAGTCCAGGATATCATTTGCTTTCTGAGTTGGAAGAGCACACTGCTGGCTCATGTTAAGTTTGTCATCCATCAGGACCACCAGGTCCTTCTCTGCAGAGCTGCTCTCAAGGGCTGCTCCTTCCAGTCTTTATAGATGCCTGGGGTTCCTCCAGCCCAAGTGCAAAACCTTGCACTTTGCCGTGTTGAACCACATTAGGTTCAGCCGGGCCCACCTTTCAAGTCTGTCCAGGTCCCTCTGAATGGCATCCCTTCCTTCCTCCGTGTCGACCGCACCACTCAGCTTGGTGTCGTCAGCAAATTTGCTGAGGGTGCACTCAATTCCATCGTCGATGTCATTGATAAAGATGTTAAAGAGCACCAATCCCAAGACAGAGCCCTGGGGGACTCTGCTCGTTACCGGCCTCCACCTGGACATGGAACCACCCTCTGTCTGCAGCCTTTCAAAAAATTTCTTATCCAACTAGTGGTCCACCCATCAAATCCACATCCCTCCAATTTGGAGATAAGGATGTGGTGGGGGACCATGTCAAAGGCCTTGGTGTTACACATAAATGTGATAAATAAATAAATAAGCTTATATTATATATAGCATCTTTTTACATTGTATATGTCACCCCTCCCCTCCCCTCCCCTCCCCTCCCCTCCCCTCCCCTCCCCTCCCCTCCCCTCCCCTCCCCTCCCCTCCCCTCCCCTCCCCTCCCCTCCCCTCCCCTCCCCTTCCCTTCCCTTCCCTTCCCTTCCCTTCCCTTCCCTTCCCTTCCCTTCCCTTCCCTTCCCTTCCCTTCCCTTCCCTTCCCTTCCCTTCCCTTCCCTTCCCTTCCCTTCCCTTCCCTTCCCTTCCCTTCCCTTCCCTCCACTACCATTCTGTTCAATTCCGTTCTGTTCCATTCTGTTCAGTTCCATTCTGTTCCATTCTGTTCTAATCATATATATTCAAATCCAGATTTCAGTACAAATAATATTGCATCAGTCTTCATGATGCTCTGAAGCAGGGTTGCAGGATAACACACAGCTAGACAAGTGTCCCAGAGCAAAACTCACCACACATTGTTACATGTTAAATAATCGGAGTTTGCCCTCTTTCGGTCACATATAGTTGTACAGGAGGATTTTTATGAGCTCGTTGATTTTATGGAAATTGCCATATAAAAGACTATTTGGCAAGCTGAATGTTTGATAAGTTAATGTTTTCAAAACATATTTTGTTATGGCACAGTCCCATTCCAAATTTTGTTCAAAAATCTGCTGCAACCAGAACAGATAAGGAAAATTGAAACTGTTTCCTTATATCAGCTGTTTCCTTACACCATGCTTACCTGCATTGTATCTGGGATAATGTTTCTCCTGTACTCCAGGAGGTGCTCAGGAGCTTTCTTTCCTGGGACCCATTTGACCAAAGCCAACGTGTCACAATAGGAAGACATTTTCAGCATCTGTGTACTGGTACCCAAAGGAAAGAGAAGCTGGCATCATGCTGTAGGCTTGATGAACTGGATGTTTGCCCAAGTAAACTATCAAACATATGCATACCACAATGACCACATATGTCATTGTGGACATTTGAAGGATTAATTTACCATTGTTTTTCCCAGAGGAAGTTTTAAAGCTCAGATGCTACTTGAATAACCAAGTCACAGGCATTTTCTTGTACATCAGATATCTTCCTCATGCATGGGGAGTCCACAGCAGACTGTCGTTGCTACTGCTCACAGAGCCTTGATTTGCCTTTACGTGTACTGTAGGCTGGATTTTAGGCTTCTCCATCTTGTGTCCTGGTTCCCAGTATTTGTAGAAGGAGAAAAAGAGTTCAGTATTTCTGAATGGTGACAGCTCCAAGGATGACCAGTCTCTTTCTTCTGCTGGGAGCTGAAACCTGCATCCCAAATGTCAGAGCTGTTTCATGGGTCACTCCGCCTCTGATCCATGTTGGCTTTTGATGCTGGCTTTACTTGTTGTTCTCTGTATTTCTGAGGTTGCTTTATATCATCTCCTATGACTCTCATCTGGGATGGCCATTGAATGTTACTCATTTCTTCCTAGATGTGTTTGAAGTCACAAAAATGTAAATATTCTGACAGTCATAAGTTTCTGGTGGTACTATTCTAATGACTGTATGTCAGGCTACTCCTCGCTCCACACCAAAATGCCAAGCCCTTTTTGGCTTTACGTGGTTGTGCCACACATTACACCATTAAATCTGGAAAGGTCTGGGATCAGCCTTCAGATTTCAGAGCCACCATTTACCTTCATCTTAGTTTCATCTGGGACAGAACTGTTTTCTTCAGTGCCATTTGGTATGATGCTGTGTTTTGGTTCTAGGAGAAAAACAAGCATATCAGACACTCGGAAGGAAACAACTCCATCCCAGTAGAAACTAAGACAACCTTATTTAAAGACCCAGTGTGAGCTGTGAGGCAGATGAGCTGAATATCCTGCAGAGAGGGATCCGTGCAATCCCGTGTACTCAGGTTATCCCCGTTCTTGAAACTGACCACTGCATGGCACTGTTGCACCAGTGTCGCTGCAGCACCAGCCCCGATCGTAGGAAAGCATCTCAAATCCTTCCACTCGATGGCAACAGCCCCCTGCTGTATGAACCGCTTCCTTACCCCGCTGAGCCTGCTCAGAACAGGCCAGGTGGGAGTGGGTCCTGCCTCTTCCCATACAGTCTTCTTTTCCTCCACCCAAAACCTGGTGAGAGCCTCGGGTTCGACGTGATGGGATTTGAAAACTGCTGGATGAGATAGGTGCTCATGCCGTGTGTGTGTGTGTATTTGTATCCTACAGCAAACACATCAGGACCAAAGCATTGGCCCTGACAGTGGCCCGCAGAGGACAGACTGCCTTCTTCATTAGTTCTCTGGTGCAGTTTTTATACCAGACCCAGGTCTGGTTCTGGGGATGGCATGTGCTAAGGACCCTCCTGGACACGGACACCTTTGTCTGTGGGGGAAAAGAGGTTTGTCCCATGGAAACAAGGCAGGCTGCCCTGCTTGGGCCCTGCACCACAGGTTTGAACTTGGCTTGTTGTCCTGCTGGCTATGCAGAGCAAGCAAAATAGGATCTGAAACACAACTCGGTCTTGTTGAGTCAGAGGGCAGGAAGAACTCAGCATGTGACTTGCCGTAAGGAAATTAAAACAATATCCAAGAGACCTCAAATCAAAATCCTGAACCTTAAAGGCAAATGTAAGCTTGACTGAGAGGCCCTTTTCACTAGGGCTTAAAGCAAAACACAAATTTTGAAGACTTGGCAATGCTGAAGTTTGACATCCAGTTTCAAAGTTTACTGTTTGACTTCTCTGCCAGGCTTACTCTCAGTAATTTTTCCAGAAAGACAATTTAGGCTGCAAAACCAACTTGCTGTAACAAGTTGGACTGCTGCTCCCACTCTGAGATACAGAGCTCCTTGCGCATGAGCCTGACCTTACAACATTGTGTGTGGATGAGTTCCTACAGCTTTTTGACCAAGGGCCAGGTCTTCCAGGGACATAACTTGGCTCCAAAATAAAACAGGCTACATGGGTCAGAAACCAACTGTTGCAGATCTGGAGCTTCTGGCCCATCTCTCCAAAACAGCAATTGACAGCACTTGCATGACTTCAAATCAGAAAACTAATCCTGAAGGTAATTTTCAATTAACTCTCTAGATGCTGTAAACGGAGCCGGATCCAGTTTTGTATCTCAGCTCTGCAGCTCAGCACATTTATTTTGTGTTTTTCAGTAAATCCTATACATGAACTCCTTTCACCCTGAGAATCAGTGTGTTAGTACCCAGAATCTTGATGCAGTTATGGATGTATGTACCCAGGACAACTTCATTAACTTCTCTTTCTTGAAATTCCTTTTTTTTTTTTCAATACTGAGTCAGGCTAAGGGGTGCACATACATGTTCCAATTTCTTTTGTAATAACTTAATGCTAGAGATCATGTGCGTAGGTTCAGTTTATATGGTAATCTTTAAAAATAACCAGTCTGAGCACTGGAAAGCACATGGCAGGAGCTAGACCTGCATTAGCAGAGAATTAGGCTTGATTTATTAATAGATCTTGTTTAAATCTCATTTCCATGCTCTTATGACTTTGTTAGACTTTCGCCTCATATGTGCATGCCAGAAGTAATGGAGCGAGAGAAGAGACAAGCCCTTTTTCAGTTCACAGAACCCCAATTCTTTATTAATCACAGCTTGCTCACAATGACATACAGGAAAATAGCACTAATGAAGAGTAGAATATGCAGGCAGCAACCTCTGGGGGGGCAGGGACAACTTCAAAACCGCAGCTATTTTGGGGACAATGTGTTAGGTTTCATGATACTGTACTTGGCACAAGCACCCTGTCTAGTCATTCCTGCTTCAGCCCTCTTAGTCATAGAATCATAGAATCACCAAGGTTGGAAAAGACCTCCAAGATCATCCAGTCCTAGCTGTCCGTCACTAGGGTTGGCTAACACTGAAGAATAAAGGTCATGACAAATGGAAGTCAGCAGTGTGAGAAAGAAAAAGGTACCATCTGGTTCACGGGTTCCCAGTGAAATATTTGATTGCCTCTTTTACTGTTACACATGTACTACAGTAGCATCAGAGAAGTATCATAGATCATGGCACCTACAAATAAAGCCACTTGATGCTATCTATTAGTTGCTTCATTAATAAATTTTCAAGTGGTAGATTAAGCTCACTTTACAATTAGCACTTGTATGGCTGTTTGGCATCATTTAGAATTTGTCGTAGCTTGATGGTTACAATGTGCCTTTAAAATTCATTTCAAACTGATACCACTTGCCTTCATCCAGTTGCAAAGCTGTTATTTGTTGCCTCTTGCTTCAGAAAGCAGAAGCACCAAGTAGTGCACATGGTGATTTAACTTCAGTTATACAGCGTGCTACAGAGTCCTGCAGCGCAAGTTGCATTTGAAGAAACTACATTTTAAGAGTCTCTTGTCTTGGACAGCTGAATGTGGAGTCACAACACCTGTGATCTAGTCACTGTTTCAACAAAGCTCATTGATGGCAAAGCAGTCTAGGTCGTTAGGCAATGACTGGTCTCTAGCACCATAGAACTACTACTGACCTTGTGGTGAGTTGGAATGAAAGTCGCAGGGAATGGAGTTAGACATGAGGTGCTTCAAATGGACAGACCCAGCAAATTCAATCGAGTGGAAATAGACAACATCAGAAGCCTGTTACAGGACATGTAAGATTATGAAATAACTTGCATAATGCAATACTTGTATTTTTTAACAAAAATGTAAGTATTTACAAAATAAGATCCAAGTTTTTTAAACATCAAGCAAATCATTCTGCAAAGAGACCGCATTGGTTTTGTTTTACTTTTTGTTTCTTTTTTTAAAGTTTTTATTGAGTTCTTGATTTTTTTTTTTTAAACCATGTCATACATTTCCCATACTGATATCGCATGATCCATAATAATATAGGCAGGGGGAGTTTACTAATGGTGGGGATGGGTCACATCCACCATTGCTGTTCTCAGCCAGACAGTTCCACCTGGAGCTCCTTGTTTCTACGGACCTCTGCAGCATGCCTCTCCTGGAAAACATCAAGAAAGGAAAAATCAAACCTTGTTCTCGTCCTGCATATCAAGGGAGGCTCCTGTTGATAACACAGCTGAGCTATCCTATCCTATCCTATCCTATCCTATCCTATCCTATCCTATCCTGTCCTGTCCTGTCCTGTCCTGTCCTGTCCTATCCCATCCCATCCCATCCCATTCTAACTTCCTTAGACTGAGTAATGAAGTTAGCTGTCCTCTCTGTCTTTCTGCTATGATGAAGCTGGGGAGCAGATACTAGAAGTCAGTGCTATGCCCTTCTGTCCAGCTGTCTTCTCTTTTACAAAACCAGTCATGATTAATTTAGACTTATTTGAGCCACTGTATATTCAGATACTTCTGTGAAAATCGGTCCGTGGTCAGGAACAACAGCTGCCAAATGAATTTAGGATATGTTCCATTCAGGGTGTTTATAAAACTGTATATTTTTTGGCAGCTTCAGGATTGTAGGGTTTTTGGTTTGTGCCTCTCATTTTCCAGCTGTCAAACGATCAGACTTCTACCATTTCTACCCAATCAGTGAAAAAAAAGGTTAGAAAACTAAATGACAAGTTACAAGGTGACTAGAGAAGCAACTCATCTCTAGCTGATTTCTGTTTAAGGCACTTCCTAGATATTTTCATACATTAGGGGATATTCTATGGGGATTGGTAAAAAATCCAATGAATTCAACAGGAATCTTTTTATTGGCTGAGATAATCTATAGATCATAGGCCAACACATCTTATTTTATCATCTGAGCCTGTAAATCACAGTTTCTTATAAGATTCATAATTTTAAGTGCCAGATTTTCTAAGGGACCTGCTCCTCAGGGGTCCAGTTAATTACAGAATGCAAAAGTTATCTTTGATCTTATATCATATAGGCGCTTCTAGACACCATAACCTTGAGGCATTCACAGTTCTGTGTCACTCTTGAAGATATCTCACATCATCTTTTCCTGCGTAGTAGGAGTTGGCTGTTGTGCTGGCAAAACTACATAGCCATATAATATTTAATTTTTGGTCTATACAAATATTCTCAAGTGAGTTATCATAGTCTTTGTTCAAAAGCCTTCTTTGGATCTCATGAACAGTTGCCATCATATTGCAGAGGAAGAGGGGATTAACAGCCTGTTAATACTAGCATAGCATTGAGATGCTCCAGCTGTCTGTCTCATTTTCTTTTGGATCTCAAGGATGGCTAACTGGCTTTTCCCTTTGTTTTCATAAACTTTGGGATATGTGCCCGTAAACTCGTCTACTGCAAAGATGTCAAGTAATCTGAGTACAGTTCTTAAACTCCACAGTTATCAAGTTTGCATATTCACTTAAAACTTTGGGGAACAATGGTTTCCTTCCTGCTGTGTGAGACTCTTGTCTTCATCAAAGAAAGAGGCATTTAGAGAGATCTCACTGGAAGTGACTGGGAGCTATTTTCTTTCTATTAATCATTTGTTTGTAGAAATATTAGAAAGCTCATTGGTGAGAGAAGTAAATGTAAATTATCCTTTTCTTTACTCTTCTAAACCTTAATTCTCATGTCTTCCTTTCTTGTTTAGGAGGGGTGATTTGGAGAAGGGTACATTTGGTCCTCAACTGTGTGTTTTGTAATTTACTGGATTCTCAAAAGGAATTCCTATGGCTGTACCAAGAATCTTCAAAGGAAAGCTTACACTGTATTAGTTGCAAGACTTATTGGAAGAATAGGCACCTTTTAATATATAGGAAAGAATTTTTCCTGATTTTTTCACTCTTTTCCCATCAGAAATCAAGAACTATACATACACAGGATAAATGTTTAATTTGATCACCGAAGTTGCTCTCCAGGTGCAGGGGAAATCTTATCAATGGATGTAAATATTTGAAGGGAGGATGTAAAGGGTAACAGGACAAGAAGCAGCGTGCACAAATTGGAATACAAGAGGCTCCTTCTGAACACCACAAAGCACTTCTGTGCTGTGCAGGTGATGGAGCACTGACACAGGTTGCCCAGAAACTATGGATCTCTTTCTTGGAGACCTTCATTAGCCACCTGGATGTGATCTGGGCCCCCTGTGCTGGGTGTCTGTGCTGGAGCAGGGGCTGGGCCAGATGGACCCAATGGTCCCTGCCAACCTGTGATTTCCCCAGAGTGGCTTAGATAGGCATCAGGGACTGTGGTTTAAAACTAATTTAAGTTTTGCCACCGAGAAAAGAGCTACGCACAGCATCTCTTTGAAATACTGATTAGATGCTCTTCTCTAGTCCAGGGTGAGGAGTGATGGTGCAGTTACCTTTTCTTGGAGACGTTCAATAAGAGCAGCTAGATTAGCTTCACGGTTTTCTTTGATCTGTTCCATTTTCAGTATCAGCTTTTCCTCTGCCATTTTGCTGAAGTTATTGTTCTCCTCCAGAGCTTTCTGAAGCACCTCTCGCTCATGTTCCCTCTTCTCCGCCAGATGTTTCAGCACCTGGGCCTCCTGGGACTGGAAACAGAGAGACATGTGGATGAAAGAAGCGTCTTGAAAACCCATGTGGAGCAAAATAACCTCCACGGGGCTCTTCACCGAAGTTGGAAACTCTGTAATATTTGTTCATTTGCTTTTAAGGGCATTGCGGGGTAAAATCACTTCTGTGTAGAAATCAGATTAGTTTCAATAATGGGCTGAGAGGCACTGGCTAGATGTGGGGAATGTGCCTTAGGCAGCAGCAGAGCAGTGTCCAAATCACTTCTGTTAACAAGAAACGCTGCCCACGGTTACTGCAGTGGTTGCTTAACCTCTGAGAGCTGCGGTCCCTTAGGTGTGAATATTTTATTTGTAGAGATACAGGACTGGGGGCTGAAGGGAATGGTGCTAAAAAGGAGGTGTATTTTTTGCCCAGGTTGGGCAGTCCTTTAGTATGTGTGAATGGTTAGTAACGGCCTTTGGGGTTTACCATTGTGAAAGATAAACAGAATCAATATAAACAACGTTTTTTCTCCCAGATTTTATGTTCAGCTTCTCCTCATTAATTATGAAAGAAAAAGGGTGTTTTGTTATACAGAAAATATATAAAAATTGTAGTTTCACTTAAATTATTCAAGAAAGATGAAAACTGAAGTTAGGAATTAAACACGTTCTAGTGTACTATCCTTTGTAAACTTATTGCTCAGAAGCACAAGGCTTGTTATTTATTTTAAATCAAGTTACTAACACGGAACAACTAATCCTAAGAGAGAAGCCAGAGAATTTGCAGCACTGGGTCCATCCTCAGGCAAGTCTAGTAGAAAAGACTGTGTGTTTCAGAGGGGTTATTTGGAAATGATAAACAGCACTGTGCGCTCTTGGAAAAAATAAATCAGGGGGAGCATGACGGGCAAACAGAAAACAGGGAAGAAATATGGCTCTGGAACGCTAAGTGTATACTTCAGTGCAGATAACAATATGCTGTTGCCATTTTTATGCATAAAAATGATTACTTTAAGGCCTAAATTAAGGGTTTTTAACCAGTAATTACAATTAGCAGTAATGAATCCTATTAAATTCTATCGTGTGGCTTTTAATGGAGTGAAAAAAAGCTGCAGTTTTCTTACACGTGGAAGATCCAGCTAGAAGGGGAGAACAAATACATTAACAAAGGTAGGATACACATACAGCCAAATATACTGACAAGGCAAATTAAGCAGATTCTAGAGAAGGCTGCAGAAGCCAGGCAGAACATCTTGCAGCATGGCACTGAATTAAAACCTATCATCTGGCTTTCAAAGGCTGGAATGGCTTGCTTGAGATCAGAGATAAAGCTACTTCTGTCACTCTTGGCCACTCACTGTATTTTCTTTCACCTCCGGCTTGATTGCAGTTCTGGACTGACTGCTCAGCTGTGACCTCTGGAGCTAGCTGATGGGAGTGCTGCACTGAGCTGGCTGGTACCTTATAGGGGTCCTCACTGCTTTTACCACTATGGCACATGTTGAACAGATAGCAATAGAGCAATTGAGTCAGACAAAATGACTGATGTGCAAGCCAAAACATGTTGCAAATGGGAACAGAAAGTTGCATTATATGTATGATCAAGAACATGGAGATTTGGACAACAGATATGTCTAAGGATGTATCCCATAATAAAAAGTAAGATTTGGACTGTGCTTCTAAGCAGCATTTTTGGGAAGAACATTGGCTTTCAGTGGAAGATATCTAAATGCCTTTGGATCTTTGGGGCACTTAATTGTTTGTCAGGATTTGTTTTCTTCCACCCAAACATTTTGCCTTCTGGAACTACTTCCAAATATCATAAATCCATGAGAAAATTAAAAAATTAGAGCTCCATAGCAAAGTACACTCAGTTCTAGAAGCCGTGCTGTCAGGCAACAATTTCAAAAGTAATTTGTTCACTAATGCAAGGTAATGAAGAAAATACTTACTTACAAATTAATGCAGTATTTTCTGAATGTAAATTGCATTGGCATCAGAAAGAGTCTAAATTAAAGCTATGCCATGCTTCAGGAACTAACTGCACATTTCTTATGTTCTTTATGATGTGCCTTACAAGATACCCCTTTTCCTCTCACAAAATGTTCAGGGTACTCAGGTGTTGTTTAGAATAAAGGGTCCCTTCCTCATCACAAAGCACACAAGGAGGAGAATCTCGTTTATACCGATGTCCCTTTTCTAATGCCATTTACACCAGCTGTGAGCCTTCCTGTTTCCCCTACATTCAGATCATTGTTGAATACCCTTATGACAATTCTGGAACCCAGTCAGTGCATTTTTGTACTGGATTGCCATATGATTTTGTGTTTCAGAAACATTTGGCTAAAGATCTTGGCCACCCAGTCTGCTCAAAAACTGCTACACATCCAGAAATTGCTAAAATGAATGACCCTTGATATCTAGTGTGCCTGGGACTGATGGATTCTCTTTGTTGTTGGTGTTGGCTTTTATCTGATGCATTTGGACAGTTCTGACGTGGGATCCAACACATGAAGGAAGTTTTTATTCCAAGTTTATTTTTCAACACTGTATTGAAGCGCTGGAAAGGGTATTCTCAAATTCCATTTTCTAAAGCACTTGTAAATGGTTTACAATAAATGCTTCTAGCATAGCTATTATGAGAAAATGAGTATACAAGACTGGAAATGGGATGGAAGATAAAGAAGATGAAGTGTAAAATGGTGGAGAACGGAAAAAAAAGAATACTCAGAGTGAATATTCAGAAGACTTATTAAATATAAAAAGGTTTAATCAAAGCAGCTACAGCTGCAGCCTCTAATGCTAGATGTAAAGGAATAAAAATGTTGTTTGGCATTCTTGGTATAGAAACTTTTGCTCCCAGAAATGTACTACTGTGCTAAAAAGATTACTGATGCAGGCAAACTCCTTAAGACATTCATGTCACTTTCTAGAGGACCGTATGCAATCCCAGCTTTCAGAGTCCTTCACAAGGAAATCCGCATCTCAAGCTGGCCAGAGATAGATGCAGACAACTATACATTCTAAGAGCAAAATTATTGATGGAGATTGTATTTTGAAATGTGTTACTATTATTGTTATTAGCATTATTACAGGAAGAAAATTCTGCTTATCTGAGTTGGACAGCCTGGTCTAGTGGCTGGCGAACCGGCACATAGCAGGGGGGTTGAAACTACATGATCATTGTGGTCCTTTTCAACCCAGGCCATTCTCTGATTCTCTGATTCTATGACAATAGACATTCTTATTTTCTCACATTGATCTATTTTTCTTTGATGCATAACTCCCAATATTTAAGTCATTTATGCAGAGATAAAGGATTACTCTTTAAACAAGAAATAGGCTTGTACAAATGCTTTTAAATGAGGAATTTCAGCTTTAGTGCACTTCCCTGACTATCTTAGCCACTAGGATGTAGGAGACACACTATGGAGATGCTTTCTGGAGAAGAGGAGGCTCATGGGAGACCTTATCACTCTCTGAATCTGCCTGAAAGGAGGCTGTGGTGAGGTGGGGGTCAGCCTCTTCTCCTGGATAACAGCAATAGGATGAGAGGTAATGGCCTTGATTTGCACCAGGGGAGCTTCAGGTTGGATATTAGGAAAAATTTATTCTTCAAAAGAGTGGCCAGCCACTGCAACAGACTGCCCAGGTTGGTGGTGGAGTCACTGTCCCTGGAGGTGTTCAAGAAATGCTTAGGTGTACTGAGGGACATGGTTTAGCAGGGAAACATTGGTGGTAGGTGAACAGCTGAACTAGATCATCTTGGAGGTCTTTTCCAACCTTGGTGATGCTATGATTCTAATATTCTATCAGCCAAGAAAATTCAACCTTCCTAACACATTTCTTCGCTTGCTGTATTTATTTTAAATTAAATTATTCAGCAGAAGCTTCAATAACTTTGGTATTGTTCAGTGTATTGTGTATTTAAGATATACTACAGGACAGGATTAAAGGCTCCTACTGCAAGGCAAATGCCAACGTATAAATTCCTAGTTCTTAATTGGAAGGAATTAATTATGTGATGTTTTCAGTAACAGAAATGAGGTTGCTTTCCAGCATAAAAACTAGGAAATGGGCTCAAATTGATAGGAGCTAGATGATCTTTGAGGTCCCCTCCAATCCAAGCCATTCTGTAAGTTAGATCTCACTCATGGCACTGGCTTCCTCACATCTCTTTGTTTTTACATTATATTCCTCACTGGGGTGTAATTTTGCTTATTAGAACCTCTTCTGACTACTGTTAGGACTCGCTGTCCCAACCAGTGTGCCAACACATAGTTCCTTTCCCAAAGCAGTGACAGTCTAAAGGGACAAGGAGAACAGAGGAGGATCACTGTAAGGTACCCCTCCATGGGGTTATGGAGCAAAGGAATGCATGTATTGCTGCAGATGTTCTCTGCAGTTTAAAAGTTTATTAATGAATGCCGCCTAATTAGCAGAGCAGAGCCTAATTCCTAAAAAAAAAAAGTGTAAAATCAGTGAGTAATTGTTTTAAAAGCAATTCTCATCCATTAGTTATACTTGATTTTAATGAGAACTGTGCTGGAAGGACATGATCTAGAATGGTTATGCCTGATAGCTGATGTACATAGATAAAAAAGCATGATAACAACTGCCATGCTGGATCTCAGAAAATGTCTGCCTGATTTGTCTAGCAGCAGAAACTGGAAGACGCTTTCGAAAGTATGTATGAAGTTGGGCAATTCTGCCTGATTCTTTCCTATGCATTTTCCTAGCTTCCACCAGGTTACATGTTTTCTGAGGCAGATGTTGTACCCATGTAATTATTTCTACAAGGTACTTCTTCACCAATTTCGTTATTGTCTTTTTAAAATAATTAATATTTAAATAACGTCCAAATGGCTTATGGTAACAAATACAAAAACTTGATTAAATGATATATGCAAAGGTAATTCCCTCTCTCTGTTTTGAAATTGTTGCCTGATTTTGTTGAATGTTTCTCCCCCTTTGGATGTGTGAAGCAGAATATAATTGTTCCTATTTATCTTCTCATTACCATTCATGACTTTAAGACTTCTGTCTTATCTTCCATCTGTTGTCTCTCTCCAAGCTGAGAAACAGACTGTTCAATTTATCTTCTTATGGAAGATGTTCTATCCCAGTGATTGCATTTTTCACTCTTCTCTGCATTATATCCTTTTTTTTAGACTAAAACTGCAGGCAGTGCTTGGGATGTAGGAACACCAAGGATTTTAACAGTGATGTAATGACTTTTTCTGCTCTGTTCTTGGTTCCTTTGCTTGCAATTTCTGCTGCATTGCTAACGTGGAAGATCTTGTCCATTAAAATAACTCAGTTAGCTATATGTTCATTCAAAATGAATGTAATATTAAGGGGAAGAAATGGAAGGTGCCTGCACTGCTCTCACTGATTACCAGTTTATCGGATAATGAGTTTTCCTTTAGGAAGAAATGAACAGTAATGAAATCAATGAAATGAAATCTCTGGAACATTCAATTTCTATTTCCCACTAAGTATATGCATAATATTGGGCTTAACTGCTGCCATTTCATTCTGTGTCTGTATCTTTACTTGAGTATATGTACTCGGTACAGAGGTAATTCAGAGGTTGAGTCTTTGAAGCTTGCCATCACATGGATGTGCCACAGCTCACTCTTCTGGGCAGGTGCAAGTGCATACGCATATGCCTTTCACATGTAGACACGTCCTTCTACTGAGGAGAATACCTTGACAGAAACAAAGACCAAAGCTATAGCACTAATGCGCAACATCTGAATGACTGAACTGTTCCAATTAGTGAGATCCAGAGTTTCACTGCAAACAAAAAGTAAGGGACACTTTTAAAATAAATGTCAGCAATCCAGATTTATTGACTTCGGAGGATTCACTTCTCATCACATAGCACTGTAATGGCTCCACTGACTTTCTTGAAAGGAACCCTGATCTGGTCTGACAGAAGCAAAGGGAGAGCAGAGAACCTTTTGCTGCTGGGGATACCCCATGTTCTATCTCTGGCATATCTGTTGTCCCTGAACTTCTGTATACATTGTTGTCCAGATCTACAGAAGATTCTGTAAATGTAGTGGACTTTCTGCTGCAGGCACACTGCATTTGTGCTAACTGCTGTGTAGACAGCATACTAACCTTTCTAAGCTCTTTGCGACAAGCTTAATGATTATAAAAAAAGGAATTGACTGTTATGGGTAAGATCATAAGGGAGAAAAAACTCAGTAGATAACCCTACAAGGCCTATTTCCAGCACCACTCAGACTGTCTGCTAGAAATGCGTCTCTTTGTAGCAATGCTACAGCAGCATCTTTAATCAAGTAGTCTGGTGAGCAATCCAGAACACTCTATTCAGGGCTGGCATGTCTCCATAATGCATAAATAAGACAGTTTAGTTGACTCAGATAGGCCTTGTGACTAATTTCCATAGGCCCTACATGGAGTCAATATCTGATAGCCCAGGCAGTAACTGTTCAAATTGCATATCCGTCTCTTAAATAGAGACACCAGAAGAACCGAACCAGCTTTCAGCAACTATCATAGGTACTCTGCATGCATCCTTATACACAGAGAGAAAGCACATAAATTTGAACCCACTGGGACTTTGTGTTCAAAACTACCTGTATTTTATGACACATGCTTCCCAAACATCCGGACTAGCCATGTTTGTTTGCAAGTTGCTGAAAGAAAATAAACTAATCTGTTGATTTAAGCATGTTAATAGCTTTTGTCCATGCAGGCACACTGTGAGTCAGTGATGGAGATGAAAGACATACAAATAGATAGGAAAATTGGATGTTATCCTGCACACTGCCAGGTATAATTACTAATATTTTCTTAAGGAAAATACCTTTCTCCTCTCCTCGGCAGCCTCCAGCTTTTTCTGGATCTCCTCAAGGGAGAGCTCTTTCTTCTTTGGAGAGGCTAAAGTTCGTGGTGCTTCCGAGACTGGGGATGGTGGCTTTAGGATCAGTTCAAAGGCCTGGCCTGAGGCACGTTTGTTGATTTGTTTAACTTCCATGTCTGCACAATAAAGTGAGAAGCAGTAAGCATTTCAATGCTGTGGTCATGTTAAGGAGAGAAGCAGTACAAAAATTAGTGTACGATCAGAAATACAGACTAATGATTTAGCATCTTTGCTGTGGGCATTTTAAAGAAAATGGCAGATTATGGGCTGAAAGTTGTGCTTGGGAGAAGTACATCCCATTTTACCTGCAACAATTTATTTATATATTAATCCTATAAAGATAAACATTTACAGTGGTTTTGGCAGCATACTGGGGTTCTGTGTCATTTCACACTCCCAGCGAGCACTGCCCAAGCTGATTAAATTTTAAGCATGCTTTCATCTTTTCTGGGTTTCTTTGGGAACTCTTTAGCTGTGAAGACACGTAATCCTCAAATGGGAAGCACTTCTCAGGGTACTAGGAACAATACAGCTCCATATGAAAGAGATGGATTTAGGAGTTTAGTTAGTTGCTATTAGAAAAGCCATCAAGCCATCGCAGGTAATACATAATCAGTAAGAGGCAAACCAGCAAAATAAATGGTTAAACCAGCAAAATATTGTCTGTCTAACCTTAGGTACCAGGATGGTGAACTGAGTCATGTCCCAACATTAGCACATTATCTGACCTGCAGGATGATTTCCAGTGAAAGTTACTCACCATCATATTTATAGATGTTCATGTTGCGAGGTTCAGGATAAAAACAGGAGCAGATCAGGGAGAGCATGGACAGCTCCTTCATCTTTTCCTTGTAAGCTGAAACAAGAAACCTTGTTAGCAAACTCCCCTTCTTCAGCTTCTCCTTAGGGAATCTCTAACTGTGATGACTGACCACGGACCAGCAAATCTGCTTCATAACCCACCTGGCAGACTTATCCAGAATATTTACTTTCAGTTGTTTCTTCTGAACATGGAGTCTTTATCACATCAAATATGAGATGTTCAGGACTGAACAAACTGCTTGTGCTGTCATGCATGACCTCAGCCTTGGCTCAAATGCACGCAGTCCTCTTTTGGTTATAGAAAGTGAATCTAGCTACCAGGAAATGTATTTAGCATTGGAAGAGTGCCATGACCCCACTATCTCCTGGCAGGTGGAAAGAAATGAAGCCCTTACAAATTCTATGACGTCTCCAAATGCAATTGGGAACAGCTCTGAAATGTTGCCCATGTGTTGCCATAGGCAGATGCTAAACTCATTATCTGCGACAAATGAAAATGTCATCCAGATAATTAAAAATAAAGCTAGAAATGAGGATCCATTTATAAAATCCTTAGCATAATGTCCTTAATATGAGAAAGTACTTCAAACAAAGAAGCATTTCCCTGTTCAGTTCCTGTACAGTTACTTTGCTTTCATACTCAGGCCTACTGAATATCAGCTGATGCAATAAACACACTTGTAATTTACTTTCAGTGTTAGTCTGCAATGCTTATAGACCCTAGTAATGAACTGAGAAATGGTGGTACCAATCCTTAGTCGTTACGTGATAGTCTGCATTTGCCCTTCCTAATTGCTAACATCTCAGCTTATTAACTGGAAATTAGAACCCAGACAAGAGCCAGGCCTCCTGAGTCCTGTGGCAATACACTAGCTGCTGCACACAGAGCACAAGGTATGTATGTTGGTGGAGCTGCTTCAGAATTGACCTTGGCACATGCAAATCACTGCTGCTATTAAAATCATATCTACAGTCAGACATATATTTGCAGCCAGCATATGAAAAACATAACTTAGAATATAACTGGGTCCAAAAGTATTGGATTTAACAGATTAGACCAAATTAATCCTTGATGTTACTATAGGAAAATCAGAGAGCCCTGTGATCTTGAAATAGTGGGTGCAGATAAAATTGTCATTTAGTATTTCTCATGGCTGCTCTTCTGTTTTTTAAGTTGTTTTTTTTTCCTACTAGGAAAGACCCCAGTGGTTGATGAGGTCTTGAGAGCCCTTAGGTGCTGCTCAGAATGGTGATATTTGAATGATACATCAGTTTAGGAATGGATTTTCAGTGCATGATTAATTAAGTTAATGAATCTTTGTTTGGACACTAAATAACCCACACAAAGGACATACAGCTTTACAGAAACTACTGGTGAAAGCCAGTATCTCAGGTCAAGGTTGTATGGAAGACTTCTCTTTCTCTGAACTAAGATTGTTAAGGAAATTTGAACTTGACAAGTTTTTCTTTTGAAACCTAAGTGCCAACTTGCATGGAATAACTCAAATGTCCTCTGAAGAGTCAAATGACATCAAACTGATGTCTATTGATAGTCAAACGAAATGTTATGCTCATTTAAGCCTTCATCCAATAAAGTATGTAACCACATGCATAATTCTAAGCACAAAAGTGTGGTTGTACACACTATCCTTGGAGGAGGGCTTGACCAGCCAGCTATCCACACCACCAAAACTTCATCATGGAGGTTGTGGGGAGATCCTGCATGAGGGGCTAGTAAAAACACAGGAGGTTGTCTGTTAAAGACAGGGCCATTGATGATATGAGCTGAAAGTTAAACATTGTTGTAAAAGGCCCGATGAATCACTGACACAACATATAGCTCAAAATACATTTGTAGGAAGAGGCGTGCAAAGAGATATCCTAAGAATCCTGCCTTATGGGGCCCCTGTTATTATTTTTTCTCTTTGCTTGACATTGAATATGTCTTGTTTTCTAGCAGCATTAAAAACAATCAGAAAAGGGTGTTTGTTCTGCTAGCTTGTCATCTGCAAAACATGGCTGGAGAAAGATAAGAACATGCACAGCTCTCATTTCTTTCAGTACAATAGCTGCACTGAAAGCACACTGCTGAAATGATTGTCCTATTCCATTCTGAACACGGACAGAATTAGGATGACTTTCCATGCTTTACAGGTACTACATTTCGTTTTTCATGGTATTGATTTAGTCTCTATTTGCCCTAGGAAGTCCTTCAACCACAGTTAGAACCTGCCTTGAACGTTCACAGCAATTTCTGGAGGCTGTTGCAACTCTAGAAACCAAGCAAGACATGGGTGACATGGGCCAGCATGGGAGGAGGAGATCTATTCTGCTTCAGGCAGCCATTGGGAGAGAATGTAACGTATTGTACTCCTGCAGTGTTGTTGGGTAGTTTTGCCTATTGGAAAATTAAGGTCTGAGGGTCTCAAAGGAGTGGAAGACCTGCACACCTCAGGTGTCCAACATCAGTGTTGTGAAGTCTTCTCCCCCATAACCAAGACAAAGACCATCATACGTGGTAGGAGGCGTGTACTACTCAGCTATCCTTTCCTTAAAATGCCATGCATTAAAGAAAAAGTAGTATGGTTAGCCCAGTGAGAACTATGCAGGCACCTCTAGATGATGGTCTGATTGGAGTGGCTGGACAGTGTCACACAGGGAGCTCATGACCAAACAGGGGGACAACTGTGATTTCCCAAACCCTGTGGAGTTAAGTGTTGTAGCCACAGAAACACATTCTCTCTAAAGGAAACATTTTACGTTAAAAACCAAAAGTCAGCAGTACAACATTTATGCATACTACTTGGTCTTCTTGTGTAAACTGAAATAGGTACCAAAATGTTCTGTTTTATAGTGGAGCTTTTAAAAACCCATAAAGAGAATCAGTGATTGCAACAAAGTTTATTTTCCAAATGTGTTTCAACTGGCTTACTAACAATACAGCTTCTTGTGCAGTCATGTAGGATACATATCATTGCATTAAATGTGCAAGTTAAATGAAGGCAAGTAAATGATAGTAATCATAATAATAAAAAAGCTTTGATAGGGAAATTACTAGGAAAGAACAGTGTTGACAAAAGATTGTAACAGCATCTTCTCAGTTATAGGCAGCACCATTTAAATGTTTAGATGCATTAAATGCTTTGAAGTCTGGCATGAACCCAGAACACGGATTTTTGATAAAAACATAAGGGATTTCAATATTAGCAATCTTACTTTTTTTTTTTTAAGTGATTTTTTTTGTATTCATAATTGTAGAAAGGCTTGGAAATAGTACCTAATGCCCTTAAAACCTTTGACAGCTTCAGAGAAGAATCTCAGATTGGACTGAAACACAAAAATTCATGATTTTTTTTCCTGAATGAGTTCCAAATGCATCTTAATGTCACAGACTGAAGGAAATAACATTACCTTTTGAAACTTCTGAAATTATTTCTAACAGCTGTGTTTACAAATTATGAAACCAATCCCTGTGTTGGTGAACGTTTTGATACTTTTTTTTTTTTTAAATTTTTGTGGGCTCTTTACTTGCCGGATCCTCCTGCTGCATCTGCATGACAAGCAGGGATGCACAGCAGGATGGAATCTGTGAAGGGATGCAATCCCAAGGACTTCGTGCTACATGCTGTAGACATTTTGAGGGTCTTTTCTTTAGACTAGGTTAGTCCCATGATGTGAACAATCCTTAGCTCCTGAGCTCAGTAGGAGTGCAGCTAAAGGTTATCTTCCAGTTTTCTTTACCTTGCAGCTAAACCCATTTGTGCTCTCTCCGTTTGTTCTGCAGTGTAGACCAAAGCCTGGTCAACTGGGGTGCATTGATGATTCACTTCAAAACTGCTCTCCTGGCTTCAAATTTAGTCAGATGCGTTCTGTATTTATCCACTAAAGACAGAGGTCCTTCGGCTCACGTGCCCGTAGGTTGAAGCAAAGAGGCAAGAGCACTATGGGTGCCATTGGAAGTCAGTAAACAGTTATCTACTTCTGGGAGAAGCAGGAACATTAGGGAAAACACTGGTAAAACCACCATGTCTGCTCTCATCTGTTATCAAATAGCTGTAAGGAATTTTTTTACAGTTTACGCTGCAATATGAAAAGCTCTATTGACTGATGGGCTATGGGCAATCTGGGTCAGATTTTGTTCCTTGGCAAAGCAGAGTTAGGACAGATTGCTGTGTCACAGCAGAGACCATTATTCATAATCAAGACTATTTTTAACACATGAAAGCAGAGAGATAAGTGCAAACATTACTTTATAATTAACATCTGATGAACGCAAATCTATTGATTCATTTTCCCTTACTGAATCCAATCTACATATAATAAAATGTTACTGATTTTTGAAAACTGAAGTGCCACCAGCCAACTAACTCTTGAGAATCTGTGCATCTGGAGGGAAGTTTGAATGGGCATACTGCCTGTGGCCAAAATGCACAACCCATAGGACGGTTCAGCTCCATTGCCTTGCTGGGCACCCACAAGACTGTCAGCTTCCTGAGATGAATTACAGTCACTAACTGAAATCCCACATTTTATTTATTTATTTTGAAGAGAGTGTAAGAGTAAGAAATAAGATTCAATGAAGCATGGAATGCAAGTTACAAAAGACTACCACAACCATCCTCTGCACTGATCTCTCAAGGATGTTACTGAGAGAGCAGCTTTTTACAAATTTCACTTTGTGACTGCTCTCTTGGAGGTGCTAGGGTTTTTGGTTTGTAATGAAAAGCCACATCATTTTGTGAACACCAAAAGACGCACTCTTACACAGACCAGTAATTTTATTTTCATAATTCATTTTAGTAATATTGTGCATACTTTTCAGTGAAATGAAATGGTGTTATGTAACCATAACTGTAACTGATAGCTAGCAGAAGCAAGCCAAGATAGCCCTATCAAATTATTGTCTATGAGGCATGCATTTGATCCACATTTTGCTGTTCTCTTAGTCATTGAAGATAAAATTTTGATTAATCTCTATAGATTTAAAAGAAAACACACAGAAAAAAATATTTAGTTGGTTTTATCCTTTTTGATTATAAATGGGGCCATTCTTTGTTGACCGAGTCTTTAAAAGCATGCTCTTCATTTACTGCAAAGCAGTTTCATGTGGAGAGAATTTGAATGATGTCCCATGTCCCTGAATTTTAGATATTTCTATATCTGTGCCATAAGGAAAGGAGACAGAAACTGTGAGAAGGAAAGAAGAAACAGAATGAAGAAAAGAAGTGAATTACTGAGTTTCCTCTGTGAACACTGACTCTAGCATTTCCTAGTCCAGAAAATGTGACAGAACTTGGACAGATTAATCTGCTTTTGTGGTAACTGAGAATTTTAAAAAGTAGTTTTAGGCATTCATTTCTGTAACCCTCATGGCCATTTTGAAATCACGAAAGCCATCTAGGTTCCAGCAGAAGTATGTGCAATTTTATTCTCTCTGGATAGAAAGCCTTTTTAGAAAATGGATTAAAATGATTTGGAGGAGAATCAAGTAATAGTGCCATTCATAGAAGCACAGGGTGGCAGTGGAATCAGGGAGCATGAGTTCTTCAAAACACAAGAACTGATGAGAACAACAGATCTGACCCTTCATACTATTATGACTGTGTCAAATTGTACCAAACCATTAACCTTACCATCAAATGAAAGCTCTCACATGGCCTTTCTACAGCACAGTTCAGGTGGCAGAGCAGTATTTGGCTGGAAAACCCACCCACAGGAATACACAAGCAGCTGTTTGCTTATGTGGACTGCCCAATAATGCCTTCCTGGACTATTCCAGATGCTATGCCCATAATTTTTACTTAATGAGTGGGATTGTATTCAAATGTCATTCACTTTCTGTTGTCGAAATGCTAAGATGTGAAATTACTGCACTGTATTTCTATGTGTGTAATTTTCTCTGGTAGAGCTATAAGAAGATCCATTTACTGAACCCAATTGTGCTGTTCCTGAAATTCAGTTGAATTTCAGTGAACTTCTTGTAAGGTACAAAAAGAAATCCACAGGTCTTTCCCTGGGGACAGAAGACCTTCTTCCTCGGTATGTTCCTTGTCTTTGCCATTTTCTCAAGATTCCCCCTGCCCTCAGGGGGGCAGACTTTCCCTGCCCCCACACCCAACTTCCTTCCCCAGTTTTCTTCCCATAGAGGTTCTTCTTTAGGTAAGGATGCCAGCTACTAAAAGAGACTTTGAGGAAAATGGAGAGGATTAACAGCAAGGAATGAACTCAAAGGCTGTTGTGCTCCTAAGGCAGCGTAATTCCTTGCCAGTTAACTGAAAGCAGTTGTTTAATTTTTCATTGTACCTCTTTCTCTCTTTAGACAAATTCTTCAAATTATTTGGCAGGACACTGATTTTTAAGATGCTGAAGTTTTGCCTACCATCATAAGAAGCCAACACACTCACAGATAGTTTTTTATACACTATTATTGTCTAACTGTGAAATCCAGGTATGGACCAGTGGTTCACAATCCTTTAATACAGCCCCACTGTATTCAGACAATCAATTCAGACATAAGATGACGTGAACTGAAGAGATTCTCCTGAATCAGAACCAGGTAGAAAAAGATGATGGGCAGTAAGAGCTGCACCAGGAGAATCAACCCACCTTACCTGGCCCACCTCACCTGCATGAGAACTGTTGTGGGTTTGGCTGCACACCTGCCCACTGGGAAAACAGCCTCCTCTGATGGTATGGCAGCAATCTCTGCTCTGTCATGTCTTACAGAAAAATTAAATTCTACTTTTCATTTATGACTACTGGTAAGAGTAGTAGTAATAATGATAGTACATGTATCAGGCTGAGTCTGATCCTGTCATTAATATTCCTGTTCTCAAGGAAAATCCCCAGGCTCTCACTTGGAGACTTACATGGATGATTTAAGGATCAAAACCTTAAGCTGTGGAATTTCTGACTGGCTGGATTTGCTTAGCATGACATAATGCTCACTGTGTAACACATTTCCTTCGCCTCATATGCCTGAAAAGCTGCCACACACTCTCTTGCCATCACATGAAGCCATTAGAATCCTTTTCTTCTGAGAAAGGTCACATATAAAGTGGCTTAAAAAGTCAGATACTTCACCCCAGAATGTCCGCTAATATAGCTTTGAAGATCTTCCCTGGTAAGTGGCACAGAACCTACGGACAGCCTTGGCATACAGATACCTTACATTGAGTGGGAAGCACAATTTCAAGCTCTTGTATTGAGCACACCAGCCTCCCCCGAAGAACCCTACAGCCAGACTATCAGAGATGCTGCTAGCGTGCTCCTAAGGTCACTTCATTATTGTGTTGTAGAAGCATACAGATGTCCAACTGAGATATGCACCACTTTTGTACAAACACGTCAGAGCCAAAAACCCTGTGCCAAACATCTTACAGTGTAAGTGAGAAAGTCAGGCAGAGAGCACTGAGGGTGAAATAAGCCAGAGCTGACAAAAATGACCCAGTCTGTAGGAAAGTTTCATGGAGAACCCAGTCTCCTGATATCAGGATGAGTGACTCTTCTATTGGCCCAAGCTGTCTCTTTGAGAATGGTGCAGATGATGTGGGTGTTGGCTGGCAGAACAGCCTCTGAAGGAAGGATGCAAATCAAATTTGATGGAATAGAGTGGTAATTGGTTAAGCAGCCTTCTATGATCAAACAACATAATCCCAAGGTATGAAATGTGCTGTAGGTTCTATTTTAGCACAGTAAGACTGGATTAGTGGAGCAGGATGCAATAGAGTTGGCTTCTAGCATTTGTCTTGAATCTCAGCCTTGGAACAGAAGTATGCATTCCATTTTCACAACGATCTCTTCAGAGACTTCCACTGACTTAATTTTGCATCACAGTGATCCCTAAATGTAGCCTCAGCAAACACTTCCTGGGTTGCATCACATTTCTGGTGACATTTTAATCTATGTTGGCTGGAGAGTCATGACATAATCCTAGGATATTGATCACATTATCACAACTGAATTAAGAGTTTTGCTACTGCTTCTTTTCAACTTGACATGGTAGATCCTTTCTGGATACACACTGATATTATTTAAATTATTTTTTTGGCATGCTTCCCCCTCGCTCCCCATCTTTGGATTTGTATTGCAGTTCTAAGACTCACACTGAGCTTCTGGATAAGAGCAACTTTTAGCAGAATTATCCGCAAGTTCTAGAATTAAACCATTGATACAACATCAAGCAAAGGAATGGCTTCTGCAAAGCAGGCAGTTAAGAAAGAATGGGTACAGAATCCAACTTTTTCTGTTTCCATAATTAAAGTAATCTCAGCTAATGTAAATTGGAGCACCTCAATGAGGCAAACAGAGCTGCGTTACTACAATTTCTGTTACTGGATAGTCCTTTCCTTGCTGTTTATCTGGGACTCCAATATTTGTAAACTAAAAGCCAGATATGAAATGTGTTGCCTTCTTTATTTCTTTAATAATAATTCATATATGGTTTTTAAGCAAAGTCCTCATTAATGCACACCTTGTGCCACTCCAAGGTGCTGATATCCTTAATGTCTTCCCATATTTAAAAAATTGTTCTTTGAATTAAGGAAGGCCAAAATATTAGGCATAATGCACAGAAAGTGAGCTGTGAATTCAATTGTAAGGAGCATATATTTGTTTTAGGCAAAAACAACACTGAGGGCAATCAGCTAAGTAGGGATTTGTGCTTTTATTATAAGGGATAAATGCAATTATAATTTTCAGCTTGGTTGGACTCTTGATCTTTATATCCCAGTAATTAAATATATTCCTTGCTTGCTGAGTCATTTCAGCGAGTGCAGAACATATTTTAATTATTTTCACACTATAATTACCAGGAGAATCCATTTTTGAAACAATGTGCAACTGTGAGTGCTGGGAAAGGTACCCCTCAAAAAAACCTAGTCACATAACCTAGAAAACTCATTTTATAACGTCTGAAATAAACATGCAGAAGCACCCATTACTTAGTTTATATACATCTAGTATATATGCATTAAACTTATTATAAAAACCTTTTTATTGGTTGCTTTTGAGCAATCTGCATGCATTTAATGTACTTAATCCAAAGCCAAACATGTGTAACTGCATCTTTGTTCTACACAATCACTCCTATGAGCTGCTATGACTACTGGCTAAATGTCAAAATGAAAATGACAATGAAAGGAGACAGTCTGAAAAATCCAATTTTCTTCTGAGTTCTGAATGGAATTTTAATTCTGTGGGACATTTTAAAATGAGGATATCTCATCCATGTGAATAAAGGCATTTGTTTGCTTTCTGTACACAATTACAAATGGTGTATGTAAGTAGATTACTTAAAAATGAAGTGTTTCTATCTTCACAGTAATACAACATACACATTATAATCATGTTAATTAAAACTGCATTTTAAATTTGAGAGCCAGAACAGAGTGTAGATTTTACATCTCAATATAGAACTGTTCGACGTTAGAGTTCATATGTATAACTTCTAATTGTGGAGCTTTTTTACTCTGAATCGAAGCATGTAATAACCCCGTTACAGATCCTCTGATCCTCTGATTTGTGACTATCATGTGGCTTAAATCCCCTTTTTCTAAAAGTACTTATAATAACTTAAAAGCTCTCTTGATTGGGTATATATGGGAGCAAGAGGTTGTATTTATTTCATTATAGGATATTCCAAAGAGCTGAATTTCTAGGTTTAGACAGACTTTGACCCTGAGTTAAGAAAGTCTCTGTATGTAGGAAATACATCTAGGGTGTATTTATCTTTGGGGAAATCTTTGGGTCTAAAAACATTGTCTTGAGATTTTGAAGGTCTTTCACAGTACTGCACAGAGTAAGCACTAATGACATCAAATCCCTGATCTACTATGTTGATACAGAGCAGTTTTTGTAAAGCTCACTTTTTTCATTTGGTGTTATCTCATAAGAAGGCAGTGGATTGACTAGAAAACAATCTTTTGGCAGATCCTCTAGTCTAGAAGACCTGAGGCTACTCCTAGACATTCCAGTGATCAGCATGCCCACAGTGCTATTTTCATGGCATTTAAGAGCATAGGATAATTTTCTGCTAGTCTTGAATGCAGCCCTAAAGAGACTACAAATGCCTAAATAGTATTTCAGATAATGTTTCAGTGCATGGCTACATAAACCCATAACTGCTAGTGCTTAAAGATGAAGTCTTAAGCACTGAAATAGGAGTAGATACTGGGCAATGACCTTTTTTGAGGGTTTTTTTTTTGGCTCTGAAATTCTCACATGGAAGAGCTTTTTTGCAATTTCCTCTATCACTCTAAAGCGATCAGATGAGGAAAACTGAGGGGGGAGGCCAGCCAGACACAGAGCTGTGTGTGAATGAACAGGCTGACAGGTTGGGTTGATTGAACCTATTTGGTGTTGCGAGGCTTCACCTGATGTACTGCCCCAGTTAAAGGGAAACATGGACAAACAGGAGTGGGTCTAGCAGAGGGTTACCTGCAGCACGTGGCCTGTGCTGGCTTGTGGAAAGGATCAGATTTGCTTATTTGGCAAAGAGGACTCTTAAGGGGTGACAGGCTAATTGCTTAGAACTAGAGGGATGATCCGTGAAATGACAGAGCCAATTCCCCCAACCAGGTACTGCCAAATAACAGAAGAAGGAGCTACAGCCACAAACTGTGGCTTGAGATGTTAATTGTGAGATTATCCATGGAAGATTTCAGAAGCTGGCTAGATGAACTTGTGATGGTCCTGCTCCATGTAGCAGGATAGAGTAGATGACCTCTAGATCTCCAACCAGATTTTCAGTTCCCAGAGTCTTATGCTCCTGTGGGACGTAAGGCTAGCAGCTCAATCCTTCACTGGTCTCCATCCTACCTCCATGCCACAGAACCTCACTCTTTCTTTTTGCCATGTTGCTGTGGTAGCACAAGAGACTCCAGCCCACTCAGCTGCTGGACTTCAGGTGTAGTCATCACCACTTCTCCAGTCATCCTACCTCTTTGTGAAATGCAGTGGTTCAAGTACCTTTTCAGGTCTGCAAGCAATAAAACACACAGAACAGATGGAGGCAAAAAACAAGATGCACAGAAGGAGATAAAGACCATCATTTTAACTATTTATTTATTTATTGGCTTTGCATCACTGGGGGGAGAGGGGGGGGGGGGATTTCGTATGGCTTTTGGAGTTTAAGTCATCATCTTGTTCTTAGAACTATTGCAAATAAAATAAGTTTGTGTATCAGTGAATATTAACACAAAAAATCCAGGGTATCTGCAAGTTTTGTCATTAAGCAAAACCACTGAATCATATTAGAAAGAGAGCTTGTGAATATAAATTTGTCTATTTTAAACGGAGTTTGCCACGATTTAAAACAGTTATGGTCAAGCCTAAAACCCAATCCAGATCACATAATAAATCTGAAGGATTTGTTGCGGAGTCTCCTTCTGTGGAGATAGTCAAGACCCTTCTGGATGCCTACCTGTGCAACCTATTGTAGGGTACCTGCTTTAGCAGGGGGGTTGGACTTGATGTTCTCTTGAGGTCCCTTCCAACCCCTGTGATTCTGTGATTCTGTGATTTGATTGGACATGCTTTGCCTTTATTAGTAGAACTTATTAGTGCAGCGTCAACCAATGAAGTGACTCCTGTGAACTGATGGATGAAATCTTCAGCAACGCTGACTCCTGCTGGGTGACAAGCAATTTGTCCCATCCTTTCTTTGTCTGAGGAAAAATACATGCTATGTATGTGTATGACAGTAAAGCTCAACCACCGAGCTGTAGAATTTATCAGTAGGTCTCTATAAGCTTATCTAGAAGACATAGTCTGTGACTAGCAACATTCTACTGTCAGGAACTTGTCCTAACTCCCAATAAAATGGATGAAAATAGATTGAAGTTTTTGTCAGTCCTGAGCTTCTTAATGCCATATTTCACTGTCAATCAGAACAACCGTGGATGGAATCCCAGACTTTTTCCAAGTCAACTGAAAAGTTCTCTTTGGCTTTGAGTGGGGAACAATCCAACAAATGCTTTCTCAGGGGCTAAGATGAATTTTTTGAGCTATTTGCAAAATGTCTGTTATTCTGCGGCTTTCAGATATTTTTCTGCATGACTAAACTATCTATGCACCTATTATTACTAATGAACTGATAATTATTTCTACTATCATATCCTGGCATGTCTTTAGGCCTATATACAAATATTGGATTGCCTAAATTAAGAAAACAATTATACCACTCAGCAGCATATTACTAAAGTTTATCAGTTAGGCACAGATTATAAATAATATTGATTACTTTAATCAGAGGATGTGTGAAATGAATGGTAATTAAATAAAAGAATAACAAACTCTTCTTTGAAACTATGCTGATGGTGCAAACAAGTTGATGTATTATTCAGAATTCATTAAACTGTCTGAGAGAGAGCAACTGTTGGTGGGATATTTTTGTTACAACTAACACAATTAAAAAAAAAGAGGAAGCAGTGGTTAGAGGAAGCCACCTGTGTAAGAAGTAGCTTTGCTTGGATTTGCATAACACAAACATGCAGACTTTGAAGATGTAAAATCGATGCATAAATGCATGAACTACAACAACTTATGTCGATTTTAATTATGTGACTGTTCTGAATGAAATATTTTATGATCCACCACAGTTTTTCATATTTTCTACTTTTACACAGTTTTTCAATTTAGTGATTTTTTCCCGTTTTGAAATATCACTAAAGTTATAATTATCTAGATGTCATTTTTTGTGTCAGTCTGTTTATCTCTTTGTACCTGTCTGTCTGCCTCCCTGCCTGTCTGGGTCTATTTACCTGCAGTACTTCTCTGCTGCTAAATTAAATCCATCAGCAGTCGATCCCTGTCAGGATGCACTACTGATATCTGTGGTCTCTGCTTGGGTGCGTGTCTGGGTCATTTAGAGTAAGGAGACTTTTGCCTGCAATACCCACATTTTCAGTACACTGTGCACCACCACATCCCAGCATCAACACTGTTGTTAAAGGCAAGTCAAAACTTCTTCCATGTTTTTCAGCTTGCTCCTTGTAACAGCCTTACCAAGCTTCCAGGGCTGGCCTGCCCATCACATATTTCAATACATCTGAAAACTAACTGGAGCTTATAATGTCCTGATTTTTCTCTTTTGCTGTGTAATAAAATTCCTTTTCCTGTATTAAAAAGTCTCTTTTCCTGTGTAATCCAATTCTCCTTTATTAGTGTGGTTGGCTCTTATATGACTATTCAAAATAATGAAGGAGATGCTTCCTTCCTAAGCTGCTCCTGGAAATTTAAAGGGAAAAAAAGAAAGGGTTCATCAGACATAAATCAACATGGGTTCTATTGCTGTAGATTTGCACCGGTTTAGGACATAATTCTAGCAAGACCAGTCTTCCTGATCTTTGCACATCTTATCCACTCAAATGTATGGCCTATACATCATAGTGAGTGCTATTTCCCACCTAGTGCCAGATTTTTAGTTCACTTGCATGAGAAAGCATAGGAGACCTCGTTCCACCATCACTTGGATAAATTATAATGATTTGGCCAATGGTTTTGTTGATTGGAGGGCTGCCTGCTGCTGAATTTGGGTGAAATTTTTAGCAATAATCATTTCACCATTTCAGGGAAGATGACTACAGAAAAATAGAGAGCTTGCATATGGCAAACTGGACAAATACTGCATTTGTTTGAAAGCCTCTAGACTCTGTGCCAGGAAATCATTCTTTCCTTGAAAAATCTGCCCACGCCTGGCAATGGAATAACTCATTGAAATATCTGTTTTCAGGCTTCACTCAGGACTAAGAGAGACATGTCCAAAAATGCACAGCCAAATTCTCTAAAGGTACTTTGTTCTGGACATGCCTGAATTGACATGGGCTGAGAATGATGCCTCAAACACTGCTCCTCCTGCTTGCTGTGGGCCAGAGGAGTGCTGGAAATCTGAAAAAGAAAGCAACCTCCTCTGTGTCTGGTCCCTCACAGGTATAGAGGTATACTGGAGGACAACTAAAGGCTATGTGAAGGGAAGAAAACTGAATCTGCCTGGTAGAAGAAATCACCAATAGCAGATAAATGAAAATGAAAATAAAATATATTTTAAAAGGTAAAGCCTGTTAAGGGATGGAATAATTGAAAAAGGACCCAGAATGGTGACTGGATAAATAGACTGAGTTTCAGAAAAAGGGCATCAAGGAGATGGACTGGGAGTAGAAATCAGTGGGTGGGAAGGATGGAGCAGATGGGAAGCTGCAATTTGAATGGCAGAATGCTCAGAAGGAAGTTCAGCGTTGGGAAATCAAAAATAGAAGTCTTCCTGACTGCCAGCTCAAGCTTTCATCTGAAGTACAAATGGCACTGAAAGACTATGGGAATATCAGAACAGAAGCTCAGGGACAGACTGAGGTTCAAGTGATCTAGTATTCTGTTTCATGGATACTCTTCCTTAATTTTTGGTTTTTCCGGGAAATTATACCCATATCGCAACATAGAAATGTATCAAGTGTAATTTTAGAAGCTTTGTGATGTAGATCGTTTCTGTTTGCTTCCCTAAATGGTCTAAGTTTTATGCTGTGGTTCAAAGTTTATTCTCATTATGGCAATCTTTTATCCTCCTTGACTGCAATGATCACCTCTCATGCAGAAGAGATCAGGATACCAGAAGAGCTGAGACTGCAGAATAACATTGGTGACCTACACCAAGTGATAATTACAACGCTGCAGTGCACATGAAAATACCTCTGCCATATTGAATCCTGTTTTTAAGACCTTCCATCACTAGAAGGTGAAAGCCTTCTCACTGTTACACTTCTTGGTGATTCACTTCAAAAAACTGTGAATACACTTCAGAAGGGAATAACTTGAATCTTCCATTTCTCTTAAGCAATCGTTATAGATATTCTACTTACAAAATAATTATGTTTAGCGTTAGAACATTGTTTTCCTGTCAGTGAGTTATTTGCCTTGAGGACAATATCTTATTAATAAATATTAAACTTTTATTTTTTAAAACACGATGAGTATGGGGATCTTTCCTATCTGCAGTGTTTAATATTGAAAGCTGCCTGCATGTAATCTTGACAGCATCAAAAATATATAAATGGATAGAAAAGGCATTAGCTTAAAAATAGTCATTTGTATTACATCTACATAATAAATTGAACGAATGCCCAGACCTGGAGACACAAAACTTTATATTCAAGCGATAATAAACATGACTGCTGGGTGATATTCGCTGTGCCTTCTTTTCACATGTGAATGATGTAAGAAGTAAATATATCAGAACTGTTAAATTTGATATTTAATAAATCCTAATAACATTGTTTACAGAACTGAATTTCACTTCAAAAAATGCATTTGAAAAAATGATGGAAACCAATTTGTGTATTCTATTTTAACTTCAAACATTTCCCAGGAACATACAAGGATTTCTTACAGCTCTACTCAGGAATCTGGAGGACAAAAATACTGAAAAATCACTAATTTTAATATACTATCATAGATAAGATGTAGGTCAATTTTTTTTTTTTTGTGAATCTTTGACCTTGATGTAGTCTCTATAGTTATTGAGATGAAAAATAATAACCCTAATAATTTTAGACACTTGGGGAATCTTGCCAAGGAAATCACATCAGTCACTGTCAGAGTGGAAACCAGAGAATATGATAAAACCAAAGAAAAATGGTCACTGATGTTTTCAAAACCTTTAGAAAGGATCACAAATAATACCAAGATCAGCAGTTATAGTGACATAGTCACCCAGTGGCTAGTGAATGTATTTAAATGTAAGAAAACTTTTTAAAGTATTAAAAAATATCTTAGGGTAGCTTAAAGTAAAACATACCCTAGCTGAACCAAAATTCCCCATTTATAGTCGTTTTATCCTGATGAGTATAAAATAACCAAATTTACCTGAGGAATTCTGTAAGGATTGTAAGAAGCACCTTAACAGCTCAGAAAGCTAATTTACCTTTAGACAGAAAGGTGCTTCATTTCCTGATCTAACTGATATGGTTTTCTGCAAATTCAGTAACATGAGAGCATTGTTACACATTTCTATACATTATGGAACATAATTTCACAACACAATGCTGGAATAATTATATAAAGTTATGCCCATGTTAATGAAGAGAAAGTCAAATCATAAAAAGAGTAAAGGATAAATCCAGTAGAGGAGATGGATGTTTATATTGACATCTAAGAAAAAACAGGCTTCAATCTCTACAAAAATAGAGGATTTAACCTGAAGGTTCCTAATTTCCACCCAAAGAGAATCAGATTTTGTTTTCAGCTCCTGCAACTGTTCCTATTTTTAGTCCAGTGGCTGTAGTGTGCAACATCCAACAATGGTTCCATAAGCCAAGACTTCCCAGGTTCTCAGAGGGGCTCATCTTCCACCTACGTGTCCTCATGTCCTCTCTCGCACTTGAAGCTGTTCCCATGGGTAAGAGGACACAGCTTAGCTCTGGCACTCTCCTGGGAGACAAATAAGGATGAGGGTCACCATATCCCAGTGCCACGGCTGGAGGCCAACTAGTAGCTGTTGGGCCAAAGGGGATGCACTCATTGCCACCTCTCTATCTTCCTGCCATGATGGAGGAGAGAAGACCCCAGTGATTGGTTTTGTGTATGAGAATGAGTGCATAAATTATGCATTTTTTCATGAACAAGTTGGATTAGACAACTACACCTACGAAAAATAATGCTTCTAAATGTGTTGATCAATGACTAATGTTTCCTGTAGGTGCCCTACATCAGCTTAACTGTATACCCTGTAGGCTTAAATTCACTTCATTTGTTAAATTATGTATTATCAAAAAAGGGAAACATAGTAAGTGGAGGAAAATGAAATAATTGAAGAGCAACTTTGTATGCTGGCTGCTGCTCAGACACATTATGTCTTGAATGTTTTGCTCCCAGGAACCACCATTTCTGCATTAGGCCTTTCTTCTGTTTGAGGACGCAGGTCTGTGCAGATTGAGGTCTCAAAAAATTTTAGTTTCTTAGTTTTTGATAGTGGTGGGCCACTATGGTAATGCCTGGAGTAATAATACTAAAGTAATGCCAAGAGTAACAAACACTGCTTTCTCGGCAGCCATGGGTGCACCTTTCAGGACTGAGAGGTAGAACTGCAGTCTGCGACAGCACACTGACCCACTTCCAAGTGAGATCAGCAGTATCTTTAAAAAAAATAAAAACCAGCAGTGGATCAGAGTGTTTCCACAGAAGTCACTGACTGTGTACCCTACGAAAAATAGTGAATAATATCGGCCATTCCTCCAAATTATCTGTCATATTTCTGTACTCCCATGGGCTCAGCTCTGACTGACCGCCAGAGGCTGAACTCCACTGAGACCAAGGAGACAAGACTTGTAGATTTGTTTCATCTACCATCCATTTTATGCGTACTGCTGAGGAAGGTTCTCTACAAGCCTCCTGATGACAGCAGTAGTTTTTATTTATAAAAGAAACTTGTCTGGACAATTAACACCAGATCTTTGAAGGCAGGGTAAGTGATCACTGCTGGTTTGTGACACAGTATTCACTCCTCCTCAAAGAATTGTGCACAACTACTGGTAGTGTCAGGATAAAAAAAAATTGAGGCCTGGTATTGCAGGTTGAAAGACAAATGTAGTCGATAGATGTAAAGCCTTTGGGAAACATGTCCAGTTAGAAGAAAGTCTTGTTGGAGGATTCCATTTCCAGCTGAGTTGCTACCTACTAGTCAGACCACAGGATTATCAACTGGTGACCAACACGCCGTCAGAGAGTTAATTTTCCAGCTATCTCAATTATTTGCAGTGGCACCATTTTAAGATGCCTTGTTTAAGGCATAGGGCTTAAATAAGCCTAGGGCTTTTTTTTTTTTTTTTTTCAGGAGCACTGCATGTCCCTTGTTCCTTTTGACTATGTGCTTCCAAGGAGTTGAATTAGACTTACATGAAAATGATCCATGGGTTAAGTACTGCCCAGACCTACCTGCCATGAGACCCCTCTGATCTCTGCTCTTCAGCCTACATGATAATGCTTACTTCTCACAGGAGGCTTTTAGGAGAATTAATCTCTTAATTTTTGCACAGTCTTTGATGACTAAAATGTCACCTAAGTGTATTGCTGAATATGACCATCCAGTCTCTCTGCTATAATCAGTCTTTTAATTAGTGGTATTAATTTGAAAAAGGAGAATTCCTTTCTGAAAAAATGAATATAAATGTCACCTGGGAAAAATCTAACCATGCCATTAGATTACATGCATAATGATGGTAAAAAAAAAAAAATGTGTGCAAAGTGCAATCTAGAGAAATGTGCTATTGTAGTGCAAATACCAAAGAAATGAAAAAAGATTCCAGGCTAAATTAATTAATTAAGAGAAAACCTGGGAAAAATCAATGTGAATAGATTATAAGAATACATTATTAAACAGAGAAGCATTTAGCTAGATAGAGCTTGTATTAGGACAAGAGAAGATGGATGTAGAGGCAAGAGAATACTTTGGGAGTGTTCAAGCTGCTGATTTTTATTTTTATTTCCTCTGAACATTATGGGATGTCTTCCATAAGGTGATGGAATAGGTGATGCTCTGTTCTCCTGTCTCAGTGTTTCACAGGGTAAATAAAAAACTGCTATGAAGCAATATAAGCTCTTAACCACATGGACTGTCAGTGAAATTATTACTGCCTGAATTTTCAATAGTGGGAAGAGTGATCTACTTTTGTAAAAACAGGAAAATAATGTAAATAAGTGTTAACCTTGAGTTCTCACATGAACTGTACTGGCTAGCAAATTTATATTAGCATGGCAATGATCAAAAGAATGATCAATAGATTAATTGAAACGTTTCTTCTGCGAGTCCCTGGTAAAATGTGGAACGATGATGTCTCAGTCAAATCACATTTCTGTCAACATCATGAGAAAACAACCTCTCTTTTCTGAATCTTGTCTACATTCATTCTTAAAGTAATTTTATATTACTCTATTCAAATATGTACATTTCTAACAATTAGCATACTGATGACTTGTGTCCACTTATTTACAAAAGGGGGAGAAAACAGGTTAAAACCTTCACTGAAAGCCTGCACAATATGGAAGGAAGCATGTTTAGTCTGAATGCAGCCTGGCACTTGGCCATATGTTGTTTAACTTGAAGCTTGTAATTGCTATTGATGTCCAGACGACTACTCATGTGCAATTGTTAAAGCAATTGTTTAAGAGTAGTGGCAGGTCAGGGCAAAACGCTTAGCTCTTCATGGTAAAAAGCCTACTTATTAAAATAATTGAACCAGTTAAAATCAACAACCATACATATATTTATGACTTCGTATGTATGTTTACATACCAGATAAAACAATAATGTGGTACTCCATTAATAGACAAACTGAGCAGCAACACTGCGCCCATCAAGCTAAGTATCTAAGTCTGAGCTTGTAACAAAAACAAAGGATAAAAGAACAATACTCCAAAGTGCTTTTACAGTGGTTTAATCAGTCTTACTGAGAGGCAATGTGGGGCTGCCAAAATATTTATATTGCCAGAAATTCCACCCATTTGTCACCTCACAGACATCCTGACTATCTCAAAATAGTCCAAATTAAAACACTCATTTAACACATTATTCATGCATATCCTGTGTATTTCTATTAGGTCAATTGCTATAAAAAAAGCAAGGACCATAAACAGGACCATGGCTTTCTGTACAGTAATTGTCTGAATACGTTCTCAGAACAAGTATTCTTTAAATTGAACACAGCAAGAAAACAGCGGAATAATAATTTCAGATGCATTTTCTTTCTGTCTGAGTGGCATCGCTGCCTGTTCCACCCTCACACTGCCACGTACGTGCTCTAAGATGGATTATACAACCACGTACATGGCCTATCAGGTCTGTAGTGACCCCACCCAAAAAATCAGCTGATTTAATGTTCTATAATGCACCACTTGTGCGCTATCCATATAACCCAAGTTTTATTTGGAAGAAGGAGTCAGAGGAGGAGAGCACCATTTAAAAGTCACCAGATTTTCTGCAGTCACATTATATGTATATATTTTTTTTAAATAAGACACACAAATATGCACATGCACGCATGTGCCTGGTGTGCATCATTCCTACATTATGCAAACTAAACAGAAAGAACTTCATGAGCATCCAGGGTACAACGAACTCCAGAATTTCTTGTAGCTGTTGGAAATCTGATGTAAGTCAATGGAGTTATCCTTGAGAAGGTTTTATTTAACAGAGTCTTAAAACAAAATTCCAAACACTTAATAATGATCTTTATGGCAGATGATAAACACACATTATCAAAGTAGGTATTTAGCACCTGCTTAAGCCGAGTTATGCGAAGAGTTCTGTTCAGCGCCATTGGGGCTGTTCACATGCTCAAACCCAGACACCTGCTTAAGTGTCTTGCTGGAGCAAGGCCAGGAACATAATGGTGGGCTGACTTAAGTTGATTAGAAATGTTCCACGGGCTCCGATGATAGTGGAGCCTCATCTTTATTGCCACTTTGCAAAATACAGTGCTTAATAGGGAAAAAATAATCAGGCACTGTGTAGGTCTCTTAGTGGTCTGTTGGGTAAAGCTTGGGTACAGAACAAATGCAGCTTATTTAGCAGAAAATGGAAGCACGTCCGACTGAGAAAACATCTACTCTTCCACGAGACAATAAAATTTCTTCTGTTGAATAAACTCTCAAAATAGAGATTAAATGGTTTATTGTTGTATGTTGTCTACATTCAAAATCTCCCTGAAAATAACTACAGTAAGGAAGAATGAAGTTTAAAGAAATGATGAAAAGAAGCTTTTACCTTTGTGAGTTTTAAAGAGGGAAGATGCTTTTATTAACATTCACTTCATTTTTAATTGAACACTGTTGTCTTTAGTACTTTCAGAAACCTGAGCTAGGTAGTTATATAGCTTTTAATTGCTTTTCTATGCTGCTTGTTAGCCAGGTGTTAGTAGGCAAAGTGGAGCGATACGCCAGCCAGTCTCTGGGCAAATCTAATGATTTCCGCCATGTCTCTTGCTGCAGAAACCTCGATATTTGTGCTCTGAGAGATCATTAATCAAAGGCTGACGAGCCCTTTCTTTCCCACTGACAGCACTCCTAGCAGGGCCTTCTGCAGCGATACGTCTCTGGCAGACGACAAATTATCAATACCGATTACCAGATTGCTGCAGCAGGGAGGGGAGGGCGTGCTTACACTGCAGGGCTGGCCACAATCCACAGCCCTCGTCTCCCCCCGCTATTCGGGCATCCAGCTGTCTCCTGCCCTGTCCCCAGGGGTTCCATGGCCAGGCTAAAACGCCTCTCATCCGCACCGATTATTCCTCGGGAGCGGAACATCGGCGTTCAGAGAAATAAATGTAGAATGCATCACATACAGGGCCAGGAGGGCTCGGTGCAACTTCACGCACCGTGATTGAGAGTGGTGACAGTGCACAGAATGGGAATCTGAATGGAATTTGTTTCTTGGGAAAGGATGGTGTTGGAGCTCTCCATCGTCGTTTCACATGATTTGTGTGTGCACGACTTTAATGGCAAATGACTGAAAACTTCACTGCGTCAAACACAGGTCCTGTCTCAGTTCACAGATGCACACCCCCACCCCTCAAAAAAAATTAAAAAGGAAAAAAAAAAAAATAGGAAAACGCACTAAGTGTTGGGGTTCTGATGCTTCCAGCAGCTGTTTCTCCCACACCCTTTGGTACCGTATCTCCCACACCCTCACTGCGCCTCTCCGCTCCCCACCCACTCCCTAGCCGCTCTCAGACAAAGGGGCAGGGGCCGGGCTGCACCCCCCTCCCCCCCCCCTCCGTTGGCCCACAGGGTGCCCGGACGAGTGCCCGGCGATCAGAGCGGGGCTGGAGCCGGGGGTCCCCGCACCCCCAATGAGGGAAGCGGGGCTGCGAGGCGGCAGGGCGCGGCTCTGTCTGAGACGGGTGGGCAGGGAGGGGCTGCGGGGCTTGCAGCTTCCAAACGCGAGCTAACAGCAGAGTCCCCAGGGGGAGAAAAGCAGGGTGGGACCCGCTAGAAAACAGCCATCGACGGTGCAGTGACCTACTTCCCCCTCCCCGTTCTCCCCCCCCCCTCCAACCCCCCCCGGCAGACTGCAGGTGCGGACTCCTTCCCCTCGCCCCCCCGCAGCCCCCGCCGCTGGGCTGGGCGCGGCCGGCCCGCAGTGCGCTCCGCAGCCGCCGCCCCCCGCACCGCACCGCACCGCACTCCGCACCGCACCGCACCGCACCCCGCCCGCTTCGCTCCGCGGTGCCTTCCCCGGGTGCCCCTCTGCCCCTCGCCACGCGGTGTGGTTCAGAAATAAAGGGCAGCGCTGCGCCCGCCGGCGGGGCTGCGGGGCGGTGGGGGCATCTCTGCGGGGGGAGAACTTTTCCGTTCGTTTTCTCTCTTTTTAACATATCTCTACTTTAATATATATATTAATATTATGTACATATTCGGTGCCATAAGATACGCTAATCTTTGAAATAATAAAAACCGTTTTGAAAATAAGGCTGTGCTCACACTACCAACCTCACCCATCAGAAAATATTTAATCTGATCTCAGATCGTTAAAAGAGCCCCGCGGTCCCACCCTCCTCCTCCCCCTCCCTCAACTCTATTTTTTTCTTTCTTTCTTTTTTTTTTATTCTTCTTCTTTTTTTTTTTTTCCCCTTAATCCATCAAATAAATAAAAAAAATATGCTTAGCGTTGTCTTGATTTTTCTAAACTTTGGGGCCACTGAGAAGAGCCCGCAGAGCAGGGAGTGGTGCTAGGAAATAGTGGCGGTGGCATTGGAAGGAAAAGAGACGTATTTTCTTACCCATTGCTGTTTTAGCCATGGTGGGATGTGCAGGCGCTCAGAGGTGCTGAAGGCAAAGGGGTCCAGCTACAGCAGCGCAGAGAGGGAGAGAAGACTGAATAAGGCACTGAGTCAGCAGAGTGGGGCCGTGCAAGAGAAGGAGCAAGAGGCAGGAGCCCATGAATAATTATCACTCCTCTACCCAAGCAGATTGGCTCTAGAGGTCCCCTGACATGACTCCTGCAGAGCCAGAATCTCCGGGCATTAAATATTGATCCACCAATGGTGCTGGAGTACAAAGTGCCAGAATGCAGTTTGAAATGGAAATCAGTCCTTGAACGCCTCTCCCCCCTCGGTCTGGCTTCAGTAGTACATTCCATGTCAAATGTTTTATGTCTTACATGAAAAAAGCCTATTGGCGTTGAAGGCTCTGCTGTTGCTACCTGTAAAACACGCAGAAATGCATTTTAACACACTTTATTCCAAAGCTTTGACAAAAATAAATAAATAAAGAGGACAAATTGAAAGGATTTTCTAAACCATTTCAATAGAACAGCTGCCTAGGTTACTTTCCCTTCTGCATCTCATTTCCTACAAGTACATGCAGATACCATATACTTTTATGCTGCATATTTATTTTAGAAAGCCCAGAGCTACCCCAGGACCACTCACTTTGTGCCAAAACACGGGGAACTACATCTGGAGCTGCCTGTGCTCAGGAAGGGCTCTGGAAAGCCCAAAAAGGGATGAATGTGAAAAGGAGTTCCAGCGACCACTGCGCACAATAAGGATAGCCACTGGGAAGTTGTGAATCTGAGTTTCTTGATGAAGAGTGCAGAACGTGACCTAACGGGATTGTTACACAAAAGGGGATGGATGCATTGTAAGAATTCTTGCCATTCGTTTTAAGGATTCTCTTAAGGATGTGGCTGACAACGAAACACGTGTGGGTGGTTATCTGATTATTTTGCTAGAAAGATGGCAGTGGGTGCACACCTCTTAAGGCTGGAAACAGCTGGTATCTCTCTAGAGGAGACAACATTTGAGCCCATGCTACAAAGGGGACGACACATGGCCATCTCATCCTTACGTTGTCCAGCTGAGCTCGCTTGCCTCTGCTGCGGCCAAAGGTAGCAGACTCCCATGCTGCTTGCAGAGAGGCAGCCATTGGGCAATTTTTCAGAATTTGGAGGATGCAGCTTGTGGGATTGCTTCATTAATGAGCTTCCTTCACACCTTCAAAGCACGTCAGAGTGGAGTGGGGCCCGGAGCTGAGTCAAAGGCCAGCTCTCTCTTTTGAGTTACTATTGATCATTTCTGAATTGCGGGAACCAAGTTTTTTCTTTAAGAGCGAGCAGCAAAGTCTGGAAGTGAGCTGCGGGGGGTGGGGGGGAGCAGACGGCCCCGAACAGCACAGCGGGCACAGCGGGACGCCGTGACTCACCGGCGTGGGAGCCGCAGCGCGGAGGATGCCGCGGTGGCTCCCGCTGGGGCGGCCGCAGCCCATTGGCTCGCGGGGATACAGGAGCCGGCGCTGTCCGTGGTGCTGAAAGGCGGCGGCGCTGCGGCCGGGGAGCACGGGAGGGTGGGGCCGGGCAGACTGCGGGCAGGGGCAGGGCGGAGCGGGCAGCGCACATCCCCCCGCACTCCTCCGCCCGCCCCCTCCCCCCGCGGGCCCTGCGCCAGCGCAGCGCGGCAGCCGCAACGCGGAGAGGGTGAGGGGCTGCGCTGCCGGCCCCGCCCGGCTCCTGCCGCCCCCCGCCTCCCTCCTGCCTTCCCGGCACCGAGGGTTCAGCTGCCGGGAGGGGACCCGGGGGGGACCCCGATACGGCCCTGCCATAACGCTCCTTATTGAGCTCGGATTCCCATCCCCCGCCGCGGCACGCCCAGCAGGCATCCAACCCGCCCTGTCGTCTGCTGTCATTTTTTAATTTAATTTTATTATTTCATTCTGATGTTTCTCTTTTCCGAGCTAACTCAGCCTGCCCCCAGCCACCGCCGCAGTGACAGCAGCATCGCCCCGCTCCCTGCCCGGCACCGCCCTTCTCTCTCGCATCACCCTCCGCAGCCCCTTCTGTCTGGAGGGGCCCAAAGGGGCTCACATCGGCTCTCCTCCTGCAAGAGGATATCAGGCTCCTGCCGAGAAAGTGGTGCAAGAAATTGCTTGGCAATCACTGTCATGTCAATCACTTGGCACGTACAGGAGCAGTTATTAGACACACCGTATATTGTCTCTGATCCGCCACCACTTTTCAGTGGTGTGTTTCATGTATATCTGAGAGGATAGTGGAATTAAGCTATAGCATGTTCTAGCAAGGCTACGACTTGTGGTCTTTCACGGTCTGGGCTTTCTCTTAGTTGACGTTAAAATGCATTTGCAGCTTAGCCTACCTCCAGGTCTGTGAATGTACAGGCTGTAAGGATACACTTCAGGGCAAAGCTTCTAAACTAAATGAGTGGGCTTTCACCGGACAGTTCACCTGTGGCCTTGGCCAGATCGCTGAAAAGTCCATTGTTATATATATTTTTTTCACATTTCTTCTTTACACCGTTTGTTAGAAAGAACCTTAATTCTTACGCGCTTGGAGACAAGGAAAGGAGGGAGGGAGGGGTTACTGGAAAGAGGAATGTTTATGCAGCACTTTGAAGACTGTTGTTGCTAGGTAAATGAACTCCTTTGGCATGGAATATACTATTTGCGCTGGCACTTACAAACAGCAGAGGTGGGAGTAGGTTATGCATCTCCTATTAGCCTGTGCTTTTTGTCTCTGCTGCATAGGCTGAACTTAAATAACTCGAGAAATTGAGCTCTTACTGACTTCTGTACACTTAACATTTGTCACTAGAAAATACAATCAACCTTATTTAAAGCAGCTGGTTTCTAGCTGTGGTCACTCCTACTTTTTCTCTAGGCCTCCCAAAGCAATTTCTCTTTGCGTCCATGCAATTTTTGAAGATTAATAAGTAATTAGCTCCTGATTCACTTATTTCATCTTTATTACTTCCACCCCTTCACCCAAAGCTATGGCGAAAGATGTTATTCAGACTGTGCAATGAAGTCCTCAAAAGTCGGAGGAGAATGGTGCCTGTGCAACCTTAATTATTCCCCTATGCATATATATTATGATACAGTTTCAAATTATGTACTCACATGCTGTTTTCCCACCAGATTCTTCCTGCATCCATAACAGAATGGATGAGGCTCCCTTGGTGAGGACTATTTGCTATTTTATTTTTATTTTGTTCTCATAGAATAGAACTATGACACGGTCCTCTGTACCATGGAAAGCATGGAGACAATAAAGATTTTCTTAAGGGAACATTCGACAGAATAATTTTCTAACATGGGTGAAAAAATCTTTTGTCCAGACTTAGCCTTCACAGCAGGTTAAGTATAGATTAGAATAAATTAGCATAGTGTGTGTTTCAGTACCCTACATATTTTAATGTGAAATTTAGAGAGGGGCTACAAATAGATGAATATATGATTTTGTAATTTGAATTTTTTAATTTTTTTTGTTAATTTCTGCATAGTGCTATAAATATCCTAACAAGCAGAGAAAAAGATTATCTGTGTACTGATGAATACACTGAAACAAAGAGCACTGATAGATATGTGTAACTGTGTCAAATATAAATCTTGGTCACCATTTTCTTCATGAATTACACTTTTCTAATCCTTTTATTTTCCAAAGCAATAAATGAGTTATGAAGCAGCAACATACTCTTACTTTTCTACTAGCATTTATCCACTTCTGAAATTGTGCTTTTTCCTGGGCATAGCCTTTCTAAAAATCATCTTGTTACAGCTTGATAGTGGTTCAATAAGCCAGCTGCAAACAATGTCACCATTAGTGATTTCAGTTGCTGAACATACCACGCACTGGAATACTGCAGCTTTAGTGTTAGTCTGGTTTCATGCAGGCTTTTATATTTGCACGACTGCACATGGTGTTATATAAACAACATTCAGAATCACGGTAGGGAAGCTGAATAATGGTATTATTGTATTTCTGGATATTTTTTCCAAGAAATCTCTGAGCAATGGCTTAAGGTTAACATGGGTATTGTACATAATCAGACCTCCATCAATACCCATGTCCAGGAGACGTGGGCTAGAGCTGTGCAAGGCTGCATTACTGGAGTGACTTAGTTGCACCTAGAATCTATCCCCTGCTGCAAATATACAAAAAACCCTTGGCCTTGTGGAGGGAGAGTGGTAGAAGAAGAAGCCAACCGTGTGGTTCTGAATGAGGTCAGCATATTCTTGAGAACAGGGGACTGTTGTGCTGAATCAGACCAAAGGGCCATCTAGGCATATAGCCAGTAGCCTCTCAGTTGTATATCCACCCCTTTCAAGTCCCCATCAGATAATGAGATCTTCTTGTCAATTACATTCTAGGCTTGGCCAAACTGGTCATCCACAGCTCCTGAAAGATGCAACCTGAAGGGGAATCCTATGCCTGTGAAAATCTTCCTGTTTTCTTATCCTGACACATCTCCAAGTAGACCAGCACTGGGCAGCCTCCACAAGTGCCTGCCTATTTTCAGAATGCTCACAAAAATGCTGTTAGAGGTACACAGTTTGATGTACTCCTCTGACTTCCTATTTTTCATTTTTGTAATCCTTTAACTCTTCCCTGCCTACACGTTTCCAGATCTGTATTCCTGTGCATTTCTTCCTCCTAATTTATTTCTTCTTTCATTTCTCATTTACAGATAAAGATCTGACATCTGTTCCTAAAATGGAAACCTTATAGGAAAAGCAGCTATAGATGTAGGTCTAGGAGGATTAACAGAAAGCAAGTGTGTATGATATATGTGTGCCAGCAGCTCAAACATATCCTTGACTGCATCAAGAGAAGCATTGCCAGCAGGTCAAGGAAAGTGATTATTTACCTCTACTCTGCTCTCATGAGACCCCACCTGCAGTGCTGCATTCAGCTCTGTGGCTCCCAGTACGTGAAGAATGTGGAGTTGCCGCAGTGAGTCCAGAGGAGGCCAAGAAGAAGATAAGAGGGCTGGAGCACCTCTCCTATAAAGGAAGATTTAGGGAGCAGGGCTTGTTCAGCCGGGAAAAGAGAAAGCTCCAAGGAGACCTCATTGCAGCTTTCTAGTACTTAAAGGGGATCATACAAGAAAGCTGGACAGGGACTCTTTATCACCAGGTATAGTGACTGGACAGAGTAATGGTTTTCAACTGAAAAAGGGTAGATTTAGATCAGATACTTGGAATAAATTATTTACTATATAGGTGGTGAGATGCAGGACTAGACTGATCAGAGAAGCTGTGGATGCTCCATCCCAGAAATGTCCAAGGCCAGGTTGGATGGGGCCCTGGCAACCAGATCTAGTAAGAAGTGTCCCTGTGCACAGCAAAAAGATGAACTAGATGTTCTTCAAAGTCCTTTCCAACTCAAATCATTCTATGATTCTGTGGTTCATTCTACAATTTGGTAATAATTCTCTTGTTATTCTCTCTTCTACTAAATGTACGCAGTTTGGTTTCTACAAACTTGGTTTCCAGACATTTAGTGACTCTTTAGTTGTCCACCCTCTCCATACTATGACTCGCTGTAAGTGAATGTTGGGGAAGGCCATGAGTAGGAAAAGCACATGCAGTTCTTCCCCAGGGACCATTCCAGCCACTTTCTCAGGAGATTCTTGAGCTTGATACAGTTTTTCTATTTCCCTATTGCCCTTTAAAACCTTTCTTTCTTCTAAGTGCTTTTGCAGCATGCTTGAACCCATGCTGTCTTTTACCTTCCACAGTGCCCTGTGGTGGTCAGGTCTACAGGCCAGCTCCTTACTTTGTAAAGAGCAATCTTCTTTTGCTTATTTTAAGCAAATAAATTTTATTTTAAGCATGATAGGTCCTGCCAAGACCTTTTATGTTCATCTCTAGATCTGATATGCTAAGTATGCTTACAATTCTGGAATCATAGGGTTTTTTGCTCTTTAAAGTAAAAGGTAACGGAGAGAAGAACATCAAATCCAATTCTCCCTTTAAAATGGGAGGAGTTTCAAGTAAATCAAGTTCTACCTGTGGGCAGGTAGATGATGCAGAAGGAATTAGATTAGACAGGCAAGTGACAACTCCATCCATGGCGAGTCAGAGGCTCACAATGAAATTTTCTTAGAAGTGACAGTATTCAGCAGATCTAAATCACAAGTCATTCCAAGACTAGAAGTCCTAGTTTGAAAGTGTCCTCCAAAAAGGCCCACTTTATTTGAAATGAAGTGTATGTTGTCACATTTCTTATTTGGTTTCCTGACTGTAGTCCTTCTGAACGGCAAAATGCCATATGTAAAGAGAAATAGGCAATAAAGTATGCTGCAAAGGTCTGATTCACTTTGTTCTCTCTACCTTACTGTTTGCAGAGATACAAATACAATTATTCAGGTTTTCCTTTGCTGCTTTTTCTCTTCTTGGGATTGATTAACTTTTTTTGTGCCGTTGTTTATTTTAATATTTATTTATTTATTTATTTTACTCAGTGGTGGCTATATTTTTGTTAAATTAGCTGTTTCACTGCAGTTCTTGTCTCATAAACTTTGGAGAAGATGCTCCAAATATACTACAGATCATTTTCTCTATTAGGCAGATTTTAGGAAGATAAGTGTTATGTTATTACTGTCTCTCAAGCAATAATCGTGTTTCTGATACTAGGCTCATTATGTATTCTTTTTGTAACTAAAATTTATTTTTACCTTCTCAGTGATTTATCACTGTATAGACAACAGATGACAATAAAGTAAAAAAAAAATGTTGAGGATATATAAAATAGATTTTGAATACATTAGTTGCATTTGGGTGAAATTCACACTTAGAGGGAAACAGTAGCACAAAACAACACTGAGAATGAAGTGTAGGAGAGCTTTTCTATTTCTAGTCTTGCTTGTAGCCCATACAAAGTTTACAGGAAATTTCATGCAGCACCTGTTTTTGCTCACAGCTTTGTCAGATTTCATTATCTTAATTTGACATTTTCAGTGTCTCATGTCCATTGATTACTTGTTTTGTTTGAAAAAAGAAAAATGATAACAAAAAACAGCTGAGACGTCTTAGCTGTTTTTGACCATAAGCTCTAAGTAATGTGATAATGTTTTGTTCATTCTGGTGGTCCTCTCTTGGAAACACTCTAACAGTATTCTGCGATAGATAATTGAAATATGATAGACAATTATTTTGGTAGTAGAGAGCTTTGCTGTCTTTTTCACTGTAAAAATCCACTTAATCTTGGCAATATTTTTGTACTTTAGGAAAAAAAAGTGCTTTATACAGATTTTGGGGACATGTTAAAATCTCACTAGAATCTCTGAAGTTTCTATCCCACTGAGGATGCTTTATTTTTTTAATTGTATCTGTCCCATTTCTTGGGACTGAGAACTTGTAAGGGAAATAGGGAATGGGATGGACTAAATACTGTGTAGAAAACAGAACTACAACTGGAGTAATGAGAGAAAGCAGGAACTCTCTGGACAAAGAGACTGAGATGAAGAAGCCTTTGGGAGCATGGGTAATTAGGATCTCTGAGGCAGACTAAGGAAAGAATATGGTTGTGAGATGGGGCCTGGCATTTGTTTGCTGAAGAGATGAAGGACAAGGATTTGTGGCATAATGTGGGGAGGAGGTTGCCTGGCAACCTTAATTCAGTTCCCGTATGATACGTGTGTGATCACATATTGTTTTTATGCAGGATTTCTGGCTCCAGTGTGGTGCAGGATGGACCTGCTCTGAGGATGCATTGGGGCTGTGCGAGCGATGCCTGCATGACTCCTGTCTCATTTATTGCTCGAGCTTGAGAGCAGTTAATGAATGAAGCAAGGGAGGGTAAAGGAAGGTCATGTGACTGAATTAATGCACTGCTGCACAGGATTTTTCCTGTCTATTGCTAATATATCCACTTAAAACAGTTTTGCAGTCTCTGTAGGTGAAACCTCTAATAGTCTAATAGCTTCTAATTATCTAATTTTAATGACCACCGTTAGAGTCCCAAATCCAATTTGCTCAGCATTCACACCTGTGACTGATGCTGCAACTTCTGTGTTTGAAATATTGCTAAACACTTTTAAATTACATCTTTGATGCATCAGACGGGACACGTAAAATTAGTGAGCACGTGTGCCCTTAATCTTTCTGTGCCTCCACTCCATATATTTTAGATAGAAATACTGCCTTTCCTTTGCCACTGTGGATTTTAGTGAAGCTAAATTAATTTGCATTTTTGCAGCACTCATATGTTGAAGTGATGAGCACTATTGAGAAGCCCTGGAGGAAATCAGTAATTCTACCACCATAACACAATTGAATAATGGGTAGTAAACAAAGCATGGGCCACACAATGAGTTATGAGGTGAAAGCAAAATATTGATTAGCTGTTTGGTGAGTGAAGCAGTTGTCCTGTGCAAAAATAGTGACTAAATAATATATCAAAATACACAGGTAAAATAAGTTTTTATCATCCGTCTACAGGAGAGATTAGCAGGAGGGGGATTAATAGATATATTGATGCCCCATGTGCCTTTTCCTGTCTCTTGGGCAGGATTGTTTGTCCTGGCTGGTAGGATGTTCTAAGTTTACGATGAGTTCTTCAATGGCTGTGTTTCTATTTTAAATGGGTAGGGTCCGTGAGGGCATGGTTGGGTAACCTAAGGGTAAATATTGCTTAGGTAGAGCTTGAATTGATGCCATGGAAGATAGCTGCAAAGCATCAACAGCTTGTGGCTGGCTGGAGGCTAGATAATTATCTCTGATGCTACTGCTCGTTATAGTAAAAGCTTGTGTAAGTAGTAAGCTACTGGCTTTGTAACCCACAGCAACAATTTTCAAAGAGAATACAGAGTTGTTTCATTTAGAATTGTCATTTTCTTTGGTCTGTTGGTACACTGAAAAGTGTTTTTAGTAGTATCTGCGTGTGGTTACTGTAGGTAAAGGGTTCAGTACAAATCCACGTTTTGGATCACATAACACTTCTTCCCATACTTCTTTCAGCGGTGGTTCAGCGCCAAACATGAAATAGCCCACGTTCTGCTTGAGTTCCAGCTCTGTGACATGGGTGATGGTTCTGCTGACTGGCATACCGGCATGCATCTGTTCTGACACTCCTTGGCTTTTCTTGTTTTTATTTTTATATTTTATATATGTTTATATTTTTACATGCAAGACCCCTGCGATGCAGTCCCATGTAACGAAGAGCCCTCTTGTTTTTGGCCTTGCAGCATAATTAAAACAGACATTTGTATTTGCCATGTGGAAAGAAAAGTTAGCATAAGACCAATGTTACCAGCAGTGGATACTACATATACTTTTTGCTTTGCATAGCATTTTCATTTTTCACGCCTGGAGTTTGAAAGTAATCACTATGTCCAGAAGGAATGAATATCCTCCAGTAAATCTTCATACAGAGAAGTAAAAGTAAGTCTTATTAAACCACAGAACTTGAAAAGACCATGAGCTATTATTCATATGAGCTAATTCAACAGCCAATTAAAGCAGTAAATCACTTTTATTTTTTCTAGGGCTGAAAAATTCCTGTCTGAATTGTGATTTCCTTTGCAGTGTAATACTATTAGATTCAGTAGAATCTAATACTATTAGATTTAGTAGAATATCAGTTTCCAATTGCTAGTAGCTTTCAGAATTAAGACATTTCCTTACCCAAGATTTAGAATACCACATTTATTTGATGGGTTTCGATGGAAAACCCGTCTGCTGAACCAATTCTAACACGTCTGAAGTGTAAGTAACATTTTGGTGCTGACTGAAGCTCACATAACCAAGGAAACTGACTGTAAGCTTTTCTCTTTGTGAGGCTGTTGCATTAAAGTATCGCAGTACATATCTGGTACATGATCATGCAATACGAGGACAGTGCTACTGTGAGATGTAACATCTTAACGTGTAAGAACATGACCTTTAGGATGATAGCTTTAAGTTCTTGGATTTATAGATTGAAAGTCAGGCAAGGATCAAATTCCCTTATTAGATGCCTGGTTAGCTGTGAGTTCACGGCAACGGAGGATTCATTGAACTAGAAAACTTTGATCTCTTTTACCTGAAATCCTTGCTCCATTGACCTTTCTACCTTGACAGGAGGACAAAGCAGAGTAACTGCAGTCTAACAACTCTTTAGCAAAATGGCTCATATTTTCCTGAACGGTTTCTAGAAAGGTACCTCATCATCAACTGAAGGCACTGAGAGATGGAAAAATACCCTCATCTTTGCAGAAAAAAGTCTATTTTCTAACTTTTCTGCCTTCTGAGTCCATCTTCCAATGTTTTTTAATGTAGTTTCCATTCTGAGTTCTTCTGGAAAGCAAGGATGACCTTGCCCCTCTCGTTTCTGGCTTAGAGACCAGCCTGAGCTTTTGGGTCCTCTTATTCCATTTCTGTACTTTTTTAAAACATCTTAAAAAAAAACCCAAAAGACAGCTAGTAGAAAGATCACATTATTTCTAAAATTATCTTATCAAGAAACAGAAACAGCCCCTCTGCTTTTTTTCATTACTTTTCATTTGACATGTTCAAAAATTGTTTCAGTTGCTCTTGCCATAATGTAGCTGCTTAAGATTTCATGAAGATTCCTTTCAGACTCTTTGCTTTACAGGTTATTGTTTTCTGTTTTACTAGTGACGACCACCTATTTCTGCATCTATACCTCTGTAAAGGACCACATTAAAATGTAAAGGTATGTTATTTGCAAAATATTGCAAACTTATTTATCCAAGTAATCACCTACATCTTTATCACTGTAGTTAGTTTTCAAGTTAAGTGATAAAATGAACCAAATATTCTTTTACATCTGATTTCTAACAGTGTTGTTTCAGTAAGTATCATACCCTGCAGTTTGCATGTCTTTGAAGTAGCTTTACACTGATGTGCAGGCAAGCAAAAGATACGTGATGTTAATTAAGCACTCCCTGACATGACCAGGATAAGCAGTAAAATGCTCAGTAGGCCACTGCATGAGCGTGAAAATGTTTTAATGCAGAGATGTCTGCAAAGAACTGGGACATAATGTCATACTGCTAAGCACTATGTTTAATTGTGTGAATAGTTTCATTAATTAGACCTACTGAAAGTGCAGTAAATGCTCCAGTTGATACAGTGTCATCGATTCATAAATTTTTAAGTCTGGAAAGGGCTATTACATCTCTTAGTCATTCTGCAAATAACTACTTATGATGTCACAATTTTTATGAGCATTTTCATATTTACTTGCATTTAGATTACAACAAATGCTGCTTCACATCTGGATTAAAGTAAATACTGTTTTGGGGAACCTTTCTGAAAAGTACCTCTTTGGACAATGATTTTCCTCTGTGATTGTTTTCTGAAGTCTCTCTGGTTAATCAGCCTTTAAATATGTAACATTGTTACATTTATTTAAGGCATTTCCAAACATTAAAACATCTCACTAGTTCAACTTTAAGTATATCTTAGAGAAATCTGCTCTAGAAATATAATGAACATACAAGCCTCACTGGATTTTCTTTAATGTTGCTCAAGTTCTAACTGTTAAGACTAAGTAAATATAATATTTTAAATGGGATACCTATGTACTAATATGGATCAATGAACTATTCCTATATTGCCAAAGCCGTTCTGATTCCTGTCATTGGGTTTTACTTGCAATCGTTTCTCTGGTAATAGATTTTACAAATGGAAGAAATTCAATTGTCTGAAAGGATGATAAGAATCCTGAGGAGCAAAAGGAATTCAATATCCATCATTTCTGAGAAACCACGTATCTCCATTGCAAAAAAAAAAAAAAAAAAAGAATGATTTCAAAAGTAAATAAGGCACATTCTGGAGACTTCAAATTTTCAGTTCAGTAATGCATTTAAATTGGCATTATTAAACATCAATAATGGCAGCAGTGATTCTAAAGTGAATGTTGTCAGCTAATAGTATGCTAAATTCAGTAGGTTTCAGCTAACACACTACAGCCAGACCCTTTTTATCTCAGTAGTCATATATCTCATCATTGCAGCAGTGGGATAATAGTTTTTCTTGTGTCTGAGATAGTTCTGGGAGTTAGGAGTTTAGTCTGAATATACCCCGGAGAAGAAAAGATGACAGCATAAAATTCATTTTTTAACATTAAAATGGCAAAACTACTTGAAAATGTCAATTGTGGTGAAGAATGATATTTCTTGCTACAGCAAGCAATCATTTTTCCTCTCCTCCCTTCCCCTCTCTTGCCCTTTTCCCTTTTCCCTCTGATGTTGCAGGTTAATTTTACAATAAAGAAACTGAGGACAGGTTGTCAGATGAGTTTTGAAAGGACACAGCTTATCAATCGGAATGCTTCACTAAGAAATTGCTTCACCCATGAACCTACGTGGTCAACTAAAATTTTTGTGTCAAACAACTTCTCATCTAGTAAACATCACTCTTCTAACACAATTTTGTTTCGTCAAGAGGAATCCATATTCATGCTGCAATCAACAGTAAGATGTCCATTGTCAAACATTTTCCTAATAGGAGCATGGAGATATTTTACTTCTCTGCAGAGAAGTGGAATATTGTATCCAGTTCATATAAATATTTTAAAATCTTGTGAAAGATTTGAGAGAGCAAGGAGAAGAACTACCAAAATGATTTATGAGCTATAAAATGTATCTTATCTCATGAGAAATGAAGAAATTGGTATCTTGCTGAATTAAAAAGAAGACTCGGGGTAACGTCATTGAAATGCGTGAGGATATTTGCAATAAGAAAATTCTTGGTAGTGAAGAAGCAATGTCTGGAAGCTCTCGCAAGCCAAATCCATATTAGAAACCCTGAGCTCATTTTTAACAGAATGACCGATTAATTGCTGAAATGCATGACGAAGGGATGAGATGGATTCCCAATCTCTCATTTTAAAATTAAGATGAGATGTCATTCTGGAGGATGTATTTAAGTCAAACATAAAGGTATTGCTCAGTGCAAAGGTAATGGCCTGTGATAAGTAGATCAGATCAGGTAATCACAAGTAGTGCTTCTGGGCTTAAGCACTATGACTCCATGAGATCACATCTCTGATGAGAACTGAGCTGTTGCTTCTGCACTGATCATAAACTGTGCCGCTTATAAAATTCATATTGCTCAGCCCCTGCACTGATATTATTCAGGTGTGTGTGGTGTGCTCAAGATTTTTTTGTTTGTTTGTTTGCAATGATCCTGGCAAAATTAACTAGATCAATCCAGTTACCAGAGGAGATAAGACTGTTGACTTCAATATAGCTTGGATCTTTCATCTATTAACACAGTGTGAAAACTTCCATACCAACCCAAATCAAGGGTTTGGGAAGGGTTCCCTTCTTAGGGAAGGCAGCGTTGCTGCCCAGCAAACACAGAGAGAGCAAACAGAATGTGGGTGTCACCTGTGACATGCTGCAGTAGCTGGAACCTCAGTGCTCACAGCAGGGCACTGAGGTTCTGCCAGCTGCAGAAGCAAGAGGCGCTCATTCCAACTGACTGTCAGGCCAGTACAGTGGACACCTTACACCAAGCTAAGGCTGTAGCTCTGGCAGAGGAGTATGCACCATCCAACCTGGACAGACCAATGTCTCCACCCAGAGCTACTGACGGAAGAAGCAGCAGTACAGACCCTGGTCTGTAGGAAGTGTTTGGACCCTGCTCCTGATGTGGAGGTGGGTGATGAGCTCCCTGCATAAGATGTGCCCAGGTGGATGACCTCCTGCAACTGGTACTGAGATGTGGGAGACAGACTAAAGGCTGTGTATTATCAGGGAGGCAGAAGTTCCCGCACCTGGGTTAGGGGCAATCTCAAGCACAAATACAGGCTGGGCAGAGAATGGCTTGAGAGTAGCCCTGAGGAGAAGGATTTGGGGGTGTTGACTGGTGAAAGACTCAGCATAAGCCAGCAGTGTGCACTTGCAGCCCAGGCCAACCATATCTTGGGTTGCATCAAGAGAAGCATGGCCACAGATTGAGGGAGGTGATTGTGCCCCTCTATTCTGCTCTCCTGAGAACCCACCTGGAGTACTGCATCCAGTTCTGAGGCCCTCAACACAGGAATGACATCGAGCTGTTGGAGCAGGTCCAGAAGAGGGCCATGAAGATGATCAGAGGACTTTTAGCACCTCCCCTATGGGGACAGTTTGAGAGAGCTGGGGCTCATCAGCCTGAAGAAGGCTCCAAGGGGACCTTATAGCAGCCTTCCAGTACCTGAAGAGAGCCTACAGGAAAGCTGGGGAGGGATTTTTTTTATAAGGGTATGTAGTGACAGGACAAGGGGAAAGGGCTTTAAACTGGAAGAAAGTAGATATACATTAGATATTAGGAAGAAATTCTTTACTGTGAGCATAGTGAAACACCACAACTTTCAACAACAAAGGTTGTGGATGCCCACTCCCTGGAGGTGTTTAAGGCCAGTCTGGATGTGTCTTTGAGCAACCTGGAGGTGTCCCTGCTTATAGCAGGTGGGTTGGAATTAGATGATCTTAAAGGTGCCTTCCAACTCAAACCATTCTATGATTTATGATTCTATGATGTGTTGACTGCATTAAGATCCAGTGATAATGAGTTCCAGAATTTAATCGTACCCTGTATCATTTTTACTTTACCTTACACCTGCTCTTTACACACTCTTTATCCTTTAAGAATTGGTGAATAATTGTTTTTATAGCACTGAATCTAGCGTAGTCCCCTTCTTTTACACTGATAAAATGAAAATATATCTTTACACTCTTCTCACTTTAATACATCAGGTTAAAATGTGACTCTGATGACATTAAAAATAATAAAGCAAACACAAGTTGTTTCTAAAGGTTTTAGCTAGAATGAGCTTTGGCTTCACTCAATAAAAAAATCTACAAAGCACAGCCTATTCAAAACTGAGCAAGCTGTGGAAAATCAATTTTCCATGGCAGCTTTGGCCTTGTGCAAAAGCTTAGTGGTTTTTATAGTGAACCAAGCCTTTTGTTTTATGATTTGTACTGCTTATAAATTGTGAGGGTTGAGCTACTAATTTACAAAGAATAAACAAATCTTATGTGACAGTTTAATCACCTAATTAATATCTTAAGTCAAAAGTTTTATTGTATTTTGTTGCATTTGTGGGATTCCGAACATTAACACCTGAGCAGGAACATGTAGTAAAATGTACCGTGAATTTATCAAATGTAAAACCCATGGCATCGCTTAAAACTGTAATTTTTACAATGGAATGATATTTGAATAATTGTCACATTGTAAAACTGCAGCCCTGTGGGGGCTAATGGGATACTGCATTTCCGAATAATTCTTGAGGACTGTTCCCAAAGCATTAATTAAGAAAATTACCACTAGCTTTGTCAGGACGAGATTGGGTCCAATTTCTTGGAATAACAATCTGATTTGGCTATGAACACTCATGCGCCATAAATCCTCTGTGCCTCAGGGTGCCAACTTTCAAGCCAAAGTATTGCACATCGTGAATGAATCAGTCCTGCAGGCAGCTGATATTAGGACAAAGAGTTGAGACCGTGAGCATGTATTATTTGCCTAGCATGAGTGAAGCTGTCTCTGCCATCTACAGAAGAACTAGGAACAGACACAGCCCCAGCAGGCACCCATGAGTGAGCAATAAGAGGCAGCAGGGGCCGGTGAGAAGGACAGACCTGGCTACACAGTAGTTCATGTACTGCAGCGGAAGAGCATGCTTGCCAACTCCCAGGACTTCATTGATCCCCAGTAGGAAGTGGAGGTAGTGGCCTCCTTGGCCAAAGCTCGCAGAGCTGTTCTCTTAAGAATTTTAGCTAAGAAATACTTCAGCAGCAGCATCCCTAATAGTGAGCTGAGTGTCCGAAGATGGATGCTAGGCTCAGATTTCACAGGTCTCCTGTGTTAGTTTCCCATATCTTATTAAATAGCTTTAAAGTTGTATGTTACAAATATGATTAGCTGCAGTTAGCAAACATCATTCCCTAAATTTGCTCTTTGGAAGTACTGAAGATTATATTTTACAGGGATATTTTACATTTAGGTTGGAGCACTGTGATACTAAAGTTGTGGACTTTCACACTTGTTAATGAATCTGAAAGGTAACCTATCATTGGCTTTTATTTCCATCAATATTCCTGAAAGCTTGTCTCAGATTTAGAAACTCTGGAATTTGTGCCTGAAGATCTTTACTTGGTATCAAAGCAAACCCAAATGAAATTCCAGGTTTCCTCTTGTGTATCTCTTTGAAATTCAGAATTCACCTGAAACCTCCAGCAGATACTTTGGAAATTCTGCAGTGTAAAAGCAATGGGAGTGACCCACAACCTATAACAGAAATAGTAGCCTCCTAAGATTGTCATAGCCTTGCGTGAAGGATATGATATCTGTCAGAAGAGTTAGCAGCAATCTATATTTTTCAGAATTAGACCTCCATGTACGATTCCTGCTCCATTAACTGTAGTGAAGCAGCCTGCTTCACTGTGGTTCATTCCGTAGTTTGTCTGAGAGTAGCAGTTATGCATGAGTGAGAGAAATAGAGGAAAAAAAAAAAAAGACAACCTTTTAAGGTTGAAACTGTCTACATTTACTCTTTATATCTCTAGACCTGCATTGCATAATTATTTTTATAGAATAAAAGTAGATTGCATCTTTATATGCTTGTATAACATTAGCAGTGAAGTATAATACAAATATTTGGTTCAGTTAGTGTTTTGTCTCAGATGGATTTGAATTTAATGTGGAAGAGCATGTGCATTTATTTAAACATTTTCCAGGCTTTTTTCCCTGAGATTGTCGGTGAAAGTGTTCATCCCATCCACCTAGCAATGATTGCTGCAGCACGGTCAGAAATGGCAGAAATAATTGTGGGCCCGTTACCATGGCATGCCCTGCTTCAGCTGCTGGAGTAATGAGCACAATTCAAGTGAACTATTATGTAAATGTCCTTGAGGAAACATCAAGGGGTGAAAGCATCAACAGCTGTAAGGACAGGACCCGGTTATTAAAAAATTAAAGTCGACTAAGCCATTGAGCTCTGCCAAGAGAGAGAGAAAGGATTTAAGGGTAGTTTTACATGAGGAAAGAAATTTGTAATGAGACCTTCATTTTAGCAGAGCCAGATATAAAAACAAACAAAAAAATGTATAGATTACATTTTTATCCATGGAAATTACTAATAATTTAAATTATTTCTCAAGGATTTTGAAGGTTTAACCATACCTGTCACTTTTATGTGTCAACTCTTTCTTAGAGATGCATTATCTAAACAAATTAATTCAGAAGCATCTACAGCTATGGAGAAGATGGTGTTACTCTATTCCATTACTTCCAGCGTGCTTGGTAATGGCAGGAGACACTCACAGTTTTAGGCTGCAGAAGCCTCCATGATGATATGTGCATTGATTTGTATATGGCCAGTCTAAGTGCTGTTGTAATATGGGCATGAGTACTTTATTTAGTTAAAACCAGTTATGTTGACAATGACATTTCCATATGCTCCTTAAATCAACAATAATTGTTGTATGCTGCACCAGGGCTTCCTACAGGTTCTATCTCCCCACACTTTTGTCTGTTTATTTGTCCACCACTGGTGTCTGGCTCTGAAGTCACAGGTTGGGTAGCAGGGAAGAGGGAGGGCAAGGTGATCCCAGTGTGCTGTGGTGGACCTCTTTCACTCTGTGCTGCTGGGATAAGGAGACACCACCCAGCCGCCTTCTCCATCTCCCCATGGCGGGTCTATCCAGTTCAAGTGAGACTGTGATTTAGACAGTCATGCTGGGACGGAAGTCAGGAACTGAAGGTCTGAAGTCCTCCTGTCTTCTATCTTTCTCTTTGATCAGTCCATGCCTGTGAGTGTTCTGTATTATTGCTAAAATCTGACAGAAAGCCGTGCATTGTTCTGGGTAGCACAGTGTGTAGAAAAGCTGTGTTTTCTATAAGGCACTGGGATATATACAGATATAATTATAATTTTAATAATTTATGACATGTTATCCGATTATACTTCAGTGAGTGTTCGGTGAGTGCATATGAAGCGTACTGTATGTCCCATCTAGTAGAAAAAACTGCAATAGGATGCATCAAAACCCCTTTGAGGACAATCCGAAGAAATGGCTTTTTCAGTTGAAAAAGCAGGATTGGAAGGCTGTGATTTGCCATCTCTGCTCCCACTCTTCAAACTGGCAGAGTAATAACTCAGAAATCCAAAGGGTCCTTGAATTTTGTCTATAGCAAAATATACATTATTAAAAGTGTATTACTGCATTGCAGGTCATACTGCATGTTTGTTTATTTAAATTTGTTTATTTGGCATGATGAAAAGACGGCACTTGGGAATTTTTATTTTCAGTATCATATTGATTTTGGTTGGGATAGAGTTAACTTTCTTCCTAGCAGTTCATATGGTGCTATGTTTTGGATTTGTGATGTCAGTAATGTTGTTAACACACCAATGTTTTATCTATTTCTGAACAGTGCTTACACAGCAAGACCTTCTGTTTGTCGTACTGTCCAACCAGCAAGGAGCTGCAGATGCACAAGATGATGGGAGGGGATTCATCCAGGACAGCCAACCCAAGCAGTTGAGAGGGTTTTTTCATGCCACATGGCATCATGTTCAACAATAAAAGGTAGGGGAATGAAAGAGGAAGGGTGGGCATTTAGAGCGATGGTGTTTGTCTTCCAAAGAAACTGATAGTTCTGATTAGCCCTGCTTTCTTGAAAATAGCTGAACATCTGCCTTCCAGTGGAAAGCAGTGAACACAGATCTTTATTTTGCTTTTCTTGTGGACATAGCTTTTGCTGCTCCTAGACTGTCTTTATCTCAACCCAGAAGTTTTCTCACTCTTTCTGATTCTCTTCCTCACCCAGCTGAGAAGTGAACGAGTGGTTGTGTTGCACTTAGCTGCCTGCTGGGGTCAAATCTCAACAAATATAAAAACATCAGATCTTCCAGATAAGCGTAAAGAAAATACTTCTGCACAACAAGGAAAGGGAAATACTGGAATATTTACCTGGAAAAGCTGCTGAGTTTTGATCCTTAGAAACACCAGATACTTTCCTGGGCAAGACCCTGAGCAACCTCTTTGCTCGGCTTGGCTCTGTTTTGGGAGGTCTCCATGCTGACCTAGATACCTTCCAGCTTAAAATATTATACAATTCATTAAGAAACTAGAAGCTTTTTTTCATGAAGCTACAGAATTACTACTAGATTTCCTGCTAACAGCTCTGATATGTGATTTTTACTTTTACAGTCACTGAGTAGGTAAGTAAATGAAATGGCCCTTTAGAGACTTTGGTTGTCTTCCACCATGCAGTTTTACATGAGGAATAATCATAGGAGCTCACTGGTGATTACAGCACTGACACCACTTGCCATAAATGTATGCCCATAGTGGGAAGGTCTGCAATAGGGATCATGTTGTTCCTACTTGCTGATAGGTATCCTTACTCAACGGATAGCAACTGCCACTCAGACAAAACATTTTCTGTTTACTTTTGCTCAGATATATCCTTCAACTCTAGTTCCTTGTAAATGTTCTTGCCAAAATGTGCAATATATTATAACAAATATAGGAGCATCCATTTTTAACTTGCACAGGAGAAATGGATTCCAATGCCCATATGTTCGACCTTCAGCTAAAAAGATAACATAATAATAGTGACTGAATGTTCAGCCTCTTTAAATTAGTGACAGAAATGAGAGATGTGCATTAGTTCACAATTGGCTTGATGGTACCCAGCAGAATATTCTTCCCTTACAAGTTCTCTTTCATCTGACATGATTGCTTTCCCTTTCTATTCTGCGGGGACTCACCTCTAGACCTGCTGGGTTTAGAATTAGTCCCATTAGTCTGTCTGTTAGTCTATTCAGCAATGACAGCCTCTTTAAAATAGGTCCCTTTTATAGAGATTTTAAAGGTTTTCTGTTGCTTTCACTGAAGCCTGACAATTACTAAACCATCAGCAAATTAGCTCTGTTGCTCTTCAAATCCGCTTGCCAATCTCAGATTTTTTCTTTCCATCTGAAGTCTTTCAGGAATGACTTGTCTTGATTCATTTTCCTCATCTAATTTCCTTCAGCCATAACGAGCATTCCTTAGTTCGATAAGCAGATTAGCCTTCATATATACTTCTGTAGAGCAACGAGCACAAGTTAATTCACATAACTACAAAGGAAAACATGTGGAAATATGCTTATTTTTTTCCAAACAGCATAAAGAACTCATGATTTTAGGTCCTCCTTTGGTCCTCATTTGTCATTTGATGAGGAAGGAGGTGATAGGTATTGTCCTTCTCTTGGGGATCTGGAGAAAAGTGTACAGCTGTGCTTCTCAGGAATCTCCATCATTTATATGTAGTGGATCTGTTGAGTTCATAATCCATTCATTTCCTTTTCTTTTCCCTGTCTTTGACTCATTTTCTTTTGTGTTGAGATGGAATTAACAAAACCTCCAGAAGTGCTGTGATGATTAACTAGAGATTGTTGACCAAAACCTCTCTATTTACCATGTGGACTGATAAATAGACATGCAGCATTTTCACATTAATGAAAATAGATGTAAATGAGCATCCCAGATGAAAACCCAATGATAATTTTCAAATATTAGTAAGTGGGGTTAACAGAATGTTTTGAATGCATTTCTCCAGAACTTTTAATAAAAAAAGAGAGGGAAATGTATAACTTCAGAATAGTTAATTCTCCTATTTTTAATGAATAACTCTTGCTACTGCTAGCAGGCTTTAAGATTTATTCAGATTATTCAGATATAAAAATAGTCTTCTTTATCATATCTGATATGACATGTTCCAATAACATGGTCAGATGGAATGGAGTTTGTCAAATGGATGGAAGAAAAAAAAAGGGAACCAACTCTGTGTTCCAGAGGAAAAAACACACAACTTCTTTACATTTACTGAAAATCTTTGTATCAGTTAAGATGAGTTTATACAGTTAATTTGGAGAGCTTAGTTGTCTCAGTAGCACTTGGTTTCATGGGAGAAAGGTGCCTGCAAAGTGAGGGAAGAGACATTTCTTTTGCAGCCAATTGCAATGACTTTTTTATGGTTTATTTGTTCACACAGAGGATGGTGACCCTTTGTTAAGATATAATGTCATAGGCTATTATCTTTCTGTACTATAAGGTGTTTTTATGCCTTTTTTCCAGGCTTTCTTCTGATTCTGAAGAATTTGTATTGAACTTTCACATAAAGTTCTGTTTCAGCACTACATACAAGGTGCAGCTTATAACAATTGCTAACAGTTGATGGAACAATGCCACAGCATGACCACATGTTTTTTTTTTATTTAGGCATATGCAGAAGAAGCATTTCGGCTTGGAAGAACAAAATGTTTAATTATTTAGATCACATGCATCAGATCTGTGCACACTCCAGAGTCACTGTTCAATCACTTGATTATGTTGCTGTTTTGAGTCACATTAGAAAGCAAAAGGAATTCCTTCAAAAATTATGTTTCTGAGAGCAGAACGGTAATTAATTTGATAAGCAGACAAATAAATATGTTTTCAACTTTAAATAGAATGCTGTACAGCACTTTGGTGTCTCCAGAACCCTGAGAAAAAGACCATTCTTATAATTAAATTTTATTGTCTTATTTTTATGTTTCATTTTAAAGTCTCAACTCTAAGAAAAAAATCACCAGTGAATAAATCTCATTAGAAGTAATCCATCTTCCAGTGTATCCTTTTTGTGATATAATCTTGTCACCTTTTCTCCTAATTTTTAACGTCACCCATTTGCTAATAGGATCCATTTCCTAAATAATTTTAAATCTACCATCCCATCTGTGCTATGCCATTCACACTACTTTAAGACAGAAAACATATTTCATGATAACAGCTCAAGTGGGAAACTGCTATGAAAACATTAAGATCAAGATTCTATTTGCAGTTGTAATGGAAATTGCAATAAAAATTACTTACAGAAATTGTCTGTAGAATACTTTGCAGTTACACTTCTATATGCAACACAAATTGATTGAGTTCATTGTAATGCATATTCAATGACTTTGAAATCTGATTGCAAGATGGCTCAGACACTTACATGAGGCACCTGAGGGACCATGAGGGACTCTAAAGCTTTCTCATTCCCTTAACACAGTGGCTAACATGCTTGCATTAGCCAGTACTGTGGTCCAGAGGGAACGAGGTCAGTGCAGCAAAGTGCTGCTGAGACCTGATGTCCACACAGATTACACTTTCAGGAGTTTTTTACTGTGGTCTAGTTCTTATCTGGCCATGAGCTGGGAACTATTTTTCTGAAAGAAGTATAATAATTCATTTGCCTCAGGTGCTCTTCTGGAGCATACCTTCTTGCTTATTTTCATCCAGAATTAATGACATGCAATTTTTTTTTTTCAGTTTACATTCAGAATTTCAGCTCCAAAACCAGTCTGTAGTGCAAGCCTAAGTGAGGTAGATGGAGATATAAATAAACTTGATATTAGAAATTTGCTATTGGAAACACTCCTGAACTGAAACATGAAATTAAGTGCACCGTTTCACATCTACCATCACCTCCAGAAAGCATGTTGTGCAGAGAGGGTATATTGCATATGGAATTTTCTTCCTTGGTACTCTTATATTACCATTACTCGTTCTGATGAATTTGTTGTTACTCTTTATGCCTGCTGACTGGTCTTGTTGAGCCTCATCTCTGTGGAAGGATGTAGAAGCCTTCACGAGTAGATATTTACTCAGTTCTGTACATTTTTAAGCTCTCCTGCCTCTTACCATAGAAGCTGCAGTTCCCAATAGCATTTTTCACTAGGGACTGGACTGCGTAAAGTGAATTGCAGAAATCCCCAGATATTTGCAAAGCTTGTTAGTGTGGGTGCAGTACTATGTGAATTTAGATAATTTTTGCTTACAGCCTGAGATGCCTTCCAACCTGCCAGATGCTCAGGGAAAACGGTGACAGTAAATACACACATTAGTATTGGTAAGGCTCATCTTTACAGGATATATGTCTCTTTTAATTGCATTTTCTAAGTTTACTAAATGTCAATGTGTCAAATCATATACAGTGAGGTTAACACTATTGGCATATGTTCCTTGGCCAAGCCATCTGGGATGAAATTCCAATCCCAATGAGAATTTTCTGCTTTAAATGAGGAAAAACTTTAATCTTCACCATAATATTCTCAATTTTCTGCTTCTCTTATTACTTAAGTGAAAAAGGAGTTTAATCTACTATATTTATTCATGTGATTTTTTTTTTTCATCAAATTTCACTTTTCCATGTAAATAAGTGCACAGAAAGGCAAAGTCAGGCCCTTCTTTATTCAGCAGTACATTAAGAAAAGCTGGATGGCAACCCCTCTTCTTGCCTCCTGTCTTGCTTGAAATCCTGACCAATGGAAATGGATATAGAGAGGAGGGGTTGAGTCGTGAAGCTGAAAAGACACGTACCGATGAATCAAGCAGGTCAGGCTCGGGATCCAACCACCCAGCAAGAGCTGGAGAAAGTGTGTGCATCCTATTCTTACATGGAGTAGGCCTTTCCTCTCCCCCATTTTATCTGTATCTCAAGATGTGGGAGCTGTGCCTTCAGTATTTTGAGGACACTCTGCTGGCACTACCTATCAAATCCACTGCTGACATGTTCCTTCTCCCTCTCCTTTTAGGCTGTTTGCCATCTCTCAAGGGTCTGTAAGTAATAGCGAGATTGCTTAGGGAGTTTCTGCTTGCCTCTTACTGGGATTATCTAAAATGGATGCCTGTGTGTGACTGTGTATATGTTGAATAAAATTCATAACCCTCTGTGCTGCTCTGAGTGTGTAGTTTGCTTTCCTCTGCTCCTGAGACATCCTGTTTCTCAGACCCAAACATACCCTGAATCAGCTCTCTACAACTACCTGAAAGGAGGTTGTAGCAAGGAGAATGTCAGTCCCTTTTCTCAGGTAAGAAGTGGTATAGAACACAAGGAAATGGCCTCAAGCTGTGCCAGGGGAGGCTTAGATTGGACGTTAGAAAGTATTTATTCTACTGGACATTAGGAAGAATTTATATAGGCATTGGAATGAGCTGTCCAAGCAAGTTTTCATCCCTGGAGATATTTAAGAGATGTGTGGATGTGGTACTAAGGGATATGGTTTAGTGATGGGACTCAGTTGGACTCGATGACCTTGAAGGTCATTTCCAATTAAATGAGTGTATGATTCCACATTTATGCAAGCTATTTATTTATTTAGGTTCAATTGGGTTGAAAAATTTATTTATTTTAAGTAAATCATAACCTAGTAGTTTTGAGAACCTTCCACATAGTCTCAGTATAGCTTGTTCATCAGTTCACATCACCAGTATCCTAATGTATTTAGAATATAATAATGGATGGAATAATGTAATGATGATGAATCTGGCATCTAAAGGTCACTGAAAGCCTTCCAGTAAGGCTATCTTTCTTGTCTTTAGCCTTAGTCTAATTCAAAATATTTAAATGCTTACCTCGATTGGCTCAGATCTGTTCTAGTAGGTAAACTAGAAAGAAACCACACACTATTAACAGTTCCATGGGTAAAGCTGAAGGAGGAGCAATGAGTATCTGAATCCTGCAAAAAGATGAGTAGGTGTTAGGGGGTTAGATGTTCAATAATTCAGTATTATAGACACTCAGGTGATCCTAGCCAGAGACAGGCTGGAAACAAGAGAATTTTCCAGTTAGAAAATCAAGCACGTCCAATGCTGAGGTTTGTGAGCTGTCTGCAGAGGTGGGGAATTCATGGTCTATTCTCAAGTGTCGTAAAATAACACAAGTTCGCTGTGGTCTTACAGCAAATCCATCATGTTTATAATGTTGACTGAAAAATAGATATTTTTGGGCTTCGCAAACTTGAAGAATTAAATCTCTTGCAGAAGGAAATTTGGGTGCACCTCTGGTTTGGTGACAGTTGAGTGCAGTTCAGCTCCCTACAGCTTCCTATTTGTACACAGTGGTGAACAGGAGAATGTAAAATTTGTTCCAGAAGACAGGCAGGCAACTGTGTCCTCTCCTGAAGCTTTCTCACACTGCTCTTCATTTGTAAAACAGAAACAAGGTGTAGACCAGAGTAAAGTTTTTATTTTATACATTTTTTTTTAATGTAGGTAAACTCTGGGTATATAGACATACCCATATAATTCTGTTACACTTTTATTAATTGAGTGTGCATATTTAATTTTGTTTTCTGCTATGGTAAGCCAAAATAATAATATATGCAGTGCTGTAAGTACAGTTTTAAGTTAGAAAATGCCAAAGCTAGGCGCATCAGATCTATAAATGCATTGAAGGATCTAAGGGGGATGATGTGCGAAGAGCAGCTGGGGTCCCTGGGTGTGCTCAGCGCAGAGCAGAGGAGCCGAGGAGAGGCCTGATGGCGGCTGCAGCTCCTCACAGGGAGCGGAGGGGCAGCGCTGAGCTCTGCTCTGTGTGACAGCGACAGGGCCCGAGGGAACGGCATGGAGCTGTGTCAGGGGAGGGGCGGGTGGGGGTTAGGGACAGGTTGTGCACCAGAGGGCGGTGGGCATGGAACGGGCTGCCCAGAGCAATGGGCACAGCCCCGAGTGCTGGAGTTCAAGGAGAATTTGGACAGCACTCTCAGACATGGGGTTTGGATTCTGAGTGGTGGTGTGTGGATCTGGGAGGTGGACCTTATGGGCCTTGTGGGTCTCTTCCAACTCAGGATATTCTATGACTATGATTATTTTTACCAGCTAGGGTGACAGAAGGAAATGAATGAGGATATCAAAGTTTAGGGTGCAGTTTCTGACAGTTAATGACAGTTAGAAACGGCACTGGACTGGCAAAAAATGACAGAAAATTAGGAAAAAAGAATCGCTTCCACCTTCCATGAAACTCAGTTCTAACAGCAATTTTTTCCCATTCTAAGAACAAGAAATCGCCACCTTATAAAACTCCCTGAGCTCCCAGGTGCTTCATTTCTTTAGAGGTAAAAATAAAAACACAAAATTTGCATTAAAACCACTTTGAGTTATTTCTTATTTGCCTCACGTATAATCTAATATGATGAAAGCAAGGAAAAAGTAATTCTTCCTGCTTTATAGTCTACCAGAATAAAGCAATTGTGGTAGTTTAGAAGAACACTTGTCCTGGCTTATTTTTTTTCCTTGGGAAAGAGCATTACTAACTTGAAGTATAAATCTTGATCTCATTTCCTTTGAAATGAAAGGCAAATTTTTTTTGAAAGGGTCAGTGTGGAAGAATCAGACTTAAGAGCATTTTTGCTGGTGCGTAACATCTACAGAATCAAGTTGTCTGGAGGGTTGTCCGTCTGTCCTTCTGTAAAACAGAAATGACCACCAAAGGAGAATGTATTTCCAAGACTGACTTTTTTTTTTTTTTTTTTTTTTTTCCTTCTGTCTTTTATTCTGGCACATGTCAGTTTGCATTTTGGGGACCTTAGTGTGGTAAAAAGATGAAAACAAAGTTCTTGAACTGTGAAAATCAGGGACGCAGTACTCCTCCCCAGGTATTACTTCATTCGCTTTACATATGAATGACTCTGATCACCTTTGGGATGACTTCTTAATGCAAATTTCTATTTTGCATCAAGAAGAGAAAAAAAAGTATAAACTCCCGAAGGTGGAGAGAGGCTCATCGTTTAAACTAAGTAATGTGGGAGGGAGTACAGTGGACAAGGAAATTTTTAAAAAAGCACCAAAAAGAATATTAAATCAGAGCTGATGACATGATAAAATCCTAGCAGTTTCACATTCTGTTATTTATCACTTGCTGCTATGGAAATGTATGCAATGGCTCTGTTATGATGTATGCAAATCCTCTACTCATTCTTCTGACAGTCCACATCTGCATGATTTTCATTGACTCCATCTTTTGAGGTCACCTTCAAGTGCCTCTGTACTCTTATTTAAGCTAAAAGAGATGAAAAAAAAGAAAAAGAAAAAAAAAAGAAAAATGAAAAAAGAAAAAAAGAGCAGTAGAAAGATGAGAAATGTTCTTAGTGTAATGTAACTGCATGATAGCTGTTACCAGAAAGGCGTGTATGCAGGAGCTGGAATCTGCTGATATATATCTGAATTTCACCCTGATATTGTGAGAAGGCATGAAACCAATACTGTGTGAAAGTAATTTGTAATTAATTTATTTGCTATATTGTCTCCCACCTCCTTGGTCAGATTCCTCCTTACACTTGGAATGGCACAGTGGGAAGGTAGCAGGTAAGCACCATCAGTTTCCATCTGCACAATTTTTCTGAATGTCTCTGTTAGAAGAAATCCTCTGCTGCTTTATGCCATGAAGCAGGGAATTGAACCTGTCAGCTCCAGCAAACTTATCCAGAAATAGGATTCATAGACATATCTGCTGAGGTCCTGGGAGTATGGCATTGGCTTTTTTTTTTTTTTCTGAATTCAATCCTTCTGGAATTGTAAATGACTTAAGCTTATGCTGCTTGATTCTGAACAGAATGCACAGGCATGCCCACATGCTGAAATGCTTTATTGAATCAGTAAATGGAAAGGGGCGTGGAATGAAAATGAATCACAGTACCACAATGATAAACACCTGCAAAATAATTTATCTTTCTTAGGTTTTATTCTATAATCTTGTTACTAGTCCTTAATTGTAATTTTCAGATAGAGGATTCTATATAGCATCATTATTTCTAGCCTCTAACACGTAAAGTCACTTAGCTACCTGTAGAAGTACTTACTAATTTTGACCAGGAGCATTCTAAATATATCTCGGAGGAGTGAAAGTGTTTTGCAAATGCTTTTAAAATCATTGTACCCTGTAGGGGCCAACACACAGTATAGCACAGTGATGGAGCTATACATGAAACTGTAGAATCTGAGAAATGCTGAGTCATTAGAATAATCAAAACACTGAAACCATACACTGTAGGAAATGCTAAAATGTTAGAAATGCATCCCAACCTTGAATTTGGATGAAAGACCAACATTTTGGTAGTTTTCACAAATGTTAATATTCTGAAAATCTTGCTCTGATTAACTGCAAATTTTTGACAACCCTATATATAATGAAAATATATTGCTAAAGCTGATATGGAATGCTTTAGTAATTTCATCAGAAAGCATCAAGATTTTTGACAGATTTCTGCAGATTGCCTCAGCTGAGAACTAGAAGCTTGTGGAAAACCGGAAACTTCTGGTGCAAGTGTTGATTAAATGTTGTTTAAATTGACAGCATGGTTTTGCTAAATCATATGATAATTTTAGGTGCTGCAGTGTGACATACTGTTAGTGCTAGAAATTTAAGTGGTGCAGTGTGTGCCTGAATACTTAAAAACCTTATCATTAATTATTAATTTCTGAATACAGAAATTATATAGGTGTTTTTGCCTGTAAGAATGCCTGCAAGAGTTTAATATATATTCTTATCTCTCCCAGAAGTGCTGCTTGAAAAAAGAAGAGAATGTGGGAGAAATACAACATCAGAAACTGAAAATTCCTGTAATGCTATGAAGTATTGTCTAGAAATAAAGCTATGAAGTGGCTACCATACTATAGAAATGAGTCAGAGATAGATCACCATTTACGTTGGTTGGACATCTTCCATTTACAGACTGATGAATCTGTCTGTGTGAGTTAACTTACTGAAATGAATTTATTTTTGTACTGCTTGTTGACAAATGTTTGCCACAGAGGTATATAACTGCTCACGTTCCAACTCTTAAGAGAACACTGAGGCTCAAGAGCTTCCCAGAACTGAACTAATTCCTCAGAAAGCATCTATGTCTGAAGGTAAATATCTCAGGGATACCCTGGGGACTGCAGCCCATCATAGCTGCAGCATAGGGTGTGCTGCTGACGCGGTCCCAGGCATGGCAGCTGGTGGGGGTGTGCTCAGGAGCACATTTCCATTAGGTTGTGATTACTGGTCTGAGTGGATGTTCTCCTTTAGCAGCATGACAGCTTTCTGTGTCTGAAGGATACATGGGCAGTACTCTTTCTTTGGATGGGAAATTAGCCCAGATCCATTAATGACTGGTTGATGTTGTCTAAACATGATCTTTGGCTTTATTAAACAATTGTACTGATGTTTGTTGGAACTATTTATTATTCCAAAGCCTAATCTTCCATTTAATCTTTGGACATAAAATTGTTTTGATACACATGTTTTCTGGCACTGGTAATGTAAATGGGCAGAGTTAGCTCTTTGTCCAACATTGCCTTCGTTTTCTCTTGGGAACTGGCAGAGATCTGTCTTGCAGTGATGCAGTTGCCAGCTGGGAGCTGTATCTGGCAGCCAACATGAGGGCAGGGAGACTGCAGCCCTTTGAGTCTTCCCCTGAAGTCAGAGCCCTTCAACTTCTCCAGCTGTTGGCTTCATGAATGATGGGGTCATGTAAACTGCCACATCAGAGCTGAGGCTTAGGCATTTGGAGTATAAAGAGTCAGAAATCTGTTTTTGCCTTGCAGGACAGTTCATTATTTTAGCATCTATCTTTTCTATTAGATCACTGTTTTCCTAAATATTTTGTTCAATATCTGAAGGGGAGCGACAGGAAAGAAGGGAACAGACTCTATAGCAGGGTCTGTGGTTTTAGGACGAGGGGAAATGGTTTTAGGATTAATGAGGGAAGATTTGGGTTGGAAATAAGGAAAAAAATCTTACTGTGAAAGTGGTGAGGCACTGGAACAGGTTGCCCAGAGAGGTGGTAGATGCTCCATCCCTGGAGACTTTCAAGGCCAGGCTGGACCAAGCTCTGAGTAACCTGATCTACCTGTGTATGTCCCTGTTCAATGCAGGGGAGTTGGACTGGATGACATTTAAAGGTCCCTTTCAACTCTAAGGATTCTATGATTCTATGATTTTGACTGAGTGAGCAATAGTAGAAAAACATCTGCACATTACACACTCCACAAGATAGAGGAAAACTCCTGTGGAAGTTAGTTCCAGAAGTGGAAATGTAGAGATGAGAATTTGGAGTGTGACACCTACACTGGTTGTACAGGTGTGTGGAAAGATGCCCTCTACAGTGCAAAGCCTGAAGGGGGGTTTAATCACACTTTAGCTAGAGTGAAAATACAACCAGACAACTAGAGAAGAGAAGCAGTGCTCTGGGGGATGTTGTATGTTATCTGTCTACAGCTCTAAGCTAGGGAAAAGTGAGAGGATTTGAAGAATGGAGTGAGGTAGCTCCTTTGGGCTAGGTTGAGAGGAAAATACTTTTTTATTTTCAAACTGTTAGTGAAAACAGTGTTCATTTTCTATATACATACGTATGTACAGATGTGTGCACACATGTTGTGGTGGGTTAACTTTGGCTAGCTACCAGACCTTCACCCAACTATTCTCTCACTCCCTCTCCTCAACAGGGCATGGGGAGAAAATACGATGAAAAAGCTCATGGATCAAGATAAAGCTAAATTGTTTACCAGTTACTGTCATGGGAAAAATAGACTCAACTTGTCCAAAATTAATATAGTCAATTAAAATATCTTAAAATAGATATAAATACACTAGGATGTAGAGAAGAAAAAGCAAAACCAAACCTATCTTCACCTACCCCACTTCTTCCCAGATTCAATTCGACTCCTCACTCTGTTACCTCCTCCCCTCCAAGTGGCACAGTATAGGCCAGTCAATAACGCTTGCTCTATGCTGCTCCTTTCTCCTTACACTCTTCCCCTGCTCCAGCACAAGGTCCCTCCCATAAGATATGATCCTTCATGAACTGATCCTGCTTGGCCTTCCCACAGACTACAGTTCTCCCAGCACTGCTCCAACATGGCTCCATACCATGGGGCCCACCCTTCAGGAGCGCACTGTTCCACACTGTTCCACATGGGCACAGCTCCCCAAGCCCTCCTGCCCCACCGCGGGCTGCTCTCCAAGAGGAGCAGTTCCAGCCTGAGGCTGCTCCTGCGGGGGCATCTATGGGCTGTGGCTCCTTCAGACCTTATCCACTGCTGCCCCGTGGGCTCCTCTGTGGTTGCATGTGGAGATCTGCTTGGTGTGGTGCCCAAGGGCTTCAGGGGACAGCCTGCTCCTTCATAGGCCTTTCCTGGGCTACAGAGAACATCTGCTCTGGGCCTAGAGCACCTCCTGCCCTCCTGCTGCACTGACCTTGGTGCATGCAGGGCTGCTTTTTTTACATTTTCTCACTTCATTCTCTCACAGTTGCTGCATAGCATTTTTGCTCTTTCTAAAATATGTTATCACAGGGGCATAAAGAGCACTGCCTATTAGCTCAGCTCTGGCCAGCAGTGGGGCCATTTCCTAACATGGGGCAGCCCCTGGTCCCTTCTCAGAAGACACCCCTGTAGCCCTCCACACTGCCACATAAACCCAACATATGTGCACATAACTGTACATACATATAAGATTGAGATAAGGAATCTCCACTTTACAATTAATACCTCTCTTTGAAGCAGCTTTAGGAGCCCCTGAATACCAGGTAATGCCTCAACCCCTATGGGAAACATTATATATAACTTCACATTTAAAGGACTGGATGAGTGGAGGGGAAAAATTGTAATTTTCTTTTGAAGGGAGTATTTGAAGAAATCAAAGAACCAAAACCTTTCAAGAGTATTTCTGGATGTCTGCACATATGATTAGCTACTGACTCAATTTCTACTGAGCAATATATCAAAACAGGCAATGCACCACATAAAAAAACTGCATGAGTAAGTGGAATGGGCAAGAAAATGATACAGTTAGCACTGACACAGCAATGCTTTAGTGCAAAGTATAGATCACTAGATGCATTTTAGAAATGGGAAAACTAAGCTTTCAAGTACCGTTATGGACCTTGCTTTTATTCTTTTTTGCTTTGCTTCCTCAGAGTCAGGACATGGTTCACAAATATAACTGAAGACCTAAAGTGACAATTAGCATGTAACTCTAAAGTGGCTGGTGTTCCTCATAAAACTGCTGGCCTGTTTCTGAGTTCCCAGAATAAATTGAGTTCTCTGGTCATAATTAGGGCGTTTGCCTGTTTAAAAGCACACTGAAGCTCCAGCGCTGGCTGCATCAATGACTTGTGCTTTTTATCTAATGGCTATTTAACATTAAATTCATACATGGTAATCTGTCTTGATTTTGGAGCAAAACTTTCTGCAGAAGAAGATGGAGACTTGATCACTCTGATTGAAAGGATCCATCTCCTTGTAGCACTTTGAATGCTTGATAGTCCCTGGAAAGTGGTAGAATTTGGAATTCCTTCAAACTTGGTTCCTTCTTCAGGTTTACTAATTCTTGCTCATTTTCACAAATACCCAAATTTAGGTCTCAACACGCTTTACCAAGAACAAATGAACTGCTGAGAATTGTCGGCACCATCACTGGGAATGAATCTTCAGTGCAGGGCACAAAAAACTTGACTAAAACCATAAATGAAGGATTCACTAAAACCCAGACTAGAAGTCAGGATTCTTGACATGTTTTCCTTTTCTTACACATAGGAGAGTTTTTACTTCCTTTTAAAATAACACATTCTTAATGTCTTTGCTTTGCTTTGAATGTTAACTTAAAAGATTTTTATCTCTTACACCTAGTTATTTTCTACTACACGAAATCATTCCAAGTGACAATTTTTTTTTGGCCAAAATATGAAAGCAAAATTTAGACCACAGAAAATTTCACAGTGTTGATGACCTGACAGTTGAACATATTTTCCTACATAGGACTAGGAAATGCATTGGAATGACTCTTCCAAAAGGAGGTGAAATTTTGTTTTTGCCGTGCATCATGTGTGATCAGCATTGTACTGCCCTGAGCAAAAGTGCAAAGGCATGCCTCATCAAATCAGTTATCTTACAGCTGCTTTCAGACTCTCATACTGGCAGTTCAACAGTAAGATGAATGAAATTGGAATAGTAAGGCATAGCTGGTTTGAGGAATTTATTCTGAATTCTGTGAGCAAAGTATATAAAAATCTTGATAAAGCACAGCAGGCTTTGGGCTGTGGAACACACAACAGAAACATAAATAACTTTGTGAGGCCATCTGCCATTTCACCCTCATACAATGCTCTGGGCTGTAATAAAAATGGAAAGATGTGTGCTGCAAAAGATCATTTGATGAAGCATATAGGAAAGTGTCCTTTAAACTTGGAAATATGGCTGCAATTTGCATTAAGAGTCTTGAAGAATTTCAAGAAAACTGAGTAGTGATATTCTGACCTCTTGTATTGCTCCAGTGCTTCAAAAATGCCAGCAATCCCTTTTAAACCTCATACTTTTTCAAATAATATAGGCATAAGCATGTATCATTTAGGTATATTAAAACATACCTGTTATCTAAAAACATGTTATGGTGCTTGTGTAATGTTAGTAGATGTATTGTTTGTTAGGCTTGCTGTTTTTTTCACACTAAAGGACAGAGCTCCCAGTGCTGATTCACACAGAATTTTAGACACCCTGGCTTGGCGTTAGTGTGAGTTGTCTAGCTAGTTTTATAATCAAGTAATGTTTTCACATAGATTGTCCAGTTTTGCTTATCTGTGAAATTGAAAAATGCTGTGGTTTGCTTACAGTTGTCAACAGATCTGAAGAGTTATGTCCTTATTTTTTTGTATGGATTGTTCTAAGCTCCAGTCTTTGAGACTTTGGCTTTTTACTCTGAAGATTGCTTAAAGGAAAAAAAAAAAAAAAAAAAAAACAGTTTTGCATCTGGATTTTGGCAAAATTTAATGTTGCTTCAACTTCTGTTGACATTAAATAAAATGTTCTTGCAGATGGAGACTGCTGTTGAAAAAGATGTTCTTCTTGAATTCCCAATAGAAACTGCTCTGTTACAGAGCATATCTGTTGAAATGTTAGGCTAGTTATTAAATGGGTTATTAAATACTCTGAGTTTTGACAAATGTTCTTTTGTTAGCTAATCAAATATTGCATGTTAGCAATGGGAAATACAACAAGAGAGTCTTTATATGTAGAGCTAGCAGTTGAACTACATACACACAATGAATGCATCAGGAACATTAGCAACCCTGTGAAAAGAAGTGTTGTACTGTGCTATTGAAAAGCAGTAGAGTCATACGTGAAGGACTGCTAAAAATATTTGCAGCTGCTATATACAGCAAAATCAAGTCTGTGGATGCTTATATTATTTACCTGTCAGGATCTCAGCTCTGTTTTCCAATGGATACTGTTGAACATACTATTGATGAAGCTACACCTAGTTCTGCACATTTAGGTGCACTCACTACTCTAGCTGTGTATGCTGGTGTAAGACTTTCTTGTGTGATGACAAGTTTCTCAATTAGTTGAATTTATCTTTGCTGTGATGCTTAAATTATGGAAATATGAAATATTTTGCATAGTGGTTGTAAATAGATGTATTTACATGTGATTTACTGTTTCAAATAGAGAAAATAACTTCATGATATTTCTAGATATGAAATCTCTTTACTAATGTTAATTGAGCAGACGTAAGACTGTAAACTTTTAGACTGTATTTGTATTTTCTCATAGTTCTCATTACCTAAGAAAAATTACATATCAAAATGCATAATATGATTTTGTCTTTTTTTTCTTTTCCCCCATGTAACTGCAAGAGAGTCAAACCTTAAAGATGCAATGTGAACCTTAAGGTATGACTAAAGGATTGGATAAATCTCACTGGCTTCCCATAAAAAATGCTTCTTCTGTGAGCAGCTCCAGTGCTGCATCAGGTGCCCTATATTTCTAAATACAACAACAGAAATCTCACACCAGTAATAATGACATTTTAAGGTACAATTATTCTCTATGCTCTGTTCCCAGATGAGCAGGAGAGAACTAGCAACTTTAGCTTTTGATTGCAATGAAGTTGAAGAGAGAAGCTGTGGAACTGAGATTGTGGCACGACACTAATGGAGAGCACATTGGAGAGGAGCTGAAGCACTGATGAGGACTGGGGCTACTATGGAAGAGTAGAGAGGAAAAGAGACAAAGTTATACAGATGTGGTTGAAATATCATAATCATGAAGCAAGACACAAAAAATAGGGTCTCAGAAAGCTACTCTTCCATAGGGATATGCTTTCTTTTTTATGTTTGTCTCCACAGTGGAGAAGAAAGCTTATATAATGACTTAGGAAAAAAGGTGATGCTAGAAAGCTATGACAGCTCTAGACAGTGACTTTAGTTTTGATCAAGGCTTAGTGAAAAATGAGTAGAAATACAAATGATTATTCTATGATGACATTGAGAAATACAGTTGATGACACGGGCTCAGATCTTCTGACGTGAGAGCAGGACCAAAGTGACAGGAAGACAGGCAGAGGCCCATGAATAAACATCCTTGAGATGCCAGGAGAGCAATAACAAGACGGCTACCAGTGATTATCTTTAGGTGAGTATTGAGGTGTTAAAAGCTGTAAATCAGTTGTCAGATATGTGACAATGAATGCAGGTGCTGATAAATTATGCTCTGCTATCCCAAAAATATGAATAGCACAACTATTATTTCCTGAGTTTGATTGCACAAAGAAATATTTACTGATTGATACGCTGTGTATCATGCCTAATAAAAGAAGTAGCTGCTATTCTGAAGAGCATCCGAGTCTTTATTGTAAGGATGCCTATTTATGCTTAGACTGCTGAGTGGGTAGTGTGTTTTAGTTAGAGATCAGAGTATGTGAAAAACAAATCTAAGTTAGACCACAACAAGTGGGTCAATTACTGACACCCTACGCTTTGCTTAGGAGACAGCAGCAAGGTTGTATGGACTGCAGCCAACAAATATATTTGCGTTTTAAGACTGAAGTGAGGAGAAAGAAGAAAAATATCTATACTTTGATGATACAGTTGAAGAACAGGGGACAGAATTCTACCAAAGTATCTCAGGAAGGTCTGTAGCCTAAGTTACTTGGAAAAAAGAAAAAAAAAAAAAGAAAAAAGGCAAGGACCTATGTGAATACTTTGAAATAGAGCCCTAGTTGAAGAGATGTAAGAAATAGTTTTATGTGGAGAGGGAGAAAAAGCAAAGCTTTTTAATAGGCCCCTATTCTGTGAACCTAAGCTCAGGCTAATCAAACTAAATAATCAGGCCAAATATATCAGAAGCAGTGCATAGAGAAAACTGAAGGACAGTACAACACTGCAAGTCTTTAGATTATGTGTTATAGAAGTTAAGGGATGTGTTCTCTCAAGGATGAACTAAATGCATTTGTTATCACATAGAGACACTCCCCTCTTCCTCCCCCCCCAAGAAAAGTCCTTGAATTAAGGTCAAAACCTAGAGAAGCTACTAGTCAAAAACAAGAGTGGAGTGAGATGTGAATATAGGAAATGACAAAGGAATCCCATGTCCTGGGGGAAAGACAGGTAGTGATGTCCTAACCTAGGTGGCTTGTTTGTAGGTAAATGTGACTCCATATCTCATACATATTTGATGAAGTGCTAAATTTTCTAATTTGGCATATCTATATCCTCATATTTTTAACAGAGGACGTTAGCATATCCCAAATGTCCCCAGGTGACCTGAAGGGTGAGGGTGGGGCAGTAGGAAATCTGACCTTTCCACGCTGGGAGTATTTATAATAGGGTTATCTGTTCAGTGGATATAATTGTTTTTCAGTATTCAATTTATCTGGCCCCATCAGGAATGTCTAATGACATATTCAAATGAGACTGTGATTTTCAGCAAACAACAGACTAGCTACATGTGATCAGGATATTCTTCTGAATTTAGAATTTGACTAGGAAGAAGGACTGAGAGCAATCCCTGGCTAGTGTGTGCAGGTTGTAAGTGAGTTTTATTCTTCGGGGTACTTTTAGGAAAGAGAAAACAAAACGTGATGGAATAATGTCCAGATACAATGCCGACAGACGGCCACAAATAGAAAAAGAAGACAGATGAATGCATTTTGGTGTTTGGCTAAGCTACACTGGGACAGTTTGTATTTTGGTTCTTAGAGTAAAGAAAGGGAATAGCACCACTACTGACTTTGCCAGATTTTCTGAGCCATTTAATACTTCATATGGATGCCTTCAGCAAAGTAAAGGAACAGCATTATATTGTGATCATGTTAAGCATACTTTTAAACATAGTATTAGTCTTAAGCAGAAAGCTTTCAATGTGAAAGAAAGCATATTCAGCCATTGGGACAGTGTCCTTGGCAGCTGGTGGAAAATAACAAGCCTGACTCAGTATCTACTAAGCAATTACTTGTCTTTGATGGATACTATGGACCCCATCATCCTATATAAAGGGTTGTAATTATAAATTACTGCCATCCTCTCTACATCTCATTTCCTCTCCAATTGATCATGGCCCTGGAAAGGCACAAACACAGATCTTGAAAGGCTGAGCGAACCGAGTCTGTTCAGCCTTGAGAAAAGAAGACTCAGAGGGGATCTTATTAATGTTTATAAATATCTTAAGTGTGGGAGTCAAAGAGATATGGCCAACCTCTTTTCAGTGGTCTGTGGGGACAGGACAAGGGGAAATGGCCATAAATGGGAGCATAAGAAGTTCTGCACCAATATGTGAAGGAACTTGTTCACAGTGAGGGTGACGGAGTGCTGGCAGAGGCTGCCCAGGGAGGTTGTGGACTCTCCTCTGGAGATATTCAAGAGCTGCCTGGATGCCTACCTTTGCAGCCTGCTGTAGGGGGCCTGCTCTGCTGGGGGGTTGGACTTGATGATCTCTGGAGGTCCCTTCCAGCCCCTTCAATTCTGTGATTCTGTGATTCTTTGATCTCTTTGCTTGACAATGAGAAGCCTTGCCATGTTTTTGGAACATGGGAAAAAATTGTAGTGAGAGGTTAAGAAATCTACTTTAATGTTTAACAGTACTTCCACTTCAGGTGAATATTTTCTGGTCTGTCCCTTGGGGACCATTGCCCACTGAGGTGACCTGTCCAGGCAGGACAAGGCAGGCTGCAGTCCAAAGTGAAAAACAAGGTTTGGGAGAAGAAAGTATAGATCTCATAAAAGCTAGCTATGGCCAAGAAGGAAAGAAGTTTGAGGTGACTGGGATGACAATGTCCTGGGACAGAAAGCTTGACAATGACAATGAAAACTAACTTTCAAGGAGGACTAAAGGGCTTTAAGGGCTGGCGTATTTGTGATGTTAAGAAAGCATTTAGTGACAGTGACGCAAAATATTGTCAGAGTCCCAGGGAGATGGTTCTGGAGATACAAATCCCAGGTGTTCTCAGAGGCTTCCTTTCATGGTGAGCCTACAATGCTGATCTTCTTGGGATCAAAGAGGGTGGTAATCTCTCTTCCCACTCCAGACCTGCTCTGAGGCAGATGTACGAATAGATGTACAAATGTAATAGAGAATTTGAACAAGTCTGTGTGGGACTGATTTTCAGACTTACTCATTCACACAGTTAAGACTGAACTGGAGGTACAGAGCAACTGGAATTTTGGCCTTGGCATGTAATATATTCTTACATAAGAGTCCCTTTGTAGGATACTAGAATAATGGAATATTGCTTATAGCTAACATGAGCATCACAGAGAAGGGTAAAGGCACAAATGAAAAGAGGATGTCTGGTGCCTTACAGAATGAAAAAGAAACAAATTGTAAATTTTACAAAATCACACAGTGGTTTTGCCCTGGAACACAATGAGTGGTAGAAGGAGGTCATGAAAGCAGAGAGAACAGCAAAAGGCAGCAAGATGCTGCTGAGTAGCAGAAGTACTGTTCCTTTAAAAATAATCTACTCAGGCTTTGTCCATGTCAGTGCTGTTTGTAGGCTTGAATTGGCACTGAACAACCATGGTGCCAGCCCTAACATTGAACTACACGTCTCAGTTTCAGAATGCTCTATTTCTCTCTGCATAGCTCCTTAGAAGCACTAGATACAAGTGTTGGTCACTCCAAAATTAAGGATGCTTTGGCATCTACCCATGCTTTTTTGCAAACAAACCATCTAGCCTAGTAAGAGAGGTTGTTCAGCTGCAAATCAGCAGTTTTCTTGAAGATGCTTGCTATTTGCTACTTCTTAATTCCCTTACGCCTGGTTTCTGTTTTTGGTTTGTGCAGTTTACATTCTGTCATTTGTCTCAATTCTTTCTGCAGAGGCAGCTTTGATTGCAAATATACCAGTGTCTGGGACTGTCATTGTGATTACTTGTTTATAGGTTCAGACCACCAAGTTTTACTGTCTCAGAGGTGTAGACTGTCTGTCTGAAATGAGAATATGACAACTGCAGATTCTAATGGGTTGTATCTTTTTGTTGGATGTACAGAGTTAAAAAGGATAAACATCACAACCTATTTTCCTTTTCTTTGAATTTGGTTGGTCATGGCCAACACAGTTTTCTTTAAAGCAGTCATACAATCATAGAATCTTAGAACCATAGGATAGCTTATGTTGGAAGGGCCCTCAAAGATCACCTAATCTCACTCTGCTCTGGGGTGGCAACTAATGGATCACCCAGTAGTTCAGGCACTAGATCAGGTTGCCCAGGATTCCACTCCCCTGACCCCTGCCCAGAGGTTCAGAGATGTGAGAGACATAGGAAGCCTGACTGCCATGAAGACTGTGGCGAAGAACTAATTGAGTACCTCAGCCTTTTCAATGTCTGCTGTAGCCAGTTCTCCATTTTCATTTGTCAGAGGGGGTACACTCTTCTTAGTCTATCTCTTCTGACCAATGAAACTGCAGATTTTATTTTTCTAATCCCTCACCAAGTTCAGTTCCATATGTACCTTGGCTTTCCTGAGCACATCTCTGTGTGTTCAGATGGCATCCCTGTATTCTTCCTGGGCCACATGTCCCTGCTTCCACGGTCAGTACATATCTCATGTCTTTCCTTTTCCTCAGTTTGACCAGCAGGCCCTTGCTCAGCCATGCTGGTTTCCTGCCTCCTCTGCTTGATTTCTTGTGCAGGGGGATGGAGAGCTCCTGTGCTCTCAGAAAGGTTTCCTTAAGGAGCTGCCAGCTCTGATCTGTTCCTTTGTCTCTGAAGACAGCCTCCCAGGGGACCTAATTCAATAATTCCTTAAACAGCTGAAAATTTGCTCTTCTGAAGCTTAGGGTACCAACTTTGCTATTTTCCAGGTCCATATTCCTCAAGATCACAAACTCAACCAGGGCATAGTCACTACAGCCCAGATTGACTCCAAACATGTTAACTTCTTTAATATGATCATTTTTTCTATAGAAGAAGTTACAGATAATAGGCTACGCTCTACTACATTTTTGTGAGTTATGTAGCACGCCAATGAAAAATACGCCCAATGCAGGCACAATAAATCCTCAGGGAATTTGTCACTGCTCTTAGGAGAAGGTAGATATAGGGGTCAGAATTGTTGATGTGGATGTAAAAGAGAAATTCTGCAAAGCAGAGGGAAGTCTTTTGATCTCCAGGACATTTTTATAAACTACAACATCCTCCTTTATTTCCTCCCTTTGATTTTATCTCAGGTGATGCCATTCATTAGCATCTTATTTTACTTAATTCCTCCTAGACTCTAGGGATAACATTCCACGTCCCATGAAATTTATATGGAAATCAAACTTTCATATAGGTGTGGCTCCATGTTGGCAGAAATAATGCAGTCAGCATATTGCTCTGTAGCTAGAGACTTTTCAGCATATCCTAGAAGACTCGGTAGAAAGTAATTTACCTTCTGAGGTAGGATCTGGTAGATCTGTTCCTGGAGCTATTCTCCTACAAGGTGTTCCTGTCTGGAGTCACTATGGATTTTAAGAATTACCGAAATGTTACCTGTACAACTAGAAAACATCACAGAATCATAGAATGACCTGGGTTGAAACGGACCTCAAAGATCATTGAGTTTCAACCCCCCTACCATAGGCAGGGTCGCCAACCACTAGACCAGACTGCCCAGAGCACAATTTATCTGAAACAACAACAATAATAATAGTTAGGTAAGTGGGAATATGTGAAAGGAATACGTAGAGCCTTAATGGTATGGTAGATTACGATGTCTGCAGCAGATAGCAGCTTCCTGAGGGACTGCTGTTGCCTGCTTGCTTTCTTACTGTGAGCTGAGAGCATAATGGATGGGGTACCTGCAGGTGGGCAATCAAAAACCCATCATTTTGATTTTCCTGACAGAAAACTGCATCTCTCTTTTTCCTAGAGGAAAATGAAATTTCTTCTAGAAAGTTTGGATGCTTTTGCGTAAGTGGTTTTCCTTGTCAGAATCTCTCTGAAGCAAAATTTCCATTGACTTTAACAATCTAGGCAAATTCTTCAGCAAGTGCTTCCTCATTTGTCTTTATTTAGCATGCTGCTCCAGCAGCACAGTTCCTTCCCAGGTAGCACAGGGAACAGGTGGAGACCATAGTTATGATGTATTTGCTGCTACCACATTATTCTGAGGGTGAGAGATGATTTTGATCTCTATCTGGCTTTTTTTGGGCGGGGACTTTGCCAGCAGATCATTAAATCATCTTTTTCTCTGCTCTGATTAGAAACTGGACATGTTGGAGCTGGGGAGGCCATAGTGATTGGCCCTCATTTCCAAAGTGAAAGCACCTTTTCTTATTGATACAAGAAAACTTGGTTGAATAACTGAAGAATACTGTGTTATAGCTTTCTAAATATTTCTTCCTAGAACTACAACAGCCTCTCTTCATTAAACGCTGTCCTGTCCAGCTAGCAGAGTCCATCTGTGATCTCTGAAATGCTTTACGTCTTGTTAATAGCACAACACCCTTAAAATGTAGCTATCAGCAGTGCATTTATGCAGTGCACTTAAAACTCCATTTTACCTTGTTATATTGGATGTTTCAGAGATTTATGTTTTAGGGGATCTCCTTGCAAGTTATTAAGAGGAGATTCCTCTCCCTACCAAAATGCTGCAACCATGTGAACACCAGCTACCCGGAGCCACATGCAGCCGCCACTCTTCATCATTGCCAAGGAGACTGGTTCACCCTCTGTGCAGAGGCTGACAGCTGGTCATAATCCCCCTCTGTGAGGGAACCTTTGGGAAAAATACAGAGTGTTCAGATCTGAAAACGACAATGAAACTGGCTTACACCACTGAAAATGATGAAAGACACAGTTATAGCTAGAATCTTAAATTTTACTCTGTCCCCAGAGGAGTCCTCAGAATTTTTTCTCTTAAATTCCCAGTCATAAAACATAGTAAAACTAAATGTGGATGTCAGTGAGGAATGGCACCAAGGTCCTAAGTTTGTTACTATTGGATTTTCACAGTGAAGTTTATATCAGACTTCAGGTATTGCTTAAGTAAATGCTTTAGAAATGTTTACCCTGTTATGCTCAAGTTTTATATTTAATAGGACTGTGCTCAATGGACCTTGAAATTAATTAAAGAACATCATTCATCTAAATTATTTCAGACAACGTCTTCTGCTACTCTCTTTGAATCTTCACATTAACTTTAGTCAAGCCTAGTTACTATGAAGTCTGAATTCATTAATAAGGCATATCCTCTACTCCATCTGTGAACTACTTGGGGGCAAGTACTTCACTGTCCTCTATGAAATCTTAACTGCGGGGTGCTTTGGGGTATACAGATGTTTCCAGTGCCCTATCAGATGATCCCATCAGGCTGCAGGTGATAGGTGACCCCATTTGCTTTCACTAATTGAATTGCACTTGGATTTCCCCTGGGTTTGTCAGGAAAAGCATTTCTGATACGGATTCATGAGAAGAATAACTATCACATACATGTATCAGCTGTTCTGCTAAGACTGAGAGGGAGAAAAAAAGGCATTGCCTGATTGTTTCCTGTACCTGGAGCCAGGCAGTGAAAGCACAAGCATTATTACTTACAGCCCTGATGATGGATGGCACTGTGCAAAACTTTTTCTTCTGTACTTTAGCTGAAGTCCAACTCAGGCTTCCCTGACCTCTTTCTTTCTAGCAATTAGTTTTTTCTTGGTTATTGCAGCCCCTCTTTTTCTCCATGCATACCACACCTACTCTGATGAGCAGGGCTGAGCGGACTCTATCAAAGATAATGAGGCAGGTGTCACTCTGTAGATTTATACGTGTTCCTGAATTTTATGTGGAAATAATCTTGAGCCAGTCAGGCTATGCTGTGTAGGAGTACTCTCATCATGAATGCTGCTAAGTATTCAGGTAACTATTTGTGGCTGCTATGAAACCAGAGGACAGATTTGCATCATCTAACTTTGTTTTCTGAGGCATTAATTTTAGGTATAAGGTCATCCCTTTCTAATAAAAATTAAATACAGACACTCAGAAAGGCTGATTCTGCACTGCTCTCTAATCACTGCCGGTGGCAGCAGCTTAATGTTACCAGAATCCTAATTAAATTTTAAGTGAACCTGGCTGAACCTCAGCTGCATCTGACACAGAAGTGAGGACTGAAGCTGACTTGCCAATCATCTTCAGGCTGATGTGTCAGATAATTTTTCTGTCTGGAAGGTGGACTGTTACTTCAGCTGTTGCTGACTGTGTTTAGGCAGCTCTCTGAGATGCCTGTATGTATCTGTTTGGGTTTCTCTCACAGAATGAGGACAGTACATCTGCTGTGCTTAGCTCTGCTTTAAAAACAGGATCACCATTTCTGCATAGTCAGACCTGCCTTCTTTCTAATACTGGATAGTCTCTCTCTGCTCTCAGGACTTGCTGTTGTTCAGGTAAGTTTAGAATAAAGACAAATGACAAAAATTCCAACCCCAAAATCTCTGCCTTGTCCGTTCTTTTTGTAGTTTGTTTCTAGGACAGGTTAGTGTATGCTCACAGTGACACATCCAACAAATGGTCTAGTTTGCCTTTTATGTTACTTAAAAGAAGACATCGACCACAGTCTCAAAAAATAGAGACACGTTTGGTGACTTACACATTTTAATATTTAACTAACATGCAAAAATATATATATATAGATGACATTTCTCAAGGATCTCAAACTACATTTTAACCATAGTATGTTGTGGTAAATAGTGTCTCAGAGAGGAAAAATTGAATGAGTAATTGGAGAGGCGCGGGTGGTCTTACAAACACAAACTCACAGATACCTACATATACATACATATAAACAAACTTGGATTTTTAATTCACTTTCCCCAAATCATGTTGTACATGAAATTTGTCTTGGTCCTGATAAATACCGATTTATTTTTTTTTTACTCCCTCTTTGCATCTTTGAACCCTATAAATACTTCCCTTACAGTTCCTAGTTTATCAACTAGATACTCAACTGGGAACTATTAGTCTCCCTGGGAACTGTTTCCTGCATTATTTCTTGTGTTCTTTGAGATTTTAGGAAAATAAATATATTTGAAAGGTCTTAGATGCCTCTGAATGTTTTTGTGCTGTCCCGTAGATATCAGATTGATTTTAGAGACATGATGTGAATTTTAAAATTATCCTCAATAGGAATACTTGAGTTTTTAGGATTGCATAAAACGTTGTCAATTAGATGTATACAGAATGTGTTGGAAAGTTGGAGAGTTAAAATTGTCAAGCTCTGGCAGTTCTGAGGGATGCAAAACTTTTACTGGTGGGAAAGAAGACATTTATTCTCATACCTATCTGTCTTTATTTGGCAAAATTTTTCAGTAAAAATAATATACTGAAAGAGAAATCTTGTATACTTCAGAGCACAATGTACCATTACAGTGATCAGAGAAAACAGTGCTGCTGATGCTGTGAATAACTTACTTTGGGTTTCATTTCAAGGTAGAAATGATGATGCTTTTTCCAGGAAACAGAACACGCACAGAAATTTAACTTTTTTATTCTCCTTTGTCTGAAAGTTATTACTGCACAGTCAACATTATGGGTAATTTTGCATATTTGGTTACATAACCCAACAGCTCAAACTTATGTAATCTTTCAGATTTTGTACAGGAGTTCAGAGGGGAATTTCTGATAAACTACCCTCTAGTTTCATCTTTAATGCCATCAATTAACTCACTGACACATGCTTAATACCAACTTTTGGCATACAAATAACATCAAAGAATATGTTTATTTTCACAGGGTAAGATATTAACAAGAGCTAAGATTAAGTACATTATGAATTTTCTTCATGGAAGCGTGCTCCCAACATTTAACCATACCTGTTCTAAATGACTGCAAGAAAGATCTTGGACTTTCTTTGAGCCTAAAGAGACTTTGAGGATCCTATCGCTTTTTATCTTTTTGTTAGAAAGCTTTCATGGTACACAACCCCCTCTTTTCTTTTACCAAGCTAATCTTTTGATATGTTTTCTGTATTTGTTTAATAAAAATACCTTTTTTCCTCTCATTTCCTTCCTTTACATTATCCCAATATATTTTGAACTGTCTTCTTCAAGTGTCCATGCATTTCTCTGATCAGTGTTGGTTGATTCTTTAAGTTGTATCTTATATTTCAAGATTTTCTGTCCTTTTAATTGCTGGAACTTGCATCTAGTCCAGTTGTCCTTCCTGACAAAGCTGGTAACAGAGTCTACCAGAGGAAGTGCCCCACTAAACCTGCTGCTTACAGAGAAGGAATGGTGGGAGATGTGGTTGAAAGCTGCCTTGGGCAGAGCGACCATGAAATGGTAGAGTTCTCTATTCTTGTTGAAATGGGGAAAGTCAGCAAAACTGCTACCTTGTACTTCTGAAGGGCAGAATTTGAACTGCTTAGGACATTGGTTGAGAGAACCCACTGTCAGTCAGTCCTAAAGGGCAAAGGGATCCAGGAAGGCTGGAAATTTATCAAGAAGTTTTAAAGGTGCAGGAACAGAGCTGTGCTGTAAATTGAGCCAGTGGGGAAGAAGGCTGACATGGCTGAACTTTGGTTGAGACTTTGAGAAAAAAAGGGCAGGCAACTTGGGAAGAGCTCAGGGAAGTTGCTAGGATATGGAGAGAGAAGATTACAAAGGTGAAAGCCCAGCAAAAATGTAATCTGGTCACCATTGTTAAAGACAATAAATAATGTTTTTATAAATATATTAACAGCAAGAGGAGGGCCAAGAAGAATTTCCATCTTTTATTGGATGCAGTGGGCACATTACCATGGAGGATATGGAAAAGGCTGAGGTTCTCGTTGCCTTCTTTACTTCTGTCTTTAATAGCCAGGCCAGTTATTCTCAGGGTACTCAGCATCTTGAGCTAGCAGATAGGGATGGGGAACAGAATAAACCCCACAATTAAGGAGGAAGCATTTAGAGACCTGCTTCTTCACCTGGTCTGTCTTAAGTCCATGGGGCCAGGTGGGATCCAACCAAGGGTAATGAGGGAGATGGCAGAAGTGATCGCTAAGCTGCTTTCCATCATTTATCAGTAGTCCTGGTCAAATGGGGAGGTCCCAGATGACTGGAGACTTGCTAATGTGACTCCCATATACATGAAAGGCCAGAAAGAGGGTGCAGGGAACTACAAGCCTGTCAACCTTAAGTCAGTCTGTTCCATAACCTTCCCTGCTGGGAAAAGGGAAGGCTGTGGTTGTAGTGTACCTAGACTTGAGTAAAAATTTTCAGTCACAGTATTCTGGAGAATCAGGCAGTCTATGGCTTAGATAGGTGTACTCTTCACTGGGTAAAAAGCTGGCTTGATGTTCTGGCGCAGAGAGTGGTGGTGAATGGAGTTAAATCCATCTGCTGATTCATCATGAGTGGCACTCCCCAGGGGTCAGTACTGGGGCTGGTCTTGTTTAATATTGTTTATTGATGATTTGTATGAGTAAGTTTGCAGTTAACACTAAGTTGGGAAGACAAGTTTATCTACCTGAGAGTACGAAGGCCCTACAGAGGATCTGGGTAGACTAAATTGAAGGGCTGAGGACAGTGGGATGAAGTTCAACAAGACCAAGTGCTGAGTCCTACACTCGGTTGCAACAACCCCATGCAACACTGCAGGCTTGGGACAGAGTGTCTGGAAAGCTGCATGGAAGAAAAGGATCTGGGGATGTTAGTTGACAGCTGAATGAACATGAGTCAGCTGTGCCCGGGTGGCCAAGAAGACCACATGCATCCTGGCTTCTATCAGAAATACTGTACCTAACAGAAGCCAGGAGGTGATTGTCCTGTGTACTTGACACTGGTGAGGCTGCACCTTGAATACTGTGTTTATTTTTGGGCCCCTCAGTATGAGAAAGATATTGAGGCCTTGGAGCGTGTTCAGAGAAGGGCAGCGAAGCTGGTGAGGGGTCTGGAGCACAAGTCTTCTGAGGAGCAGCTGAGGGAACTGGGATTGTTTCATCTGGAGAAGAGGAAACTTGGGAGACCTTTTTGCCCTCTACAACTACCTGAAAGGAAGTTCTAATGAGGTGGGAATCAACCACTTCTCCTAGATAACTAGCGATAAGATGAGAGGTAATGGCCTTGATTTGCACCAAGGAAGTTCAGGTTGGATATTAGGAAAAATTTCTTCTCAGAAAGAGTGGTCAAGTATTGGAACAGGCTGCCCAAGGAGGTGGTGGAGTCACCATCCCTGGAGGTGTTCAAAAAATGTGTAGATGTGGCAGTTAGGGACACGGTTTGTTGGACATAATGGTGAGTTATGGTTGGACTAGATGACCTTAGAGATCTTTTCCAACCTTAATGATTCTATGATTTTATGATTCTATGATTCTCATAAATGAACCAGAGACCACCTGCAATTTAAAATAGTCTTTTATTTTTACGGAGTGACATTCTGATAAAACTCTTGAAATTAATTAATTAATAGTGAACACAATGGTGTCTAGAACTCTCCTTTTAAATATACCTACTTCATTAAAGTCAGGAACAGATAAGTCAGATACAAAACATTTCCAACTGGTGAAGGATATGGGGCAGCAAACTACAACCATTCCCCTTGGCTGGCTCAACTTCTTGACTTCAGATGAGTTCAATCTATAGAAAAGCATAAACAGAATTTAACAGTTGAAAGGTTCATATGCAATCTACTGAGAAGAAACGTAGAACCATTTGAAAAGGTTTAGGTCAGTTCAAGCTTTAAGAATAAACATTTAAAGAAAAAGAATAATGTCTGTAAGCAGTATAACCCATGCATTTTCATTGTATTAAGTGGAGATATGGAAATAAATACCAGAGTAGATCTGACCCTCAGTGTTACCCAGAACATATTCCCTATTCACAGAATGCCCTCTAAAGGATGAATGTAATATGTAATCTTATTTGATAATATACATTCGTCTTTCAGACGATGCTGGGGAATTATTGACCTTTGACAGACTTCCTTTTGGCTTTAGCAATTAGCAGAAATGAAGCCTGTTAAAATTAAATTTATCCTTTGGAGTACATAGATAATTCTAAGGCTTTCTCTATACTCCCATAAAGCAGTGAAAGAAACCAAGCACTGAATTTTCAAATAATTGTGCGGTGATTTAGTCATTTTCTAGTGAAGGTTTTTGGACTATGAAAATGACCTATAAGAAAATGAAATTTGTGGCCTTTAGAGTTCTTTTTAAAACTTTGCCCTCTTTTCCCAGCATCTGAAAATAATATGTAGGGAATTGTTGAAGAAAGAGAGGGGGAACCGGGTCTGTAGCACTGTTTAAGTTATTGCTTGCCTATATTTTAAGCTAGATTGAAAGTATCCTCAATATGAAGAAAATAGCATTCTTTTAGTGATGTTGTGAAAATGAAATTACTCCATAACGCAGAACTACACCCATTCAGAAGAATGGAATAGGATTTGTACCTTATTAGCTGCACTTATTGATGCAGGTAAATGAAATGAAAGTCAGCAAATTGCTGATGAAATGAAGTTCAGTGCATTGTTTAGTCCATTCCATGCTGTATTGCTCTATACTATATATTACCCTCCACTCTGCCCAGCTCAGTTTAAAATAATGATAGTCTTGACATTTTTCTTGTTACATTTACAAAAGGAATGTCTTCCACCTTCTGTTCGCCTGACAGACTGAGGCATACAAGTTGAAAAAAACAGTCCTGATGGTAGACCAGCATTTGTCTGAATTGTATATAGAGTTCATGACAACTGGTGAAAATTTATTATTCTGTAAAGGTAACTGCAGATCAGTATGGATTCCTGGTGGAAGCTGAGCAGAAGTAGATACCTTGGAAGAACTTTGATTAAACTGCAGCTTGTCACAATTACAGCACTGGATGTAACAGGCATAGGGAAATTTTTATCCTTTCTCACCAGAAAATATGTTATTTCATCACAAAGCAGGAAGACACTGAAAAATGAAGCAGAGCTAAGGAACTGTATTGGAAATTATTTGAAGGCAACTGAGTCTAAGAAATCTTTCACTAGGAAAATCCATTGAGTCCAGTAACACATATGCAGGTGTATATGTTATAGGATTTTATGGGTTAATGAAAGGTCAGAGGTGGAATTTTCTATTCCATAAAAATGATTGAGAAAGTAGAATCATAGGATCATAAAATCATAGACTTTTTTTTTTAATTGGAAAAGACCTTCAAAATTAACAAGTCCAACAATCAACACTACCAAGTCTACCACTAAACCATGTCTCTTAGTACCACATCCACACATCTCTTAAACACCTCCATGCATGGGTACTTCACCACTTCCCTGGGCAGCTTGTGCCAATGTCTAACAGCTGGGCTCTGGGCAGAGTGGGTAGACCCTGGGATTGGGCAGGAGCAGGTACCAGTAGGAGTGTCCTGAAGACTCTGACAAAAAAATGGTGCAATAGCTGCCTGCAATGCCTGCTTTGACACCCCTGCACATGCAGGGCGAAAGCGTGTAAAATCAGAAGTAATTACTTCGATGCATTATTGCTCAGGAGAAGGATGATGTGTAGAATGTGCATGAGCCATAAGGAAATCTAGCCATTAACTAATGCATGAGAAGACACTGAAGGAATGAGGTGACCGTTACTGTGTCAGATTAGCTAATATTTACAAGACAGATGGAAAGTATAAGCTATTGTAAACACCTCTGTCTAATTATTATTTCACTGAGTGGCTATCAAAGTCTAAGTAGCACAGGTGACTGACTTTTTATCACAAAGCGGTGAACTACTTAGAGAGAGACTTATTTCCTCCTCCTGGGATCGTTTGACACATTTTCACTTCACTTCAACCAGCCAGAGCCTTGACTGCTGTTATGGCATCTGAGGGACTGAGTTCCTTACTGCTGTAGGAAAGTGCCAGAAGATAAGAACTTTATGAAAAGAAATCTTTCGTGCAGTTCAGAAGGCACTCAGGATTTACATAGGCCAGGCACTGGGTAACCAATATGGGCTGGATTTCCTCCACAGCGTGGGCTAGGAAGTTCAGCATAGCTCACCATTGGCAAGTTATTCCCTGGTTCTTTTGTTGCAGCTTCACAGTACAAACCCCCCCAGGCCAGATTCATTCTCACCACCATATCTTTTCAGACCTTCCTCTAAAATGGAAAAGGCTCACTGAGTTGATGTGTCAGAAGCCTAGTTAGTCAAGTAAAACCATTCTTCCTTTTTCTGAGTCCTTCTTTCCACCTGGGATTTCCATCTCTGCATTTTTTCCATGTCAGAGATTGAAATGACATTGCATGTGAGCAAGCGGTGAATGCCTGTGGGACATGCCAAAGCAAGTTCATGCTGAAGCCAAGATATCAAAGAGTTTAGGAAAGTACATCATCTACTGCTTCTGCTTAGGGAGAGCCAGGAAGACAATGACTTGTTACTTGGAAATTGACGCAAAGAAGGCTGGGGAATTTGGGTTAGCATTTTTCTAATTAATCTTTTTATCACTTTTTTTCAGTTCAGAGTAAATCTATTTAAGGATCCCTGCTGGTTTCAAAGCAGGAAAGAAAAAGGTTTTTAATTAGAGCTGTACAGTTCATGTACCTAATGAATCAATAGTAATTGAATACAGTGGAAGCTTCTTCAAAGCACACCCATGGAGTATACTAAATCCTTCCTTTAAAAGGTTTATTTCCATGCCACACAATCTTTTAAGAGGATTCTATCATATATGGGCCTGAGTGTATGTTATTTTCATGTATTCTCGAGTTGACTGGACCCAGTTGTGGGTATTATGCACAATCATGAACATACTTGTCAATCGATACACTTGCTAAAATTCTGATGTTTTCCGTATGCAATTTTAGGACATGCTGCTAAATGGGTTATGCCAACAGATCACTGAAAGTGACCATAATTTTTCATTCAATTTATTTTAACTGCTACTTTAATTTAAAAGTTAGAGCGATGAAATATCTTCACTCAACATACTGGAACAAGAAAACACAGACCATGAGTATAAGTGGTATCTCTGAACTTTTCAGTCACACTTTTCTAGAGAAAAATAGGGATTCATAACAAATCAGACTTCTCCAGATCAATGAAATGTTGTACAGTACAAAGTTTATGGAGAAGGTCTTCTCTAAAATAATCCTCATATCTGCTTCTTCAAAGGAAAGCTTTCAGGGATGGGTGCAGGTATGAACTTGTCCACACAGACTGAGAACACTGAACTCTACCAGGTTTAGGACACAACAGTTAAAATGTTACTGCCTCATGGATGGGGCACCTTCACATAAAGGTGCCTTTATAGTTTTTAGCCTATTATGGCCTGTTTACAGATAAAATCTGTGTTGGCATGGTTGTCTTTATCCTACTGTGACTTCATCTGCACTAGCAGCTTGCATTTATGTGCCCTTATGGTTCACAGGGCAAAGCACCTGAACAGATCTGTGTTAGTCCTGATTAGTTCCCCTCCTGAGATAGCACGCCATCCAGCATGGAGGGGAATGTGCAGCAAGCTTTTAGTGAAATATTACTTTAATTCCTCTGGTAATTCAGTTTGTTCAAGAATTTTACTAATGCCCAAAGAATTTCTGCCTTGTGCAAGCCAGGGGATTTTTCTGTCTTGTTTCAGGGTTATATGTGGGGTCATTTTATTATAGATGAAACTAACTGATTCTTTCAACTTAAATGCAAAGGACTTTGACTGTGATAGCTGGAAGCAAGCTTACATATACCTGAACCAAAACCACATTGTGCTTTAGATATGTATCTCAAGGTAATTTGTCCACTACACAAAAGCTTGGCTCTCATCAGGAATGACAAAAATCCTCTTTCTAATTGGAAGAGCCAAGGACGAGGCCATTTGCCTCAAAAAAGGGTGTTTTTATAAGAACTACACTGAAGTATAGGTAAATCTGAGCTTCCATTTTTGAAAGGCCTTCATTTTTATCAAGAAAACGCAACCTGCATGCCAAGACTGTAAAGCCAGAAGGCATGTGTTTGATACATGTACTGTGATTACATAATGTATTACACAGATTTTATGGAACAGAATACATTACGTATATTTAATAATTTTCAGACGAATACCTTCCTTTTCAGGAGTCTGTACAGTGATTCTGGAACATTCATTAGCTATCATCATTGAAAAAGTCTTCTCATAGAAAGGAAAAAGAAGGCTAAAATACAAGTTTTTGTACCAATTAATTAATTGAAAATCTGAAATTAAAATGCAACTGTTTTTAGGAAAGCTGTTCCCCTAAAGAAAAATATTATGTATTGTCTAGCTAAGATCCTTTTTATATTCTTGCCATGTCACATTTCAGTATCAGTGCATCTTTAATCTTTTATTTTATTTTTTTACCATTTTCAGTAACTCTCTAGATCTCATCAACTGGCTTTATGTGTTTATGAGAAAATGTTCAGCAGCTTTCTATTTAATTTATGAAATATTTAAACAATTTAAATGTCTAAAGAGTCCAGATAAGGAATCTAGAAACCCTTAATGTATCAGTATGAAGAAGGGGGAGCTTAGCTGTGCTTATTTGAACTCGTGTTATTATTATCAGAGAATGCCAGTGCCTGGAGCACCTGATTGCCCTTCTAAAGGTAGCTCCCAGCAAGTGATAAGGAGCAGCCAAGCAATTCAAAAACATAATTAACTTTTGGATGCTCTTTTCTGACATGGCAACATAAGGTGATGATGTGATACTAGTGTTCCCAAATTGCATTTTGTTTGGAAGGATTTCCGCTAGAAGCAGCCATACTAGAAGGCATTTTCCAGGATTCCTTTCTAGTTGTAGTGATTTTTTAATTTATTAGAGTTAGAATAAATATAGTGGAAATTCCTTTCTTCTTTGGTGGACCTTCCTCTAATTAATATTTTCTTGTCCAAGTGGATTTCTCCAAAAATTGAAATAGTGTGTAAATTGATATAATAATGCTTACATGCCTCAAAAGAACATTGCGGTATAACAAATTAATTGATTTTTGCATGGCATACAATGTTTCTATCAGTTCTTAAAGCTCATATGTATCTGCCAAAAGTCAGATCAATAGATAAATGTGAAGTGAAGCATACAGAGGACAATTCTGACTTTCCATAGAAAATGTTGCATTTTGAGAGAGGATTACCGCTCAGGAGTAAGTCCTAAAGCAGATGGAGTTTATGGATAGTACCATGAAAATGTCAATTTGGTGCTTAGCAACAGTCTGGAAAGCAAACAAATACTCTGAAATATTAGGAAGGGAATCGAGAAGAGAACTGAAGACGTCATTATGGGAACAAATATATTTATAGTTTGCCCACACTTGAATATGTGTGCAGTTCCAGTCCTCCCCTCTCAAAAAGTATGTCTTTAAAGTGGAAAAGTTTCAGAGAATAGCAACAAGGACAATTCAGAGGTGTAGAACATCTGTTCAGGGAAAAACACAGTACATTTACCCCTTAAATTCAGATCACACAGCTAGTTTTAAAACAAACCTTCAAATTATCCTTGCTTACTGTGCTTTGTTTCAAACACAGTATGGTCTTCGAGCATCTGAACTGGATTTCTTTTGAATGAAACAAAACCAGATCATGTTCTGGAACATACCTGGTGCAGTTTTGGAACATACCTAATTCAACTGTGCATCAGTATATGATCTGCAGGACCAATTTTATGCTAGTTAGAAGGAAAAAAAGCCCAGAGAATGCCATGAACTCTGTATCAGTATGATTATTTTGCAAGTCCACTTCTATTACCTGCTCTATAATGTTCCCGTAGCTGAGGTGGATGAGGACACTTCAACCTTAAAAAGAAGATTTATTGGAAATGTGAGAAAGGTCAAAACAATTCTGAGTGGCATGAAGAGGAATCGACTGTTGTATTTTTCAGATGTCAGTCTCAGAAGATTAGGTATAATGCTGATGTGGATCAAGGATCAAAACAAAAAGGATGCAGTTCTCCATGTGACATGCACTGGACCTGTGGAGCTTTTTGCCAAATGGTGGTGTGCTGAGGCAGGTTTGAAGGAAGATTGGCCAAGTACTTCGAAGGGAGATCTGCTCACATTTATTAATTGGGTTACTAATTGTGTTAAGAAGTCTCCTTGGCAGAAAGTGGCTAGATCTGATTTGTTCCCTTTTCTTTCTCTTCCCTATAGAATCATCAAGGTTGGAAAACTCCTCCAAGATCATCCGGTCCAACCATCCACCTATCACCAATATTTCCCACTAAAACACGTCCCTCAGTACAACATCTAAACATTTCATGAATACCTCCAGGGTCAGTGACTCCACCACCTCCCTGGGCAGTCCTTTCTAATGCCTGACCGAGCTTTTGGAGAAGTTTTGCCTAATGTCCAACCCAAATATCCCCAGAAACAGCTTGAGGCCACTCCCTTTAGTCCTATTGCTAGTTACATGGGAGAGGAAGCCAACTCCCACCTCACCACAACCTCCTCTCAGGCAATTGTAGAGATTAATGAGGTCTTCCCTGAGCCTCCTCTTCTCCAGACTGAACAATCCCAGCTTCCTCAGTTGCTCCTCATAAGTCTTGTGCTCCAGACCCATCACAGCTTTGTAGCCATTCTCTGAACATGCTCCGGGGTCTCAACGTATTTGTTGTACTGAGGGGCTTCAGAATAAACACAGTACTTGAAGTGTGGCGTCATCAGTGCTGAGTACAGTGGTGTAATCAGCTGGGCACACTGCTGGCTCATGTTCAGCTGAGCACTGACCACGTATCCACCTGTGACTGCTTTTGGAAACAGAAAGCTGACCAATGCTGAGGCTTGCCCTTAGCCTCTGTAACCATTCTTTTGTTGTGTTCCTCTATACCTTTTTTTTTTTTTTTAAGTGCACTACAATGATCTTTGAATAGGCAGTTAGACATGAATTTTACCTTGGTGGCTAGGGCTGGTAATTTCCACACCATAAATGTTTCTCAGAAGCCTCTGTACATTAAATTAAAGTGTGTTTCTCTCAAGAAGAAGTTTTAAATGAGTAATTTAGATCATTTTCAGCATCACAGGTTACCTCAGCTCTAAATGACTGCAACAATGAAGGGTATTCATTTAAAGCAGCCACATTTCCTTATGATATTTTGTGTTCACTTTGACTTCAGCTTTATCATAGCATCACTGCATAATTTCATGGGTGTACAGAGAAACTGGGTATGTTAAATATGTAATTGGAAAGGAAGAGATGAGATAACTGAAGGAAACTGCAAGTCTTAGTCCTGATGTTTATGTCTTTTATGGCAAAAAGAACATTTTTTTCTTATATGTATAACAGACTGTGTATAGCAATGAAATAAATCCACCCTGGGTGGAAGAAAACATTTTTTTAACGATAAAGTGCAACACTATATTTGATGTTTATGACACGAGAAATGCTATGTCTGATTGCGATGATAGAAGATTTGAAACATTCTCCTTAGAGAGATATACGCAAAATGATGCTATGCCAAAGCCATAAGAGGACTTTAAAACTCTGAGTCAAATAAAGAGTTAATGACTTACAGTGATGAATTAAAGCTTTGCACTTAGGGAAGAAGAAGGAACTTGCTTTATGTAAACAGCTGGAGATTATCATGATCTCTTTTTTTGTTTGTTTCACAATGCTTACAAAGACACAGCTGGCCCACCTGGGGGAGGTGTTCCCAGGGATGAATGCCTGTACTTGGCACTCCTTTGGAGGCAGGAGGTACAGGATCTCCTGCCTGGCCGAGGGGGCCTTGGGTATGAGGTGTGATCAAATCACATCCAGGGTTGGCACGGCAGCTGGAGATAGCTTTCATTACAGTTGAGTGACTAAACCAACCAATAACAGTAAATATTTAATGTGACCAAAGCAAGTTTTATGAGTCAACTCTTTATAAGTATTACAAGATGCATTTTCTTAATGGTTGAGGACCCTGAATTCCTGTAATTGTACTCTTCTGGTAATGATTTCAGACTCCGGACAGGCAAGATGCTACTGTGTAGTTCAGCCAGGGATCCGATTGTATGGGCACTGAGCAGTGCTCTGGCTCCCAATTGCTTGTGTGGTTTGAACTGTGCTTAACTGCAGAGCAAAATAGCATGCTGGACAGAAAAGCTGCCAAAAAAACAGCATACCTTCACTCTTGCCTCTGGCTCAGTATGCTGAAAAGACTTGTCATTAAAAAAATGTAATCATTAAGAGATATGTGATACACTTTTTAGAGAGAGATTATCTGTAACTTATTTTTAGGTACAATTTAACATACAGTAGGAAAAGCATTTATGCAGATATTGGTTATCAGCACAACGCAGTTGTCAGTTTTAAAACCTGCAGAGGGAAGAAAGATCCACAGAACCTTCTGGGGGTGATTTAGAGGGAGTTGAGACTCAAGAGCTTGACATATTACTGCTGTTTAAGCTTATCTTTTGATTGTAATAAGAAGCACTTCATCACCAGCATCCTGCTTATGTAGCTGTAAATGCTTGCTTTGCCCTGGGAAAAAGCTGCGCCAGTTATTATCAATGCACATCATACCATGCACCAGGTGTTTTTGGTAAGAAAAAAAGTATTCATGATATCTCAGTGGGAATATAATTTCTGAGGTTATTTTGTTTGTTCTTATTGTACCTCGTATGTATCTGTAAGGAAGTGCACATTCACTTTAATGTAAGCAACTATAAGGAAGAAAACTGCTAAGAGGCAAGAGATGTCATGGTACAGCACCTATGCAAAAACAATTAAGGAGAAATCAAGGTTAGCATGCACATTTTCATTTTCCCCAGAAATTTTTAAACTGAGTGATGGTATGAAACTGAGAAAACATAACCACTGACCTGGCTTTGATTCAAAGGTTTGGTTTTTATTTGTCTTTCTTTCTAATATGACAAAGCTTTTCTTTGACAGTGGGATGTTTCCACTTCTGAAGGTTGAGGAAAGAGTTAAAGCTTTACTGGTGTAACACTGATTCCTCTGCTCAAAAACTGGGGTAATGTATGGGAAGGTCTATAAGCATGGCATTTTTGTATTTTAATCCTCTTCCATTAAATTCTAATGACCGGTTGCTAAACGATGTCATGCATTTCCTGCTCCTTTTATGAGGAGTTGTTTTATAAAGCAGCAGCTTGGAAGTGTGCAGGAAGCAGTCATCTCTGGAATTGATTGCATTTCTGATAGAGCACTTTTGTATTGTATCCCTGGAGAAACTCTGCAGGTCATAATGGCTTATGTTATCCTTGTAGCTACAGGATAATAATTTACAGAAGTAAAGAAGGAAACAAGATCTACCATCTTTAAATCTGTTACCAGACTCAGTTCACTTGGTTTCTTTCTTCCTCTCTTTCTCTCTTTCTTTCTTCCTCCATTCCTTTCTCCTTTTCTCTCCTTTTCTCTCCTTTTCTCTCCTTCCTCCCTCCCTCCCTCTCTTTTTTCTAAGAAAGCAGGTAATTATTATTAGCAAAGGAGAGCTAAAGGTTTTTTTATGTGCAATACAATGGAAATCTATGGCTCTGAAACAGCTGATGTTCATAAATTGATTGAGAGTCGGAGTAGCTACAAGAAACATATCCAATTTGATCAAGTGATGTGGAAACAGGAGTCAAACTACAGGAAAATTTACATATGTTGAGATGGCAGTAATGATTGTGTTCCTTCTGTCTGTCATATGGGCTCATTAGAAATGGGTGTGAGCCATTAAGCTTTGATATTCAGCAGAGATAAGTAATGAACAAGAAAATAAATAAAGGAAACAAAGGCTGGCCATACACTGCAAAGCAGCATAACAATCTGATTATATTGAGAGATTGGCTGCCACTTTCTTGTCTGACTGTTCAGCACAAGGGAATGCTTCCCTTTATTTCTGTCTCCAAAATTCTGTCCTCATTCAAATACTGGTAAGAAACGTATGAATCTTACATGCTACTTCACTGGAAAATTACTTTCCTTGGTTTCAGATAGAAATCAGTAGGACATTACCTTGAGTGAATTCTCTCTGACATGTCAGATTTAGGGAGTGTCTGTATGTGCAGAAAGCGTGTAGAAAAAAGCTTTTGAATTTTCCAGAACACATGTGACATTTGCACAGATTTCTGTTTTCCCATTAGCAAGTGTGTTCATACTGAAGAATATGAACTAATAATAGAGATGACTTTTAGTTTGTCTTTCTGTAGATGCCTGGATTTTTAGCATGAAACTAAGGGCCTGTGCCAAATAGTAATTGGAACTGGCCATCAATCATTGTGCTAGCATCAGGCTATAACAAGCAGTGTTGTATGACTGGTCTGGTATTAGCCTGAACAAACTTCCTGTGACTCACAAGTACAGTAGCTCTGGCCAAGTTTCTTTTAAAACCTGAAAAACAGATTAAGTAATGATTCTTCCTTTGTTAGATCTGCTCTCCCAAGCCCTGGATTTGTGGTGCAAAATGCTAACAAAGGCAGGTACAAAGGCAGCAAAGCACTTGAAATTTTTAGTTTTTGTCCTGTTAGCAAGACAATTTGAAACTTCATGTACATGTTTTCTATTGCATTGATCTGTCTGATGTTTTGCTTCTTGTGGTGGACACTGGCTTAAGTAGATGAGGAACTGAGAAACGATGAGCTTGAAATTTCTGCTGGAATTTTAAGAACCTTGTTGTCCTTTTTTTTCTGGTGCTCCCCGCTGGGCATATTGAATTTGATAGCTTATTCTGTAGAGTCAAGTAATCAGATGATAAACAGGGGATAAGTGGCAACACAATAAGACAAGGTAAGAGAGGTAAATGGTAAAAACCTCAGAAGTGTGTCTAAACATCAGTTCTGAAAACACAATGCTAGCTGTGCAAGGAATACTACTGATTGTAATGGATTAGTGATATTCATTCTTTGTCTCTTCTCTATACTGGAAAAATAAAGTAGTTTCTGAAGAAATTGTTTCCAATTTTTTGTTAATGTTTGTATTTGGGCAACAAATGACATTGGAAAACACCATATTCATGCACCATTAATTTTTGTCGTAAGGAAGACTACTTGCAAAACAATCAGAGGAAGACCACCTGGTCTCTGGTTTTGAATTTCCTTTTTACTCACTGAATGCTTTTTATGTGGAGAGCATACAGTCCTGCAGCAACACATCCCTCTTTCAAAACCCTTCCTACTTTTGCCTATGGGCTATTAGGAAATCAGACTTTATCACATTCCTTTTCATTTGAATGGGACTGGGTTTTTTCCTGCAGCACAGGAAGGAAGACTTGCCAATAGTAATATATTTACTTTCCAGGGGTCAATTAGTCAGGTCTTTTGTCATCTTTATAGCAGCAAAATGGCAATATGATGATTGTGAGGACAGTGAAAGAGTAATAAGAATTTTCTCATGTGAAAGTCAAAGAAAACTGTGGCCTACAAGACTAGGCTTTTGCCTATAGAGGTCAAAGAGGTTTTTGACTATAGAGGTCAGACTACTTTCCCCAGGAATTTTCCTTTATTATTCTCTCCTGGACGGAGGAAGGACTTTATCTGATGGGAGATGCTAAGAAGAAATAGCTCAGTTAGGAGCAGATGGATTAATACTCCCTTAGTTCCAAAGAGTGTAGTCTTTAGTTAAATGATTATTCATTCATTTTGCACTGATCAGTATCAGAAATCCCTCATGTAAAAGCCTTAGCTGTAGTGAACACATAATTCAGAATGCAAGCTGTGTGGCAATTTTAGTAAACCAGTGCTGCCCACCATTGCTGCTCAGGTGTACATTTTCAGTTCTTCTCAAGCAGATAGCTTCACCTGAATATGTACTTTGCAGTTACAAATAGTATTTACGAGATCTCCCTGTGCATTAAAAAAAGAGAGGTAGCATGTTTAAGGAAATCAAAGCATTAGGGTGGTGCACTGTGTAAGAGACTATTCTTTTATATGATTGACTCAAAGTTTGCTGAGGAACAAGTCCAGGCAAGTCCTGGGCAAAGGCAGAGAAATCTTTTGTCTTGAGGACACTGATGGACAGGTCCTGGCTAAGGGTTGTGAAATCCTCTAAGGAGCACAGATGGACAAGGCCGGGGGCAACGAGAGAGAGATAAGCTGCTGATAATGGCCGGGAAACGGTCTTTTTGTGTGGACTTATCTCGAGGAAGATGGCCATCTCAGGAGGTATACACAGGACTCTTGCTCAAGCACCCAGGGATGTCACGTAGGCAGCAGAAAATGGAGGATAAAAGAGGGTCCAACAACCACGGCGATGTGGAGGCTGATCTCTCACCACAACCGAGAGGCTGATCTCTCATGATCTCTCACCACGACACGAGCTTTCTGCCTTCAGATCCTTCTCTACGGACCGTTTGTTGACGGACTTCCCTGGGCCTGCTACCTGAGACCTGCTGCTTCCTCCCTGACCTGCACCCTCTGGTTGCCCAAGACCGGCCTCGCTGCTCCTGCTCTTCGGCCTCGGACCGTCAGAAGGTCGTGCAATGGGACTGCTGCCGGATCCTGGTGGTGACTATCCCCGCTTTACGCAATTCTTGCTTCTTTCTATCTTTTCTATCGCTCGCCTTCCCTTCCCCATCACCCCAATCCGTTACAGTGTCCGTCCTCATCTCCCTTATTAACGTTTGTAATAAACTGGTCGGACCAACATTTGAACCGTTGTTTCTTAATCTCACGCTGGGCATACATATTTCAAAGAACCTCCTCTCCCTCCTATAATTTGGAGCGAGACACACTGTAAAGACAGTTGCATAGAGAAAGAGAAAAGTGACATATAATTTAATGAAATGCCTCTGCAGCAGTCTTATTCCCTTGGACTGTGCAGGTTATATAACAACATAACCTCAGCAATATGGTATGCAGTTAGCACATCAGATGGGGACTCAAAATTCCTGTGGAGTAGACCAAACCCAAGCTAGAATCACATACTTAGTGATTCACTGGGCAACAAATTGAAGGTGTTAACTGTTATTTTCATAAGCATGGTATCCACTCGATCTGTATTTCCTACTCTCAAAAAAAAAAAAAAAAATCCATTTTCGTGTATATACTAAGAAACAGATAACTTGTTACCTTACTAGCTCAGCTATTTAAGTAGCTTTCCAAAATATGACAGTTTTTTCGTAGTTCTTATCTATCCAGGGGCTATTTCTGCCCTTGGGACCTTGCTGTGATTCTTTTTTTTTTTTAATTTTGCTGGATTCAAGAGTGATCCATCATTAGAAATGTCTTCTCATGAATATCTGTAGACCGCAAGCAGGTTGCTTGTCTTATGAATAAACTAAACAGGGTAAACCTTTGAATTCTTTAAGATGAGATATGCGTTCAACAAATTTTTGACAGTCCTGCTGGTTGCTACTGATAGGCTATTGGCAGTCTCACTTCTGTCCTAAACAAGGGAAATACTCCCTCAAATACCAACCTCTGCACAGCCATTTCTGCCTTCTCTCCTAGTTAGGCGAGCATGTATGCGAGGGAGGTCTAACTGTTGAAATGTTGGGACCTTGTTATTGTCACTGCTTTCATGTCTTCTTTAGGTAATTCATAAATGTCTGACCCACCATCAGGCAGTAGTAAGAAGTGGTGTCAGATGATACTTGCCTCCATTTTCTGAAAAATAAGCTCTAATGGCTTCTGTTACTCTCTAAGTGTCCCTATGGCTAATGGGTTGTGAAAGAAATTTCTGTTCTGAAAATATTCTGATTTGAATTATTGCATTCTTTCCCTCAAAATTCTGCTTATAAATGTCGGTCTTCTACCTAATCACCTGATGCAGTGGCACAGCAGTGTTCCTGTTCCAGCTGTGTACTGGAAAGAAGAGGAACGGACATGAAATTACCCCATTTTCTGGACAGGAAAAAAGAGTGTACGTTGTTACACTATTCCTGTCAAAACCTTTGTTCCACATTCACCGGCCCTCCATTTCCAATCAGCATACATCTCTTTACAGAAGCATCATCAGGAAATCAAATGCTGTAGTTGTACGGTTTACAATAAGACTGAATTCTCTGGACATTTGTGCAACTAGAACCTGGAATATAATTTCTATTAAAATATTTTTGCATATATTGTATTCCAAAGCATGTTCATTTTTCAACATATGCTTGATCCTTTTTAGCTTACCGTTGAACTTTAGATACATTTGGCTGTTGTAAATAATGCATACATTAAACTGCATGTTTAACATTGCTTGGTTTCCTGTTAGTATTTATGCTGCAGTAATCTTCAGCAATAGAATGATGAGAGGTTCTGTTTATCATTTGGTGTTCATTTATTATTAATCTTAGATTTGACAGGCTCCAAGATGCTATTATTTCTTCTACTGTGGAGCATAAGTGAGCTACAAGAATGGGTACATTTTCCAGTTTTGATGAAAATACTTGTGCATTTTTCTAGAGTGTTTTTTTTCTTTCCAAATACATTGTCTTCTAATGGAGATTATGGCACGTGTAAGCTTATTTAGCATGCTTTACATATACATGTATTAAGAAAGTGAGAATTCAAAAGAAATTATTGTGATATTTTCTGCTTTTTATTTTTGATTGAGAAGATGTATTATTATAGGATCAATTAAAGTTTGAAAAGGAGAGGGGAACAAAACACAAGCTGATATATATGCACAGACATATATAAATATATATATTTGCTAACACTGAAGGCAGTAAAGCAGAAGTGTGCTAGTTTTGGTATATTTATAAATTCCCATATTTTTATTGCATCAGAGTCCTCACTAAAGAGACGACGATAGTTCTAATGATTATCTCCAATGTGGTATTTAAAAGTAAGCTGAGCTCCTAAATTTGAGCCAGTCTACTCTCAGGGAAATCAAAGCAAATGAAAACGCCTGCATAACAAAGGATAATATTCAGCTGCAATGGGGAGAGGGTGATCCAGATCTTCAATACTGTCAGCTGCAGCTTCATTATCCACACCATGACCTTCCTTGGTACACTGTCTCTGTCGTAAGACCTGTTCTTTCAGACTGCTGTTACCTCCTGCTGTTTCATTCTAAATGTGTCTAAGTAAGATGTGTCTTATCCATACAGATAATAACCATTTACATACATTTTCTGAATACCCTTAAAATCTTTAATTCTTTAACCAAAGCTGTTATCTGCTAGGATCTCCTTATGCAGACCTACTTGTCTTTAGGTTTGTTTGACCTTTTGAGATAGTGGTGTCAAGTCTGAAAAGCTTTTAATCTATTTAGTGACCAGTATCAAGCAATATAAATAGAAAGAAAATCTATAATTTGACAGGTAGCAAGGGAAATCAGTAGTAAATTCAGATCAATTCTTGGTTAAAATTCTTGGAAAAGGTTTTAGCCTTTTGTAGGCTCTAAATTGATGCAAAACAGTTCCTGAAACAAGCGTGCAGTACTAAAACATCTGTTCACAGTCAAATATAGCAGCAGTATTCAGAAGGGCGTGTGCCCACATGACATTTTGCTTATCAGTTTTATCTGAAGAAATAATGGAATTTTTATTTGAGGTAATGTAAATAAGGAATATTTTAAAATATACAGAAAACCAAGAGATACCTGATAAGCTGCGTTGACATAGAATAAGGGTAACGTTTGGAGACCTTTGGAGTCCACCAAGATCTAAGAGTAATTCCTCTGCACCTCAGATTTCTCCACAGTGTATGCCAGCAAAACTAAAATCTGACAAATGGAAATAAACCCTTTGTATGCTCAAATGAATGCTTTTTTTTGTGCAGAATGCACAGGATGGTTTGTGTCCATCCATCTGTCAGTGAGACTGTAAGCATTTTTTCTTCATTCTCTGTGTATCCCCACCAGAGGGAACCTGCAAAATGGCCTGTTCTTGTTCTTTCCCAAGGACCAGAATGCTGTGAAAACTGAACTGCTCTGGTAATAAGGTACAGCTCAATGGAAGTAGGGGGATCAGAATCTTAATTGCTGCATTCTCGCAGCAATCAATACAAAAGATCCAAGAAATCAGAGGGGAAGAGAGTCATATAGTTGCAGGCAGGCAGGCAAGTGTGAATACATATATGTACACCCCTCATAGCCCTTTTGACAGAGAGCTGTGCAGTCTTTACACACACACGTACACCTTTGTTTGAAATTTGAATGATCCTAATAGCTACTTCGATGATCCTAGCAATGTTAGCCAGTCTCAATAATGGAATTTGATTGTGGGGGAGCCCAAGATCACCCCACAGATCACAAACATAGCCTACAAATAAAGCAGATAAGAAAACAGAACATCAGTGGCAATTTTTTTTACTATGTCAGTTTGAACACAGAACATATATCAAAGGGGTACTGCTCTGCTGTGAGAACGGATTGGTTTTCATGTTCACTGTTATAATTTTGAAGGCTACAGTTAGTCCCTGGATCTGAAACACTTCAAGCAAGAGCTGTGCCTGGAGTCGGATGCTTTGGTCCTATTTTAGGCTCCTCAGGGAATCCCAGACACCAAATGAGCAGGAAGTGAGTCTGCTGCAGGACTCACTGTATCTGCCATCCTCTTTTAGTTATTTTGGATGCTCAGTGGCCTCTTAAAACACACTAGACACTTAGGTTTAGGCCACTCGATTTCACCCTGGGGCTGAAGTCACGATATCTTCACTGTCACTGAATGATACTGCTTTTAGGTGCATCAGCAGCCTAACAATGGTGTGAGATTTGACAACTTTTCCTGCCTTTGGTAGAAGAAATTCATGACCACTGTGAAGGCACTTTCAAAGGGATCTGTACAAGAGCAGTAGGAGGCAGATGCCACTAGCAAAATGGTAAGAATGGTTTCTCTGAACTCGGTGTTCTGTAACAGTATGAGTTCATGTCATTCTGACAGATTCACATCATGACTGTTAAGGAGACACTCGTTTGGAATTCACTGTTAATAGTAAACAGCTAAATAGCTATTGAGATTTCCAGGGGATTTTCCACTCTCACCTGTCTGTTAGCATATTCATTAATTTTAACTCTAGAAAGTGATGAGTCAATAGCCCGTAGAATCCATCTTTTTGTTTTATTTTACATTTTATTTTACTGAAACAGCAAGAATGCAGTTTGATGAGTGCTCTTTGGTGTATTGGGATATGTGTGACACAAATCAATTTTGTCTGGCTTTATCACAAGCAGCTGACTTAGTCCTGCATGTCTACACTGAGACTTCACAATAATGAAATCACTAACTTAGGAAACACAGGTTGCTTATTTCGAACACGAGTCTGTGTGGCATCTGTAATACTTAAATGATTCACTAAATGCACATCTGTGCTCCTAATGTTTACAGACTTTATAAATCCACCATCTGACACCTCCAGGAGATGCTTGTGTATACAATGTGGAAATCGATACTTGCAGGTAAGCGATTGCCCTTCCATTGGTCTGAGAGATTGATGTGATGATCAGAAAACAGCAGGTGGGGCTCACTGTTGATGTTTTGCGCCTGAATTTTCTCACTCTTGCTCTTGTAGATTCAAGTATTTCTGGTTTGTATTTTTTTTATTTATACACACTTTGAGCAGAACATCAAGCAGAACATCCTGAGCAAAGAGTAATAGTGATTGTTTCTCACCTCCACGGATCTTCTCTCTGTTAAGAAATCAAAGCAGAACGTTCCATTTTTGTAGAGTTGCACTTTCTGAATCTGCAAATGTCTTATATGGAATTAAATACAGTTTTCCTGAAAAAAAAAAAAAGGAGATAGTAGACATTTCTGGTATATTTTAATCTGTGAAGCTATGAAAGTTAGCAGCCTGTGTGTGTGAAGACAATCAGCAGTGAGAGTGAGGGAGAGCAGAACTGAGTTTGCTAATACACTGCTGGACTTAGGAGGCTCAGGTTACAGGGGTCTGTTTGATATGTGGCACAGGTAAGTCATTGTCCTCTCTGTGGTTCTATTTGCCATTCTTTAAACGAGTATAAAGCCACTGACTTCCATGGTGAAATAAAGAGAGAGGAAGAGAAAGAGACAGGGAGGGATTTTTAGTACTCAGGGGTGTACAAATCACTCTGATGCACATGAAGGTGCATCAGACCTGCATGGAGAGGGAAGAGAGTAGAACTGTTTGACAGCAGAGGTGAAGTTATTTTTTTTCAGATGAAAAGTTAATTTAAGAACCAAAAACTATAGGACATGGATGCAAGGTGGATGCTCTGAAAATGAGATGCTGCAGAACTAAGTGGTCCAGAGTCAGACTTCTCTGTTTCTAGACTATTTCTTTGCTTCCCAAGGATCTGCAACAGACAGTTGTCAAAAAGAAGATCAAGATATGACTTGATTACGTCTTAATATCTTCATGGGGCAAACATGACCAAGGGGCTATATGTGGGGCAGGGAAGGGCAGAGGAAGGGTCAGAAGCTGGAAGTCAAAATCTCAGAAACCGAAGAGAAAAATAGTATGCAACTTCAGATTGACTGTGAGTGGAAATATATGCTTTTTCTAAACTCAAATTATTGAACTCAGAATGGCTATAATTGAATGAAAATCTTTGGCCTCTGGTGGAAGGATGTTCTGATGGTTTCTTTGCTTTTAATATGGGAAGCTATGGCAACAAAACACTGCAGTAATAAGACTTTTTCCCTTCGTTGAATGTTGTAGCTGCTATTGAGGAATCTGCCACTGTCTTCTTCTAATAGTCTGTGATACAGAAATTTATGTCCAGAAACAAGACACATTGCCAGGTGTTGAGCTGAATGAATGTTTTTTCTGCAAGTGAAGGTGTCTGTAATAAGCCAACAGAAAATAACTTTTGATACAGTAGTGATCAGGGGCAGAGTTAAGGTTACTTGTGTACCTTACTTCTTCAAAATGCCATATTTTTCAGTGTTTCAAAATAATACTCATATGACCTTATTCCTCAGTATTTTTAAATGAATCAACAGTTGCCTCCTCTCCTCTCCTCTCCTCTCCTCTCCTCTCCTCTCCTCTCCTCTCCTCTCCTCTCCTCTCCTCTCCTCTCCTCTCCTCTCCTCTCCTCTCCTCTCCTCTCCTCTCCTCTCCTCTCCTCTCCTCTCCTCTCCTCTCCTCTCCTCTCCTCTCCTCTCCTCTCCTCTCCTCTCCTCTCCTCTCCTCTCCTCTCCTCTCCTCCCTTCCTTCCTTTCCCCTTCCCTCCCCTTCTCATTTTTTTCTTCTCTTCCTGCCTCTTTTTTTCTTTTTTTTGTAACTAGTGTATATATGACACTAAATAAAGACATCATGCAGTAGATAAAATCACTCTCTGAAAGACTTTCCACATGAAGAAATAACAGAAATATCATTCATTTTGCATCTTCAGATATCTGGGTTCTAGTTAATGAGATACACAGTACTAGCTACAATATTTCCTATAAATGTATACTAAATCATTTGAATTCCTTTTTTTTTTTTTTTTTGGTCAAAATACTTAAATTCTGCATCATTAGTGGGAATTTGGTCATTTTGCAAGTGCTTCAGAAATGTTTAAATGAAGATTCAGATTTGCATTTGGACAACTAATCTTGTATTACTACTGCTGTATTGTTTTTTGATGTCCCCACACTTGCTGAAAATCATTTCTTAGTTTCATGGTTTCAGAGTTATCAGCCCTTTAAGATATAAATGATGTTGGTCAGATCCTCATGTCCTATTGTTTTAGTCTTGCTAGTGCAGGAAGACATGACTGCTTTAGTTGATATTCAGCTCACATTCTCAGGCTTTTCCTTGCACCAACAAGGTATTGCTAGTACCAATTTTGTGCAGGATGAAAGATGAGTACCTGGAACATATTTTGTGGCAAGAAATAAACTGCAGTTTCACCAAATCACATAGTGTACAGGACCCTGCTTGGAGCAACACATCTGTCTCTGTGAGTTCACATGGATACAAATGTGGATGCAGCAAATGCAAATAAATTAACTGTTTATCATTATATGCTTACTAATACAGAGAGAAGCAAGGTAAAATTTCATATGCTGAACATCCATATTTGAAATCGGAATGAGCAAACCTGCTTTTTTATTTCTCCTGGCAAGTGGGTAATCTATTTTTTTCCAACCGTATTATTGGTAATCCTGGTATGAATCAGACAAAGAGATCTAAGTGCATGGACAGATACAATTTCAGTATAACAGCACTGTGAATAATGGAGGCCAAATAAACTTGATGCCACCAGTTACAGGGTCATCTGGCGAGCTCGGCATTTTAATGCAGTTAAGTAAGGTCACTGCAGAAACACAGATAACAAATTGCTGAGGAAAATGATGATTCAGTATTCTGTTAAAAACATCACTTTCCATCAGTTAAATGCAAGGACTGTGCAAATCCATGCGCCTGAGAGCCTAATTAGATCTATTATAAGCATGAGGTAGAAGGTTTCATCTTTGTTGGAAATTTGCCTTTGGGTAACAGGGCAGTATCAAACACTTGTGTCTGGCTTCTGGGCCTGGTTAATTACCCGCCTGCAAGTTTCCCAACACCAGGGTTCCCCTCTCGGTCACCATGGCAACATGCCTGCTGACAGCATCCTGTACGCTTCTGTCTGTGCTCCAGTCACTTGGAAACGCATATGAGGAGTTTAAACAATGTGAAAATAATACAGATCTATAGGAAGGTGAATGCAAAATGCTGTTCATTTTCTCCTTTCTCTTCAAGAGCTCATGGGGAGCAGCTGGTCCTGGGGAAGCCAGCAGCATCAGTGGGGATGGCTCATAAATGAAAACTCAAAAAGAACTGATACGGGTCTGTGGGGACTGGTCCTTTGCTGCTGTGCCATTCTGATTTGAAGAGTTCAGTCTGTCTCAGACATAACACGTGCTTGATGTCTAAGGTCTCCATGGATTAATGATATTCTTGGAGTCCAGCTTCCTGTGCAAAATTTATTTTCAGGTTTTATGGACACCTTAGAAACAGATGGGGTTGGAGTAAGATTCATCTGTTGCTGCTACTGTTAAAACTCTAAAATGTAGATGTTCTCAAGCATCATCTTGTACTCTGCCACGCAAAGTGTTGTTGCCTGTCATCTTTTTGCCAGTGGAGGAGCGATGTATTTGCAGGTACTGGCAATGGACTTGTTACAGGATCTCATCACTTGATAGAGAGTTCTAGGAAGTAAACCAACAGTTTTATGGATAGCTGATCATTAAAGGGCATGCTAAACCTTATAGAAGCTGACTTTGGGAAGGAGGAGGGAAGAAACAGATTATTGACCTGTTGACCATCATGCTGATTTGTACTGGCAATCAGGATTCTCCTTGTCTTCTGCTAGTGATTTTTTTTTTCTCATATTTTATATCCTGAGGTGCAGGAAAAAACACTTTGTTTTGAAAATGTTGCTTTGGAGTCTTTTTTTGTGGTTTTAGTGTCATCACTGTTAAACTGTTCAGGCTGCCAAACTTTTATTGATCAAAATGGAGGAGAGATTAGTGACAGAACCATGAATATTTAGTTTTAAAGGGAAAATGCTATACAATTTTGCAAAACTGAAAGAAAGGAGACAAGAAGACTTTCATTTGAGAGCTCTGGATGAGGCGTAAGAAATCACCTCTTGTATAGCTGGATCTATAGTGCTGAGCATACATAAAAGCAAAAAAAGAATTGAAGCCTAAAAATACATGTGGTTTCATGTCATACACAGTGGATACATCATGAAAATTCGAGGATTCACATCTGATTATACCTCTAGTAGGTTTTCCATTAGTAACTGCTTACTACATCTGCCATTTGCAAAAGTAATTCCTTTGTTAATCTGACTACTTCCTGCCAGCAAATTAGATTCAGACACAAGCACACACACACAAACGTATTTCTAGTAAAACTGAAGACAAATGCTCAGAGAAAAATCTGCTACTTCCCATTTATTTTTATATTTATGTACATTACGCCATTATAAACAGTTTAAACCCCGCAGTTAATTATTTCTGCGTTACTTGTGGTTTTTTTTGTTTGTTTGTTTGTTTTTGACACAAAGCAATGTCTCTATCATACTTTTCTGAGTTTCTTGTATCCAGCCATCCTTTTACTGTTCACTGAATTCAGTTTTAGGATACATTAATTTTATGAAGGAAAATAAATAGCTGCTGAGGAAGGAGCTATATAAATGGTTGGGAAACCTATGTGTTGATTGAAGGACTGAAGCCCTGTCTCTATACACCCTGACTTTATACTTCCTTAACCAACTGGGATCCTGCCTACGTTTTGCAAAATTCTTGTGAGTGAACTGAAGCAACAGCCTGCTTTGAACAGCATATCTAAGCATTTCAGAAATGAACGTAGGCAGTTCATTCTTCCAAACCCATATTTAGCTAACTGAATTCAAACTCTGAATTAAGATTTTTTGCTGACATCTGCAGGAGTTGTTTTGTGTAAGAATGTCAGAAAATCAGGTCAGTGATTTTGCGATTCTGAATTTAGATTAGGTGTCAAATCTTGTGCTTTTAATTTCTGAAATCTGAGAGTGCTTTCAGTTTGTACTCAGGTCTGACATGTTTTGGAGATTGTATCGGAGCCCCCAAAATTGTGGAAAGCTGAAAAAAACAGTAGTGCTACTTTTGTCTCTTTTTAAGTTAAAAAGATCTCAGAAGCACAGTTTAGGTGCCATGGTGATATTAGGTTAAGGATGAGTTATGTGTCAGCAAAGGGAAAGAAACCCCACCCTGATGCATTGCTGGTCCACCATTCTTGGGCTGTCCTCACATGGTTTAATTCAAGACTGTGGCTTCAGTTTCAAATTTGCTTCCAGCCTTGAGCCTACCTGTCACGCATGCTATCCTGATTTACCTCTGAATTTTGCTGGATCAATACCTAGATCTTGACTGCAACCTTGGTGTGAAACAGTAGGACAGCGTGTCCATATTCTGGTCACATGTGGCAGATGTTGTGCCTGGTGTGTTTGATCACGAGGTGTTCAGAAATGTTTTTACGCAGAAGAAAGGAACACTGAGAATGAAGCTACTGGCAAAGGTTACTTTCAAAAAATTTAATCACGTAAGCATAGAATATCTGACTTTCCCCAAATAATTTTAGCACATATAGTTTAAAAACAATGAAATCTTTGAGTATTTCTCATACTAGAAGTGATATTCTTTCTCTAGGCAGTATTAAATTGGTTGTTTGGCAGTCCCATTGTCCTCTATAACGTGGGCTCCCAAGTCTCACACCCTTGTTGCATTTCAGTGGTCACTTTTTTTCTCAGTATTACATTATAAAATCTCAAAAAAAAAAAAAAAAAATTGTGTCTGGGAGATGATTTCCAGTTGTGGAAACTATCTTAGAGAAAGAAATAGGGAAAATTGGTTCCATAATTTTAATACTCAGTATATTCCATGGTAACCACTGTGGAATGTCTGAGTTTTGTTTAAGGATAAAATACTTTGATTTTCAGTTTTTTTACAAAAGTGTCTGAGTTCTGTGGGGTGTGTATGGAAGAAAATATTCTATCTGTTGGGTAAGTTCTGCTTGGAGCCAATAAGTGAAAAAAAGTAACAGGACCAAAGTTTTTTTGTGTGTGTGGCTTCTTTATATCTGCTCTTAGTTGAGTTTTCTTGACCATGATTTCTTTCTCTGTCCAAGAAGAATATCTCTGCAGGAGGAGCTATAGCATCTCTGTAGAAAAAGTTATCTTTTTTTTATGGTAAGTCCTTTTAAATGTTTTGTCAGGCATGTGACTGAGTGGACTTTAAATTACGTTCTCTTCACATGGAAAGCTCAGTTATTTGCAGGCATCAGGGAATTTAGTCACAGCTGCTGTTCATACCTGACTACCATACAAATTTATCTGACCCCAGAACAGATTATTCCCCATGACCTGAGCAAAAGATTTTCCACACCAGGTTATAGACTTCTTAATGGTTTGTTACTTCTCAGTCATCTTTCTGGGACTAATGTTACTCTTTGATGTTCGCTTTAATCTTTCAGTATAAACAATCACGCTGAAATCTCATAAACCAAACCCCAGAACAGCTAGTATGACATTTGTTCTTCTCAGATAAGTAGAGTCCTGATGCTGTTGGTTTTGTTTACACATGCATAATTTAAAACTTCAAAAAGATGTTTAAAGTGCCAAATTTATTTGTTTCAGTGAAAAACATAAACAAGTGTATTTACATGAAGTTCAAAATACCTCACTGCTGCCTGTGGAACACTGAGTTGTAGCTGTGCTGTGTGTTGCTTAATCGGACTGGATTAAAAAATGACAAAATTTTGACAAAATTGACAAAATATATCTTCTTCTTAAGAACTGGAAAGAATTCCACCTTGTTTTGCTTTTAGCTCATGATTTTTCACTTGGGACACATCTCAGGAACAGGGCAAATAGCTCAACTTGTATTTTCATGGAAAATTATTTGAAATACTTCTTAAAGATCAGACTTAGAGTCCTAAAATATCTTGTCTTGGGTCTTGGGATAGAAACACAGATTGCCAATTATTACTTAATAGTATTCAGTTTGGACCCTTAATTCTCATCTACCCTTAAAACAAATGTCTGTCTCAGTCTGTCTTTTCTCCACTGCTGATACTGATTTTCCTAAAAAAATCTGTTTGCTTTGTTTTGTTTTAGTTCACTGCCCCGATATTTTCTCTTCATTTTGCTGCTCTTCAGTAGTATTTCCAGAATATAAATCAAGAATTTATACTAAAAGTGAAGCTTTTTTGGAATACTTGTAAGAATGCAAATTTTGTTAGGGTCTAACTTTTATGAGGAAGGACAATCAGTGGATGAAAAAAAAAATGTATGAATACAGAAAACATCAAAGTCAACAGAAAAGTGAGAGAGACAATAAGAAGCAGGAAAATAAAAAATACCTTCAAATATGCACCTGGAAATTGGGAAAAAAAAAAAAAAAAAAGCTGTAGATATCTGTGCTGAGATTAATTTTAACTGTGTGCACAGTTGCTTTATCAGTCAAAGTGGGAAGTTGTTCATTGTGTTCTGTGTTTGCCTTTGACTATTTTGATTTGTGATAGAAGATTTTTAGCACTTGATTAATATCCAGAGAGTACTGGCCAATGGCCCAATGACCGAATGGAGATCAGGGATGAGTAGTGTCCTTGAGGGTTCAGTACTGAGACCTCTGGTCTTCAGCATCTTTATCAATAACTTTGACACTGGAATCAAGTGCACCTTCAGAAAATTTATGGATGACACCAACTTGTGTGGTGCAGTCGACAGACATGAGGGAAGGGATACCGTACAGAGAGTCTTAGGCATGAGCAGTGGGACCAGGAGAACCTCATGAGGTGCAAAAAAGCCAAGTGCAAAGTTTTGCACCTGTATCACGGCAACTCCTACTATCAGTACAAGCCTGGGGATGAAAGGATTGAGCACTGCCGTGCTGAAAAGGACTTGAGGGTACTAGTGGATGGGAAGCTGGACACTAGCCAGCAATTTGCCCTTGCGGCCCAGAAAGCCAAACATATCCTGGGCTGCATCGAAAGAAGTGTGGTCAGCATGTTGAGGGATGTGATCCTGCCCTACTGCTCTGTGCTGGTGAGACCTCACCTGGAGTACTGCATCCAGATATGGAGTCCTCAGTACAGGAGAGACATGGACCTGCTGGAGTGCATCCAGAGGAGGGCCACAAAAATGATCCAAGGGATGGAACACCTCTCCTACGAGGACAGACTGAGAGAGCTGGGGCTGCTCAGCCTGGAGGAAGGAGAAAGCTCTGGGGAGACTTGAGAGCAGCCTTTCAGTATCTAAAGGGGGGGATATAAGAGGGAAAGGGAGACTCTTCAGCAGGATCTGCTATGATAGGACAAGGGGAAATGGTGTCAAACTGTAAGAGGTGAGATTTAGACTGGATATAAGGAAAAAAATTACAATAAGGGTGGTGAGGAACTGGAACAGGCTGCCCAGAGAGGTGGTAGATGCCTCATCCCTGGAGACATTCAAGATCAGGCTGGACCAGGCTCTAAACACTTGATCTATCTGCAGATGTCCCTGTTCATTGCAGGGGAGTTGGACTAGGTTACCTTTAATGGCCCCTTCCAAATTGAATGATTCTTGGATTCTAATAAGAAAATTCTTTCTTCTATCTTTGGGTCTTTAGTAGGACATAGGACATACTGAACTTTCATTAATTCTCTAAAAATGATGCATGTGTTTCTTCTCTTGTGATTTTGAGGGATCATAAGCAAACACGGGGGGCATGAACTTCACTTGAAAGCGAAAATGTGAGTTTGGGAAATAAAACGATTTTTGCTTGCTTGTTTGTTTAACAACTATTTGACTAATTTTAAAATCTCTCTGAACTTGAACATGCAAATAAAACTGATGTTTGTCTTATTCAGGAAAGTTTTTCTACAGCTGGAAATGCTTCAGGGCGATGCAAGCCAAACAGTTACTGCGTGCTGGGGACTGTTTCCAGAAATATGGAGTTCTGGATATTTATCACACAGAGCAGCTGAAGTGATCTTTCAGGAAGGTCTGTAATAGACTACAGATAAGGACATGTCTAGAAGAATAAACCATCACCTTTTCATTTAAGAGAAAGCATTTTAAAGAAGAATACCTTCTTTTTCCATCTGATGGGAAGACAAGGAATCTTTTTTCATCGTTTCTGTTTTACTCGAGGTACATGCATGAATTCCTGTTGAATTCAGAATTTTGGTGGCAGTTTGGCAACCCTGCACTAGAAGTGCAGTCATTTTGTTCTCAGAAGGAAGAAGCCCTGCAGGGATCTGTAAAGTGTGGACTTTGAGCCATTTGAAGGTCAGACACCTAGTCTAAGCAGATGCAAAACGAGGCTACAATGAATCCCTGTGTGGGGACAACCACTTCTTTTCACAACAGGCCAATGCCAAGTACATGTCCCATGCAAGAAATCAGGCATGTCAAGACGTGATGGATTAGGTCTCTAGGGTTCTATTGAGAAGGTCAAGGTCTGGACAGTATGACACAATCTATGTAATTCTGGGAGTTGAAAAGGTGGAAGAACATGATAGCTAGTGCTTTTATGAGGATAAAATTCTCTAACACCTAAGCAAAGTAATTATGTCTATTATCATAATTTATTTTTTCCATTTTTACGTACCTGGTTGGTAAATGAAGTGGTTCTTGCTATGTGTAATACTGACACTTTGAGGAAATGCATATATTCTTTAAGTAATATGCCCCTTGATCTTGTGAATTCTTGAACTATGAACACAAGTGGAAATCTAAAATGAAAGTAATGGGTGATTATTTTCCTGTGACTATCTATGATTATTTCATTAATGTTCTTTTCTGTCCTAATCAAATCTGAATCCAGTATTTTAACCATTTTTAGTATTTTTCTGAAATTTTTATCATACCCTTATCCTGGGCACACTCTCCATCACACACATTCCCCTGAGTTTGAGAGCAATCAATACAGCTGGCCAGGCTCTGTTGAAAGTACCCCATGAATTATACTGGGGAGGATCACCTGGGAGCCTGTGGTCATTGGCGGGAGAGACCTGGGCAGGGAAATTGCCTTGCCCTCATCTTCATCACGCTGTTGCAAAATTAATTCTACTGAGTTGTCATTTTGCTTCCTCCCATCCCCTCATCATCCCACAACTGGCTTCTCTTTTTATGTCACATCAAATGGGAAGCACTTGACTTCACCTTGAAGGCCCTTCAAAGCTGCACCTTCCCTACAGATCATCTATAATTCACAGAAAGTGTCATCTCTCAGCCCTTACAGGTCACTGATGCCAGCTTCAGTGTTCGCTTGTTAACATTTCAAAGGAGTACTTTCATGTCTTCTCACATGCTGCCTCCGAGGAGCTAGCTGCAAACCTCCATGAAGCTGCTTCATTATCCTCCATCAGACGCTGCTGAAAGCTCTTCCTGGCCGGGGTGCCTGTGACAGCCTCCAGACAAGGAGGTTGCTGCCATGCTGTGCCTGCTGGCAGCTGTGCTGCCCACCCTGTGCCTCATCACTCCCATCTCCTCCCTACCTGGTTGTCTCTTCTCTCAAGTTGTCAGGTTTTTTTTTCCTTTGTTCCCCCTGACTGAGATCCTGATCTATGACTCCTGAGCGCTGTGGTAACTGGCAAGAACAGAAATGTGACTGGAGTTCAGTTATTTATGACTTTATGACAGAAAGATTTGGTTCATTATGAAATTTATCAAACATATGCTTTGTTTAGTAAGATGTGTTTCTGTCCCATTTGCTTTAAATTAAGAGAGTGGATGTTTGGCTCAATAAAGCTCTTGAGCAACCTGCAGTTTTGGTGTGATTGGCCAAGCTTTCTTTGCACTGACATATACAGGTCTTTCCTTGCTACCTCTGCTCTTCTAGCTCTGTGCAAATGCTTCACAGGGCATGCCATGAGCACAGAAGCAATTAACCATAGAAGCTGAAAGGACAATGAGGGCCCTGTTCTAGAAAGAAGGGCATGTCTTCCATTCGAGGTTAATTACACATAACCTCTGTTTTTGCATAGCTGCATCTGTGTGCATGTGAATAAAATTAAAAGGAAGGGAAAAGTGATATACAGAGATCAAAAGAAGGCTGGAGGCTGGAAATTATCTATCATCTCTAAGTATATTTGGGCATATTATAGAACAAGGACACATTTGTTTTTTCGAAGACCAATGTGACCTTTGCAATTTATGCATTGAATACTGGAACAAATTCCAAAATAGGAGAAAAATGTATGCTGTAGGAGAATATTATTAGTTGCTTTGGATTTTTGGATAAAAATTCTCTGAGAGCAGTATAATTGGATAGCAGTGCTGGGTGCATTCTGCAGAGATGCAAGTAGAAAATAATAGCACTCTATAAATTTCTGTCTTGTTTATGGCAGGCCCAACTGATTGTAATTTGGATTTTTTTTACAGTTTAGAGTGACAATTATGCACTCTGCTCATGCAAGGTTCCCATTTTAGTTACTCCAAAGACAGTAAAAAAAGTAAAAAAGGAAAAAAAAATCTATTGAACAGCACGGGATGAATATATTCAGAAATGCTTAAATCTAGGTTGGACTGAAATATTGTGTATCTCTTGGCACAACTGTAGTAAGACGGGATATCATTTGAACCTGTGTGAATGATAGTCTGGAGCTACTAGTGACAGGCTGCACAACTGTCAGGATTGCTCATTTGCCACGTGATACTCAGTTGCACACTGAGTTTATGCCTCTGTTGCTCCCTTGTGCCTTGACAGCTATTCTGCCCTTCTCTGCTCAGTATTCAGGCACTGGGGAGCAGCTGTTCATCTGCATGCTTTGTGCCATGGGGAGATCCCATCTCTTCAAGGTACTTTTGAAACTCCTTTTATTTTATTGTTATTATTTTTATGTTATTAACCAGCGTACAGCCTTTTTGCCCTGGTCACAAAGCTCTCAAGAATGTAAGAAGTGATTGTGAGTTTGCAGAACATTAACACAAACATTAATTTCTACATGTTTCTTGGCTAACTTCTAGCACACTATTTGTGCGATCTCTGCTTGCTTATTTAGACTTTTCTTTACAGTTTGAAAGTGTTCATGAACAGCATGGACTTATTTGTATCATAATATTATCAAACATTTTTGAAGATGACATGCTACCACCTGGAAGTAGGAAGTAATCAGGGATTACCTTTAAATAAAGACCAACAAGGTTATTTTTGGTCTCCCAGTTATCTCCAGACAACCTTCCTAGATAAAAGGTACCCAAAATGTTAAGGAGATTGTGGGGGGGGGGGGGAAAAAAAAAGGTGAAAAACATAAAAGGTAAATAAGAATTAATGAGCTGTCTTGGCTACTGACTGACAAATTTTCTAATAAATTAAGAAACTAAAGGCTTTTGAGTTTTTTCCAAAAGAAGGCCATGTGGGTGTAAATTTTCATTCAGAAAACCAACACATTTTGTCTAATGTTTTTGTAAGATGCCTGCAGTGACTCTAAGTAGAGCTTTCTGAGTGAGATTTGTTAGAAAAGATTGAATTCTGAGGTCATTCCACACCCGGAGAGGTGGCATTGTAAATGGAAGATCCAACGTTTATTATCCATGTGGTCAAACAATGCCTAGACCCCAGGGTCACAGCCAGGCCTTACTGGTCCTTTCCAGCCTCTTCCCAATGGCCCAGGAGCCCCATTTCATCACAGGTCCGGGTACCAAGTTTTTGTCTGAGCTATATTTTAGGTAAACCTATGCCTACTACTTATTCTCTGAACACTGGAAATATGTGGTTGACATTTCTCCAGTGTTGTGACTGGGCCCATCTCCTGCATCTCCTGGTGGGAATCCTTTGATAGATCCTCAGTCTGATTCACTACTGTACTTTGTTGGGAATGGTTGACTAAACCTCTTCTTATCACCATGACCACAGTCCTGTGCAGATCCCCTTGGAATGCTCCCTGCCTAGGGACAGTACTGCTTTGCTGTTGCAAACCAGCAGTGTGCAGTTATAATTTAATAGCACATCTCATCTGAATTTAGCAATCTTCCTCCCTTTCCTTCACTCCTTGACGGTAGTGTCTTGTGTGCATGTGTGCTTCTGGAGAATAACAAGCATTTTGTGCTCTGACCTCAAAGCTGTGTTTCAATGAGCGATTGGAAAGCCAAAGTTTTCCTGCTCAAAAGATTGCTTTAAAATTAGGAGATATATATTCTTCCCTTTCTAGAGACATCTCCTGATTTCATCATGGTAACTCATCTACTCATCTGATTTAGATAATCGTCATCATGATTTTGAAGGTTCTGAATTTAAATTTAAAGAACAAATGAGAATGTAACCCATATGGAATCAGGAAAAACTTTCCTTAAGAGACCATATAAATACATTTTATTTCCTTTATAAGGGAATTTATTTGTTCACTGACTAGAAAAACGTTTAATTGATTTACAAGGTATTTCTTGTAAAACATAAATAGTAATTATTGAGATTACACATAGATCTTGGTAAGAAACTCATGCTCATCACACATATATCTTAAACCAAACAGCCAAAATTCACTTTTGAGTATACTGCAGCAAATACTGCAACCACATACTTTAACACAGTAATATACTTATATTCCCTAAGCAAGGTTTATTCAGAAAATTTAGTGAAGATGTTTAACATATCTAAAATTAGAATTAATACATTAAATTTAGCAATCTCTGTGGGGATGAGAGAAAAAAATAAAGATCAGTAAGAATATCTAGAAATATATGCATTGGTAAGAGGTAAGTATTCATCAGTACATTCAATTCAGCAGTCATCTGTATATGTGGAATATGCCAGAATAAAAAATAAGGAAGAACCCAATAGGCTGAAAAAGAACGTATTACGAGATAGAAAATTAGATTTCTTTTTTGTCTACAGATTTTGATTTTGTCTTCTGGTAACATTACAAATCAATAAAAACATACTAAATGTCCTAAGGGCTCCTTTAATGTACATGTGTAGGGCTACATGTTGTCACAGAAGAGTAATAGTGTCATAGAGTACTGCAGCACTGAGGATTCCTTGTGGAATGATAATCCATTTTGCTAAGAGGTCTTGATGTAATATGTTGAATCAAGCTGTGTCTTATACAAAAAAAGTTTCATTTTGCATACTCATTGATTCTTATGTAACTTTCACCTGAAAGTCATCAAAATATATTTTGACAGAACTAATAGGCTTAGTCAGATGATGAATAATCTATCGTTTGTCATGGGAAGAAGATGGTGCCTATCCATCTGTCTTCTCTTGTTTTCAAGAAATAAAGCAACATGATGGGAGATAGAAGAGATTAATAAAACTTCATTCAAGTTTTATGTGAAGAATGATAGCAAACTAAGTTGCTAATTCTGACTAATGTGTCTGCCTTGGTCATCTCATGTAACAGTAAATTGAAGAAAAAATAGCTGTTCAACATGTGCAGTAAGTAATGCAACGCAAGTTCCACTACAAGAAAACGTACTATGAGCTTTCCTTATATTTGTAGAAAATAAAGTTATTTCATGGCAATTGCTCAAAATATTACTTATTTCTATTTTTGTAATAAAAAAGAATATTGAAATGAATTTATAGTTTACTGGTGTATACTACAGTAATGCAAAATTCAGAAAAGTCAAATGAAACGTCACTTAAAACTAAAATGAACACATCCTTCAGTTTAAAAATGTGAAAGCTATTCTGTCACGGTCCAACGTTTCTTTCCTCCATAAATTTATTTCAAAATGAAACTGTACAAAAACACCAGTTATTTCCCTAGGTATTTTATTTTTGACAGAAGGACTTGCATAACTGGGATGGGATTAAGTTCATTATCTTTTCCTGTTACCATGTAGAAGCCCATTTAAATGACGAGGCTGTTTTAAGTCAGCAGGAGGCATGCTCCTGACTGCACCAATATACCTCATGTTTTATTTTGAGCCACTAATGTGTATTCATTAATATGTACATTCATATGTGTACTCAGAAAGTGCACAGCAAATGAATCTGTGAAAACTAGAAATCAGAATTTATAGCTATGTTGGTTTTATTGCGACTATTTATTTAATTGATGAAACCTCTTGGATCTGTGCATGATAAAACAATATCTACAGTCTTTGTGGTGAATGCTACAGAATCCATGAAATGACTGAGAAATAGAGAAGTTTGAGGTTACGCAGTTATCCATTATGCTTTCATTCTGAACTGTTTTATACTGTCTCTGGGTAAATGCTATCTTGGAGATGAATCTCAGGTAGTTGAAAACCATAAGAACTGTGATAATAAACTCAGGATCATTGTCACAATTAGTGGAAAAATAGTTTCTGTCAGATCCCATAGAGTGTTATAAAATGGTGATCTGACCCAGGCTGAAGCAGAACAGAATATGCAGTGCCTTACATAGAAGTAGTAGACATTCTAAGATAGTTTTGCAGAACAAAACAAAACAAAACAACAACAACAATTAAAAAAAATGTTATAATGAAAAATTTATTCCTAACATCAAGTAACATCTACATACAAGTGTTTTATGCATTTAGTGAAACAACTAGATCGCAAGCCTATTTTTCAGTTCTTCTTATTTAGATTTTATCCCTGAAGCAAGTGTAATTTGAACAGTCTGAACTATAATTTTAGTAGCAATGGCCTTTTAAAAGGAATTGATTCATCCTTCCTCTTGCCCTCAAGTTGACTTCCAGTGCAGCGACTCTGAAATGCCATAATTTATTGAGGCTGCCAATGTGGTCCATTAAATTGGTCTGCACCAAACAGTTTGCTAATGACACTGAACCTTGTTTGCTGTTTTTAATGATTGTTTCAAATAGTGTTTGATAGTCTTTCAGTGATCACCACACTGTCCCTTTGTACTTCTTGCAGCAGCCAGCTGTGTTTGTCCTCTGTGTGATGCTTTCCTCCAGTGTATATTATGAATTGAATGGTCACCATTTTGTGGAGCAGGAATGAGGAATAAACTATCTTTGCTACTCACCTTTTAAGCCATAATCCTGTGATATATATCTATATTCATCGTGTAGGTTCTCCAAAACATAGGCTGTAAATATTTTTACATGGAAGAATGGTAGTTCAAATCAGCTGTAGAAATGAGGATCAATATTTAGGAGACATCAACTGACTGGGTGAGACTTGGGGCAACAACTGAAGTTGTATGGACACATCCTTGAAAGAGCTTACAGGGTTTAAAACTTACAGGTTTGTTGCTCCTTCTTTGTACCTGGTGTTTTACAAGTCTTTATACTTTGAAGTAGTTGGCTTCAAGAGCTGTGACTGAAAAGCTGCTTAAGTTCATCCTATCTTTCTTACACATTTTGAGGAAGTGGTGCAATTAGTTTGAAGTTTTCTGTTCCTTCTATGCTTACTAGAGGTTGATAGAAAGCCAAATCAATTCCATCACTGAACGAAAGTTTTGTTTATGACTTGTTTTTATTTTGTTTGTATTTTAGTTTTTTTTCTTTTCCCACAAGTTTGAGTCTGGCATCTTTGTTTCCTGACATTAATGATCAGTTATCCACAGGCACCTCATATGAATATGAGACCATGAAATTGTTTAAGAAGTCATTTGTCAGCTGCTTAATAACCAGCTGTATTTGAGTGCAGATCCGTAACAATCTTACAAAACTTCTGTGTAACCAGGGTCCACAGTGCTCAAACAGAATGCAATGCAAATGGCATTCCATTTTCTTCCTGTTTGCTGCTAGATGCAGAAATGCAGTGTGTCATAAGTACAGGGATATCTTCTGCAAAAGGTGGTGTTTAATATTTTTCTGTACAAGACCATACAAATTGATGTATTTGTCTCTTCTTCTAGTTTGGATTCATAGATGGTAATCTTGCTGCCAAATGCTATATGAAAGCTTTATGAATGAATTCTGAATGCTTCTAAGTGCTTCCTACAGAACTGTAATAGATCATAATAAGCAATTTACTATCATAACCATTTTTTGCAGTCATCTAGGACAATTGATATGTAAGCATTTTCGAAGCTATTTCTTAATTCATTTTGAATGAGCCACGTGGCTCTACAAACTGTAACACACAGTGGTATTCAATAAACAAATAGAGTATGATTAGGTGACATGTTCTACCTATCTTGCTGATCTCAGAAGCACAGTAAAAATTTTTATCCTACCAAAGGCACTTCTTGTGGTGTGAACTGCTTATTTGGGAAGAGTCTAAGGCAGAGCCAGGGAGCTACAAGGGTAACAAAAAGAAAGGATCGAGTGACAGAGAAAGGAGTAAAAAGATACAGCAAGTGTGTCTGGTACTGCCCTGGGGTCCTGTCAGGCAGCCTTGAAGGACAGTGACCCAACCCTGTTCTGACTAAACCACAGAAGTCAAGCCTGTTTCTGTGTCCTGGACAACTGTGGTTGGGAGATGTTTTCATTGGCAACAATAGAAGACTTGTGCAAATTGATTGAACATCCCAGCATCCCCGTGTCTGTGCCTCTTTCACACTTGACAGCAGTGGCAAATGCCCGCCACTTCTTAATGCCTTCCTTTTTTCCTGCTCTAAGTATAGAGAATATGTATTATTTAAGGCAGGAAGTACTCAAATGCGTGGCCTCTTTATGAAGATGAGCATGAATGCATAGGATATGCAGTTCTTCCAAATATGGATATTAAAGATGCATAATGATTTTTTTCATTATTCTGCCAAGTATCATATGCAGTGAAGTTAAGACACATCATTCCCTGGAAGTGACTACCATAGTATCTGCTGTTGTGTTTATTTATTTTTTAACCAATTCACATCCTGGTGGTATTTGTTAGGTATACAAAGACTGAAAAACTACTGCGATGGCCTCATGCCTTGTTTTTCTCCTTTAGAAGATGTTTTTTCTCCTTTAGATGATTTTTTTCTCCTTTAGAAGAGTGTACTTCCTTTCTCATTGGTGAAACATCTATTAATAGTAATTCTCATCTTCCCTGAGAACCCTCATCTGTATAATGTGCTAGTTTTTACCCAGGAACACTGCATTATAAAGCATTTAAAGGTAGGTCATGAATTTTACTCCTATTCTAAGAAATGTTTTATTCAGCATTCATTCGCATAATTCATTATACTGTTTTGTCCTCTTGGGACAAATCCGCTGCTGACTGTACAATTCACAAATTCGATGTTTTGCAAATCAATGGGATAACAGACTGGAAAAAATAAATATCGAAAAGCACCTCTCACCCAAATTCCATGTAGGAGAACAATATCAAAATACTCAAAATTATCTATGCTTTATGTTGTATCATGATTTTTTTTTTTTTTTGGCCAGAAAAACAACAAAAAGCAAAACAAAAGGGGAAATAGGCACAAACAACCCTAAAGATCCTTGATTTAGAAAGGAATATCCTGCTCCTATCAGTATGTAAACAGAACTGATATCAATATTCACATTTCACACGATTTTTAAAAACACTGATGTATGCTTGCTTTCAATTAACTCTATTTGATGGGAAAAATTACATATCTCTGTAAAGAAGAAAAAAAAGATTTGTTATTGTTGGATGTAGTTGATTTTATGAATATATTACTACTTCAGAATGATATAAAGAGAGCAGATTGACTGTAACTTTTTAAGCTTAAAGATATTTTTTTCAGCCACTAGGGAGTTACGGCTTACTATTTTGGAAACCAAACAGAACTATTCTCAGCTTTGTGATCATTGTGAGTATATGCTAGGCTTCATAATACATTGATGAGAAAGTAATCACATTACCTCCACAGAAATGAAACCTTCTTTATTTTTGACTATGATACCATTTAAGTAATCTCTGCATCTGGAAATGATCTCTTGAAGACCCTAAAGGTATAGATAGAAATGACTCCCATTGTTTAGCAAGCATACTTTGGCAGAGGAAATGAATGTGTAATCAAAAATGGCATAAAATATTCCATCAGCAGTAAATGAGATAAAAAAAACAGAATGGGATGTTGGTGTTTTGTTTTTTTTTTTTAATTACTTTTATATGTGTCACAGTTTTATGATTTTTGTTGTTGGTATTCCACATCATAACATCATGCAGTGCACTGAGAGTTAAAAAGTTAATGCTCCCGTTCTGTGGATTGTCAATAGTTCCAGGTATACCTTTCTCAGAAGAGAAGAACTACAAATCCCAGAAGACTTCACTGATCCATTTCCATTTTCCATTTGGAGGGAAAGATAAAGCTAATTGGGAGTCATGAGACTGTCCTTCTTTTTCTGTTCATCTCTGCAGTGTGTGCTCCCTATCCATCTCGCCTTCAGCACTGGAGTAAGGCCTTTGGTTTTGGACACTCTCTCTCATTGTATTTAATTTATTAGCTTCAATTCCGATTATACTGTATTACATTGTGTTACTTCACATTCTGCTATCATATTTAGCAAATTAGTCTTCCTCCCTTCACTTGTTGCTGCTGTATTGCTTTTAGGCCCATCTCGGTGCGTGGGTCCATGAGTTCCCCTGTCCCATTTAGTCATGGAACCAGGCCAAACAGGTCCAGAACCATTGTCAATATGTGCATATGTGTATGTACCTATGTATGTAGGTCACTCCAAAAGAAATGCCTCCTATTTATTTCCATGGAAACTACAACAAAGGGCACAATAACAGTACCTGATAGAGTAAATTCTCAACTCCAAAACTCTATTTTTCAACATAGTTGCCACCATCAACTATGCATTTTTGCCAGCCATGAACAAGAGCCTGCATGCTGCACTTGTAAAAATCTGCACCACTGGAGGTGACCCACTGTCAGTGTTGCCACTGTTGAAATGCACCACCCACTTCATCACTGTATTCACATCCACTGTTTGGTCTCCATAAATGTTCAGCAAACGTCGATGAATGCCAGTGAATGTAATTATCTCCTCCACAATATGAAATGAGAAAAGAGAGAAATTAGATGGAAACCATCTACCTCTGATAATATCTTCCTCCATTACTGGGAGATCAGAGAAAATGTGAAAGAGCTTCTCAAACTGCTCATTCTGTCTAGAAATCCCTAGAGTGGGTGAAAGCACTTGAAAATGTACATTTTTGAAAATAATTCAGAAACTCGTAAGAAAATTTCTGACTTCACTGGAGCACAGTCTTTCCTCATTGCCAGACCTCTTCCCAGGAAGTTCTCATAGAAGGATACCGGACATGAACGGCAGTAGACTTCATTCAGCAAACCTATTCTTTGTGAAATTAGTGAAGTAAATTATACCTCATAGAGGTTAGGGTCAACATCACTCTGGCCCCTATAGGAATTTTTGAAGTTCACAAGAAGAAGAAAGGGAAATGTAACTAAATCCCCCAGATAATTCATAACTTCAGAACTGTGATACATTCAGAGGTTGACACTGTTTGAAACAGAGAACAAGAAAAACAATTCCTGTCTTTCTTCTTAACAAGAAACAGTGGACAAAGTACACGAATCAAGTGTCTAAACATCTTTTAGGAGCTAGTAGGTCCCTGTTTTTTAAGAAGTAAACATGTAAGAGAAATGTAAAAGATTCTTACTTGACTGTTATTTGAAGGTACTCAAGAAGAGATCTATATAGATTTTCCTTTTTTTTTCCTCCCAGATTTTAATGGTTAAAATAATATGTTCACTACAGTCTTTTGGGATTTACTTAAAATAAGAATCTGTTAATTAATTGAAGCACACTGATTTTCTTTTTAATCCTAGAGAAATTAGCACATTTTGCTGGTTTTAATACATAATACAAAATCAGGCAATGTCTACATAATTTTGTATACAAGCGTGCTAAGGGTCAAAAATAAACGTTATGATAAATCTATAGTTCAGACACAGGGCAGAGAAGATTCAGATTTATATATAGTAGAAATGGATGTGAATAAATAATTTACAATCTAGAAAAACAGACAAGAGGAATCAAAAAACATGATTAAAAAGTTGTTTTTTGGTCTCCAGATATTTGTTTTAATAGCAGTCATTTACTTGCCATCTCAGTCCTCCAAAATAGAGCAAATTTCAGACTCTACCCACTGAGAATAACAAACCAAAGAATTCTTTATTGTGCACAAATTGTCAGAGAATTCCAAGGAAAAAAAACAAGACAACTGCATAATAAGAAAAATCTTAACAAATGACTATGTATTTTTACAATCCCCAGCCTATGCATCTATCCAAACTGGCTTTGTTCTTAACCTTTGAAATGTCTTTCTCCATACATGTAGTAGAGATCTGCCAGTATTTTATTGATAAGCATCACAAGCTGTCTAGCTATCTTAATTGATCCATCTTCATTTTTCACTCTCCAGGTCAGGCAAGTCAGCATTTGTTCCCTGGGCTGCTCAGAGACTGAGTGCATGAACAGCAAATAGTGTCGTGTTCCATATTTTGAGAGCTTGACCTGTTGCTGGGACCCAAGGGCACAGAAAAAGAGTATGTGAGTGAAGAAAAACAGGAACACCACTCTGTAGCCAGTCTAGCTGGAAAATCCTTTGAGGTAGCAGGAGACTGGTGGGTTGTCAGAAGGAAATACGAAATAATTGAATGGGTGGTGGGAAAACATAAGATTGAGTGCTTAACTTGGTGCGGGGGGGGGGGGGTGGGTGGGGGGTGGAGGGAGGGTTAATCCATGCTGGCCCATAAAAATATCTGGCAGCTGTTTTCTGTGCTACTTCTGTGTGATTTTTGTGACAAAACAGTTTAGCAATTCATTCAGTAATTGTATTGAACTTCATTTCCTGCAGTCTTCACTTTTACTTGTAAAGAGCACCAATACGTACAATAAAGTAACCTTCACCATGGCTGGCACAGTAATAGATCCTGTGCCATGTGATGCAACTTTGTGGTGATTTTTGCACTTGGGAAGAGGTGCATAACAGATATACTGCAGTGTATTTAAAGGAGAATGATCATGTGTAAGAAAACATGCAAGTAATATTTACATCTTCAAGATCTCCATTGCTTGTGTGGCTCCAAAATATAGTTCACTGTAAACACTCTCTTCCAGCTAAACTACTGGGAAAGATTTCTCAGAAACTTTGAATCTCTGTAAAAACAATGCCAACCAAGCTGTCTTCAGAAGACCACGTCTGGTCAGTGTAGTAGCTCAGTAAGCCATGGATTGGAACTCAAGTTGCGGCTTTAAAAATTCTACCACAACCTGGGGGATGCCCCTGCCCCTATATTACTGTATAGTTTTTTTTTTTCACATTCAAAGAAAAGTAACAGAATAATAATAATTAAAAAAATCAAGAAAACAACAGATACTAAATCTGTAGATGTGATTAAATCAGTTAGATCATAAAAAAAAAAAGCAACGTAGCTGAGGTTTCTAGGGCCAGTTCTGTGCCAAACATCCAAATGGCACAGCAGTGCCTGCATCCATATAATTAAAAACTGCAGAACTGGATGGCCACCTTCATTGTTTAAACTGGATGTGGGCCCTAACTTATACCCGCTCCTGAACTTGGATGGATAGTGCTGTGTGGCCTTCATTAGGGGTCAGTTTAGCATTTTTAAAACTTCAAATGCTTTTGTTCCCTTGGTTGGAAATGTTGCTTACTACTGTTAAATTCTCTAAAGGATAAATATGTCACTGTACAAGAATACTGCTATTTATCGAGGAGGGATTCAGCAATCTGGTGTGTGTAGTTTGAAATAAGGTTTAGATTTCCCAACTGTATTTCTTTCATTTTGAGGTGATGCACAAAATACAATTAAACTAGGAAAGACAAATATTTTTAGTCATTTTCTAATATTTATTTTGACAGTAATGGATTTTACTTTGCTGGCCATTTTGTGCACAGTTTCCATTAAGATCTGAGGATCAAGTGTTTGTGATTGTCTAACAGGCATGTTCACTGTTGTGAATTAGCCCAGCAGACAGCTCAGCACTGCACAGCTCCCCAATAAAGGACAGAACTGGAAACAAAAGAGAATACTTGAGTTATTTTTCGTATAATCCATTCCATTTCTCACAAAACACTTCTGTTCTGATCAGAAAAGCTACTAAGGAGTTTCCTTTTATGATTTCATCATATTTCGGGGAGAAAGTAGAGTATGTTTCTTTTTCCTCCCTGCAGAAAGTCATGTGGGTGGAGTTCAGAGCTGCTATTTCCATCTTAGACTGTGTGTTACAACTTCTTTCTTAAAGGAGCATCATTGATTTTTCCTTCTATTTAACAAAGGACTTACCAGTACAGTTTTCCCTACTGACACTTATTATGAACAATGAAATGTGTCCCTCTTCTAAAGCCAGATGTGATTCCCTCATTGACTCAAAGGAGTTTTGATGATACTTGAGGGCATGATATGGATGCACAGTGGAAAAAGAACTCTGCAGTCTGCTTGTCACTACTCCAGAAGCCAAAGGAGAGAATTATTAATTGTGAGTCACTCAGCCTGCCCTGGTAGGCACTTTCATAAGGCAACAACTTGAAATGAATTAACTCCCCTCCCTCCTCCCAAAAGTGCCACCAGTTCTTAAAGCAGTGACACACAGTTAACATGATAGGAAAATGACCTAAATGCTGGATGTGAGAGCACATTTGCTAATACTCATAAATATTTTATGGATATTCTTTCCCACAATCAAAGTGAAAAGACTTCCTGAAGCATTTTTTGTGTTTGAAAAGGGAAAAAAAGAGAGAACACGCTCATTGTAAAGCAGTTCAGTATCGAGGGTGTTACCTAGAATATAACACTATCTACCTGTAAGCAGATAAAGTGAAAATATCACTAGACTACTAACTATTTTACTCTGAATTTGTCCCTCTGTCTTTCTCTGCAATAAAAATTCTAACCTAAAAGCCCTTGAGTGATAAAAATCATGGGAAAAATCTTGTTTCCATAAACACGTTTGGTTTCATTTTCAGAGTACAAACTATTTTGTGAGAATATATCAGAAGAGATTAAGATCCCAGACTTGGAAGTCAGTACTTTTCTTGTATGTATACACATTTTGCATACTGAATGTTGTTGGTTTGTAATTTATTGTCTTCTTTCCTCTTCCTTTCCTGTCCCTGCCCTTCTGTCTCAAGTCTGCAGTCTTTTTTACTGCCACTCTTTAAATGTGAGAGATCGTGTTCTTGCATGCTAGGGTATAGTAATTGCCCATTACGTCTTGCAAACATTGTTTTCTCATAACTTGTAGCGTAACTCCTCTCTCTCGCCATTCCCTATTGACAAGACCTAGGGAACCTTTCCACTGATCTTAAGTTTGTGAAAACATACCTGGATTTTACAGGTCTGAATGGGTTTGTGCATGACTACTACTCTAGCTGAACGTAAATGGCATCAATCAGCTTCACTGATAACATCCATTCTGAGTGATTAACCAAACCTTCTTTCTTTCTTTGCGGCCACATTTATTATCTTCTGAAAGTCTCATGAGTAAACTCACCTCAGTCTATGAGGTGAACAATTTTCTCATTGAGAAATGTCTTAATTTTTCCTGTTTCAGACCTTTTTCATTTTTTCAGACACGACTTTTCCTAAACAAGCATTTTCTAAGGTTTCTTAAAGTAGATTTATTTTGGTAGAATTATACATGAAAGCAAATAGTGGACAATTCACTGTAAGGAAGAGCATTCTGGGGAGTATACTGAATAGTTCACCTGGGAGAAGAGATCCTGCTTTCTCCACAGACTTCCCATGAAGCCCAAAGCAAATTGCTTAACAGCTTTGTTAATCAGATAGATGCAAGATGTGATTTCACTTCTATTTCTAGCTTGTCTATACTGTGAGGGTGTTAGGATGGTCACTGTATTTGCATACATTCCATAAGAAGTATGTCTTCCCCACAGCTGGGTCTACCCCGATATTAATTACAATGATAAAGCTCACGTAGAAAAAGTGAGTTTGACAATAAGTTATTCTGTTGCTTGATGTCCATATTCTGCTGCTGTGCTCTGGTGTATGGATTGCAATTTCAAGCAAATCCTGTTGTTTCAGATTATCAGTCTGTGACTGAAATCACTATTACAGTGCTGTAACCCTGTAATCCTGGCATCTTTCATTCTGCACTGCTGCTTTGGTGAAGTAACATAGATTTGCCTTATGTAAGGTCTTCCAAGTTGGAAATTAATTAAATAATAGTCTTCCTCTGGATAGCTACTAGCATTTGGTGCGTTAGAGCATCCATCTGAACATTTTGAACTAATTTGCCATCATATTGGGCTCCCAAATACTCCTTCAAATCCAGGTAATCTGTGTATTTTGCTTTTTCAGAGTTGTGACAAATTGAAGGGAACTCCATTCATACACACAGAAATTTCCACAACAGTTTCTTCCCTTTTCATTTTTGGCCTAGAAAACCAGTTATTCCCTCCAAAAGTATTTTTTTCTCTCTTTTGTTTTGCAAAAAGGCATGTCCTGTAGATGGTCAGTGAAATGCTTTTAAAGCACCTCAGGCAGAACAAAATGTGCTAGCAAGCAGTTTCAGCTATTTATTTATCTGGAAGGCAACAAGTATAGATAAACTGGCGTTAGCAAAATCTTTTTATTTTAAGGCTTCCTGCTAGAAGGACCAGCAAACTCAGGAAAGCAACCTTTTATAAAGAAGTGAATTATTACATTTTTTCTTCCTATTTATTCTTGAATTCATATTTCTGAAATTTAAGTAGGGGATAATACTTTCCCTTCCAGCTGGGACTTCACCAGCATTCTGGTTAGACTTACTTCCCCTGCTCAGCACTCCCCAAGCAGCAAGCTCCTTGTTCAACTGTGTAGGCCTCCTGGCAGTTATGCCTAACTTTTTCTTGGCTGAAATGCAATGCTCTTGATCTTGGAAGAGATGAACCTTCAATACTAACCAGCTTTCTTGGGCCCCTCTTCCCTCCAGGGTTTTATCCTACAGAACTCTGCTAAGCAGATCCCTGAAGAGGCCAGACAGCTCTCCTGAAATCCATGGTTGTGAGCAAGCATCCTCCTTTTGCCCTAAGTATGTTGAACTCCACAATTTCATGGTCACTGCACCAAGACTGCCTTTGACCTTTACATTCCCACCAGCATCACCTTGTTGATAAGAAAGAGGTCCAGCACAGCCTCTTTCCTCAGCTTCTCTATCACCTGGAGAAGGAAGTTATCATCGTATTGTATGGTACCTGCTTACCAGCAGGTTGGACTTGATGATCTCTTGAGGTTCCTTTCGATCTCTGTGATTCTGTGGTTCTGTGATTCTGCAACACACTCTAGGAACCTCCTGGATTGCTCATGCCTTGCTTTGTTGCCTCTCCAACAGATATTGGGGTGGTTGAATTCCCACATGAAGACCAGGGACTGTGAATACAAATCTGTTCCTCAGTCCAGCACAGCATGACTACCTCTGCCCCATCACTGATTGCTGGTGGACCAACCCTTTCTCACCCTGCAGCTACCAGACAGGCTGAAATACTCCTGAGGTGGACCTTGAATTCCCATGTAAATTAGGTTGGCTCCTGACAGCAGGAGGTAGCTAAAAAGTTATGAAGACACCTAATCCCCTACTTCCTGTCTCAAAACACCTTGGAGCTTCCCCACTCCCACAGCACCTCTCTGGGCCTCCTGAGGCTGACAGTAGCTTCTATTGGAACCTTTCTGACCCTTCTCAGGAACAGTATCCAGGGACCAGTTGAATCAGCACTGCAGAACATCTTTTTGTTGTTACTGCAGGCAAAAATTATTTAGCCCTTCACATTTGGTTCTGCCTCTGAGAAGCTCTGAGTGAGCTCTAGGCCACTGTGTAAACTCTACTGGCACCTCTGTGTTTCTTAATGAGTCTTAAACATACCCATGCCTAGGGCTATACCTGGTGAATACTCTGGCTGACAGATCTCTAATTTGTCTGCACTTTTACTCTCAGAGGATATATGATGGACAAAGCAATATGCAAACCTTCTAAAAGTAACTTTTCCTTGTGCATTATGAGAAAAATACAGCTTTGAATAGTCTATAGAACATCTCCACGCGAACAACATACTCTTTGAAAAGATTTTTTATCATTTTTTAAAATCTTACCTGAGTGATCTTGGGCTTGTGACCAAAATCTTGAAAAAATCGCTGCACACATGTTTTCTTTTCCAGAACATGGATTCTCTTTCCATCAGCAGATATATAGCTGCTGACTTGGTAAAAAATAAATTACTTGAATAACTCTGTGAAAAAATGAAGATTTCTGAGGAAATATCTAATGACCATTCATTTCAGGGAGTATAGTATCCATCCATACTAGTGAACTGGCATGAATGATACCCATTAATGCAGTACTAGACAGCCTTTCATTTTACCAATGTGTTAGAGTGGAAGGAAGAATTCTCAGAGCAAAAACAAAACAAAAAGATCCATTTAAAAAATATTAGAAGAGTGCATTTGCATGGAAGTGTTAAAGTAGTCTGAATCGGTATATCTTTGTTTTCTTTCTGAAAAGAGACGTACAAAGTGGCTAAGTTGTAAGGCATAAAAAGAGGCTAGGTTGGATAGGAACCATGGCCAGCCTAATCTAGTGCATAGAATCGTAGAATGGGCTTGGTTGAAAAGGACCACAATGATCATTGACTTTCAACCTCCCTGCTATGTGCAGGGTTGCCAACCTCCAGACCAGGCTGCCCAGAACCACATCCAGCGTGGCCTTGAATGCCTCCAGGGATGGGGCATCCACAGCCTCCTCGGGCAACCTGTTCCAGAGTGGCACCACCTCTGTGTGAAAAACTTCTTCCTAATATCCAACCCAAAGCCCCGCACCGTTTCCACACGGCCCCCTCCTCCTCGCGGCGCACGGTGATGACGTCACAGCGCGGCGTGGCGCTCACCCGAGTCAGCCCTGCAGCCCCTGCCTCCTCCCAACCCCACCGCGCCGCTTTAGTGATCACCCTCAACGCGGGCAGAAAAGTGGCAACATCTTTTTATTTAATTCTTCCGTTCTACGCATCTATTATTTCTTTTCTGGGCTGCCGTGAACATCGGCTCTGTACACGCAGGTGTATTCCGCGTTTCCCCAGTTGCTCCGCACCTCCAGCTTGATCTGGCGGAAGGCTTTGCGGGGCTCCTCCTGTGAGGACAAAGAGGAGAAGCTTCGTTACGCACGTGGGAAGAGCCGCGGCACATCCGCAGAGCTCCCTTTGCCAGCTGCGCAGCCCCGAGTTGCTCTGCTCTGCTCCCCGGCCTGCCGTGGGACGCCGGGACGGCGATGCTGATGGGGGAAGGCAGCTGCAGTCCTCTCCGCCGCCAGCAGTCGTCCCTCCGCGCCCGCAGGGGGACAGTTTCCCTCCCGCGCCGCCTTCCCGCTGCTGCTCTGTCTGCTCTACCAGGAAGAAAAAGTGCTTCCAAAGGCGGGACGGCCGCCTCGTCTGTCAGCCCCGCAGGAGTCGGCCGCGTTGCAGAGCAGAGGAAGGCCTGGGTGATCAGGCAGACCCTTTCTTCCCAGGACTTGCAGGCAGCCCGGCCTTCTTGAACCTCATTAGGTTTTATTAGGCATGGCAACCATCTCCATAGCAGGAGGGTTGCAACTAGATGATCTCCAAGATCCCTTCCAACTTAAGCCAGTCTGTGATTCTATGATTCTATGATTCTGAATCTTGAATCTGAATCACAGAATCATATAATCACCAAGGTTGGCAAAGACCCACAGGATCATCCAGTCCAACCATAGGTTAACTAAAAAGGTTACTCAGAAACTCATTTTTTCAATTGTTTTGCTATGACAGAAATTGCAGTTTGAGATTGCTATCACGGAAACATGGTGGGATGAATCGCACAATTGGAATACCCTGACTGAGGACTATAGGCTTTTCAGAAGGGATAGACAGGGTAGGAGGGGTGGCGGCATTGCCCCCTATGTTAGGAAGTGGATAGATTGTGAAGAGCTGTGTCTGAGGAACAGCCACGATCAGGACGAGAGTTTGTGGGTGAAAATCAAGGATCAGTCCAGCAAAGGGCATCTAGTGGCTGGGGTCTGCTACAGGCCACCCAATTAGGAGGAGGCTGTGGACCAGGCCTTCTTGCTTCAGCTGCAGGAGGTGTTGCGCTCGCGGGCTCCTGTCCTGATGGGGGATTTCAGCCACCCGGATATCTGCTGGGATAGTGGCCTGGCAGGTGGCCGACCATCCAGGAGATTCCTGGAGTCTGTTCAGGACAACTTCCTGGTCCAGGTAATAGATGGACCGAACCGAGGTGAAGCCTTGCTGGACCTGGTGCTCAGTAATGAAGAGGAAAGCATTAGAGACATTAAGATTGGAGGCAGCCTGGGCTGTACCACCATGCCTTGGTGGAGTTGGTGATCTTGAAGAATGCAGGCCTGGCTAAAAGCAGAGCTAGGACCCTGTGCTTTAGGAGAGCAAACTTCCGCCGCTCAAGGAACTGCTGAGTGGGATCCCCTGGGAAACTGTCCTTAAGGGCATGGGTACAGAACAGAGCTGGCAGCTCTTTAAGGACACCCTTCTGAGAGTGCAACGGCTCTCCATCCCCCCGCAGAAGAAGTTCAGCAGGGGAGGCAGGTGACCGTCGTGGCAGTGCAAGGACCTGCAGCTGAAACTGAGAGAAAAGGGGGAAATGCATAGAAGGTGGAAGCAAGGTTGTGTATCCTGGGAGGAATAGAGGGCTGTTGTCCGTGTGAGTAGAGATAGGATTAGGGAAGCCAAGGCGCAGATGGAGCTGAACTTGGCAAGGGATGTGAAAGATAACAAGAAGGGGTTCTACAGGTACATAGGCAGGAGGTGATGGGCCAAGGAGAGTATTCCCCCTCTGGTGAAAGGCAATGGGAACCTGGCTTCCTCAGACATATAAAAAGCTGAGGTACTCAATGAGTGTATTGCCTCAGTCTTCACGGGTGGACAGGCTTTCCGTGTCTGCCAGGACACGAGCCTGTAGGTGAGTGTGTGGGGTGTGATTTCTGTCCCACTGTAACAGTGGAACAAGTCCGAGTTCTCCTCATGACAATGAATGTGTATAAGTCCATGGGGCTGGATGATATCCATCCTGGGGTCCTGAAAGAGATGGCTGATGTGGTTGCCGAGCCGCTCTCCATCATATTTGAAAAATGATGGCTGTCTGGTGAAGTCCCCGGTGACTGGAAAAAGGGAAACATTACTCCCATTGTTAAGAAAGGGAGAAAGGAGGATCCGGGGAACTACATGCCGGTGCGCCTCACCTCTGTGCCTGGGAAGATCGTGGAGCAGATCCTCCTAGAAGCTATGCTAAGGCACATACGAGATAAAAAGGTGATCCGAGACAGCCAGCATGGCTTCACCAAGGGCAGATCGTGCCTGACCAATCTGGTGGCCTTCTATGATGGAGTGACGGCTTTGGTGGGTGGGAGAAGGGCTGTGGATGTCATCTACCTGGACTTCTGCAAGGCCTTTGACATGGTCCCTCACCACATCCTTCTCTCTAAATTGGAGTAGTGTGGGTTTGCTGGATGAACTGTTCAGTGGATTAGGAATTGGCTGGCTGGACGCAGCCAAAGGGTTGTGTCATGGTTTTATGATTTTTGGTTATGAGTATTTCACATCACAACATCATGCAGTGTACTGGGAGTTAAAGAGCAAATGCTTTAGTTCCGGGTACCCGTCTGGAAGAGAAGAAGAAGAAGAGAAGAAGAAGGTCCCCAAGAACCTTTTCAAGTACTGTTATCATTCCTGCTAAAGGGAACAGATATAAGGGTGCAGGTCATCTGACTCAGCTCTCTTCTTGTCTCGCCGTGTTCCCTGTTGGATCGACTCGCTACTGCTGCTGCTGACTGCACGCAAGGCTTCAGTATTAGTGTAAGGCCTTTGGCTCTCGGACGATCTATCTCGCAGTGATTTTTGATTTATATCGTATTATAGTGTGTTATCTTACATTCCGATACTATATTTAGTAAATTAGTTTGTTTCTCTTCAGATCGTTGCTGCTGTTTTTGATTATTTTGGGGTCCACTGTTTCCCTTCCCGGAGGCACGGATTTTGCGAAATCCCTCTGCCCCACTAGTCACGGAAACGGGCTGGACCAGCCCTTAAACCATTGACAGGTTGTTAACAGTGAGTCTGTGTCAGGGTGGAGGCCAGTCACAAGCGGTGTCTGTCAGGGGTCGGTCTTGGGACCGGTGCTATTTAACATCTTTATCAATGACATGGACAATGGCATCGAGTGCACCCTCAGCAAGTTTGCAGATGACACCAAACTGAGCGGTGCAGTGGATATGTTGGAAGGAACGGAAGCCATACAGAGGGACCTGGACAGGCTGGAGAAGTGGGCCCATGAAAACCTAATGGCGTTCAGTAAGGCCAATTGCAGGGTGCTGCACTTGGGTCAGGGCAATCCCAGGTACTTACACAAAGTGGGGGAAGATCTCCTTGGGAGCAGCCCTGCGGAGAAGGACTTGGAGGTCCCAGTAGACGAGAAGCTGGACACGAGCCAACAGTGTGCACTTGCAGCCCAGAAGGCCAACTGTGTTCTGGGCTGCATCAAAAAAGGAGTGGCCAGCAGGCAGAGGGAGTCTACTGGGACTTGGAGGTCCCAGTAGACGAGAAGCTGGACACGAGCCAACAGAGTGCACTTGCAGCCCAGAAGGCCAACTGTGTTCTGGGCTGCATCAAAAAAGGAGTGGCCAGCAGGCAGAGGGAGGTGATTGTGTCCCCTCTACTCAGCTCTTGTGAGGCCCTATGTGGAATACTGTGTCCAGGCCTGAGGCCCCCAGTACAGGAAGGACGTAGAGCTCTTGGAGAGGGTCCAGAGGAGGGCCACTAAGGTGATCAGAGGGCTGGAGCACCTCTCCTATGAGGAAAGGTTGAGGGAACTGGGCTTGTTTAGCTTCGAGAAGGCTCCGGGGAGACCTCATTGTGGCCTTCCTGTACTTGAAGGGACCGTATTAACAGGAAGGGGAGCGGCTGTTTACAAGGGTAGGACAAGGGGGAATGGTTTGAAATTGAGACGGGAGATTTAGGTTAGTTATTAGGAGGAAGTTTTTCACACAGAGGGTGGTGACACCCTGGAACAGGTTGCCCGAGGAGGTTGTGGATGCCCCATCCCTGGAGGCATTCAAGGCCACGCTGGATGTGGTTCTGGGCAGCCTGGTCTGGAGGTTGGCGAACCCTGCACATAGCAGGGGGTTGGAACGAGATGATCACTGTGGTCCTTTTCAACCCAGGCCATTCTATGATTCTATGACTTTCACAGCCCCTGCCAGAAGCACACAGCCTGTCTGTGCCCAGGACGGGAGCAGCTGTGCAACGGCACAGACATCCTTGCTGGGGCATCCAAAGGAGCTCCTCTCTGTGCTCGGAGGTGTTTCCGGGAATTTCAGCCTTGGGCTGGGGGCAAACCCATGGGGTCTGTCCCTCCTGGGCACACCCTGTGAGGTCATAGAAGGCAGTCACTTGGCCTTCGCAGCTGTCACCTATTATGACATCAGAACCCGCGGTCCTACTCAGCCACGCTGCAGAGGTGTGCAGCACTGCAGTCCCGCGAGGATCGCAGAGCAGGCGAGTGGGGAAGAGGTGCTTGTGTCCTGGGAGGAGAGCAAGCTGTTCCCTGTGTCTGTCACTGGAGTGAAGCTGCCAAAATGCTGGCCCAGCTGGGCAGGTGGGTGCAGCAGGGCCCAGAATGCAGGGAGGGGAAGCCAGTAGCACTGCGTGCTGCCGGGTTTTCTCCAGCCGGGTGGCCCAAAATCCCCTTCCCGTGGGCACAGCCCTGGTCCTGCTCTGGGCAGAGCCGAACAGGGCCAGGCCACTGCCCCGGTGGCACAGCAGAGCTCTTCATTCTCATGTGTACCACGGGTGCTGTGGCACTGTCCAGCTCTTGCTAAAGGGCCCTGGGACTCGCAGCTCTGCTGGGCAGAGGAACGCGGTGGCAGCCGTCTGCTCAAAGGACCCCAGGAGGCCGCGTCCCAGTGCTGGGCCGTGATAGCCACCGTCTGATCTCTCCCTTAGGCAACGCGCTTGCCGAAGAGAGGGGAAGGAGGACTCCTGTCCTGCTTCTAGCAGTCCTTTCTGGTGAGTGTTCCCCACCCAAGGCCATCCCAGCAGAGCCGGGGAGCGGGACTGTCCCACACGGCGCTTCCCCGCTGGCTCTGGAGGAGGAAGATAGGGCTGCGGGGCTCAGAGCAGCCTGAGCAAACTAACGCTCTCTCCCGACTGATGTCCCCCACAGCTGGAGCCTTCCTCTGGATACTGACAGCTTGGAAATCCAACGTCCTGCAGGTCAGTGCTGTGGTGTGCGGAAGAGGCCAAAGCTCTGCCCTTCTGCCTCCACGCAGGACGGGGGCGTTTGGCCATGGGCTCATCACTGCTGAGAGCCAGGGTGGGCCCTTGAGCCGGGCTGGGGGTCGCCTTGGCAGCAAGGTGGGCTTCAGCGTGGAAGCATCTTCCCAGTGTCCACCACGGAGCTCGGGCTGAAGGCAGCAGCGCATGGGAAGAAGGGGCCTTTGGCCCATCCGTGGCACTGCGGAGTCTAAAGGGGATGGGAAAGGAAAGGGAGAAGCAGCAGATGCTCTGCAGCACGTGGAGGGCTTAAGAGCCCAACTTTGGGCAGCGGTCCTCTGCAAACTGCTGGGAAGCAGCAGGAAACTCTGCCAGCGGTTCCCTGGGAAGCTCCTTTGGAAGCCCTGGCCGTGCTCCTTGTGCTTCTTCCTCCCACTGAACGCCTTTCTCTTCCAGGTGTCAGCAGGACCTGTGCATGAGCTCCCGTGTCTGGGGTAAGAACACTTCCCTGCCACGCACCTGCCTCTGTAGCGTGGCCTCAGCTGGCTGTGCACTCTTTGCACGCTTTTGCCTCGTGCCCAGGGCTCCAGCCTTTCCCATCTGTACAGCGGAAGGCAGCCCTTGGCAAAGCAAAGGAACGAAAGGGGCCGGGGGACAAGGAAGGGCACAACCCTGGGCCCAGAATCCTTCACCTCATAGCATTGGAGCTCTGACCTGCAGGGTGGACAGTGCTGAACAAGACTTGCTTTGCCTCTGCCTTTAGGAACTCACCGGTCTGCCTGGAGCTGAAAATGAAAACTGATTCAGTTCTCGGCCAGAAAGGACCTCATTCTAGACGCCGTGTTTCACAGCCTGGAAGAGAATGGGATCGATGGAATGAAGAGAGAGGTAGTGGTGCTGCTCCCTCCTGTTTCCTCTCAGCCCCTTCCAGAGACAGCCCTGTGCTCTGGCTGCCCGCCCCACACCTGGCTCTCGGGGCTCAGCCTCTCTTGTGTCTTGGAGCTGCTCTGCTCCCCTCACTGAGAGCTGCTGCTGGTGCTAGTTGCACGGTACAGCTGGGATCAGGGTGCTCTGTGCAGCGCTGTGAATTCCCCCGGGGCTGGGCCCCCGCCAGGCACCTGCTGGGCTTGGCTAGGAGGCCGCACACTGTCCCTTCCGAGAGACTTTGGCGGGTCAGGCTTCTTAGCTGGAAGGGCCGTTCTCCAGGCCAGCTGCAACTGGACCAGTGCAGGGCGTGGCTGGCTCAGGGCATGATCTGACTGCCTGCCCAGGCTGGTCTGGAGGTGGCACAAGGCTGGCAGCAAGGGGATCAGGCAGAGCCCCAAGTCGGTCTGTGCTGTGTCTCTGGAGCCCAGTGGCTCATCAGGGCACACTTTCTGGAAGGTCTTGCCCGACTTCTGGAAGGACATGGAGCCCTGCCTTAGCTCTTGGATAGGACTCCCTGGTCACACCAATCTCCTCCTCTGTTTGTGCTCACTGCTCTATCTCCATTCCCTATTTGTTGCCAGGAAATTCTGCAGCTGACAAGAGAGGCAGTTGAGAAGGTGATGAAACACGACACCTGGCTGCCCAGTTGGGCTCTAAAAACCATGGGTACGTAGGCAGGCAGCTTCTCTACCCTCAGCTTTGCGTCTGGCACTCCCCAAAACCTGCCAAGCTCCGCTTTCTCTCGGAGTTATCTCATAGAGCTTTAGAATGGCTGAGGTCTCAAGGGACCTTACAGACCATCCCAGTCCAACTCCCTGCCATGGGCAGGGCTGCCACCCTTTCCGTCAAGGTGCCCAGGGCCCCAGCCAACCCGGTCTCCAGCGCCTCCAGGAGTGGGGCATCCATGGCTTCTCTGGGCAGCACGTGGCAGTGGGCGGGGTCAAGAATTGCCTCCTGACATCCCATCTAAATGTCCCCTCACTGAGAATTTAAAAAGCCTTCAGCTGCGCTCCCAGGCCTGACGGGCTCCTTTCCCCAGGTGCTCAATCAGTGGCTCAGGCCGGGACTCAACAGTTCCCATACACGGCGGGAGGGATTTTGCACCCCAGAGTCCTGCCAAGAGCTTCAGGGAACGAGCATTCACTGCTTCAGCTCAGCTCTGGGCTGTCCTAGTGCACGTCTTCCCATCTTTATTTCAGGTGCCACTATTGATGTGGAGAGGACATCCAAGAGTTACGGGGGGAACCGCTGGCTTTCTCCATTCTTTTCCTCCGCAAAGCCTCCTGAGACGATCTTGCAGGTACGGCAGGAGAAATGGTGGCTGTGGGTTCACTGCCTTGCCTTCTGGCTGCAGGAGCAAGCGCACAGCAATTTCCTTTGGCCCAGCTGCACTGCTCAGCCCACACTCTTCCCCACCTTACTGACACCAGCATTGGGAAGGTGATGGGGTGACAGATGTTTGGGAGCTCCGCCCCGCCCCGCCGGCTCTGGGCAAGCAGAGAAAGGCAGTTGACTCCAGGCCTATTGTGCAAACCTTTACATATTCCCCTCCTGTCCCTTGAGTAGCGTTCCATTACGAGGAGAATGGCAGCCCACAGAGAAGGCAAGGTCTGTGCTCCTTGCCGAACAGCCGGCTCTGGCGGCTCCTTGCCCCACCGCTGATGGACGCGTCTTTCTCCTTTCAGCCTGATATTTCTGCTGGCAACTGCTGGGCTTTCCAAGGATCTCGGGGCCACGTGGTCATCCGGCTGCCGGAGAAAATCTGGCCCACAGCTTTTACCCTCTGGCATATCTCCAAGGCAGTCTCTCCCTCCGGGGAAGTCAGCACTGCCCCCAGAGAGTTTGTTGTCTCGGTAAGTCTGTGCCCGCTGCTGCTTCTGGAGGGGCCCAAGGAAAAGCTTTGCCATAGAGCCCCATAAGACCCCAGAGAGCCCCCAGAGAGCCCCGTAGCCACCCAACAGAGCCCCACAAAGCTCCGTAACTGCACCATAGAACCTGCCCAAGGGCACGGAGACCCTTGGGGTGGTTACACGTCTCCGGAGGCCTCTGCTGCTCTTCGTGGCTGAGCAGCTGGGAGCAATTGCTCCACGTGGCCTGGCTCAGGTTCACCCTCCTTTGTGCTGCAATCCTGCCAGAGCTGAGGGGGAGGGGGGAAGGGCTCCCGGCTTCGGCCTCGGCGTGTTCTTTTTCGCATGGCCTGCCTCAGCGTGACCGCCACCATCTCTTGTCTTTGAGGGAGTGGATGAGGACGAAGGTGAAGCTCTCCTGGGGTCGTTCATTTATGACGTGGACGGAGAGATCGCCCAGACCTTTCCAGTGCAGGTATGGCAAGTGCTTGCGGCAGAATGCCAGGGAGGAAGGCCGGGCTGCCTGCAAGTCCTGGGAAGAAAGGGTCTGCCTGATCACCCAGGCCTTCCTCTGCTCTGCAACGCGGCCGACTCCTGCGGGGCTGACAGACGAGGCGGCCGTCCCGCCTTTGGAAGCACTTTTTCTTCCTGGTAGAGCAGACAGAGCAGCAGCGGGAAGGCGGCGCGGGAGGGAAACTGTCCCCCTGCGGGCGCGGAGGGACGACTGCTGGCGGCGGGGAGGAGCTGCCTTCCCCCATCAGCATGCTCCGCAGCTGGCAAAGGGAGCTCTGCGGATGTGCCGCGGCTCTTCCCACGTGCGTAACGAAGCCTCTCCTCTTTGTCCTCACAGGAGGAGCCCCGCAAAGCCTTCCGCCAGATCAAGCTGGAGGTGCGGAGCAACTGGGGAAACGCGGAATACACCTGCGTGTACAGAGCCGATGTTCACGGCAGCCCAGAAAAGAATTAATAGATGCGTAGAACGGAATAATTAAATAAAAAGGTGTTGCCACCTTTCTGCCCGCGTTGAGGGTGATCACTAAAGCGGCGCAGTGGGGTTGGGAGGAGGCAGGGGCTGCAGGGCCGATTCGGGTGAGCGCCACTGCCGCGCTGTGACGTCATCACCGTGCGCCGCGAGGAGGAGGCGGCCATGCAGAAGCGGTGCGGGGCTTTAGGTTGGATATTAGGAAGAAGTTTTTCACACAGAGGGTGGTGACACCCGGGAACAGCTTGCCCGAGGAGGTTGTGGATGCCCCATCCCTGGAGGCATTCAAGGCCACGCTGCATGTGGCTCTGGGCAGCCTGGTCTGGAGGTTGGCGACCCTGCACATAGCAGGGGGTTGGAACGAGATGATCATTGTGGTCCTTTTCAACCCAGGCCATTCTATGATTCTATGCACTAGATTGGGCTGGCCAAGGTTCCCATCCAACCTAGCCTCTTTGTACGTCTCCAGGAATGGAACATCCACAGCTTCTCTGGGCAGCCTGTTTCAGTGCCTCACTACCCTCTTTTAGTTTAAAAAACATTCCCCCTTGACTTACCGCTATCAGACGGTGTAAAAAGTCGGCCTCCACCTTGTTTATAAGCTCCATTTAAGTACTGAAAAGCTGCAATGGATGTCACCTTGGAGCCTTCTCTTCTCAAGACTGTGCAAGCCAAGCTTCCTCAGCAGGTCTTCATATGAGGGCTGCTCCAGCCCTCTGATAGTCTGCGTGGCCCTCCTTGGGACCCACTCCAACAGCTCCACATCTTTCTTGTGCTGGAGCTTCCAAGCCTGGATGCAGTACAACAGGTGGGGCTTCAAGAGGACAGAGTAGAGATGGACAATCACCTCCCTCATGTTGCTGGCCACCCCTCTTTGGGTGCAGCCCAAGATGCTGTTGGCCTTCCAGGCTGCAGGAGCACACTGCTGGCTCATATCCACAAGACCTCCTCTTCAGGGCTACTCTCAAGGAGTTCTTCTCCCAGTTTGTAGATAGATCTGTGGTTGCCTCGACCCACAACACCTTGCACTTGGCCTCACTGAATGTCATGAGGTGCGTTTGCTTTTTAGGTCTGTCTAGCTCCCTCTGGATGGCATCCCTTCCTTCTACTGTATCAACTGTACCGCTTGGTGTCATCTGAAACTTGATGAGGGTGTACCAGATCCTATTCTCCCTGTCACTGATAAAGATGGTGAAGAGCATTGGTCCCAAGACAGACCAAGCCTGACGGACACCACTTGTGATTAGACTCCATCTGAGCATTTAGATGTGGATGTCACAACCCTCTGGCTGCAACCATACAACCAATTCTTTACCCATAGAATAGGCTAGCCTTCAATTCCACCTCTCTATTTGAGGTACTCCAGGTGCTCTAAGTATCCCAAAGTATATCTTGTCTCAATCATTGCGAACTATAAAACCCAGAGGGTTAAATTAATTGGAACCGATACTGAGCTTTTTCACTATGTACAAAAGTACTCATTTAAAACATGTTTAAGGTGATAATTTTCATTGGGCATACTTCCACTCAAACACAAAACCTGCATCTGGTTGGATCTTAATGTAAATCATGTATTGTTGGTATGAGTGCTCCATGGAGCAACTTCTAAAGATAGCTTCCTTTAGAAATTACAATGCCTTGAGTTTTGAAAAGTAGTTCACATATTGATGTCTGCACTTCAGAGTCCATATTGATTCCACTTTTAAAGTCACAGTAATGAACACAAGCTAAAAAAAAGTCCTGATGATCTTTAATGGCACATTTGAAGTCCTACCACCATGACTGTTTATAAAAATGTGGCAATCCAGCAAACTTATGACAGATGATCGGGATGCTTTATGATTCCCTGAACCTATGTTGCTTTATTTCATAACCTGGCAATGCTGTTAGACTGAGTTGCCCTCAGAAGCATAGACCAGCTTCCACACGTACTCTGTTGTCCTTCTATCACTGTTCTGCACAGAGATACAAAGCAAGATCTGCAAAGAGATTACATGATGGAAAGTAACCTTTTCTAAAGACTAATGGCAATGAAAGGGAGAAGCCTTCAAGACCGAAGAGGAAAGAATCACCAAGAAAACAAAGATATACCGATTCAGACTACGTTAACACTTCCATGCAAATGCACTCTTCTGAGAATTTTTAAATTGCAGTAAGATGAGTATCGGTCTCCTTTCTGAGGCAACAAGTGATAGGACTGGAGGAAATGAGCTCCAGTTGCACCAAGAGAGGTTTTGACTGGGTACTGGAAAGAATTTCTTCATGGAGAGAATGGTTAGTCGCTGGAATGGTTGCCCAGGGAAGTGCTGGAGTTGCCATCTCTGGAGGTATTTAAGATATGCGCAGACTAGGCACTATGGAACATGGTTAAATGGTAGACTTGGTAGTGATAATTTGATGGTTGGATTTGATGATATTGAAGTGTCTTTTCTGAGTCAAATGATTTCATGATCCTATTATTCTATGAAAATATATATATATATATATATATATATATAGAATCATAGAATCGTAGAACGGCCTGGGTTGAAAAGGACCACAATGATCATAGTGTTTCAACCCCCCTGCTATGTGCAGGTTCACCAACCACCAGACCAGGCTGCCCAGAGCCACATCCAGCGTGGCCTTGAATGCCTCCAGGAATGGGGCATCCACAACCTCCTCAGGCAAGCTGTTGCAGTGTGTCACCACCCTCTGTGTGAAAAACTTCTTCCCAATATCCAACCTAAACCTCCCCTGTCCCAGTTTAAAACCATTCCCCCTTGCTGTATCACTACCCACCCTTGTAAACAGCCGCTCCCCTTCCTGTTTATACGCTTCCTTCAAGTACTGGGAGGCCACAATGAGGTCTCCCCGGAGTCTTCTCTTCTCCAAGCTAAACAAGCCCAGTTCCCTCAACCTTTCCTCATAGGAGAGCTCCCAGGATACACAACCCTGCTTCCACCTTCTATGCATTTCCCCCTTTTCTCTCAGTTTCAGCTGCAGGTCCTTGCACTGCCACGACGGTCACCTGCCTCCCCTGCTGAACTTCTTCTGCGGGGGGATGGAGAGCCGTTGCACTCTCAGAAGGGTGTCCTTAAAGAGCTGCCAGCTCTGTTCTGTACCCATGCCCTTAAGGACAGTTTCCCAGGGGATCCCACTCAGCAGTTCCTTGAGCGGCGGAAGTTTGCTCTCCTAAAGCACAGGGTCCTAGCTCTGCTTTTAGCCAGGCCTGCATTCTTCAAGATCACCAACTCCACCAAGGCATGGTCACTACAGCCCAGGCTGCCTCCAATCTTAATGTCTCTAATGCTTTCCTCTTCATTACTGAGCACCAGGTCCAGCAAGGCTTCACCTCAGTTCGGTCCATCTATTACCTGGATCTAAATACGGAATCGGAATACTAAATACGGTATCGGAATGCAAGATAACACACGATAATAGAATAGAATTAGAATCAAAGCCAATAAATCAAGTATAATGAGAGAAAGAGTATAGGAAAGCCTGAGGCCTTACAGTAGTGCTGAGGCGATGCACACGGTCAGGACGAGAGCCGAGGGAAGAAAAGCATCAGGTGACTTTGCCAGAGGTTGTCTCTCCTCTCTGCCCGCAAAGCCCCCTGGGGAACGTAGTTCTTCTTCTCTTCCGGACAGCTGCTCGGAACTGGAGTGTTAACACTTTAACTCCCAATGCACTACCTGATGTTATGATGTTGAATACCAGTAAGCAAAAATCATAAAACCGTGACAATAAGACAGTTCCGCTTATATGATTAGCACCCGAGAACAAACTGAAGCATTATTTCCAAAACAGCAGATAATGTCCCTGCACTTCCACAGTGAAAAATGGGAAAAAAAAACGAGTATGCTTCACATAAAAAGCACCCCTAGGGAAGGGAATTGTCTTTGATTATGCATATCTTGGCAACTCTCACACAGAGATATATACTTTTAAGTAAATGATAGAAGAATCCTGAATACAGTGAAAAAAAATTAAACAGAACCTAAACCAAATTGACCAGCCGTAGTCAGGGCGTGATACGCGTTGATTATTTTGAATTGCCAGATTTCCATTTTGAATCTTTTGGATCACATAATTCAATTTCAGGATCCCACTGGGAACTATTCTTGAGCTTGGACTCAGAGGGCAAAGTTGGCATAAAGTGTGCCCTTGACATCAACTCCCATAGGGTTTTAAAAAAAAGTAGCATTAGCCAAATAAATCTTGTCAAATTTTCTCTGAAGCTTAACTAGTAGTTTGTTGCTGTCTTTGCAGTTCTCCTGTGTCCCTTCCAACAAGACACAGTTTTTACACCGTGAAGAAAGAGTTTGTGGGAGTCTATTTTGCTAGCCCATGGAAGACAAACAAAGGAAGGAAAACATATTTTCAGTAGAGTCGAATGCAGACAATATACTATTTTGT